>NC_141722.1:796122-1996122 GCF_971803275.1 Cyanistes caeruleus
AGGAAAAGGGGGAAAAATAAAAGGGGAAAAGGAAAAGGGGGAAAAATAAAAGGGGGAAAAATAAAAGGGGAAAAGGAAAAGGGGGAAAAATAAAAGGGGAAAAGGAAACGGAGGAAAAGGAAAAGGAGGAGGAGGAGGAGGAGGAAGGGGAGGAGGGAGCAGCCGATGATTCCCAAATCCCGGCATCCCTCGCTCCGCTGGAAGCGGCTCCGGGCCGGGCCCGGCGCTCCCCGCCGGGATTTGGGAATTTCGGGATCAGCCCCGGAGCCGGGAGAGCCCCGGGAGGATCCCGGGATCCCGGGGTTCCCGCCGGGATCGGGAATTCCCGGCCCCGCGGCCCATGCGGACACCGAGCGGCGGCCGCGGCCTGCCCAGGTCAGCGCATTCCCGATTTTCCTGCCCCCCATTCCCGAAAAAAATACCCTGGATCCAGCCGGGGACCCACACCCGCCCCCAAATCCATGGATCCCGAGCTTTTCCCTGCCCCGCGCCCCAGCCGCTCCCGGTTTTCCAGCCCCTGCTTCCCGAAAATCCAGCCCCAAATCCCTGGATCCAGCCCCAGATCCCAGCTCCCCGCCCCAAATTCCCATTTCCAGAGGTTTTCCCGGAGGGAAGAGCCCGCCCGTTCCTCCCCGCTGTCACCGCCGCTCCCGCTTTTCCTTCTTCCCCAAAATCCGCCCCCAAATCCCTGGATCCAGCTGGAAATTCCCATCCCCACCCCCAAATCCAGGGATCCCGAGGATTTCCTGGCCGTTCCCGCTTTTCCTGCTCTCTCTTCCCAAAAATCCGCCCCCAAATCCCCGGATCCATCCCCCAATCCCGAAATCCAGAGCCCTTCCCACGCCCCGGCCATTCCCGCTGTTATTCCCGCTCCAGAATTCCCAGTTTTCCCCCTACGGCTTGGATTTCAAACTCCCAAAAAAACCGGGAATGAGAAGAAAAAATTCCCATGGGAAAACTCCCCCCCCCCACCCCCCCATTCCCGCCCTTTTCCCGAATTCCCAAATCCCCGCGGGGTTTTCCTGCGGGAAATCCTCGGTTCCAGAGGGGCGGGAGATTCCCGGAGCTTTTCCCGCTTTTAGGGAATTTTTGGGAAGCTTTGGCTGCCGCAGGAATGGAACCTCGGGAATCTCTTATCCTCCTTTTTTATCCCTCCCCCCCTCCTCCTTTTCCAAGGAATTATTTGGGATTTAGGGATTGCAAACATTCCAGGGAAAACCCCAAGGAACTCGGCTCCGGGGGGGGGGGGGGTGGAAATTCCCGATTTTTTGTGCCGGAATAAAACCAGGAATAAAATCCGGGATCTTGGGGAGCTCAGATCCTCGGGGGATTTTTTGGGAAGACGAAGGGAATTCTGGGAGAAAGGGAATTTTGGGGGAAGATGTTTGATTTATTCCCAGGTATTTATTCCCGGGATTAGCAGCAATTCCCGGCCAATCCCGCTGGGATGGATCCCGGATTTTTGCTGGGATGGATCCCGGATTTCCCACTGGGATATATCCTGGATTTCTGCTGGGATGGATCCTGGATTTCTGCTGGGATGGATCCAGGATTTCCCACTGGGATGGATCCCGGATTTCCCGCTGGGATGGATCCAGGATTTCTGCTGGGATGGATCCCGGATTTCCCGCTGGGATGGATCCAGGATTTCTGCTGGGATGGATCCTGGATTTCCCGCTGGGATGGATCCAGGATTTCTGCTGGGATGGATCCTGGATTTCCTGCTTGGATGGATCCAGGATTTCCCACTGGGATGGATCCCGGATTTCTGCTGGGATGGATCCTGGATTTCCCACTGGGATGGATCCCGGATTTCTGCCGGGATGGATCCTGGATTTCCCGCTGGGATGGATCCTGGATTTCCCGCTGGGATGGATCCAGGATTTCTGCTGGGATGCATCCAGGATTTCCCACCGCTGTTTCCAACCCCTGATCCGATCCCGGCTGGGATGGATTCAGATCCAGGGGAAGAGCTCGGGATGATCCCGGGCTGGATCCGGATCCCTGGGATGATCCCCGGGATGGATCCAGACGGATCCTGGAGCAGCTCCGGTGCCAGGGATAAAAATATCCCGGGATAAAATTCCTCCGGGATCGGGAGAGCCGGGCCGGGCTTGGATCCGGCTGCTCCCGTTCCCACCGGGAAGAGCCGGAGCCTCCTTGGGAATCGCCGTTCCCAGGGATCATTCCCATCCCCACATCCAGGGATTTTCCCGCTTCCCCCTTTTCCCGGCCCGCTGTATTTCCATGGATCCCCGACAGCTCCGGGAATTCCCGTTCCCAGGGATTTTCCCGTTTTTCCCTCATCCCACGGGATCCCTTTCGCTCCCGGGATGTTCCCGCCCGCAGCTGCGCAGGAAACTCCGGGAAGATTCCCTTTTCCCCTTGGATCAATCCCAATCCCAGGATTATTTTGGAGGGCTGGGATAAATCCGGCGCTGGGATAAATCCGGGCCGGGCTGAGGTCAGCGCTCCAAACGGGAGTGACCTTTTCCCGGGATAAAATTGGGATGGGCCGCGATTCCCGCCGGGAGAAGGATCCAGAGCGGGGAGAGGCCGGATCCCGATCCCGGTTTTTATTTTTTTTTCCCAATTTTTTTCGGGAGCCGGCGCTGCAAGGCCCGGGAATTCTCGGTGTCCCGGCTCCGGAGCTTTCCTGGGTTTTTCGGGATTCTTCTCCCACTTTTTGTGGATCGATCTTTGGCTGGATTCTTGTCCTGGATTCCCGGCGCCGCATCCCCAGGAAAATTCCCAAGGCCGGGTGAGCCGGGAGAGGTTCCCGCTGCGGGAAAAGGGAAGATCCCGACTTTTCCCGGGAGATTTCCCCGGGATCATCCCTGGGGAGCATTCCCGAGGCTCCGACCTTCCCGCCCTTCCCGGCGCCCTCCAGGCGCTCTCCGCTTTCCGGGCGGATGCTCCATCGATCCTGGATCGATCCCGGCCGGATCCCGGCGCTTCCCGCCCTTCCCCGGGAGCGGGATCCGCAATTCCCGGGATAAATTCTCCCTGAGCCATTCCCGGCTCCCTGCCCGAGCTGGAGCTGGGCTTGGATCCATCCCGCCAGGGCTGAGCCCCCTTTTCCAACCCTTTTCCAACCCTTTTTTCCCCCCTTTTCCAAGCCTTTTCCCCCCTCTTTTCCAAGCCTTTTTCCCTCTTTTCCAACCCTTTTTCCCCTTTTTCCAAGCCTTTTCCCCCCTCTTTTCCAAGCCTTTCCCCCTCTCTTTTCCAAGCCTTTTTCCCTCTTTTCCAACCCTTTTTCCCCTTTTTCCAAGCCTTTCCCCCCCTCTTTTCCAAGCCTTTTTCCCTCTTTTCCAACCCTTTTTCCCCTTTTTCCAAGCCTTTTCCCCCCTCTTTTCCAAGCCTTTCCCCCTCTCTTTTCCAAGCCTTTCCCCCCCTCCTTTCCAAGCCTTTTTTCCCTCTTTTCCAAGCCTTTTTCCCCCTTTTCCAAGCCTTTTTTCCCGGTTTTCTGCAGGAACGCCCCTGGAGCAGCCGGGCCCCCCCCGCCATGGCCTCGCCCCCCCCGCCCGCAGTAGGTACTGTCAGCCTCGGCGTCGGGAATTCGGGAATTCGGGGAATTTTGGGAGTTCTGGGAATGGGACACCCAGCCCGGGGTGGGAAGCAGGGAGCAGCTCCCGGGGTATCCCAGATTTCCCAGCTGGAGCCGCTGGGGATTGGGAAAACACGGAGGGCTCTTGGATCCTGGGGTTTGGGGGGTGCTGATCCCGTTCTCTGGCCCTGTTTCCCTGGATCCCGATTCCCTGATTCCCGATTCCCTGATTCCCGATTCCCTGATCCCCCATTTCTCGGGGTCCTGATTCCCTGATCTCCCATTTCCCTGGATCCCGCTTCCCTGGTTCCAAATCCCTGTTTCCCTGGGTCCCAATTCCCTGGTCACTGATTCCCTGATTCCCGATTCCCTGGTTCCTGATTCCAATTCCCTGTTTCCGATTCCCTGCTTCCCTGTTTTTTCCTCTTTCCCTCCGTTCCCGGTCTCTGTTCCCATCCCTCTCCCTCCCCCTTCCCTTCTCCATCTCCATCCCCCTTTTCCCCTCCTCCTCCTCCTCCTCCTCCTCCTCCATCCCTTTTCCATCCTCCATTCCCGTCCTTCTCCCTCCGTCCCCTCCCCTTTTCCATCTCCATCCCCTCCTTCCCCTTTTCCCATCCCGCTTTCCCGTTCTCCCATTCCAGGATCTCCCCCGGAGCCCCCCGGCCCCGCGGGGATGGAGGAGCTGGGCCAGGCCTTCGACTTCCAGGACAGCGAGGAGGAGGAGGAGGAGGAAGAGGAGGACGAGGAGGATTCCGGAGCTGATCCCTGCCCTGATCCCGGAGCCGATCCCGGAGCCGATCCCGGAGCCGACGTCGCTCTCCGAGCGCCCCCGCGCCGGCGGCGCCCGCCCGGCTCCGGTGAGGAGCGTTCCCGGCGTGGAATTCCCGGTATTCCCGGCGTGGAATTCCCAGTATTCCCAGCGTGGAATTCCCGGTATTCCCGGTGTGGAATTCCCAGTATTCCCGGCGTGGAATTCCCGGTATTCCCTGTGTGGAATTCCCGGTATTCCCGGTGTGGAATTCCCTGTATTCCCAGCATGGAATTCGCAGTATTCCCAGCGTGGAATTCCCGGTATTCCCGGCGTGGAATTCCCAGTATTCCCGGCGAGGAATTCCCGGTATTCCCGGTGTGGAATTCCCAGTATTCCCAGCGTGGAATTCCTGCTGGTTCCCGGCGTGGAATTCTCTGTATTCCCAGTGTGGAATTCCCGGTATTCCCAGTGTGGAATTCCTGCTGGTTCCCGGTGTGGAATTCCCGGTATTCCCAGTGTGGACTTCCCGGTATTCCCGGTGTATCCCAGGGGTGCCGACACCGATTCTCTTTGCTTTTCCTTCCCTGCAGACGGGCTGGGGATGGAGACCCAGGAAGGGTGAGTGGGATTTGGGGAATTTCCTGGGAATTCCGGGGGTTTTAGTGGGATTTGGGGCATTTCCTGGGAAGTCCAGGGAGTTTGGGGGTTCTGCTGGGGTTTTGAGGAGTTTAGTGGGATTTCCATGGAATTTTGGGGGGTTCTGGTGGGATTTCAGGGGGTTTCCTGAGACTTCCATGGAGTTTCCTGGGATTTTGGGGGATTTCAGGAGGTTTGTGGTGGAATTCTCAGTTTCCCCCAACTTCTCGCCATTCCAAGGAGCTCCAGGCGGGAGAACTCTGGGATTTTGGGATCTTTTCCATCATCCCTAAAGAGCTGGGATGACCCTAAAACCTGGGATCCCCCAAATCCCGGGAGGAGCAGCTGGGGAGGGAATTCCTGATTTTGTTTCTGCCGTGGGAAGGGGGGTGACGGGGGGCTGGGAGCTTTGGGAGCGCCCAATCCCGAGGGATTTGCCCCGATCCCGAGGGATTTTTCCCTGGAATGCTGCCTGACACCGCTCCCGCAGGATCCCGGCCCAGGTGAGCAACGGCGAGGCCGGAGGAGATTCCCAGATCCGGAACCGCACCTGGAAGAGGGAGAGCATCTGCCGAGGTGGGGAAAAGCTGGAATAACCCCTGGGATAACCCTGGAATAACCCCGGAATAACCCCTGGATAACCTCTGGATAACCCTGAGATAACCTTGGGATAACCCCTGGATAACCCTGGGATAACCCTGGAATAACCCATGGAATAACCCTGGATAACCTCTGGATAACCTCGGGGTAACCTTGGGATAACCCCTGGATAACCCCTGGATAACCTTGGGATAACCCTGGGATAACCCCTGGATAACCTTGGGATAACCCCTGGATAACCCCTGGATAACCCCTGGATAACCCTGGGATAACTTTGGGATAACCCCTGGATAACCCCTGGATAACTTTGGGATAACCCCTGGATAACCCTTGGATATCCTTGGAATAACCTTGGGATAACCCTGGAATAACCCTGGAATAACCTTGGGATAACCTTGGGATAACCCCGGGATAACCCACGGTGGGCTTGGGGGTGTTCCTGCATCCCGGTGGGATCCCAGGCTGCTGATCCCAATCCCGATGATCCCGATGATCCCGATGATCCCGATGATCCCGATGATCCCGATGATCCCCAATCCCGGGCTTTTCCAGGGGAGCGTTTCTCCTTCCCGGAGGTGGAGGACGAGGTCATCTACGACGACGTTCCCTGCGAGGGCCTGGATGCGGAGCAGGACGGTACGGAAGCGCCGCTTCCCGCTTTTCCAGGGCTCCCCATCCCATTTTTCCATCCAGAAGGAGGATCCCAATCTCCAGGGGGCTGTGGATGGGAATAAGCGGGGAATTCCCGGGATCTGGGAGGGGTGGAGCCCTCCCCAGACAAATCCCTGCTGGATCCATCCCGGCGTGCTCCCGGCTCCCCTCCGAACAATCAAACCCCAGAATTCCCACGGCTTGGGGAAGAAAAGCGGGAATTGTGTGGGAATTGAGCGGGAATTGAGCAGGAATTGAGTAGGATTCCCGGGAATGCAGACACGGGAATTGAGCGGGAATTCACCAGGGATTGAGCAGGAATTGAGTAGGGATTGAGCAGGATTTCCCGGGAATGCAGGCATGGGAACTGAGCGGGAACTGAGTGGGATTCCCGGGAATGCAGGCGCGGGAATTGAGTGGGAATTGAGCGGGATTCCTGGGAATGCAGACACGGGAATTGAGCGGGAACTGAGTGGGATTCCCGGGAATGCAGGCGCGGGAATTGAGCGGGAATTAAGCGGGATTCCCGGGAATGCAGACACGGGAATTGAGTGGGAATTGAGCGGGATTCCCGGGAATGCAGGCGCGGGAATTGAGCGGGAATTAAGCGGGATTCCCGGGAATGCAGACACGGGAATTGAGCGGGAATTAAGCGGGAACTGAGTGGGATTCCCGGGAATGCAGACACGGGAATTGAGTGGGAATTGAGCGGGAATTAAGCGGGATTCCCGGGAATGCAGGCGCGGGAATTGAGCAGGAATTGAGCGGGAACTGAGTGGGATTCCCGGGAATGCAGGCGCGGGAATTGAGCAGGAATTGAGCGGGAACTGAGTGGGATTCCCGGGAATGCAGGCGCGGGGCTGCTCCCGGCCGCGGGGCCGCGCCTGGGCCCGGAGCTGGCCTGGAGCTCCAGCGAGTTCGAGAGCTACAGCGAGGGCGAGTCCGGGGAGGAATCCCGGCCGGAATCGCGGCGGGATGCCGAGCCCGCCAAGCTCCGAGCGGCCTTCCAGCCCAAGGTACCCATCCCGGGAATTCCCAACCCTCGGGAATCCTCGTCCTTCCCTGGGAATTCCCACCTCTCCAGCCCGAGGTACCCATCCCGGGAATTCCCATCCCTTTGGAATGTTTGTCTCTCCCTTGGAATCCTGATCCCTCCAGCCTGAGATATCCGTCCCGGGAATTCCCAACCCTCTGGAATCCTCATCCTTCCCTGGGAATTCCCACCTCTCCAGCCCAGGATGTCCATCCCGGGAATTCCCATCCCTTTGGAATCTTCGTCCCTCCAGCCCAAGGTGTCCCTTGGGAATCCTCATCCCGGCTTTTCCCGGGATTCCCCTGCGTGGAGGCACCGGAGCATCCTGCAGATGCTGCCGCGTTTTTCCTGGAATTCTCTTTCTCTTTTCCTCCTTCCCTTTGAATTTTCCCCCTGCTGGATCCTCTCCCTGCCTTTCCCTGCTGCACTTCCCGCTGCATCCCAGCTGGAATTTTTGGGATGATTTCTCCTGTTCCCGAACCTTTCCCTGCTGTCCCTGCGCTCCCTGCCTGCTCCCGGCTGGAATTCCGGGATTTTCGGGATGATTTCTCCTGTTCCCTGCTGTCCCTGCACTCCCTGCCTGCTCCCGGCTGGAATTCCGGGATTTTTGGGATGATTTCTCCTGTTCCCTGCTGTCCCTGCTCTCCCTGCCTGCTCCCGGCCGGAATTCCGGGCTGCCGCCGCTGTTCCCTGCTCCTTTGGGATGATCTCTCCTGTTTTTTTGCATTTGCTGCTTCCCGGGATCTCTGCTCCGCTCTCCCGCTTTGCTTTGGGCTCAGCTCTCTCCCGACTTCCATAAACTCAAGGAAAAATGCGCCAGGACTAAGCGGGAGCTCCTGGCCCGGAGCCTTGGGGGGAAGGAAATGCAGGAGCTGAAGCACAAATCCGATTGGAAGGTACCGCTCCCGTCCCGAAATTCCCAACATTCCCGAAAGATCAGCCTGGAGCTGCCGAGGCGCCGCCGTCGGAATTCGGGGATTGCGGGGATCAGGAAGGAAGGGATTCAGGGATTCGGGAAGGAATTCGGGAGGGGATTCAGGAGTTCAAGAATTTAGGAAGAAATTCAGGAAGGAATTCAGGAAGGAATTCAGGAATTCAGGAAGGAATTCAGGAATTCAGGAAGGAATTCAGGAAGGAATTCAGGAATTCAGGAAGGAATTCAGGAAGGAATTCAGGAATTCAGGAAGGAATTCAGGAAGGAATTCAGGAAGGAATTCAGGAATAAGGAATTCAAGAATTCAGGAGTTCGGGGTGGGGGGGGGAAGAAGGAATTCGGGGAGGAGTTCCGGAAGGAATTTGGGAATTCAGGAAGGACTTCAAGAATTTAGGAAGAAATTCATGAAGGAATTCAAGAATTCGGGAAGGAATTCACAAAGGAAGGAATTCAGCAATTCAGGAAGAAGTTCAGGAATTCAGGAAGGAATTCAGGAAGGAATTCACAAAAGAAGGAATTCAGGAATTCAGGAGGGAATTCAGGAGGGAAGGAAGGAGAATTTTGGGAATTGTGGAATTGCAGAGCCCATCCCATCCCGGTATTCCATGGGGTAAAGCAGTGGGATTTGGGGTGAAGCTCTGGGATTTGGGGAGTGGAAGGCCAATCCCCCTTTTCCTGCCCCACTCCTCCGATCCCGCCTCCCTTCCTGGCCCCGCTGAGCTGCTGCATCCAGAGGGATCCGGAGGGATCTGGAGGGATCCGGAGGGATCCCGGAGCCCTGGCCGCGTGCTGCTGCTCCCGGCTGCGTGGGAGAACAGGGAATGGCGCTCCATGGATGATCCTGAGGGGCCGCCTGGAGCTTCCCGATCCCTGCGATCCCCGTGATGATCCCTGAGATCCCAGTTATCCTTGTTATCCCTGGGATCCCCGTGATCCCTGTGATCCTGGGGATCCCTGTGGCTCCAGTGATGATCCCAGTGATCCCTGTGATCCCGATGGCCCAGCTGATCCCTGTGATCCCGGGGATCCCTGTAATCCTGGTGCTGATCCCGGTGATCCCTGTGCTGATCCCTGCGCTCAGATCCTGCTGATCCCTGAGATCCCAGTGATCCCTGGGATCCTGCTGATCCCGGTGATCCCGGTGCTGATCCCGGTGATCCCAGCACTGATCCCTGCGCTGATCCTGCTGATCCCCACGCTGATCCCTGCGCTGCTCCCTGTGCTGATCCTGGTGCTGATCCCGGTGATCCCAGCACTGATCCCGGTGCTGATCCCACTGATCCCCGCTCTGATCCCAGCCCTGATCCCTGTGATCCCAGCCCTGATCCTGCTCTGATCCTGGTGCTGATCTCACTGATCCCTGCTCTGATCCCATCCTCGATTCCAGTGCTGATCACATCCCCGATCCTGATGATCCCAGCCCCGATCCCAATGATCCCATCCCCGATTCCCACACTGATCCCAGCCCTGATCCCGATGATCCCGTCCCTGATCCCGGTGATCCCAGCCCCGATCCTGGTGATCCCAGCCCCGATCCCGGTGATCCCGATCCCGGTGATCCCAGCCCCGATCCCAGTGATCCCAGCCCCGATCCCAATGATCCCATCCCCGATTCCTGCACTGATCCCATCCCTGATCCCGATGATCCCATCCCTGATCCCGGTGATCCCAGCCCCGATCCCGGTGATCCCGATCCCGGTGATCCCAGCCCCGATCCCAGTGATCCCGATCCCGGTGATCCCAGCCCCGATCCCGGTGATCCCGATCCCGGTGATCCCAGCCCCGATCCGGTTCCCAGGTGTCGCAGCTGATGCGGGCGGCGCGCAGCGGCACCAGGGACGGGCTGGAGCGGACGCGCATGGCCGTGCTGCGCCGGGTCACCTTCCTGCAGCGCCGCGACGGCCCAGGTGAGCCCCGGGAATCCTCGGGAATCCTCGGGAATCCTCGGGAATCCTCGGGAATCTCATCCCCCGGGAATCGCCCGCCCCGCTTCCCTCCCTCATTCCAAGGGTTTGGAGCTTTCCTGGGACTCTGCGCCCAGCTCCGCCTCCCTCCTTTCGTCCTTTCGGAATGAGGCCTCAGCTTCCTCCTTGGGATTCCTTCCCGGCAGGATTTCTTTCCCTAAATTCCCAATCCCCAAGGGGTTTCCCTCAGACTTCTCCCTCCGGATTTTTTCCCTGAATTCCCAATTCCCAGGCGGTTTCCCTTGGATTTTTTCCCATCAGGATTTTTTCCCTGAATTCCCAATTCCCAGGTGGATTTTTCCCTCCAGATTTTTTCCTTAAATTTCCAATTCCCAGGCGGTTTCCGTCAGATTTTTCCCTCCGGATTTTTTCCCTAAATTCTCAGGGGGTTTCCCTTGGATTTTTCCCATCAGGATTTTTTCCCTAAATTCCCAATTCCCAGGCGGTTTCCCCCCGATTTTTCCCTCCAGATTTTTTCCCTGAATTCCCCATTCCCAGAGGGTTTTCCTGACCCTTCCCTCTCCCGTAGGGAACGGGGAGCGGGAAAACCAAACCCCGCAGCCCAGCAAAGCCCTTGGCGAGGGCGGTTTTTGGGGAAACCTGATCCCACTCACCTTTCCCACTTTTCCGGGATTTTTCCCCGCATTTGAAGCTTTCCTTTGGCCGTTCCCTGCAAACTCCCACTCGCTCCCTGCGTTTTTGGGATGCGGCGGTGACTCCCCGCCGGCACGCGGGGGTGTCCTTGGATCCCTTGGATCCCTTGGATGTTTCCCTCCGGGTTTCCCTCGGAATTCCCAATTCCCGGGGCTTTCCCTGTCCCGCAGGGGATGGGGAGCGCAGGAGGAGCGCGGCCGAGGCGGAGAAGCCGCCGCGCTCCCGCCGGAGCTCCCGGGTTTCCCTGGAGCAGCCGAGGGGAGGTAGGATCCGGGGGAGGTAGGATGGATCCCGCCGGATCGCCAGTGCCTGGAGCTTCCCGTGGGATCGGCTGCGTGTGTTCCCGCCATTCCCAGAGCATTCCCGGGGATCGGCTGTGTGTTCCCGCCATTCCCAGAGCGTTCCCATGGGATCGGCTTCATGCTCCTGGTGTTCCTGCAGCTTTCCATGGGATTGGCTGTGTATTCCCGCCATTCCCAGAGCATTCCCGGGGATCGGCTGTGTGTTCCCGCCATTCCCAGAGCGTTCCCATGGGATCGGCTTCATGCTCCTGGTGTTCCTGCAGCTTCCCATGGGATTGGCTGTGTGTTCCCGCTGTTCCCAGAGTATTCCTGGATATTGGCTGCGTATTCCCAGCATTCCCAGAGCATTCCCAGGGATTGGCTCTGTGCTCCCACCATTCCCAGAGCGCTCCCATGGGATTGGCTTCGTATTCCCACCATTCCCAGAGCATTCCCAGGGATCCATCCCACCATTCCCAGAGCATTCCCGGGGTTTGGCTGTGTGTTCCTGCCATTCCCAGAGCATTCCTGTGGGATCCATCCTGCCATTCCCAGAGCATTCCTGGGATTTGGCTGTGTGTTCCTGCCATTCCCAGAGCATTCCTGTGAGCATTCCCAGATCCATCCTGCCATTCCCAGAGCATTCCTGGGGTTTGGCTGTGTGTTCCCGCCATTCCCAGAGCATTCCCAGGGATCCATCCCGCCATTCCCAGAGCATTCCCAGGGATCCATCCCGCCATTCCCGCACGGCCAGCGCGGCTTTGGGGCGCGGCAATCCCGGGAGAGCATCCCCAGGAGGAGGAGCCGAAATTAGGGAAGGAAAGAGGTCCCCGCAGCCCTTCCCTTCCTTCCTGCCCCCAGCCCTTCCCTCCCCTCCGATTCCCGGGATTTCTGGCCCGGGATGGGGCCATGTGGAGGCGGCGGCCGCGCTCCCGTCCCGACCTTTCCTTGGCTCATCCCGAGCTTTCCTTGGCTCATCCCGAGCTTTCCTTGGCTCGCTCGCCCTCCTCCTCCTCGGCTGCTTCGGCCTCGGGTAAGGGCTGCCCGCTCCGGCGCTTCCCGCTTTTCCTGCGCTTCCAGCTCCTTTTCCCGGCTCTTTTCCCATTTCCCGCTGGCTTGGACTGAGGGCGAGGCGCTGTTCCCGGGCAGATTTTTGGGATGGGGACCTTCCCTGTCCCATCCCTGTCCCATCCCTGTCCCGCTCCTGCCCGGCTCATCTCGGTACCCGGTGATCGCTCTGGAAGGACACGAGATCCCGGGAAAAGCGGGAAAAGCGGGGAAAAAGGTTCATTTGGGGGTTTCTGGTGTTTCCCTGCCCAGGGGACTCGGAGGAAGAGGATTCCGGGTTCCTGGAGGTCACCGTGTCCGACATGAAACATCCCCCGCCCGAGCTGGGCCCCGCACCCGAGGGGCTGAGCCCACAGCAGGTCTGGGATCGGGATCGGGATCGGGATTGGGATTGGGATTTGGATCGGGGCTTTCCTGGGATCTGGGATCTCGGCTTTCCTAGGATTTGGGATCGTGGCTTTCCCAGGATTGAGATCGGGGCTTTCCTGGGATCTGGGACTGGGGCTTTCCTGGCATCTGGGATCAAGGATTTCCCGGGATTTGGGATCGGGGCTTTCCCGGGACCTGGGGGTGTCACGGCCTCCCCTGGGCTCTGCGGTTGAGCAGCGGGGAAACGCCGAGTCAGCAGAACCGGTGCTGCTGAGTCAGCACTTCCGCCAGGCTGGGGCTGCTTCCCTTTTCCTGGGATTTGGGGTTGGAGGATCACGGCCGGGCCCCACAGGCTGGGCCTGCATTTCCCTGATCCCGGGATTTGGGATTTTTGGGATCAGGGCTCTGCCTGCATTTCCCTGATCCCGGGATTTGGGATTTGTGGGATCAGGGCTCTGCCTGCATTACCTCGATCCTGGGATTTGGGATTTTGGGATCCTGGACATTCTCGTGTCCCGCAGGTGCTCCGGCGGCACATCCTGGGCTCCATCGTGCAGAGTGAGCGCAGCTACGTCGATTCCCTGAAGCGCATCCTGCAGGTGGGGGGGACCCCGTTTTCCCGGGATTGGGCACCCCCCTGGCGCCCATCCCAGGATCCCAGCGCCGGAATTCCCGCAGGATTACCGGAACCCGCTGCTGGAGATGGAGCCCAAGGTGCTGAGCGCCCGCAAGTGCCAGGTGGTGTTTTTCCGGCTGAAGGAGATCCTGCAGTGCCACTCCATGTTCCAGATTGCCCTGGCCTCCCGCGTCTCCGAGTGGGATTCCAACGAGAAGATCGGAGACCTCTTCGTGGCCTCGGTGCGGGGAAAACCGGGAAAAGCCCCAAATCCCGCTGGGATCCCAGAAAAAGCCAGGAATAGCCCCCGCCAAAATCCCTTGGGGTCGCGTCGGAAACCAGGAATAGCCCCCAACATCTCCCTTGGATCCCATAAAAAAACCGGGAATCGCACCCAAAATCCCCTTGGGATCATCCCATAAAAAACCAGGGAAAATCCCTTTTGGGATCTCATCCCTGAGGAATCACTCCAAAAATCCCTTTGGATCCCATAAAAAACTGGGAATCGCACCCAAAATCCCTTTGGGATTTCATCCACGAGGAATCACCCAAAAATCCCCTTGGATCCCATAAAAACCCGGGAATCCCCCCCCAGATTGATCCCATCAGGGACGGGTGGAGCAAAGGAACCCCCAGCCGGGACACCCTCAGCCCCCACGCTTGGCCCATCCCGGTTTTTTTCGGGAATTCCCACCTCATTCCCGCTCTCTCCCAGTTCTCCAAGTCCATGGTGCTGGATGTCTACAGCGACTACGTCAACAACTTCACCACGGCCATGGCCCTCATCAAGAAGGCGTGTCTGACCAAACCCGCCTTCCTGGACTTCCTCAAGGTCAGCTTCTCCCCAAAATCCCGGTTTTTATGGCATTTCCCAAAATCCCATTTTCCTGGCATTTCCCCAAAATCGTAGTTTTTATGGGATTTCTCCCAAATCCCGGTTTTTATGGCATTTCCCCCAAATCTCTGTTTTTATTTTATTTTCCCAAATCCCTGTTTTTATGGCATTTCCCCAAATCCCTTTTTTTATGGCTTCTCCCATTCCCAGTTTTTATGGCTTTTCCCCCAAAATCCCAGTTTTTCTGGCATTTCCCCCAGATCCCACTTTTATGCCATTTCCCCAATCCCAGTTTTTAATTTCCCCAAAAATCCCTGTTTTTATTTTATTTCCCCCAATCCCGTTTTCCTGGCATTTCCCCCAATCCCAGTTTTTATGGAATTTCCCCCAATCCCGTTTTTTATGGAATTTCCCCCAATCCCGGTTTTTCCGGCGTTCCTCCCCGGCAGAAGCGGCAGATGGCCAGCGCCGACCGCGTCACGCTCTACGGGCTGATGGTGAAACCCATCCAGAGGTTCCCTCAGTTCATCCTCCTCCTGCAGGTGAGGAGGGAGAGATCCTGGAGGACCTTGAGGAGCTCCTGGATGATCTTGAGGAGCTCCTGGAGAACCTTGAGGAGCTCCTGGAGAACCTTGAGGAGCTCCTGGAGGACCTTGAGGAGCTCCTGGAGGACCTTGAGGAGCTCCTGGAGAACCTTGAGGAGCTCCCGGAGAACCTTGAGGAGCTCCTGGAGGTGGTTTTGGAGAAGGTTCTGGAGAAGAACCTTTATGAACGCTGTGGGACAGGGCCAGACTTTTATTTTTTGGTTGGATTTTTGGATCCATCCCAAGGGCCACCTTCCAAGCTTTGGTTTTGGAGGTGCCCAAAGCGCTTCCAATTCCCTCAGTCCATCCTTCTCCTGCAGAAGAACCTCCTGGGAAGGGAGGTTCTGGAGAAGGTTTTGGGGAGGTTCTGGAGAAGGTTTTTGGGAGCTTTTGGAGAAGGTTCTGGGAGGTTCTGGAGAAGGTTTTTGGGAGGTTCTGGAGAAGGTTTTTGGGAGGTTCTGGAGAAGGTTTAGGGAGGTTCTGGAGAAGGTTTTTGGGAGCTTCTGGAGAAGGTTTTGGGGATGTTTTGGTGAAGGTTTTTGGTAGGTTCTGCAGAAGGTTTTTGGGGAGCTTCTGGAGAAGCACCTTTTTGGGGAGCTGCAGAACAGCGCCGCACTTCGGGGTGAACACCCTGCTTGGATTTTTGGATCCACCCAAGGACCATCCCCCAAACCTGAGCTGTGGAGGCTCCGGAGGTCGCTGGTCCCTGGGGACCGCGGCCATTCCCGGTGTTTCCGTGTGCCAGGACATGCTGAAGAACACGCCGCGTGGCCACGCCGACCGGCTGGCGCTGCAGCTGGCGCTGACCGAGCTGGAGACGCTGGCTGAGAAGCTCAACGAGCAGAAGCGCTTGGCTGACCAGGTGGCCGAGATGCAGCAGCTCAGTAAGAGCATCAGCGACCGCAGCAGCCTCAACAAGGTGGGGGCTCCTCGTCATCCTCATCTTCATCCTCCCGCTCGTCTTCGTCCTCAGCCTTGTCCTCAGCTTTGTGCTTGGCCTTATTGTCCTCATCCTCCTTGTTCTCCTCATCTTCATCCTCCTTCTGTTTCTCTTCCTCGTCCTCTTTGTCCTCTCATCCTCTTCATCCTCTTCTTCTTCCTCTTTCTCCTCATCCTCCTGCTCATCTTCATCCTTATCCTGCTTGTCCTCCTTCTCCTCCTTCTCCTGCTTGTCCTGCTCCTTGTCCTGCTCCTCCTCCTCCTCATCCTCATCTTCATCCTCATTCCTCCTCATCCTCCTGCTCATCTTCATCCTCAGCCTTATCCTGTTGTCCTCCTTGTCCTCCTCCTCCCTCCTCCTCCTCCTCGTCTTCCTCCTCCTCTTCCTCCTCCTCTTCCTCCTCCTCTTCCTCCTCCTCTTCCTCCTCCTGCTCATCTTCATCCTCAGCCTTATCCTCCTTGTCCTGCTTGTCCTGCTTGTCCACCTTCTCCTCCTCCTCCTCATCCTCCTGCTCATCTTCATCCTTGTCCTGCTTGTCCTCCTCCTCCTCCCCATCCCCATTCCTGGCCGGATCCGGAGCTGCCGGGTGGGATTTGCGGCTCCCTGTCCACCCTGGGGATTTTGGGAAGCCGGATCCCTCTTTGCTCCCAGAGGATCTTGATCCAAACCGAGCCTTGAGGGTGGAATTTGGGAATTCCTCCCCAAGGATCTGCTGGATTGGGATTTGGAGCTCCCTCTCTGTGTCAGGGCATCTCCAGGTTCTGGAGAAGGTTTTTGGGAGGATCTGGAGAAGATTTTTTGTAGGTTCTGGAGAAGGTTTTGTGAGGTTCTTGAGAAGGTTTTTGGGAGGTTCTGGAGAAGGTTTTGGGTGGTTCTGGAGAAGGTTTTTGGGTGGTTCTGGAGAAGGTTTTTGGGAGGATCTGGAGAAGATTTTTTGTAGGTTCTGGAGAAGGTTTTTGGGTGGTTCTGGAGAAGGTTTTGGGAGGTTCTGGAGAAGGTTTTGGGAGGCCTCGGAGGAGAATTTGGAAGTTCTGCAGGAGCTTTGGGGACCTTTCGGAGCAGCTTTATCTTTTGCCAATGGCGGGAATTCCATCTCCGTGGTGGGATCGGGCTCTCTGGGGTGGCCTCTGGAGTGAGACCTGGGGCTCGTCCTGCAGCTGCTGAGCTCGGGGCAGCGGCAGCTGCTGCTGTGCGAGACGCTGACCGAGACGGTGTACGGGGACCGCGGGCAGCTGCTCAAGTCCAAGGAGAGGAAGGTGTTCCTGCTCAGCGACCTCCTGGTCTGCGCCAACGTCAACTTCAGGTACGGGCCGGCCACCTGCAGAGCCTGGAGACTCTGGAGGGGGCAGCACCTCCTTGTCCTCATCCTCATCCTCTTCTTTATTCTCATTCTTCTCGTTCTTATCTTCATTGTCCTTATCGTCATCCTCATCCTCGTCCTCATCCTTCTCCTCATCCTCATCCTCCTCATTCTCCTCCTTGTCTGCCTCTTCTTCCTCCTCCTCTTCCTCATCCTCCTCGTCCTTGTCCTCCTGGTCCTCACCCTTCTCCTCTTCCTCCTGCTCCTCCTCCTCCTCCTTCTCATCCTCATCCTCATCCTCATCCTCATCCTCATCCTCATCCTCATCCTCATCCTCATCCCCATCCTCCTCCTCCCCCTCCTCCTCCTCCTCCTCCTCCTCCCCCTCCTCCTCCTCCTCCTCCTCCTCCCCCTCCTCCTCCTCATCTTTCTTGTCCTAATCTTCCTCTTCCTCATCCCCATCCTCATTTTTGGGGAGAATCCCACCAAGTCTGGGGTTTTTGGGAGAATCTCCATCAAATTTGGGGTTTTCGGGTGGGAATCCCAACGAGTCTGGGGTTTTTGGGTGGGAATCCCATCAAATTTGGGGTTTTCCTGCCCACCTTTGACCCCCCACTGCTGCTGTGGGGTCTCGGAGCTGCCGTGGGATCCAGGAACGGGGTGGGATGGGCGGAATTTGACACCTCCAAGCGGGAAAAGCTCCCGAAATTCCCAGGAAATCCCACTGAACTCCTCCTTTTTGCCCTCTCCAGGCCGGTGCCCGCAGGGTAGGTGCCGGGCGTGCTGTGCTGTGTGGTGTGCCCCACTTTTGGGGGTTCCTGCACGGTGTGGGGTGCTCAGCCTGCCGCCTGCATTTCGGGGGGGGGGGAGATTTTGGGAAATTCCAGCGGGTTTTTTGGGAAAATCCGGGCGTTTTTGTTAAACCTGGAATTCTTGCCGTGGCTGGAAATCCGCAGACTCCCTTCGGGGGGTTCCCGCGTGGCGTGGGCTGCTGGGCTTGCGGGAGGCGCCTGTTTTTGGGGAAAATCCGTGTTTTTTTGGGAAAATCCGTGGGTTTTTTTGGGAAAATCCGGGTTTCTCTTGACCTGGAATTCTTGCCTTGGCAGAGGCCAGCTGGAAATCAGCAGCCTGGTGCCGCTGGGCCCCAAGTACGTGCTGAAGTGGAGCACGGCCCTCCCGCAGGTGCAGGTGGTGGAGGTGGGCCAGGAGAGCGGCGCCGGCGACAAGGACGGCGCGGCCGTGGCCAACGCCGGCCAACGCCGGCACGCGCCCGCTGGCCAGGCCGCCCACAGTGAGCTCCGGAGGGAATTCTGGGGGGATTTCATCAAGCTGGGAGGTGGTGGGGTCATGGGTGTGGAGCTCCAGTGGAATTTCTGATGGGAGAACTTCCCTGGGCTGGGATTTGGGGGATTTCATCACTCTGGGAGGTGGTGGGGTCGTGGGTGTGGAGCTCCAGCTGGATTTCCAACAGGAAAACCTCCCTGGGCTGGGATTTGGGAGGATTTTAGGGGATTTTATCATTCTGGGAGGTGTTTGGATTGGAATTCCAGTGGAGTTCCCAATGGGAGAACTTCCCTGGGCTGGGATTTGGGAGATTTCATCACTCTGGGAGGTGGTGGGGTCGTGGATGTGGAGCTCCAGCCTCATTCCCAGCAGGAGAACCTCCCTGGGCTGGGATTTGGGGGATTTCATCGCTCTGGGAGGTGATGGGGTCGGAGATGTGATGTTCCAGCGGAATTCCCGATGGGAGAACCTCCCTGGGCTGGGATCTGGGGGATTTTGGGGGATCTCACCCCTCTTGGAGTCCCCACCCGTGGCCGTGTTTGAGGCGCTCGGGGCTCTCCGTGGTGCCGCTGGCTCCTGGGCTCCATCTCGGTGTCTCCTCCACCCCGGGGTGGATCCCGGGGCATTCCTGAAATCCCGCTTTTTCCCCCCAAAGACAAGGTGTACCTGGGCCCCCCGCGGCTCTTCCAGGAGCTGCAGGACCTGCAGAAGGACCTGGCGGTGGTGGAGCAGATCACGCTGCTCGTCAGCACCTTGCACGGCACCTACCAGGTACCGGCCGGGAGCGCCGGCTGCTCCGGCGGGATCAGGGGTGATCCCGAATCCCACGGCGCTCTGGGAACGTTCCCGGTGTTCTCCAGAACCTGAACATGACGGTGGCGCAGGACTGGTGCCTGGCCCTGCAGAGGATGATGAAGGTCAAGGAGGAAGAGATCCACTCGGCCAACAAGTGCCGGCTGCGGCTGCTGCTGCCCGGAAAACCGGACAAGTGAGGGCGGGAATGCGGGAATGCGGGAATGCGGGAATGCGGGAATGAGGGAATGAGGGAATGCGGGAATGCGGGGAGGAAGAGGGAAAGGGATGAGGAGGAGGAAGAGGAGGATGAGGATGAAGATGATGAGGAGGATGAGGATGAAGATGATGAGGAGGGTGAGTATCACAGTGAGGAGGATGATGATGGGGATGAGGATGAGGATGAGGAGGAAGAGGGAAAGGGATGAGGAAGAGGAGGATGAGGATGAAGAGCAGGATGAATATGATGAGGATGAGGAGTAGGAGGAGGAGGATGAGGATGATGATGGGAATGAGGAGGAAGAGGGAAAGGGATGAGGAAGAGGAGGATGAGGATGAAGAGCAGGATGAAGATGACGAGGATGATGAGGAAGATGTGGACAATGAGGAGGAGGGTGAGGAGGAAGAGGATGAGGAAGATGAGGAAGAGAAAGGAGGAGAAAAACGAGAAGGAGGATGAAGAGTGGGATGAAGATGATGATGAGGAGGAGGGTGAGGATCACAATGAGGAGGAGGATGAGGAAGAAGAGGGAGGAGGAAGACGAGGAGAAAGAGGATGAAGAAGATGAAGATGAGGGTGGGGATCACAGTGAAGATGAGGAAGAGGAGGGAGGAGGAAGAGGAGGAGAAGGAGGATGAGGATGAAGGTGGTGATCACAGTGAGGAAGAGGAAGCAGAGGGAGGAGGGGGATGAGAAGGAGGATGAAGATGAGGATGAGGATCACAGTGAGGAAGGGAAGACGAGGAGAAGGACGACGATGATGATGACGATGAGGCTGAAGGCTGCCGTGTCCCGCAGGTCCGGGCGCCCCATCAGTGTCATGGTGGTGTTCATCACCCCCAGCCCCCTCAGCAAGATCTCCTGGGTGAACCGGCTGCACCTGGCCAAGATCGGCCTGCGTGAGTCTTCCCGGAAAACCTGGGAAAGGGGGGAAAACCGGGAGCGAGGGGCCGGAGCCGGGCTGGGAAGTCGGAATTTTTTCCTGTAATTCTGGGTTTTTCGGGATTTGTTTTTTTTTAATTTTTATTTTTCATCCCCCCACCTCCACGCTGCGTTAATTCCGTGAAGGGGGTGAGGCACGTCCCGAATCCGTGGGAAACGGTGGATTGGGGTGGGAATGGATCCCAAAGGTGGGGTTTGGGGTCGGGCTGATCCCGGAGCTCCCGGTTTTCCGCAGGGGAGGAGAACCAGCCGGGCTGGCTCTGCCCGGATGAGGACAGGAAGAGCCGAGCTCCCTTCTGGTGCCCCATCCTGTCCTGCCACATTCCAGCCTTCTCCTCCAAAGCCTTGGATCTGCAGGTGAGAGCCGGGAAAACCCCGGATCCGGGAGGGAAAGGCACAAATCCCGCCCTGGAAGGGCTGGAAAAGGCAGGAATTGGTGCAATCCAAGGGGGAAAATCTGGAATAGCAGCTGCATCCCAGATTTTAGGGTTCCCACTGATTCCCTGCCTGTTTGGGGTGCTTTGGGTTCTCCATCCCCTTTCCCTTTGCATCCATGAACTTTGGGGCGGAAAAGCCCAAATCCCACAGTGGAGGGGCTGGAAAAGGCAGGAGCTGGGACATTCCAAGGGGGAATTTTGGGAATGGAGGCCGGGCCGTGTCCGAATCCCGATGTTTGGGTTCCCACCGCAGCTGGGAGCCGCTGTCCACAATCCCGTCCATTCCTCGCTCCTGGGATTCTCAGCCGTCAGCACCTCCCTGCCCCAGGGCTTCCTGTGGGTGAGCAAACCCCAAACTCCGGGATTTGGGATCTGGGATTATTTGGGATTAATTTGGGATTAATTTGGGGTGGCTCTGGCTGGAATCCCAGAATGCTCATTCCTGGTTTTCCTGCCCCACAGTTGGGAGGGGGTCAGGAAGGGGTGAGGGGCAGGTGGAGATCTCCGGGTGAGGAAAACCCCAAACAGATCCCGGGATTTGGGATTATTTGGGATTTGGAGCTGTTCTGGCTGGGATCCCCTTCCCATGGAATCCTGGAATGCTCATCCCGGTTTTCCTGCCCCGCAGGTGGGAGGGAGTGGGGTGGAGATCTGTGGGTGACCAACGGATCCCAGGATTTGGGATTTGGGATGGCTCTGGCTGGAATCCCGGGATGCTCATTCCCACTTTTCCCCTTTTCCCGCAGGTGGGAGGGGGGCAGGAGGGGGCGGGGGGGCAGGTGGAGATTTTCTCCCTGAACCGCTCCGTGCCCCGAACCGTCAAATCCTTCCCGGTGCCGGCCCCGGTGCTGTGCATGGAATTCATCCCGGAGCCGAATCCCGAGGATCCCGGGGAGCAGGGAATGGCCCCGGATCCGGCCCCCAACGCCCCCCACCCCGCAGTGTGCCTGGGGCTGCAGGACGGGAGGTGAGGTCCCAAATCCCAGCTCCGATCCCAAATCCCGGCCCCAATCCCAAATCCTGGCCCTGGCCCCAAACCCTAGCTCCGATCCCAAATCCCAGCTCCCTTCCTGACTGCCAGCTCCCATCATCCCAAATCCCAGCCTGGATCCCAAATCCCAGCTCTGATCTCAAACCCCGGCTCCGATGCCAAACCCCAGTTCCAATCCCAAATTCTGGCCCTGGTCCCAAACCACATCTCCGATCCCAAATCCCAGCTCCCATCCTGAATCCCAGCCTGGATCCCAAATCCCAGCTCCCATCCCAAATCCCAGCTCCGTTCCCTCAACGGGATCCTGGGATCCTCGAATCCCAGCCGTTCCGGGGCTGATCCCGGAATTCCGGCCCCAATGCTTCCCAGCCTGCTGGTGTACGGCAGCGTGGATTCGGGAACGCCGTGCCTGCTGCGCTGCCAGATCCCGGGAATGCCGCCCATCCTGTGCCTCCGGAACAGCCCCGAGTTCCTGCTGGCGGGGCTGCAGGACGGGAACGTGGCCGCCTTCCCCCGGAACCACGGTGAGCATTCCCGGGAATGAATCCCCGTTCGGGACATCCCATTGGGATAAATCCATCTTTGGGATATCCCGTTGGGATTGGGATAAATCCCCACCTAAGATATTCCATCAGGATCAATCCCGGTTTGGGATATCCCATTTAGGATAAATCCACATTTAGGATATCCCATTGGGATAAATCCCTGTTTAGGATATCCCATTGGGATAAATCCCCATTTTTCTTTTGTTTTCCCAACATTTTCCCTGGCATTCCCAGAGCAGGAAAATCCCAGTTTTCCCGTGCTGGATCCAAACAAACTCGTTTTGGGGGAAAACCTTGGCAAAATGGTCCTGCAAGCTCCAATGTGGGATGCGCAAGGAATGGGAATTGCCTTCCCAAAATTCCCATTTCTGGGGCTGGAAATGGCGTTGGTCCCCTCCAACCCCCCTCAGGTGGAATATTCCTTTTATTCCCTGGATTTTGGGGTCATTTTCCCGGGATTTGGCTCAGGCTGAGGTCCCATCCTGCTGCCATCCCTCTTTTCCAGGAATTCCTGGACTGGGAAATTCCTCGTTTTCATCACTAGGGGGTTGGAAAGAGCCGGGAATCCAGCGGAATTGGGGCGGTTTTCGGGCAGAATTCCGGGTTTTCTCCGGAAAAGCTGCAGGAAGCAACCCCTGGCTCAATCCTGAGCCACCGAATTCCCTTAAAATCGGAATTTTGGGACTGTGCCCGTCCCCCTTCCCAAATGATCCAGCGCTGGGAGCCAATTAATGGGATTTAATTAATTGTAAATTGATTAAAGAGCAGCCACAGGGGGGAGTTCTGAACCTCTTCCCGATTTTCTGTGAGGGAAAAGCTTCCCTGGAATCATTCCTTTTCTGTGGAAGTTGGGATTTGCTGGGAGCAGGGCTTGGAGCATCCAAAGGCTCCTTCATCCCTGGGATCCGAGGGTTTGGGTAAAAAAAACATGGATTGGGAATAAAAAGATGGGAAGTGCCGATGGATTGGAGCCTCTGGCGTTGGATTCATCCCTACCCAGCTGCTCCCGAAACCTCAGGATTGGGCCTGGAATGGCCCAAATCCGTTACAAAAAAAGGGAATTTTCCAAAGAGCCCTCAGGGTGGAGGGGCCACTCCTTCCAAAAGGGAATTCTGGGAATGTTGGGAAGTAGGAATGACCCTCCTGGTGACCCCTGGGGGAACTCGGCTTCACCTGGAGCTTCCTGGGTGTGCTTGGTTCTGTGTTTTCCCTGCTGTTATCCCGTTCCGTTAACCCACTCCGTTATCCCATTCCTGTTATCCCATTCCATTATCCCATTCCATTATCCCATTCCATTATCCCATTCCGTTATCCCATTCCGTTATACCATTCCGTTATACCATTCCCCATTATCCCGTTCCTGTTATCCCATTCCATTATCCCATTCCGTTATCCCATTCCGGTTATCCCATTCCATTATCCCATTCCGCTATCCCATTCCATTATCCCATTCCGTTATCCCATTTTCTGTTATCCTGATGCCATTATCCCATTCCATGTGTTCCCATTCCATGGTTTCTGTCCTGTATTCCCGTTCCACGTTCCCGCTCCACATTCCCGCTCCACATTCCCATTCCACATTCCCACTGCACATTCCTGTTCCACATTCCCGCTCCACATTCCCATTCCACATTCCCACTGCACATTCCCGCTCCACATTCCCGTTCCATGTTCCCGTTCCAGCGGGTCTATGGGACGCGGCCGCGCTCCGGCTGCTCCGGCTGGGCTCGGGCCCCGTGCGGGCGCTGCTGGCGCTGGAGGAGTCGCTCTGGGCCAGCTCCCAGAACCTCGTCAGCGTCCTGGGAACGCCAGAGCTGCAGAGCCAGGTACGGAACTGCGGGAATAACGGGAACTGCGGGAATAATGGGATCGGGAATGGGAATGGCTACGGGGATGGAAATGGGAATGGGAACAGGAATGGGCATGGGAATGAGAACAGCTACGGGAATGGGATCGGGTTTGGGAACAGCTATGGGAATGGGAATCGGAATGGGAGCAGGAATGGGAATGGGAACAGCTATGGGAATGGGAATGGGAATGGGAATGGGAACAGGAATGGGAACGGGAATGGGAAAAAGCCCTGGAAAAGGCTTGGAGTGGGGCTGGATTCTGGCGGGCAGTGCTGGGAGCTGAATTCCCATCGGAGCCCCGCGCTTCCAGAGCGGCTCCCGAGATCAGGAGTTCTGGGATTCCCAAAATCGCAGAGATCCCAAAACACCCTCAGCGAGCCTCGAGGCGAGGCCTGACCGCGGCGGGGAGGGCCGGGAGCTGAATTCCCGGTGGGAATGGCGGGAATCCGGGGGTGTGGGGAGGAGGGCAATCCCGGGAACGTCGGGAATTCCGTCAGCACCGTTTCGAGGCGCACCCGGAGGCGGCGGTGACGCGGATGGTGCGGGCGGGCAGCGGGGTCTGGATGGCCTTCGCCGAGGGCTCCTCCATCCGCCTCTTCCACACCGAGACCCGCGAGCACCTGCAGGAGATCAACGTGGCCACCAGGACCACCCTGCTGCTGCCCGGTCAGCAATTAGCGCTTAATTAGGGTCGTTAATTAGTGATCTATGGGAATGGGATCACCCTGCTGCTCCCCAGTGAGCAATTAATCACTAATTAGGGACATTAATTAGTGATCCGTGGGAATCAGGGAATGGGATCACCCTGCTGCTGCCTGGTGAGATCCTAATTAATAACTAATGAGAGGAATTAATTAATTAATGGATCCAGGGGATCCCATTAGTGAGGGGAATCTTCCTGCTGCCCAGTGAGAGCCCAGTCAGCACTAATGAGGGGTGGGAGCTAATTAATGAATCCATAGGGAATTAGGGAATGGGACCTTCCTGCTGTCCAGTGGGATGGTAATTAACAGCTAATGAGATGGATTAATTAATGGATCGGGGGGAATTAGGGAATGGGGTCCCACCAGGGTCCGTGGCAGGGGTGGAACTGGGCAGGAATTGTGTCCCGTGATCCCATCCCTGGATCCCGACTTTATCCCGTGATCCCATCCCCGTTCCCCATCCCATTCCCACTCCGGGTTATCCCGGCCTCATTCCCACTCCACAATTCCACAATCCCTTCATTAGTTCCTGACACCAGACTTGTGTAGTTCCCTGTTTTATCCCTATTTTTCTCTTTTTCCAGGCATGTCCCAATATCCCAATATTCCGGTATCCCAATATCCCTCCCATCCCTGCATTCCCAGGCAGGAGCGTTGGGATTAAATCCATTTGAGCTCCTGCTCCCAAACCATCTGGAATTTGGCAGCTCCTCTGTGAGCCACTGTGGATTTCTCAATTTCCCTGGATTTATCGATTTCTCTGGATTTCTCGCATTCCCTGGATTTATCGCTTTCCCAACTCCCGACAACTCCTTCCCACAAAATCCTCATTCCCTGTTGGAATCTCTTTTCTCCCTCTTTTTCTTTTCCCTCTTCTAATTCCGTTCTATTCCCAGCGCTTCCCGCTGGGTGCGGCTCTGCCGGGATCTTCCCAAGGCCGTTCCCTACGGAAACCGGGGGTTGTGCCTCGGGATTCTCCCTGATCCCGGCTTCTCCCGGCTTTTCCCGTGGCAGGGCAGAAGCTCGTGCGCGTCACCAGCCTCCTGCTGTGCCAGGGCTCGCTCTGGGTGGGGACGGATCTGGGAATCATCGTCCTGCTGCCGGTGCCGCGCCTGGAGGGCATCCCGAAAATCACCGGTGAGCCCGGAAAACGGCAGCATTCCCGGAGAAACCGCGCCGATCCCTGAAAAATGGCGCCCGTTCCCAGAAAACAGCGCCAATCCCAGGCTTTTCCCAGCCCATTCCCATGCTGTTCCCAGAGAAACGATGCCCGTTCCCAGGGGAATGGTGCCCATTCCCAGCCCATTCCCAGTCCATTCCCAGCCCATTCCCAGGTTCTTCCCAGCCCATTCCCAGGTTCTTCCCAGCTCCATTCCCAGGGAAACAGCACCATTCCCAAAAAACCAGCGCCCATTCCTAGAGAAATGGCGCCCATTCCTGGGCTCGCTCCCAGCCCATTCCCGCCTTGTTGCCATCCCGATCCCGCTGTTTCTGTTCCCGGCTCTTTCCCAGGTGGTTCCCAGCCCATTCCCAGGGAAACAGCGCCATTCCCAGCTTTGTTCCCAGCCCATTCCCGCCTTGTTCCCATCCCAATCCCGCTGTTTCCATTCCCAGCCCATTTCCACCTTGTTCCCATCCCGATCCCGCCATTCCCGCTCCCATCCCACTCGGATCCCTGTTTTCCAGGGAAGGGGATGGTGTCCCTGAACGGCCACGCCGGCCCCGTGCAGTTCCTGGCTCTGGCTCTCAGCACTTTGGCTCCCGACGCCCTCCGGGCCGAACAGGACGAGGCCGACGAAGCGGACGAGGAGAAATCCCCGGATCCGGAGGGGCTCCCGCCACGGGAAATGCGGAAAAAAGGGATTTTGTTACAATACCGGCTGCGCTCCACTTCCCACCTGCCCGGCCAGCTGCTCTCCGTGCGGGAAGCGGCACCAGGAGCACCGGGAACGCCGGGACACGCCGAGGAGGATGGATCCATCTACGAGCTGGCCGACGATCCCGACGTGTGGGTGCGGAGCCGGCCCTGCTCCCGGGATTCTTCCCGCAAGGAAATCTCCTCGGTGGCCATCGTCTCCGGAGGCCGCGGGTACCGGGATTTCCGGGCGGAATCCACGCACCGCTCCGGAGATGCCGACAGCTCCCTGCTCATCTGGCAGCTCCCGCTGGCGCTGTGAGCCCCGCACGGAATTCCCGAATTTCCTACCTCAGGAATCCCCCGAATTCCCGGGAGCGTCGCCGCCCTGGGCGCTTCGGCCACTGCGAGGAAAACAAACTGGGAAAAACGCCGGATTTTCGCCCAAATCTGGCGGACCTGGAGTTGGGAGTGGCAGGATTTTCCTGGTTTCCCTGTGTGTGTGTGTGTGGATAATCCCTAGAGATAGAAATCCCTGGATTATAAATAGGCTGTACATTATTACCTGTAAAAAGAAGGAATCTGTATATATTGGGAATGCCGGGAAGAGCGGGAGCAGCTCCCGAAAAAGCGGCTCCGGCTGCAATATCCACTCCTTTTCCCGACCGGGAACTTAAGGATCTTCCATACTGAAATCCCCTGGATCTGGGAGCCGAGCCTGCTTGGCTTCCCAAGGAAAGGAAAACAGGGGGAGCGTGGAAATAAATCCCATAGGAATGGCCGTGGTTTCCTTGGTTTGTGGCTTTGGGGCTTTCCCAGGATTTGGGGGGCAGCATTCCAAGGGTTCTGCTTCCCTGGGAATGCTCCGGGAGGGGGCTTGGAGCAGCCTGGGAATGCAAGGGGTTTCCAACGGAATGGGACGAGCTTTAAGATGATTCCAACCATCCTGGAATTCTGGGATTCTGGTGCAGCCCCTGGAGCTGTACATCCTAAAAATCAGTAAAGAAACCCCAAAATTTCCTCTTTTCCCTCAAGGAATGGAGTGGGATGGAGGGAAAATCCACCCCTCGTTCTGCTACTTCCACCCTCTCCATCAGCTCCGGAGCAATCCCAACCCAGGAATTTGGGAATCCATCCCGGGACTGGATCCATTCCTGTTGCTGCCTGTAACGGGAATTCCATGGGGAGCATCTGGTGATGGGATGGAGATTCCCGAGCTCTGGAATGGGAGGTGCTGATGGATATTCCCTCCTCATCCCAACCCTTTCAGGGATATTCCCATCTCCTTGTCCCTCGCTGCATCCTTGGAATCCATGGAGCAGCCACTGCCCAGGTGGGGCCGATCCAGCTCCAGTGATCCCAAAGAAAAGCGGATTCGCTGTTCCCGCTCTCTCCAGACCTGGCGCCGAGCTGGATTTTCCGAGGCCAGCGCCGCTTTTCCCACATTTCCCGTTTCAGGCTGGGAATTTGGGTCAGGGGGTTGATCCCGGGGGTCCCGACACCGGCTCCTTGGGGACATCAGGTGGCATCGAGGAACCCTCGGAGGCTTCTGACGTCTCTCCCCGGCGTGGCTCAGCTGCTCCGGGCGCTGGAGAGCTGGGAATGCTCCGGATCCAGGGATTTCATGGTCTGATTCCCGCCTGCAAACACCGCAGCAGCCCCAGCTAAAAATAATCGATGTTCGCTGCTCCACAGGCGGCAGCGGCTCCCGGGAATTCCGTGGGATGAGGGTTTGGAAATGGGACTTGTGAGGGCTGATCCCCTTTGGGAAAACTTCCCTGGATTTCCAGTGTGGGGAAATGGGGAGCAGAGCCAATTTGAGGGGAGAAATCCGGGAATATTTCACCCTTGAAACGGGCAGAACTTCTTGGTTTGTGTCTTTGGGACTTTCCTGGGATTTGGGGGCAGCATTCCAAGAGTTCTGCTTTTCCGGCATGGGGCTTGGAGCAGCCTGGGATAAGGGGCCATGTGCTGCACCAACCCCCCATCCCAATCCTTGGGAATTCTGGATCCATGACCACATCCAGCCCGGAACGGCGCTCATGGAGAGCCCACAATGGAGGAAACCCGTAACGACGTCAATCCCAACCACCCCACTGGGATCCAAATCATCCCAATTCCTGGGAATTCTGGATCCATGATGGCGTCTAGCCCGTAATGGCGCTCAACCCCATGGAGAACCCACAGTGGAGGAAACCCGTAATGACGTCAATCCCAACCACCCCACTGGGATCCTTCATCCCAACCCTTGGAAATGTCAGACCAGGGGACCCTCAGTCCCATCTCAGTGGGACAATCCCATCCTTGGGACCCCCCTGACCTCCGCGCTGTCCGAGCCCCTTGAGCACTAATTGGGCGTTAATTACCTCCTCATTAAGACTCCGGCCAGGCTCTTTCCCAGCTCCGGATTTGGGCAGCTGGGCGGAGGTCGGGAGGTCCATCCCTAATTCCAGCCCCGCGTGAGCGCCCCCCATTAGCGTAATTAGCCGCGCTAACGAGAAGCTGTGATGTTTTATGCATGGTGCCTAATTTTACTCCGGCAAGCTCTGGCTAAATTTAACTCCATTAATCATTGATTCCCGAGGGGCCGGATCCCTGATTAGTGTCACATGGATTAGGGCAGGAAAGGGATTTAAAATAAACCCCCCTCGCCTTTCTCCTGCGGGAGACGGAGCCGCCACTCCTTGGATGAGTCTGGAATGCGGCTGGAAGACCTCGCTCCTTTCCTGTTTTTTTTTTTTTGGTGCTGTTTTCTGGGAAAAACCAGGAAAACAAAAGCGTTGTGGGATCGTTTTCCCCCTTCCCCGTTCCCAATCCCGGTTTTCCTGGCTGTGTTCACACAGCAGAGCCGTCAGCGGTGAATTTATTTATTGGGGGCGCCAAGAGTTTATGGAGCAATTCCCAGATTTCCTTGATGAATTCCCAAGGTTTGGTGCCGCATCAATCAGCCCGTCCGGATGCCGGCGGATCCATCAATCCCCATCGCAGACGTCGGAATTCCTCAAGGAGCTTGAGGACAAGGCTCAAATCCCTTCGGTGTCTGGCTGCTCCTGGTTTCCTCCCCTTCCCTATGGAAAAAAATCCCCCTCGTTATTCCAGAGCCACTGGATTTTGAGGGATTTTCCCCCTTCCTTAACCCCATCCCTGCAATTTTCCATGGATCCATCCCATTCCCACCCCTCACGCTCGGGGATGGGAATTTGGGAGGTGTCCATGGAGCCACCAAGATCCCTCTTTTCCCCCACCCCACTGGATTTTAAGGGATTTTCCCAAATCCAGTGAGGATTTCATGGATATTTTTGGGAGCAATGACTTTTCATCAATTCCCAAATCCTCATTTCCTTCTGGAAAAAAAAAAGTCCAGGGAATTCCATCCTCACCCCAAATCCTCTCCCTCTGTCCCCAGTTTGGGAACAGCGGGATCCCGATTTTTAGGGGAGATCTCCGTGGGATTGGGGTATGTCCCGATTTTTTGGGGGGAAATCTCCATGGGATTGGGATCTGGGTGGTTCAAGGATCCAAATCTTATCTGTGAGGGAAAATTGGGATTGGGGAGTGTGAGCTCCCAAATCCTGGGTGGGAGGGGAAAACTGGGATTTGGGGGATCCAAACACTCAAGTTCTGGACTGGGTGACATTGGGACATTTGGGTCTGGGCATCCATGTCCTGGGATTGGGGGACACTGGGATTTGGGAGTCATTGGGATTTGGGGACACATGGTGGAGGGGTCTGAGCATCCAAATCCTGGCCTTGGGTGGAATTTTGGGATCTGGGTTGTGCAAAAATCCATGTTCTGGACTGGGGGGATGTTGGGATTTTTGGGGGATGTTGGGATTTTGGGGGGGACATTGGGATTTTGGGGGGACGTTGGGATTTTAGGGGGATGTTGGGATTTTGGGGGGACGTTGGGATTTTGGGGGGATGTTGGGATTTTAGGGGGATGTTGGGATTTTAGGGGGACGTTGGGATTTTGGGGGGACGTTGGGATTTTAGGGGGATGTTGGGATTTTGGGGGGACGTTGGGATTTTAGGGGGATGTTGGGATTTTGGGGGGGTGTTGGGATTTGGACAGACATTGGATCAGGGGGTTCCGAGCATCCCGATCCCGGCCTGGGGGAATACTGGGACCTGGCCTTGTCCAAATATCCAAGTCCTGGACTAAAGAAAATCGGGATTTGGGGGGTCTGAGCACCCCAATCCTGGATCAGTGGGATGCCAGGACCCGAAATTGCCGAGTTTTCCTCGGAGGCAAGAGAAAAATGAAGGAGAAACGGGAAAACCGGAACGGAGGCCGGGCTGGAATCGTGTCTTCCCAAGGCACAGACGGAGCAATTAGAGGACAAATCCTTCCCAAAGGATGATCCCAAAAATGCAAACACTTCCACGGGAGGGTCCTTTCCTGGCTTTCCGAGGCTGCTGGAAATTCCGAGCCTGTAATTCCTTGATGGGAATGGGACATCCAGGTGCTCGAGATGGTGACGAGAGCAGCGGAAAACACGGATAAAGAGCCTCTCCCACCTGCAAAATTCCCGGTTTTTTGGGAGCCAAAAATCCCGTGAAAAATGAATATCCGGGTATGTCGCTACCCAGCCCAGGTGGAGCTGGGATTTGGGAAGAAACGGGAGAATCCCAATCTCCCTCCCTTCCTCCTTTCCCGTGTCCTCGGGCGACGGATTCCGGCCCTGGGGAGCAGAACCAATTTCCCAACGTTTCCAATTAAACGCTTCCCATCCGAGCCGTTAATTAGGAGGTTCCAGGGCACTTCCCAGGCACTCAGATTTCCCAAATATAATTATTAATATCCCATGAAACAATGAATTATCGCCCACAATTAAAATTAATTACGTTTCTCCAAGTTAATTAAATTATTCCTCTGATAGGGAGATGAGGGAATTCCACCATCCGAAGGAGAGGCTCCGTGGGGGACGTGGAGGAAGCCGGAATGGGGAGGGGGGCGGTGCTACGAAATTCCATGTTTTTCTTGGCTTCCCGTATTCCCATTCCAGCGTTCTCCCGTTTCCTTGGGCTTGGATACGGTGAGGTTTTCCAGGGAGGAAAAACCCCCAACCCTCATATCTTCAGTTCTCCAGGAAAAGGGATTTGAAAGAATTCCTGATTTCTATGGAAAATGGGAATTGGCTCTGGAGCAGAGGCCAAGGAATGCTCAGGGAATGCCGAGTGGAGCATCAATCCATGGGAACACATTCCCAGCTCTCCCAACCCCCCAAATTCCGGCTCTTTCCCCCTTCCATGCCCCAGGCTCAGTTTCTCCCACCAGGTTTCTACACAGAGGGAATAATTCCAGAGGTTGGGAATTCCCTGTGGAAGGAGCGGCTCCGCTCCAGGCTCGGCTCCTCCCTATCCCTCCAGGATCCGGGATCCGGGATCCGGGATCGTTTGCCCTTCCTTGTTCTTGTCCACAAATCACTGTTATCCCCCGAAATTGCCTGGAAATAACTCGGGGTCACGGAGCTGCTCCGGGTAATTTTCCCGCATTTATCCGCTGGGGATGGGATGGGATGGAGCGGCTCGAGTGGATTTTTATTCCCTCCTCGCTTTCTTAGCTGGATTAACCCTTTTGTGGGAGTTTAAAATTAAAAAAAAATGGGAATGTTGAGATTTTCCACTCCTTTGGGAGCAGCTCCTGGGCCTTTCCCTCTCTTTTTCTGGGAAAATTTGGGAATCGGGATCTCACAGGGAAAGGGAGGAATGGAAAAGCTGCAGATAATGGGAAAAAGGAATTTCTCTCTTTGGAGAGACGGAGCTAAAATCCCAATGGATTGGGATAAAAGAAGGAATTTGGGAATGTATTTGGGGGAGGGGTCTCCCCTCCCTAAAAATTTTGGTTTTCTCCCCCTTTTCCTTCGTTCCTCATTTCCCTCGGGATTTATTCCCATCCATATTTAATCCTCGATGTATAATTCAAACATTCCTGTCCTGGATTTCCTCATTCCAAGGACTTTCCTTCTCCAGGCCTCCCTGGAGATCCTCCCTGGATTTCCCCCGTCCTCGATGTTCCCGTTCCGCGTCCAAGTGTGAAAAACCCCTCCAGCCGATTCCCAAAATCCCCACCGAAGCTAAAAATTCCCACTGAATCCCAGCCAGCCGAGCACTTAAACATCTCCACGGTGATTAATAAGGAATAAATGCCTGGATTTGGGATGGATCCGGGATTTTGGAGCAGCAGGGGGAGGAGGGAAGAGCCCTGGGAGGAAACACCGCTCCTCGTTTTATACCGCCACCGATTTCTTCCCGTTTTTCTCCTATTTTCATCCAAGAGTTGGAGCCAGTCTGGGAAAAAAAGGGAAAAAAATTCCCTCCGGATCTGTCCAGGAAAATCCAGGCTCTGCTGAGCCCCTTCCCTTTATCCCAGGAAAATATTGCAAATTCCGCTCTGTGAGAGGAGGGAAAACAAGGAGAAAAATCCGTTTATCCCCCAGGAATTCCATGTTTTCCCGCTTTTCCTCATCCCAGGGGATTTTTGGGATGCCGAAGTTGTCATTGAGGGGAGATTTTTATAATCTGGAGGTTTTTGGGACACTCGGATTCGGAGCTGCCCCCAAACCCTTTCAACTCAAACCTTTTCCAAAGAAAACAAAGGAGAAGAGTTTGGCAGCGGGAATTTTGGACAGGGAGTAAAGCTCGGCCTAGGCTGGGTTTAAACCCAGCCTTGACCTCAGCAGGAGCCGCAAATCCTTCCCCAAGGAGCCAAAAAAGAGGAATTTCCCTGCAGGAAGCACCTGATTTGGGCAGTTTCCATTTAAAATGTAAAGTTTTTCCTCAAATTTTGCGGTTTTCCCATTATTTTTGGGGAAATAAACAAAGGGAATTTCCCTTTGTTTTCCCATTTCCAATCCCCATTTTTTCCCCCTTACTTTAAAAAAAAATTCCCAGTCATTTTTTGAATTTCCCTTTCTATTTCCCTAACCGGGATTGGGATGGGGTTTGTGCCATCCCAAACTGGGATTGGGATGGGGTTTGTGCCATCGCAAACTGGTTTTTGGGATGGGGTTTGTGCCATCCTCGCCCTCCAAACTGGGATTTCATCCTCTCCTTGAGCTGCTCCATAAATCCCAGCCCGCCCTGGAGCTTTTCCGAGCCTCTGGAATGGGGGACGCTTCCCTGCGGGCGCCTTTGACGTGCCAACAGTGTCCTGGATTTCGGGATCTGCTCCATTTCCTCCGTCCCCTGGCCCGGGAAGGACTTTAATTAGCAGGGCCTGGAATTAGGGCGTTAATTTGGGAAGCAGGAATCACTCCGTGTCCCTTCCAGCATGGAGCTGCTGCTGCATTGCACCAACAACACCGGAATTTGGGAATTTTGGGGGAGAAAAGATCCCAAAATCTGCCTTTTTTCCATCATTTTAACCCTGCCGTGGTGGAAACCCCAAAGGTGGCTTGCAGCCCAGTTGGGGGTTTTTTTTGAGGAAAGGGAAAAAAAATTCCACAGAACCTCGCATTGATTGGAATTCTGGCTTGGATGGGGCTGGAAAAGGGGGAAAGCACCGCGTTCCTGGCATGTTTGGGAACCTTTTAGAGGCAGAACATTCCAGGGAATCGATGGAGTTGTTCCATTTGGAGCCAGGACTAAAAGCCTAATTCTGGCTTTTAACGGGCCAGGAGGAAAATGGGAAGCGACGTAATGGGATGAGCTTGGAGCCGTAATGGGATGAGTTTGGAGCGGAAAAGCTCCGGTGAAAAGGGAGGGAAGAGCAGTTAATGGGATCGTTTGGAGGGATTTGGGAGCTGGAAAATGGAGGTGTTACGGCCTCGTTTGCTCCCTTGGGATTGAAGGGAAATCTGGCTCGTTTTTCCCGAAAAAAACACAGAGTCGGTGCAAGGAACAGCAGGAGGAACTGGGAAAACTGGGATTGGATCGACCTTAATTCCAGGTCTTGGTTTAGGGAGGATATTTTGGGATTGATCCCTGTTTTTTGAAGGGCAACCACAATTCTTGGCATTGTCCTTCCCTGCCCTCCCATTCCCGCCTGGCTTTTGGGATATTTTTGGGATAAATCCCAATTTTTTTAAGGAAATGCATCAGTTTTTGCATTGTCCTTTCCCTCCCATTCCAGAGTGTCCCAACTTGGCCTTGGCTCCAATTTTCCAACTCCTACAGGGAATGGGATGAGGATCCTTGAGCTTCCCACTTCCAAGGCCGGAATTTTGCCTCCCCAAATTCCGGCTGTGCAGGGAAATCTTGGATTCTCTGGGATGGATGGTATTTTGTTGCTCTGGGAATCCACCTCCCTCTTGTTCCGGGAGCGTTTTTCCTCTCAATCCACAAATCCACATCCCAGAATTGAGTTTTTCTATATTTTTCCTCATTTCCCATTCTTCCACCGACCCCCGGGGAGACGCTGGGAAAAGACGTCGGAATCGCTCCCAGACCCATTCCCATCCCTTTTATCCCCTCTGCGCTTTCGCCTCCTCCATCCTCTTTGATTTCCAGGGAATGTCGTGTTCCCTCCCGGCTGCTGGATCAGCACAAGGAAATTTAGATCCGGGTGGAGCCGATTTCCATCCAGAAATTCCCGATTTCCTTGACCCGGAGCATCCCTTGCTCCAGCCATAAACCCATGATCCTCTCTTGTTTTCCATCTTTTTTTTCCCCCCTCTCTCCCTCTGATTTTAATGGAATTGCTCATTCCAGGCGTTTCCAGGCAATGGCAGGGAATAAACACCGGGATCAGGCGTTGTTCCGTTAAATTAAACTCCTCCATTCCCGTTATCAGTGGGAAAAGCGCGGCCGAGGAGCCTCGGGAGGAGGGAAATGTCCTTATCTGCAATTCCATGTGCGCCAGGAGCCGGGAATTATTGGGAATTGGGAATTGGAAATTGGTCCCTGCTGGAGCCACTGAGCTTGGAAAAGGCCTCCAAAACCATCGAGTTTGGGAAAAGATGAGAATTTTTGTAGCGCCGAACGCCCTCCCCGGGCTTTTCCTGGAGCTTTGCAGAGGGAATAAAGAATTTTGTGGAGGGAATTTCGCAATGGGAAAAGGAATTTTGGAAAGGAAAAAGGAATTTTGCACAAGGAATAAGGAGTTTTCCTTTTTTCCGGACTGACTGGGGAATTTCACGAAGGAAAAAGGAATTTTGTGGTGCGGATAAGAAATTTTGCAAGGGAATAAGGAATTTTTCAAAGGAAATAGGGAATTTTTGTGGAGGGAACAAGGAATTCCAGGGATGGAGGGGTTTTCCTTCTGGGAAGCAAAGGCTGGAGACAAGGACAACTCTGTGGAGCACGGCAACACCAAACCCCTCATTTTCATCTTAATTAATGAATTAATCAGCATCGAGCCTTTCCCACCTTTCCCCTTTTCCAACGGATCCATCGAGCGCTCCCCATCCCGCTCATCCCATTCCCGCCGGATCTGCTCCCGCGCCGTCGCTTCCATGAGTTGTTCCCGGCCTTCACGGGCGCCGTGGTGTCCCCGAGCCATCCCTGGATGATTTTAAGGCTCCGTGACAGCTCCGGGACCGGATCGGTGGCGTCGATCCCGGGATTGCGGCAGAGCCGCGGAAGTCACAGCGCATTAAGGGCACGTGGAGGCCCCGTGGTGACATTGGGAGATGATCCCGGCCCGGAGATGATCCCAACCCGCAGAGCCAAGGGATAATTAACAAGGATTTGATGATCCCTGATGGCTGAATCCAGGCAGAGCGCGATCCCCGGAGCTCCTGGGGCGGGATGAGGTGGGAGAGGGATGAGTTTTCCCAGGGTTTGGTGCCTGTGGGGATGATCCTGGTGCTGGAGCAGGTTGTGCGTGTTCCCACCGTGAGATCCGAGCCTTTGAGGCGCTGTTATCTTCGATTAACGTCCTTCGCCTCCCCTTTCCTGCTCCAACCTTTCCTCCGGAGCGTGAAGGACAGGGAGGATGAGTCGGGATTATCCAAACCCCACCTTGGATGCTGAAGGTGAAGGTGAACCCACCTTGGCTCCCTCCTTTGGTTGGGAGCCAGGACGGCCCAAAACACCAATTCCAGCCTTTTTTCCATCCTTTTCCTGTGAAATCCCTGGATCCTGCTGGCAGGGAGGAAATCAACCGGAAGGGAGGAAAAGCTTGGACTTGGATCCGGAGCAGAAACCAAACCCTGCTGGTGCCAGGCTTGGAGCTGGCGGCTCCCGTCACGGTCGGGACTCGTCTGCGCGGCTTCCTCTGCCAAAACCACCCCGGGACGGCTCCAAACTCCCCGCTCGGATCCAGCTCCTTCCTGGGATGCTGGGATCCCATCCAGGCCCTGCCGAGCGCAGCCGCTCGGATTTGGGCTCACTCGTGGAGAGGGACGATGAGGTTTCGCTCCAGCCAAGCCGAGCGCCAAAGCTCTCGTTAAAATAGAAGGAGCTTGGCAGAGTTTGAATCCGAAACTTGGACAAAACCGCGGTTTTCTCCCCCCAAAGTACAATCAATTCCTTTCGTCTATAAATAGCCTCTATAAATAGCGACGGGAAGAGGTTTTCATTCTTCCAAAGGCTCTTCTGGGGGGGGGAAAAAAGCTGGAAAATTGGAGCTAAACCCCTTTTTACCCCCACGGTGGCTCAGCAAAAGCAGCGCCGCACCCCGGAGCACCCCAGAAAAGCTTCTTGGCTCTGCTCCGAGCGCCTCCAGGAGCTCGCTTTGGAAAAAAGCTCGGGAATAAAGCGGGTTTTTATTCCCAGCCGGGTGTCTGGAAGAGGCCGAGTCCGTAATGGGGTCAATGACTCGGCCGCGCTTCCCCCGGGCTTGGCGAGAACCTGACAAATTGCTGAGCTGCCGCCCGCCTGCGCCGATTTCCCGAGACCTCGGAGCAGGTCATTAGTGCCTAATTAGCGCCTAAACGCTCTCATTTGTCCTGCCCTTGTCAGCCCAGCCCGGGGAGATCCCTCTCGGCCTCCTCCTCCGCATTCCACGGCCTGGAAAGGAGGGAAAGGCTGGAAAAGCCACGAGCCGTGGGGCGTTGAGCTTCTGCTTTGCAGCGGGATCTAACCCAGCCCTGCCAGGGTTAAAGCCCCGCTTGGATCTGCGTTCCTAAAGCCTAACTTGGGCTTTTTTTTTGTTTTTCCTGAGCCCGGTTTGGCTTTTCCTTCTTAAAGCCCGGCTCGGGTCTTCCTTAATCCCCACTTGGCTCTTCCTTCCTAAAGCCCGACTTGGCTCTTCCTTAATCCCCACCTGGCTCTTCCTTCCCAAAGCCTGTCTTGACTCCTTCTTCCTTTCGAAATTCCCACTTGGTTCTTCCTTTCCAAAGCCCGACTTGGCCGTTTCTTTCCAGATCCCGATTTAGTCTTTTCCTTCCTAAAGCCCGACCTGGCTGCGTCTTTCCAAAGCCCCGCTTGGGTCTTTGTCATTCCCAATCCCAACTTGGCTCCTTCTTCCCAAAGCCCAGCTTGGCCTTTCCTTCCCAAAGCCCCCAGCAAGGCTTGGCCCATCTCCTTGCTTTCTTCTCCTCCTTTTCCCAAGGAAACGATGGAATTCCCACCCCTGGAAGCATTCCAACCCCGTGGGGCTGCGTTCGGTGCCAGCTTCACCCCGTGACCTTGGAGATCTTTCCCAACCACCCCAAATCCATGATCCCTCTTCCCTTCGCTCTCCCGGGTGCCGCTGTTGGCTCCTCCCGCCCAAACCGCCTCCGGTTTAGGAATAAATTCCCAGGTTTTGTGTTATCGGGATGGCAAATCGAGTTTGGGGAGGTTTGGAGCATTCCGATGTTTTTTTCCTTCTTTTTCCACCGGATTTTTTTTCCATCTCGCTCAGAGCCCGGCTCGGCATCGCCGGGTGACAACGTGATGACAGCGGCTCCGGGAAGAGGGGGAGGTGATGGATTCGAGCGGGGGTGGGGGGAAAAAATCCAGGGAAGAGGAGGGAGAGAGGCAGGGAAGGAGGTCGGGAAGGAACGAGGAGACACGGAGCCGCCACTTTGCTGCTCGAGCTCCCCGTGATTATCCCACCGCAGCTCCTCGGAGCCGGATCCGCCTCCCCCTTCCCTGGGAGATGGGATTCGTGTCCTCCCCCGCTTCTCCTGGATTTTCCCAGGTTTATTTTTGTAGATTTTTGTAGATTTTATATTTCTACTTCTCCATAAATAAATCAGGAGCCATCCCAGCGTTGTGCGACGTGAGGACGTGGAAGGATCCACGTGGATCGGGGATTGTCCCTTCCCACGTCCAACCTGGAGCACAAAGAACTCCGAAATTAAGGCAAAATGGGTTTTTCCCTAAAATAATGTGGAGTTCTCCTCTTTTTTTCCCCGAGGTGAGGGTGAGACCTTTGCAGGCTGAGTTCATTCATCTTTAATTCCTGTGAAATTCGCTGTCGGCTGTGGAAAAGGCTTTTTGGGATGCAGATTTTTGGGATGAGGGTTTCCATCCATGGGGCAAAGCGTGCTGGGATTCATGGTGGGAGATGGGAGTTGTTTTCCCTACGGAAATTCCCTTGGGAATCAGTCATCAGCTGTGTCCTGGCTCTAATCCCATCCCAGGCCTTTCCTTTGGATTTTGGGGGTCTCCTTTCCCCAAACATCAATCCGGAGGCGTGGCCGCTTCCCAAATTCCCCAAATCCTTCATAATTCTGTGGCACGTAGGGGTCTCAGGGGGCCGGAGGTGCTCTCACCCAGGTGAGAGCTGACAGAGAGACCCAAACAAACCCCCAAAACAAAAACCCCCAAAATTTTTATCATTTCCTTCTTTTCCTCCCTTTTCTGTCTCACCTTGAGCTCCCCCCCGGCTCTTCCCGAGGCGCCGGCACCTGGCTCCGGGATTATTTTTCCCATCCCTTTTTGGCAGCGCTCCCTCCTCCCGCACAAACGCAGCTCCTATAAATAACCGCGGCTCGTGCTCGCTCCCCCTCCCTCCCTCCCTCCTTCCCTCGGATCCGTTCCTTTCTCCTTGTCTGTCCCTTCTCCTGCCGGGAGGAGCCGCCGGAAAATCCAGGAGTGGGGGGTTGAGCTCATCCATGTCCCCCTCATCCCTGGAATCGGCCGCATCCGATGCACAAGGGGGGAATTTTTCATCGGATTTATGCAAAACCCCCCTCCCCCACTCGATTTCCTCCCCAATCCGTAATTAATTCCTGGATTTCCTTTTATCCGTCCCAACGGTCCCAAATCCAAGCGGCCGCTCCCTAAAAATTTTCCGCCCCCGACAACGCCGTTGGGTTTCCAGCCCCAAAATATCCCTAAATCTGCACGTTTCCTGAAGGAAAATGTGGGGAATGATGTTTTCCAGCCTTTTTTGGGTGTGATGGGGTTGGAATGGATTGGGAGGGAATGGCTGCACGTGGATTGGGAACAGGGTCCCTTGGCCCACGGGAATGTGGAATTCCAGAAATAATTCCAGGGTTGGGATGAGCGCAAAGCTACAAAAAGTCAAAATTATCCCCATGAAAGCGACGGAATTTTTTGGGAAAAGCTAAAACCGAGCTCAACCCGGGAGATCCCGAAGGATAAATCCAGGTCTGGAGAGCGGAAACCACTCCGGGTGCGACCGAGGATGGATTTGGGATCCCCCATCCCAGGGGAATCTCAGGGATGGCAAATCCACCTTCGACTTTGGGTTTTTCCTGCGGGGAATTCGCCGGGAATGGTGGCGGGGTTGGGATAATGAGATGCTGCTCACGCTCCCTAATGAAGTGCCGAAGGAAGTCGGCGCTGGCTCCCGGCAAATTAGATCGGGATTATTGGAGCAGCGAGAACGGAACGATCCGAGATGGTATCGGAGCGGGCGGGAAGGGCTGGATGCGCCCACTGGCCTCGATCGCATTCCCTGGAAAGGAAGAAAGGATGGAAACCCCTCCCAAAACCTGGATGAGAGGGGGAGAGGGAAGGGATTGACCTCTCCGCTGGAAGCGCTGATTGGAGCGGGAATGGGATGTGGGAATGGGGTTCTCCGGAGAATCTCCAGCTTCCCATGGGCTGCATCTCCCCGGATCTGCGCTCCCACTCCTGGCTGGATTCGGCTCCTTTGTTTTCCCTCCAATTCCCAGCCAGATCGGGCTCTGTGCTCCCTTCCAAAAATCCCTTGGATGTGTTTGCACCCTCCAAACGTGACAGATTTGGGAATATGAGGGGTATGGGAATGTTGGCACCCTCCAAACACGGCATGTTTGGGAATATGAGGCTCAAGTCGGGATCGTGGTCAAATTTCCCTGGAAAAAACGGAATTGGGATGAGCCAGATCCGGCTGCTGAGTTCCCCTTTTCCCTTCCAACCACAATTCCTGGGATTTGGCTCAGTGCTCCTTTCCAAGAGGTTCTTGGATGTGTTTGTATCCTCCAAATGTGGCTTTTTTGGGAATACGAGGGATTTGGGAATTTTGGCGTTCTTTGAACACGACAAATTTGGGAATGCGAGGCATATGGGAATGTTTGGATCCTCCAAATGTGATGTTTTTGGGAAAACAAGGGATTTGGGAATCTTTGGATCCTCCAAACGTGACATTTTTGGGAAAATTAGGGATCTGGGAATGTTTGGATCCTCCAAACGCCATGTTTCTGGGAATACGATGTTTAAATTGGGATCATTCTCCAATTCCCCAAGGAAAAATGCGTTTCCAATGGATTTTCCCCCAATTCAGCCCTTTCCCATCCTCAGCTGGGATTGGGACGAGCCGGATCCGGCTGCCGGTTCCCCCTTTTCCACCGCGATCCCTCGGGAAGGAGCCACCCAACAACGGAGCTCGTTAAAAGCATGGAAAACACAAATTTAATTAAAGCCAACCTTGCCTTTACCAGAAAAAGAAATCCGCCCTTTTCCATGGAACAATGGATTTTTCCAGCCCTCCCGTGCCGGGATTCCTCCCTCTTTTCATCCCTCTCCTTTATTATCCCTGGCTGGGAGCAGGCGCTGCCTGATTTCCATAAATTTGCATCAGGAATTGGGGGGAAAAGGAGGAGGGGAGGGAAAAAAAAGCTGGAAAAATCAGATTTTCCAGCGCCGAGCTCGCTCCGAAGAAAGGAGCCCTGGCTGGAGGAGGGAAAAGGCAGGAAGGGGTGGGAAAGGTCCTGGATTTTTAAAGTTCACCCATTCCTGGTTTTTTTGGGGGGAGAGAAAAGCTTTCCCAAGGTTTCAGGGAGCCAGAATTCCCGGTTTATCAAAATCCCTAAGGTAGGATCCGCAGGGCAGCCCCTCATTCCGGGGTTTTTTGTGGTTTTCCCAGGAAGGATCCGGAATTTTCCGGCTTTCAGTTCTGAGCTTCCAGGTGAGGGAAAGGCCTTTGGAGCCTCCCAGGCCATGCTTGGGGAATGGGATGGGATAAAATTCGGGATTTGGAAGCTTGTTTTTCTCCGGGATTGGCTTTTCTTGGGATTTAAGGAGAGGCCGATCCATGGGATCATCATCCAGGTGGGATAGGAGCATGGAGATCCCATTTCCCAGATGAGGGAATTATCCATATCTGGGATAAAAAATGTTGGAATTCCCAAGCCAGGACATGCTGGAGAAGCTGAATCCCAAAGCTGTTCCATCGGGAATCATCAAAATGATTCCCAGTTGTTGCTTGGATGGGATTTTCCAGCTTTTTCACGGAGAACAGCAAGTTTTTGGGGTGGTTTTCCTCCTGGTGGAGGTTTCTAGGGATGGAAAACAGGGATTGAGGAGATGTTGGGATGAGGCATTTCCTCACCCCTTGGAGCCTCTCCATCACCACCGGACGCATTCCCAGGGATCCGTCCCTTTTCCCAGGGAATAAAGGGCAGGAAAAGTGGAAACGGCCTCCGAGTGCAGCAGGAGGGATTCGTGTTCCCGGGAATTTGGGGTCGGGCTGGTGGGAAACGATGGGAAAATCCCACAGGATTCCTCTGCCTGGGATGAAGCCGGAGGGGATTGGGAGCATCCTCGGACCCTCGGTTTTCCAGGGAATCCAGGCTGCTCCCGATGGAATGGGCTGTGTGGGACTGGGAGTGCTCCTGACTCAGCGGGAGCTGAGACAATTCCAGGTGGGCCGGGACACCCGGAATGTGCGTGGGAGAGCAGCTAAATCCGTCTGGGAATGACTCAGAGCACTCGGGATCCGCTCAGCCACCCCCGAGGTCCCTTTTCCTGAATTCCCAAAGCTCCAGAGGAGAAGGAAAACTCCGGAGGCCTCCAAAGGGACGGATTTGGGATGGCTCCACTTCCAAACCTTGGGAAGCTCCGGCTCGGTCGCTCCCATTGGGAATTTTTCCTTGTTGTTTTAATTTATTCCTGAGTATTCCAATTTCTTTTTGTGGAGCTTCCCAGAGCTGGAAAAAAAACCCCTGGAATGTGCAATGATCCCTCACTTTTGGATGAGGCCAGGAATGAGGCCCCGGCCTCCAGCATCGCCCTGAATTCCCCCCAAACACCAAAAAATTCCAGGTGAATTCCCACAGAAAGCTCTTCCGATTATTTCCAGGGGAGATATGGAATTGGAGATGATTATCGCGATTATTCCTGCAGGAAATGTTATTCCAGCGGGAATTGGGAAGGAATTGGGTGGGAATTGGGCAGGAATTGGGGGAAACTCACCTGGAATGGCCCCAGGGGCTCGGAACATCCCGATCCCAATCCCAAACATTCCTGATCATCCCAGCTTTGGATTCAGTTGGATTTCCAGTCCTTTCATTTTCCCATTTTTCCCTCCTTTCCCCCTCATTTTTCCCTTTGTCCTCTCTCCGTGTCCAAAGCTCGGGACAATCCTTGTGGAAAAGGCTCCATCCCTCCCTTCCTGACCCCTCCCAGGGCTTTTCCTGCCCTTTCCAACCTTGGAAAACTTCTCCCTGCGGAGCAGGAGCCGTTCCAGGGGAGCAGATGGCTGAGGAGGAGGAAGAGGAGGAGGAGGAAAATCATGGATGCAAATTCTCCGGGATGTCTTTGCAACATTCCCAGTCAAGGTCGTATCGCTGGGAAAAAGCATCCCGCAGGATTTTCCCCCACTCCCCCAAATTTTGGGAATTTTTCATGGATATTTGAGGCTTTTAAAGCGCCCGGATCCCTTGGGAGAATCCATAGGAAAAGTGAGGATTCCTCATCCATCAGCTGGGACAAACCTGGACTTTCAGGGATGTCTGGGATCCTGGGATCTCAGTTCTGTGTTTGGAGCAGCAGGAATTCCCGGCTGTTTCCGACATCTCCGCAAAATAATCAATCCCAGCTTCCCCAAGCCTGGATCCCTTGCAGGAAAACGGGATCCGCTGGAGATTCCCTACAAAAACCCCTTTGGAATGTGGAGATTTCTTTGGATATCCAGTGGGGGAATCCATAAAAAAACGGACCCAAAAATTCCGGGGATTTTCCTCAAAGCTTCAAAACTTCCCCGGACCCCCGGAAAACTTCCAGGGATGAGAAAATTCCATGTCCAATTCCCCCCACATGGATTGAGGGGGAGCGGCAGAGCCGGAATTCAGGAGATCAAAGGAATTTGGGCCTCCTTATCTCCAAATTCCAGGGAAGCTGAGGCTGAAAGCCGGGAAATCTCCCAGCAGCCAAAAGCCGGGAAGGAGGGAGGGAGGGAGGGCAGAATTCCCAAATCCCTGCTCTGCTGACGAGGTGAGAGCGCGGAGCTGAAATCGCCGTGGAGAGGGATTTATCCCAAAAAAGGTGACAGCGGAGCTCAGCTGTGGCATGGGAAGTTATTTTGGGAGAAAAGGCGGATTTCGGTGTCATTCCGATGAATTTTGTCTTCTGTCCCCGGATTCTGCACTGGGAATTGGGGCAGCCGGAATTGTTTGTATCCCATATCCCAAAATTCCGTAGGAATAACTGGGATGGGGAGGCCCTGGCACAGATTATCCAGGGAATCTGGGGCTGCTCCATCCCTGGAAATGTCCAAGGACAGGGCTTGGAGCGCCCTGGGATCGTGGGAAGCGGATCGGAGCGGGATCAACTTCCAGATCCCATCCTGAAAATTCCAGGTTCGTCACAGCTCATTCCCATCTTTCCAAGTGGGAATGGAACCAACCGGAGACGTCCCCATTGCTCCTCCCTGCCTGGGGCTGCTTTGTCCCACCAACATTCCCAGTTTCCAGCCAACATTCCCGGTTTTCCTGGTTCCCAGCCAATTATTCCAAGTCCCCATTCAGTATTCCCGGTTCCCAGAAATATTCCCAGTTCCCAGTCAATATTCCCAACTTCCAGTCAATATTCCCAATTCCCAAATCCCTTTGTTTCCCGAAACCCCCCCCAGTGCTTCCAGGGCTGGAATTCAATTTCGCTTCCCAAAAAAAAAAAAAATAAAAAAAATCCCCAAAATCTCCTGCGGAGGAGAGAGAATTAATTAAATCAATTAAATTAATTAAATTAATTAAAATTAATTAAATTAATTAGTGGACATTGTGTCATTAACGCCAGACTTTAATTAAATTGTGTGGAGATAACGACTCTGGAGCTTCCCAACAGCCGAACATTCCCAGGATGGAGAAATTCCTGCTAAAACCGATCCAAGGTGAGTCCAGTCCTCTGGTGAAGCTCCAAAGTCAGAAATTCCAGGCGATTTTCCACCTAAAAGCTCCAAAGTCGGAAATTACAGGCGATTTTCCACCTAAAAGCTCCAAAGTCGGAAATTCCAGGTGATTTTCCATCCCCAGATGGTGCCTTCCTCCATTTCCTCCCTTCTTTTCCATCCTTTTGGAGCTCCCGGGCATTTTCCTGGATCCTGGGAAATCCGGGATCTCCTCAACTCCTTCCCATCTCTTGGAAAAGATGATCCCGTGGGATGAGGAGTGGCCGGATCCTGGATTCTCCCATGGAATTTTCCAAGGCCACGCGGTGGTGGTGTATTCCGGGAATTCTTTGGGATGCGGGGAAAGCTTCTTATCCGGCTCACCGCGTCCCGCTGCTCCTGGATATCCCGGATGGATCTGAGCTCCTCCAGAGGGGTCAGAATTCCCAACCGATCCCATTTTCCAGGTGGTTTTCTCTGCTGACGTCTCCAAAGTCATTCCTGAGTATTCCATGGATTTTCCGCCCTTTTCCAAGTCTCTGCTTGGGATTTGCACTTGGAGTTTCGGCCTTTCCCTAAAATTCCCGGAGTTTACTGGCAAGAAGGTGGGAGAAGGCGCTTCCAGATGGATTTGGAGCTGGAAAACGTTGGATTTTCCTGGGATTACCGTCCTGCCCTGATCTCAGCCGCAAAATTTGGGACTTCCTTGCCGAATTTGGGATTTTCTCCTCTAGTTTGGGATTTAGGGCCTGGATTCATTCTGGAAAAGTCAGGAAAAAAAAGAAACTGGAATATTTTCCCTTTGGGAGCTTTTTTTTTGGCCCAAATTCCAGTCTCCGAGGGCGGGAATGCGCTGACCCGGATTCCGGCTGCTCCCGGGAATGAGGCTTGGACACGGTTTTCCAGGCTGGATCAATCCCTTGGGAATCTGGGAAGGACAGGAGGGCTCCAGCTCCGCCCCAAAACTGGGATTGGTTTTTTTTAGGGAACGAAGGGATCCAGCTATGCGAGGGAACGTGGGAAAATCCTTATTCACAGGAAAAATCGGGAATAACCGCGCTGCTGGATACGTTGGGATGAAGCAGGAGCAGCTTTCCCCACCGGCTCCGCTCATTCCCTCCCTTCCCAAGGCCAGGAATTCCCTGGGGCATTCCAAGGGAGCTTCCACCAGCTGCTGGATTCACAGGGAATTAAAAGCCGGGAGAAATCGGAGCGATCCGGACACGGCGGGATTGGCATCCCGCGATTCCCGGCGCTTCCCTGTCTGCTCCGATGTCCTGGGAGCCGCCTGACGGGCCGGGAGCCGCTCCCGGGATTTCCCCGCGGAATCCGGAGCCTGCCAAGGAAGCTTCGCCTTTGGAAAACAAATCCCGCTCCCAACATTCCGGGTTATTCCCAATTTTCCTTCTCCCTCTGGGGCGAGAGGGGTTAAAATTCCCATTGGGAAGGGGTGGAAAAGGGGGAATTTTAAGAATCCTGGTTTCATTTTCTTTTCCAAGGAAGCATCAGAGCTGTTGAATCTTTGGGAAACAATTCACAGCTTCCCAAAAATCTCCACCCGCCTCATCCAGGGTTGACTCCCATCCAAAGGGATGCTCCAATCCATGGCTAAGGAATGTGGGAATGCTGGGAAAGCGGAATGTTGGGAATGTTGCATTCTTCCATGGAAAAATTGATGGGAAGAGCAAAACTTTGGGGTCGGGCAGCCGAAGGGAAAAGTCCTGGATCGGATCATCCTGTGGCGATGGATTTGGGTCAAAACCAGCCCCGAATAAATTGGGATTTGATTCCAAGGATTTCTGGAACCGGGGCTTTTCCCAAAGGATTGGAGGCAGGGAGGGAAAATCCAGGAATTGCAAAGATTCCTGGATTTAGTCAGTTGGGGTTTTGCAGGGAGAGCCTGATTCCCATCAGGAACCCCCAAATTCCACCCAGGATCCTCTTTTGTTCGGGAAAAAACACCGGGACTAAGTTTTGGAGTCACCCATCCCTCAATTCCTGTAAATTTGGGATAAAATCCCCCCAAATCCCCGTGTCCAACACCAGCTCCTCCATTTTTCCCCTCATGAGGAATTTTCCATGAAAAACTGGAACATCGGGAGTCAAAAATTCCCAAATCCACCACCACGGGGTGACCCAATCCAAGACTTTTCCCTGGGCTGGAATTCCGGTTGTTTCCCATCCCCAGGGAAAATTTTGTCCCGGTGTTTTCAGCCCCAAAAAAGGATTTTGGGAGGGATCTGGGAGGTTTTTCCATGGAATTGTCCAGATGGAAATCAGGGAGCTTTCCCCTGGGATTTTGGCAATGGGTGGAAGGAAAGGGTTTGGGAAGACAGGGAGAGCCGCTGGAAGTGGGAATAAAGGATAAAAACGTGGATTTTTGTAAGGAGAGGGATGTGGATTTCTGGCTCTTCCTCTCCCAGGAGTCCCCAGGCATCCCAACCTCTCTTCCCAAGGAATCCTGGCATCTTCCCGGAGTCTGGGAGCTGAAGGAAAACCAGGAATACCTGTGGAGCGAGGCCCTGGAAAGGTTGGGATCCCAGCCAGGGAGGGATTTTGGGGGGTCTGGGATCGCTCCAGGCTGGATCCGGGGGCTCAGGGAGAGGGGAATTGCTGAGGGAAGAGGGAGCAGAGGGAAAGCACTGCTCCCTGTGGATCCCTGGGGATCCCTGGGGATCCCTGTTCCTGGATCCTGCATCTCACATCCCTGGCTGCATCCCACATTCCAACCCCTCCTGTATCTCAGCCTTATCCTGCATCCCACATCCCTGGCGGTATTCCAGCCCCTGTATCCCAAATCCCTGCCTGCATCCCCCCCAAATCCATCCCTGCATCCCCCCCAGATCCATCCCTGCATCCCCCCCGGATCCATCCCAGCATCCCCCCCAAGTCCATCCCAGCATCGCCCCCAGATCCATCCCTGCGTCCCCCCCTGGATCCGCGCTCCCGATCCCTCTGTGACTCCCCCCCCGCATCCCGGCACGACTCTCCCGATCCCTCCCCGATCCATCTCCCGTATCCCCCCTGGATCCATCCCTTCATCCCCCTCCCAAATCCATCCCACATTCCCCCCGGATCCATCGCCACATTCCTTCCTAAATCCATCCCCGCATCCCCCCCTGGATCCATCCCTGCATCCCCCTCCCAAATCCATCCCACATTCCCCCCTGGATCCATCCCCCGCATCCCCCAAATCCATCCCTGCATCCCCTGGATCCATCCCCGCGTTTTCCCCTGGATCCATCCCCGCATCCCCCGGATCCATCCCCGCATTCCCCTGCCTCCATCCCCCCGCATTCCCCCCTGGATCCATCCCCCCGCATCCCTCCGTGAATCCCCCCCCGCTCCATCCCCCCAATCCTCCCCTCCCTCTCCCTCTCCGGTCCCTCCCCTCCCGCTCAGCCCCTCCCGGGGGCCGGTCCGGGGCGGGCTCAGCCCGGGGGGGGCCGGGGGCGGCTCCAGCCCCGCTCGGCTCCGGCTGCTCCAAATCGGCTTAAGGGCGGCAGCGGCGGCGGCGGAGCTGCTGCACCCGGGGGGGCAGCGCCGAGCCGGGCCGAGCCCGACCGGACCGGGCCGAGCCCCGACCGGACAGGGTGGAACCCCGACCGGACCGGGTGGAACCCCTCCCGGACCGACCGGACGGAGCCGAGCCCCTCCAGGACAAGACCGAGCCCCTCCCGGACCGGACCGATCCCCCTCCCCTCCTCACCCGGACCGAACCGGGCCAATCCCCCTCCCCTCCCTCCTCACCCGGACTGAACTGGGCCGAGCCCCCTCCCCTCCCGAACCGGGCCGAGCCCCCCGGCCGTGCCCGGCGCGATGCCCGCCCGCCCCCCGCCCCGCTGAGCCGCCCCCGCGGGCACCGCGCGCACCATGAGCCCCCTGCCCCTCTGGCTCCTGCTCTGGCACCTGCGGCACCTGGCGCTGGGTGAGTGACACCGCGGGGACCCCCGGGGGGTGACCTGAGCCTCGGGGACCCCCGGGGGGTGAGCTGAGCCCGAGGGACCCCCCCCGGGGCGCGGAGCGGTGTCGGCGCCCCCGCCCTGGGGTTTGGGGTGATGGGGGTGGAGAGGAGAACGGGTTTGGAATTGGGGAATTGGGGTTTGGTAATGGGGGACGGGGTGTGGAGGTGTAAATGGGGCACCCCATAACCGGGAATCGGGGTGGGATCTGTTAATGGGGCACCCCATAACCCGGTACTGGGGTGGGATGTGCTAATGGGGCACCCCATAACCCGTTACTGGATTTGGATCTGTTAATGGGGCACCCCATAACCCGGTACTGGGGTGGGATGTGCTAATGGGGCACCCCATAACCGGGAGCTGGGCTGGAGCCGTTAATGGGGCGCCGTTAATGGGGTGCGAGAGGCCCCGGGGGTCGCATCCATGGGGGCCCCCCCGTGTCCCCTTTTCCCGCTGCTCCCGAGCTCCCGCTGCGCATCCCAGCGCTGCTCCAGCCGGGGAGGGGGGCTGCGCTTTGGGGTCCCCCACGAGCTCCGTTTTTGGGGGGCTCGCAGCCTCTCCTACCCCTCGGGGATCCCCAAACCCCAAATTCCCGCTGTCCTAGGGGACCGCGGCTCCCGAGCTCCCCAAACCCCGGGACTCCCCAGCCCAGCCCCAAACCCGGGGCTCCGGGGAGGGGAAAGCGCCCGGGGAAGGAAACTTTCCCCTCCTCGCATCCCACAGCCGCAGGGCCGCGCGTGGGATTTCATTCCACGTCCATTCCAGGCGAATTCCCTCCTTTTTTTTACCCCTCCCTCCCAAATCCCGCTCAGGGGGTCTCAGGTGGCCGCTCCTTCTCGAACCCCCGGGAAACCGGGAGCTTTTCCAGGCGCCGGGAGATGGAGGCGCGAGCCGAGCCTGCTCCGCATCTCCCATTTTTTTAAATTTCTATATATTTTTATTTCTATTTTTTTTTTTTTTTTTTTATATTTTTAATGGACTTTTTGCTCTCCGGGAGGCGCCGGCGGGCGCTGCAGGGCGCGGGGAGGGGGAGCCTCGCTCTGCGGGGCTGCGCGGGGCCAGCTCCACACAAAGGAGCCGATTCTTCCCCCTCCATCCCCCCGAGCCCAGCCTGGATTTGGCTCGGGAAAGAATTCCCTGAATCCCTCTTTTCCATCGGCTCCAGCCGAGCTGCGGCTGATGCTCCGAGCCCCCCTTTCCCGAGCATCCCGCCATCCATCGGGAATAAAACCTGGGAAAGGGGTGAACTTGTGCCAAAGCCACCCCCGGCTGCCTCCCCTCCCCTCCCCGCTCTCCTCCGCCGCCGTTTTAAGGTCACGGATTGACAATTTCCAAGGAACGCCGCATCCCCCCGGCTTTCCCGGAGCTCCAGCTGTCTGTCACTGGCGCAGGGATCATTTTTCCTGCCTCTCTCCTGCTTTTTCCTCGCCGCAGATCGGGCGGTTGCTCTCGCGCTGTTGATTTTTTCCTTGCGGTGCGGGCGGGGGGGGAAAAAAAAATTAAAAATATAATTCTCTGCTCGCCATGGAGGGAAAAAACGGGATCGAAGTTGGTTCGTGGAGGGGTCGGGGGGGTTGTGAAGTGATGGATCCGGCGTGGGGAATTGTTGGGATTGTTTGGGTTTGGGTGTCCGCGAGCTCCCCGAACCCCGCTGGAACTTCGCCGCATCCCGAGGATCCTTCAGCATCTCCCTTTCCCTATGGAAGCTGTCTTTGTGGGTTTTTTGGGATTCCAACCCCATCCAGCCTGGAATTCTGTCATCCTTCCCTCATCCCCCGCCCCAAGCTGTCCCAAAAATCCCATCCCGGGCTCTGTTTTTCCATCATCCAGCCACAAATCCCGGCCGAACCCCGGCTCGGGGGCTCCTCCCTTCGCTCGGGGGCCGAGCTGCTCCCGAATTTCGGGGGGCCCCGCCTCGTTCCCCAATTTTGGGGGACAGAGCGCTCGCCATTCCCGAATTTCCGAGGGCAGATGGCTTTTTCCTGGCTGAGGGCATCCTTGGCTGGAGCCGTGCCCTCCCCATCCCAGCTGGAGAGGAATCCAAGGGATCCAGAGCCCGGGAAGATCCAGGTGGGCGCATCCCCAATTCCCGCTGGTCATCCCTACATTTCTGCGTCCCCAAAGCCCCCTCCCCTTTGTTTTCTTTAAGGAATTTTTCCTGATTTTGTCATCCCCCCTCATCCAGCTCCTCATCCCGGAGGATTCCCGGGAATCCGCTGGACTCGCTCCCCACCCCACAAACCATCCGTGAGAAGCTTTTATTTTCGGGGTGGGGGGAAAGGGTTTCCAGCCTCGCTCCGCATCCCCCAGCGGGTCAGGAAAATCCCTCTGTGACCCCGAGAGGAGCCGGGTTCATTCCCGAGGTGTTTTCCAGCTTTTTTTTCCCCTCTTTGTCCCCGGCTCAACCTCTTCCTTCGGCCAAAAAAAAAAAATCCCGGCCGGGGCTAAGTGGGTTAAGGAGGCGTCGGGAGGGAAAAACGAGGCCACGCGGAGGAGGCAGCGCTGGACCATGGAAAAGGAGAGGAGCGTCTGGAAAAGGGACTGGAAAAGCTGGAAAAATCCCCCTTTTCCCCCCCATGGATCCATGGATTCTGGGATCAGGGCTGGCTCCTTCAAATCCGGCCCCACCGAGGGCTCCCGAGGGCCGTGGGAGGGATGGAAGTGCCGCGTTCCCGGAGATTTTCCAGCGGGTTTTTATCCCGGTGGGATTTGCTTTGGCTTCTGCTTCCCGCCCCCCATCCAGAGGGAAATAAACAGGGAAAATTCAAGTGTTTGAGGCTCCTGGGCTTTGCTGTCCTTGGGGATATTCCTGGAAAACGCAGGTTGGGATTTTAGCTGGAATTCTCTCCCCTCTCCTTTCACCCCCACCGAGGTTGTTCTGGCAGGGATTTTTCCCAGCTCGTTTTCCAGCCTGGAAAAGCCGATTTTTCCTCGTTTTTGGAGGGAAAAACCCAGCGTGGGGCTTTTCCAAGGGTGGTGGGAGACGCCTGCTCGTGGTTGTTTTTAATGGAAGGAGGAATTTGGTGGGAATTGTGTCCTGGGGGCATGAGGGAAAAGGAGGAGCAGGGATGAAATCCTGCTTTAATCCACCTGCCAAAATTCCATCCCACATTCCCGCCGTCCTTCCCTATTAACGCTTTTCCCATCAAATCCTGCCTTCGGCTCCTTTCTGGAAGTTTTCCCTCCCATCTCCACGGATCCCGCGTTCCCACGGAGCCTCTCCGGGTAAATCCAGCCCCTTCAGAGAATCCCCCTCGCTGCGCTAATTACCCTTTCCCAATTAGCCCAATTTCTCTCTTCCCACCGGCGGCGTTCAGGAGCCGCCGCTTCCAATCCGGAGCTCGGGAAAAAGCCGCGATTCCAGCCAGGATCTTCCCTCTCCTCGCGCCTTCCCAGGATAATCAGCGTCTTCGGGATGGGGAGACATTCCCAGCTTTATTTCTCGGTGGAAAAATTCCTGTGGCTGCTCCTGGAGCAATTCTGGAGTCCCCCAAGCTCAGTTTGGGGGTGTTCATCCCCCCCTGCCCCCCCAAATTCCCTTGGGATTTATCGGCATCGCCCAAAACCGAATCCCGGGAATGTTGTAGGGTTTGGCTTGGGAATGTCGGTGCCCTTTGGCCTGGGGTAAGGAATTCTGATCCAGGTGTTTGGGATATTCCCGGCTCCATCCATGGGCTCAGCCTTGGAATCTCGGGATGCTTTAAGCTGGAATTCCATGGGTAGGGATAGATCCCACTATCCCTGCCTGGCCTTGGACATTCCCAGGGATCCAGAGGCCGCTCCAGCTCCTCTGGGAAAGCCGTGCCAGGCCCTCACCTTCCTCCCAGCTGGGAATTCCTTCCCAATCCCCCATTTCCATTTCATGGAACCGGGAATGGAGCCGGGAATGGAGCGGGAATGGAGCTGGGAATGGAGCTGGGAATGGAGCTGGGAATGGAGCTGGGAATGGAGCAGGGAATGGAGCTGGGAATGGAGCAGGGAATGGAGCTGGGAATGGAGCAGGGAATGGAGCTGGGAATGGAGCAGGGAATGGAGCAGGGAATGGAGCAGGGAATGGATCTGGGAGCTCTCCACAGACCGCTGGGAACGGGCACAAATTCCTGCCTGGAGCAGGATGAAGCAGCCTCACCCCCTCGCAATTCCCTGATGGGATTTTGGGGGATTTTCCCCAATTTCCCAACACAAATCCTCGACTTCGGCTGCTCTCAGAGCCTCGACCCCGCACAGAACCACAACGAGAGCAGGAGCTCCCAAATCCTTGATTTTGGGGGGTGGCTCTGGCCGGCGGATCCCAGCTGAGGGATGGGGCTGGAATCCTTCCCGATCCAGCTGCTCTCTGTGCCCTTTTGTTTGCTGGCGGCGGCGCTGCCGGGCTCGTTCCAAACTCATCCCATTCTCTGCTTCCCACTTTTCCCCTCTCCTTTATTTTTTCCCAAAATAACCCGTCAATCACGGGCTTGTTTTCGCCGCGTCGGGGCCTGGATCCGGCGGGAATGCCAAGGGCGGGAGGATTCCAAAGGCAGGGATAACAACCCGCGGCTGTTGCTCCCTCTTCGGAATTGTTGGTTTTATCAAATTAGGGACTGGGGGGCTCTCCAAAGCCTTTGGATCAGGGAATGTGCCTTGTTCCCACTCCCAGCTTGGATTCGGCTCCGAGGAGGTTGGGGAAGCTCCAGGAAAGCCCGCAATTCCCGCTGGAGGGAACGGAGGTGGGAATGTGGCTCCTTCCCAGCCTCCAGGCCACACATTTTGGCTCCTCCGGCGCCGGGAGCTCTTCTCCGTATGGAAAATCCCACCTGGAGCGGGAGAGGCGGGGATTTGTTTGTCTCCTGCCCAAACCTCTGGAATAATTTCCCATTCCTGTAATTCCTTGGTGGATATTTTCTGGGAATAAGGGATTAAAAGCCCCTCTCCACCTCCCTGTGCCCAGAGATAAATCCTGGAGCCGCTTCCCATCCGGCCAGGACAGGGAAAGCAGGAGCTGGGAACCTTTTTTTGGGATGCATCTCCTGCTTTTCCACCTCTTTTCCCAAGGATCTGCAGCCCCGGGGAAGGGCTGGATCCAGGGAGAGGCTCCGTGGCGGGAGTTTGGGATCAGAGGGATGGGTGGGATGAGGGATCTGCCTAAGGGTGGTCTCCCATCCATGGAATCGCTTTTTCTTTGGGATGAATTCCATGGATTTATGGGCAGAATGTTGCTTTGGAGGCCTCTCATGCCAGGCCGGTCCCAAGGCAGGAGTGGCTCCCAGAGATTTGGAATTTGGGAATGTCCAGCTCTTCCTGGTGGGATTGGGACAGCAGGAGAGGGGCACAAAGCATCCAGTTTAGCAAATTCCAGCAAAGTCTTTGGGATAATCTGGATTTTGGGATAAGGGGGATGCAAATGAGCTCCCTGAGAGCTTCTTGTGGAGATGTTCTCCTTCTTCATCCCGAGTTTTCCGTGGCTGTGTCTTTCCTTTGGAAAAACTCCATGGATTGGGTGGGAATTGCCTGGGAAGTGATCCATGTGGGAACACGGGATCCGTGTGGGAACACGGGATCCGTGTGGGAATACGGGATCCGTGTGGGAATACGGGATCCGTGTGGGAACACGGGATCCATGTGGGAACACGGGATCCATGTGGGAACACAGGATCCATGTGGGAACACAGGATCCACGTGCCCGGGCTCTGCCATCCCACCCTCCGCAGCATCCCGAGATCCGGGGGTGGAATTTGGCTGCATTCCTGGCTTTCCTCCAGAAGATAAACCCGGGAATGTTGGGTTGTGCGAAGACCCCGTGACTCGGAGAGGGGTGGAAGAGGCTGGGAAAGGCCAAGGAGCCCAAAATATTCCCAGGGAGCTTCTGGGGAGCGGGATTTTCCATGTGGGATAACCGGCTGGATGCACTGAGGAACGGGATTTTCCACGCGGGATGGAAACGCTGGATCTGCTGTGGAATGGGATTTTCCACGCGGGATATGAGGCTGGATCTGCTGCTGGAAAAGCACCAGCCAACGGGCAGATCCTGCTCCAGAAAAGATCCAAAGGATGCAATTCCCACCGGGAACAAAGGTCCCAGAGAGCCCATCCTGCCTGGAATAGCCTCCAGCGCTCCGGCTGCGCTCGGAGTCCTTCCCTTTGGAATCAGATAATGAGAGGTTTTCCATAAACGCCGGCTCCCGCTGACCCTTGTGAAGTTCCGTTTGTGTCTCCTCGTGTTATTCCGGCTTTTTTCCCGTAGGGAAGTGCTTTGTGAGGAGCGGGGATCGCCGGGATTCCGCCCGAATTTCCGCTGTGATTGGCGTGGGGTGTGGGAGGCGAGAGGAGCCCTGGGAAGCGCTTCCCAAATTAATCCTTCCCATTCCTTGGAACCTGCAGGGTGGTTTTTATTTAAGGGCAGGGAAATCTGTGAGATTCCGTGGTGGGGGAGAGAAGATTGGGACAACGGGATGCTCGGGATGCTCCCGGTTTGCAGGGATCACGCTCTGGATCTGCTCCACGCTTCCCGCCAGGAGGAAAAAAAAAAAAAACCGGGAGTAAAAAATCCCAGAGATTTTGGACTGAAAGGATTTGATTGGAATGATTTTATCTCAGGAGGAGGGAATGGGAATGGGAATGGGAATGGGAATGGGAATGGGAAGTGAGGGCTTTTCCAGCTGTTTAACATCCTGGGCGCTCCTCTCCGCCCCAGTGAGCGGGAAAAGCTCCCGCATTCCCGGCCTCCCAGGAGCGCTGAATTAAGGGAATATTGGATGATCCCACGCTTGGTTATGTTTTATTAACGAGGAGCCGCGGCTTCCCAGCACATCCGGCGGATCCGAGGCTCCACCGGGCGTTTTTCCCTCTTTCCCAAGGCCTGGCTGCCGCTGTTATTCCCAATCCCACTGCTCGGGTTGGCTGGGAGGTCGGGCTGGAAGAGGAGGGGAATTTGGGATGAAAAAGGGGAGCTTTGGGTTTGTCTAGGGATGCTCGGTGTCCTGGCAGGATTTGGGATGGGATTTATGCAGCAGGAACAGGGATGGATGCAGGAATAGGGATGGATTTGGGAAAATGGAGTCAGGGGCATCATGTGGAGCTGTGGAAAAATCTGATTTTCCAGCTTTGCTCCACCTCAGGGTGATCAAGCCAGGGGTGGGAGAAGCCCCGGAATTTTGTATTTGAGGGAAAAGATCCCAAAAAAAGGCCAACATTCCATGAGCAGAGCTGGAGCAGGGAGCGGGGCCGGGATCTTGCTCCATCAGCGTTCGGGATCAGCGGGAAAAGCCAAACACGGATAATGGGACAGATCTGGAAGTTCTGGGAGAGGGAATGGGGTTAATTAGCAGATTTCCCAAAGGAGCAGAGATGGATCGGGATTAAGGGAAGAATCCCATGGAGATGGATTGGAATTAAGGGAAGAATCCCATGGAGATGGATTGGAATTAAGGGAAGAGCCCCACGGAGATGGATCGGGATTAAGGGAAGAGCCCCGCGCATCCTCTCCGTGGGAACGGGGAAGTGTCAGGAATCAGCGCCGGGAATCGGGGCTGGAAGAGGGAGATATCCGTTAATCCCATTAGGGATGTGGAATTACCGGGAGGGATTATCGATCGCGGAGTGTGAATCCGGAGGAGACGGAGCGGGAATCACAATCCTGCTCTGTCCGGGGAATGGGGCTGGAGAGGACGGGAAAGATAGAGTTGGATGAGGCTGGAGCAGGGAGATCCCGAGGGGTGGGATCAGGGATGTCCGGAGGGATGAGGAAGAGTTTGGGATGCAGCCACCCCTTGTCCCTGCGCTTGGAAGAAGAAACTCCAGGCCAGGACCAAATCCCAGAGCTGGGAATCCTGGTGGGAATTCTGGCTGTGTCCTTCCCTTCCTCCCTAGAAACCTCCGGAACATTCTCTCGGGAACACCAAGGGTTTTCCAGCAGGGACTCTTTGGGAATGATCCAGGTGCCCCAGGTACTTTTTTTTTTGGGAAAAAGCCGCTCGGAATTCCAAAAACCAAGTGGATTTTGGAGCTCCTGGGATTCCTGCGTGGAATTCTGGGTTTATTTTCCCTCTTCCTCTGCCTGAGGCTGTGCCTCTGGAAAAGGAGTTCAGAAGGAAAAAATCCCAAAATATCAGTAAAGATGATCCCTTCCCGCTTCCTCCGTGCAGGAATCGATGGAAGGAGCGGAGATCGCCCGGAGCAGCTGGGAGGGAGGGGGGGATCGATGGCTCCTCATTTGTCACCAATCAAAAATCCGGGATAATTGGATTTCCCGCAAGCGGAGAAATAAATCAGGGAATTCATCATCCGGGTCAGGGTCACCCCTTCTCCAGGGCCACCTGGGCTTGGGAAAACCTGCTTGGAATTGCTGGCGACCCCATTGGATTCTAAACCAAATCCCTCCGACATTCCTTAATGGAATTAATGGTTCTCCCTATTTTTTCCCATCCCAAGCCCGTGGCTCTCCCACTAAAGCTGGGAAATGAGGAGTTTTAGGGAGTTTTGGGTGGGAAAATTCCTTCTTGGGGTTATTTTTAGGAGCAGGAACACCTCCGATAACCCCCTGCTGGTATTCCAGGATGGGATTTTCTGGGATCTCCGATTGTCCCCTCACTGTTTTCCCAGGATTTTCTGGGATCTCTAATAAACCCCTGCTCTTATTCCAGGCTGGGATTTTTTGGGATTCCCAATATCCCCTCGCTGTTCTTCCAGGATTTTCTGGGATCTCCAATATCCTCTTACTCCAGGATGGGATTTTTTAGGGATCTCCAATCACCCCTTGCTGTTCCTCCAGGATGGGATTTTCCTGGATCTCGGATGAGCTGGAAAAGACCTCGCTTCCCCCATCCCGAGTGGGGAAACAGAGGCACAGAAAGACCTGGAATCATGGAATTCTTTGGGTTGGGATTGGCACTGGAGCTCCTCCTATTCCCTGTGGACAGGGACATTTTCCATAGGTCATTGTTCCATCCCGGCCTCGAGCGCTTCCAGGGACAGGGAGCCGCTCCCGGCTGCTTCCCGCTCCGTTAATTATTCCCGCTGGGATTAACTCCAGCCGGGATTAACACCCAGAGCCGTGGCTTCCCGGAATCGGCTGCTGGTGCCATAATCCTCATCCCGATGGAGCTGGAACAGTGGGAAAATCCTTGGCAGCTGCCGGCAAATCCCTCCCAAGCCACCGGCTGAGCTCTGCTGGGGGTTTGGGAATTTTTTCCTGGTTTTCCAACCCCTCAGCTCTAGTTTGGGGCCCTACAAAGGGACACTGGGTACAATAATTCCCGTTTTTACTCTGGAATCGCGTTCCTGGGATGGATTTTGTGCAGCGCCGCTGGCTGGGGAAAAAATCCTTTATCCCAGGCGAGGTTTTCCATAATCCCGGTGCCCAGGGGCAGCATCCGGAGGGTGCAGCTTCCTGGGAAACTCCAGGAGCAGCCGGCTGGCCGGAATCTCTTCCCTGTCAGGATGCAGAGCTGAGCCGCTGGAAAAGGAGGGCCGGGAATTGGCTGGAAAAATCCCATTTCCAATCTTTGTCGGCACGGGATTGGGATACGGCCTCTCCTTCTCCCGCCACGCTTAATTCGGGATTAATTCCGCATCTGCACACGGAGAACAGATCCCACTGTGTTTTCCGTGGAGCTGCTTGATTAAAAATCGGGGAAAAGTGGAGCAGGGGGGGAAATTTTTAGCCCTGGGACACCTGGACATTCCGGCTTGGAGCGTTAATCCAGGTTAATCCAGGTGTTGAGGAGGCACCGTGCTCTGCTGGAAGGGTTTTAGGGAATGTTGAGCCATTCCGGAGCCGTTCCATTGAATTTGGTGGTCGGTGGTGGCTCCCGCTTGGCAAAATTGGGATTGTAGGAAAATTCCCTGTTGGGTGAGTTTGGGATTTGCTGGAGCGAGACGAAAATCCATGGGAATGGATTGGAGAGCGATCCATGGGGCAGCTGGGGGGAAGCTGGAAAAAATGGGGGGAAAAAAGGAAAAACTGGGATATTTTGACAGTTCTTGGGTTTCACTGGGATCTGCTGGAAAAAGTAGGAAGGAATTCCCTGCTGGGATTTATCAGCAGGAAGGAATTCCTGCCCCACAGCCCAGGGTGGAAACACTTCCGGGTGTTTCTGAGGAAAATCCAGCTGATGTGGAGGAAACCCATGGGAGAACAGGAAATCCTGCAGGAATGGGCTCTGTTTTTTGGGAAAAGGGAAAATTCGGGATGAGAGGTGGCACCTCCCACCTACCGGGCCTCATTTGGGCCAAAATCCATCGGCTTCACCCCATGGAATGAGAATAAAATCAGGGAGCAACCGATTTGGGGGATTCTGCCTTAATTAGCTTGGGGGGGGTGTTGATTGGCAGCTGGTGCTGTGGGGAATCAGCCCTGATTTGCATATTTGCATAGATGCAAATGAGGGGCGCGATCTCCATTTATCAAACGAGGTGTCTCAGACCCAATCCCACCCTGCGGAATTTTCGGCTCCGTTTTGGCTCCGGCAGCTGCTCCAACATCTGGGAAGAGGCCACGAGGTGCCGGTGGAGCCATCGCTTGAAATTAGGAATGGTGCCAGGTTTTTGAGGGAATTTGGCTCTGCTGGATTCACCTTCCCACCTTTCCCGGGATGAGGAATCATTTTGGATTCTGAAAGCTCCGAAAATGATCCAAACAAAATGGAAAATCTGGGAAAATCCTTTGATAGTGAGGAAAAGGGGTTAAAGGGACAGGAGAAATGATGACAAACATCTGCCTGTTCCCAAAATCCTGATCCAAGAACCCACCAGGAGCTCTTCCCAAAATTCCAACCCAACAACCCATCCCAAACTCTTCCCAAAATCCCAACCCATTGACCCATCCCAAACTCTTCCCAAAATTCCAACCCAACAACCCATCATGAGATCTTCCCAAAATTCCAACCCCACAACTCCTTCCAAGCTCTTCCCAAAATCCCAACCCATTGACCCATCCCAAACTCTTCCCAAAATCCCAACGACCGCTTCGAGCAGCTGCGGGAGCTCCAGCGAATTGTCCAACATTTCATTTTATGGGAATATCAGTGGGATGAAGACGTGGAGATAAAATATTCCCCCCTCCAGCACCTCCGGGAGGCTGAGGCATTCCATGGAAACGTTGGAAGTGGAAAAGGGGGGGGGAAATGTTATAAATAAAACTTCCCAGCACTTCGGTAAAAGCTCCTAAACGTCATTCCCGTCCGGAGATAAATATTCCACGCGTGATTTACGGCCCTGCGTTCCCAGGCTGTGCGGGCAGGGGGATCAAATCCAATAAATCACCGGGAATATCAATGCAGCCACCACATTCCCGCTGATAAGCGGCGTGGGCTTGGAAAATCCATCTTTTCCACACCGGCTGCGCCTTGACAGAGTTGATTTAAGGAGTTCTGGGATTGGGAGGGGATTCCAAAGTCTTAGAAGGGTCTTGGATGCTTCTTTGTGTGTTTTCATGGAGAGGGATTCTCTTCCGGGGGGATTCACTTTTGGGGGTGTTGGAATTTTGTCCCAAACAGAAGATAATTCCCATCCATCCCAGGGAAATACTTCCCAAATCTGACCGATCCTGGTTTTCCGAAGGATGTAGCTTCCCTCCAATCCTGTTTTTCCTGTGTCCATCCTGAAATCCTGACTTTTCCAGCATCCCTGACTGCTGAAAAAGTGCTGGAAATTCCAGCCACTTGGACCCACTGTGGAATTACATCTCTGAGTATCCAGGAAATCCTCGGATTTTCAGGATGAGGGGGTCCCCTGAACATCCAAACAACGATTCCAAGGCCGTTCCAGGAATTTGTTGCAGGGCCTGGGCTCCCTCCAGCCAGAGCCGTCACGGTTTTCCCTCCAAACATCCATCTTTTTCCTGGAACGCCGCGTTCCCTGTGGATTTGTGCCGGAGATGTCGAACAAGCGCGAAATCGACGCCGAGCCAGGAACGGGCTCCCTCATCCTGTGCTCCAATGAGCCGGAACGGCTCCGAGGAGCTTGGAAAAAGCCGGATGAAGATGTTGGAGGATTTATTCCAGCCCGTGCCCGAGCCACGGAGCTGATTCCGACAGCTCAATCCCACCCGGATTTGTTTGTCCGGAGGCGTGAGGCAAAGGTGGAAAACACTGGAGTTTTCCTGGGATTTATTGGGCACGGAGAGAGCTGGACCCGAGTCCTTGTGGGAAGGAAACTGGACAGGGAAAGAGGACGGAGATCAGAATTGGAGAGATGGAACATGGCAGCACCGGGAAGCTCCCAAATCCCAAATTTCCCGTGGCCTTTCCACTCCCAAAGCACCAAAACTCTCCCTTTCCATCTGAAATCCTTTCTCGTGCTGAGGTGATGGAGATAAAATCCCTCGGAGCCGGAATGTTTGGGATGTTTTTAGCCCGGCAGGATCCGTTTGGATCTCGTTCCTCATTTCTCTGCCGCTTCTGGAGCCGCTGGAATCTGGGAGCTGGAAAGAGCCGATCCCACCCCTCCGGAAGGTCAAAGTGACTCAGGAGCTCATCCTGAGGAGAAAACCAGCCCAAAAATGGATTTTTTCGGAAGATCCACCAGCATCAATCCTCGGGAAGCCCTCGGGTGGTGTTGGGGATGTTTCCCATGGGAATTTTGGGATATCTTTTCTTTGGGATATTTGCCTTAGGAGGAATCTGGGATTTAAAGGGAAAAAGGGAAGCTAGACAGTGGTTAAAAATTCCATCCCGACTGGATTTAGGAATCCTTGGAAGCTGGGTTTTGGGGGTTGGTTTTATCCATATTTTATAAAAATTTGGTATCATGGAATGGGTTGGATCAGAGGGATCTTGAATCCCATCCCATTCCCTGCCATGGACAGGGACACCTCCCACTATCCCAGCTTGCTCCAAGTCCCACCAGGCCTTGGACACTTCCAGGGATGGAGCAGCCTCAGCTTCTCCGGACCAAATGAATCCATAAAATTCCATCGTTCCGTAATTCCCACCTGCTTTGCCCACGGAATGCGGCCCCGGCATGAAGCGCTTCCCTCACTTCATCTTCATTTAAAAGGGGCTGAGAGGCCAAATCCAACCCAAGGATCGATCCCAAGGATCGATCCCAAGGATCGATCCCAACCATTGATTCCCATCACAAAGAGCTAAGGAGGCTCGGGAAGAACCCACGGGATCCGACAGGGAACGCATCCCGTGAATCGGAGAAAAAGGGACCCAAAGCATGGCCTGGACATCCCCCTGCTCATTCCATACATTTTTCCCCCGATCCCTAAAAACCGAGGAGCTGGTTTGGTCCAGCAGCCGCCCCAAAGGAACAATTCCAGATCCAGCTGCGGAATCGTTCCCTCCCACTTATGGAAATGAGGGAGGGAAGCGGCGCCTAATGAGATGTTTGTGAGGGAAGAGGAATTTTAATTACCGGCTCTTAATTGTCTGCTCGGCCCGTTAATATCCCATTTTCCGGGATTATTGCCATTTGCTCCCTGCCAGCCGGGCTCCTCCTCAACCCGGGGGTGACGCCAACTTTCCTGGGTTTATTTTAGGGAACGCCGCCCTTTTTCCAAAATCCGGGATGACTTTTGGGAAGGCGCTGGAGGGGTTGGGGAGGTTTAACCCCTCTGGCACTGAGCTGGTGGATTTTTGGGAAGAAAAGCTGAATATCCAAGGAAAACTCAGCACAAGGCTCCTCCAATCCATTTTTCCTGCTTCCCAAAGGCCCATTTTCCTTGGAAGCACGGTGCCGACTCCGGCTGTCACATCCCATTCCCTGGCTGCCGTTAAAGCCGTGCCAAACGCTTAGTCCCGCTTAAATAAAAAATCAAATCCCAGCGCAGCTTTCCAGGAGGAAAAGCTCCGGATTCAGCAAAATTCCACCACTCCAGATGGGGCCAGCCAGGAATTCTTCACCCTCAGAGCCTTCCCAGGTTAACAAGGACAGGCAGCGTCATACTCCGACTGTAAATTGTCCTGGAATGTCATAAATAAGGCATGGCCGGAGCCGGGAAGGGAGCAGGAAGGAATTTGCTGCGTTCCCAGGAACAACTGGAGCTGCTGAATTTTTCATGGACAAGATGTCGCAAAGTGCCGCCGGTCGGGGCGCGTCCGCTTCTCGCGGATCCGGAGGTGCCGTCCCTGGAATCTGCAGGAGCGCTCCTGGATTTTTCCAGGGGGGTTTGCACCCCTTCAGATCCCATCTCAAGGGGCAAAACGTCTGCTCTCCTTAAATCCTGGGAATTGCGGGGTGTCCGCTGGTTCAGGGAGGGCTGGGGTCTGATTTCCTCTTCCCTCCTGGTTTTCCCATCCCATCCCAGCCCTGGCTTGGAAAAGGGAGGTGGAGGAATGGGAGGGAATTATGGATAAGCCTCGTTAATCACTGGCTAATTAAAATGAGGAGGTGTTTGTGTTGTTACCAGCTCTTTGAGGATGCTGGGGATATTCCAGAGGGGGATGGAGCTGCTGGATCCCAAGAATCCACTCCTCCGGCTCCATCCCGAGCTCCCGTTCCGCTCGGATCTGCCGCCGCTTCCAAGGGCCATCCCTAAAAGGATGAGGATGGGTTGGATTTTGGGGACATGGAAAGGGGGAAAATCCATCCTCAGCTGAAGCTGCCCCACCCTGGGATTTGTCCAAGCTTGGAGAAACCTGGGATGAAGGGAGGAGCTCCTGCCCATGGAACGGGATGAGCGTGAAGGTCCCTTCCAATCCAATTCCAGAATTCCATTGGTTTGGAGTCGGATTTTTGGGAAGCACTGGGAGATGAGAAATCCAGGAATGAGAGCACTGGGCGATCTCTGTGAAGAAATCCTGGATTTCTGTTTTGGAAGGAATTTTTTTCCTTTTGGAAGGAATCCAAAGGGGAAGATGTGGAAGGGGCTCCCTGAGGTGCTGGGATTTCTTGGAAGGCTCCATCACTCCAAGGCTTTTCCTTGGGACATTCACACCCATTTAATTCCCAGGAACCCCCGAGGGATTCCGGCCTCTTGTGCTTCATCCCTGGCCATTCACATGGAGTGCCCGGCAGCGTCTGTGGGCAGAGATCCCCACAGAATGCCGAAAAGGGCTGGAAACGGGATTTTTGTCCAGCATCCCACACTTCCAGGGCTGGAGCAATTCCTGCCTCATCCCTGGGAGCTCTTTTGTGATTGGAAGCGCCGAGCTCGTTCCGATGTTCTCCTTTATGGACGCACAACTCCCGATTTCAAAGGATATTTCTTTTATCCCTCCCTTCCCCCTCTCCTCCCCCCGCTTCCCTTTTCCCTATTTTTTTAATCCCCCTCAAACCGGACGGCGCCAGAATTCCCAGCGATTGCCAGCAAAAATATCCTCTCCTCCCCAGGGTTGCCGTCTAATCAGAGGGATGAATTTCCAGAGGGCTGAATCCGAGCCGGGGGAGGCCTTCCCGGCTTTCTCCGGAAAAATCTCGGATTGAAAAGAGCAAAGGGGAAGCGGAGCGCGGCTGAGAAGGCAACGCTGATAAAGGGATGACAGAAATTTGGGATGGGCTTCTCCTTTGGAGCCCTTTCGGAAGAGCTCTTCCCACCCAGCCGTTCCCGTCACCGCCGCTTTGTTCTCCTTGGTCAATCCCGAAAAAAAAACCCCCGGGATCCGAGGGAGGCTTGGGAGCAGCGCTGACACCTCGCAGTTGTTCCCTGTCGGGAAGCGAAGGGAAGGGGAGGATGAGGGATGGGATTCGCGCGTCAGCCGCGGCCGAGCAGCAGGGTCCGGACGGCTCCATCTGGATTCCTGCTTGATTTTCCAGAGCCTGGCTTTGTTTTCCCGGTTTTCCCCCTCCCCTCCACGCATCCTTGGCCGGCTCCTGTGGGGACTCGGCATCTGTTTCCCTCTCCCTCTTCCCTCCTTGTTTTCTGCAACTTCTGGGTTTGGTTTTGCTCTGGATTTGAGCAGGGATGCTCCTGGAACATTCGGATTTTTCCCTTTCCCGCCCCTTCCAGGCCCAGCTGGGGCTCCGGCATCGGCTCTCCGTGGGATCCTCATCCCAGCAGAGCAATAAATCCTGGAGCTCTGTCTTTTCCATGCAGGAAAAGCTCGGGAGCATCCCTGTGGTGTTTTTAGGGACCAAATATCGGGATTTAAAGCCCAGCCGAGCCAGAATTCCCAGGAATAGAGGCAGAAGCTGCTCCCAATGCCAGCTCCGAGTGGTTTTCCAGCACGTGGAGGGAGCAGAGAGGGGAAAAAGTTCCCATTTTGGGGTTGGTTTTATTTTGGCTGCCCAGAAGATGGGATTGGAGAGAGATTTCCTTGGAAAAATGTTTGGATGGATGGGTTTGCTGCGTGGGAGTGGCCGGGGCCATCCCAAACTTGGGTCTCTCGGAAATGAAAAATCCACCAAAAATCAGGGAATGGTTCAAACACCCCCAAAAGCCTCGGCTGGACTGGGATGGGGATGGATCCCTTTCACAGGGAAGTGCACCGGGCTGGGAGGGAATAGCGTGGGGAAAGGGATGGAAAACACCTGGAATTGCTGCATTGGGAACTCCTGGATTCCATGGACAGGAAGGAAAATCCAGTCTTTGCTCTGGACAGGGGTGGGGATGGTTCCTCTTCCCATGGGAACTCAGGGTCTGGAAGGGAATAATGTGGGGGAAGGGATGGAAAACACCCGGAATTGCTGCATTGGGAACTCCTGGATCCCATGGACCAGAGGAAAAACCCAATTCCCACTGCGATTGAACTGGGATGGGGATTGTTCCGTTCCCCGCGGAAACGTGCAGGTCTGGAAGGGAATAACACAGGAAAGGGGCTGGAAAACATCTGGGAATTCCTCTCTCTGAACTCCTGGATCTCCACGGACAGGAGGGAAAATCCAATCTTTGCTCCAGCTTTGTCCCGGCTCTCTTTAATCTCCCGTTGATCCGGGGGCAGGCGGGAGCCGCGATCCCAGCCGGAGGCTCCGTGGAAAGGCAGAGCTTTTCCGCACGCACGGAGGCTCCATCCCCATCTCCTTGGGGCGGATCCAAGGATTTGCTCATCCCCCCGCCGGTTTTCCGTGCCTGTTGCTCATCCCGGCCTTCGGAAATGTCAAAAGCCGAGCGAGGGGAATCGGGGCAGCCGGAGAGACCTCGGCTGCCCTTCCTCCCTCCCTCCCTCCCTCCTTCCTCCTCCTCCCGTTCCTGCCTTTTCCATCGGCACAGCCCCGAATCCAAGGGGCCCTGGCGCAGCCTTGGCAATCGCAGGGATTTAATCCCCGCTTTAGGAACAAAAATAAACCCTGGATGGGCAGGGAGAGGCCGGAAAGGCGCCGGCCCCACGGACCGGGAATGTTGGCCAGGATTTGGGTGAGGAAAACCAGGATTCCGGGATGCAACATCAAAATTCCCACACTCCAAGCATCATTTGGGGCTGAAAAGGGATTTAACCTGCCCCCAGAAATTCCCAAAATGCCACTTTTTTCCCCCCCGTATTTCCTTGTGCAGAGCTGTTCCCGCAGCCCCCCAAAAAGCAGCGCAAAACGGGATTTTCCGGGTTTTTTTTCCCGGTGTTCAATATTCCAGGCCACGCTGCCCTGCTGCCGCAGCCGGCACGTGTTCCCGGAGCGTGTTCTCCCGCAGGTCGTGCCTGGGATTTATGGCACAAACACCTCCGAGTTGTTTTACAAGGAATGCTGAGCCTCGGATCACCGCCCGGGAGGCACAAAAAAATTCCTGGGAATTCACCTTCTCCCCTCTCAGGGGGAAATCTCTGATTTCCAGCCCCGTTTCCAAAGCTGCTCCTGTTTCCCGGACTTTTTCCCGGCTGTTTTTCCTCCTGGTGTGAGGAGGGATTAAAAAACAAATGAAAAAATTTGGAATTTGGAGTGGATGAGGAGTTGTTTTTGGGATGTCCGGGTGTCAGACAGGGAAGGATGCCGAGGAAAGGCCAGGCAAATCCTGGCTCATCAATTCCCAACTGCGGCGGGAAAGGCAGGAAAATAAACCAGGAATGCAATTCCCTGCTCCTGATTTCCCAACAATTCCAGGGAAAAGAGGGAGAAAAGGGATGGATGGATCACCCCCGGCTCCCATTCTTCCCTCTGGCTCGAGGATGGATTTGGAATCCGGCTGTGAGGAGCTGGAATCCCGGATGGGGATGGTTCATCCTCTGGGGAAGCTGTTGGAGCCATTCCCATCGGGAATGGAGAATTTGGGAAGTTTTCTGGAAGCACAGGGCAGGGAATGGGGAGAGACAACGGAGCCCAAGGCAAAGCCAGCAGTTTGGGGGGAAGGACGGGAATTTGCAGCGGGATTTTGGGAATTCAGGAAGGATCTCCTTCAATTTGGACTTTCTGGGGATCCTTGGGGGTGACCCAAATCCATCCCCATGAGGGGACTCAGCAGGGCTTTCCCTGGCGTTAATCCCTAAAATTCCTGGGAAACAGCGATTGAATTCCCGCTCCAAACTTCCCTGGAGCTCATCTCTCTTTTCCTGCCCCTTTTTTCCCCACTTTTACAGGTTATCTGACCGTCAGCATCGAGCCCCTGCCCCCGGTGGTGGTGGGAGACGCCGTGACCCTGAAATGCAACTTCAAAACCGACGGGAAAATGCGGGAGATCGTCTGGTACCGGGTGAGCTCCGACGCCTCGGGAATGGGAATGCGGAGCCTCGGGAACAGAAGGTCAAGGCTGGATGAGGCAGGAAAAGCAGACGGAGCTCCGGCTGATGGGAATATCAATTCCAGGGAGGAAGGAGGAGGCCTCGGAAAGTGCGGCTGGGAGGGAGGCGGGATGGATTTGGGATGGTGGTGAGGGCTCCGGGTGGATTTTTCCAGGTGTTTTGGGGTGGATGCCAGCTGGATTTAGGGATGGCTTGGCTGGGATGGGATTTGGAGGTGGGAACTGAGCTTGGCACCGCTCTGCCACGAGCTCAGCGGGCGGGAAATGATGGGAAAAGGGGAAGAATCAGGAAAATTTGGGATATGCGGGATTTGGGGCTCTTCGTGTAGAGCTTTGGAAAAGAAAACTTTCCCTGTTCCCAAAATCTTTGGGAATCTGGGATGTTGAAAAAGAGGGAAGCTCCTGGTTTTATTTGTGGATGGGGGAATTTGGACCCTGGTTTTATTTGGGAAAGGGGAATTTGGAGGCCAGGATTATTTGGGAAAGGAAGGATTTGGATGTTGCTTTTATTTGGGAAAGGGGAGCCTCATCCCATGGTTTCATTTGGGAAAGGGGGGATTTGGAGGATGGAGCTGCCCCTGGATCATCATTCCCAAGCCTTGATCCAGCCTCAGCTCCACCAATCCTGAGCTTTCTCCAGAGAAATTTGGGATAAGCTGCCAACCACAAATGGCTTTATCCAAGGAAACCTGAGGTTTTCCAGGGAAAACTCCTGGAGGAGGCAAAGACAGCCCTGGGTGGTGCCAGATGGAGCAGCTGGGAATATTTTTCCTTGGATTTCCCATCCTGACCTGAACAGGGAGCTTCCCTAATGCTCCCCTCCATTCCCAGGTTTATAAACAGGGAAAGGATGGATACAAATCCGGCTGTTGGAAAGTGCTGAGTGCACAGGAACATTTCCACGGAATCCGGGATGGTTTTTCCTATCATTATTCACAGACGGATCCCTAAATTCTGGGCAGGGGATTCAGGCAGGGAACAGAACCCCAAACCTGCCCCGAACCCAAAATTCCAGCTTGGGATCGGCTTCGTCTCCCTCTTATTTTAGCCAGGAATTTTTTTTCTGCTGGTGCCACCATCTCCACCAGGTTTTCCCTTCCCTTTTCCACTCGGTAATATTGGATTAACCCAATTTCCCGGGAGCTGGGGCTGGATTTGCATAATCCCCCCTGCGAGGATGGATGCAGGAGCGGCTGCTGCTCCGGAGCGAACGATGCTCCGAGAAACCTCGGAGGGAAAGGGAAGGGTGAAAATATCCCAGCTTTTCTTTTTATCCCCAGAAATCTCCCCTTTCTCCCAGAGTTTTTCACCCCTCCTTCCCTCTTGCTCCTTTCCCAGGGAGCTTCCCGGGTTTGGGAAGTCAGGATTTTTGTGGAGCGTCTCAGGATTTACCGAATTCCTGATTTTAAGGTTTTCCCCCTGGTTTTTCTCCCTGTCTTGTCTCACTCCCGGATTTTTGCAGCTTCCCAAAGCTCCAGTGGCATCTCCAGGGTGTTGGAGGTGATGGATGGATCCGCGAGAGCCGGGGCGGAGCCACTGGAGCTGCGGAGTTCAATTTATTCCGCTTGTAAATCGCAGGAATGTGGCTGGATTGGGGTCACGCCGGGTTCCTCTTTCCCGGGATTTATTGGACAGGAAGCAGAGGGAGCTCCGGGAGTTTGAGGGATCGGAGCTGCTCCAGGGGCAGGGAAAAGGGGAGAGAGGGGAAAAGTCAAGGGCGGCACCTTGGTGGGGAATGGAGTTGGGAATAACCCACGGGATGGGGGTGGGTTATTGATCCCATAACCCATGGGATAAATCCATAACCCCTGGGATGGATCCATAATCCATGGGATGGATCCATAACCCACGGGATGGATCCATAACCCTTGGAATGGATCCATAACCCCTGGGATGAATCCATAACCCTTGGAATTGATCCATAACCCCTGGGATGGATCCATAACCCTCAGGATGGATCCATAACCCACGGGATGGATCCATAACCCCTGGGATGAATCCATAACCCTTGGAATTGATCCATAACCCCTGGGATGGATCCATAACCCTCAGGATGGATCCATAACCCATGGGATGGATCCATAACCCCTGGGATGAATCCATAACCCTTGGAATGGATCCATAACCCCTGGGATGGATCCATAACCCCTGGGATGGATCCCTAACTCCCGGGTGGATGATCCCGTCGGGATCCGTGCACTCCGAGGCCGAGCGGCCTCATCCCAGGGATGAAACCCCACGGAGAAGCCCCACACTGCAGCCGCAGCCGCAATTCCAGCAATTCCCCTGGATCCCCCAGGACAGGGACAACCCTTTCCTCCCAGTGGGAAACCCCTGAGCCGCCGGAACGGCACCAATTTCAGCATTCCTGGGATGAGCAAAGGGAATTTTTTTCCCGGAATAAACAGGAACACATCCCAAGAGTGAAGGCGTTAATTAACATCCAACAATCCCAACACCTCCGGAAGGTGCGATGTTCCCGGGAACAGGTGCGAACGCGGATCCGAGCCTGGAGAGCTCCCAAAGAAACCTCGGCAGGAGAGGGGGGGTGGCGGAATCCGCTCGGAATGAGGCCGGGAACAGCCTGGAGCCGCTCCTCAATTCCCGGGATCTTTCCACGATAACGAGTTTTCCCAGTTGATTCTCCAGGGAATGGGGAGGAAAAAACCTGGAATTTTCCAGGATGAGCAGTTTTTCCCATTGGTTGTGATTCTCCGGGGAATGGGCAGGGAAAAGTGAAACCAGGAGTTTTCCAGGATAAGGAGTTTTTCCAGGGAATGGACAGGAGAAACCTAAATCCGGAATATTCCATGATAACGAGCTCTTCCCGGTGGTTCTGATGTGGACACTGTGCCCCCGCCCCAAACACCCGGAGCGCTCCAGGGAATTTTCCCTCTTTCCAGAGCAATTTCCATTTGCTTGGAGAAAGGGAATCCATTGATCCATCCTCGGGACACGGAGCCTGGATTGGATCCCAATTCCAACCCCTTCATCCCGCATCCATCACTTCCCAACGATTTTGGATCCTTTGGGCATCCTGGCGGGAGCCTCTGGAGCTTTTAATGGATTTTGGGAACAGCAAAAGTTCATTTGAACGGATTTTGGGATTTGTTCGGGTCACTGTGGAAGGGAGGGTGGCAGGCGGGACCTCCCTCTGGAATGGCCGAGTTTTGTCGGGAATGGGATTTTTCCTGGGCTTTATGAATAATGCAGGAAGCGGCGCCTGGAATGTTCTCCTGTGCCCCTTCTCCCAAAACTCCTGGATGTGGAGACATCCCCTGGGACAGGAACCATGGGATGCTGCTCAATTATCCTCCTTTTTTAATTCCCAGCAGGAAGCATTGGCTTGCAAATTCCTGCGGAGCTTCTCTTCCCAAAAAATTCCCCCGGGCATGGATAAAAGGCTGGAATTAGGGATGATTTGGGATGGAGTAGGGATCCAAATCCAAAGAAAAACAAGGAAAATACCCTTGGAAACTTCCCTGGAAACTTCCTGGGGCCAGAGATTTACAACCCTCACCATTTATCCCTCTTTTCTTTATCCCACATCTGTGCCAGAGTGGAATTTCTTTCCCATAAAAGTCTCAGACTGGGATAATAAATTGGAAGAGATTTTTTAGTGGCCGATTTTTTTTCCCCCTCCTTTTCTGCCATAAAAAAAGCAGGAAAAGGGGAAATCAGGAACAACAGTGGAATTTTGTCCAAGTGTTGGGTGGGGATTTGGGGTTTTGTCCTCAGGAAATTCTGAATTTGAGGATTAAATCCCAAAATCTTCTGCTGCTGGTTCTGGTTTATTTTAAAAAATGGGAATTTTCGCTCTCTTCTGGGAGCCAGTTTAGCCCCAAAATTTCCATTTTCCTCCTTATTTTTCCACTAAAACTCCTCCTCAAAACAGGGAAGATCAATCCAGAGATGCTGGGAGGCACAGGGAATAAACAAGTCCTAGAAAAAGCCATTTTGCATTTTAAAACAACAATTCCCAGCTAGAAAATGGAAAAACAGGATGGAAAATGTGGATTTCATCTCAGCAGGGGCAACATAAATCCAGAAATTCTGAGCTGAAAGATGCTGGGATCCTGTGGATAAAGATGGAAACCGTGAAATAATAAAAATTTTAAAATAAAAAAACCTGAAAATAAAATTCTAACGGAAGTATTTAAATGCACCATGTTAAGGTATTAAATACATTTAGTATTTAATAATTAAATTGTATTCTTATTAATTAATCACATTAAATACATGAAAAATGTATTTCATATTTAATCGAGATTAAAATTCCAAGAACTTTATTCAAACCTAAATAAATATCCAAATACCAAAAATAAAAATGATATTAAAATGCCAAACAGATAGATCCAGATTGAAATAAATACATTAAAATTCAAACAAATCTATTCAAATCTCAATTTATTCAAAGTCTCCCAATAAAACCCTTCAAAATATTCCAAAATGGGCTCAAAATTCCCAAATTTGGGACACTGGGATTGCTTCCTGCAGGTCACTGACGGCGGCACCATCAAGCAGAAGATCTTCACCTTCGATGCCATGTTTTCCACCAACTTTTCCCAGATGGAAAACTACCGGAAGCGGGAAGACCTCGTTTACCAATCCACCGTGCGGTGAGTCCTTTTTCCCTATTAATGCAAATTTTTAGGATTTTTTTTCCTTATTTTTGGCCCCATTGAAAAGATTCCAGCAGAACCCGCCTCTATCCAAGGGTTTTTCCCGTTTTCCTGATGATTCTCAGGGAATAGGTGGGAAAAATGGGGATTTTTGGAGGTGGGAATGGGGAGAAAAGTCCGAAGCTTGGGAAAATCGGGAAAAACAGATCCATATTTATTTATAAAACAGGCACGGGAGCATCTCCTTGCTTTTATTCCAAGTGGGAATCACTTCCAGAATTCCAGGTTTATTCCTGATTCCACACCTGCTCTAAAACTGACACTGGAGCTTGGAAAAAAGGTCAGGAGAGGCTTCATCCACGGGGAAAAAAAACCCTGGGATGAAATTCTCCTTCCTCCCAGTTTCTTTCCATCCTCGTTTCCTTGGGAAATGAGAATTTCCTGATCGGATTTTCCCAGTGGGAAAAAGTTCCGGGGAAAAAGGCGAGGAAAAGCTTCCCTGGGCTCCAGCGTGTTTTCCTCCCTTTCTCCACACCTTGTAGAACGAATGGAATTTGGGAGCAGAAAATTCCCCCGCCCCAGCACCAGGCACATGAGAGCCTCGGGAATCGTTGGGAAATCAGGCGTGGAGCTGGGAGATGTTGGTGGGGAAAGGGTTTTCAAGCCATGGCATTTTTTTCCAAGGAAAACAGGATCTGGCCTGAGGAGATCATTCCCAGAGCTGGTTTCCTAGGGATTGTTTTTTTTGGGGAAATCCTGACTGATTTGGGGCTTTCCCGAAGAATTGGGGCAAGCCCGGGAAGGGTTTGGGGATGGATGAAAGGTTTCCCACTCCAGGCTTTTGTTCTTCTTAATTCTCCTCCCGTTCTCCATCTATTTACTCCCTCTTTTTTTTGGGAATCTTTGCCGTGGTTCGGGCACAGCTGGAGCTTTATCCCGGGAGGAGCCGTCCTTATCGGCATTATCCCGATCCTTTTTCAGCGTTATCCTGGTCCTTATCAGCGATATCTCTGTCCTTGGTCCTTACCGGCGTTATCCCGGTTCCTTATCAGCGTTATCCCAGTCCTTGGTCCTTATCAGTGTTTTCAAAGTGGAGCTGGTGCTATCAGCCTTATCCTGATCCTTATCAGGGCTATCCCAATTCCTTATCAGTGTTTTCCTAATTCCTTATCAGCATTATCCCAGTCCTTATCAGCGTTATCCCAGTTCTTTATCAGCGTTTCCCCAATTCCTTATCAGTTTTATCCCAATTCCTTATCAACGTTACCCCAGTTCTTTATCAGCGTTTCCCCAATTCCTTATCAGTTTTATCCCAATTCCTTATCAGCGTTATCCCAATTCCTTATCAGCGTTATCCCGGTCCTTATCAGCGTTTTCCCGCTTCACTGGGAATTTGGGATTTGCTGCTTTTCTCCCCATTTTTGCTGTGCTGGGGAGGCCCAGCAGGGCAAGTGCCGAGGTTTTCCAAGGTTTTCCATTGGCACTCCGTAGGCGGATGAATTCCATGGCCATGGATTTGTGCTCCCATCCGCGTCTCCTTCCAATAACAAAATTCCTTCCCCACGGAGGAGCTGTCAGTGCCGGGGAATTCCGGCTGCTAAAGCATTCCCGAGCTCCTCCCGCAGCCTTTGGAATTATTAAGAGTTTATTGATCCCTGTCCGGGTGCTGAATCCCGCGGGAAAACGGGATGGGGATGGGGTGAGCGCTGTCCCTCCTCCGCAGCCTTCCCGAGGTCCGGATTTCGGACAACGGTCCCTACGAGTGCCATGTGGGGATCTACGACCGAGCCACGCGGGAGAAGGTGGTGCTGGCCTCCGGGAACGTGTTCCTGAATGTGATGGGTGAGCGCCGGATCGGGATCCAGGGAAAACCACAGCAGGGTCTCAGGGAGTGGGAACAGCAGGGATCGGGATTGGGATCGATGTGGCATCCTCAGGGGTAGGAATGGGATGGGGATGGGGATATGGGATGGGGATATGGGATGGGGATATGGGATGGGGATGGGGATGGGGATGGGGATGGGGATGGTGTAGGAAAAGGGATGAGGATGCCCATGGATTTGATGATGGGGATGGAGACGTGGATAGGGACCAGGACAGGGATATGAGTTGGGATAGGAAGAAGAATGGGGAATGGGATGAACATGAGGAAGAGGATGGCCATGGGAATGAGTGTGGGGATTGGGATGGGGAGAGGGAGAAGGAGGAGGAGGAGGAGGAGGAGGAGGAGGAGGAGGAGGAGGAGGAGGAGGAGGAGGAGGAGGATCCCACAGGGATAAATTTGGGGGTGGGCAAAGGATGGGGATGAGGACAGGACAAGGACAGGAATTAGGGCAGGGAATGGATTGAAGGTGGGGACGGGGATGGGAGCAAAGATGGGCATGGGAATGGGAACAAGGATGAGGATGGAGATGAGGGTGAGGATGAGGATGAAGGATGAGGATGGGATGGGGGTGGTTGAGGACTCCATGCTGACCTCCCGGCTCTGCCCTGGCAGCTCCCCCAACGTCCATCTCGGTGCTGGCCGCGGACACCCCAGCACCCTTCAGCCGCTACCAGGCGCAGAACTTCACCCTGGTGTGCGTGGTGTCCGGCGGGAAGCCCGCGCCGCTGGTGAGCTCCCGGCGGGATCACCCCTCCCTCCAACACATGGAATAACCAAACCTCATCCTCCGTAAAACCCACCAGATCCATGTGCCGCTCCCCAAATCCCATCTCTCCACGGAGAGACGGCAGGAGGGAATTCCATCCAAAGGGATGCTGGGGACGTCCCAGACGCACTCAGCGTCCCCTTTGTCCCCTCCAGGTGTACTTCAAGCGGGACGGGGAGCCCATCGAGGCCACCCCACTGCCGGAGCCGCCGGCCGGCGCCAGCAGCTGGGCCCCCCGCAACCTCCTGCACCGCGACCTGGATGACACCAAACTGCCGAAATCCCTGGCAGCCGATGGCGAGCCGGGAATGGGAAACCCCTTCCCCACGGCGGATCCGCCGCGGGGGCTGGCGGCCGAGCGGGATTCGGTGACGGAAAGCATTCCCGAGACGGTGGTGAGCCGGGAATTCCCGCGTTGGGTGCACATGGCAGAACCCATCTATTACTTCCGGCACACGCACGCGCCTGTCAGCGACGGCACCGTCGAGGCCCGCGCCACCCTCACGTGGACCCTGAACCCCCAAATCGACAACGAGGCTCTGTTCAGCTGCGAGGTCAAGCACCCGGCACTCTCCATGCCCATGCAGTCCGAGGTCACGCTCGGTAAGCCGATGGATTTGGGGCTTTTCCCGGCTTTTTGGTGCTTTTGTCCATTTTTTTCCTCCATTTTTTGGCTTTTCCCCCTCCATTTTTTTGCCTTTTTTTCTTCATTTTTTGCCTTTTTAATATTTTTTTTCTTTTTTCGCAATTTTCCCCTGTTTTCGTTTTTTTTTTCATTTCTGTTTTTGGCTTTTCTCTCAATTTTTTGGATTTTATTTCTTTTTTTCTTTTATTTTTCTTTCTCCACCCCAGTCCCAGGAGATCCAAAGACATCCCATGACCCTTAGCAGCCACTACAAAGCTCAATCCAATGGGAATTGCCAGGGAGGGAATTCCCGAGTTGGCTCCAGCCCGTGGAGCTGTGACAGGTTGATGGGATTGAAGCCAGGGAATTTGGCTCCCCACATTCCCTGGGAAGAGCAGAAGCTCCTCAGGTGACCGTGGGATCCATGGATCCTTCACCATCTCCTGCCTAGGGCTCCCCTCCCCTCTCCTGGCTCCTGCTGGAAAAAGCTGAGTTCTCCACGGGGTTTTCCAGCCTTGGGACATCCCTCTGGAAACGCTCCCGGGCCAGGTGGAGCAGCCTGGGCTTTGCTCCCGGCCAAGTGGAGCACTTGGCTCCTCACCATCTCCTGGAGAGCTTCTCCTTGGCTTCCCGACGTCTTCGCTTTTCATCTCTTCCCCAGCATCCAAAACCTATGGAAATCCTGTGCTTTCCCACTTCCTGGAGCTCTTCAGGTTTTGATCCAAGGCCAAGACCTCGTGGCTTTGCTGCTCTCACCCAGGAGGTCCAAGACCTGGATTGGCAAAGCTCAGCCCACATTGTCGCCTGTCCCCAAATCCAGGGATTTCATCATCCCTGGAAGAAGCTCCTTAGGTGCCCATCTACTCCCAGTTTTTTGGTGCCATCCCAGCAGATCACCGTTAACCCCTTCCCTACATCCACAGTAGAAACACACGCTGTAAAGAGATATAAAATATACATTTCCCAATAAAAGAGAAGATATTCCCGATAAAAGCTGCGTTAAACCCAACACCAACCCAAAAGCTGCCTTCTGTCCTCAGCCAGGGCGTGGTGGGATCATCTTCAGCGCATCCCACTTGGTCCTGCTCCAGAGGGGCACATCCCGCATGGAAAGGGCCATCCATGGATAGTGGGGTGTCCAGGAAGGGATGGCCATTCCAAGGGCTTCCAGTGTCCTCCACCAGAACCTTCTGCTGGTTCTTTGTCCCTCCATGTTCTGCTGGGGTCATGTCCAGGTCCATTTTTGTCCCATCTGGGAAAAATCTTGGCTGGACAAAGGTGACCCAGCCAAAGCACATTTCCCCTCCTCCTTCCATGAAAGTCCAGGAAGCTCCTGGGATGTCCCGTCCCACTTCTGGTCCAGCAGGGACATCCACACAATGCCAGGTGGAAGCAGGAGCAGATCCTGTGTGGTGTCCCTCCATAACGATGGAGGAGAATCCCTAGTCTGGAAAAGGGATTCCCGATTTTTTCCGCGCTGTCCATGGGATTTTGTGCCAGCCAGGCTTTGGGGTTGTCTCCTGTGCTAACGGCACCTGAGTGAGACTCACCAAAGACCACATTTTTTGGGAATGGTCCTCTGAGGTGTCCATCTCCGTGTCTTCAAACCAACCTGATCCTTCTTGGCCATTTTTTCCGAGCGAAGAAGGTCTTGGTTGGGAAATAACTCCTTCCCATCAATCCATCCCATCCCAGCCATCCATCAGCCTCACGCTTTTCCCGCTCTCCCGCCTGGGGGGTCCTTCCCTCTGTGTCCATCCATCATTCCGATCTCACTCAGCCCGGCCATCAATCACGGAGCCGTCGCCCCTCGCCGGGATCATCCATCAAAGCCTCGTTAACCCCTCCAAGGGCAGCCCCAGTGCCGGGAACGTCGCGTGGCGCTGACGGCTCTTCCTGTCCCCTTCCCGTGCAGTTGCTCCCAAGGGTCCGAAGATCACCATGACCCCAACGAGGGCGCGCGTGGGGGACACCGTGCGGATCCTGGTGCAGGGATTCCAGGTCAGCATTCCCACGGCTGCGGAGGCCAAGGGACAGCCTCGATCCAAGGATTTACGGGCTTGGTGCGGTGGCATCACAGTCCCTACGTTGGGATGGGTTGGCTGAAGTTGTGGCTGTTCCATCCTGGAAGTGTCCAAGGACAGGCTGGGTGGGGCTTGGAGAGCTCTGGGATAGAGGAAGGAGTCGCTGCCCGTGGCAGGGGGTGGGGATGGGAGGAGTTTAAAGGTCCCTTCTAACCCAAACTCAAACCTAAACCCAGACTCAGACCCAGACCATGTTCAAAGCCAAATCCAAACCCAAACTCAAATCCAGACTCAGAGCCAGACCTGAACCCAGACCCAAACTCAAGCTCAGATTCGTTACCTAAACCCAAACCAAAACTGAAACCTGAACCCAAAGCCAGACCCAAAGCCAGACTCAAGCTCAGACTCAAACCTAAACCCAAACTCAAACCCAGACCCAAAAGCAGACCCAAACCCAGACCCAAACCCAAACTCACACTCAAACCCAAAAGGAGACCCAAACCCAGTCTCAAACCCAAATCTAAACCCAAACCAAAAACCCAAACCCAAATCTAAACCCAATCCCAAGCCAGATTTGATGATTTCAACTCCAGGTTTATTCATCCCCGCTCCCCTCTCACCCCCGCCCTCCCTGCAGAACGAGGTGTTCCCAGAGCCGCTGTTCACCTGGACGCGGGTGGGGAGCCGGCTCCTGGACGGCAGCGCCGAGCACGACGGGAAGGAGCTGGTTCTGGAGCGGGTCCCTGCCGAGCTCAACGGCTCCATGTACCGCTGCACCGCCCAGAACCCGCTGGGCTCCACCGACACCCACACACGCCTCATCGTCTTCGGTACGGCCCCAGCGCAGCCTCGCCCTGCCCCCCGAGGGTCCTCACCCGGCTTCTCCCCACCTAAAATTGTCTCTCTGCTGTTTGTTTCCTGTTAGAAAACCCGAATATTCCCAGAGGACCAGAAGACTCCAACGGTGAGCAGTGCTGGTGGCACTGGGATTTCCATGGAAGTGCTCGGGAAGGGCAGGATGGAGCTGGCCTTAGCCCAGACCCTGGGCTACCTCTCCTTGTCTTACTCCAAACCCTTTCCCATCTCTCCTTGCCCCATTCCCAGCCCTTTCCCATCCCTCCTTGCCCCATTCCCAGCCCTTTCCCATCTCCGTGCCCCATTCCCAGCTCTTTCCCATCTCCGTGCCCCATTCCCAGCCCTTTCCCATCTCCTTGCCCCATTCCCAGCTCTTTCCCATCTCCGTGCCCCATTCCCAGCTCTTTCCCATCTCCTTGCCCCATTCCCAGCCCTCTCTGGTGTCCTCAGGAATATCCTCTCACCAAAAGGGGCCCTGCAGACCCTCCCACCCCATCCCTCATCTCCCCCCGACCCCACCGGGGGAAGTTTGGGGAGGGACTGATGCCCCCGTCCTGCTCTGAACCCCAACACCGGGATGCGGCTCCATGAGCTCCTGATCCCTTTTCCCTCCTCTCCAGGTTCGTTTCCCGGCCATCGCGGCTTCAGACTGGTTTTGGCGCTCACCCTGACAGTGATCCTGGAGCTCACGTGAAGCTTCACTGCCTCTTCCTTCTCCTCCTCCTCCACCTCCGTCCGGCTCCTCTCGGCATTCCCGCCTCCAGCCATCCCACTCTTTTTTTTTTCTATACTCTCGACAGTCTCGGTCTCTTTCCGTGTCTTGGCTTCCTCAGATGATTGAATTAAAGGGAAAAAGGAAAACCTCTCCTGGGAGAAGGTCGTAATTTGTGTTTTGCCCATTCTCAGCACCGTGGTGGCGTTCCCAGCTCCATTCTGGGGTTCCCAGCTCCATCTCGGGGTTCCCAGATCTCTCTTAGAATTCCCAGCTCCATCTCAGGATTCCCAGCTCCATCTTGGGATTCCCAGCTCCATCTCAGGGTTCCCAGGTCCATCTCAGGGTTCCAAATTCCATCTCGGGGTTCCAAATTCCATCTCGGGGTTCCAAATTCCGTCTCGGGGTTCCCAGCTCCATCCTGGGGGCTTTGCCAGCCCTTGGAAAGGGGGGGAGCAGGAGGATTTGAGCATTCAAGGACCAAACTTTCCCTGGAAAAACCCAAGTGCAGCATTCCCACCTCCCCGAGACACTCCAGGCCTCGTCTCCGCGGGTCGAGGACCCTCGAGCATCCCCAGGCCTCCCGAGGAGCCCGAAAGTCGTGGATCACTGGGTTTATCCGGTGGGATTCCGGAGTCGGGGAGCTGAGGAATGACAAGTGACAGGCGGCTCCCGACCCCAAATGTCAGCGCTCACACTTGAGCGGGCACCGGGCCCCGCTGTCCCCATGGAAACGGGCTGGATCTGGCCATTCCCAGGATCCCCCATCCCGGGATGGCCTCGATCCCGCGGCTCGACGCCTCCTGGAAAAATCCAAATGGGTTTTTTTTTGCCTCCATCCTGGATTTCCAGGCTGGTTTTCCTGGTTGTGGAGCATCCGGCGGTGGGATCTCCGGGAGGGGAAAAGATCCCGAGGATGGGATGATGCCAAGTGTGAAAAATGGGGGAAAATGGGGTTAAAATAGAGGAAAATGGCATTTAAATAGTGAAAAAGGGGGGGGAAATGGGGTTAAAATAGAGGAAAATGGCATTTAAATAGTGAAAAATGGGGGAAATGGGGTTAAAATAGGGGAAAATGGGAGTAAAATAGGGAAAAATGGGGAGAAACATGAAAAAGTGTGGGGAAACGGGGTTAAAACAGGGATAAACTGGGGAAACGGGGTTAAAATGGAGAAAAACGGGAGTAAAGTAGGGGAAAACGGGGGAAATGGGGTTAAAATAGGGGGAGCACAGGAAAACGGCGGTAAAATAGTGAGAAATGGGAAAAAAATGGGAGAAATGGGAGTAAAATAGGGGAAAAGGGGGGAAAAAGGTAAAAATAGTGAGAAATGGGGAAAACGGGGAAAATTATTAATTATTATTAAGCGGATTCCAGCCCTTCCCAGCTCCGTTGCGAACCTCGCTGCTTTCCCAGCCTCGGAGGAGCCGAACGAAGCCACCAGAGCTCCTTCCCACCCCAAAATCCCGGAATTCCGTGGTTTGGATTGGGAGCGATGGGATGGGGACGGGCTGGGAGGATCAGCAGCTCCGCTTCCACCCCGAAAACATTCTGGTTTTTTGGGTTTTTTTTTTAGAGGAAGCGCCGTTTCTTCAGGAATTCTCCCTGCCTCAGTTTCCCCGTGCTCTGCGGAGCCTCTCCCATGGATTCCTCATGGATCGGAGCCGCTCCAGGGGCTTCATCCCGCCAGGATTTCTCGCCTGGAAAAAAAAACCCGAGCGTTTCCAGCCGCCGGAAGCTCCATTTAAATGCAAATGTGGAGGGTTTAGCCCAGAACCGTGGAAAATGAGGAGCATTCCCGGAGCTGTGGAAACGAGGAGCGGTTCCAGCGGGCGGGATCCACCCCGGGCAGCTCCGGGATGTCCCGATCCAGCAGCTGGGACAGGAACGCCGGGTTCTCTGGATCGGCATCCCAAACCCACCCCAATTCGGGATGCTCCGGGGGAAAAAAAAAAAAAACACTCTTGGAAAATCCCTTTTTTCAGGGATTCTGGCGTGGATGGATCAGCCAAAGGTTGGGGATCTTCCAGTCACAGAGTGAGGGGATTTGGGAGTTTGTCCTCATTTTTGGGGGTGGCAAAGCTGCTGCCTGATTTCCTGAATTCCTCCCAAAACCGGGGACACAATTCCATCCCAGAATCCTAGAATGAATCCCACCAAAAGGGAACCACCCACGCTGCTCTGGACCCCTCTTCACCTCCTGCCCCTTCCTCATCCTCTCCCTGCGGGAGGAGCCGGGTGAACCCCCCCTTTCCTCCCCTTTTTTCCCCATTTCCCCCCATTTTTCACTCCTTTTCCCCCCATTTCCCCACATTCCCCCCTTTCCCCCCATTTTCCTCCCATTTTCCACCCCTTTTCCCCCCATTTCCTCCCCATTTCCCCCCCTTTTTCCCCTTTTTTTTCCCTTTCCCCCCTCTTTTCTCCCCCTTTTCCCCCCTTTTCCCCCCCTTTTTCCCCCCTTTTCCCCCTTTCCCCCTCTGTTTTCCCCCATTTTCTCCCCCTTTTTTCCCCCCATTTTCTCCCCCTTTCCCCCCCATTTTCCACCCCTTTTCCCCCTTTTTTCCCCCCCTTTTCCACTCCTTTCCCCCCCTTTTTCCCCCGCTCCTTCCCCCCATTCCCGATCCCTCTGCCAGTGAATAATGCAGGAGGAGGCTGGAGGGGGAAGGAGAGGCTCAGGTTGTTCCATTATTGATGAGAGCTGACAGATCCGCTCCTGACAACCTTCCGAGGAGATCTGATTAGCTCTGGGGAAAAAAATAAAAAATAAAAAAAAATATTAAAAAAAAAATATATATATATATATAAAAATAAAACTAAAACCACGGCAGCGCCTCGGCGAGGGGCAGCTCCCAAAGGAGCGGCGTTCTCGGTGTTCCCGAATTCCGGGGGACTTGGGAAAAAGGTGTTTTTTAGCGGATTTGGGAAAGGTAATTACTCTCAATTAGAGTCACAAGCTCCGAGACGTCAGCGCTCATCCCGCAGACAGCGATAAACGGGGATTTTTCCAGAGGGATCCATGGATTCTTTGGGATGGCAGGAACAGGGAATGCTCCACCCCTGCAAGAAAATCAGCGGGAGCTTCGCTCGGTGCCTCCCCCGCCTTCCCATGAATAATTCATCCTCCTCCTTCCCGGGATCTTTGGAGATCCAGGAAGAAATCCCGGAGAAGGGCCCGGGAGGTCGCGGCTGCCAGACACGAGCCCAATTAACCGATCCCAATTAATACGCGACCCTGTTCCCTCAGCTCCGGCCCCGTCCGCCTTTCCAGACAGGAGAAATTCCCCTTTTCCCAAGGTTTTTGGCCAAACCGAGCCGCCCAGGGATGGATTTTGGGGCTCTGTCGTCAACAGGATGGGGGGAGAGGCTGGGTGGGCTTGGCTGGGGCTGCTTTGGATGCTCCAAAATCCGGCTTTTAATGGGAATATCTGAATTGTCCCAAACCCTTCCCCACAGCAGGGGACAACATCCCAAATATCCTCCTGGAGCCGGTGCTGGATCCCAGCAGGGATGGGCACAGGGATCCCAGCCATGCCCGGGGGCGTCATTCCCGTGCTCCCATCCCATCCTTTCCAGGGATACTCAAACCACTTTGGGATCCTCCAGCTGTGAGCAGCCCTGGAGGGTTTTGGGGGAGCCATCCCCTCCAGCACGGGAATTCCCGGGAATTTCAGCACCCCAGCATGAGCCTCAACACCTCAGGGATGGTGGAGAACCTGCCCCGAGGGGGTTCGGAGGTTCCTCCCCACCCCAAAACCCCAGGACGCGGCTGGTGGGGATGGGCAGCTCCGTTGGGATGAGGTTTGGGAAGCTGAGGACATCAGGAATGGATTCCTGAGCTCCCAGGATTTTTTCTGGAATGTTCCCAATGGGGAGAAGGACCTGGATTGGGATCCCTTGGAATTCCCTCGGAAGCGGCGCCATTCCCCAGGCTCCCGCCTTTCCCCCACCCCCAGCCACGGTCCAAGTTTTGCTGTCTCGGGGACAAGAATTCCCTGAAATCTTTGGAATTCAGGCCAGGTTTCCCCGCCGTGACTCCTGATCTCCGCCGCATCCCTTAGGAATGACAACTCCCATCCCGAACTTCTCCCTCCTTTTTATTCCTTCCTTCACCCCTCTCATCGTGCCCACAGCCGAACTCCAGCCTGGATTTCCTCCCCATCCAGGATTTTTTTCCCCTCCCCTTTTCCCAACTCCCCCCCGGCTCCTTTTCCACCAGCTCCTCATTCCAGGGCGGCCTCCGAGGGACCCCACAAGCTCCGGGGCTCTTTCCCGTCATCCCTCGTTAGGCCCGCTGAATTAATTAATCACTGAGTGAATTAATCACCCCATCAAGCCACCGAATTCGTCACCCCGGCCGCTCCGCGGAGCAGCTGCTCGGCGCTCCCGGCTGCTGCTCCCTCCCTTTTCCGGGAGCACCGAGGGATCGGGAGCTTTTGTTGAGAAAAACAACTTTTTTTTTTTTTAATCTTTTCCCCTTTTTTTTTCCACCTCGCGCGACCCTTTTTAAAACCCCTCAAAAGAGAAGCGGCTGCTCGGGGATGTTTTTCCTGCTTTTCCGCTCTCTCCCGAGCCTCTCTCTGAGTTTCCCAGGCCAACAGAGGCTGCACCTTTCCCTGGAGCCCAGCCCATCCCAAACATTGGCGGCTCCTCCTGCCAGCTCTCAAAGTCACCTTGTCCCGACCCGCCGAGCTCTCCCGGCAAATCATTAATCGGCTCCTCGGCATTCCCGCATGGAAAAATGTCCCAGCGGGTGCCCCCGGGCTGGCACTCGGACATGCAGCTCCCCGGGAAGCTGCTCCTGTCGGCGGCCGCGCTGCTGCTCCTGTCCCTGGCCTTCAGGTTTTACAGGAACCGCTCTTCTCCCCCGGGAAAAATCCCGCCGGGAGAGCAGCTGGAAAAGCGGGATGGAGATGGGGATGGGGGCGTGAGGAGGAGGAGGAGGAGGAAGGATGGGGGGGATGGGTTTGGGAATGGCCTCGGGGGGCGGCACGCGGCTCGCTGCGGGGAGCGGAGTTTTCCAAGGAGTGAGGAAGAGGAGGAGGAGGAGGAAGGAGAGGAGGAGGGTTGGGAGCTGGGATTGATGCCCAGGAAAGCCCCGCGAGGTCCGGCCGGGATGGGAAGGGAGTTGGGAAGGGAACTGGGATGGGAGTTGGGAGGTAAATCAGAAAGAGAAGCAGGGGTTGAGCTGGGGGATGATCCCGGGAGTGGGACGGGAAGGGAGCTGGGAAAAGGACCGGGAAGGGAGCTGGGAAAAGAGCTGGGAATCAAGCCGAGAAACAATCCAGGAAGAAAGCCAGGAAGCAAACTGGTAACGAAGCCAGGAAATGAGTCGGGAAGTGAGCAGGAAAAGGAGCCGGGAAATAAATTGGGAATTAAGTCAGGAATGGAGCTGAGAAGTGAGCAGGGAAGCGAACCAGGAAGCGAGTCGGGAATTTCGCTGGGAAGCGAGCTGGGAGGCAAGGCAGGAATCGAGGTGGGAGGTGAGATGGGAATTTGGCCGGGAAGCGAGCCGGGAATTTGGCCGGGAAGCGAGCTGGGCTCTGAGGGCCCCGAGGATTGGGACGGAGCTGCCCCGAGCTCCGGGCGCTCCCCGGGGCCTGGCGATGCCCGGACAGAAGGGGATGGATGTGCCCGGAGCACGGAGCAGGCTCCGGCCGGAGCCGGGAGGAGCAGCAAGGGCAGCACGGGGACCGTCCGGACCCTCAGCGTCACCTCCAACCTGGGGCTGCTGCTGACGGCGAGCGAGGCGGGCTCGGACACCTCCTACCGCTTCTCCTCGGTGGCCAAGATCCAGGTGGAGGAAAACTTCATCCCGGAGCGCCGGGACAAGGACGGGGACAGGCCTGGCCTGCGGGGCAAAGTCTACGACTATTTCGTGCAGTCCATCTCCGAGTCGGTGTCCAGGAGAACCTCCCTGCCCTTCGTCCCTGCCGGGACCTCCCGGGACCGGGCAGAGCCGCAGAGCTCCGGAACCCACGCGGAGAACCCAGCCTTGGAAATTCCTGATCCCAACACCCCCGCGGCTCCTCAGGAGGGCACGGAGAGCCCTCCCCAGCCACCTTCTCCCGGCACCCTCGGCACCGCCGCCGAGCTCCCGCTGCCCTGCGAGGCTCCTGAGCCGTCCCGAGAGCCGCAGCCCGGCCGGGTTCACCTGGGGAACTGCTCCGAGGTTCTGCGCTCGGCCAAGGCGCGGCAGCTGCGGGCCCTGCAGGACTCGGCGCTGCAGGTGATGAGCCAGCACCTCCTGCAAGTGCTGCGCTCCCCGGACATCTACGGCCGCCTCAAGGCCGGCGAGCGGGAGCTGCTCCCGGCGCTGCGGAGCCGCGGGCGGCCGCGCTTGGTGGTGGCCGATGTCCCCCCGGGCCAGCCCGGCCACGCCCGCGGCCGCCTCTGCTACTACGACGAGGACGGGGACCGCTGGTGGCAGCTGTGCCAGCTGCCGGCAGAGGTGGCCGGGCGGGGCTGCGCCGTGTGCCCCATGTTCAATTACCTGTTCGTGCTGCCCGCCTGGGAGGGCTCGGGCCGGGCTCGGAGCCCCTCCCGCCGCGTGCTCTGCTACGACCCCCTGAGCGACAGCTGGAGCGACATCTGTCCCCTGCGCCAGGCGCGGCCGCGCTGCCGGCTGGTGGCCCTGGACGGCCACCTCTACGCCATCGGGGGCGAGTGTTTGGCCACCGTGGAGCGCTACGACCCTCGGAGTGACCGCTGGGCCTTCGTCGCCGCCCTGCCCGGGGACACTTTCGCCGTGGCCCACGCGGCCGCCGCGTGCGACGGCGACATTTATGTCACCGGGGGCACCCTGCGCTCGCTGCTGCTGCGCTACGACCCCCGCGGGGACAGCTGGGCCACCGGCCCGGCCTTCGGCGACAAGGACGGGACCGCCGAGCTGGTGAGCGCCCACGGCTTCCTGTACCGCTTCCAGCTGCGGCGCGGCGATGTCGCCGATGTCGCCGATGTGGCCGTGTCGCGATGCAGCGCCAGCGCGGGGCTGTGGTACCGCTGTGCCAGCCGCCCCCTGGGCGAGCCGGCCGGGCTGAGCTGCGCCGCCCTGGGCGGCCTCATCCACTGCCTGGGCCGGGGTTTCCATCTGCGCTTCCTCGCCGATCCCGTCTCGCCGCGCTTCGGGGCCAAGGAGCTGCGGCCGTTCCCGGAGCCGCACGGGAACCTCCTGCCCGCGGTGCTGGCGCTGCCCGAGGCGGGCGCGGAGCCTCCGCCGCACTGAGGGGACCCCAGGAGAGGGGGAGGCTGGAGGAGGAGCCCCCAGCTGGAGCTGGGCAGCCCAGACTTCCATGGACATGGGGTGGTCCCATTCCCGGGATGCAGGAAGGGATCAAACCCTTGGATATGACTTTTTTCCCATTCCCGGGATGCAGGAAGGGATCAAACCCTTGGATTTGGCCTTTTCCCACTGTCCGGGATGGAAGAAAGGATCAAACCCTTGGATTTGATGTGTTCCTATTCCCAGGATGCAGGAATGGATCAAACCCTTGGATTTGGTCTGTTCCCATCCTTGGGATGCAGGAATGGATCAAATCCTTGGATTTCATTTGTTCCCATCCCTGGGATGCAGGAGGGGATCAAACCCTTGGATTTGGTCTGTTCCCATTCCCGGGATGCAGGAATGGATCAAACCCTTGGATTTCATTTGTTCCCATTCCCGAGATGCAGGAGGGGATCAAACCCTTGGATTTCATTTGTTCCCATTCCCGAGATGCAGGAGGGGATCAAACCCTTGGATTTCATTTGTTCCCATCCCTGGGATGCAGGAATGGATCAAACCCTTGGATTTGGTCTGTTCCCATTCCCAGGATGCAGGAATGGATCAAACCCTTGGATTTGGCTTTTTCCCATTCCTTGGGATGCAGGAATGGATCAAACCCTTGGATTTGGTCTGTTCCCATCCCCGGGATGCAGGAATGGATCAAACCCTTGGATTTGGTCTGTTCCCATTCCCAGGATGCAGGAATGGATCAAACCCTTGGATTTGGTCCCTTCATTGGTTCCCATTCCCAGGATACAGGAATGGATCAAACCCTTGGATTTGGTCCCTTCATTGGTTCCCATTCCCAGGATACAGGAATGGATCAAACCCTTGGATTTGGTCCCTTCATTGGTTCCCATTCCCAGGATACAGGAATGGATCAATCCCTTGGATTTGGCCCCTTCATTGGTTCCCATTCCCAGGATACAGGAATGGATCACTCCCTTGGGCGCTGCCGGGATCGGAGCCCGGAGGCTCCGGGAAGAGCCGGGAGGATCTGGGCGGACCCGTTTGCTCAGGGCAGTTTAAACAGGGCCGTGTTTGCTCAGCCAGCAAATCCCGGATCCTCCTTTCCAGAGGGATCATCCCGCTGCTGCCGGGCTGGAATTCCCGAGTCTTTTTTTTTGGTTTTGGTGGATGTTTCAGCTGAGAAATTCCACGAATCCCAAAATCTCCTCATTTTTTGCCCGTCGTCATTGAACCCCTCTCTCCGGAGCTTCCTCTCGTGTTCCCCACACATTCCTGCTTTTCCCACGGCAAATTCCAGCTGTTGGAGCATTCCAGCCCCTTGGAATGTGCAAACCTCTTTTGTCCCCATCCCAAATCCCGGATTTTTGCCCTTTCCCTGTGACCGCTGGAGGGGAGAATTCCCGGCTGGCTGGGAACGAGGCCCTGGAGCCCTTCCAGAGGACATTGGATTGTTTTCCATCCCGGGAAAGCTTTCCCAGATCCCGCCTTTCTCCCGGTTCATGTTTCACCTTCTCTTTAACCCCTTCCTGCCTCCTGATCCCGCCGATCCCGCATTCCCGAGGGATGAACGCCAAGGACGGGGCGCTCCCTCCCCCGCTCCTGCACTCTCCGTGATTAATTTTGGGAAGCATTTGGGAGATTAAAAACGCCCGGGGACATCTCGGGCTCGTCCTGCCGGGAAGGACACGCGGGAACGGCTTTGGGATGAGGGAAAGGAAAATAAAAGGAAAAGGACAAATCCAAAGCCGCGTTCAGACCCGGAGGTTTCATTCCGTGCCCCCAAATCCCAAAGGTTTGGATCGTTCTCTCTTCCCAAATCCCAAAGGTTTGGATCTTTCCCTGATCCCAAATCCAGGAGCTTTGATTTTTTCCCTGCTCCCCCATCCCAAGGATTTGGTTCATTCCCCGATCCCAAATCCCGAAGGTTTTGTCCTTTTACTGGGATGTCCTGGACATTCATGGAAAAGTTGGCAAAGCTGCCTCAGTTTCCAGGGAAAAGGGTTGGGAATGCTCTCGGCGCATCCCAAAAAACTCCACAACTTCCCCCATGGATCCTTCCGGGTGTATCCAAGGATAAACAGCCAGAGGTCACCCTGGATCCTGCGGGAATGGGATTTTCCCTGGAATCCATGGATCCATGGATGGGAACAGGGAGAGCTCCAGGATCCAACAGGGAGAGCAGCTGGGCCTCCTGGAAATCCGGGAATCCCTGGAATTGCCGGGCTCACAAATTCTGGGAATCCCTGGAATTCTGGAATTCCATCCCTGGAAACAGGGAGAGGGAAAAGTTCTTTCCGGGAGAATTTCTGTAGCTCCAGCAGAATTCCCGGCGCATCCCAGGCGCTCCCGGAGACGCTCCCGTCATTTCTGCTTCCCAGAGTTTTCCTCATCCTGCTTCCTCAGCGCCTTCCCTTCCTCTCTGCTTTCCCTGGATTTGCTCCCGGGAAGTGGAAGAAAAGCTGAGCTGGCTCCATGGGAATTCCAGAGGGAGCTGGGGCTCTGGAAAAGCCCTGGAAAAGCTCTGGGAAAGGTCAGGGGTTCCCAGGAACTGCTGGATCCTCCTCATCCCATTCCTGCTGCTCCATCCCATCCCTGGACCTCCATCCCCATCCTTGGAGCTCCAAACCATTTGGGGAAGGGGATAAAGAATCCCAGGAATTTCCTGAAGATAATCGGGACCCTAAAACAGAATTCGGGATTGTCTCGATCCCGAATTTTGCGATTTCACTGGAAAATTTTGCCTAAAAGGGTGAAAATCCGGGCATGAGGAGAGGAGGGAAAATCCAGGAGCGCCGGAATCCGTAGAAATTTTAAAATTTAGGAATTTTCAATGGAAGCTGAGGCCAAGGGAGCCTCAAAATCCTCAAATTCCCTTTTCCCAGTTTGTTTTTTTTTCCCGGGCGTTGCTGCCATCTAACGGCTCCCGGTTGAAAACATGGAAAAACGGGATTTATTCCCCATTTCCCAACTTTTTTCCCAACTTTCAGCATCGCCATTCCTTTGACTTTTCCTGCGGGATTTTTGGGGGTTTTCCTGCTTTATTTGCAGCCGGGATCTTCCCGGGAATTTTATTCCCAGATGACATCCAGGGGTTTTCCAAGATTTATGATAATCCTGAAATCCAGAGACTTCAGACAAAGGGAAGGGAATGGGAATAACTGTAAATTATAATAGGAAAAAAAATTAATATTATTTTTAATTCTAATTAAATTATTAATACTAACTAATCAATTAGTAATGAATCATTATCTCGTTCATATTAATATTATATATTATATTTAAAAATAGAAATTTAGAAATATAAATATTTGTGTATATATTTTGTATGTCTATATAAAATTATATCTATTATATATGATATAATAGATATATACTATATAATATATAGTATATCTGGGATATAATATCTAATATATAATATCTAATATCTAGTATATAATATCTAATATATATTTATATTATAATATATATTACATTGTGTTATATATTATATATATTATCATATTAATGGCATTATTTACTAAAAATAATAGTAAATATCAAAATATATTATATTATATTAGATATTAGATATTAGATATTAGATATTAGATATTAGATATTAGATATTAGATATTATAATATCTAAATATATTTATATTTTGTATTTATATTTTTATTTATTTCTATTTATTAATATTTTTCATCCATCCCTCCATCCATGCATCCCCATCCATTATCCTTGGGATGGATGGATGGATGGATGGATGGATGGATGGATGATGGATGGATGATGGATGATGGATGGATGGATGGATGGATGGATGATGGATGGATGGATGGATGATGGATGGATGGATGGATGGATGATGGATGGATGGATGGATGGATGGATGGATGGATGATGGATGGATGATGGATGGATGGATGATGGATGGATGGATGATGGATGATGGATGGAGGGATGGATGGATGATGGATGGATGATGGATGGATGGATGGATGGATGATGGATGGATGATGGATGGATGATGGATGGATGGAGGGATGGATGATGGATGGATGGATGGATGGATGGATGGATGGATGGATGGATGGATGGATGATGGATGGATGGATGATGGATGATGGATGGATGATGGATGGATGGATGATGGATGGATGGATGGATGGATGATGGATGGATGGATGATGGATGGATGATGGATGGATGATGGATGGATGGATGATGGATGGATGATGGATGGATGGATGGATGGATGGATGGATGGATGGATGGATGGATGGATGGATAACGGGAAAAAGCCGGGAATCTTTTCCCGAACCATCCCAGCCGAATCCACGTGGTGGCAGCAGGGATCTGCCGATGGAGCAGCGGGAGCTGCCGCGTTGTATATCCCAAAAACAGCACAGGGATGAGGAGGCGAGGAACAGCTCCTTAGAAGGGGGGCAGAGATCCCGGGGAAATCCCAAGGGAATTCGAGTGATCCCAAGGGAATTCTACTCACAGCGAGGCAGGAAAATGTCCTTGAGCTGTGTCCGTGCTGTGTCCGGGCTGTGTCCTGGCTGTGTCCTGGCTGTGTCCGAGCTGTGTCCTGGCTGTGTCCTGGCTGTGTCCTGGCTGTGTCCTTCACCCCGACAAACAGAGATCCAGCACATCCCGGGAAAAGCCAATCCCATGGAAACGCTTCCCAAACACCCTCGGAGATGCTCCCAAAAAGCGGAACAGGACCCGATCCCATGGAAATTCTCCTCAAAAAAAGCAGGACAGATCCCGAAACCCATGGAGATGTTTGGGGTGGGAATCCCACATGGATTGATGGGATTCCCAGTTGGAATGGTTTGGAAATTGAGGGAATTGTGGATTTTTATGGATCCCATCCCATTCCAGGGGGCTGGAAATCTCCAGGAGAAAACTCCCTGGAAATCCCAATCCAAATTTTGAGCCTCCAGGAGTTTTCCCTCTCCCCGCGTGGCTCCTGATTCCCGGCGTTATTCCAGAGGCAAATCCCGGTGGGATCCCAGGGAAAACTGGGAAAACCCCGCCAGCTCCGGGAAAAGACGGAGTGGGGCCGAGCCTCGGGAAAAGGGATTTGATCCTGCTCTGGGAATCTGGTCCTGGAAAAACGAGCCAGAGGGACGGGAATTCTGTGGGATTGGGGAATATCGGGGACAGGAGCGGGAACGAGGCCGCTGCAGCCTCGCGGTTGGATTTTATCCCATGAAAATTCCCGGCTCATCCCAGAGATGTCGGGCTTGGATCAGGGAATGGCTCCAGGCCGAGCTGGAGCCGGCCCAGGCGGGGCCGCTCCGCCCTTTGAGCCGCGTCCGGGAATTCCAGCCTGGGATCTGGGAAAAACAAACCCGGGATGGGCCGGGGACACCAGGGGTCACCTGGGGACACTCGGGATCACCTGGGGACACTCGGGATCACCTGGGGAGACTCCTGGGGACACCCGGGATCACCTGGGGACACTCGGGATCACCTGGGGACACTCGGGATCACCTGGGGATACTCCTGGGGACATTCCCGGGGACCCCTGGGATCTGCTGGGGACACTACTGGGGACACCCGGGATCATCTGGGGACACCTGGGACACTCGTAGGAACACTTTGGGACACTCCTGGGGTCACTCCTGGGGACATTCCCGGGGACATTCCCGGGGACACTCGGGATCACCTGGGGACACTCCTGGGGACACTCCCGGGGACACTTCTGGGGACACTTGGGATCTCCTGGTGACACCTGAGACACTCCTGGGGACACTCCTGGGGACATCTGGGATGTCCCAGGAGGACCCAGAATCTTCTGGGAACACTCCTGGGACACTCCTGGATCTCCTGGATCTGGTGGGGACACTCCTGGGGACACTCGTAGGGACACTCCTGGGGACACCTGGATCTCCTGGATCTGCTGGAGACACTCCCAGGGGCACTCGGAAACACCTGGGGACACTCCTGGAGACATCCAGGATCTTCTGGATCTTCTGGGACACTCCTGGATCTCCTGGGGACACTTGGGAACACCTGGGACACTCCTGGGGACACCTGGGACACTTCTGTGACACCCGGGATCTCCTGGATCTCCTGGGGACACTTGGGAACACCAGGAACACTCCTGGGGACATCCAGGATCTTCTGGATCTTCTGGGAACACTTGGGAACACCTGGAACACTCCTGGGGACACCTGGAGACACTCCTGGGACATCCGGGATTTCCAGGGGACACTCCTGGGGACATCCAGGATCTTCTGGATCTTCTGGGACACTCCTGGATCTCCTGGGAACACTTGGGAACACCTGGGACACTCCTGGGAACACCTGAGATCTCCTGGATCTCCTGGGGACACTCCTGGTGCCACCCTGGATTCCCGGATCCTGGCAAAGGAGAATCCATTTAATTAACTCATTAATTAATTCCCATTTCACCGATTTTCCCGCCGCTCCCGAGGTTCCTTTCCCCCCTTTCTGGCTTTCCAGGGAAAACGAAGCCTCCCAGCTCCGCGTTTTTCCCGGTTTTCCCCCCCGATGGAGACTTTGGAAAAATGCGGGAGCCCCGCAGAAATATTTTCCTTTAAAATCCCCTTTTCCAAGGGGGATTTCTCTCCCTTTAAAGAGAGATTCCTGGGATAATCTCTTGGAAAAATAACGCTCATTACCTCGGGATCTCCCATGGAAAACCTTCCCACATCCATAATCTTCTTGGAATTGCAGGAGGATCCAATTTTTCATTAAATAAATTCATCCCCAGGCGCTTTTGGGTTTTTTTTGGTTTTTTTTTTATTTTTCCCATCCTTGTGGTGAAAATCGGGATTAAATCCTTCAGGTTTTCCTCCTGAGCAGCCTCTGAGTGATTTTTCCAAGGAAATTTCTCCTTCCTGGATGTGTCCCGCTCCAGAAATCCCTAAAAAAAAAGAGATTAAAAAAAAAAATAATTAAAATTTAAAAAGGACTTTTGGAGGAGAATCCCAAATAAATTAATTTTTATTTTTTTTTTAAAAAAAGGACTTTTTGAGGAGAATCCCAATTAATAAAAATCGCTGATTGCGGCGATTTTCCAGACGGGTTTCCATGGAGAAAATGGGATTTTTTCTTATCCTAAAAATCCTCTTTTTTTTTGGGATGCTCCTAAAAAAAAAAATCCCAAATAATCCCAGCGCTCATTCCCGAGGGAAATCGCGGCATTTATCGAGCGGGAACATTCCTTAGGAAACCATGGAAATACTCCGGGAAATTGAGGAGTGGAATTCCCACCGGGAAACCTTCGGGAAGCGGGATCGGTTTTTGTCCGCCAGGCAGAGCCGGGAAAAGATGGGAAAATTGGGGGAAAAATGGGAAAAATTCCCAATTTAACCCCAAAAAAGGGTTTGGATCCCTCCTGGAATGGGAATTTTGGGGTGATGGGTGGGGATATAGAAGTTCCCTCCCCCAGGACAATCCCTGATCCCTTATTATTATTATTATTATTATTATTAATTTTATTACTATTATTACTATTATTACTATTATTACTATTATTATTACTACTACTATTATTACTATTATTATCATTATCATTATATTTATATGTATATTTATATTTATATTTATATTTATATTCATATTCATATTAATATTTATTATTGATAATTATAATCGTCATCATCACAACTATAATTAATATAATAATAAATATAATAACTATATTAATATTATAATAAATGTTATAATAAATATAAACATTATAATGATAATGATAATAATGTTAATGGCAATAATAATGATAACGATGATGATGATGATGATGACGATGATGATGATGATGATGATAATAATAATAATAATAATAATAATAATAATAATAATAATAATAATAGGAATGGATCTCTTTGCGGTTTCACCGCCCGGAACTGCAGGGAAAACTCAATTTTTTCCTATTTTTTTTTTAATTTTTTGCTCTGAAAGTGCCGAATCTCCCCCAATCTTAGGAAATCCGAACGGAGGGGAAGGAGGGAAATCAAACGCGGGATTTTCCTGCGGGTTCAGCTCCCGGATTTTCCCCTTCCCCCAGCACCGACAGAGCAGAAATATTCAATTCCCAACTTTATTCCCGTTCTCCTTCCCCCCAAATCCCGGGGAATAATCAAATTACAGCGGCAAGAATGCGCTGCCGGGATTTCCAACCCCCCAAAAAAAAACTCCGGGAATTGGAATTTTCTGGGAAAGGACGAGATTAATTTTAAACCGGGCTCAGAATCCGGGCTCAACTTCCCACCTGAGGGCGGATTTTAAACTCGCCCCTTCCCCTCCTCACTTTTTGATTTTGGGGTGGATTTGAGGAGAAAAAACCCAAAACCAGCGGGGTTTAGGCGCGGCTTTAGGCCGAGCTCAGGGGGAGCCTGAAATTGGGCCGGGCTTTAAGCAGCGGGGAGGGGGGGACGGGACGGGTTTTGGGGTGGGGGCTTCTCCTCACGGGGGTTTTGGGATTTTTGGGGTGGGGGCTTCTCCTCCCGGAGGTTTTGGGGTTTTGGGGTGGGGGCGACTCCTCCAGGGGGGTTTTGGGGTGGGGGCTTCTTCCTCCCGGAGGTTTTGGGGTCGGGGCGGCTCCTCCCGAGGGGTTTTGGGGTGGGGGCTTCTCCTGCCGGGGGATTTTGGGGTTTTTGGGGTGGGGGCGGCTCCTCCCGAGGGATTTTGGGGTGGGAGCGGCTCCTCCCAGGGGATTTTGGGGTTTTGGGGTTGAGGCTTCTCCACCCGGAGGTTTTGGGGTCGGGGCGGCTCCTCCCGAGGGATTTTGGGGCGGGGGCTTCTCCTCCCGGGGGTTTTTGGGGTTGGGGCTTCTCCCCCCGAGGGATTTCGGGGTTTTTGGGGTGGGGGCTTCTCCTCCCGGGGGGTTTTGGGGTTTTTGGGGTGGGGGCGGCTCCTCCCGGGGGATTTTGGGGTGGGGACGGCTCCTCCCGAGGGGTTTTGGGGTGGCTCCTTCAGGAGGATTTTGGGGTTTTGGGGTGGGAGCTTCTCCCGAGGGGTTTTTGGGGTTGGGGCTTCTCCTCCCGGGGGATTTTGGGGTTTTGGGGTGGGAGCTTCTCCTTCAGGGGGATTTTGGGGTGGGGGCTTCTCTCCCCGAGGGATTTTGGGGTTTTTGGGGCGGGGGCTTCTCCTCCTGGGAATTTTGGGGTGGGGGGGCTCCTCCCGGGGATTTTTGGGGTTGGGGTTTCTCCTCCCGGGGGATTTTGGGGTTTTTGGGGTTGGGGCTTCTCCCCCCGAGGGATTTTGGGGTTTTGGGGTGGGGGCTTCTCCTCCCGGAGGTTTTGGGGTCGGGGCGGCTCCTCCCGAGGGGTTTTGGGGTGGGGGCTTCTCCTGCCGGGGGATTTTGGGGTTTTTGGGGTGGGGGCGGCTCCTCCCGAGGGATTTTGGGGTGGGAGCGGCTCCTCCCAGGGGATTTTGGGGTTTTGGGGTTGAGGCTTCTCCACCCGGAGGTTTTGGGGTCGGGGCGGCTCCTCCCGAGGGGTTTTGGGGCGGGGGCTTCTCCTCCCGGGGGTTTTTGGGGTTGGGGCTTCTTCCCCCGAGGGATTTTGGGGTTTTTGGGGTGGGGGCTTCTCCTCCCGGGGGGTTTTGGGGTTTTTGGGGTGGGGGCGGCTCCTCCCGGGGGATTTTGGGGTGGCTCCTTCAGGAGGATTTTGGGGTTTTGGGGTGGGAGCTTCTCCCGAGGGGTTTTTGGGGTTGGGGCTTCTCCTCCCGGGGGATTTTGGGGCGGGGGCTTCTCTCCCCGAGGGATTTTGGGGTTTTGGGGTGGGGGCTTCTCCTTCAGGGGGATTTTGGGGTGGGGGCTTCTCTCCCCGAGGGATTTTGGGGTTTTTGGGGCGGGGGCTTCTCCTCCCGGGAATTTTGGGGTGGGGGGGCTCCTCCCGGGGGTTTTTGGGGTTGGGTCTTCTCCTGCCGGGGGATTTTGGGGTTTTTGGGGTTGGGGCTTCTCCCCTCGAGGGATTTTGGGGTTTTGGGGTGAGGGCTTCTCCTCCCGAGGGGTTTTGGGGCCTTTTCCAGCCTCCAACAAAAGGCAGCGCTGGCGTCACGTCCCGCTGAGCTCCCGAAGCTTTTTTAGGGAAAACCAGGAATTCTCAGCCCCAAAGCCCAGAGCCCGCCCGGTAATTAAAGGCGGGTGTTAATTAATGAGGGAGGCTGGGGGGGTCCCAATCCCGACCCCACAGAACTCGGGGGGGTCGGGATGAGCCCCCCGAGCCCCCCTTGGTGGGAAAATTGGGAAAAGCGGCTCCAAACCCCACGGAGGGAGCGGGATGAGGCGTGGGGAGCGTTTAATTAATTAATTCACCTATTAATTGACTTATTTTTTTATTATTATTATCCCGTTGATTTCTCGATTAATTTGTCTGGGTTTTTAATTTCTCACGTTAATTTTTGAAACTTCTGTTTTTCAATCTTCACCTCATTTTAGTTGTTCTTTGCGTTCCTCTTTATTCCTTTACATCACGATTCATTTTGATTCGAGTTTCTTTTTATTTTTGTAATTAAGTTTTTTCCCCCCCCCAATCCTATTTTACCTCGGATTTAATTAATTTTTTTTTAGGGTAAATTTAATTTTATTTAATATTTTATTTAATATTTTATTTAATATTTTATTTAATATTTTATTTTATATCTTATTTTATATTGTATTTTATTTTGTATTTTATATTGTATTTTATATTGTATTTTGTATTTTATTTTATATTTTATATTTTATTTTTTATTTTATAATTTTTTATTATTATTTTATTATTTTATTTTTTATTTTATTTTATTTTTCAACCCACTTCACAATTTCCCCACCCCGAGCCGCGCTCAGCCCATTCCCCACCCTCCTTTCCCCTCCTGAAATCCCCTTAGGGGCAAAAAAAAACCCCAAAAAAAACCCCAAAAAACCCAAAAACCCCCCAAAAAACCAAAACCCTGCAATTCCCGCTCTGTTTCACCCCTCTCTCTTTTCCAGCCTCTCCCGGGGCACCCCAGAATTCCGTGAGGAGCCTGAGAACGACTGAAAACATCCCAAAAAAAAATCCCCGCGGGCAGGAGCGCGGCGCTGCGCTCCCATTGGAGCCGGAGCCGCCGCCGATCCCCTTCCCATCAAAGAAAGGAGCCGGAGCCTATCAGAGCCCGCCCGTCCTTCCCACCGCCCCAAGTTCCCCGCTGGAGCAACTTCCAGCCCCTTCCCTTCCTCCTCCTCCTCCTCCTCCTCCTCCTCCATCCCTCCAGCGCTGCCACAACCGCGCCGCGAGGAGGAAGAACCGCAGCGCACGGAGCGAACCCGGGGGGCCGCGGCTCCCCCCGCTCTGCCCCCCTAAACCAGCCCTAAACCAGCCCTAAACCAGCCCTAAACCAGCCCTAAACCAGCCCTAAGCCCAGCCCAGCTCCCAGGCAACTTCGTGCCCGCTCTTCCCGGGTGACATTCCAGCGGAGCGGCCGCTCGGGACGCAGCCCCCAAAAACTTTCCCTGGAATTTCTGGTGGGTGATTTTCCCTCCCTCTATCCCCACCCTTTTCATTCCCAGCCTTGCAGCCTTCTGATTTTTTTCTATTTTATTTTTTTAATATAATTTTATATTTTTTTTTGCTTTTTTTTTTTGATTCGCCCTTACTCTTACCACCAGAATTTTTCTTTTTAACATTTTTTTTTGACGCTCGGATCTCAGATTTCTCCCTCGATTTTTTTTTCCTTTTTCTTTTTTCATTTTTTTTTTTTTTTTAATATATATTTTTTGCAGCCGCTGGAAAAAGGGCTGGGAAGGTGGGAAGAGGCTGCTTCCCCCCCCTCCCCTCCCCCGGTTGTGCCCCCCACAAGCCCCGGTTGGCACCGGAGCCCCCTCGGACGCCCCCCGACCATGGCAGCGCTGCCCGGGACGGTGCCGCGGATGATGCGCCCGGCGCCGGGGCAGAACTACCCCCGCACCGGCTTCCCGCTGGAAGGTAGGTCTGGAAAAGCTGGAAAAGCGCAGCTCCAACCCTCTGGAATTAAGGGGAGTCCTTAGATTTGGGAAAGAGCCGCTTCATCCCTTTGGAATTATCAGGGTGGGGGTCCTAAGGTTTGGGAAAGTGCAGCTCCATCCCTCTGGAATTATCGGGGGGGTGTCCTAAGGTTTGGGAAAGTGCAGCTTCATCCCTCTGGAATTAAGAGGAGTCCTTAGATTTGGGAAAGAGCCGCTTCATCCCTTTGGAATTATCAGGGTGGGGGTCCTAAGGTTTGGGAAAGTGCAGCTCCATCCCTCTGGAATTATCGGGGGGGGTCCCAAGGTTTGGGAAAGAGCCGCTCCATCCCTCTGGAATTCAGGGGTGTCCTCAGATTTGGGAAAGTGCAGCTTCATCCCTTTGGAATTAAGGGGAGTCCTTAGATTTGGGAAAGTGTCGCTCCAAGCCTTTGGAATTATCCGGGAGGGGGTCCCAAGGTTTGGGAAAGTGCAGCTCCCAACCCTCTGGAATTATCAGGGAGGGGGTCCCAAGGTTTGGGAAGGCGCTGCTCCCAACCCTCTGGAATTATCGGGGGGTGTCCTTAGGTTTGGGAAAGCTCTGCTCCAACCCTCTGGAATTACCAGTTTTGGGAAAGCGCCTCTCCAACCCTCTGGAATCACCCCCGGGGGGCTCTCGGGCCGGGGGGTGCGGCTGAGCTCCGCTCCTGGGGGGCTTCCCGAAATTCTCCCAACTCCTCAGCCCTTCCCCAGCCCCTTCCCTCCGCGCTCCCCGCCGAATTCCCGGGATTCGCTTTGCTGTTTTCCCGTGTTTCCAGTCTTCCCGGGCATCCCGCAGGATTTTTTTGGGGCGTTTTCTCCCCCTTTAGGGTTTGTTTGTTTTTTTTTTTAACATCCCGACAATTCCAGCGGGGCGGGGAGGGGGAAACACCCGAAGTGCTGGGATGGAACTTTTGGGAAAGGGGGAAAACGGGAATAAAAACCTTTATCCTGAGGGGCTCCTGGAGCAGCGGGAAGCCGGGATGTCCTTGGCCGGAGGAGCTGTCACCCATCCTCCCTCCTCCGTGCCTTTGTCGAGCGGGGGGCGATTATTTCCAGGCACATTCCCCCCAAAAAAAAAAAAAAAAAAGCGAAAAAAAGCGAAAAAAAGCGAAAAAAAATTAAATTTCTAAGCGGGACCCCTCTGGCTGCGTTTATTAAAAGCGGGGAAAATTTCATCCCGGCCGTGCTCAAGTGGAAAACGGCAAAGGCGAGGAAAACCACGCAGGCTGCAAAACACACAGGGCGCGGGGATTTGCTGAAGTGCTTTTCTGTAGCAAATGAAGTAAAACAGACGGCAAGGGAAAGGATCAAAGGATTACAACAATATTTGCACAACATGACTGGGAATAATGAAAGGAGAGAGCGGCCGGCGCTTTTAGCGGCTCTTGAATGTAAAATTGGCCACTCGAGTGTTATCTGGCGATAATGATACATCCAGGGAGCGCCGGGGAAAAGTGACTCGGAATTAGCGGTGCATGATTCTGGATAAATCGCCAGGCGGATTTTGGAATCGATTTTTTTTTTCTTTCTAAGGGGGGGAAAAAAAAAAAAATTATATGTGTGGGGGAAAAAATAATAATTCAAATAAATAAATATATATATATATATTAAAAAATGGGCCCTCCGCGTAAATTACCCAGCTGAGTTCTGGCCCCCACCTCTCCTTCTCGCTTTAATTTCCAGCCTGTGAAATCGTATTAATCTGTCGGATCGGCGGAGCGAGGTGTTCGATAAATTGGGGAGGGGGGAGAAGGAGGCGCCGCTGCCCCACCGCGCCCGGAGAGGCAAAAAAAACCCCCTCAAAACCTACCCAAAAACCCTAAAACCATCCCCAAAAAAAACCCTAAAACCATCCCCAAAAAAATCCTAAAACCACCCCTCAAAAAAACCTCAAAACCCACCCAAAAAACCCTAAAACCACCCCTAAAAATCCCTAAAACCACCCCAAAAAAAAGCGCCCCGAGGGTGTTTCAGAGGTGAATCCCAAAACTTTGTTGGGAAGCGCAGCGCGGTTAATCGGGAAGCGCAGGGAGGTTTTTTTGGGGAGAAAAGGGAAGTTTTTGGGGTTTTTTGGGAGGGTTTTGTTTGGATCTTTAAAAGGCCGGGAGTGATTCGGAAGCCGAGGTGTGAGATTCCCAAATCGCGGAGGAATTCCCGGGGATGGGCGCACGGCCCCGGGGGGATTTTATTATCCCGGTTTTCGTGGGAGGATCTCCCGAGAGATGTCGGGATGGACACCGGGATAAACTCGGGATAAACACCGGGATAAACTCGGGGTAAACTCGGAGTAAACACCGGGCTAAATACGGGATAAACTTGGGGTAAACTCGGGATAAACTCGGGGTAAACTCTGGGATAAACACGGGATAAACTCGGAGTAAACACCGGGATAAACTCGGAATAAACACCGGGATGAACTCCGGGTAAACACCGGGATAAACTCGAGATAAACTCGGAATAAACTCGGGATAAACACCGGGATAAACCAGGAATACACACCGGGATAAACACCGGGATAAACACCGGGATAAACTCGGGATAAACTCGGAATACACACCGGGATAAACACCGGGATAAACCAGGAATACACACCGGGATAAACACCGGGATGAACTCCGGGTAAACACCGGGATAAACTCGGGATAAACTCGGAATACACACCGGGATAAACACGAACCTCAGGGCACAGCCGAAGACTTTCCCCCTTTTTTCCAACCTCCAAACCCCTGGAGAGAAGCGGGAGGCGCGGGGAAAACACACCCCGCCATTCTCCCCCAATATTTAACTTTCCCCAGGATTTTTTTTTAAAATTAATTTCTTCTTTTTCTCTGGATTTTCCCCCTTTTTCCTCGCAGTGTCCACCCCGCTGGGCCAGGGCAGGGTGAACCAGCTCGGAGGGGTTTTTATCAACGGGCGTCCTCTTCCCAACCACATCCGTCACAAAATCGTGGAGATGGCTCACCATGGGATCCGGCCCTGCGTGATCTCCCGGCAGCTCCGGGTCTCCCACGGCTGCGTTTCCAAAATCCTCTGCCGCTACCAAGAGACGGGATCCATCCGGCCCGGCGCCATCGGAGGCAGCAAACCCAGGGTGAGTGAGCTCACCCCAAAATTCCGCTTTTTTTTTTTCAACCGGGAAGAGTTTTCCGAGTGGTTTTTAAACTGGAAAAAAAGGGTTTTGTTAAAGCTGAGGTGGTGTTTTTTGAGGTTCCGATTGGGAGAGTTGGAGGTGAGGAATGGATTAAAGTGGGGTTTTTTTGTCGTTTCCATGTGCAACAAGTGGCGCGGGATGGAGCGGGGTGTGGGGATAAATACTAATACTAATACTAATACTAATACTAATACTAATACTAATACTAATACTAATACTAATACTAATACTAATACTAATACTAATACTAATAATAATAATAATAATAATAATAATAAATTGGGATTTGTTTGGGAATAGGAGATCCCTGAGTGTCCATAAACACCCCAAAAAGTGTCCCCGGAGCTCCCACCCTGCCCCAAACACCCCGCTTTTAGGATTTGGGGCCTTTCCCAGCTTTATTTCCAAATCCCAATTTCCCACCCCGGGCCGGGCAGGGCTGAGCTGCTCCGCGCTTCTTTGGAATTAAAATTTGAATTTTTTTCCCCCCCTCTCCCCTTTCCTCTCCCTCCCCTCCCCGTCTCTCCGTCCCCGCGGGGACACCCCGGCGCTCCTTGCTCACAAAAGCAGGTCGCGACTCCCGACGTGGAGAAGAAAATCGAGGAATACAAGCGGGAGAATCCCGGGATGTTCAGCTGGGAAATCCGGGACCGGCTGCTCAAGGACGGGCACTGCGACCGCAGCACGGTGCCCTCAGGTGAGAAGGCAGCTTGGCCGCAACCCCTGGGATGCTGGACGGGAATGGTTATCCCGAGGGAAAAGTTATCCCGAGGGAAAAGTTTTCCAGAGGGTTCGAAAACCCTCCTGGCTTTGATGGGATGAAGGGGGAGAATCGCCCCAAGCGAACCCCTGGGATTTGGGGAGGGATTTGTGCCCCGCTTGCTGCAAAAAAGGACGAGAACAAATCCCTTTTCCCAAGTTTTTCCGGCTCCCTGGAATGCCGGGGGGGTGCTGGGGCAGGGGGAGACCCTCAGGGGGAAAGGGGAGCCTGGATTGTCCCGCTGGGATTTGTGCAGCACCGGGAGATCCGGGGATCCCGGGAGATCCAGAGATCCCGATAAAGGCAGAGAGATCCAGGGATCCCGGGAGATCCAGGGATCCCGATAAAGGCAGAGAGATCCAGGAGATCCCGGGAGATCCAGAGATCCCGATAAAGGCAGAGAGATCCAGGGATCCCGGGAGATCCAGAGATCCCGATAAAGGCAGAGAGATCCAGGGATCCACGGGATCCTGGGAGATCCAGAAATCCTGATAAAGGCAGAGAGATCCATGAGATCCCGGGAGATCCAGAGATGCCGATAAAGGCCGAGAGATCCATGGGATCCTGGGAGATCCAGAAATCCCGATAAAGGCAGAGAGATCCATGAGATCCACAGGATCCAGGGAGATCCAGAGATGCCGATAAAAGACAAGACATCCAGGAGATCCAGGGATCCTGGGAGATCCAGAAATCCCAATAAAGTCAGAGAGATCCATGAGATCCACAGGATCCCAGGAGATCCAGAGATCCTGATAAAAGCTGAGAGATCCATGGGATCCTGGGATCCCGGGAGATCCAGAGGTCCCAATAAAGGCTGAGAGGTCAATGAGATCCACGGGATCCTGGGAGATCCAGAGATCCCGATAAAGGCCGAGAGATCAATAAGATCCAGGGGATCCCGGGATCCAGAGGTGCGGGGATCCATAGGGAGCGAGGCTGGATCCCAGGGTGGGGTTTGGGGGGCTCCTCAGGGCTCCCCGTGAGTTTTGGAGCCCGGAGCTCCATCCCAGCTGGGGGAAATCTGGGAATTTTGGGGGTGACAGAGAACTGCTGCCCCTGGGGATGCGCCAACCCTGGGATTTCGGGAGATTCCAGCCTCTCCGAGCAGCGGATCCCGCTCTGGGGGGTTCGGGCAGCGCGGAGCAGGTGCATTCCCAGGGGGAGAAGAGCGGAATTCCCGGGCGCTCCCACTTTTCCGCAGGCAGCTTATACTCGCCTTTCTGCCTTTGACTGTCCGAGGTTTAGTGAGTTCGATTAGCCGCGTGCTCCGCATCAAATTCGGCAAGAAGGAGGAGGACGAGGACTGCGACAAGAAGGAGGAGGACGGCGACAAGAAAGCCAAGCACAGCATCGACGGCATCCTGGGCGACAAAGGTAGCGCGCGTCCCCGGGGGGACATCGGGGGGGACGCGGAGGTGACACCGAGGTGACACCGCGGGGACATCGGGGGGGACACCGAGGTGATATCTCGGGGACATCGCGGGGACATCGCCGGGATGCGGAGGTGACACCGAGGTGACATCTCGGGGACATCTTGGGGATATCTCAGGGATATCTCAGGGACATCTCGGGGATATCTCAGGGATATCTCGGGGACATCGCAGTGACATCACAGGGGACATCTCGGGGATATCTCGGGGATATCTCAGGGACATCGTGGTGACATCACAGGGGACATCTCGGGGATATCTCAGGGATATCTCAGGGACATTGCGGTGACATCGCGGGGGACATCTCGGGGACATCTCGGGGATATCTCAGGGATATCTCAGGGACATCGCAGTGACATCGCGGGGGACATCTCGGGGACATCTCGGGGATATCTCAGGGACATCGTGGTGACATCGCGGGGGGACACGGAAGTGACCCCGAAGTGACACCCAGGTGACATCTCGGGGACATCGTGGTGGCATCGGGGGGGACACGGAGGTGACACCCAGGTGACACCTCTGGGACATGGCCGACTCAATTCCAGAACCGCCCTCTTTGCATTCCCCCCCTAAAAAAATTAAAATTAACCCCTGCGCTGCCAGCGGCGCTGGAGGGAGGAGGAGGAGGAGGAGGAGGAGGAGGAGGAGGAGGAGGAGGAGGAGGAGGAAGAGCTGTCGGTGCTTTTTGCTCGGGATCAATTATCCATAAAAAAAAATCCGGGAATGGCCGGAGGGGAGGGGAAGAGGAACCTCGGAGGCCGTAAATGAATTTGTTAAGCAGATTTCGCTGCCGCCGCCTAAGTGGTCCCCTGGAAGCGGCGCTGACAGGTGACCGATGGAAGCGGTCAATATCAATTAGGGACGGGAGCGCCGCCAGGCACCGGGGGGAGCCTCCGGAGAACCCCCTGAATTATCCCGGGAAAAATTCTCCAGGGGAAAAAAAAAATCCACAACCAAAAAAAAAAAATCACAGAAAAAAAAAATATCACAAAAAAAAAAATCACCAAAAAAAATCGCAATTAAAAAAAAAAAAAATCACAACTGAAAAAGAAAATCACGACCAAAAATTAAAATATCTCCGGGAGAAATGATGCTGGAGGAGAGATCCAGGGGAAATTCCTGGAGGGGGAAAGGATCCCAGCCAGGCCCGGGGAGGTTTTGTTATCGCCTGGTCAAAGCGGAGGATGGAAAAGGATTTTTTCCAAGATTTTCCAGCTGGGAATGAGGGGTTTGGGGGTGGGAATTGGTGACAACAACAACAGGAAAGGAGGAAAAGGAAGGGAAAAAAACAAAGTGGAATTTTGCGGGAGGATCCGTGGGATCCGCCCGGGATAAACGCGGGAGTTGGAGCTCGGTTCGGGCACGGAACGAGCGCCTGGCGCCGCTTTTTGGGGAGAAAAAAGGGATTTTGGGAGTCCCGGGATTTGGGATTTGGCGATTTTCTCCCGATTTGGTGCAAAGCGAGGACGGGGCTGAGCCGGAGTTGGGGTTTTGGGGGGATTTGTGGGGTGAGCGGGATTCTCCCCCAATCCCGGCGTGGGAATCGCTTCCAAACTCTACCCATCGCTCCCAAATTCCCCCCAGTTTGAGGCTTTTTGGGGCAGAAAGAGCCCTCATGACGGGAGTTGGAAATGAAAGAGCAGAAAAGGGGATTTATTTTATTTATTTATTTTTTATTATTTTATTTACTTATTTTATTTTTTATTATTTTATTTTTTATTTTTATTTTATTTTTTATTTTTATTTTATTTTGAATGTTTATTTATTTATTATTTTTTATTAATTTATTTTTATTTAATTTTTATTATTTTATTATTTGATTTAATTTTCTATTACTTTTCTTTTATTTAATTTTTTATTTAGTTGTTACTTATTTTTTATTATTTAATTTTCATGATTTGTATTTTATTATTTAATTTTTTATTATTTAATCTTCAATTTAATTTTTATGACTTTAATTTTTATTTAATTTTTATTAAATTTTATTTTAATTTTTATTTAATTTTTTATTTAATTTTAATTTAATTTTTATTAATTTTTATTATTTTAATTTTTATTTAATTAATTTTTTTTTAGGGATACACATTTTTTTTCCCCCCCCCTTTTCTTTTCCCCAACCTTGAAGATGAACTTCACTTACAAAGACCTTCGAGTCCATTGAAGCTTTGTAAGGAAAAAAAGATTCCCGACCACAAAAGCAAACAGAAAAAAAAAAAAAAAAAGTAAAATAAAAGAAAGAAAAAAGGGGAAAAAAAATAAAAAAGGGGGAAAAAAAAAAGGGAAAAAAAAAATCCAAGACCGCCTTAAAAATGAATTAAAGCGATGGGGGAGGGGAGGGATCCATTCTCATTCCAAATTCCGCCAGGAGGAGAAAAAAAACTTTTGGACAAAAGGGCCCCGAGGACGGGAAGAAAAGGAAATAAATTATTCAAAACTCCCCGCTGTTAGATAGTTTTGTAATATTATCGCAGCGGCTGCCGCAGAAAGGCAGAGCCGTTGGACGCTGCGAAAATGTTTTGCTGCGATTTGGGACAAGAGGAGCGATGCTCATTTGGAAATCGGGGTCATTGTGGGTTTTTTTTTTTTATTATTATTATTTTTTAAGGTTTTAATTTGATTAAAATGTGCGGGAGAAAAAGGAGATTTGGGGGAGATGAAGCGGCGCGGTTGGGGAAAAATATCTTTATTTTTTTGGGTGGGTTTGGCGGGGTTTTTTGTTGGTTTTTCGCTGCAAAAAAAAAGATTAAAAATTAAAAAAAAAAAAATAAAAGAATGAAGGAGCGGGGAGGTTTTTATCCCTGATTAGAGCGCAAAAAATGCGTGTCAAGAGGCAAAACAAAACGCTCCTTTCTGCCTTCATGGGTGAGGCTGCGGACAAATCAAACACGAGCCCCCGTTCCTGGATAAAAAAGGGACAAATTTGGGCAAATTCCCTCGCTCGGAGCCTGGGGAGCGCCGCGATCCCTCCGAGCGTGCAGAAAAATCCCGATTTATCCGCAGTTCCATCATTTTTATAGCCAGGAAAACGTTCCCTCCCTCTAAAAAATTCAAATTAAATCGCGAATTTGGGGTTTTTTTTGGGTCTGGTGCTTCTCCGGTGTCGAGGTTCGAAAAGGAGAGGCCAAAATTCGGAATTTTCCGAGGTGCGAGCGAGGGTTTTAACGCCTGGGAAAGTTTTAATGGGACTTATTAAGATAATTGATGATTCCGATTGTAAAACAGAGGTTGGAAAACGGAGAGATTTTTGCTTGGGGGGGAAAAAAAAACAAAAAAAACCCCAAAAAAACCCAAAAAACCCCAAAAATGTGATTTTTATAGGGAAAAAAATCCAAAAAATAAACCCCGAAAGTGATTTTTGCTGGGGAAAAATAAAAAGAAAACCCCAGAACGCGATTTTTGCTCGGTGAAAAATAGAAAAAAAAACCCCAAAAAACCTCAAAACGCCATTTCTGCTCGGAAAAAACCAGAAAAAACCATAATTTCTGCTGGAAAAAGCCGCGATTCCACACCCCGAGATTAAAACCTCACCAGACTTTTCCCTCCCTCCACCCAAATTTTTAATTTCCAAGTGCCTCCCTCTAGAACCAACCCAACCTCGCTGAATCGAGGAATTTTAATCAATTTTTTTCCCCTCTTAGAACAACGAAAAGGGTGAAAAAAAAAGGGAAAAAACGCGGAAAAAAACCTTAAATTTTGCTTTTTTTTTTTTTTTAAATAATCTTTTTTTTTTTTTTTTTCTCTCCGTGGCGGGGAGCCGGGGGAAGCCAACACTAAACGCTTTTTCTTTTTAAAACGGGAAGAAAAAAAAAAAAAAAAATAAGATTCCACCCCTCGCGCCTGTTTCTTTCTATCGTCTGCTTGGCATTTAATAATGTTAAGACTTATTAGAGCTGGTAATGAAAAGTGTGGTTGTTGAATAGGGAGCTGTGTTGGAGAAGGGTGTAATAGCTCCGAGGCATGCTAAGAAATGTATTTATCCCCAATCAGTACTCACTCTCTGAGTTCCCAGCACAAACGTTAAGTTGAAGGGTTTTAAGGCAGATTAAATTGAGCCTTTATTTCTTTGCACTTTCATCTTTAAACGGCTCACTCTGGTTAGCCCTGGGCGGATATTCATGAGGATTCGGTTTGGGGGTTTTTTTTTTTTGGAGTTTTTGGGTTTTTTTTATTATTCTTTTATTTTTTTTTTTTAATTTTGTGTTTATTTTATATATATTTTATATATATATATATATATATATATATATATATATATAATTATTTGTATATACTTGTATATATAAGTATATATAAAATTATATATATAATTATATCCATAATTAGACATAAAAATTTATTTATAATTTTATACATACTTATATATAATGATATATATAATTATATATGCAAATATATATGCAATTATATACATAATTATTTATATATGCTTGTATATATAAGTATATATAAAATTATATATATACTTATATATAATTATATATAAAATTATATATACAATTATATATACAATTATATATAAAATTATATATAAAATTATATATAAAATTACATATAAAATTATATATATCATTATATCTATAATATATAAAATTGTATATAAAATTATATATATTTATATTTACACCTCCTTGTTGACAGCGAGTCATTAGAATTAGATATTAGTTGTTGTTATTATTATTACTATTATTATTATTATTATTATTATTATTATTATTATTATTATTATTATTATTATTATTATTATTATTATTATCTGGGGCTCCCTGCGGGGAGTTTGGGGATCCCCAAAATTAGGGGGGAGCCTCTGGGGGAGGGGAAGGGGGTCCTGAGTGAATTGAATCAGAACCGGGGGGGTCTCTGGTGGGTCCCCCCACCCCCAGCAGGTCCTCGCTGGGACCCCCTGGTTCTGTTTTTGGGGGGAAAAGCGGATTTTTAGGGAATTTTCCATTCAGTGACACCCCTCAAGTTTGTGGTCTCGGCTGATTTTGGGGGGAAAAGCGGCGGAATCGGGGCTGGGATTTTGGGGAAGGTAAAAAAAGGAGAGCGGTGGGAGCAGGGTTGGGATTTTGGGGGGAAAGCAGGAGAACGGCAGGATGGAGGCTCCGATTTTGGGGGGAAAGGGGAGCAGCAGGATCAGGGTTGGGATTTTGGGGAGAATGAAGGAGAACGGCAAGACCGGGGCTGGGAATTGGGGAAAAGAGGGAGAGTGGCAGGACCAGGGTTGGGATTTTGGGGGGAAAAGCGGCAGGATCAGGGTTGGGATTTGGGGGAAAGGAGGGAGAGCGGCAGGACCGGGGTTTGGATTTTGGGGGGAAAGCGGCAGGATCAGGGTTTGGATTTGGGGGGGAAAGGAGAGCAGCAACATCGGGGTTTGGATTTTGGGGAGAATGAAGGAGAACGGCAGGATCAGGGTTTGGATTTGGGGGGAAAGCAGCAGGATCAGGGTTTGGATTTGGGGGGAAAGCAGCAGGATCAGGGTTTGGATTTTGGGGGGAAAGCGTCAGGATCAGGGTTTGGATTTTGGGGGGAAAGGAGAGCAGCAACATCGGGGTTTGGATTTTGGGGAGAATGAAGGAGAACGGCAGGATCAGGGTTTGGATTTGGGGGAAAGCAGCAGGATCAGCGTTTGGATTTGGGGAAAAAGAGGGAGAGCGGCAGGACCGGGGGTCCCCGGAGCTCGGGCACCGCGGGAGGGTCCCCAGGGCCAATCCCCGCTGCCAGCGCCGCTCCCGCCGCGTTTTTGGGGACGGATTTTGGAAGGTCCCACCCGAACTGAGAGAGCTCGGGAGGAGCCAAAAGCAAATCGGGGACCCCCAGAGCTGGGCAGGAGCTTTGTTCCCCGAGCAGGGCAGGGGGAGAAGAGGAGCTGCGGGGCCGATTTATCAGCAAACAATCGGCGGAGGGTTTAAAAACCAACACGCGGCTCCTCTGTAAATGTGTGTTTAGAAGCGCGGGGGGGCCCCCAGAGCAGACACTTCATCAAATCAAGGGATTACCAAAGGTTGGCAATCTAATCAAACAGAGCCCAGGCGGGATTTGTGAGTGTTGCGAGCGGGATCAGCTCTAATAATGGGGGGCAGGAGAAGAGATAGGGGAGGTGTCAAGCAATTCATTGGCTTTAGGCTGAGTTATTCTGTGCATATTTCAGGCCGAGAGGAGAGGGGAGAGAGGGAAAGAGGAATGAAAAAAATAATAAAAAATAATAATAAAAAAAAAATCGAGGAGAAGGGAGAGGGAACGGGGGGGCCGCGGGATGCGGGCGCACACGGAGCTTACATGTCACAAAAAAAAGCTGAGACAAATGAGGTACAACAATAAACACAGATAACAATTACAAAGGCAAACAGTGGCTTTTGGGGAACGAGAACCTGGGCTACATAAACAAAGTCGGCAAATGTTGGCAAGATAAACTCCTGCCTAAATCGAGTGTGACGGGGAGGAGAGAAGAGAGGAGGAGAGATAAGGCTGGAGAGGGGAATAAACGAGAATAATCGAACACGAGGCGTTTGAAAAAACAAACTTGAGACGAGGATGCGGCTGGATCGCGAGGGAGGGAGAGAGGGAATGCCAGGGAGATGCTGGAGATCCCGGGATTCTTTGGGGTTTGGGTTTTGGTTTCCTCCCCCCTCGCTCCCCTTTTTTTGGGGGAGAAGAAAAGGACCCGTCCCTGGAGGGGGAGGGTGGGAAGGGAAATCTGGGGATCAGAGGCAGGTGGGGAGAGCCGGACGGGAGAGGAAACGCGACGGAGAATTTTTAATGTGGGATTTGGAGGTGATTTCATTACCCAGGGCGGGGAGGAAGCAGATCTGGGGAGAAGAGGGGGGAGATGGAGCCTCCATAGAGAGACCCAGGCAGGAAACGAGCAGGTCTCACCCTAATCGCAAATTTGGGCCCAAACTGGGCCGGGAAAGAGGGGACAGAGATGGAATTAAAGCAGAGAGGGACAGGAATGATCCAGAGGTTGCTGCAAACAAACATATCCCACTTTTCCCCCCCAAAAAAACCCGCTTTTAACCCGAAATCATCTCCGGGAGCAGCTCTGGGTCTCGCTCTCCCTTGGAGGAGCTTTTCCAAGCGGGAATTGCGCGCGGGAGAGGGGAGAGGGACGTGTCTGCAGCGTGGTTAAAGGAATTAGATATTTACCAGTTTGAAATAAGCCTGGGCACGGAATAAAAAAAAAAAAAAAAAAGAAAAAAAAAGAAAAAGCGGAGAGGGGGGGAGAAAAAGAGAGAGAGAGGAGAGCGAAGATGAGACGGGAGAACACTTCAAACGAATTCATCATCTGGAGTGGCGAAGGGGAGATTTAGAGACAGTATTGGGAAGTTATTTAGATATTAATAACATATTTTCCTGAGGCGTCAGGAGTGCCTCCATACGCACTTTTCCCTCGCAGCTATTTGGCTGGGTGAAATATGGGAGACCCAAATGTTGGGGAGAGATAACACAATCAGCCGAGCCCTGGTCCTGCGACTGCATCACGGCGTTAAACCCGGATTAACCTCCCCTTCCTCCCCCGCCGCCCATTTCGCACCCCCCCTTCATCATCATCATCATCATCATCATCATCATCATCATCCCCAAAATTTCACACCCCACCCCACCCCCCCGCCAAAAGGGGTTTTTCCCCCCCCGAATTTTTATTTTTATTTAAAACCCTCGCGGAGGGGTTTAAAACACAAATAACAGCGGCCTTGAAGAGGGGAGGGAATTGCTCCGGCGTTAGGGTGAAGGATTTTTGGGAAAATTGCCATAAAAAGGGGGAAAAAAACGGGAAAAAAGCGAATTAAAGTCCCCTCTGCAGACCTGGGATTTGAGGATATTCTGTGTTTATGGGCTTGGTTCTGAAAAAGAAGAGGGGGTAAAATCAAAGCGGTTTAATCGGCTGACACTTTCCTCTTCCCCACTCTGCTTTAGTCGCTTTTTTTTTTAAATGGGGTTTTTATTTGGGTTTTTAGGGAATCGGAACTTCAGCCCCGGTTTGGCCTCTGGGGTTTTTTGGGGGTCAGGAAAGGAGGGATCCGAGCTGAGGGGGAAAACCTCCCAGAATTGGGGTTTGTTTTTTTTGTGGGGGGTCTCGTCCTCTTCCTCTCCGCTCATCCCAGGGAAACTCAGGGATGAATTTGGGAAGCGCAGGTGAAGCTCCGGGATGGGAGCAGAGCTCGGGATGAGGAGGGAGGGTCGGGGCATCCCCGTTCCCAAAAAAAAACCCCTAAACCCCTCCTCCTCCTCCTCCTCCTCCTCCTCCTCCTCCTCCTCCTCCTCCTCCTCCTCCTCCTCATTCCCGGCTCATCCCGAGGCTGCCGGGGCCACAAAAGGCTCTGGATGTCACTAATGCCACTTTATGAAGACATTTGTCACCCGCGCTTGGGGACAACCGTGGAAGGAAGGGCCGGGGGGCCCGGGGAGGGCGGGAGAGGCCGGGGGAGGTGATGAGGATGATGGTGGTGATGATGAGGATGATGCTGCTGATGGTGATGGTGGTGGTGATGTTTTGGGGGCACCGTTTGGGATTGACCCGTGCACTTCAATGGCTCTCGGAGCTGTCGGGAGGGACAGGGGGGCTTGGAGCTGCTCGGGGGGGTTTGGAGTTCCTTGGAGAGGGTTTGGAACTTCTTGGAGAGAGTTTGGAGCTCCTCAGAGAGGGTTTGGAGCTCCTCAGGAAGGTTTGGAGCTCCTCGGAGAGGTTTAGAGCTCCTCAGAGGGGGTTTGGAGATCCTCAGAGAGGGTTCTGAACTTCGCAGGGAGGGTTTGGAACTCCTCGGTGGGGGCTTGGAACCCCTTGGAGAGTGTTTGTAACTCCTTGGAGAGAGCTTGGAACCCCTTGGAGAGTGTTTGGAACTCCTTGGAGAGAGCTTGGAACCCCTTGGAGAGTGTTTGGAACTCCTTGGAGAGAGCTTGGAACCCCTTGGAGAGGGTTTGGAACTTCTTGGAGAGAGCTTGGAACCCCTTGGAGAGGGTTTGGAACTTCTCAAAAGGGGTTTGGAGCTCTTTGGAGATGGGTTGGAGCTCCTTGGAGGGGGTTTGGAGCAACTTGGGGAGGGTTTGGAACTCCTCAGGCGAGCTGGATCCCCTCGATCCCAAATTCCTCAAGAGCATTTGGAGCTCCTCAGGAAGGTTTGGAGCTCCTCGGGAGGGTTTGGAGCTCCTCAGGAAGGGTTGGAGCTCCTCAGAAAGGGTTGGAGCTCTTCGGGAGGGTTTGGAGCTCCTCAGGAAGGTTTGGAGCTCCTCAGGAAGGGTTGGAGCTCCTCAGGAAGGGTTGGAGCTCTTCGGGAGGGTTTGGAGCTCCTCAGGAAGGTTTGGAGCTCCTCAGGAAGGTTTGGAGCTCCTTGGGAAGGTTTGGAGCTCCTCGGGAAGGTTTGGAGCTCCTCAGGAAGGTTTGGAGCTCCTCATGAGGGTTTGGAGCTCCTCAGGAAGGTTTGGAGCTCCTCAGGAAGGTTTGGGGCTCCTTGGGAAGGTTTGGGACATCCCAGGGGGAACTGCAGGTCCTTGGGACAGTCGGGAAGGGTTTGGAGCGGGAATGGGCTGGAAGGGAAGATCCCAAGGGCAGGAGAGGGCGGAAGGGTGAGGAAAAGCGGAGGGAGAAGGAGCAGCTCCAGCCCCCGGTCCCGGAGCCTCCCCCAGCACAGGGAGCTCCTGGGAATGGGACAGGCGGGAAATCCATCGGGAACAGCACTGGGAATGGAGCTGGGAACGAACATCGGGAATGGAGCTGGGAATAAACATTGGGAACAGGATTGGGAATAGAGCTGGGAATGAACATCGGGAATAGAGTCGGGAATAGAGCTGGGAATGAACATCGGGAATGGAGCTGGGAATAAACATTGGGAACAGGATTGGGAATAGAGCTGGGAATGAACATCGGGAATAGAGTTGGGAACAGGATTGGGAATAGAGTTGGGAATTAACGTTGGGAATAGAGTTGGGAATAACTTTGGCAATTAATGTTTGGAATAGAGATGGGAATGAACATTGGGAGAAGAGTTGGGAATACAGTTGGGAACAGCATTGGGAATAACATTTGGAACAGGATTTGGAATAGAGTTGGGAATGAACATCGGGAAGAGAGTTTGGGATAGAGTTGGGCACAGGATTTGGAATGGAGTTGGGAATAGCGTTGGGAATAGGGTTGGGAATTAACGTTGGGAATTAACATTGGGAATTAACGTTGGAATAACGTTGGGAATAACGTTGGGAGCAGCACTGGGAGCAGTGTTGGGAATAGAGCTCAGAATTAACGTTGGGAACAGCGCTGGCTATATCATTGGGAATATCATTTGGGATATCACTGGGAGTACAGTTTGGGATATCATTTGAGATGTGATTTGCGATATCGTTTGGAATACCGTTTGGAATATCGTTTGGAATTTCGCCTCTCCGGGGCAGGGCAGGGAGGTGAAATTTTGGCCGCCGAGAGTGGGAGCGTGGCTTTTTCCAGGGAAATGTCGGGAAAGGATTCCCAAAAAGGTGCTGCCAGTTTTACCTCGGGAGAGGGGGAGGAGGCAGAGGAGGAGAGAGAGGGATGGAGTGGATTTGGGGATGTCCTGGCCCCGGGATGGTCGGGAATGATCCCAAGGGGAGTTTGGGGAACAGAGGGGAAGTTGGGGCTCCAAAGGGGCGGTGGGGAGGGCACGGGGGTGTCCCCTGCCCCACAGAGCTGTCCCCAGCCCCACAGAGGTGTCCCCGGCCTCACAGAGCTGTCCCCTGTCCCATAGAGGTGTCCTCTGCCCCACAGAGCTGTCCCCTGCCCCATTGAGATGTCCCCAGCCCCACAGAGCTGTCCCTGGCCCCACAGAACTGTCCCCAGCCCCACAGAGCTGTCCCATAGAGAGAAAGGTGTCCCCTGCCCCACATTGGGGTGTCCCCTGCCCCACTGGGGCGTGTCCGGCTGCCCCAAGAGGATCCTCCTGTGCCCCACACAGGGATTCTCCTTTGCCCCTCCCAAGGACGTTCCCTGATCCCAAAGGGCGCTCTCTGCCCCCAAAGGATGCTCTTTGATCCCAAAGGATGCTCCCTGATCCCAAAGGATGATCTTTGATCCCAAGGGACCTTCCTTGATCCCAAAGGGTGCTCCTTGGTCCCAAAGGATTCTCCCTGATCCCAAAGAACTTTCCCTGCCCTAAAGAACTTTCTCTGCCCCCAAAGGACCCGTCCCACCCCCAAAGGATGCTCCTTGATCCCAAAGGACGATCCTTGATCCCAAGGGACACTCTTTGATCCCAAAGGGCTCTCCCTGATCCCAAAGGATGCTCCTTGATCCCAAAGGGTGCTCCTTGATCCCAAAGGACTCTCCCTGAGCCAAAAGATTCTCCCTGATCCCAAAGGACCCTCCCCACCCCCAAAGGACCCTCCCCGATCCCAAAGGACCCTCCCCGATCCCAAAGGCCGCTCCTTGGCCCCAGGGATGTTCCGAAGGTTCCGTGGCACCCCGCTCTATCCCCGCTCCCTGCCCTGGGCCTGGCCCCGGCCGGGCCGGGGGAGGAAAAGGAAAATCCCCAAAATCCCCTCCTGGTCCTCAGCCCGCTGCCCTCGGGAGGTTTTTGTTGCTAAAATTGGAAGGAGCCCCCGGCTGACCCCGGGCGGCCGCCCCGGGCTCGGGGGAACCGCTCAGAGCCGCCTTTGTCCCCAGCCCCGGGATCAAAGCGAGCAGGGGACACCTCCGGGAGCGGGGGCGGGGATGGGGACTCCTCTTTCCCCATTTTTTCCCCATTTCCCCCCATTTTTCCCCATCTTTCACCATTTCCCCCCATTATTTCCCTTTTTTTTCCCCATTTTCCCCCATTTTTCCCCATTTTTTCCCCATTTCCCCAGGGGATCGGGGGAAAGAGCCCCTGCCCCGCTGCCTTCCCCCCCCCCAGCTCGGGGATTCCCGTCTTTTATTTCATTTATTTTTATCCCATTCCCATTTTTATTGGGAATTGAGGGACCAAAGTTGGTTGCGGCTCCTTTCGGAGAGGAGCTGAAAAGCACCCGCTTGGCTCCGGGCTGGCTCCGAGCTGGGAGAAAACTCCTGAAAAACCAGGAAAAACTTCCACAACTCCGCAGGATTTGGGGTTTTTTTTTCCTCTCCCGGAGGAAAAAACTGAAGCCCGGCGTTTGATTTAATCGCGATTAATTCCGGTTTTTTAAACGCGGGGAGGAAACGGTGGGGGCGTAAATGTCGGGGGACATCCAGGGGACATCCAGGGACATCCAGGGGACATCCAGGGACATCCAGAGACATCCAGGGGACATCCAGGGGACATCCAGGGACATCCAGGGACATCAGGGACAGCGATCTTTAAATCTGAATAGACCAGGGGAGCCCTCAGTTGATGCCCCCCAACCTCTTCAAGGCCCTAAACGATCCCGGGAGGGGATTTTAAAGCAATATTTCTATTTATTTCTATATATTTATCTCGCTTTCAGCGCCTGGACTTTTCCAGAGGGACTCGTGATTTATTTTTTTAAATTTTTTTTTAAATTATTTTGAAATTCCGTCCCCACTCCCGCTGTTTGATGCTAAAAAGCAGCAAATTGAGCTATTTGAAGCTTTTTTTTATTTCCCCCATAACTTTCCATCCCTGGGAACGCGGATATTTGGGTTGTACCTGGTCTCTCCATCCCCTTTTTTGGTTTTGTTTTTGGTTTTGCGGGTTTTTTTTGTTTTTTTTTTCCTGGAGTTTTATTTTTTCCCCCTTAATCTCCTTCCAGCCTCAAACCCTCCCCCGCGCTGTGCTCGCAGCGGGATCGCGGCGATTTCCACGCCCGAAAAAACTTCGGCAAAAAGGAGGAGGAGGAGGAAAGTTTGTAGGCTTTTGACAAACGGTTTGTTTTTTTAGGTTGTTTGGTTTGTTGGGGTTTTTTTTGTTTTTTTTTTGCCGGTTTGTTGTGGATTTTATTTGCGTTTTGTTATTTATTTTTGGGTTTATTTTTAACAAACAAACAAACCCAACCGGGCGGGTTTTGCCATCCCGAATTCCCCGCGGGAGGAGATGTCGGGAAGAGGAAGAGAAGGCGCAACCTGTGCTGAAAGCCAAGGGATGTTTTTATATTTTTGGGGGGGAATATATCAAAATAATCCCCGCGATTCCCAAGGGAAAACGCTCCCAACCTCACGGAGCAAAGAGGGGAAAATTCCCCAATTTTTGCCCTGCTCTGGCAGGGAATAAAACGGGGATTCCTCGGTCGGGATCAATCCCAAGGGATAAAACATCCCCGAGGAGCAGAAAACATCCCCTCACCCTCAGATCCGCAGGGAACCCGAAATATTGGGATTTTTTTCCCCCCTTGCCCGGCTGGGAAGGGAAAAATCGGCGCCGCATCCTCGCTCCTCTGGCGCTCCACGACTTTCCTCGGCGATTTTCAACTTTCCCTTTGGTTTAATTTGATTTTTTTTTTAAACTCTTTTGCCGTCCCACTCCTCTCTCCCCATTATTATTATTTTTTTTTTAAATTTTCTTTTCCGGGGGTATTTTTCCCCCCCATCCCCGCTCTGTTTTCTCCCTCTTTAACCCCTCTCCTTTTTTTTTTTTTTGGCTCTCCCTCCTTTCACGGCGAGCGCTCCTTTCCATCTTGCTACACTTTCTAAGTGCCTCAATGCCTCACTTTAGAAATACAAACAACTTTTAGAGATAAAATAACCAAACCAGAATGGGACTTTCAATGGGGGAATAGTTGTTGTCCTTTACCATGGAGTGTGCAGCCGCCTCTGCCTAATCCAGCTTTCATTTTCACCGACAAATGCCAAGAATCTATATCTGTCTCCCAACCCCTCGGGAGCTTGATTACACCACAAAAGGCTGCCATTATCCGCCGCAGAAAACAGGGAGGGGACACGGGGGGCTCGGGCCTCTGAGGATGAGGGCATCTCCAAACTATTGACTTAGTGGATGAAGTCAAGAGCAAACACGCTGAGATCTGAAGGGAGGGGGGAACCGGCGCTCCGGGAGCGGGGAAGGGGGGGAGGATGCTCGGGGAAGCGGAAAAAAAGCGGCGGAAAGGATGGCAGAGAGGTTGGGGAGGGTGGGATCCATCTGGGAAAGGTTTTTCTCCTTTCTCATCCCGGGTGATGCTCCCGTTCTGTCTCTCCCGCGCTCCGTTCGTGTTTAATTTATTTTTTTTTTTTTTGGTTTGGCCTCGCCTGGTGGTTTTATTTTTCCTTTATGGTGCCGTTTAATTGTTTTTAATAGATCTTCCCTACCCGTCCCCCGTGGGGGAATTTGGCGTTTTCCTCCCTCTGGGATGGGGGGGAAAAGAGGCAAAAAACCCCAAACCGCGTTCCTTGGGCTGCTGGAATCCTCACCCCACCCCAAAAGAGCCTCACCCCAAAGTTTGGGGGGCCCGGGGGGAACCTCCAGGCTCCGGTGGCTGGATCCTGACTTTATCCTCGAACCGGGTCAAGGTCTCGGCCGCGGAGCCTCGCTCGCTGCCGGGGCTCGGGATTTGGGGGGGTTCGGAGGATGAGGAAGGGCTGAACCCCCCCAGTGGGGCCGGCAGGGAGGAGAAGCCGCCCCACAGCGCTGTCCCCAGGCTCAGCCCGGCCCGGAGCGATCCCGGGGTCACCTGCGGATAAATCCCGCACCAAAGGAATCCCTTTAATTACTCCTCCATCATCCGCGCCTCGAAAAAGCCGCTTTTTTGGGGCGGGAATCCGCGTTTGGGCTGCTCCGGGCCGAGGAGCCCAAACCCGCTCCGGTTTAAGGGATTTGGAGGTTTTGGAGCCCTGAGAGGCGAAAATCCGAGACAAAGGGAGAGGCTGGCGGGGAGGTGGGCAGAACCTGGAGGATCCGCTTTAAAACTACAAAAGAGCCTAAATTCAGGGGTTTTTTTTAAGCGAAATTCATCCTGGCGGGGAGCGGGCTGAGTTTGCGGCTCTCGCATCTCCGCGCTCAGAGGATTTTCCTCCTTGTCATAAAACGCAGCCGGAGAGCCGAGTTTAATTCATTTATTATATTTTTTTTTATATTTATTTTAAAATATGATTTGCGTTTCACGATGTGGAGGGAAAGGCGCAGAACCCGCTGCCGGCAGCGAGGAGGCTGAGCTGGGATCGGGCTGGAAAAACCTTTGGGTTTTCCCACCTTTGCTTTTGGGAAAAGCCGCCGCATTCCCGGTCCTGCGGCCACTTCGGTGCCTTGGCAGGGAAAGAGCAGCTGCTGGAGAGAGAATAAGTGTTTAAAAAAAAAGGGGAAAAAGGAAAAAAAAAAAAAAAAGAAGAAATCCTTGTAATCTTGGGACGTGTTTAATCTGCGTCTCCCCGAATCCCAAAAGGCAGCGGGCCCCGTCTCTCTGATTTATTTTTACGCTCGCCTCGTTTGCATCCCAAAGAAGTAAACTGCTATTTTTAACCGCCGGTTTAAAGCTTAATTAAAAGCCCCTAAACTGATTGTTTTGAAAATTGATTTAGAGGAATGGCCCCAGGGCTGAGACGCTATCGCAGCCAAGGCGCGGAGCTCGCTGCGGGTTTAACCCCGGAGCCGCCGGTGCGGGGGACACGCGGGGCCGGGGGGGGGTCCCCACGCCCTCGGTGCTCAAAAGCTCTTTGTTAGCTCACCCGGCCGCATCTCCGGCCGTTTCCTGGGGTGACGGCCTTTAATTGAATTAATTACATCGAGGGGAGCTCGGAGATGCCGCTGACATCACCCCGAGGTGCTCCCAAACCCATTTGTGCTGGCGGGTGCTGAGGATTTATTTTATTTTTTTTTTTTGGAGGGTGCCCGAACCTCTTCGTGCTTTGCCAAACTCCCATTTTTCCCCCAACCCTTGGGAAACTCCAGGAATGATCTTCCGGAGGGGCTTTACCTGCTGGAGAGGGAATTGGGGCTGGAATCTGGAGGAGAGGGAGGGTGGGAAGGGAAGTGGCGTTCCAGCGCCGTAATTAGATGTAAACAAGAATAGAGACGGGGCTCCGTGGTCAGACAACTCGATTGTGAGGGGATTAACACCTCGGTAAACCAATAAAGGCCCCGAGAGGCTGCGGGCCAGGCAGGACCAGCCGCGGCTGATGGGGACACGTCAGGAACTCCCCCCAAAAAACGGCCCCGACACGCGTGGGGCCGCCCCGACAATTTGGGGAGGCCGGGTTTGAAGGCTCTTGGCTGAGGTTTGGGTTCCTGGCGGGGTTCCGCTGGTCGGGGGGTGATTCCCCGCCCTCCCTCGGGGTGCCCAGGGGCCTGGAATCGTTTCCCGGCACCCCTTGGCCCTGTTAATTAGGGCAATAAATGAGTTAAAGAGGATCTCCCGCCGGCCGAGCGGGGCAGAGCTCCCCCACCTCCACACGTGCCAGCGGGATGGTTCCTCTGGCACGAGGTTCCTGCAGCCCTTTAATTTCTCCATCCCTTCTTAATAACAGCTTAAAAATAATAAAATCCTCCGGAGCCTGCTCGAGCCAAACCCTGGCGGGCTCAGCTCCCCCAGGTTCGCCTCCAACCGGGCTTTTGTGGCCGCTCCTTTCCCTCCCAGCTCTCCCCAGCTCGGCTTTTCCCCCCCAGACTTGGGGAGGACGGAGGAGTTTAACCAAAAATAAAACCCTCCCGGGGTGGGTCCGGCTCTGAGGGGCTCGGTGCTACCTGCGAGCCCCATTTCCTTGGATTTCTGCCCCGCTTTTGGGGTTGAGCGGGACCCGAAGGGCTGGGAGTCAAAGCGAGTTCAATAACCCGGTTCTCTTTTGTCCCCCCCGTGCCTTCCCCGGGCTCGGGGCTCTGTGGGCAGCGCCAATCTCGGCTCGCTCCGGGGGCTCGGCTATTTCTTCCTCCCCGATTGCAAATAAGCGCAAGATTAGCACCAGCAGCTGTTTGGAATTGGAACAATGGAGAGACCTAGGAAGTGGAGAAATTGAAAAAGGAGGAAAAAAAAAAAAAACAACAAAAAAAAACCACTTCTTTCTTTTTTTTTTTTCTTTTTTTTTTCCCCCTCCCTCCCCTGCTCGCCCGGCTCAGAGTTCACCGAGTCAGACTGCCTGACTCGCCGTGACCTCCGCGGGGCTCTCCAACACCGGGGGGAAAAGAGGGGGGAGAAAAAGGGGGGAGAGGGGTGCACAGCGGGGGCTTTAATGAAATTTCCTCCAGAAATTTTACCTCCAGAAATTTTACCTCCAGAAATTTTGCCTCCAGAAATTTTTGCCTCCAAAAATTTTTCCTCCAGAAATATTTGCCTCCAAAAATTTTGCCTCCAAAAATTTTGCCTCCAGAAATTTTTGCCTCCAAAAATTTTGCCTCCAGAAATTTTGCCTCCAGAATTTTTTCCCCTCCAGAAATTAAGGAGGAGGTTCCGCGAGGTTCTGGACGTTTTGGGGCTTTTTTTTTTTTTAATGGGGATGAGTTTCACCCCTTCCCTCCTCCTCCTCTTCCTCCTCCTCGGGGTTCCTCCCGGGGCAGCCGGGGAGGGGTCCCCGTTTCGGGGCGCTGCGCGAGGTTTCAGTGGGATCCCCTAATGGATTTGACTCGGAAATCTCGACTTGACCAGTTTTTTCCTCTTTAAAACAAACTCATTAAACTTGTCAACACTCATTAGGGCCTTGAAGCGCTGAGCGGGAGCCGCCGGGGGCTGCCCGGGGAGGCAGCGCTGGGGAGGGGGCGGCTCGGCCCCGCTCCGAGGCGGCTCCGCCGGGAGGGAGAAGGCGCTGCCAGGAAAATCAACGCCTTAAAAGAGAAATCAAGGGAGGACAGAGGGAGCCGGCACGGGGAGGGGGCCGTGCCTTGGAAATGGGGGCAACCCCGAGCCCCCCCTCCCTGCCCCGGGCTCCACAAAGGAGGCGCCGGCTGAGGGGAGGGCTCCGGAGGGGACTCGGGGGTTTGGGATCTTCCCGGGGATTTTTGGGGAATGGATCCGCCGGGCTGCGATTCCTGCGAGTGCCGGGGGAAGGGGGAGAAGGAGGGGGAAAGGTTAGAGGCGGCTCCCGGCCCTAAATCCCCTGGAAATGAGGCTGCTCTCCGAAATTCCTTCCCAATCCCCCTGCCCGCAATATTTGCAGAGCTGTAAAATTAGTCGGGGATCGTCTCAATTCTGCCGGCAGGACGAAAATTGCTTTAGGGGGGGTGGGGTTTTGGGGGTGGACAATTAAATGTTGAGCATTTCGCCGTCCCTTTTCAACAGCGGTTTTGTTTGGGGTGGACCCCGAGTTGGGTTTTTTTTTTTTGTTCGTGGGTTTGTTTTGTTTTGTGTTTTGTTTTGTTTTATTTAACGGGTTTATTCCGACGCTTTTCAAGCCTCGCTTCTCCTTTAAGGGGCAAAAAAAAAAAAAACAACCAAAACCCCCAAAAGCCACCACCCCCACCTCGGTTAAAAATAAAAAAAAAAATCCCAAAAAAAAAAAAAAAAAAAAACCCCACCCCTCCTCCGAGCCCTTCTGTTCTTCCCCTTCCCTGAGAATGAGAACATCAGCTATTCAAGCGTATTGATGAACTCCCCCAAAAAGTTTATTAAGAGGGGAGAAAACAAAAGGACTAAAGGCCGCAGGCAACTGGACAGACAGTTTATAAACTGAGCTGCCATTGTCCCCCCGAGGCAGATGCATGAATACCTCTCAATGGGGCCCTTTGGAGTGACAAGATCAAGCCAGACAACAGCATGGTAAAAGGAAGGAGCGCTGCTTCTCCCTCCCCGAGCCCAAAGATCTGCTCCCCCTGCTCCTGCCGCATTCACGGACATCTGCAGGGGGAGGAATAAATAGCTCCTCGCAGCCCCGCGGCCCGGGGGGGTTCGCTGGGCCCACCCCCCGGCTCGGCTCTCTGCGCCATATGCTGCGCTCGGCTCCCTCCGGCCAGCGCTGTGAGCCCCACAAAGCTCCAGCTTCCCTGCCCTTCTCTCCTTTGGCCTCCCTTCTGGCCTTTCCCTTCCTTCTCTCCCTTTCCCTTCCTTCTCTCCCTTTCCATCCTTCTCTCCCTTTCCCTTCCCCTCTCTCCTTTCCCTTCCTTCTCTCCCTTTCCCTTCCCCTCTCTTCTTTCCCTTCCCCTCTCTCCTTTCCATCCTCTCCCTCTCCTTCCACTCTTTTCCTTTCCTCGTTTCATTCTTTTCCTTTCCCTCTCTCCTTTTCCTTCCCCTCTCTCCCTTTCCTTTCCCTCTCTCCTTCTCCTTCCTTCTCTCCCTTTCTGTCCCCTCTCTCCTTTTCCTTCCCCTCTCATTTTCCCTCCCTCTCTCCTTCTCCTTTCCCTTCATTCTTTTCCCTTTCCCTCTCTCCTTTTCCCGTTTTCCCTCCCTCTCTCCTTCTTCCCTTCCCTCCTTTCCCTTCCCTTCCCTCTCTCCTTTCCCTTCCTTCTCTCCCTTCCCTTCCCTCTCTCCTTTCCCTTCCTTCTCTCCCTTTCCTTCCCTCTCTCCTTTTCCGTCCTTCTCTCCCTTCCCTTCACTCCTTTTCCTTTCCCCATCTCCTTTTTCCTTTCCCTCTCTCTCCCTTTTCCTTCTTTTTTTCTCCTTTTCCTTTCCCCCACCCCTTTTCCTCCCCCCCTTTTCCTTCCCCCTCTCCTTTTCCATCTCTCTCTCTCCAGTTTCTTTCCTCCTCTCCCTTTCCCTTCCCTCTCTCATTTTCCTTCCTCCCATCCCCTTTTCCTTCCCCCTTTTCCATTTTCCTTCCCCCTTTTCCATTTTCCTTCCCCCTTTTCCATTTTCCTTCCCTCCTGACCCTTTTAATTCCCATTTTTTCCTCCCCCCTGTCCCTTTTCCTTCCCCCTTTTCCCTTTTCCCGATTTACGGCCCTGCCTGTCCCGGCGATCCCTCGTGGTCAATTAAGTTTGCACCGAGCAATTCCACTTAATGGGCTTTGATGGATTTATTTTATTTCAGGCTTTATTTTATTTCAGGATTTATTTTATTTCAGGCTTTATTTTATTTCAGGATTTATTTTATTTGACTTTTCCCTCTCCTTTCCCTGGATCCCAGCCCTGTGCTGTCAGGACGAGGGGATGGGGGAGGAAAAACACCCTGAGCATCCCACAGAAAGGGAGCAGGGGATGGAACACCCGGAAAAGTCCCCAAATCTCGCTTGGTTCCCCTCATTTTTACCCCTCCAGACCCCGGTCCCAGATGGAGGGAACGGGGTCGAGTAAATTTGGGTGGAACCGAGGAACTTTGGCTTCTCCCAGGAAATTCCCGGGAGCTGTGCGAGCACCTCAGATGGAATTTGATTGAATCGATTGAATTGGGACAAAAAGGACGAAGCTTTGGGAGCTCTGGGAGGTTCCAGTTCAGGATTTGGGGGGGTTTTGTTGCCTGGACAGTGGGAAAAGCAGGGAAAGGGTGACTTTGGCACCCCCTTGTCCCTTGGAACAACTTCCAGGGGTGCGGATCCCAAATGGCACCGGGGCAGGGAGGGAACTGTGAAGGGGAGGGCAGAGAATTCCCAGCTCGGTTCCCACAGCCAAATGTTCCCTGTGTTCCCATTCCTTCCCATGGATCCCATGGATCCCATCTCATGGATCCCATTGACCCCATCCCATCCCATCCCATCCCATCCCATCCCATCCCATCCCATCGATCCCATGGATCCCATCCCATTGATCCCATGGATCCCATCCCATTGATCCCATGGATCCCATCCCATCCCATGGATCCCATCCCTGGGATTGACCTGGAGGTGGGGTCCAGGAATGCCCCAAATCCCCAGATTCCACCTTTTCCAGCTGGAGCCGCTGTCCCCGGGCTGATTCCACTCCCGACCCTCCAAATCCAGGTTGGATTTTCCCAAAGGAACTTTGGGAGCTCCTGGAGAGGGGCTGGAGCTGCAGGGGCAGAACCCATGGACGGGAAGCATTTTCCAGGCCGATCCCACCATCCTGGATCCCATTTTGCCGCTCCAGGGATTATCACTTGTTGCCGATCCCAACCCAGCAGGGGTTGTCAGCTATTCCTGATGGTTGGGATTTATCCAGGAATCCCGGCCAGGCCGAGCCCCTGGGAAGATCCCAGACTAAATTAGGGATTAAATAACCTGGAGATGGGGAAATATAAAATCAGGATTTTTTTATTTGAAAAAATCAGTATCTGGAGCTAACAGATGGAATTCCTTATTTAGCACAAGCTAAAGTAGATCCGTAAAATTCCCCGGTTACGGAAAAATCCCGGCTATGGAAAAATCCCGGCAGGCACGGGGATGAGGGGGAAAAGAGAGCTTCCAATCCATGAAAATCATGGAATCTCCAGGCAATGAATCCCAGTGCCTTCAGCTTGGAAATTCCCGTTTTTAGAGGAAAAGCAGAGGGAATAAATCCGTGTTTTTGCAGTGGGAGAGGATGGATGGATGGATGGATGGATGGATGGATAGATGGAAATTCCATGGATTTTGGGGCTGAGGTTTGTGGCATGCCCCAGAGCTGGGGATAACCCAAGGGCAGCGCCTTTCCCAAGGTTTTCCTGGAATTCCAGCAGCAAATCCGAAGGCGGAACCTCATGCAGGAATCCCTGAAGCGCAGCTTTTCATTCTGCTCCAAAACCCGGTGCGTTTAGAGCGGCAAATTCCCGAATTCCCAAATTCCTGCGGCATCCGCGGGAGTTTTACCTGAAGGCAGAGCGCGGGCTCGGAGATTTGGGAGGAAAATAAAGCCTGGCCTGCCAAGGCTTAGCTCTGTGGGCGGCTTTATCCCGGCGAGCCCCATCCCGTCCCATCCCTGAGAGGATTCCCGATGTAAGCAGCATTTTAGGGATTCTCCTAAGAAGAATTCCGGGAATCAGCTCCGCGGAGCTCCCAAAGCCTCCTCCCACGGCGCCGGGAAGAGCCAAAAATCCCGGGAAAAGCCAAGGGAAACCCCCCAGAAGTGTCGGAAGGTGCTGAACTCCCCGAACTGGGATTTTTTGGGATGATTTGGGGGTTTTTAAAGCCTGGAGCTCATTCCTGAATATTCCAAACAAGGGGCTGCTGCCCCCAGCTGGGTTCCAGCGCTGCGAGCAAAGCTCGGCTCGCTCTGCCCGTAATTAATTAATTAAGGACACAATTGAGGGCTCACCTCTGCTCCCGGGGAATGGATGGAGCCCTTCCATAAAGCCATTCCCAACTCCGGCCAACATTCCTGGTGGGAAGAGCGAAGGGCCGTTATTTATTCGTTTTCCAGGACAATTTATGCCAAATTTGTTTTTCCCAGTTCCTCTTGGCAGCAAAAATTCCAATCAGGGGTGCAGAGAGGAGGAGGAAGGAATTTTATTCCCATTAAACCTGGAAATCAAAGCACATTCCCCCCCAAAAAATGCCTCAAAAACGCCACATCAGAGCTTTTGGAATCACCTTTTTTCCCCAAAAAAACTTTTTAATTTACAAAAAAAACTTTTTGAAGCTTTCCAGGTTCAGCGAGCTTTGATGTTGGAAAAGGGCCCCAAAGAGCTCCAGGCCACATCCCAAAAATAACCCCCAAAAAACGGGATTGAATGCTGCTGGGACCACTGGGAATCCCTTGGGAGTGTTGAGGGTGTTCCCGGGTTTATTCCAGCTGGGAATGGGCAGTTTGTGATTCGGGGCAGAAGGGAAAGACTTTGGGAAGGGTTCCAGGGAAACGGGAGCAGCTGGAAAATCTGGGAATGTCAGCAGCGCGTCCTCGGCGGGGTTTGGGGCGCCGCACCCCAGGGAAAGGGAAAAAAAATTGGGATTTTTATATGGAAGGGAATGAAAGTCCAGAGGTGCCACCTCATGTCCCACCTGGAGCTCCCAGTTCCAGAAGGAATTTTGTCTCCTGGAAGGAATTTTGTCTCCTGGAAGGAATTGTGTCTCCTGGAATTCCTCCACTTTTCCAAACTGATTTTGGGTGGAGTCTCGGGGGTCAGAGGGTGAGAAACGGGCTCGTTTTGGGGAATTCTGGAAACTGAGGGAGGATTTGAGGAGGGATTTGGGATCTGGGATCCACAAGTTCTGCGTCTCCTGGGTTTTCCTGCTCTCCTGCGTGCGGGATTTTGGTTATTTGGGAAATTATTCCTTTCCCATCTCTAAATCTCTTGTGGACGATGGAGAAATCCATGAAATCCCAGCGGGGAACGCGGGATATTCCGTCTGAGATTTCCATGGATCAGAGCAGGGATCGGTTCCTGCTCCCCCCTTCCTTCCCACATCCCCACATTTCTGGTCTGGGATTCATTGGGGTTGATCCATGGAAAATGGGTTTGTGTTTTCCTGGGGCACAGGAAAAGGCCGGTGCTCACAACCGCATCTCCCGATTAATCCGTGCGCTCCTGGGGGCCGGGAATTCCCCACTGGAAATTCGCTCCCGATTGTTTCGGCTCCCAAACCTGCAACTGCTTAGGTCCGGCTTTAATTCCCTCCATCTGAGCGGCCCCACGGTGGGAAAACCGGGAGATCCTTCCACTCCCACCTCCCGGAAAACTGGGAACAGCTGGGAAAGGGGAGCGTTGGCTCAGTGGGAATCCGCCTGTCCCTGGATTTGGGATCTCCTTGGATACTCTCGGAGCAGAGCTCACACTGGAGGGATTTGGCCATAAGTAGTGAATTTATGGAATTTAAGGAGTTTCATCTCTTCAGATATGGATTTAAAAATCCCCGATTTTCCCCCATTCCCAGGTTATTTTATCCTAAATCCAACCCCTAAATCCAAACCAAACCCTGCTCCCTGTGTTCCCTCTATTTTCCCTAAAAAATACGGAACTGAGTCATGGCTTTGCGGGCTGAAAATCTGGCTCTGCTGCCGGAATGTTCCGCAATTCCCGAGTCCAAGGCCTGGCTGGAAGGGCCCTCCAAAGGGTTCCGTGTCCCCAAAGAGTTCTGTGTCCCCAAAGCAGTGCTTGGTGTCCCCAAAGAACTCTTGGTGTCTCCAAAGGGTTCCGTGTCCCCATAGGGTTTCATGTCTCCAAAGGATTTGATGTCCCCAAAGGTCTTGGTGTCCCCAAAGGGTTCTTAGTGTCCCCAAAGGGCTCTTGGTGTCCCCAGAGCTGCTCTCGGTGTCCCCAAAGGTCTCAGTGTCCCCAAAGGGTTCAATGTCCCAAACTCAGTGTCCCCAAAGGGTTTAATGTCCCTAAAGTGCTCTTGGTGTCCCCAAAGAGGTCAGTGTCCCCAGATGGTTTGGTGTCCCCAAGTGCTCAGTGTCCCCAAAGCTCTCTCAGTGTCCCCAGAGCTGCTCTTGGTGTCCTCAAAGCTGTTGTGACTTTATGTCCCCAAAGGTCTCGGTGTCTCTAAAGGGTTCTTGGTGTCTCCAAAAGTCTCTCAGTGTTCCCAAAGGGCTCTTGGTGTCCCCAAAGCTGCCGAGGCACCGAGGGAGCTGAATCAGGACAGGAGGGACAGATCCCAATCCCATTCCTTTTCCCAGATCCTCTTTGGGGCCGATTCCCCAAACCAGGGACCCCAAATCCCTCCAGCTCTGCCCTGATTCCGGGATTCCGGCCAGGATGGGAGCCAGGCAGGGAGGGATCGGCCGGAATTTTGGGAGCAGGGGCTGGATGGGGGTGCAGCCACCTGGGAAGTGCTTCCAGAGGCTCTGGAAACCCTTTGGAAGCAGAGCCATTTGGTTGTGATTTGATCCCCCCCGAGCGCTTCCCACCTCCAAAACTCTGGAGCAAATCCAGGCCTCTGGAAGGCAAAATTATTCCAAAGGGTTCAAAGGAAAAGGGAAAAGAAAGGAGCCTGATTTTTATGTTATTTTTTCTGTCGTTGTTGTTTTTTTCCCTTTTCCCAAAGTTTGGAAAGAGCGCCCTGAGTTGTTCTCCAGCATTTTCGGGAGCGTGGCCAGCCCAGCATTGGGAATTTCCCAACAATTCCGTTTGTTCCCAGCAGTCTGGAGGGCAAATCCATTCCCAGGGAATGAAATTTCCCAGCTCCTCGACGAGGAATTTTTTCTTTTCCCTTCTCTCTTTTATTTTTTTTTTTGCGGGGAAGCGGAATTATCCGCTCCCAAAAATATTGGGAATTGCAATTCCCGTTGCAGTTCCGTGGCTGGTGGGTTATGGAATAAATTGGGAAGGGATTTTGCTGAGGGAATTCTTGCACAGGGAGCTTTGGGATTGGGTTTTGTTGGAATGTGGGGAATAATCAGCTTCCACGGAGTAAAAGTGACCTGGCTGCACATCCAGAATTTGGATTTTTCCTGCCAAAATGGGAAGGATCCCATGGAGAGGGAGGCGTTGATTAAATCAAATTAAATCCAGGGATTCTTGGGAAGCTGTGGGCCTGCTCAGCCCAGCTCTCCAAGCTCAATATTCCCAAATGTTTGGGAATTTTTATCGAGCTGTTTATGAAATGTGTCATTCCCTTTTCCTGGGCTCTGCCAGGAAGAAAACTCCCGGAAAAAACTCCGGGTTTGGAATTTTAGTGCCGGGACTCTTTCCTTTTAGGATTCCTGAACTTCCCGGTGCACCGGGCAAAGGGAAGGGAGAGGCCGATATTTTGGGAATTTCATACGGATTTTAGCCTGTGGAGCTGTTCCCACATGGAACATCATGGAACATTCCCGCATCCCAGGGAATTTTGGGGATCGAGGAGTGGGGGATGGATGGATGGATCTGGAAACACCGGAAACTGCTCCAGGGCATGGAGTTGGACATGGAATATCGGGATTTGCCGGGGAAGGGGGGGTTGGAGTTCCTGAATCTGCAGGGAAAGGAGGGAATTGAAATCCTTTTAGGGTCAGATTTGCCTCTTCCCGGTGTCCCCCAAGGAAAACCCTTCAATCCCATTCCCTGGGGAAACCGGGCTGCTTTGGGATTTTTGGGGCTGGTTTGGTGTTTCTGGAGCTGCTTTGGGGTTTCTGAGGCTGCTTTGGGATTTGTGGAGCTGGTTTGGGGTTTTTGGAACTGCTTTGGGGTTTTTCAGGGCTGGTTTGGGGTTTTGAGACCGGTTTGGGGTTTCTCAAGGCTGGTTTGGGATTTTTCAGGGCTGGTTTGGGGTTTTTGGGACTGGTTTGGCATTTTCAGAGCTGGTTTGAGATTTTCAGGGCCAGTTTGGCTTTTTCAGGGCCGGTTTGGTTTTTTCGGGGTCGATTTGCATTTTTTCAGGACCACTTGGAGATTTTTGGGGCCAGCTTGGAATTCTCAGGACCGATTTGGAATTTCCAGGACCGATTTTGGCTTTTTGGGGCCGTTCCCGGTGCCCGCACACCCCTGGCAGTGGCAGCCGCCACGAGACGTGGCAGCAATTAAGAACTGAGCGTCTTTCCCAGCAATCCTGGAGCTAAGGAACCACCATGGTCCAGTGCCTCAAAAATCCCCATTAGCCCACGCCACTTATGGCCATAAAATTCCTCGTTTTCTGCTTTTCATCGGCCTCACCCCGGAATCTTCGTTTTGCTTTATTTCTACATTTGCACTCCAACAATGGCAATCAGCCCGTGCCCAGAGTGTTGCAAATCAGAAATTTGTCCACATTTTTTCCACCACCTTCCCGGGCGAATCCGCCTTTTTCCCTGGGAACGGCCGGGAGCAGGCGGGGGAAGGGGCCGGAGATTGATCGGAGCCCTTGGAAATCGCCGGGATTGGGGCAGGGAGAGGGGGAGCAGCGGGAATTCTGCTGTCAGAAGGCAGCTCATGGTGGCAGGAGCTGCTCTGGAAAACACGGAGCCTTCAGGGAGTTTTCCCCAGCCCGCTCCGAGAGTTTGGATTTGGGGTTTTTTGGGAGTTAGTTTGGGTTTAAAGCAGCCCATGCTGGTTAAACTGGGAGAAAGACCCACGAGGTTCTGTCTGTGGAGTGAGGGAAAGGAAGATCCAAGGATGTTTTGTTCCATCCCTTGTGGCCTGGGAGGGTTTTGGGGTTTGGGGGTTTGGGGTTTTGGCAGCTAAGCGCTGCTTTCAGTGGATTTGGGGATCAGCCCCACAGATTAGTCCCGGGCTCTCTGCAGAGCTGGGACAGCTCCCAGTTCATGTCCCAGAGCTGTGACCCCACCTAGGCTGTCCCTGTGGGGACAATTTTGGGGATCAGCCCCACAGATCAATCCCGGGCTCTCTGCAGAGCTGGGGACACCTCCCAGTCCCCTCACTGTGACCCCACCTGGGCCGTCCAGGTCCATCTCAGGACCAGGCTGTTCCAGGGCACCAAGAGCCTTTCATCCGAGCGGCTCATCCCGAATTCAGCCCTGCTTCCCGCGTGGGGCTCATCCCGCGGGCCCATCCCGGTGTTTCCCGGGAGCGGGGAGCGCTGGCCGCGGCCGGAGCCAGCTGGCAGCGGGGACCGTCACCCCTGGTGACCTCTGAAGGCAGCTCTGAGCAAAGCCTCGTGCTCCGTGCCCTTCCCAGGGAGGTTTGTCGGAATCCAAAGAAACAGGAACAGAGGGAAGGGAAAAAAAAATAAAAAATAAAAAAAGGGAGATTTTTAGGACTTAGCCGCGGCCTGCCCGGATTTCCCTCTCTGGCATTTGGATACTGGAGAAAAAAAAATGGCTGGGATTTAAAAAGGGCTCGGGGAGGAAAATTCTGGCTGGCGGGAGCTGCCTCGTGCGGCTGCCGGGGGCAGGGGTGACCTACTAAGGGCTTTTTATTCCTCGCCGGCCTCTGGGATATCGGGAGTTGTTCCGCACAAATCCATCCTCTCGCCCTTCCTGAGCCATCCAAACCCGGCTCTTCCTGCTGGATCTGCCCCTGCTGTCACCTTCTGTCCTCTCCCTGTCCTGTGTTTCCTGGGATCATGGGATGGGTTGGGCTGGAGGGACCTTTGAACCCACCCGGTTCCACCCCAGGGATTCCTGTGGCTGCTCCAAGCCCCGTCCTTTCCAGCTTTGGGCGCTTCCAGGGATGGAGAATCCTCGGCTTCTCTTGGAAATCTATTCCAGAATTCCATTCCAGGCCTCTCTGCCCTCACAGGGAAGAATTTATCCCAAATATCCCATCCAAACCTCCCCTCTTTCGTCTCAAATCCTGTCATTCTTTCTCTTACCCCTCGTTCCCCAAATCTCAGAGGTCGATGCTGGAAAACACCTTTCCCTAAAACCTTTTCCCTAAAACACCTTTCCCTAAAACCTTTCTGCTGGAGTTTATCCTTTCCTGCCAAGGCATTCCCAGCCCCTCTCCTTGAATATCCTGAGCAGGTTTGGGGGCCAAAATAGAAGGAAGGTGTGAAAATATCTGGGATATTTTCCTTTCCCTTCCCTTTCCCTTCCCTTTCCCTTCCCTTCCCTTCCCTTCCCTTCCCTTCCCTTCCCTTCCCTTCCCTTCCCTTCCCTTCCCTTCCCTTCCCTTCCCTTCCCTTCCCTTCCCTTCCCTTCCCTTCCCTTCCCTTCCCTTCCCTTCCCTTCCCTTCCCTTCCCTTCCCTTCCCTTCCCTTCCCTTCCCTTCCCTTCCCTTCCCTTCCCTTCCCTTCCCTTCCCTTCCCTTCCCTTCCCTTCCCTTCCCTTCCCTTCCCTTCCCTTCCCTTCCCTTCCCTTCCCTTCCCTTTCCCCCCTTTTCCCACACTTTCCCCCAAAATTTGGGGATTTGGGATAACAAGGAATTGCTTTCATGTGTTGGCCGTGGGAATATTTTCAATCCAAATCTTAGTCCTGAGCTAAAATTTCCACACTTTGGGAATACCGCTGATTTTTTTTAAATCCGTAAAACGCTCCAGAGCTGACCTTTTCCATGGTTTTGATGGAATTTTGAGGGTTTGGAAAGGGAACATTACTGTTGCTGTGGGAATGAAATGGATCCAAGGGCTCCTACGTGGGAATAAGAAAGAAAAGGTGGAATTTGGCTTCTCGGAGGGAATTCCATGCCATTCCTGCTTGATTTTTGAGAGTAATTTATGGATTCATCAAAATGAGGAGAATTTATGGATTTGTGGTTGTGGTGAACTGGACTGAACTCCAGAGGAATGTTTGGAGCCAGGCGTTGGAATTTTGGTGGATTGCAGGTTCTTCGCCTGTGGACTGGGGACTTCCAGGGGTTTCCATGGCTCTGGAATGGTTGGGAATGGTGGGGAATGGAATGGCAGGGAATTCTGGCTTTCCCAAACCTTTCCAAACCATTCCCAGCCATTCCCAACCATTCCCAGCCATTCCAAACAATTCCCAACCATTCCCAGTCATTCCCTGCTATTCCCAGCCATTCCCAACCATTCCCTGCCATTCTAAACCATTCCCAACCACTCCCAGCTATTCCCAACCATCCCCAGCCATTCCAAATCGTTCCAAACCACTCACAACAATTCCCTGCCATTCCCAGGCATTCCCAGCTATTCCCAACCATTCCCTGCTATTCCCAGCCATTCCCATCTCCTGGAAGTTTCCCATTCACCCCAAATTTCCCAGCTCCCTTTTGTCCCCGGTTCCCGGGGCAGCGGCGCATCCTCGATTCCCAGGCCGGGAGAGGAATTTCGTCCTCCCAAACCGGGAGAGCCGCGGCCGGCACCGCGCGCAGAGCTCGGTGCTCCGAAGAACCGCGGGGATCCCGAACCCACGGAAACCAAAAAAAAACCCCACGAAAACCCCGAACCATCAACACCGCCGCATCCCCAACCCCGAGCTCTCCTCATCCCTCCCCCCCTCCCGCGGCATCCCGGGCTCCTTCCCGGTGGTTTTTAATATTCAGGCCGTACCTTCCACATGAGCAGTGCTGAAGGGCCGAGTGTCGGGGTTCATTGAGAGCGCGCGGGGCTGTCAGCCGCACATTCAGCCGCCCGCGACCCCCTAAGGTGCGGCTCCAAAGGAACCCGCACAAAACAAAACCCCCCGGTTTTGTTCAGCCCAAGGTGAGACAATGCGGGCAGGGCCCTGCTCCAGATGACAGCGCTGATAAAGGAGCGCGGCGCAGGGATATCTTCCTTTCTTCGCGCTCCTCCATTCAATCCTTCTTTCTGTCACTCGCATTCTCTCTTCCCTACATTTCCCTTTCTTCTCTTTCTTCTGGCGGGGACGGGCCCGGGGGTTCAATCGCGGGCGAATGTCACAGCCCCGAGGGGCGCGTCCCGCCCGGGCCTTTCTCCCAAACGCGTCCCGGGGGGTTCCTGACATGAATGGAAAGCTGGGAGCGGCTTTTTTTTTTTTTTTTTTTCTGGAGAGGGGGAAAAGCGGGCAGGGAAGGGGGGGAAAAGTGGAGAGAAAGAGAGATGAGGCGGCGGGAGCGCGGCAGGAAAAGCGGGATTGGCAGTGGGGTGGGAATATCCACAGATAAACACGGATTAATTTATAAATGTATAGGAAATGTAATGCCCGAATCAAAACGCACAGGGACACGGCGAGTGGGTGAGGGATAGAAATTCAGATATTCCAGAAGTCCTCCGTGAGTTTTGCTGCGTCCCTGATTTCCCAGATGGAGCATGAAGGGAGGGGAGGGAAGTGGTGGATTGGGGCCACCGGGATCTTTCCCTGGCACTGGGATCTGTCTCTGGCACTGGGATCTGTCCCTGGATCAGGGATCTGTCCCTGACACTGGGATTTGTCCCTGGCACTGGGATCTATCCCTGGCATTGGGATCTCTCCCTGGATCAGGATCTCTCCCTGGATCAGGGATCTGTCCCTGGATCAGGGATCTGTCTCTGGCACTGGGATCTATCCCTGGCATTGGGATCTCTCCCTGGATCAGGGATCTCTCCCTGGATCAGGGATTTCTCCCTGGCATTGGGATCTGTCCCTGGATCAGGGATCTGTCCCTGGCACTGGGATCTCACCCTGGCACTGGGATCTGTCGCTGGCACTGGGATCTCTCCCAGGATCAGTGATCTCTTCCTGGATCAGGGATCTCTCTCTGGCACTGGGATCCCTGCCTGGCACTGGGATCTCTCCATGGCTGCCACAGCTCTGGAATTATCCAGCAGCCCCAGGAGCTCCCTCTCTCCGGGACTGGAATCTTTGGGAATCTCCAGGCCTGGAGGGAAGAGCTCCTCCTCCTTCAGGAACCTGAGGTGGGACCAAGGCAGGGGATGCAGGGGTTGTCACTGATGGGAAACTGAGCCTAGATTTGTGGGATGGAGCCTCTGGGCACACAGGACGGGAAGGAATGGGTCAGACCATGGGCAATCCACCCCAATATGCAGAAAAACCTCTGCTGGGGCCTCCCCAGAAGCTGAAATGTGGCTGTGGGGCTCCTGCCCAGCCAGCTCTGGGAAAATTCCGGACTAAAAGCCACTGGAATAGATCAGGGCTGTGGGATGAGATCTGGGATGGAAGAACAGCCACGTTTCTCCAGAGAAGAACCGAGGTGTGAGGGTGAAACTCCAGGGTCCTTCCCTCCTTCCCTCGGTGGCTCGGAGTGGCTGCCTGGAAGAGAGGTGGGACAAGGCTAAGAGAATATTAGTATTTCTTTCAGTATTTTAGCATTTGTTTTATTTTTATAGCATTTTAATTTTAGTATTTAATTGGGTATTTATGGGTATTTTTATTTTTATTTTAGTATTTATTTGGTATTGATGGGTATTTATTAAAGGCCTCCCACAGATACCCCTGGGGCACTCAGGAGCCTCCCAGGCTCCACCCGAGGTGGACGATGCTCACGGGTTTTTCAGACAATTATAAACTTGCTCCATTTGCATATCGGGGGTCAATCCCCCAATTACAGCTCCAGGTAATGAATTTATTAAAGTTTTAATAACTCATTTTGTTGATCCTTTGAGGGGCCTGGGGCTGTCAGGCGCCCTTGGGTTTGTTTTGTCTGAATAAAACGGGCCAACAGCAGCTGACAGGCCGTGGGTTCAGAGTTGGGGACTAGAGCAGTGCAGGACCTGAAAAATATAAAAGCTGAATCCTAAAGCATCGCCCTCCTTCCTTCCCTCCTTCCCTCCCTCTCTCCCGGGCTGGATCCTGCCACAGGCACGAGGCCATGAATATTGAAGTGCCAGAGGGGCTTTTATGGACTCCACAGATGTGCCGGGACTCGGGGCAGGCCCCAGCACCTCGGGCCGCTTGAAAAGGCCGAACAAAAGCCCGAAGAAAGAGGGCGAGGGGCGGAGGGGGCAGGGAGGCGAGGACCAGGAAAAAAAGTTGAAAGCGAAGAAAAGAGGGCCGGAGTTGATGGATATTCCATCTGTTTGTGCTCGGGGAATTCACAAAGGCTGCCGGGACGTGGCTCCCTGTTTGCCCTGCCTCCCTCCCGCTTCGGCTCGCGATGTTCGGGATGCGTTGGGTTTGCTCGGGAAGGAGCGGAAAGTTTTGGGGGTTTGGGATGTGTGTGGGGACTGGGCAGTGGGGCAGATCCTCAGGAACAGCCCCGTGGATCCCTGCAGGGAATCCCTGGGATCGGATCAGCCCCGTGGATCCCGCTATTCCCACACGGAGCCTCTGGGATGGGATCTGGGATTGAACCTGCCCTGTGGATTTCAGTATTCACACAGGGAACCTCTGGGATCGGATCTGGGATCAGATTGGCCCCGTGGATTCCACTATTCCTACAGGGAAACTCTGGGATCAGATCTGGGATCAGATCCCCCCACCTCTGAAGGAGAACAAGTTTTGGGATATTCCCAGAGTTTTCTTAGGCTCCATGCATGGCTTTGGGGAAGAGCAGCTGGGTAGGGAAGGAATTCCGTCCCCTTTGTGGGTTTGGAAAAGCCCTCCTGGCCTTCGGCTCCCGACCAAGGCGCCCCCTCCCAGCCCCACCCACTGTGGGGGTGAGTGGGGTTCGTTCCACACCTCTCCTTCCCCGGGAATTCAGGAATTCCAACCTTTCCAAGGAGAGATGGACAAGGGGGTTCTGGAGTTTGTGCTGGGAAGAACAAAACGGTGGCAGGACAATTCTGCACCTCCTTTTCCAACTCCCAATCCTGTTCCCTCCCCTGTCCCACTCCATCCCCAATCTCACTCCCAGTCCTGTTCCCTCCCCAATCCCTCTCCCTCCTCAATCCTGATCCCTCCCCAGTCCCGTTCTGTCCCCAATCCCAGTTTTTCCCATCAATCTTTCCCGGGATAAGATCCCAGAGGATCTGCCTGCCAGTCACCCCGCTGCTTCCCACCCTTCATCCTCCCCACCCAGGAAGGTGCTGCTGGAAATTTCTGTGCCTTCCCCTTTGCAGGCTGCCCGTGCTGAGCAAGGGTAAAACTCCACCAGGTCATTCCTGCCACAAAAATCCCGGGAAATTTGGGTCTCACCCTGCTCCTGCTGCTGGCAGCCATTGCCCACGCAAGGAAGGGCTGGAAAAAATGAAGGGTTTGAGTTTGGGATGAATCCTGGGATTCTCTACATCTTTGGAAAACCGGTGGCACGGGAGCTTTGGGGAGAGTGAAGGAATGGATTATCCGCTATATTCCATCCGGATGGGAATGGGAATGTGGCGCTGCGAGAGCGGCAGGTGAGGGAGCTTTTCGTGGGGTGTGCTGGATGTGCCGGAGAACCCATCCCAGCTGGAAAACATTCCCTGTCCTTCCCCGCATCCCTGCCTGACAGCGGCAGCTGCTCCGGCTGGGAGCAGCTGGTCCCAGGAATTCCCTGGGAGTTTTCCCGCTCCCTCGGTTCCAGCTTTGAGGTCGGGTTCTTGGAGCCGGGCACTTGGCACCGGGAGCTGTTCCCAGCCCTTCCCGGCCCCCAGGGTCACCAGGGGTGGATCCCGCCAGCTCTGGCATGGCTGGAAATTTGGGATAATGCCCAGCAGGAGCATTGGGAAGCTTAGGAATGGAGAGGTTTATCCTGATTTTGGTATTGATTATCTCGAGTCTTTTCATCCCGAAATCAGCACCACACTGCGGACAGAGGGTGACAACCTCTCCTCCTCTCCCAAAATCCCGTGGACAAATCAGGGATCCTTCAGCAGGAGCTGGGGAAGGAGGTTTGGGGTGGTTCTCCCTTCCCAGGTGAAGCGAGGGAGGTGAAATTTGGCTCAAATCCTTTCCCGGGTGGTTTTCCCTGCACCTGGGGAGCTCCGGATCGCGGGAGCGGGATGGGAGGAGCAGCCGAGCTCATGAATGATGGAGCGGCTCCGGCGAGGAGCTTCAGGGAATTTGCTGGAGCTTTCCAGATGTGCCTTTGCTCCTCCAAGGCCCAGATGTGCAGGCTCCTACCTGCCCCGCATCATCTGGGGCCCAGATGTGCAGCCCTGCTGCTCTCAGGCACAGATGTTCCTTCTCCTGGAGGCTCCAGACCTTCCCTGGAAGCGGGCAAATCCCAAAAATCTCCTTTTGAAACAAATTCTGGCTGCGCACAGAAGAACTTCGACATCTTTTAGGATTTTTTTTTTAGGATCTTTAAAATGGGGGGCAGAGGGATGGTTCCAGAGGGAGCCATCAGGGAATTTCTCACTGATTTTGGAGGAGAAATTCAGGAATTAGCTTTGGATCTAAAAGCTGAACTCTTTTAAGGCATTTAATGGGAATGCCAGAGCTTGAAGGAGGGAAAACCTCTCCAAAAGGTGTTTTTCCCCCCAAAACAACCCCTGGAGCAGAGCTTCCCCTGGCTCCAGCACCTTTTCCAAGATCCCACACCGCAACCTCCCCACAAGCCCCGGGACATAAATGGAATTTTGTTTGGAATGCAGAGGCTTTTTGTGGTGATCTCGGTACAAAGGAGGCGGCTCCGGGGGGATCCGCGCCTCCCACCCCTCAAACTCCCCGGCAGCTGTCGGGAGCCACAGCTGCAGCTCCCAGCGCTGCCAAGAAGAAAGGCAGATTTTTGGGTGATGATAATGTAGGAGCCGAACGAAAAAAGGGTGGAAAAAAAAAAAATCGGCTGGAAAACACGGTTATAGACTTCAGGGAACTTTACGGTCAAGCTGAGCTTACGTAAGCCCTGCTTTAATCCTAAATTAGCAAAGGTTGGCCCGAAAGGGAAAGGACTTTGCTGCGAGCACGATTTGGTTCTGGCTCTCAGCGAGGCTGGGTGGTTCCTGTGGAAAACAACAGCCAGGCTCGGAAAGGGAAAAAAATCAATTAATCCGGTGAATCCCTTGTTTTCTTGGGAAAGAGGGAAAAGGTGGCAGGGCTGGAGCTGTCCCCAGCTCAAAGGTTTCCTGTGCCCTGTTGTCCCTTCTCTGCTGCCCTGGACTGAGGGGACATTTTTGTGGTGTGGCTGAGACCCTCCAAAATCAACATCAGCACCCCATAAAGCCCCACATGGAACACCTCTGGAATCTGGGATTGCTCCAGGAGAGCCAGCATTGGAGTCCCAGCTCCTCCAAAAGCTGCTGAGGACCTGGGGAATATCCATGTGGGGCCTTCTGCTGGATCTCTGGCCAAAACTGGGTTTATTTATTCCAGCTCTGCTCCTTTGGGTTCAGGAGAGCCCCAGGAGGCCACACCTGGTGCCGGGATCAAGGCAGGGAGAAATTCCTCCCTGGGAGGGTGGGGAGGCCCTGGAATGGATTTCCCAGAGAAGCCGTGGCTGCCCCTGGGACAGCGGGAGGTGTCCGTGTCTATGGCAGGGTGTGGCGCTGGATAAACTCCGAGGCCTTTCCAACCCAAACCGGAATATTCACAATTCCAAGCTTTATTCCGCCGACTTTTCCAGGCTCTCTAACCGTTCCAATATTTTTCCCGGTGGGACTGAACCTCCCCTCGCTGATCTCCCAATTCTCCCCCTCCGCAGGGAACCGCCTGGACGAGGGCTCGGACGTGGAGTCGGAGCCGGACCTGCCGCTGAAGCGGAAGCAGCGCCGGAGCCGCACCACGTTCACGGCGGAGCAACTGGAGGAGCTGGAGAAGGCCTTCGAGAGGACCCACTACCCCGACATCTACACCCGCGAGGAGCTGGCCCAGCGCACCAAGCTCACCGAGGCCCGCGTGCAGGTAAGGCCCGGCCTAACCATGTATGCCCCAGAATAACTGCTCGCAGCCCAGCCTAACCTTGTGCATCCCAGCCTAACCCAGAACTCCCCAGCCTAACCCCACACATTCCGGCCTAATTCTGCTCTCCCTGGCCTAACTGTGCACAGCCCAACCTAACCCTGCTCTCCCTGGCCTAACCCTGCACTCCCCAGCCTAACCCTGCATGTTCCGGCCCAACTGTGCACAGCCCAGCCTAACCCTGCTCTACCTGGCCTAATCTCACTCTCCCTGGCCTAACCCCGCTCTCCCTGACCTAACCCCGCTCTCCCTGGCCTAACCCCGCTCTCCCTGACCTAACCCCGCTCTCCCTGGCCTAACCCTGCTCTCCCTGGCCTAACCCCGCTCTCCCTGCTCAGAGGAAAACCTTTGCACGGGGGTTCGGACAATCAAACAGATTCCAAAGCAGTTCTTTGTTGGAAGCTCCCACCTGGGCATGGACACACCCTGTCATGGGATTCCTCTGGTTTGATAAGGGTGATTAATTAGGATTTCAGACAGGTACAGCCAGTAGGGTGTTCAGTTGTCCCAGGAACTCACCCCACATCAGCCCCAAGGGATTCTTGGCCCCATTTCCTTCTCAGATGGTGGTTGGAAACCAAAATATCCTTCTCCTTGGAAATACAACCCAGCAGCATTTTGGGGATGTGTTAGAAGCTTAATTATTGTCCTAAAAATCTCGGAGAAAGTGTAGAAAAGCCACCAGGAGCTGCGTAACTCTGGGATGGTGTCCTAGAGAGCTAAAGGGTGGAAAAGCAAAGATCTTCAGGCATCACCTGCCATCGGAGAGGAGCTGGGAATGAGGCTGCTCCAAGGTGGGAGCCGAGGTCAAACCCCGCTCAGCCTCTCGGGCTCTGTGGGTGCCGTCCAACTCATCCACATTCCCACGGATTTCGAGAAGCCCTCGGGATTTGGCCCCTCCAGCAGTACCAGCTGCAGGCTTTGCATCCCCGCTGGGAGCAGGAGCCAAACTTTGGCATTTTCTCTTGGAGGCGATCCCTCTGTTTGCCCGGGAGGACTCGGTGTGTGTTTATTCCCGGCTGGAGCGATCCCACATTTCCCAGCTTTGCCCCGGGGAGCGGATCAGGTTTTGCAAAGTTTGCAAGTTCCGCGTGTGAATTTTCAGACGAGTTTTGGGTTGTTTTGTCGGGTTTCTTTTCCCCCTCCTTGGATCTCCGGAGAGCACAAGGATGGATGGGGGTGGAGGGCAGGAGAGGGGAGGAGCGGGAAGGGAGGGTTTGGAGCCGGGAATTCTGACATGGACACGATTAATGGCCCTGGCGGGAGCTGCACACAGAGCCCCCTTATGTGTCCCACATAAAGGCTGGGTCAGCAGCCTGTGCAAACAGCACCGGGATCAGCAGATCCCGGGATAATGGAATCCCTCGGGAAAGACCGGGAAGGGGGAGGGATTGAGGACTGGGAGGGTTACAGCAGTGAAATGGAGACCCCCGCTGTCCGTGCTCCCAGCAGGAATCCCGAGCACTGGGGGAAGCAGGGAAAGGGCTCTCCGGGCTCTCTCCAGCCGGAGAAACGCTCCTGGAATGAGCTTTTCCAAAGGAAACCAGGCTGGGATTGCCTGTGGGTGTCGACATGAGGATGAGCTCACCCAGGAACCACAACTGGGTTTTGGACTTTTCCTTTCTGATGTCTGGGAATGGGAGAGGCCCCACTCCTGGTTAAGGAATTTTCCCGAAGGATTGGGAATGGGGTTGGCCGATAGGGTTGGACAATAGGTGCTGTCACCTCCCTCCAGCTTCCTCCTGGGAAATCCTGGATTTCCTTGGAGCCATCATCCCTCTAGACTTGGCTGTAGAGACTGGAAAAGGAAATCCAGCAATACTTAGGCTGTTCTGGCTTTGGTCTTGGCCCAGGGAGCTCGGAAGTGTTGGTTCAGTGGCCATGGAGGATCAGGGATGTTTGGAGCCTGGGAAAGCGGCTCATGAAGGGAATGAAGCCACCGGGGTCGGAATGTGGTGAATTCCCCCAGTTTTGTTTTGGATGTTTTGCCCTAATTGCTCTTCCTCGTGTAGGTGGGCGCAAAGCTGGGGATGGAAAATGGATGTTCCCGTGGCAAAGAACGGGAAAAACCGGAATTTTGAGGGAGAGCAGAGTTTAGGGAACACTGTGGGGTGAGGGTTGCACGAGGGATGCTGAGGAGGAAGGGAAGAACCCCAAAATTCCAGTGAGAGCACGAACCTTTTCCAAGGATCTGGAGGTGGGGGAGGGAAAATAATTAATTGATTCATTAAAAAAAGAGCTTTTCCCTTGTCCCAAGCTGGGATCTCCCAATCCCTCCCTGCTCCCAGGCCCTCGGTGAGGAGGCTCCTGCCAGGGCTGTGCAGCAGCTGCTCTCCGAGGCACATTCCTGCTGCCTTTCTCATTCCGGCAGCCTGGCACGGGCGGCTTCTTCCCACCGCCTGGGAGGCTGCCGGCCCTTGGCAGATGTTCTGGATCTCGGGGTGGATCTCCCGCTGGCTCTCGGGGTCTGCAAACATCGCTCAGGCAAGATCCGGGGCAAAAAAGAAATTTAAAACAATAAAAAAATAACCCCACACAGACATAAATCCACACGGACACGTCCAGCAGGGAATCTTCCCCCACCTCGGGGGCTCTCTTTGGTCTTGACTGAGATTTTAAGCCAAGAGTTGAGTTTTGGGTTAAAAATGGCTCCAAAGAAGCAAGGCCAGCTCAGAGCAGGGGTTCTGGGGGTGTTCACACAGCATGGAGGGACAGGGCACAGGGAATGGCTCGAAACGAAAAGAGGAACAGTTTAGGTGGGATATCTGGGAGAAATTCCTCCCTGTGAGGATGGGGAGTGCCCAAGGCCAGGCTGGACGGGGCTGGGAGAAACCTGGGAAAGCGGGACTGTCCCTGGCACTGGGTGGGCTTTGAGGTCCCTCCAACCCAAACCACCCTGGGATTCATTCCGTGATTCATTCCCATTCCATGATTCATTCCCATTCCATGATTCATTCCATGATTCCAGGAAGGGCCTCACCAACACCTGCCCATCCTCCTCATCCCTGAGCTCCACGTGTGGGGTGGGGGCAGAGGTGAGTCCCAAAAGTGGGACTGGAGAGCAGCTGCCCCACATCTGGTCCTAACTCCACTCATCCCCTGGATCACAGTTCACGGGTGGCTTTCTTCCTGCATCCAATTCCTGTTCCTGTTCCTATTCCTATTCCTATTCCTATTCCTATTCCTACTCCTATTCCTATTCCTTTTCCTGTTCCTGTTCCTGTTCCTGCACCTCATTCCTGTTCCTGCATCCAATTCCTATTCCTGTTCCTATTCTTATTCCTGTATCCTATTCCTTTTCCTATTCCTATTCCTATTCCTATTCCTATTCCTATTCCTATTCCTATTCCTGCTCCTCTTCTTCTTCCTCCCTCTACTCCTATTCCTGTTGCTCTTCCTGCATCTCCTCCCGTGCTGGAATCCCCCTTTCCATACTCCCTGGCCATGTCCAGGGGGATTTTTCCCTCTCTCCGGGCTCCTCCAGGCGACCCCCTCTGAGTGCTGCTCCCTCTCCCCCATCCCTGCTCCCATTCCATGCCCTCCTCCCTGTGGGAAGCTGCGGGCTCTGGCAGCCCTTCCCGGCAGGGCTGGAGCCCGGCTGGGCGCGCAGCTGTCGGGATAACTGGAATTTTGACGCGTTGACAGCTCGCAAACCCCACGAGCCGAGCGAGCAGACGGGGCCGGGGGCGGCCGCTCGCGGCTCCGGTTTCTCGGCACATCCCGGGAGGCCGAGCGGGGTTTTGGAGGGGTCACGGCGGTGTTTGGCTGTTTGGGATGCAGATTCCAGCTCAGGCTTCCAGAGGGATGAGCTGTTAACAGGTTAATCCCAGACTGAGCAGAGCCAGGGATGAGCCCGCGCCTGGATTTCCGCGGAATTGGGATGGCGGTGGAAATTCCGGGGATTTGTCCTTGCGCGAGGCGATGTCCAGACCCATGACCTGGTCTGAAGGAATTCTCGCCCATCTGCGAGCTCCTCTTCCCACCTTCCCAGAAAACAACCCCTGAATGTCCCAACAGGAATTCACTCCGTTAATTCAGCGGGAGCTTTGATTTTGAACTTGGATATTTTCTGGGATTTTCCACCCGTTTTTGTAATTATCTCATGGATGATGTCAAAGTTTTGATGTGGGGGAAAAAATCCAAAAAAACTTTAAAGGGATTCTGTGACTACTTTGAAGCTTTTCTCCCTGGCATTCCTGGTGGAGGGACGTTTTCCCAGCACAATCCATTTTCCATAAAAAATGGGGAATTTGTGGGGTGGTTTCCAGCAGGAAAATCCTTTTTCCAGGAGATTCTTCCGTAGGTGTAGAAATGACCTCTCCCAGGCGATGCTGCTGTCACAAAAGCCACCAGGGCCAGCAGCCACGGGGCTGGAATGAATCCTTGGAAAATCCCAGCTGTGGACTGTTTCTCCCAAAGCTGTTCCATTTTTTAGGGCAGGTGACCAACAACCTTCGTTGCTTATTCCCGTTATTTCACCAGCAGGAAGAAATGGAAAGTGAAACAAAACTGTCCAAATCATCCACTTTCAACTTGGAAATTTCTCCACTGGGAATGTTTTCCACAAATATTCCCTGGTGCAGAGGTTCTCCTGGTGTTTTCTCCTGGAGCTGAGATTGAGCCAGCGATTGGAGACTCCGAAATTTTACAGTCAAAAATCAGACAAGATTTCCCCCCAAAAAACCCCAGCGGGTGTTTTTGGCTCCTCAGCATCACCTGGAGGTGACCCAGGTGGGCACAGCTGGGCATGGGATCCAGGTTTGGAGGATACTGGAGGTGGGAACACTGAGAGCCGATTTTTGATGGCGATTCCCAGGAAATTCCAGGCACTGAGGATCTCTAATTCCAACCCCAGCCCAGTTCCTGGCTGTGAGGTGGGGAGGTCCTGGGAGAGAAGCTGGAGCTGTCCCCGGATCCCTGGAAGGGCAGGTTGGAGCACCCCTCCATCCCATCCCATCCCATCCCATCCCATCCCATCCCATCCCATCCCATCCCATCCCATCCCATCCATCCCACCCCATCCCATCCCATCCCATCCCATCCCATCCCCATTGATCCCATCCCATGGATCCCATCCCATGGATCCCATCCCATGGATCCCATGCCATCCCATACCATCCCCATTGATCCCATCCCATGGATCCCATCCCATGGATCCCATGCCATCCCATTCCCCTCCATCCCATCTCCTCCATCCCATCCTCCCATCCCATCTCCTCATCCCATCCCCTCATCCCATTACCATTGTCCCATCCCATCCCATGGATCCCATCCCATTCCCGTTGTCCCATCCCCTCATCCCATCCACTTGAGGAATTCTTTAGGGAACATTGCAGCCGTGGAGGACCCAGTGTCCCAAAGGAACATTTCCCTGCTAACGAGGGCTTCTTTAACCCCAACCAAACCCCTCTCACCCAATCACCGAAATCCTACAAACCTCCAGGAACCGGGAGGCGCCGGCAGAAAGCCGGACTGAATTCCTTGGATAATCTCATTTGTGAGGAGCCATTTGTTCTGCTCCACTAACCTGGTTTAATATTAATACTTAATATTTAATATTTATCACCACATCAGCCACCAGAGGAACAGGCTCAGCACTGAGCCAGAGCACGAAAGGCCCCAAATCTGTGCATTCTCCCGGAATTTTTTGGTTTTCCTGTTCTGTCAGGAATTCTCTCAGTGATGCTCCGACATCCCCGGTGTTGCAGACAGCAAAAATCACCGCTGGAGTGTTGGGTGTGGATTTACGGGATCCCACCGGCACATCCCGGCAGGATGGAGCAGGGAATACCCCGTGGCTCTTCCCAGCTCCGGTTCCTCTCTAGAACTCCTCTCCATGCCCTAAATCCCAGTTTTTTGGGGGGAATGGACAATGCCCTGCTCTGCTTCAGGAGAGCTGGAGAGGCCCCAAGCTGGGAATGCCGCCCCCATGGAATGTTTGGGCTGTCCTGAGGCCCTGACCCGGCACAATCCCCTTTCTCCAGCTGGGAAGGGCCCTCAGCTGACCCTGCGGAACATTCTGGGTGTGCTGAGGCCATAAAAGAGCTTTTCCCACCTGGTTCCCTGAGCACAAACAGGTGCTGCAGCCCCTTTGGCTTTCCCAGCCCTGTTTCCATTTATTTTCTCATCCATCCCATCCATCTTTCTCCCACATCAAGTCCTGATTAGGAGGAGCAGGAGCACAACAAGCGGGTTTTTTTTTATTTTTTTTTAATTTTTCACCCTCCCACAGGAGGCTCTTTTTGACCTTCCTTTCCTCTCCTTGTCTGACAAATTGTGGGAGCTGATCCATGGCTGGGATAATTCGCTCCAGCCCCATCCTGGCAGGCAGCTGCTCCGGCAGGGATGAGCTGGGGAATGTTTCCTCTCCATCCGTGGGAGGCCTGAGGGATATTCAGGATATCCAGGAGCAGGATTGAGCAAGGTGCTTCTACCTGGGCCCTGGCTGTGACCAGGCCATGAAGAAATCCTTGGATTTCTTCTTCCCAGAGTTTTCCACCACAGCATCCCCGTCTCTGCTGCAATGCCACGTGGTTTTTAGAACACTTTCCTCTACTTAAGGCGTGATTTGGAAGCCAATCCTTGGGGAAAACGCCCCAAAAGCAGCAGGTACAGAGTTCCCAATCCGTGTGTGCTCCCATTCCCATGGAAAAGAGCCCACGGACACGGCCCAGGGCCCAGCTGGGTGTGGAAATCACCTCAGGGAGCTGCTCTGGGGAAGAACGAGCAGCTGCTCGTGTTCCTGCCCCAGCCCCTTCCCCAGTGCCAGCCCCAAATTCTGGGTTGGTTCTGCAGTTTCCGGGGAAGGAGTTTGGGGTCGGTTCTGCAGGATTTGGGGAAGGAGTTCGGGGTCGGTTCTGCAGGATTTGGGGAAGGAGTTTGGGGTTGGTTCTGCAGGATTTGGGGAAGGACTTTGGTGTTGGTTCTGCAGTTTCTGGGGAAGGACTTTGGGGTCGGTTCTGCAGGATTTTGGGAGGGGATTTTGGGGTCGGTTCTGCAGGATTTTGGGAGGGGATTTTGGGGTCGGTTCTGCAGGATTTGGGGAAGGACTTTGCGATTGCTCCCCAATCTCTGGCAACCCTTTTGCAAGCCCAGCTTTGGAACAACCTCTCCAGCAGCTCCCAAACTTCCTCCTCTTCCTCCTCTCCCTCCTCTTCCTCCTCCAGCGTGGTCGGAGCAGGCCCAGGCTCCACGCCAGGCTCGCCATGCTGTAACAGGATCCCATGGCAGGGGAATCTTTCGGGGCTGATAAAGCCGGAGCAGCCGGGAACTGAAGGCAGGTTCCCTTTGAAGTGCACCTCGCATTACAGCGAGCTGCTCCAGCCTCGGGATTTCAACCACCAATAAAATGATTTATGAGCATAAAAAGGCCCCAGCCACCTTTGAGGAGGGGGAAGGGGAGGAATCGCAAACGTCATTAGCTGCAGAGGCTCCGCTTTTTCTTCTCCGGGTTAGAAATGAGGGGCGGAATCGACCAGTTTGGGCCACAGAACGAGCGCGGGGAGATAAATCCCACCAGGGGTTTCGGGCTCGGTGGGAAGCGCTGCTTTAAACTCCCGGGAATCTCTTTTGGTGCAGGTGGATTTTGGGTTTTTTTCAGTGTTATCGCGTCTCCTTCGTTCGGCTGCGCCGCTCCAACCAACGCCGGGATCTCCGGCACCTTCCCGAGCCTCAATCTCAGCTGGCTGAGTGTGGAAATCACCCAAAATGTGAAAAATAGGGGGTTTATCCTCAGTTTAACCCCGCTGTAAGGACTCAAATTGGTTGACTTCAATCCCAAAAGCAACAGTTTTCCTGGAGTCACAGGAGGAGCGTAATTAGGAACTGGATTTCTTTGCTGATAATCCTCTCCCTTGGAGTTTATCTTTCCTTTCTTCTCAAACGCTGCAGAGCAAAAAGGCTCATCCCCAGGGTGGCTCTACCTGGCTGTAAAAGGATCCAGAGTATCCTTTTATCTCCATAGAAAACAAAGGAATTACAGCGGATGTGGGAAGCGGGACGGGAGGTGCCGCTCTGGCACAGGTGGATTTTAATCCTGAACAGATTTAAAGTGTAAATGAGACAAAAATCGCCTCACACGGGGCATGAAACAGCACAAATCTGTTCCGAGTTGGGTTTTGATCACATAAATCCTCCTGTCCCATCCCAGAACATCTCACTCCACATCTCATCCCGGGTGAGATCGCAGCATCTGCCTCTTGGTTGGGATGAAAAATTAAAAAAGAACTTTCCCGCCTTTGGGAAAGTCAGGAATTGCATTCCTGGGCTCCATTTCTCTCTCTCTTCCCTGGATTCAGGTCTGGGTGATGGTTTTGCTTCAGGTGTTGGGGCTTTTATCTGCTCTTCTCTGCACTGGGATCTCGATCTTTTGGGATCTGGGAGCTCTTCCAGCCTTTTCCTCTGCCAAGAAAGGTTTATTCCTCTGCAAAGGGAACATTTCCCTCCTTCTCCTCTGCAAAGAGAAGGTTCATTTCTCTTCTTTTCCTCTGGAAAAAAGATTTATTCCTCTGAAAAGAGAAGATTTCTCCTTTTCCTCTGCAAAGAAAGGTTTATTCCTCAAATTTTCCTCCTCAAGGAGAACATTTCCCTCCTTTTCCTCTGCAAGGAGAAGGTTCATTTCTCTCCTTTTCCTCCACAAAGACAAAGTTTGTTTCTCTCCTTTTCCTCTGCAAAGGGAACATTTCTTTTTCTCCTTTTCCTCCACAAAGAGAAGGTTAATTTATCTTTTTCCTCCACCAGGAGAAGGTTCATTTCTCTCCTTTTCCTCTGCAAAGGGAACATTTCTTTCTCTCCTTTTCCTCCACAAAGAGAAGGTTCATTTCCCTCTTTTTCCTCCACAAAGACAAAATTTGATCCTCTCCTTAAATACTTAAATACTCCAGAAATAGTCGAGGTGTGGAAGTGGAAGGGAGGAGCAGAGCCGAGCCCACAGCCCCAGTTCCAGACTGGAATTGTCCAGGACAGGAAAAAAAAAAAAACAGGACAATGGATCCTCTTTGCGTGACCAAGCCAAATTTGGGTTATTTTGGTTATTTCGGTGATTTCTTTATTCCTTTGTGCTGCTCTCTGCTCTTCCACTGGGCTGGATGAATTGCAAACCGGGGTTCATTCATTTTCTCTCCCCCTCAACTCTGTCCCAGATTTGGGGGATGTGGGTGCCAGGAGCGGCCCCGGAGCCGCGGCCCCGCTGGCTCGGAGCGCCCGGGGTGTGAGTGACCCATTTCTGTCACGGCGCCGGAGGGGCCCGCCGAGCTCTGGGGAAGGAGGGGTTGGGTGCCAAGGACCTGCCAGGGCCCCAAAAACCGCTCAGGGCCTGCCTTGGCACCGGGGCCGCAAATGGAACTGGGGGGTTCTTGCTGGGGAAAAAACGGCGTGAAATGGGGGCCTGGCGGGGCTCCGTGAGCGGGGTTTGAGCAAACGGCCCCCGTGAACCGGGAGCAGAGACAGGGAACCCCAAAACAACCCCAAAAGTGGGGTTTGATCAAATGGCACCCCAGGAAGCTGGGAAGACATCCAGGGAACCCCAAAACAACCCCAAAAGTGGGGTTTGATCAAATGTCACCCCGGGAACCTGGGAAGACATCCAGGGAACCCCAAAACAACCCCAAAAGTGGGGTTTGATCAAATGGCACCCCAGGAAACTGGGAACAGAGCCAGGGAACCCCAAAACAATCCCAGGGAAAGCTCAGGGGACACTTCACGGCAAGCTCAGAAGTCCCTGAATGGAAATTGCCTTTTCCAGTAAGAAAAATGTCCGGGAACAGGGTCAGTGTTTAGGAAAGGAAGTTTGGGGTTGTTCCTGCAGGATTTGGGGAAGGACTTTGGGGTCGGTTCTGCAGGATCTGGGGAAGGAGTTTGGAGCTGTTTTCACAGGATTTGGGGAAGGACTTTGGACTTTCCCCAAAGGTGTGGGAACCCATTTTTAAGCCCAGCTCCTGATATGAGGCTGAGCAGCTTGGGAACCTGATGGAGAGGGAGGGGTTTCCCCCCCACTCTTGATTTTTGCTCCGTTTTTTTCTCATCGCTGTGAAATTCAATCGCGTTTTGCAGCTCTTGAGGCCTCCCAAAGCCCAGCAGCTGCGCTCTCATCTGGCTTGAAAGCTTATCCTCGTGAACCCCAAACAGAACCAGGCCTGAGAGCCCTCTCTGAGGAAATGAAGCAAACCCAGCCCAGGAGAGACCCTTTTTTACCCTGATAAAACCCTTTTCCCCCCGATAAAACACCTAGGAATCCTTTTTTGGCTCTGTGGAAAGGAGATTTCCCCCGATAAAACACACTAGGGCGTTAAGAAAACCTCCTCTGGAGCCTGGCGGGTGAAGCGGCGCCTTGGCAGAGCTAAGCCCGGCTTTGCCGTGGAGTTTAGGCTGGGTTTATCAGATGGATCCGGGCTGGCTGCAGAGCTGCAGACACTCAGAGGAGCTGAGGCTCCCCGAAACTCCCTGCGGGGCGGTTCTATCTCCTGAGCTCGTCTAAAACCGCCAGCTCGATGCTAATCTGGATATTTATCCCTCCTAACAGCGCCGCTATTATGGCGCTTAATCCTGCGGCAGCATTCCCAGCCCGGGCAGATAAGGAGGGACGGCCAGGTGGCAGCGGAGCATCTCCCTGGGATGGACCCTGCCGGATCCGAGATGCCCGGTGTCCCTCTCCGTGTGCCCCCAGCCGGGAGCAGCGTCTCCGGCCGCTGGAAATCCCACGGGAGATGGATGGGCTGGGGGAAAGTGAGGAATGGGGGTGAGGATTGGCCAGGGTCCGGGTCCAGGAGCTGCTTGGGCCTGGTTTTGGCCAGGTGTTGCCATCTGGTGTGGCAGGTGTTGCTCAGGTGTCACCCAGAGGTGTTTTCTGTCCCCCCAGGTGTGGTCATCATGGCTCAGGTGTCACCCGGGGGTGTTTTCTGTCCCCAGGTGTTGCTCAGGTGTCACCCAGGGGTATTTTCTGTCCCCAGGTGTTGCTCAGGTGTCACCCAGGGGTGTTTTCTGTCCCCAGGTGTTGCTCAGGTGTCACCCAGGGGTATTTTCTGTCCCCAGGTGTTGCTCAGGTGTCACCCAGGGGTGTTTTCTGTCCCCCCCAGGTGTGGTTCAGCAACCGGCGGGCTCGCTGGCGCAAGCAGGCCGGAGCCAACCAGCTGGCGGCCTTCAACCACCTGCTGCCGGGGGGCTTCCCGCCCACGGGCATGCCGGCACTGCCCCCGTACCAGCTGCCCGACTCCTCCTACCCCACCACCACCATCTCCCAAGGTGAGCCTTCCCTTCCCCGCTTCCCTTCTCACCTCCCCTGCGCCGGGCCAGGCGGTGTTGGAGCATCCCGGGCTCTGGGGTCCCTCCCAAACCATTCCTCGACGCTCTGCTTGGGCCTTTCTGATCTCTGATATCCAGCCCATGGATGATGGGAGAGTTGGGAGTCTCTTGCGGGCTTCTTTTTGTTGGCAAAATCAGGTTTTTCCCTCAAAAAATAAGTGTTTTCTTCTTTGTCCCATGTCCCTTCTGCTTGTGCCCTGTGGCTGGAGTTTTGAACAAGGGGCACATCCCAGGAAATTGGGGGTTGTGTGTGTGACCCCTCATTCCATGTCCATTCCCATGGCGGGAATATCCCAGTGGAAGGAATAGTTAATTCCAGCTGCCCTTGGCCTGGAATTTTTGCCTTTACCAAAGAATTCACATTTTCTCTTTGCTGGGAGGGAAAACAAAGCAAAACCAAGGCATTTCCCGCTGGCTCCCGCCATGGCTGAGCCGCCATTCCCAGCAGTTTCCCGGGTGTTTCCCAGGGGTTTCCCGGGGTTTTCCTGGGTGTTTCCCGGGGAGATCCCAGCCCGTTGGTGTCCCCACAGACGGCGGCAGCACCGTGCACCGGCCGCAGCCGCTGCCGCCCTCCACCATGCACCAGGGCGGCCTGGCCGCCGCCGCCGACTCCGGCTCGGCCTACGGCGCCCGGCACAGCTTCTCCAGCTACTCCGAGAGCTTCATGAACGCCGCAGCCCCCGCCAACCACATGAACCCCGTCAGCAACGGCCTCTCCCCGCAGGTACGTGCCCGTTTCCAGCCTTCTCCGGGTTCCGGGAGCGCGGAAACCTCTGGGATGCGGTGGCGGAGCACTGGTGGTTGTTGTTGTTGTTGGGATTGCTGTTGTTGTTGGGGTTGTTGTTGTCGGGAATTCCTGCGGGCAGCCCAGAGAGAGCAATTAGCTCATTTGTTAATGAACAGCAGCTCTGCCCTGAGCCCAGCGTTGGTCATTCCCATGGCCAGGTTGGGATGAGGGGATCGCCGACACCTGGAGCGCCTCCCAAAACCATCCCAGAGCGGCAGCGGCCCCGCCGGTGGCGGGTTTGGTTCACGCCTGAGGGCTGACTCCAAAATTCATCTGGGGGGGCTGATTTAGGCTCAGCCTGGAGCTTGGCCAGGTCTGGCACGGATGTGAGCTCAGAGATGGACATTTGGGGCGTCATTTTGGGAAACTCGTGCGGACGATCCCGCTGATGCCAAGGCGTGGCTGAGCTGTGGAGGAGGAAAGGAGTTTCCAAGCTCACCTTCGTCTTCAGGTGGAGCTGGAAATGAGCAGCCAGGACTTGTCCTTATCCCAAGGGACACCAAATCCCGGTTTTTTCCACTCTCAGTCGCTCATGGGATACGGAGCTGTTGTTTCAGAGGGATCAGTTCATTTAGGACGGGAAACTGAAATAATTCGGAACTAGGAGGAGAAATGAGGTGGGCGCCGGAAATGGGAGATTCATTTTCTGGCGGTTTGGAGAGGAGTCCAACAAACAGGGACACCAGGGGGATGAGGGTGTTCAGGTGCAGGAGTTTGGGATCTCTCGAGTGTGAAAACAAAGAGGAAACGGGGAAATTTTACAGCTTCTCTGGAATTGTACAAATCCCCCGCTTTTGGCTTTGAATGGGGAAACGTTAAAATGTGACTGGCACGAGGTGAAATGGGAAAATATTGAAATATTGACTGGCATGGGGCTGGATATTGCTTCAAACAGGGAAATTCGGGGGGGAACAGGCAGATATCCCTCTGACAAGGGATTTCTGAGAGCCCTGGGCTCAGGCTCGGAGGATACAGCCTGGGATTCAAAGGCAGGCCTGGGTTAGCTGGGCCAGGGCCCGGGATTAACTCAGATGATCCCGAGTGCAATTTATCCCCATGGAATAAGGCAGGGATGAGATGCCTGGGATGAGCCTGAAGGCCATCCTGCAATTTCCATTTCCCTTCATCCTCTCCTGCCCAGTCCCACAGAATCAGGGGCTCGTTGAAAGGACCAGACTGTGGCTTTTCCTCCGCTTATCCCAATCCCAAATTCCCCTGCCCCCAGGCTCAGGCTGGGGACAGATATCCCTGAGCCCATAAGCCCTTTGTATGGGAAAGAGAGGATCCTTTATCTGGCAGGCCTGAAGAAAAGAGAGCTTTGCACCCCCAGGAAGAGGAGATTCCCATTTTCCCGACGCTTTTAATCATGTGAGGGCCAAGATATCAGCATGGAAATTCGCCCGTTCCCTTTGTGCGCGCGGAGCCTGACCCAGGTTATTTCCCGACTGCTTTGCATTCCCTGATCAAAAATTCCTGCCTTTCCCAGCCCTCTGCTGTTCCTAGTGGAAGGAGATGAGAAATGCTCCCAGTGGGATGAAGAACCCCTGGATTTGTCCTCTTTTTAGGGCAGTTTTGGGAGGGCTCTTTATGGGGCGCTCTGCGTCATTTATTAATCGTTCCGAGCGCGATCCCGCTCCGCTGCGGCATTCCAGGGAAATCCCAGCGGAATTCCACCCTCCCGGCTGCCCAAGGTTCCTCTCTGCAGGGAGAAGGATCGGCCAGAGGGAAAAAGGAAGTTCAGGAGGTTGGAAAAACCAGTCTGGGAGCTGAGGATGATGGTGGTTCCATGAGGGTTTCTCATTTCCCCCCTGGCGGCAGCGGGAGCGGGAGGAGATTTCTTGGCACTTTAGATGGGAGAGGGGGCCGGGAGCTCCCGGCTTTTGCTCCCTATCCAGTTACCCCGGGATTGGATGTCCCGGCTGGAATCCACGGGCTGTGCTGGCAGCTGGAATCCGGGAGGAGAAGCACGGCGTTCCCGTTCCCAAAGAGAAAACGGGGATTTGGTGTGGCCACCGCGGCGTTCCCATTCCCAAAGAGAAAACGGGGATTTGGAGTGTTTTGGAGATTCGGAGTTCCCATTCCCAAAGAGAAAACTGGAATTTGGTGTGGCCACCGTGGTGTTCCCATTCCCAAAGAGAAAATGGGAATTTGGGGTGGCCACCTCAGTGTTCCTGCTCCCAAACAGAAAATGGGAATTGGAGTTTTTTGAGATTTGAAGTGATTTGGCATTTCCATTCCCAAACAGACAATGGGGATTGGAATGTCTTGAAGATTTGGTGTTCCCGTTCCCAAACAGAAAATTGGGATTGGAGTGTTTTGGTGATTTGAGGTTCCCGTTCCCAAACAGAAAATGGGGATTTGGGGTGTCCACAGCTGTGTTCCCGTCCCATCCCCGGAATGGGAAGAGAACCAAAGTAAAACTTGGTGTGTTGAGATAAGGAGAGTTCAATAATCGAGAATGAAGTGAAATACAGAAATAATGAGAATAATTATAATAATAATAACAATAATTATAATAAGAATAATTAAACAATGATAATGATGACAATAATAATAAGAATAATAAGGATAAGAATGATAAGAATAAGAATAAGAATAATATTAGTTATTTAATAATATTAGTTATTTATGTTTATAATATTTATATTTATTACATTATTTAGTTTAATACTATATATTATTATATTATTACTTATTATATTTATTATACATATATTTATATTTAACAATTAATATAATACACTAATACATATATATTATTTTTATTTTTATTATTATTATTATTATTATTATTATTATTATTATTATTATTATTATTATTATTATTATTATTATTATTATTATTATTATTATTATTTCTTTTATAAGGGAAAACCAAGTGCTGCTCAATGCCAGTTCCAGACCCTCCCTTCCCATTAACTCTCCCGGTTTTTCCTCAGGGAATGGGGACATTCCATGGGGTGAAATGTCCCCGTTCCCAGCTCGGGTCGCCTGTCCCGGTTCCTTCTGGAACCTTCCCCAGTGGCAGAGCAGGAGAAAGGAATTCCTCGAGCCAGGATGGGATAAACAGGACTCAGTAACCCCGGAGCCATCGGGCTGTGCTCAACAGCGTTCCCATCCCAAATCCCAAATCCCAGACTCTGGGAACAGCTGGCCCTTCCCAAGCCAGGACCAGGACAATCCCACAGGATCAAAGCAGGACCCAGAGTGGAAGCTCAGGTCCTGCTCCTTCCAGAAACTTCTGGAGAGACCCTGGGGTGACCCCCGCAGTGGTTTGGGATGGAGCAGGAATTTGGGATGGAGTGAGCATTTGGGATAGAGCAGGGGTTGGGATGGAGCAGAATTGGGATGGATCAGGGATTTGGGATAAAGCAGAAATTTGGGATGGAGCAGGAACTTGGAAGGGAGCAGGAGCTTGGGATGGAGCAGAGATTTAGGATAGATCAGGGATTTGGGATGGAGCAGGAATTTGGGATGGAGCAGGAGTTTAGGATAGAGGAGTTTGGGATAGAGCAGGAATTTGGGATGGAGCAGGAGTTTGGAGCCTCCCACCAGGCCAGCTTACCCCAAAGCCCATCCAGCCTGGCCTTAGGCTCAGTTTTAGGCGCGGTTCTGCTCAAGCAGGACCTGCCAACCCTTAGGAGCTGCTCTGGGGGCTGAGGGGGGAAACAAGGGAATGATCCCGAGAATTACGGGACAAAACCACTTTGGCTGATCCTGGGAGCAGAGAAATCAGCTTTTTTCCCTCTATTTCCCGCTGCTTTTCCTCTCCAGCCTCCTCCTCCCCATCTCTTCCACCTTTTCCAGCGTCTCCGTGGGTTTTTAGGAGGATTCTGGAGCAGGGCCCGAACTCCTGCCACCGTTCTCGTGCTTTGGCTTCTCCAGAGCCCAAAATTCTCCGTTTGGGGCGGGTGGAGCTGGGGAAAAGCTCAAAACAGAGCAGGAGTTCCGGGCGTTTCCCAGAACTTGTTATTCCTGAGACCTCGGAATCTCCCAACAGCCCCGCGGGATCTCCAGGGATTAAGACAATTCCAGAAACTCCAAGAGCCAAGAGAAACTTGTTCAGCTCCTCGGAGTTGTTGCTTTAATTTTCCCTGGGCTTTCCGTGGCTTTTTCCTCTCTGAGGGAATTCATTCCCAGTGTCTGGGGCTCAGAGTCAGATTCCCAGTCCTGGCTTTGTCACTGGGTTTGGGATCCCTCCTGGCTCTGGGAATTCCTTCCCCCATTCCCAAGGATCCCTCCTGGCTCTGGGAATTCCTTCCCTGATTCCCAGGGATCCCTCCTGGCTCTGGGAATTCCTTCCCTGATTCCCAGGGATCCCTCCTGGCTCTGGGAATTCCTTCCCCAATTTCCAGGGATCCCTCCTGGCTCTGGGAATTCCTTCCCCAATTTCCCGGGATCCCTCCTGGCTCTGGGAATTCCTTCCCTGATTCCCAAGGATCCCTCCTGGCTCTGGGAATTCCTTCCCCGATTTCCAGTGATCCCTCCTGGCTCTGGGAATTCCTTCCCTGATTCCCAAGGATCCCTCCCGGCTCTGGTAATTCCTTCCCTGATTCCCAAGGATCCCTCCTGGCTCTGGGAATTCCTTCCCTGATTCCCAAGGATCCCTCCCGGCTCTGGGAATTCCTTCCCTGATTCCCAAGGATCCCTCCTGGCTCTGGGAATTCTTTCCCCGATTCCCAGGGATCCCTCCTGGCTCTGGGAATTCCTTCCCTGATTCCCGGGGATCCCTCCTGGCTCTGGGAATTCCTTCCCTGATTCGCAGTGATCCCTCCTGGCTCTGGGAATTCTTTCCCTGATTCCCGGGGATCCCTCCTGGCTCTGGGAATTCCTTCCCTGATTCCCAGGGATCCCTCCTGACTCTGGGAATTCTTTCCCCGATTCCCAAGGATCCCTCCCGGCTCTGGAGAGGCCGCCCTCTCTCCCTTCCCTCGGTGCCACCAATTCCTTTCTCCCATTTTTTCTTTTTTTCCCTTTTTTTTTTGTCGGAGCCACCGCGCCTGTAATAACCATTCCAAATGAGTCTTGCTGGGCCAGGAGAAAGGGGAGGGGAAGGGGAAAAAAAAAAAAAAAGAAAAAAAAGGGGAGGAGAGGATGAGATTTGGGGGTTGGGAGAAAAGGAGGAGGGGGTTTAAATAGCAAAGAATTAGGGGGGGGTAAAAAAAAAATAAATAAAAATCTGATGCAAATCACTGGTGGAGAGAAAATTATGTGCAATTACCCGAGCGATACTGGGCAGCCGTGCCCACCCCAACCAACAAGATCTCATTAACAAGCAGAAAATAAGATTGAAATGGTGTGTAAAAGAGCTGAAAAATGAATTTGAATGCTGCATTTGTCCACAATTACCCCCTCGTTCACACATATTTTATTGCAATTTTTTTATTATTCTTAATCTTTCCATCCCTCAAAGCAGATTGGGAACATCCTGGCATTACGGTTGCTGAGGGAGGAAGCATTAAGGATTCCCCGTTTCCCTGAAAGGAGACCCTTCTCTCGCTCGAATTTTCCAGCCTTGCTTTTGGCCGGATCAGGATTCATTTCCCGGCTTATCCCGGTGTTCCTTCCTCATCCTTTAACACCGGCGCCTTCCTTTTCCCATCTCTCCTTCTCTCCATCCCCCTCCAGGCTTTTCCTCCTCATCCTCCTCATTCCCGTTTCTCCAGAGGATCCCGATCCCTCCTCCTTTGGAGCGTCCCTCGCATCCCTCATGCCGCCTTCCTTCCCCTCCTCATCCTCCCCGCGACCTTGGAGCGGGATTCCCGATAAATCCTCGCCCAAAAAGGAAGCTCCGGCTTCCTCCGGGAAAAGCGGCTCCGCGTTCTCCCTAAACTTTTAACCCGCACATCCCAGGAAAGCCACCCGGGTTTTTTATTTTCCCCCACCTCGCTGAAGTTTCTGGCATTTTTTTTTTTTTTTTTTTTTTTGGGATATATTTCACCAAACAAAGCCCATCTGCTCTTGTCAGTTTGACGCCTCCGCTGCCGGCACCGGGAAAAGAAGGGAACATTTTTCCCGTGTGAAAACAGATCCCTCTCTCTTTTTTTTTTATTTATTTATTTTTTTTTTCCTCCTGATTCCCGGCTCCGAGGAGGGTGGGAAGGGGGGAATTCACACCCGAGGGGCTTCTCCGTCCTGAGGTTCCCTCGATGGATTGGGGTGCTCTGATCCCGCTGGAAACCCAAAAAAAAAACCCAACTAAAAAAAAAAAACTAAAAAAGCAGAATTTCCTCCCTTTAACCCGAATTCTGGGGTGGTCCCCGCGTGATTCCCGCTCCAGCCGTGCTGCTGAGATAGGAGAACACCGGGAAGGATCTGGGATTTGGGATTTGGGAGCTCCATTCCCCCGAGCCTGGAATCCCATGGGAATTTTGGTGGGCCCAGGATCGGCCCCCGAGGCTCCGCAAACTCCGGGACGCGAATTGGGGAGGAATAAGGAAGAAACAGGAGGAGAAAAGTGGGGATAAAAACCCTGGGGAGGAGAGAGGGAGCGATGGCAGCAGGAAGGAGACGCGTGAGGAGCTGTGGAAGCTCCTGATAAGGCTCCAGATGTGGAATTTAAAGCACCCAGGGCTGAGACACCAAAATCTCTCCCCAAAATCTTCCAACCTCCCTCCCCAGCCAGACCCCGCTCCCCACCGCTGCGGCGAGGAGGGGGAAAAACCGCAGCGGGGCGGGTGGAATTCCTGAATTCCTGAATTCCTGCGGCAATCCCGGCGGGATTTGGCCGGGAGACGCGGTCCTGCCGATTCCTGCGGGAGCTCGGGATGCGGAGAGCGGCGCGCGGGAGGGAAAATGAGCAATTAGCAATTAACGCCGCATTCCCGGCGACCTCCGGCACGCGGAGCCGCTGGAATATCCCAGGGATCCGGTGGGAAAGGCAGCCCGGGAATAGGCGGGGAGCGAGATGGGAAAGGAGAAGTTTTTAAAAGCGAGGGGAGCAATAAAAGGAATAAAATAATTGGGATCGGGAGGGCGCGCGCCGCATTCCCGGGGCGCGCATTCCCGGCTGCGCCTGGTAAATCCAGCTGTGCTCCAGCTGTGCCCCGCCTGGGAAGAGCCAATCCCGGGCAGGAAAAAATCTCCAGAGGCGCGTTCGGCCGAGGATCGGGATCCAGGGTTCATTGTGGGGTTCATTCCAGAGGGATGGGGAAGCTCGGGTGGATTTGGGGATCTCCTGGAGAGATTCCAGCCTGGAGCCGGGAATCTCTTCCCGGGAACCGGAGCTCTGCGGGTGTCGGAGAGGGCTCAGCTCCCAGTTTTTCCCTTTGCTTCGCCATCCCCGGGCGCGCTGAGGAAAATTCCCATTCCCTCCCATCCCAGCTGGAGAGGCTGCGGCACATGGGGGGTTTTGGGGGCTGTACCCAGCCCTGGAGCATCCCCGGGAGCTGCTCAGGAGGGCTGGGCAGTCCCGCAGCCTCGGGAGAGCTTGATGGGATGAGAGGAATCCCAAAAGGATGCTGGGCTGAGCTTGGGTGTGAGAGTTTGGGGGTCCAGAGGGTTCGGAGTGACCCTCCCACCATCCCAGGTGGGGAGCAGGAGCAGGGAATGGCTCTGGAATGCGACCTTGGACACTTTGGGGTGCGGGAATGGCTCTGGGATGTGGGATTGGGCAGTTTGGGGTGCAGGGAATGGCTCTGGAATGCGACCTCGGACACTTTGGGGTGCAGGGAATGTCTGTGATGTGGCCCCGGGCAGTTTGGGGTGCGGGAATGGCTCTGCAGGGACACTCGGGGTGAGGGAATGGCTCTGGAATGCGACCTCGGACACTTTGGGGTGCAGGGAATGGCTGTGATGTGGCCCCGGGCAGTTTGGGGTGCAGGGAATGGCTGTGATGTGACCTCGGACATTTTTGGGGTGCGGGAATAGCTCTGGGATGCGGGCTGGGACACTTTAGGTTGTACGAATGGCTCTGGGATGTGGGATTGGGCAGTCTGGGGTGCGGGAATGGCTCTGCAGGGACAGTTTGGGGTGCAGGGAATGGCTGGGATGTGGCCCCGGGCAGTTTGGGGTGCAGGGAATGGCTCTGCAGGGACACTTTGGGGTGCGGGAATGGCTGGGATGTGGCCCCGGACAGTTTGGGGTGCAGGGAATGGCTGGGATGTGGCCCCGGGCAGTTTGGGGTGCGGGAATGGCTGGGATGTGGCCCCGGGCAGTTTGGGGTGCGGGAATGGCTCTGCAGGGACAGTTTGGGGTGCAGGGAATAGCTCTGGGATGTGGGATTGGGCAGTTTGGGGTGCGGGAATGGCTCTGCAGGGACACTTCGGGGTGCAGGGAATGGCTGGGATGTGGCCCCGGGCAGTTTGGGGTGCGGGAATGGCTGGGATGTGGCCCCGGGCAGTTTGGGGTGCAGGGAATGGCTCTGCAGGGACAGTTTGGGGTGCAGGGAATGGCTCTGCAGGGACACTTCGGGGTGCCAGGGCCGGGCAGGACCCGCTGCGTGTCCAGGGAAGCGCAGAGAGAGGAGATCCAGGAGCAGCAGGGAGGGACCGGGCGGCTCCGGGCTCTGTTCCACACCGGGGTCCCCCCCTCTGCGGGGCGCTGGATTTGGGGGGAAATCCCCCCGTTCTGCGGGGCTGCCAAAAGCCGCGCCCGGCATCATTTTACTGCGGGGCCCGGAGATCTCCGACCCCGGAGGGCTCTGGGGGCGATCAAAAGTGCGCGGGGTCCCGGCTCCGGGCAGCCCCTGAAGCCCATCCAGAAGCCAATCCCTCTGATTTCAGGGAATTGAGCACCTGAAAGGCGCTCCCGAGGCTCGCGGGGCGGGGAGCCTGGGATGCGCATCCAGGGAAATCACGGGGTGATGGATGCGGGATCGGGGGGAAAGAGGGAATGAAGGCATGGAGAGGCAGTTCGGGGAAATCACAGGAAATCTGGGAAGTTACCCTGGATGAGGGGTCTGGGAAAAAGAGGGAATGCAGGCATGGAGGGGATGTTTTGAGAAAAATCACGGGAAAATCAGTGGTTTGCAGGATTGAGGGGAAAAAGAGGGAATATAGATTTGGAGGTGTTGTTTGGGGAAATCACAGGGAATTTGGGAAGTTACCCTGGATGTGAGGACGGGGAAAAAGAGGGAATATAGACCTGGAGAGGCTGTTTGGGGAAATCACAGGGAATTTGGGAAGTTACCCCGGCTGTGGGGTCTGGGAAAAAGAGGGAATTTAGGGACTTTTGGGAAGCCACAAGGAGCGGCTCTCGGGATTGAAGGGAGAGGCCAAAGCGCTGAGTTTTGGGAATGAGAATTCATCCACCAAGCCAGCTCTGAGGTGACACCGGGCTGTCCCCCAGGGTCACAGCTCTCCCCGCCGCTCCTGCCCGGCTCCTCATGGGGACACAGAGAGGGGACACTGCCTCCCCCTGAATCCCTGGCTGCCTCCTCTCTCTCCCCGAGCCTCTCGCAGCTTTTCCTCTCCCTCTCCCGTCCCCGTGCTCCCTCTCCTCCATTTGATGTGGAGAGGAGCTGTCTGCCACTCGCGCGTCTGTTCCGAGAAGGGATCAGAAGTTTCAGCGAGCGCTCGGCGCCTCTCCTTTGATCCATGTCCTGAGGCCTGCTTGACAGCGAAAAAAAGCATGGAGACAAAACGACTCAGTCAAAGTGATTCCTGACAACTGTCTCCATGAGATAAGGAAGCTCTCTGTGTCTTGGTGGCGCTTTTTTTTATTTTTTTTTTTTTTATTTTTTTTTTTATTTCTAATACCGCCTCTCCGTTTCCATAAGAAGCGGAGTCACTTTAAACCAGAGGAGCAGAGCCAAGCACGGAGCTGAGCTTTATCACTCTTCCTGTCTCTTTTTTTTTGTTCGGTTGGGGTTTTTTCCCCTTTTTTTTCCCCTCTTTCCCCCCGTTTTTCCCGGTGTGGATGAGGCTCTGGAGCCAGGGGGACACGGAGACAATTCCCAGTGGGACAATTCCCAATTTGCGGGAGAGGGAGGTCGGGTTTGGGCCGGCTTTGGCCACTCCAGCGCTGCTCGGAGCCGCTGCCCAGCCCCGGAATTTCCTTTGGGATCCTTCAGTTCCGCTTGGTGGGATCGCGACACGCAGGGAATGTCCCCCCCTGCCCCCCAGGGGGGTTCTGTGGGGCTGGGAGGGCTCAGAGACACCGGGAGAGGTGGGTGGGAACCGGGATCCCAAAGACAGGGATCCCAAACAGGGATCCCAAACAAACACAGGGATCCCAAACAGGGATCCCAAACAGGGATCCCAAACAAACACAGGGATCCCAAACAGGGATCCCAAACAGGGATCCCAAACAAACACAGGGATCCCAAACGGGGATCCCAAACAAACACAGGGATCCCAAACAGGGATCCCAAACAGGGATCCCAAAAAAACACAGAGATCCCAAAGACAGGGAACCCAAACAGGGATCCCGAACAAACACAGGGATCCCAAACAGGGATCCCAAACAAACACAGGGAACCCAAACAGGGATCCCAAACAAACACAGGGATCCCAAACAGGGATCCCAAACACACACAGGGATCCCAAAAAACCACAGGGATCCCAGAGACAGGGATCCCAAACAGGAATCCCAAAGACAGGCAGGGATCCCAAACAAACAAGGATCTCAAACAGGGATCCCAAAGAAGGATCCCAAACAATCACGGGGATCCCAAATACAGGGATCCACAGGGATCCCAAACACAGGGATCCACAGGGATCCACAGGGATCCACAGGGATCCACAGGGATCCACAGGGATCCCAAACACAGGGATCCACAGGGATCCACAGGGATCCACAGGGATCCACAGGGATCCACAGGGATCCACAGGAATCCCAAACACAGGGATCCACAGGGATCCCAAACACAGGGATCCACAGGGATCCACAGGGATCCACAGGGATCCCAAACACAGGGATCCACAGGGATCCACAGGAATCCCAAGCAATCACAGGGATCCCTTTGGGGATGGAGGGGACGGGAGGTGCTGAGGGACACGGGGGGACAGGGCCGCTCCAGCCGGGGGAGGAGCGGTGGGAATGCGGGATGGATCCCAAACTGCTCCATCCCAGCTCTGGAAAGCTGCAGGGGACCTCAAGGGACCACAGGGGACCTCAAAGGACCTCAGAGGACCTCAGGGGACCTCAGGGGACCTCAAAGGACCTCAGAGGACCTCAGGGGACTTCAGGGGACCTTAGGGGACCTCAAAGGACCTCAGGGGACCTCAGGAGACCTCAGAGGACCTCAAAGGACCTCAGGAGACCTCAGGGGACCTCAGGGGACCTCAGGGGACCCCAGGGGACCTCAGAGGACCTCAGGAGACCTCAGGGGACCTCAGGGGACCTCACCTGGAGATGAAGAGGAAGCTCCAAGGTCCGTGGCAGGACAGGGGACAGAGCCACGCTCAGGGGATGGGGACAGGGACTGGAGGATCACGGAAGGGTTGGGGTTCACATTCCTTTTGTGTGCAGGGACCCTTCTCATGGCCAGGGACCCCTCTCGTGGCCAGGGACCCCTCCCACCATCCCAGGCCGCTCCAGGCAGCTCCAGGCCCGGAGCTGCAGGCTCAGGATCCCTCCCAGCCCTGCAGAACCTCCCGGCCGGGGATCTCCTCTCCCCCCTTCTCACCGTAATTGGGCTTTTTGTGGCTCCGGAGTGAAGCTCCATTAGCGGCGGGGCCGGGGGGCGAGCGGGCCCCGCGGAGGGGGAGGGTCCCTGCCCCCCCAGAACCGCGCTGCGCCGCGCTGATAAACAGCAAATATCGGGGAACGGGATTTCCACATTATCTGAGCGCGGCAGAAAATCAAAATTTCAGTCTAAATCCGAGGAGACGAAGCTCATAAGCTCCTCCAGCTGATACAGACGCCGAGCCCAGCCGGCGAAGGCTCAGGAGGCACAAAATAACGTTTTTCGTTCACAAAAAAAATAAAAAAAAAAAATAAAGAAAAAAAAAAAAAGAAGTAGAAGAAGAAAAGGAGAGAAAGCAAAAGGAATGAACGAGAAGGGAGAAGCTGGAAATCTCTTTGGGGGCTGCCCGCGGGGAGAGGCGGTGCGGAGAGGAGCGCGGTGTGCTGCTGCAGCCCCTCGGTGGCGAGGGGAGAAACAGCCGGCGCTGCTGGGGAAGGGGCTGGGGGTCCCAAGGAGGTCCCAAAGGGCGGCTCCGGCTCCGGCTCCGGCTGTTCCGGAGGTGCTGGCAGCGCTCCATGAGCGATCCCAGAGTGCAGCTGAGCCCCGAGCCCGGTTTGGGAGCCACGTGGGGCCTTCCCCAGCCCAAAAAGCGAGGCTGGGGTGGGCCGGGAGCTCCTCCGTGCCCCGCTCCAGCCTGGGGCCCGCGGGGAGTGATGCCGAGGGGAGCGGGGAGATGCTCCTGGATGGGGGGTCCCCAAATTCTGGGAGCGGGTCCCAGTGCAGGTGTGATGCTGAGGGGAGTAGGGAGATGCTCCTGGATGTGGATGAGGCTCCCCAAAATCCGGAGCAGGTCTCAGTGTGGGAGTGATGCCGAGGGGAGCAGGGAGATGCTCTTGGATGGGGCTCCCCAGAATCTCCTGGCTGTGCTCGGCCCCGCTGCCCAGAGACGTTCTGCAGCACCAAAACCCTCCCTCAGCAGCCAAACCCCACAGGAAAGGCTGAATGAACCCCGATTTGTCCTGGTGGAGGGCTCCAGCACCTCCCTCCCACCCCAAACCCCGTGCAGGGGTCACAGAGGAGCTCCTGGGACTGGTTTGGCTCTAAAATCCTTTTTGCTGCCCGATTTTTCCACTGATCCCGGGCGGCTCCCATCGTGCTGTCCCCACATCCCCGGGCTCCCTCCTGCTCTCCCAGCCCCTCCAGCATCCTCTCGGTGCTGCTCCAGGCTCATTCCTGCTCTCCCAGCCCCTCCAGCATCCTCTCCCCTCATCCCCAGGCTCATTCCTGCTCTCCCAGCCCCTCCAGCATCCTCTCGGTGCTGTCCCGGGCTCATTCCTGCTCTCCCAGCCCCTCCAGCCCCTCCAGCATCCGCTCCCCACATCCCCGGGCTCGTTCCTGCTCTCCCAGCCCCTCCAGCATCCTCTCCCTGCATCCCCAGGCTCATTCCTGTTCTCCCAGCCCCTCCAGCATCCTCTCCCTGCAGCCCCAGGCTCATTCCTGTTCTCCCAGCCCCTCCAGCATCCTCTCCCTGCAGCCCCAGGCTCATTCCTGTTCTCCCAGCCCCTCCAGCATCCTCTCCCCACATCCCCGGGCTCCCTCCTGCTCTCCCAGCCCCTCCAGCATCCTCTCGGTGCTGTCCTGGGCTCCCTCCTGCTCTCCCAGCCCCTCCAGCATCCTCTCGGTGCTGCCCCAGGCTCCCTCCTGCTCTCCCAGCCCCTCCAGCATCCTCTCCCTGCAGCCCCAGGCTCCCTCCTGCTCCCCCAGCCCCTCCAGCATCCTCCCGGTGCTGTCCCGGGTTCACTCCTGCTCCCCCAGCCCCTCCAGCATCCTCCCGGTGCTGTCCCAGGCTCATTCCTGCTCTCCCAGCCCCTCCAGCCCCTCCAGCATCCTCCCGGTGCTGTCCCAGCTCCCAGCCCAGCCCGGGGGGCTCCGTTCCGCCGGGGTCTCGGGGCCGGGAGAGGTTTCCCCAAGCCCCTCTGGGGCCGGGAGGTCAAGGCCCAGCGAGTGTTTCTGTTTAGTTCCAGATACCAGCCTGACAGGTGGGTGCCTCTTGATTAATTCCCAGCTCCCCTAAAACCTCCCGGGTTCCTGGGACGCGGCCCCCGCTCCGATCCAGCCCAAATTAGGGGGGAAACCCTGGGAAATGCTGGGGGGGTTCCCTGCGGCACCCCCAGAGCTCCACAAACGTCCCCAGTGAGGGTCTTTGAACAGCCAGAAACCCCCAGCACGAGCTCCCAGTTCTCCCAGTTCCTCCCAGTTTGGCAGCTCTGACGGAACCTGCTGGAAGCTGTGTGCAGGAGAAGGGGGATTTGGGGATCCGGGGGGATCTGAGGGGGTCTCTGAGGGCTCTGTCACCAAATTCTCACCCAGCCCCTCCCACGGGAGAGACCAGAGACCCCCAGAGACCCCCCCAGAGCCCAGGAAAAGCGAATCCCTCTGGTGCTGTCCCTGGGGAGATTTGGGATCTTTGGGGGGATTTTTTGGGGGTTTTTTGGGGGCATCCGTGGAATCCAAACCTCGGGAATTCTTTGCCTCCCTCTCACCCCCTTTTTCACCCACTCTGAGCGCCCAGAAATGCCCGAAATCCCCACTCGGCTGCCCCAAAACCCGCCGGTTTCTCCCCAGAACATCCCCACAGGGGGAAATTCCCGAGGTTCCTGGAGCTGAGGGAGTTCCAGTAAATCCCCAGGTGCTGAGGAGAGGCAGGGAAGGCGATTTCGTGCTCAGCTCCCTCCCAGCTCCAAATCCCGGGGGATTTTCCCCATCCCTTTATCAGGGTGGATCCACCACCACAGGAATGTGGAGATTAAAACCCCAAAGGGCTCCGAGGAGCAGAGGGGAAGGACAAATCCAGGATCCTTCGAGGTGCTGCAGCCTCCCGAGCTCGGAGGGAAGCATCCAATGCCTGAACGTTTATGTCCAAAAAAAAAAAAAAATTTAAAAAAAAATAGAGAAAAATAGGAAAAAAAAAAAAACAACCCCGAATCAACTTATTAAAATTTCGCCCCGCTGCATCTCCTGCTTATTCAAACAGCGCCAATTTCCGTGGATCTCATATCAGCTCCCAGCATCTCCCAGCCTCAGCGCTTGGGTTATATGGGAAAAGAGAGAGAGAGAGAGAGGGAAAGGAGGGGGGGGAGAAAAAAACTGCGAGCAAAATAAAAGCCGCTATCTGACAGAATCTCTCCTGGGGATCTCAGTTATTAAAAAAAAAAAAAAAAAAGAAGAAAAAAAAAAAAGGAACAATTTTTTTTCTCTCTTGGCTGCTGTTTGTTAAATGTGCAGGAGCCATAGGCAAATTTTTGCTAATTTTGTGCATGCTTTTATCATAGTGGTGATTCACTGGCAGCTTTATCCTCCGATAAGTGGATTAGTTGTTGAGCTAAACAAAAAGGTGTTTGACAAGCAGGAAGCTCTAAAGAACATATTTGTTTTCCGAAGAATGGAGCTGTGTTTGTTGCTCGGTGCAGTGCGGGGCGTTGTGGGGAATTTCATTAGCCCAAAGGAGAAGGAGAGGCCTCCGAGCTCTCCTGCTCTGCACGGGGATGAGCCGGAGCCTCTCCCTCCTCTCAGGGTGGGGGTTTGGATGTTGAGGAGGGGTTTGGGTGGGGTGTAGAAGGTCTTTGGGTTTATTTGGGAATACCACCCAGCATATACATAATATATCTATTTTTATATATTTTATTTATTTATCTATTTATTAATTTATTTACCTATTCATATTATTTATTTATTTATCTATTTTAATATTTTTATATTTATATATTTATATATATAATATATATTATATATATTATATATTTTATATATATTTATATATTTTATATTTTTTATATATATTTATATATTTTATATATTTTATATATCTTATATATTTATATTTATATTTATATTTATATTTATATTTACATTATTTATTTATATATTCACATATTTACATATTTCTATTTATATCTTTATGTTTTCATATTTTATTTATATATTTATTTATACATCTGTCTATATTTATATCTATATATATTTATACATCTGTCTATATTTATATCTATATATATTTATATATATTTATATATATTTATATATTTTTATATTTCTATATATTTCTATATTTTTATATTTTTATATATTTTTATATATTTATATATTTATATATATAAAATATATATACAATTTATATGTAGAAAAGTGTATCTTTTATATCTATTCTATATAATAATAAGTATATTATATATACTTAGCTATAATTTGATATCATTAATATGATATAATACATAGTATAGCTTAATATTGTATCATAATACATTAATAATATGTGAACACTTCAATTATTATACATATTAATCATTAATTTATCATCTCTAATAACAATTAAATTATTAATATAACTCTATTATATATTTTATAACTCCTCAGCTCTGTGGGACGTCAGCAGAGCCCCAGAGCTCCCAGTCACAGCTGAGATTGAGGGGGAATTGAGGCAGAATTTGTCCAAAAAAGGAGGAGAACGGGGCTGAAATGAAACCTTGGCTTTATCCAAACCTCTGTCCACTGTCACCTCCGAGCATCTCCTCCCCCTGGGATGTTCCTCCTCACGGTTGTGATTCCAAAGGCCAGGAATGGAGGCAGAGGGATTTTATCCCGTTTCAAGGGGAGGTTGGAGCTCTGAGGCTTTGCCCCACAGCCCTTCCCTGCAGAATTCCGTATTCCCGTATTCCCGCAGTCCCGTGTTCGCTTCCAGCCCTTCCGAGCACTCCCTGCACCCACAGGCCTTGGGCCTGTGGAATAATGGGAATTGTCCCCTTGGAGCTGCCGGGAGCTTGGGGACAGTGGCAGTGACCATCCCTCACAAGGACCCGAGCCAGGCGAGCTCCTGGGCTCACTGTGCAGCTCCGGGAATGTTCTGGAATGTGCTCTGCTGATCCTGCCCGGGCTGCTCTTATCCCATCTCCTGTTCCAATTCTGCTCTTCCAAACCCTTATCCCATCTCCTGTTCCAATTCTGCTCTTCCAAACCCTTATCCCATCTCCTGTTCCAATTCCACTCTTCCAAATTCTTATCCCATCTCTGTTTCCATCTCTCTCATCCAAGCTCTTATCCCATCTCCTGTTCCATCCCTCTATTCCAGGCTCTTATCCCATCTCTGTTTCCATCCCACTCTTTCAAGCTCTTATCCCATCTCCTGTTCTGTTCTACTCTTCCAAGTTCTTATCCTGTTTTTGATCCCATCCTGCTCTTCCAAACTCTTATCCCATCTCCTGTTCCATCCCTCTCTTCCAAGTTCTTATCCTGTTTTCTATCCCATCCCTCTATTCCAGGCTCTTATCCCATCTCTTGTTCCATCCTGCTCTTCCAAACTCTTATCCCATCTCCTGTTCTGTTCTACTCTTCCAAGTTCTTATCCTGTTTTTGATCCCATCCCTCTATTCCAAGCTCTTATCCCATCTCCTGTTCCATCCCTCTCTTCCAAGTTCTTATGCTGTTTTTGATCCCATCCCTCTATTCCAAGCTCTTATCCCATCTCTGTTTCCATCCCACTCTTCCAAACCCTTTTCCCATCTCCCATCCTGCTCTTCCAAGCCCTTATCCCGTCTCCGCTCCCACCCCTGGCCTCGGCATCCATCGCTTTCCGGGCAGGGACTCCAGGGTTGTTCTCTCCCGGTGTTTCCCTTCCTGCAGCCCCTCCATATCCCCCTACCCTTCTCCTTCCCCCTTTTCCCGTCCTGCCAGGAGAGCCGGGAATGGGGCCGGCTGATCCCCGTCCCCTCCTGGCGGTGACCCCTCGGTGGGGGCTGGGGGGGTTGCGGAGCTGATTTTGGGGTGGTGGAGGACGGGATAAATCCCCCGGGATGGATCTCCCAGGGAAACGAGGCCTCTTCCCTCATCCCGCTGCCGCCCCGAGGGTTCCCCGGTGTCCTTGGGAACCGGAGCAGCGCATCCCATGGGATGGGATTGCTGGGAGCATCCTGGCATTCCCGGGAGCCCGCAGGGAGGGAGGGAGGGAGGGAGAGGCGGCCGCTCCATCCCCATCCCCGAGCTGCTCCCGGGGATGCTGCAAAGCCGCTTTTCCCTGGCGAGGGGCTGGAGCAGCGCGGTTTTCCCGGGATTTGGGGAGGGCTGAGCTCAGAGCTGCGGCCGGCAGCTGAAAATGATACCGGAGAGGGAAGGAGGGAGGGGGAGAGGGAAGGAGGGAGGGAGAGAGGGAAGGAGGGAGGGAAGGGGGACGCGGAGGAGCGAAAGGTCCCCAGCTGGCTGTGAGTGGCATCTGCGCGCGGAGCGCAGCCTCCAGCTGAGAGCTATTTCACTATTTATTTACATGTAATTATTGCTATGAGGTGCAGATATTAACACTGTCAAGAGCAATTTGCCCTGACATTTTTCACTTGCTCTGTTCCCTGACGTTCCGGGCTGGGTGGGATTTTTCCGCTGCCTCTCTTCTCCTCCCGCTCCCTCCTCCCGGCCCCGCTCCGCTGCGGGCACGGCGCTGCTTTAATCCCGCGTCCTTCGCAACTCATTAAACTTTGAAATTTAATTTTGGCCGGGGCGCGGGCAGCGGCTCCCACCCCTGCCCAGCAGCCCGAGCATTTCCAGTGCGAACAAACCGAATTTACCGCTGGCCGCGTTTTCAATTGCGAGGCAATCTCGCCCTCAACCTTCGCTGCATCTCAAACACCCCAAAGGTGCTCGAGCGTTCATGGCGGGGACACTCAGAAAGCAAACGCAGAACAAAGATTTTGATTTTTTTTTTTTTTTTCCCCCAGCACAAAAAAAATCACCTCCCGCCCCAAAACTGGCGGCTGCTTCCGACTTTTTCCTCCCCGTTTTTTTCCCCTTCTCTCCCCGGCCCGAACCACCTGATTCCGATGGTTGGTGACACTTTAAATTAAGATTTCCGGCCCGCGCCGGAGCCCTGATTTAATGAGACAGTTGTTGGATGTCATTTATTAAATCCCAGTTGTGCATCGGGGCTCGTTTGCTGAGCGACGTGACGGGCACAGCTCGGCCCAGCCCGGCTTGTCCCATCAGCCAGGAGGGGATTTGGGATCCTTGAGCAGCCAGGAGGGGATTTGGGATCCTTTTGTAATCAGGAGGGGATTTGGGATCCTTTTGTAATCAGGAGGGGATTTGGGATCCTTGAGGAGCCAGGAGGGGATTTGGGATCCTTTTGTAATCAGGAGGGGATTTGGGATCCTTGAGGAGCCAGGAGGGGATTTGGGATCCTTTTGCAATCAGGAAGGGATTTGGGATCCTTGAGGAGCCAGGAGGGGATTTGGGATCCTTCAGCAGCCAGGAGGGGATTTGGGATCCTTGAGGAGCCAGGAGGGGATTTGGGATCCTTCAGCAGCCAGGAGGGGATTTGGGATCCTTTTGTAATCAGGAGGGGATTTGGGATCCTTTTGCAATCAGGAGAGAATTTGGGATCCTTTTGTAATCAGGAGGGGATTTGGGATCCTTGAGGAGCCAGGAGGGGATTTGGGATCCTTTTGCAATCAGGAAGGGATTTGGGATCCTTTTGCAATCAGGAGGGGATTTGGGATCCTTTTGCAATCAGGAAGGGATTTGGGATCCTTTTGCAATCAGGAGGGGATTTGGGATCCTTTTGCAATCAGGAAGGAATTTGGGATCCTTTTGCAATCAGGAGGGGATTTGGGATCCTTTTGCAATCAGGAGAGGATTTGGGATCCTTTTGCAATCAGGAGGGGATTTGGGATCCTTCAGCATCTCCTTGGTGTGCAATAAACCTCCTCCTTCCTCCCTCTTCCCTCCACTGCCCCAAAATTCCCCATTCCCATCCCCTCGGGAGAATTCAGGAGAGGGTGACCATGCCAGGGTGTGTCGAGGCTGTTCTTGGAAGGGGAAAATCCCACAAATTCTGGGTATTCCTCAGAGCTTGAACCTGCTGGGGTTTTTGGAAGGGGTTTTAATGATCCCTCGGTTTTACCTACAGCACTTTTGGCCCCTTTTCTTGTCATTTTTAGGGTTGGACCAGGCTTGGCTTCTGCTCCCTTGGCTTTGCAGGGAAAATATTTGGGAATCTGGTGCTTTCTCCCTATTTTCTTCTGGATTTGCTTCCTTGGGAAGGGCACAGCCAGAGAGCCAGGCCCAAGAGGAGAAGGGAAGACCGGGATGGCCGTGGATGATGGAAAGACCAAAATGGGGTCGTTGCCTTCAGCGCTCCCCGTTTTGTGAACGGCGGGATGGAAATTATCGCGTTATTGCCAGCGGATCGTTGGTTTCGTGGCGCTTTGCGCCAAACCGCGGCGTTTTGCCTCATTTTGCAGGATTTTGGGGTTTTCCTCATCACCTCAGAAGTTTGTGTTGGCGCTTGAAGCCCTCACCCTTTCCCATTTCCATGGATGCCGATGGAACGTGGGTTATTTTTCCCTCCTCTAAAAGAAAATGTTGTTTATCTTTCCCACAGCCCTCACCCGTCACCTGCTGACCCTTTGTCGATCTTTTCCAGGAGGAGCTGGGATTTCAAGCTGGGATTTCAAGCAGGAACTTCTCTTTTTTTTTGTGGATGCCGGGTGTGGGATTAAATCAGGGCCCAGTGTGGAAATTCCACATTTTTTAATCTCAGCTCCTCCTCCCCACCCCATTCCTGTGCGTGGGGCTGAAACAAAGCTGATAAAACCTTATCAAACCTTATTAAACCTTATCAAATGCCTTTACATCTCCCAGGGATGGGCCTAGGGAGACCCTGACCGTGGTCCGAAGTTCTCCTTGTTGGTCTTGACTTATCCCAAGCCTGGCTGGAATGATCCCGTCACCGTTTGGGATGCTCAGATTCCTGCTCCCCGATAAACCCAGCACCAGCTTGAGTTTTAGCCTTTCTTGGGCTTGAGTTTCAGCTTTTTTGGGCTTGAGTTTTTGCTTTTTAGGGCTTGAGTTTTGGCCTTTCCTGGGCTCAAATTTTGGCCTTTCTGGGGCTTGAATTTTGGCCTTTCTTGGGTTCACGTTTCAGCCTTTCTTGGGCTCAGGTTTTAGCTTTTGGTTGGCTCAAGTTTTGGCCTTTCTTGGGCTCAGGTCTTTGCCTTCCTCAGACTCGAGTTTTGGCCTTTCTTGGGTTAAAGTTTTACCTTTTATTTGGCTTGAGTTTTAGCTTTTATTTGGCTCAAGGTTTGGCTTTCCTGGGTTTGAGTTTTGCCCTTCCTGGGGTGAGTTTTGGCCTTTCCTGGGCTTGAGTTTTGGCCTTTCCTGAGCTTGAGTTTTGGCCTTTCCTGAGCTTGAGTTTTGCCCTTCCTGGTTTTTCTGGGGGAAGGGGCGAGCTGCCTCACCCGCTGCCGGTGATGAGCGCTTTAATCAGCTCAAACCCCTCGGAAAAGGTCAGAACATTCCAGAAACGAGCCCAATTCCTGCTCCTGATGGTACTTCGGACCGCGCCTGCCGGGATTTGGGGGTCTCTCCCCATCCAGGAGATCCAGATTCCCTTTCCCTGTGCGGACAGGAGGTTTTTCCTCCTCACATAATGACCAGGGCAGAATTAATCAGGCGGGGCTTTGCTGCTGACCCGCGGGCACCCGCAAAGCCCCGGCAGCAGCTGCTCCATACATTAACTCCGCTCGGCCTTAATCTCGGGTTTAAGACGAGAGGCGGGAACGGGAGCAGGCGGGACACGGAGATTTTCCCAGCATCTCTCAGGTGCAAAGGCTGGCAGGGCTCAGGGCAGGTAAAACCCGGACTGGGCTCTGGTTTTTGGGGTTCAGCTCTTCCCCGGAGTCCCAAAATTTGTGTAGAGGCACCCACAAAGCCCCCGCAGCAGCCGCTCCACACATTGACTCTGCCCTAACTTAATCTCGGGTTTAGGGCCGGCTCGTAGTGAGGCAGGGAGAGGCTCAGGGTGGTAAAACCCGGGCTGGGCTCAGCTTTTCCCCAATCCTGTGCCAAGGTCCCGGCTCCTCGCTGAGCCGGAGGTGGGAGCAGAGCCGGGATCCGAGCCTGGAGTGGGATGGGAGAAGGATGGGATCAATGGGGTCAATGGGATCAATGGGATCAATGGGATCAATGGGATCAGTGGGATCAATGGGATCAATGGGATCAATGGGATCAATGGGATCAGGATGTGACCAGGATGTGACCGGGATGGAGTCAGGATGAGATCAGGATGGGATCAGGATGTGATCGGGCTGTGACTGAGATGAGATGAGGCTGTGATCGGGCTGTGACCGGGATGGGATCAGGATGGGATCAAGATGGGATCACGCTGTGATCGGGTTGTGATCAGGATGGGATCAGGATGGGATCAGGATGTGACCAAGATGGGATGAGGATGGGATCGGGCTGCAATCGGGCTGCGATTGGGCTGTGACCAGGCTGTGATCGGGCTGTGACCGAGATGTGATCGGGCTGTGACAGGGATGTGATCAGGACAGGATCAGGCTGTGACCAGGCTGTGACCAGGATGTGATCAGGATAGGATCAGGATGTGACCAGGCTGTGATTGGGCTGTGACCGAGATGTGATCGGGCTGTGACCGGGCTGTGATCGGGCTGAGATTGGGCTGTGACCGGGATGTGATCGGAATGGGATCAGGATGTGACCAGGCTGTGACCGAGATGTGATCGGGCTGTGACCGGAATGTGATCAGGCTGTGACCGGGCTGTGACCAGGCTGTGACCAGGATGTGATCAGGACAGGATCAGGATGTGACCAGGCTGTGACCGGGCTGTGATCGGGCTGTGACCGGGATGTGATCGGGATGGGATCAGGATGTGATCGGGATGGGATCAGGATGTGACCAGGATGTGATCAGGACAGGATCAGGATGTGACCAGGCTGTGACCGGAATGTGACCGGGCTGTGACCAGGCTGTGACCAGGATGTGATCAGGCTGTGACCAGGCTGTGACCGAGATGTGATCGGGCTGTGACCAGGATGTGATCGGGATGGGATCACGCTGCGATCGGGCTGTGACCGGGCTGTGCCCGAGCTGCCATCAGGCCGGCAGCGAGCAGCCTGGCCTGGAGCTCTGTCCCTGTCCCCCCGCCAGCAGCGGAGGCTCGGCGGTGACAAGCGCCAGCTGCGCGCGGGTGTCCCCCGCTTGTCACTGCCCGGCGCCTGCCGCAGCCAATCTGTGTCCTAATCGCCATCAATTAACACCAAACACTTTCTCCCCTCGCTCCCCCCGGCCCCGGCGCGGACACCCAGCCCGGAGCTCGGGATAAAGAGGGAAGAGCCCCCCCAACCCCGACCCTCTCCCCCTTCTCTTCCCGCTAACTCAGCGCAACCAATTAGGCATCTGACACCCGCGCGGGCTGACAAATTGTTTCTGTCATCTGCTCTCTGTCTTTCATTAAACGGGAGGCGGAGGGGGGCTCGCGAGGGGAGGGGGCGGGAGATGTGATCTCCCATGCTTAGCGAGGCCAGATACATTAATTACAAAACGGCCATTTGCGGCATGAAAATGCATTAATTAAATTTATGCAATCATTATCTTTAAATAGTCGTATCTTTAAAATGATCGGCCCTTCCTGAGTCTTCCCTCTCCTCCGCTAAGTAGCTCTAATCCCTTTTCCGGCGTTTATCTCGGGATCGGCAGAGCCCTGCGTGCTTTTTTTTGGGAGATGCCTCCAAAACTCCGCTCGAGCCTTCGAGGGAGTGGCAGCTCCTTGCCCTTGGCACCGCAGCCAGGACTGGCACAGAGAGAGGATTTGCCGATTTTTTTTGGCGTGTTTTGGACCAAGAGATGCTCCTAAAAGATCTCAGCCGGGAGTTGTGGGGTTAAGGAATGAGGTCGGGATGTGAGCGGGTTTGTGCGGGAGGGCGAGGGATGCGCCGCGGATCCCGCCCGCTGGATGCGGGGCTGTTTTTCCTTGGAAAAGGTTTGGTTTCCATGAGGTTCCATCAGGGCATCTTCTTCCCCTCAAAAAAAATTAAAAAATCCCCGTTCGAGGCCGTCGATGGCGCCCGTGAGAAAAGAAACAAAAAAAAAAAACAACAACAAAAGGTTTAAAAAGAAGCTTTTTGCTGTTCTGATGCTCCAGAGCGCTTCGCGGTGGCTTTGCTTTGTCACTCCAAAATCTTTTTTATTTCGGAGCACCTTCAGAGGTGGCCAGAGACTCAAAATGAGCCCTCAAAGGGCGGCGAGTAAGGCTTTTAACCCAAGATCTTCTGCTTCCCTCCCTCGCTGTTCCAAGGTTTGTGATGAGCACACAAATAAATAATCACCGGGAATTCAGCCAGGCTGGCGCTGCCAGCCCAGGTACGGCAGAGCCCAGAGAGCCGGGGAGGGATTAATCTCATCCCCTGCTTAAGTAAGCACCTCGAACTCGGCAGGAAAACTCCATCCGAGCGGCTTTTGGAGAGCCGGAGGACTCGGGGGGCGATAGCATCTAAACCCCGCTCCCCCGGGGCTTTCTTAGCGCTGCGGGGGAAAGATTTTGTTCTGTTCTTTGTGTGCCTGCGCCGTTTTTAACCGATCCTGGCGGGTTTTATCCCCACCATCCGCAATTCCTGGCCGGTCACACCGGGGTGTTTGGAGCCGAACCCCGCGTTGTGCTCGGAGTTTAGGGCAGGGTAGAATTTGGGGTGGGGGGCAGTGAATCCTGCCGGGTTTCTCCCGTCTGAGGGGCCGGGATGAGCTGCGGGGTTTCAGAGAGAGCCTCGGGCAGTGCCTGTCCTGCCCGGAGATCCCCAAGTGTCCCCAAGTGTCCCCAGGCTCCTCTTTGGGAAGAGGATGGAGCTGGAGCTGTTGGGATCCGGCTGTGTGAAGGTGGCGGCAAACGGGGAACACAAAAGGGCTCCTTTTCCCTCTTTTCCCTCTTTTCCCTCTTTTCCCTGGGAATGGCCCTTTCTGGAGAGAAGGGAAAAGCCTGGCCAGGGAGCAGAGCGGGGGAAGAGGTGTTTGAGCTGGAACAGCTGAGCTCCAGGGCCGCCGCTCCCTCATCCCGGATTTCAGCAAGGATCCCTCTTCCTTCCCCGCTTTTTTCCCCACCGCATCCACCCGACTCTGCTCTGTCATGGACACAGTTCCTTTATCGGCGATTCCCGGTTTTCTGGGCTCGGAGGGCGATGTTTGGGGCGAGCCAGCAGCTCCTGGGAGCCCGCAGTGCTCCTCAGCAGCAGCGAGGGCTCCGGAGGGAGAGCACCGTGCAGAGCTGGGAAAGGCGTTTCCTTGGATTTGGGAGCTGGGATTCTCCTTCGGGTGAAGCATCCCGGGGACTCTCCCTATTCCACCAGGAGGATTTTCCCACCGGGACTCTCCCTTCCAAAAGATTCACGGAGAAACGCAGGATTAAACACGTGGAGGATGGAAGCAGTGCCAGGATGGAGTTTGCTTGTGGTGACCCAAAAATCAGGAGGCCGGGGCAGCTCCTCTTGCTGAGCAGCGCCAAAAATCAGGGGAGGCCGGGCCCAATCCTTGTTTTTGTCCATAAAATATCTCTGAATCCCAATGAAATCAGGGAAGACGCTCAGAGCTGTCGTGCCACGAGACAAATCGTGGTGCTCTGGGTGGCAAAGCAAAGACTGCCCGTTTTCTGAGGGGAGCTGTCCAGCAGCGCCGGGAAACCGGAGCCCTGTGAGAGTTTTGGGGTGTTGAGGAGCTTGTTTAGCTCTGGGCTCGAGCCTCTCGGGGTTCTGGGAGCGAGGAGCTCCTGTCTCCCGGGGTTTCCTGGTCGGTGGAATCCATCTCCATAACCTGGGACCCCGCTGGCCTCTCCCAGCCCCCTCACCACGAAACATCTTTGTGTTTCCTCCCTGGTGATCCAGCCTGGGCAAGCCTTTGCTTCCTGCGTTTCTCCAGGGGACAGCGGAGTTTGGTGTCCCAAAGCCGGGGACAGTGGCTCATGTTTGTGACCAGAGTTTGGTGTCCCAAAGCCGGGGACAGTGGCTCGTGTCTGTGACCAGAGTTTGGTGTCCCAAAGCTGGGGACAATGGCTGGTGTTTGTGACCAGAGTTTGGTGTCCCAAAGCCGGGGACAATGGCTCGTGTTTGTGACCAGAGTTTGGTGTCCCAAAGCTGGGGACAACAGCTCGTGTCTGTGACCAGAGTTTGGTGTCCCAAAGCTGGGGACAATGGCTCGTGTCTGTGACCAGAGTTTGGTGTCCCAAAGCTGGGGACAACGGCTCGTGTCTGTGACCAGAGTTTGGTGTCCCATGGCTTGTGTTTTGGAGCAGTTTGGTGTCCCAGGGCACAGTTTGGTGGCCCAAAGCAGAATTTGGTGACCCAGGGCAGAGTTTGGTGTCACATGGCTCATGTTTTGGAGCACATTTTGGTGTCCCAGGGCACAGTCTGGTGTCCCAGACCAGAATTTGGTGTCCCAGGGCACATTTTGGTGTCCCAAGCCGGGAACCATGGCTCGTGTTCCCCCACCAAGCAGCTTTGAACGTAATTCCCGCTCTTCCCCTCCCAGTCCCGCTTCTCCCAGGGGATCTCTCAGAGCCCTCAGTGGACGCTTGACCCCGTGGCGCTTCCGATTCCCTCGTGGGGTTCCCGCTGCTCCTTCCTGGAGCACCAGCTCCGAAGCCGTTCCTCTTCCCGTTCTTTCCGCGTAGCTTAGAGCCTTTTCCTCAGACCTTGTCTGTGATTTGTACATCCCTACAGAAGCAGGGTGCCCAAAACAAGATGCAGTGCTCCCGCTGGAACCTCACCATAGCCCTGAACAATCAGGTAACAACTTCCCACCGCTCCTCCTCCTCCTCCTCCTCCTCCTCCTCCTCCTCCTCCTCCTCCTCTTTACCGCCGCTCCATCGCATTCCCGGCTCCATCCCACCCCCGGCACCTCCCCGAGCCCTCTCCATCGTCGGTGTGTGGTGGCTTCCCATCCATCCGGCGGAGCAGGGCAGCGTGAGGGCACAGGCGCTCATCTCCATGTCACCTGCTGTGTCCCCGGCCCCTTCCCCGCGCCCCGAGCTGTTGGAAGTAGCGGGAAGGCGCCGCTGGCATTCCTGGGTTGGTTGGTTGCTCTTTGGGACCGCTCTGGAAGGGTCTGGTGGGATGTAGGGAATGCAGGATTCAGGCGCGGGGCTCGTTCCCGGCTCTCCGCGCGTTTTCCAGCGGAGATTTGGGGTAGGAAATTGGGATTTTGTGACTCCCTGGCAGCAGCCCGCCTGTTTCTGGAGGAGCTGCGGGGTTGTGGGAGCTCCTCCACCGCTCCCCTCGGCTCCTGGAAAGGGGATGAACACCCAGGGGTGGCCAGACTGGGGAGCAGCTCCAGGTTCATCAACCTCAAATCCCCCTAAAATCCAACCGGAGGCTTCGCTCACGGCCTCGGTTACGGTGGAGAGAGCCAGGGCTGCACTCCAGATCACCTCAGGGGAGGCTGGGGGAATGGCTGGGCTTGGAAAACACCTCCAGCACCCTCGGGATCACTCCCCACCCACCAAACCCCACCACAAAGCTCCAGCTTGCTCCAAAACCCATCCGGGAACGCCGCTGGGTGCGAGGAGCCGCAGCCACCCGGCGCAGAGGTTTCCCAGGTGCGGGAAGCGCCAAGCACCCTCTGGATCCGCAAATTTAACGGGGTTTGGAATGTCGGGATCCAGCTCAGCCGGCTGCGGTGATTTAGAAAATATTCCGAAATTAATTGCCTGGTTTTGTGAGCGCAGTGTTAGTGATTGCTACACAAGTCATTTTAGTCCTACCTAGGGGCATATTTGCATATATTTATCCTCCTTTCAAGTGGAGATCTTTGGGGAAAGTGTATTTATCTCCTCCTAACTCTTTCTTCGGCTTTCAGCCGTCCTACAGTCACCTCTTCATTTTGTTCCCATTTAATGTATGGATGGAATAATCGACTCTCCCTCTTCCCGCCAAGTGGAAATGAATCCACAGAGATCAAAACGCATTAATGTGGCGAGGGGGTTTTTCCTTCTGCCGGGAGCAGCTGCACGGAGCAGGGAAAGAGGGGGGAGATGGAGCTGGGTCCCCCCAAAAATTGCCTGGGAGGGCGGGGCACGATCTGGAGAGGAGCTGGAGCAGCCGGGGGTGGCAGGGACCGAGCTCTTTCCTGGAGGAACTTTGTCCTCTGTAAATCCCGGAGATCCAGCGGGTTTCCCAGTTTCTCCATGGCCGGGGAAGTGAAGTGGGAATGGCCCAGAAATCCAGGGAGATTTCAGCCTCCCCAGCAGAGAATTCCCTGGTGCTTCTCGCCCGGTGAGGCACCAAAGGGTCCAGTTGATCCCATTCCCACCTTTTTTCGGGAGAGGGATGGGTTTTGCCCATTCCCAGGAAAGCAGCGCCACAGCCTGAGGAACAGCACTGCCAGGAGCTCCTTCCCTGGATGTCCCTGGATGTCCCTGGGTGTGTCCCTGGATGTGGTCACTCCAGGGATGTCCCACAGGGAAGGAACCATGGTCACCCCAGGGATGTCCAGGACCTGTGGTCACTCCAGGGATGTCCCACAGGGAAGGAGCCATGGTCACTCTGGGGATGCCCAGGAGCTGTGGTCACCCCAGGGATGTCCAGGACCTGTGGTCACCCCAGGGATGTCCCACAGGGAAGGAACCATGGTCACTCCAGGGATGTCCCACGTGGAAGGAACTGTGGTCACTCCAGGGATGTCCAGGAGCCGTGGTCACTCCAGGGATGTCCAGGACCTGTGGTCACCCCAGGGATGTCCCACAGGGAAGGAACCATGGTCACTCCAGGGATGTCCCACATGGAAGGAACTGTGGTCACTCCAGGGATGTCCAGGAGCCGTGGTCACTCCAGGGATGTCCCACGCTTCTCAGGAGCCACCAAGGAGCAGCCGCCAGCTCTGCCAGGGCAAGGCCACCAAAGTCGGCTTTGCCCTCCCCTTGTCCCTCCCTTATCTGTCCCCATCAGCCGGGTCCCCTGCAGCCCCCCCAGCCCCAAACCCGGACCCCGATTGCCCGGCTGGAAGGTCCTAATTGCGCTTCCCACCCCAGAGCCGCCTCCCTTTATCATAAAGGGTGCACATTTCCCCCGCCGCAGCTTCCATGGCCAGAGGCCCTGAGGGCCAGCTCAGAAATGGAGGGAATTAATTACATTTTTTTAACTCCCCTCCTTTTAAAGTAGGGGAGAGAGTGATGAAACGTCCCGGGGGGAGCCGCCGAGGAGGGTGGGGAGGGAGGGGAGGGAGGCAGCAGCAGGAGGTGAGGGGGGAGCTGCTGCTTTCATCCAGGAGGGTCTTTGTGCATCAACCCCCGACGCTCCAGGACCTCTCCCCGCTCGTCCCCACCCCAAAGGTGACCTCGGGAAAAGCTCCTGGCCCCAAGATTTGGGCCAGGGGGAAGGGGGGAGGACAGGGAGGGAGGGAAAGGGACGGCTGTCAGTCCTGCTGATGGACAGTGAGCAGATTCCCCCGCAGATAAACCCCGGCAGATGTGCAGTGGGTATCGATTTTTAGTTAGCGATGATTAATGCACCAAGAAGTAATAAATTACAAGCCGGCAAGGTCAGAGAGGAAAGGGAGAAGGACTTTGCATTCTTGAGGAGGGGATCTGGAGTTCAAAAGTGGCCTGGAAAATGAGTTTTTCCAGCTGAAATAAGAAGTCAGGGGAAGCAGGCCCGGGAGGGCTCTGCGGGGTTTTCCGTGCTGGGTGGCAAGGAGGGAACGAGAATCTCCGGTTCTCTCTCGTTATTCCAAACACCTTCGTGTCCTGGGGTGAGGAAATGGATCTGTCCTCGGCTGAACCTGTGCAGAGCTCAGGGAGCTTGGCCCCAAATCCCCCTCAGCCTGTCCAAGGAGGGCAGGGGCTCCTGGCCCCAAATCCCCCTCAGCCTGTCCAAGGAGGGTAGGGGCTCCTGGCCCCAAATCCCCCTCAGCCTGTCTGGGAAGGGCAGGGGCTCCCGGCCCCAAATCCCCTCAGCCTGGCCAAGGAGGGCAGGGGCTCCTGGCCCCAAATCCCCTCAGCCTGGCCAAGGAGGGCAGGGGCTCCTGGCCCCAAATCCCCTCAGCCTGTCTGGGAAGGGCAGGCGCTTCCCGTGGTTCTTGGAGAGCTTTGGGGCTCTGCTGAGCTCTCAGGGCCCCCTTGGCCACCCCAAATCCATGGGAACATCCAGCTGGGATGGATCCCCAGCCTCTGCCCGGCCACGCAGCTGTTCCCCACGCCGGCAGGGCTGGGAGGGAATCCCAGTGATCCTGATGGAATTCCAGAGGGAAATTCAGCCCATCCTTCCCAGAGGGATCCCTCAGATCCCCTGCAGGGATTCCCGAGGGGGAGCAGGCACTGGGAACACCCCAGGACCAGCCTGGAGTGACTCCAGGGCCAGAGCCGAGATCAGGAACCGCTCCTGATTCCCAGCGATCAAATCCAGCTCCTTTTTCCAGCAGGGTTTGTGGAAGCATCTGCCCCGCTCCCTGAATTTGGAGTGCGAATCTGGCTTTCATTTTCCAGCCTTGCTTTACATCCCCTTTTTTTCCCCCCAAAGGAAGTGTTAATGTGGCTCTCGCTGGCCTGGGGAGCCGCTCCTTTGCTCGGGGTAATAAAAAGCATCTGAGGAGCTGCGGGGCCGTGGCCAGGAGGGAGAGAAGCACCAACCCCGCTGCTCCCTGAGTGATTCCAGTCCCCCTCCGCTTTCCAGGGAATCCTCCCTGCACCTGCAGGGCTGGGCGGGCTCACATCCCCAGCCAGGCAGCACCTCCAGGCCTGGACAGCTCAGGAAGGGCGAGGAGAAAGGGCAGAGCATCCCAGGAATAACTCAGGGTCCCCGGGGCTGCGTTTTCCGCGCGTGTTTATTGTTTTAAACACGGGGTTCTGCTGGTGAACTCACAGCAGCCGTGCCCGGGGGCTCCCGGGTGTCCCTCGGGACACGGATCCGGCTCCTCCAGCCCAGGGGATGCTCCAGCCCTCAACCGAGGGGATTCGGGGGTTCCACCCCCGGGACAGCTCAGCACCCCAAGCTCTGGATGGATCCATTCTCCTGAGGATTAAATTCCCTCTCTTCATCCCCCAGTGCTGGCGCGGGAACATTTTTAGGGCTGAACATTTCCATGGAGGCACCTCGGGATTTAATCCCTGCCTCGAGCTGTGCCCGGAGGCTCTGGGGAGCCGATGGAGGCTCTGGGGAGACCACCGAGGCTCCGGGGAGACCACCGAGGCTCTGGGGAGACCACCGAGGCTCCGGGGAGACCACCGAGGCTCCGGGGAGACCACCGAGGCTCTGGCTAAGCTCGCCGTGCAGACAGCTGAGCCGGGTTTAACTTTTGGGGAGCAGCAGAGGAGTTTGAGCTCAGTGCAGGGTGGAAAGCCAGGAGGAGGAGGAGGAAGAGGAGGAGGAGGAGGGGTCAGTGAGCCCGGGACTGGGGAGGAACGAGCCCTCCCCTCGCTCAAACCCCATTCCCGTGCCCCATCCCCACACCCCAGCTCAGCCCCGAGCTGGGGGTTCGATGGATTTTCCTGGATTTTAACCAACCCCCTCCCCTCCTCGGCGGGGCTCCTTCCACCCACCCCCAGCTCCCGAATTCCCGGACAAATTCTGCTCCGGGAGCGGAGCCGGGGGTGGAATTTCCATCCTGGCAGATGCTTTAGGGAGCAGAGGCAGCTGGTGGCTGGGCGCTCACCCCAGAGCCCGCTCGGGCAGGGAGGAGGGGTCGGGAAGGTGTCGGGGTGAGCAGGAAGGGGACCCTCAGCCCCATAAAAACCCCCCCGGTGTCCTTCCCGAGAATGCAGCCCAGGCACAAAAGCTCACCAGGCCGCTGCTGGCGGATAAAGGGCTCATTTTACCACTTGCCAGGCTCCAAATATTTCCAATTTGCCACTTTAATTGATGTCAATGAGGTTATGCTAAATTCGGAGATTTGGAGCCGCTCGGCATCTGAGCGCCGGCCGGGCCCCCCGAGGTGACCGTCCCTTGTCCCCTCTCCCCCCGCCCCAGCCCGCGGAGGCTCCGACACCACCGAGAGGCTTCAGGAACCTCTCGGCCCTTCCCCTGCGAACCCTTTCCACCTTTAACTCGGAATTACCCGGGGGAAATTCTGCTGATCCCTGGCGGGGAAGGGCAGAGCCTCACCCCCAGCTCAGCCCCGGGAACAAATCTGGCATTTTCGCTGAAAAAAAAACAACATTAAAAACTGAAAAAAAAACCCCAAAACACCAACAAAAAACCCAATTAGTTCATCTGGTTCAGGTCTCAAAGCAGGAAGATTTTTTTTTGTGTGTGTAAATTAAATTACATTTTCCAACCGAGCGCTGAAACGAGCCGGACCTGTTACCCTTTAACATCTGGGGGCAAAGAGAACTCGGACATTTCATCCCCTGAAGCTGCATCAAAGCCAGCGAGGGTTTGATCTGCTTTGCCTGGGGACCTTTGCAAACCCGACTTCCCAAGGACGGGGCTGTCCTCACCGTCCCTTTGGGAAAATTGTGATTTTTTTTTTCCCCCTCCTGCTTTTCCCCGACCCCTTTGCTCATCCCTGGCAGGGCAGCAAAATATCCCCAAAAAACGCCAAGGTTCCGAGGGGAGCCCCGGGGCTGCCGGCGGGGTTTGGTGGGCTCAGAGCTGGGCTCTCCGCCCCGTTTGGGCCGCTGTCCATCCCAAAACTCCTCTTTTGTGTCCTCTCTGCATCCCCTGACGCTCCCCGCGCTGTCTCTGCAGGTGATGAGCATCCTGAGCAACCCCAGCGGGGTCCCACCGCAGCCACAGGCCGATTTCTCCATCTCTCCCCTCCACGGCGGCCTGGACAGCACCAACTCCATCTCGGCCAGCTGCAGCCAGCGCAGCGACTCCATCAAATCCGTGGAGAGCCTCCCGACCTCGCAGTCCTACTGTCCCCCCACCTACAGCACCACCAGCTACAGCGTGGACCCCGTGGCCGGCTACCAGTACGGCCAGTACGGCCAGAGTAAGTGCTGGGAGGAATTCCCCCTTCCCAGGGAATGCCAGGAGCGAGGGAGGGAATGGGGGATCGGATGCACCCATTTATGGCTCCGAATTCTGTCTGTCTGTCTGTCTGCTGGGAGTTTGTCCGGCTGGAGGTGAAGAGGGGATGTGCTGTGGATGCTCGGCTCGCAGCCGGATCTGAAAGTGGCAGTGAAAGGTTTTAGGTGGATGTTTTTCTGTCGGCAAAGGGAGATTCCCAACCCCTTCCAGCTCCCCAGTTCTCTCTTCTCCAGGAATGCCAGGACTGGCTCACCCTGCTCAGCCGGGGGAAAGCTGGGATTTGTAAAGCCGAGCTTAGAGCATCCCTGCCTGCCCTGCCCTCCCCAGGCCAGGGCTCAGAGCTTTTCCTACAGAATGAGGCTGTCAGCTGGGCTGGGGCTCTGGGAGAGCCGGGATTGGGATGCTGAGCCTGTCCTGAGAGCCGGGATTGGGATGCTGAGCCTGTCCTGGGAGCCGGGATTGGGATGCTGAGCCTGTCCTGAGAGCCAGGATTGGGATGCTGAGCCTGTCCTGAGAGCCGGGATTGGGATGCTGAGCCTGTCCTGAGAGCCGGGATTGGGATGCTGAGCCTGTCCTGGGAGCCGGGATTGGGATGCTGAGCCTGTCCTGAGAGCCAGGATTGGGATGCTGAGCCTGTCCCGAGAGCCGGGATTGGGGTGCTGAGCCTGTCCTGGGAGCCGGGATTGGGATGCTGAGCCTGTCCTGAGAGCCGGGATTAGGATGCTGAGCCTGTCCTGAGAGCTGGGATTAGGATGCTGAGCCTGTCCTGAGAGCCGGGATTGGGGTGCTGAGCTTGTCCCTTGGACAGGGACAGCTTGGCCCGGGTTGTTGTCCCCACTGGGTGACAGGGACAGCCCAATCAGGGGGAGCTGTCCAGGCTGGGTGACAGGACCAGCCCAGTTCGGGGTACCAGAACCAGCCCGGTTCCAGCCCAGTTCGGGGTACCAGAACCAGCCCGGTTCGGGGATGTCAGGACCAGCCCGGTTCAGGGGGTACCAGGACCAGCCGGGGATGTCAGGACCAGCCCGGTTCGGGGGGTACCAGGACCAGCCCGGTTCAGGGGGTACCAGGGCCAGCCAGGGATGTCAGGACCAGCCCGGTTCGGGGATGTCAGGACCAGCCCGGTTCGGGGGGTACCAGGACCAGCCCGGTTCGGGGATACCAGAGCCAGCCCTCAGTGCCGGGGCTGTTCTCACCTGCCGCGTTCCCCCGGGCCGAGCCCGCTCGGCGCTCCGCTGACCCCGCGAGGGTTAAAGGTGCATCCTCTTCCTGCGGGCGCGCTCCCGCTGCCCGCAGCGTGTCCTCGGTGACCTTTCCTCCCTCGGCCGCGGCTCCCGGGCCCTCGTCACAGCCCTTTAATGTCCTTAACGCCGCGGCCTCAATGAGAACCGGCTGTGGCGGCAGACGGGATCAATAGCGGCCCCCCCGCCCCTCCTCTTTTTGTTTGTCGGGAGTTTGATCTGTGACCCCTCGACCTTCCCCTCGCTTCTGGATGCGGGGCTGGACACACGTGCTATTGATAAAAATCTTAAACAAATTCCGATACCATGTATTTCCAATAAAGATTCCCTTGGGCGAGGCGTTAGTCACACCCATGTGTGTAAAAAAATAAAATAAGGGGGCGAGCAGCGCTGGGCAGAGAGGGGGAAGGAGAAAGGAGGGTTTGTCTGGCTCTGCTGCAGGAATTTTTGCTGGCACAGGAGTTGTTTCCTGGGCCCCCCGATCCCGATTTCTGTCACCCCGTTGGTGACGAGCTCTCCGCGGTTTGCCTTGGTAATTAGTGCTGGCCTCACGCGCAGTTGACCTTGGAATAATGATATTTTTTTTTCCTTTCCCCGTTGTGCTTTGCAATTCCAATTCCCTTTGGCTTCTTCCCTTCAAATTCCGTTCAAGCTCCCGTCAGCGTGAGGTGACCCCCGGTTTGTTCAGATCAGATGTTCTCTGATGCGGCACAAAAGCACCAAAACCCTTTTTTGGGTGATTAAAAATATATTAATTACATAATACAAAGTCTAGTTTGGATTATCTATGACGTAACGCTATGTGTGATGCATCATGTAATTAATATTAATGATAATTAATTAATAATTAATGGAGTTTGGGGGCGGGGTTTTGGGGTTGAGGCAGGCTTGGTGGGACAGGGGACAAAGCCAGGATTTGGGAATCAGCTCCATGGCTTTGGTGGCCTGCAGAGAATCCCTCTCCTCCCACTTCTCCTCATTCCCGGTTTTACAAAAACAAACCCAGCCTCGCTTTCCCTCTCACTCAAACAAACAAACACCCAGAGCACCTTCCGTAAACTTCTGGGTTTATTTTGGCTTCAGCCCCGCTAAACCAACACACCCCATCCCTGATTCCTGGCCTGGGATCCCCTGGTGCCTCCGGGCTCCTCCCACCGGCACAAAAAGGAATATTTTGGGGTCTTTTTCAGGGGGGAGGATGGGATTGCCATCGAATTCCCAACCTGGCAGGAGGTTGAAGCTGGGGGATGTCGGGCTCTGCTCCCAGGGAACGAGGGAGGGGACAAAAGGAAACGGCCTCAAACACAAGAAAATAAAATTTCCTCCACCGAGGGAGGAAATTCCTGCAGGGAAAAGGTGCTCAGGCACCAGGGAGATGGCATCCCTGGAATTGTCCCCAAAAATGGATCCAGTGCTCGGAGAACAGGCTCTGCCCATGGGCAGCGATGGATTAAGGGCAGGACCCGATGATCCCAGGGGGGCTTTTCCAATCTCCGCAACAATCCCAGGATTTTGTGGGCTCCAACTGCTCATCCCCCAGGAAAGTTCTGGATCAGCATTCCCGCTGGCTTATCCCGGGATCCCTCCCGCTTCCAGAGGTGCTTCCAGAGGCGCTTCCAGAGGCGCTTCCAGAGGCGCTCCATCCTTCCCGGAGGGCTCCCAGAGGCCGGGGCCGCGTTAATGATGCCGGTGATGGAACGCGGGAGCGTGAAGGGAATTCTAATGGATCTGCCAAGTCTAATCAGGATTGGTGCGTGGAAGGGGCTCCTCTGGGGCCCGCCGCTGACAGGACGTTGATGGCTGAGATTTGTTTACTCATTGGCAGCGATCGGGCAGCTCCTGCCAGCTCCTGATTAATCTAATTGGGGCCATTAGAGGCGGCGAGGGGCGCTTTGAGTGAAGCCCGGCTAATGAGCGGTGTCATCCTGTCCCAGCCCGGTCCCCGCTCAGCCCGGGGCAGCCACAGGAGCTGGGACCTCCCGTCCCCTCCAGGGATGGAGCTGTTCTCCAGCTCCATCGGCAAGGGAAGAGGTTTTCCGCGGGGTGAAGGGAGGCAGGCAGAGCTCGAAGCTGGGAGCAGGAGAGGCAGATCCCAGACATGGGGAGCTCCCACCGAAACCTCTGGAATCGCTTCCAGCAGCATCACCGAGGGCCTGGAAGGTTTATCCCAAAACCTGAGGTTCGGCTCCCTCAGAACTCCCGTTTTCCATGGCAGAATTTCAGCTCTTTTCAGGTGTTCGTGGGCAGAGTTGAGGGCTTCCCCTCCCCTGGGTTGTGCTGAGCTCCAGCAGGGCTTGTCCTGCTTCTGGTGGCTCCATCCTGGTTCTGAACCCTTCCTGGGAGATCCTTCGTGTGTGTGACAGCCTCATCCTGGTTCTGAGCCCTTCCAGCAGGTCCTGGGTGTGTTTGACAGCCCCATCCTGATTCAGAGTCCTTCCCAGGAGTTCCCTGGTGTGTGTGCCAGCCCCATCCTGGTTCTGAACTCTTCCAGCAAGTCCTGGGTGTGTGTGACAGTTCCATCCCAGCTCTGAACCCTTCCTGGGAGATCCCTGATGTGTGTGACAGCCCCATCCTGGTTCTGAACTCTTCCTGGGAGATCCTTCGTGTGTGTGACAGCCCCATCCTGGTTCTGAGCCCTTCCCAGGAGTTCCCTGGTGTGTGTGACAGCCCCATCCCATCTCTGAACCCTTCAAACAGCTCCCTGGTGTGCGTGCCAGCCCTGGGCTGTCCCTGCAGGGCTGGCAGTCCTGCTCTCCAGCTGTCCCCCATGTCCTGACTGTCCCTTTTCCGCTGCAGCCGCCGTGGATTACCTGGCCAAGAACGTCAGCCTGTCCACGCAGCGCCGCATGAAGCTGGGCGAGCACTCGGCCGTGCTGGGGCTGCTGCCGGTGGAGACGGGCCAGGCCTACTGAGACCCCCGGCAGCAGAGAGACCTCTGGAGAACCCCACCGGCTTCCAGGGATCCTTCCTGACCCGATCCACCCCAGCTGCCCAGGAGATGGGAGAGAGGGGGGAGCTCTCCCGGAATCCGGCTCCTCCAGAGCATTCCAGAGGCGAGTCCGGCCCGTGGGGCCTGACTCCTCCTGTGGCCAGAGACAACGGCTTGGGTGCATTTATCGGCCCCCAGCCCTCCCTCCAAACCTGGCCATGCCATTCCCTCACACTCCAGAACTTTCCATTCCTTAGGTAGATGGAAAAGCCGAAGCCAAATTGAGCAGTTTTTTTCTTTTTTTTTTTTCCTCTGTAAAGAAAAAAAAAAAAGGAAAAAAAAAAAAAGAAACTTTTCATTTTGTTTCCTTTTCTTTCCGTTGCTGTAAATTTGGTGAATGTTGTATAGGAAGGAATAACCAAGCTGAGCGTTAAGGGTGATGGAAATCGGGACCACAGAAGACCTATGGACCAAATATAAGGACTTGTTTAAAGAAACAAACCAACAAACCAACCGCAAAGACGGACGAAAAGCAGAAAAACATTTCTTCAAGGGACAGCAAATTTCCCCAGCCCAGCCCTACCCTCCCTTCTCAGCGGTGGCTTCCCACAGCAGGGCTGGATGGGCCGGACCGCCGCTAAGCAGGAGCAGGATGGAATTCCAGCCAGCCTGGGACCTTTGGAAAACGTAAACGGCGGCAGGAGGAGCGGAGATGAAGGGCACGGGCGATTTTCACTTCTCTGAGGGACCATTCCCAATCCTGAGGGACCAATCCAGAGCCGATTGTCACCGCCAGACCATGGCAGCAGCGGGGACAGCGCTGGCCTGGCACAAGGAGGGGCTGTGGATACACCCGGACACCCTGGGGACATGGAGCACGGCTCCTGGTGGCCCTGCTGGCCCTGAGCTGGCCAAGGGAGCAAAGACAAGAGGGCAGGGCCAGGAACTCACTGAGCAGAGCCGGGTCCTGCCACAGGAGTCACCTGGAAGGGAACGGAGCTGGATCTGGAGGTGCTGCCCTGCCCGGGGTGGATGTGGAGCCAGGACAGAAGAGCTGAGGGGTTTCTGCAGCAGCCAGGATGGGAAGGGGCTCCCAGCTGCTGTTCTCCACTCTGCAGGGATGGGATTCACCTTCCCGAGGCATTCCCTGCTCTCACTGCCTGGAGAAAGATCTTCCCCATCTATCCTTCCACCCATCCATCCATCCATCCATCCATGGGTCCATCCATCCATCCATCCATCATCCATCCATCCATCCATCATCCATCCATCCATCCATCCATCCATCCATCCATCATCCATCCATCATCCACCCATCCATCCATCCATCCATCCATCCATCCATCCATCCGTCATTTATCCATCCATCCATCCATCCATCCATCCATCCATCCATCCATCCATCCATCCATCATCCATCCATCCATCCATCATCCATCCATCATCCATCCATCATCCATCCATCCATCCATCCATCCATCATCCATCCATCCCCCAGCAGGTGAAACCTTTCCCTTTTGGCCATGATGACGATCCTGGGTGATTCCCGAGCATTCCCAGTCGTGCAGAGGTCACCTCTCACCTCCCCGTGCTGCATCAGGAGCTTCAACCTGGAGAGGGTGAGGAAAGCTGCCCTGTCATGAGGCAGGAGCTGAGGGCTGAATGGCCATGGGCAGAGTTCTGTCCCCCATGGAGAGTTTGGTGTCCCCATGGAGAGTTTGGTGTCCCCACGGGCAGAGTTTGGTGTCCCACAAGCAGTTTAGTGTCCCACAGGCAGTTTGGTGTCTCCATGGGCAGAGTTTGGTGTCCCCACAGGCAGTTTGGTGTCCCCATGAGCAGTTTGGTGTCCCCATGAGCAGTTTGGTGTCCCCACAGGCAGTTTGGTGTCTCCATGGGCAGAGTTTGGTGTCCCCATGAGCAGTTTGGTGTCCCCACAGGCAGTTTGGTGTCCCCATGAGCAGTTTGGTGTCCCCACAGGCAGTTTGGTGTCCCCATGAGCAGTTTGGTGTCCCCACAGGCAGTTTGGTGTCCCCATGAGCAGTTTGGTGTCCCCATGGAGAGTTTGGTGTCCCCACGGGCAGTTTGGTGTCCCCACAGGCAGAGTTTGGTGTCCCCACAAGCAGTTTGGTGTCCCACAGGCAGTTTGGTGTCCCCACAGGCAGTTTGGTGTCCCCACAGGCAGTTTGGTGTCCCACAGGCAGTTTGGTGTCCCCATGAGCAGTTTGGTGTCCCCATGAGCAGTTTGGTGTCCCCACGGGCAGAGTTTGGTGTCCCCACAGGCTGTCAGGATTTGGGATGCCCTGAACCCCTCCAGATCTCTGCTTTCCCAGCTAATTTCTGCTTCTGAGCCCTGAGGGACCCCATGGTGGGAAGAATTCTGCTCTGCTCGCTAAAGGAGACTTCCCTCACTCCCCCTTCTGCCTCTCCCACCCTTCCTGAACCAGCTGAACTCGTCCTGGCAGCTGGAACATCTCCCTGGGCTCTTCCTCTCCTGGCCCCACACCATCCATCAGGAGCCACCGGGCCACTGTCCCTGCAGCCACCTGGACCAGTTCACCTGTCCTGGATCCTCACCAGTGGTGGCTCCCACCAGTTTTGCTTCCCATCATTCCCAGAGGGATTTTCCTGCACCTCTCTCATGCGGGAGCTGAATCCAGGTGACTGCTGCATCCAGAGGCTCAGTGCTCCAGAAATCCCGGTTCTTCTTGTGCCACACACGGAGCCCAGACATTCCCTGGATCACAGAGCTCGGAAGAAATTCCATTCCCACCTCCTCTCCCGGGACAGCGTGTGGCGCCTGTGGCTGGTGAAGCCAAAGGGACAGAATTCCAGAGGGGACAGAGGAGCCCCAATGCCCTGGACTGGTCGGGTGACCCCGAGGCCTCGCCCTGCTCCACTCCGGAGATCTTGGAGAGCAGCAAAGACTCTGCTGGTTTGTGGTGTTTGTGCTCCAGAGCTCTAAAGGAAGGGGGAAACCCTGCGGAATTCCAGTCCTGGCCTCCCCAGCAGGAATTCCTGGGATGTCTCCATGCAGTGATGGAAGCACCTGCTGGAATTCTTCCTGGCACCGCCACAAAAACCAGAGATTTCCTGATATTTAACAATATTTCAGAGGCCAAACATTGACCATCCCCAGCTGGGAGCGCCTTCCCGCCTTCATCCTCCTCACCGCTGGAATTCCATCCCGTGCCCATCCCCAGCTGGGATTCCATCCCGTGCCCATCCCCAGCTGGAATTCCATCCCGTGCCCATCCCCAGCTGGAATTCCATCCCGTGCCCATCCCCAGCTGGAATTCCCGACCCAACGCCCTCCTCGCCGCCAAGGAAAGGCTCCATCATTCCACGGAATCCCTCGGCTGCTGCTCCCGCTCTTCCCCCCTTTCCCCACCGATGGACAGCCGGGCCCGGCCGCCTCCCCCGAGGGGCAGGACCCCCCCCCCAAAAAATAAAAAAAAACAAAACCCCAAAATTAAAAAGAGGGAGCGCTGCGGAATCCTCTCTGCCAACCCCCCCCCGAAAAAAAAGTCCGTGGGCAGCCGGGCACTGCTGTAAATAGAATTCCTAGAGGAACAAAATAGCTCTTCTCTGACCTTCCCCTTGTGGTCGCACTTTGTACATTTAGTTGGAAAATTTGGTCACGTGCTGTATGTTTATAGAAAGTCGACTTTTTTTTTATATATATATATATATCTATACTAAAAAAAAAAAAAAATCCAACAAAAAACACCCCACAGTGAGTGCCGTGCTAGTAAAAAAAATAAAAATAAAAATTAAAAAAAAAAAAAAGAAAAATTAAGAAAAAATATAAAAAATAAATGAAGAAGATGAAGGAAAAAAAAGGGGATGGGAGGGGGGATGAACTGTAGAAATTTGCCTATTGTGTGTTTTCAAAAGACATTCCAGAATCTTCGGGGTGGGATGGGGTTGATTTGGGGCTTTTTTTTGTTTTGTTTTGTTTTGTTTTGTTTCTTCCTTTTGTTCATGTATGAAAGTCAGAAGTAACTTTTGGTTTTGTTCTGTTGGTTCAGTTTTGTTTCATGGATTGCCAAGCTCAGCTCTGCTGACGAGAGACAAACTCGAGGGGTGGGGTGGGATGGGGGGGACGCGGCGGGGGGAGAGCCTGGAGCTGGGACAGGACGGAGCGTGGACAGTCGGACAGTGGGAACCTGGCTGTGGCCACCAATGGCCACCAATGGCCACCAACAGGCACCAAGCCTGGAGAGCTGGACAGTGAGAACCTGGCTGTGGCCACCAACGGCCACCAATTGCCACCTACAGGCACCAAGCCTGGAGAGCTGGACAGCAGGAACCTGGCTGTGGCCACCAATGGCCACCAATTGCCACCAATGTCCACCAATGGGCACCGAGCCTCCTGGAGAGCAGGAACCTTGCTGTGGCCACCAATGGCCACCAATGGCCACCATCAGGCATTGAGACTGAGAACCGGACAGCAGGAACCTTGCTGTGGCCACCAATGGCCACCAAGCCTGGAGAGCCGGACAGTGAGAACCTGGCTGTGGCTACCAATGGCCACCAACGGCCACCAGTGGCCACCAACGAGCAACGAGACTGGAGAGACAGACAGCGAGAACCTGGCTGTGGCCACCTGTGGCCACCGGAGAGTGGCTGAGTGGATCCTCAGCTGCTGCTGACTTTGAGGGACCAAAAACCACCCAACGCCTCGTCCAGAGCAACAGTGACCAAGGGACACAGCCAGAAGTGGACACAGCAGAGGTGGACATGCCAGAGGTGCACACATCAGCAGAGATGGACACAGGCAGAGATGGACACAGGCAGAGATGGACACAGCCAGAGGTGGGCACAGCCAGAAGTGGACACAGCCAGAGGTGGGCACAGCCAGAAGTGGACACAGCCAGAGATGGACACAGGCAGAGATGGACACAGCCAGAGGTGGGCACAGCCAGAAGTGGACACAGCCAGAGGTGGACACATCAGACATGGACATGTCAGAGATGGACACAGCCAGAGATGGACACAGATGGACACACTCACAGCTGGCCACATCCAGGGACGCTCTCCCAGCTCCACCGCTCTCCCAGGCCTGCCGCTGACCCCTGCCACCCCTGGGGGACATTCATGACCTCGAGGGGCTTCCTTTGGCCCCCCCAGCCCTGTCCCGCCCCAGCACGGCCAGCCTCGGCCTCGCTGCCGCAGCAGATCGGCTCCTTTGTGTATTTAACGCTTCTAACCCGCCCTCCCCGGCACCCCGCGGGTCCCCCCTAGCTCCGTAGGGCATTCCCTGTCCCCCGATTCCTGCGGGATTGTCGCTTCTGTGTTTGCCTCATCGCCATCTGCTCCGGGCCGCGGGCGCGTGTGCGTGCGCCGGGTGTGTAAATATGGAACCGCGCCATAATTTATTCAGCTATATGGAGTAGATTTAGTAGGAAAGAGAAACTGGTTTTGCTTTAACTACCTGCTGCCTGTAGGTGTCTTTCTGTAACTCAGGCATAACTGTTATACATTAAAAGGAAAAAAAAGGAGAAAAAAAAAAAATTGATTCCAAGTGTCTTCATACCGGGAGTCGGGGGGGAGAGGAGCCTTGGGGATATCCAAAACAAGCAGGCAAATTCCAGCTGTTTTCCCTCAAAAAAACCTGGGCAAAACCACGGCACAAGGTAGAAAATCTGGGCAGATAAATCAAACTTTTAATTTTACCGCGGCTCCGCACGGGACGGGGACGATCCGAGGGACAACTGAGCCTTTATCCATTGATTCGGAGCAGCCCCGGTGCGTTAACCGGCACCGGCAGCAGAAAAATATTCCCAAAGTGTGTGTCCAGGGGAATAAAGGTTGGGAACAAAGGGCTGGATTCAGGAGCCCGCCTGGAGAGGTTTTGGCTCCCTGGAACAGGAGTTGAACTCCAGCCAAGCCATGCTGGGGTGATCGGAACGGAGCCCGAGCGGTGTTTGGGGCTGTCCTTCCTCAGAGGGGTCAGTCCAGGAGCTGCCTGGCCACCAAAGCCAGGAGAGGTCACCCCCGGATGGGGAACATCAAGTGTGGGGTGGGAAACACCAAATTTGGAATGGGTAACACCAAATATGGGGTGAGAAACACCAAATATGGGACGGGAGACACCAAACGTGGGATAGGAAACACCAAATATGGGATGGGAAACAAGTGTGGGGTGGGAAACAACAAGTGTGGGGTGAGAAACACCAAATATGGGGTGAGAAACACCAAACGTGGGATGGGTGACACCAAATATGGGATGGGAAACATCAAATATGGGATGGGTAACACCAAACGTGGGGTGGGAAACACCAAATTTGGAATGGGTACAAAATATGGGATAGGAAACACCAAATATGGGATGGGAATCACCAAGTGTGGGATGGAAAACACCAAGTGTGGGGTGGAAAACACCATATATGGGATAGGAAACAAGTGTGGGGCGGGAAATACCAAATATGGGATGGGAAACACCAAACGTGGGGTGGGAAACACCGAGCATGGGGTGGGAAACACCAAATATGGGATGGGAAACACCAAATATGGGATGGGTAACACCAAATATGGGATGGGTAACACCAAATATGGGATGGGTAACACCAAATATGGGATGGGAAACACCAAATATGGGATGGGTAACACCAAATATGGGATGGGTGACACCATAACCTGGGACCCCGCAGATCATTCCCAGCCCCATTCCTACATCCCTGCTGCTGATCCCGGAGATGTTTTAGGGCAGACCATTCCTATCTCCTGCCCCATATCCAGATCCCAATCCCTGATCCCGGGGGTGTTTTAGGGCAGATCATTCCCGGCTCCATTCCCACATCCAGATCCCAATCCCTGATCCTGGAGATGTTTTAGGGCAGATCATTCCCAGCCCCATTCCCACATCCCCTCTGCTGATCCCGGAGGACGCGGCTCCCCCCGAGCCGGAGCTCTCGGCTCTTCCCGAGCTGTTCCAGCTCCTGGAGCTGATTAAACCGGGCTGTGGCCCTGCATAAAATCAGGGAGTTCTGAGCAGGGACACGGGAGGGAATTAAATCCCTCAGGAAGGATTTCTGTGCCAGGCCCATTCCTTTCTTTTTTCGGGATTAATTGTAATTAAGATCCCGGCCCAGCCAGGCCTCGTGCTCACCTGCTGCGCACCAGCCTGGAATTTTAACATGGGAGCTCATCCTGCATTCCCAGAACATCCCTTCCCTCATCCCTGCGCCAGCATTCCCGGCATTTCTGCTCCAGCCTGACTCCTTTCGGGGTTTTTGGGGGTTTTCCTGGGAAAGAGGGGCTGGGGGAAAGGTTGGAGGGGAAGGGAGCAGGGCGAGGTGTGGCATTCCCAAATCCACATTCCCTGGAGAAAGCAGCCTGGGAGAGCAGGAATTTCCCCCTCTGGAGCCTTCCAGGTCCTTCCAAACCCTCTGGGGGTGCAGCAGGCCCAGTTTGGGGGTCTGTGGTTCCCTCCATCCCAATTCCCTCTTGGAATTCTCCGGGAATAGGGCGGGACCGGGGGGAGATCCCGTTTTTTCCCAGTGCTGGGGGGATCCCGGACACCACAATTCCCGAATTTCCCCAAATTCCTCAGGCTCTGTTTCCCCTCCAGCACCCCCTGGGCATCCCCAAAAACCCCACAGGGAGTAAATCGGATTCCGGGGGAGGAGCCAATGGAAAATATTGGGAATGTTCTCCTAAAACCAAGGAAGCAAAGCGTCCTCCTCCCTCCCAAGTCTCCCAAATCCCGAAAAATTTGACTCCAATCCCTCCCCCAGCTCCTGCCATCCTTTGGGATGGAATTTCCCGTCCTAGAGCTTCCTCCCCCCTCATCCTCACCTTCCTCTCCTTCCTCTTTTCCCTCCTCTCGTCCCTTAATTTTTATTTTTATTTTTTCAGGAGCTGGAAAGAAAAAAATGAAGGAAAGAAATAAACATATATGCGTTTATTTAATACTAAAAATAGAAATATATAATACATAATAAAGAAATAGAAATAGAAATATATAATAAAGAATAAAGAATAAAGAACAAAGAATAAAGAATAAAGAAATAGAAATATATAATAAAGAATAAAGAAATAGAAATAGAAGTATATAATGAATAGATATAGATATGTATATATATAGATATTGATATAGATATTGATATGGATATAGATATAAATATAGATATATATATAGATATAAATATAGATAGATATAGATATATAGATATAAGTATAGATATAGATGTAAATATAGATATAGATATAGATATAAATATAAATATAAATATAAATATAAATATAAATATAAATATAAATATAAATATAAATATAAATATAAATATAAATATAAATATCCAGGAATCCCAGTTGATTCCTGCACATTCCTCACCCCAAATTCCACCCAGGATTGCTTTTTGTAGCGAGCTGGGCTAATTATTCTTATTCTTATCCTTAGTCTTAGTCTTGGTCTAGTCTTCTTTCATTACTGTCATTATTATTATTATTATTATTATTATTATTATTATTATTATTATTATTATTATTATTATTATTATTATTATTATTTTCGGCAGGTTTGGGTTTATTCCAACCAGAAAAAAGAAATAAAAATCCGAGGGGGAAGAAGGGGAGGGAGGATGAGGATGGGAGGGAAGAGGAGGAGGGGGTGGGAATTAAAAAAAAAAAAAAAAGGGAAAAAAGGGAGAGAAGAAACCCAGAAGAAACTGTTCACATTTCCCGAGACACGGACAAAGCTTTTATGAATATAACTGGATTTGTAACAAGCATTGCAGCTGCATATAAGGCATTCAGACATGGAGACAATTTTACTAGATAATAGACTATCACGCAGGATACAATTTAAATTAAAAAATGCAATTTTCACCTTGAAATGAACAAATGATTACAATTTCTATACAAATTAAGGCATTCAGGCTCTCTTTCAGTAGTGGCATCAGCCCATGAAATATGACATAATTACCATGAAATACATTTTCAAATATTTTGATTTTTTTGTCCGCCGCTTTTTTTTTAAAAAAAAAAATAAAATAAAACCCAGCCCGGGCTGTTCTCTGTGGAGGGGGGAGAGCGGCTCCCATTATCCCACCTTCTGGGGAAAAACACATTAAAAAGAAAAGAAAAACTAGCCAAAGATTAAACCTTCCCCCGCCTTCCCCCTCCTCTCGACTGGCGAGATAAAAATTGAAAAAAAAAATCAGACAGAAAGAAAAGGGACGCGAGCGAAAAGGCTCCAAAGCCGGGAGATTTATCTAAATTACTACGCTTATCTGCAAAAATCACATCTGCCCGTTTATCTCCCCGCTTCGGATTCCTCTCCTTTTACTTTTTAATTATTTTATGCTCTTTTATTTTTTTATTATTATTTTATTTATTATTATTTTATTTATTATTATTTTATTTATTATTATTTTATTTGTTATTTTCTATTATTTTATTTTTATTTATTTTATTTTATTTTATTATTTGATTATTTTATTTCTTTTTATTATTTAATTTTTAGTATTTTTTATTATTGTATTTATATTTCTTTTCATTATTATATTTCTTCATTATTTTATTATTTCTTCATTATTATTATATTTCTATTATTTCTATTATTATATTATTATTTTATATATATTTATAATTATATTTATATTTTATATTATTATTATATTATTCCTATTATTCTATTATTTCTATTATTTATATTCTATTATTTTTAGTATTTTTTATTTTTTTTTACTATTTCTTTTCATTATTGTATTTCTTTTTATTATTATATTTCCTTTTATTATTTTACTTCTTTTCATTATTGTATTTCTTTTTATTATTATATTTATTTTTACTATTTTATTTCTTTTTACTCTAATGCATTCCCCCTGTCCGGGCTGAGGCTACGAGGGGGATCAGAGGGGCTCTGATCCCGGTGGGAATGACGGGAATTCCAGGACTGGGAAGTTGGAGGGAGGAGTTGGAATTTTGGGGGTAAAATATGGGAATTATAAGGGGAATTTTGGGGGTAAAACATAATTTTTCAAGAGCCTCCAGTGAACTTTTCCCGCCTGGATCGGGAGAACGGGCGGTGCCGCCGTGCCAGACTTGGAATTTTTGGAATTCCTCCAGAAAACGGCTCCAGCTCCATCGGCGGAAGGGATTGGGCTGGGATTTTGGGAAGGAACTCCCGCCCGCGCTGGAATTCCCAGAGAACTGGGAGATTCCAAGGCCGGCTTGGATGGGTTGGGACCCGGGATGGGCTTTCAGGTCCTTCCAAGCCAACCCATTCCAGGATTCCCTGTGTTTTCCCGGAATTCCGAGCTGGGAAGTTCCCTCTTCCTTTTGGGGCGCTGCCTGACTTTAAAACTTTTCAATCCTGGAGACGTGGGGCGGGATAATCCCAGATTTTGGGCTCCCAGCTCGCCCGGGTCCAACATTCCCAGGTTTTTTTGTCCCACTTTCCGCTGGATTTTGGGAAAACTCGGGCGGGGTTTGTCCCTCCTCCAGAATCCAGGGAGGGTTTCTCCAGAACAGCAGCTCCCAATCCTTGTTTTTCATGGAATAAAATCCCTTTTCCCTGTGATTTCCATCCCTCCCTCTCTCCAAATCCCACAAGGAATTTGGGTTGGGATCGCTCCGGCCTTGGTTCCCCTCAAGGTTTATTGACCTCCGCCCCCATTTCTCAGCTTTTGCTCCCAAAATTTGGAGCTTTCCCTCCAAATTCCCGCTCTGGGATCCGCATCCTGCTCATTCCCATCAAGAAGGGAATGAGGAGGATTCATTCCCTTCCAGTTTGGAAATTTGGAGGAGTTTTAGGGCCAAAAAATCTGTTTTTTGGTGGTGGTGAGCGGCCCCTGTGGCTCCCAAAGGGAATTTTAAACCAAAACCTGGAATTCTAGCCAGCTATCCACGAGGAAATCTCCGTTCCGCGCCCGGATGCTCTCAGAGAATCCGGGAATGATTTCACGTGGATCCCTGCAGCCCTGGGAGAGGAATCAACCCCCTCTATAAATAATTTCATTTTTAATTAACATATTCCTCCAAATTTGCCCACCTCCATCTGGAAAAGCTGGCGGCTCCGGGTATCCGATAACAGATATTGATTTTGGGCTGGAGAGCCGCGCCGGGGCACAGAAGTGCTCCGAGCAGCGCTTTCCAGGCGATCGATGATTTCAGCTGAGAAATTATTCAGAATTCGGGGAGGGAGAAAAAAAAAAAAGGAGCTTTTTAGCGGGAGCTGGAGCTGCTGGGTCTGCGCTCGATAAATGAAATAAAAATAAAAATGTGGTTTGGTTTTTTCTTTTCTTGAAGAGGAGGAGGGGATGTGGGATGGGCGGGCCCTTCCCTCTCCAAGATGGGAATTCGGGAATGAGTTCCAGGAGAGGTTGGAGAACACCGAGAGCGTTCCCAGCTCAGGGCTGGGGTTTTTGTTGGGTTTTGTTTTATTGGTGTTTGGGTTTTATTTCCTTTAACCCAAACTGCGCCCGGCCTCACCGGGAACGTTTCCCATTCCCGTTGCCATTCTCACCGGATTTTAACCCAAATTAAGCCGGGTGTGTCTCCATCGAGCCAATCCTGGGAGCCAGAGTCCCCTTGGGATGGGATGTGGGAAAAGCGGATCTGTGTCCACTGCGGGTGTGGGGACCAACCCTGTCCCTGTCCCAGCGCTGTCCCTGTCCCCATCCCTGTCCCCATCCCTGTCCCATTCCTGTCCCAGTCCCTGTCCGTCTCCCCATCCCTGTCCCCATCCCATGTCCCTGTCCCCGTCCCCAGCCCCTTCTGTCACAGCTCGGGGACAGCTCATCCCAGCCCCGCTCCCATTCCCATTCCAGAGCCGCTCCCCAACCAGTGCCGGAGCTCGGAGCCACCCCCGGCTCTGCTCGGGACCCTCTGGACACTTCCCGAGGGATTCCCACTGCTGGGAGGATCCATCCTCGCCCCACTGAGCCCCGGGAGCACCGGGAACGTCGGGATGCAGCTCATTCTCCGGGTGGAAGGTGATCCCTCGAGCTCGCTTGTGGCCAGCCTGGGAAGAGCTGAGGCTGCCCAGAGCAGGCTCCTTCCCAAACCTCCCAATTCCCAAACCTCCCCATTCCCGACCCTCCCAATTCCCAAACCTCCCAATTCCCAACTCTCCCAGTTCCCGACCCTCCCAATTCCTGACCCTCCCAATTCCCAAACCTCCCAATTCCTGACCTTCCCAATTCCCGACCCTCCCAATTCCCGACCCTCCCAATTCCCAAACCTCCCAATTCCCAAACCTCCCAATTCCCAAACCTCCCAATTCCCGACCCTCCTAATTCCCAAACCTCCCAATTCCTGACCCTCACATTTCCCGACCCTCCCAATTCCCGACCCTCCCAATTCCCGACCCTCCCAATTCCTGACCCTCCCAATTCCCGACCCTCCCAATTCCCGACCCTCCCAATTCCCAACCTTCCCAATTCCTGACCCTCCCAATTCCCGACCCTCCCAATTCCTGACCCTCCCAATTCCCAACTCTCCCTATTCCCAAATCTCCCAATTCCCAAATCTCCCAATTCCTGACCCTCCCATTTCCCGACATTCCCATTTCCCAAATCCCCCATTTCCCAAACTCCCACTGGGAGCCTCCCAAAAGGGAGTTTTGGGCAGTAAATTTGGGCTAAATGACGTCATTACCTGAGGCTGGAATTGCAGGATTAACCCCCAATATGCAAATGAACCAAATCTACCGAAAGTTCCCCCAAAAGTGTGAGAAGCCAAAGTGAGCCGCGGAACATTTTGGGTGCAGCCCCTGGGGGGCTTCATCTGCCTGAAACACACCTGAGGCCCTTCAGTAAATAAATAAAATAATACTAATAATAATGCTAATAATACTAATAATACCAATAATGCTAATACTAATACTGATAATACTAATATTAATAATACCAAGAATACCAACAGTACCAATAGTATCAATAATACCAATAATACTACTAATACCAATAGTACCAATAGTCCCAATAATACTAATACTAATCATACTAATAATCCTAATAATGCTGCTAATACCAAGCATACCAATAATACCAATAATACACTACTAATCATACTAATAATACTAATAATACCGCTAATACCAAGCATACCAATAGTACAAATAGTACCAATAATACTAATGCTAATCATACTAATAATACTGCTAATACCAAGCATACCAATAGTACCAATAATACCAATAATACTAATGCTAATCATACTAATAATACTAATAATACTGCTAATACCAAGCATACCAATAGTACCAATAATACCAATAATACTACTGCTAACCATACTAATAATACTAATAATGCTAATACCAATCATACCAATAGTACCAATAATACTAATACTAATATTAATACTAATAATACTAATAATGCTGATAAATAAATAATTAAATGAATGAATAAATGAAAATTTTGCTTTTTTTATTCCCTTGGTTTTATCCGCCCTCCCCCGTTTTTAGGGAGCGGCATCACCTGCGCCTTTAAGGCCGGCCCCAGCTGGGTTCCCCACCCGGCTGGAGAGGATGCGGAATTAAGTTCTGAGAGGCTCCCGCAGCTGAGGCAGATGCGGCTCAGAGCCGGCTCTTTATGTATTCATGAGCTGTGTGGAAGGGAAATAAAAGGATTCATTACCACGCAAAGTGTTACTAATGACATGTACCTGGTGCCGGGCACCTCTGCAAATCTAATGCGGCGCGGGCAGGAGAAAATTCCATTCCCTTCTCCAGGGCCGCGGCCGAATGGAAAATTTCCCCTCCTTGGCCCTGCCTCATTCCGCATTCACTAAAAGCCACATTTACAATTCTTCTGCCATTATGTCCTACCAGGGCCTCTGCGCCTCTTGGCACGACCTTGAGATGAGCTGAAAATTGGAAATTCGCTGCCGCAGCCGGGCTGGGGACGGGAACAGATCGGGATCCTCTTCCCGAGGGGTGGGGAGAGACAGGGAGAGGGGAAAAGGGAGAGAAAGAGGGGAAGAGAAAAGGGGAGAGAAAATGAGAAAGAGAGAAAAGGGGGAAAAAGGGAGAGAGAAAGAGAGAAAAAGGGAGATAGGAAGAGAAAAAGGGGAAAAAGGGGAAAAAGAGGAGAAGGGAAGGGAAGGGAAGGGAAGGGAAGGGAAGGGAAGGGAAGGGAAGGGAAGGGAAGGGAAGGGAAGGGAAGGGAAGGGAAGGGAAGGGAAGGGAAGGGAAGGGAAGGGAAGGGAAGGGAAGGGAAGGGAAGGGAAGGGAAGGGAAGGGAAGGGAAGGGAAGGGAAGGGAAGGGAAGGGAAGGGAAGGGAAGGGAAGGGAAGGGAAGGGAAGGGAAGGGAAGGGAAGGGAAGGGAAGGGAAGGGAAGGGAAGGGAAGGGAAGGGAAGGGAAGGGAAGGGAAGGGAAGGGAAGGGAAGGGAAGGGAAGGGAAGGGAAGGGAAAAGCTTTAACTCTCTTGAAATTCCCAGCAGGAAAAGGTGGGGGATGTGTCCGGGATGAGGGGTGGGGGACAGGGATCCAGGGATAAATGGATTAATGGGAGTGGCCTCGGTTCCACACCATTTCACAGCCCTTGGCGGTGCTCCACGAGGTGTTCGCAAAGAAACTCCTTTATCTCATCCCAAATTCCATTCCCAGCCCAGGGGCAGGTTTTGGGATGCCTCTTTTACTCCGTGCCCTGGTGCTGCAGGATCCCTCCCACAGCGGCATTCCCTATGGAAAACCCTTCATCCCTTCCAGGGACCTCTCCTGCACTCCCAGACCCATCCCAGACCCTTCCACTTCTCCTCTCCCAGTCCCTTTCCTCACTCCCAGCTGTGCTCGGGCCGCTGTTGGAGGCTTTCTCCAACATTCCTGCATTTTTGGGGCATCCTTGTTTGGATCAGGTCCGGGCTGGGCTCTGGGAAGTTGTGGAGAAGGACCAGGATTTCAGGAATTATTGATTTCATCTGGCTGTGAGGGAGGAGAGTTCCCAAAATGGGAGGAGAAGGGGCTGGGTGGGCTCTGCTCCCACTCCGCTGATGCAGCTCCAGCAGCTCAGCAGGGTCATTCCCAATTTATCCCGTAATTCTCATCCCGAGGAGCTAAATCAGACACTGAGGAGGGGCTGCCCACCAGGACAGGGTGGGAGGGGGGAGCAGAACCGGCCTGGTGCCAAACCCCAGCTCCTCGGGTTCCATCGCTGGCCGGGGCAGCTGCCTCTGCCAGTGCCAGGCTTGGCCCATCCAGAGCTCGGCCAGGCTGGAGCTGTCCTGGAGATGTTACGGAGCTGTTCTGGAGCTGTTCCTGGAGCTGTTCTGGGGCTGTTCCTGGAGATGTTCTGGAGCTGTTCTGGGGCTGTTCTGGAGCTGTTCCTGGAGCTGTTCCTGGAGCTGTTCTGGGGCTGTTCTGGGGCTGTTCCTGGAGCTGCTCTGGGGCTGTTCCTGGAGCTGTTCTGGAGCTGTTCTGGGGCTGTTCCTGGAGCTGTTCCTGGAGCTGTTCTGGGGCTGTTCCTGGAGCTGTTCTGGAGCTGTTCTGGGGCTGTTCTGGGGCTGTTCCTGGAGCTGCTCTGGAGCTGTTCCTGGAGCTGTTCTGGGGCTGTTCCTGGAGCTGCTCTGGAGCTGTTCCGAGGCTGTTCCTGGAGCTGTTCTGGAGCTGTTCCTGGAGCTGTTCTGGGGCTGTTCCTGGAGATGTTCTGGAGCTGTTCTGGGGCTGTTCCTGGAGCTGTTCCTGGAGCTGTTCTGGGGCTGTTCTGGGGCTGTTCTGGAGCCGTTCCGGAGCTGATCTAGAACCGTTCCGGAGCTGATCTAGAACCGTTCTAGAGCAGATCTAGAACGTGATCTAGAACCGTTCTAGAGCTGATCTAGAACGGTTCTAGATCACGTTCTAGATCTGCTCTAGAACGGTTCTAGATCACGTTCTAGATCGGCTCTAGAACGGTTCTAGATCACGTTCTAGATCGGCTCTAGAACCGTTCTAGATTGTGTTCCGGAGCTGTTCTGGAGCCGTTCCTGGAGCTGTTCTGGAGCTGTTCTGGAGCTGTTCCTGGAGCTGTTCCTGGAGCTCTTCCTGGAGCTCTTCCTGGAGCTCTTCCTGGAGCTGTTCTGGGGCTGTTCCTGGAGCTGTTCTGGAGCTGTTCTGGGGCTGTTCCTGGAGCTGTTCTGGAGCTGTTCTGGGGCTGTTCCTGGAGCTGTTCCTGGAGCTGTTCTGGAGCTGTTCCTGGAGCTGTTCTGGAGCTGTTCTGGGGCTGTTCCTGGAGCTGTTCTGGAGCTGTTCTGGGGCTGTTCCTGGAGCTGGTTCAGATCTCTCACAGCCTCGGGGGGACCTGCACCTTCCCCAACCAGGAAAAGCCGTCCCGCTGCCCTCACCCAGTGTCCCTCACTGGTGGCTTTTGATCCTCCACTGTTCACTCCTTTTCCACAGAAATCCCTTCCTTTGTGCCGTGGCTTTCCAGGGAAATGGAAATTGCCTTCCCCTTGTCCCCCTCCAGCCTTTCCCTCTTCCCATTCCTGTCCAGCCGTGCCTCCTTCTCCCTTTCCTCCTGCCCAAATCCCTGACCCTGCCCAAATCCTTTCCTGTGCCCAAATCCCTGCCCAAATCCCTTCCCAGATCTCTGCCCAAATCCCTGCCTGTGCCCAAATCCCTTTCTGTGCCTAAATCCCTTCCTGTGCCTAAATCCCTTCCTGTGCCCAAATCTCTGCCCGAATCCCTTCCCAGATCTCTGCCCAAATCCCTGTCCGTGCCCAAATCCCTGTCCAAACCCCCTCCCTCCATCCCTCCCTCCGTCCCCTGTCAGGGCCCATCCATGGGTTGGCTCCGTTCCCTGTTTACCGAGGCTGTTTGTGTAACTGGAGATTTTCTAATTTAATCAAGGCTGGGTTCGTGATTCCAGCGCTCGTTTGCCAGCCCCGCTCCCTGATTAATTCACGGGGTGTCACACGCGCTGTTCTGCCTTGTTTGTCACTGCTGCCACCGTGTCCTGCGCCAGTGCCCGCGCTCCAGGTGTGCCGGGCAGGGAAAACTCCTGTGGTGGGGATGGGGACACCAGGGTGAACCCAACCCCTCGGGATGGGGAAACCGGGGTGAACCCAAACCCTCGGGATGGGGACACCGGGGTGAACCCAAACTCCCGGGATGGGGACACCGGGGTGAACCCAAACTCCCGGGATGGGAACACCGGGGTTAACCCAAACCTCGGGGTGGGGAAACCGGGGTGAACCCAACCCCTCGGGATGGGGAAACCGGGGTGAACCCAACCCCTCGGGATGGGGACACCGGGGTGAACCCAAACTCCCAGGATGGGGACACCGGGGTTAACCCAAACCTCGGGGTGGGGACACCGGGGTTAACCCAAACCCTCGGGATGGGGACACCGGGGTTAACCCAAACCTCGGGGTGGGGACACCGGGGTTAACCCAAACCTCGGGGTGGGGACACTGGGGTTAACCCAAACTCCCAGGATGGGGAAACCAGGGTGAACCCAAACACCTGGGATGGGGACACCGGGGTGATCCCAAGCCCTCAGGATGGGGACACCGGGGTGATCCCAAGCCCTCAGGATGGGGACACCGGGGTGAACCCAAACCCTCGGGATGGGAAGTTGAGATGTAGCTTTAGGGAGTGTCTGGGAACTGTTGGAATTGCTGCACCCAAAATCTCACGGCTGGGAGGGAACAGGTTAATTTTTTTAGGGAGAGGAGGTGTGGGATCAGTCAGGCTCCTGGCAGGGGATGGGATGGGTGACCAGGATGGGTGACGTGGAAGGGATGGGAAGGGATGGGATGGGATGGGATGGGATGGGATCCATGGGATGGGATGGGATGGGATGGGATCCATGGGATGGGATGGGATGGGATGGGATGGGATGGGATGGGATGGGATGGGGTGGGATGGGATGGGATGGGATCCATGGGATGGGATCCATGGGATGGGATGGGATGGGATGGGATGGGATGGGATGGGATGGGATGGGATGGGATGGGATCCATGGGATGGGATGGGATCCATGGGATGGGGATGGGATGGGATGGGGTGGGATGGGATGGGATGGGATGGGATCCATGGGATGGGATCCATGGGATGGGATGGGATGGGATGGGATGGGATGGGATGGGATGGGATGGGATTGGTGACCAGGACGGGATGGGTGACCAGGATGGGTGGCCTGGAAGGGACAGTGACCTGCTGTCCCAAGGAAAGCGGGGACGAGCTCTGGATTTCCCAGGTCCGTGCGGTTGGGGTGAGAAAAGGGGGATGGAAAAGGAGCGGGAGATGGATGGAGGGGGGAACCGGAGCTGCGGCCGCTTGGATTTCATCCCTCTCGGGGAAAAGCGGAGCCCGGGATGTTTTCCCAGGCTGAGGAGGAGCCGCAGCTGGTTCCCCCCGGCCGGGACAGAAGCAGGCACTGAAGCGCTGCCAAAGCCGCGGCGTTCCCGATGAAATCGGGAGCCGGGGAAGGTTCCAGGCGGGCTCTCCCCGGCTGCGGGAGAAAGATGAGACCCTCCCCGGCAGCAGCTGCTCCCCACATTGCCCAGCTCGGGGAAAAGAGCGGCGGGAGCCTCCGGCGAGCTGTCAGCGCTGTTAAAAGGAGCTGACAGCGGGGGAGGCGGCGCGGGCTGTAAGTGCAGGTGTTGGCGGGGAATTATCGCCTTCCCCGCAGCCCAAATCACCCCCTCCTCATCCTCGGGGCACAGGGAGGGACCGAGGGGCTCTGGGACGGGGTTCGGCCCGGGAATGGCAGAGGGAGCAGCTCCCAAGGGGCAGGAACGCGCCTGGGTGGGCGCCCCGTGTTCTCCCAGGGGGGCTCAAAGCCCCGGCTGGGAACAGAATTCCCGTTTTAGGGACCGAACCAGCAGGAAAGGCGAGGATTTCACCTCCCTCCTTCCTTCTTCCATGCTCAGCCCCTGCCCCTCAGCAGGCTCCAAGCGCAGATTTCCTGCCCGAAGCCGCTCCCTCCTCTCCAGCCCTGCGCAGGTGAGGAGCAGGACGGCATCCAAAGGGACAGCCGGGACAACTCTTCTATTCCTGGGACGGACTAAACCCCTCCGTTCCGGGCTCCTCCGAGGCAGGAATGGGTCAGGACGGGGATTTTGGCTGATTCCCCCCCATCATTTCACCCCAAAGCTGTGTTTGGGCACGAGATGCTCGGTAGCTCCTTCCCGAGACTGATTTCTTCTTCCCTGAGGTGGAAAAATGAACCTGAGGGGCGGCTGGAGCTGTGCCGGGAGGGTTGGGATGGGGTCGGGAATCTCACCAGAGGGCACTGCCAGGCTCCCCAGGGAATGGTGACATTCCCGAGGCTCCAGGAGCTCCTCCAGGAGCGTTTGGACAATCCCAGGCTGGGATTGTCGGGATCATCAGCGAGCCCAGTGCGTTTCTTCCAGCTCAGGACATTCCCTGAGTCTGGGATTTATCCGGCGGGATCTCTGGGATGCACAGCTCCCAATCCCAAAAGAAACCATCCCAAATCCTCCCCAGGAGCTCCTCCTGCCCTCATTCCCGCTGGGAGCGACATCTGTGGCCTCTTCCATCTTCGGGAATCTCATTCCCCAGCAGCAATCCATCAGCACGAACTCCCCGAATTCCCGCGGGGAGGATTCCGACCCTGGGGAAATCCGCTTTGTTCCCGGCCAGGCAATTCCCGGAGAACAGCTCCGCGCAGTGGGACCAGGGCCAGGAACAAGCTCCCCCAGGGGAGGGGGAACAAAGGCACCGGGACAGCGGCAGGAACCGCCCGAGGGCGGCGCTGGGCTCCGGGAGAGCCCCCGGGGTGCGGCCCGGCCGCTCTGCTGATGGGAATCCCGCTTTTCCAGCCACGGAATTCCTTGTGTTCAACAAGAATCCCGCTTTTCCAGGCAGGGAATTCCTTGTGTTCAACAGGAATCCCGCTTTTCCAGGCAGGGAATTCCTTGTGTTCAACAGGAATCCCGCTTTTCCAGGCAGGGAATTCCTTGTGTTCAACAGGAATCCCGCTTTTCCAGGCAGGGAATTCCTTGTGTTCGACAGGAATCCCGCTTTTCCAGGCAGGGAATTCCTTGTGTTCGACAGGAATCCCGCTTTTCCAGCCACGGAATTCCTTGTGTTCAACAGGAATCCCCCTTTTCCAGCCACGGAATTCCTTGTGTTCAACAGGAATCCCCCTTTTCCAGCCACGGAATTCCTTGTGCTCGATACGAAATTCCCTCTTCCAGGTTCAGGTTTCCTTGTGTTCAACAGGAATTTCTCTTTTCCAGACCCAGAATTCCTTGTGTTCGACAGGAATCCCGCTTTTCCAGGCAGGGAATTCCTTGTGTTCGACAGGAATTTCTCTTTCCCAGACACAGAATTCCTTGTGTTCGACAGGAATTTCACTTTTCCAGGCAGAGATTTCCTTGTGTTTGATAAGAATTTTGCTTTTCCAGGTCCAGAATTCCTTGTGTTCAACAGGAATTTCACTTTTCCAGACACAGAATTCCTTGTGTTCGACAGGAATTTCTCTTTTCCAGACCCAGAATTCCCCGTGCTCGCTCTCAGAGAAGGAAGGAGCCGCTTGTGCCGTGTCCGGTTTTTTTTTTTTTGCACCCTGGGAATATCCCGGGCCCCGCAGCCCGTGGGGAACTGGGGAGAAGCAGCAGATCTGCTGGTTTGGGACATTTCCAGCAGATTTTGGGGGTTGTGGGCTGGGAATTCCGTGGGAAGGAGCTGCTCCGTGTCACCTGTGGGGGGACAATCCCAAAACCAGGGAGCAGCACTTTAGGGACCCCCACAAGGGGTTAAACCCCAGGAGCAGGGGCTGAGGCTGCTCCAGGGACCCCCACAAGGAGTTAAACCCCAGGAGCAGGGGCTGAGGCCGCTCCAGGGACCCCCACAAGGGGTTAAACCCCAGCCCAGGCTCCCCCTGCCCTGCCAGGGAGCCGAGCTTGGGTTTCACGAGCGGCTCAGGCTGTAAAACCCGATCGTGGCTCTGCCCTGATTGATGGTGGAACATCAGGGGAGGGGGATCACGTTCTCAAGGGCTGACATCCAACCCCATCCCACCCTTCCTCAACCCCCCTCGCCAGCCCAGCAGCAAAGCTGGGCCCAGTTGGGCCCGGCCCAGTCGTTTCCAGGCAGGGATGGAGGGGAAAGGGGGGAACAGCATCTCTTGGGGGCTCGGACATCACCCCCGGGTGGGTGAGCAGCAGCTCAGGGGGAGGTTTGGGGTTGTGGGAAGCGCTGGGGCCGCCCCTGGATCCCTGGGAGTGCCCAAGGCCGGGCTGGACAGGGCTTGGAGCAGCCGGGGACGGTGGAAGGTGGCAGGGTTAGGGTTAGGATGGGCTTTAAGGTCCCTCCATCCCAAAGCACTCTATGGATTTGTGAATCTCACCACACGCGGCAGCACATCTGGGGTGCCTCACTGCCCTCCCACTTCACCCCGGGACAATCCCAGCGTCCAACAAAGCCCTTCTGAGCAAACCGAGCTGCAGAGGAGCAACCCCGGCAGAGGGGAATTGGCTGCTGGATGGAGCAGGGGGTGCTGCCAGAGCTCCTGGGCACCCACATCCTCTCCTCGGCACAGCCAAACCTCCCCTGGGTGTTGATGTGCAACCCCCCGAGCAGAGGGAGAGGAGCCCAGGGCAGCAGGAGCAGCTCCGAGCATCCCCCCGGCTCCCTCCGCCTGCATCCAGCTGGAGCTGCCTCCCCTCCCTCCCCTCCCTCCCTCCCCTCCCCTCCTCTTGGCATCCCCTGGCTGCAGGCACCAGCCGAGAGAGCCGGGGCTGAGAGAACAGAGCCCTCAGCTGGATTTTGGGCAGCTGGAGGGGAGAACAGCGCGGTCATTCCGTGCTGCAGCCCGGCTGCTGCTCCCAGCACCGGGATTTGTGTGCGGGAACCGCCCGGTGCTCCCCGGGACCTGCCGGCAAGGGGAGGGTTAAGGGCAGCCCGGGATCATTTCCCCCTCTTTCCCCTGGAGAAGGAGCCCGGGATGAGGATCCCCAGCCGGGGCTGATGTCACCGGGCCCGGGCACAGCTGTCCCCGCACATCGCGCTGCCACCGGCACCGGGGCCAGCCGGGACCGGGGCCAGCCGGGGCCAGCCGGGACCGGGACCAGCCGGGGCCAGCGGGGACCGGGACCAGCGGGGACCAGCCGGGACCGGGGCCAGCCGGGACCAGCCGGGACCGGGGCCAGCCGGGACCAGCCGGGACCAGCCGGGACCGGGGCCAGCCGGAACCGGGGCCAGCCGGGACCGGGGCCAGCCGGGACCAGCCGGGACCGGGACCAGCCGGGACCGGGACCAGCCGGGACCAGCCGGGACCGGGCCAGGGGGGGCCGCATTCCTGGGCCGTCACCGCCGCTCCCCACCGAGCCAGGGTGAGGCTCGGCCCCGCTCCCGCAGCTGCTCCCCGCGGGGTCTGCAGAGCAAGGCGGGGACGGAGATGTCACCCCCGGCTTCCCAGCCCTGAGCCCCTCCCAGAGCTCCCATCCCAGCCCTTCCCGCAGGAATTGGGATCCCGGTTGTCTCCGTGCTGACTGCAGAGCCTTCAGCCCCGACCCGGGCTCGCTCCCGGTGCTGAGCCTCAACTTCCCCATCCCCGCAGGGATCAAAAACCTGAGGAGGGATTCCGGGCTTTGGAATCCCTCTGGGAACACCTCTGGATGTTTCCACCGCACCCACCCAGAGCCTCCAGCCCGGCCCCTGAGGGCTGCACCCTCTGGAGCTCAGGGGATTTGGCACCCAGCGAATCTCCCTGGGAGCCCAAAATCCAATTTTCCCTGTTCCCTACAGGCCCCCAGGTCCCATCGTGTGCTTTTCCACAGGCTGGAATCCTCTTTCCCTGCATTATCGCCCCTCTCTGTGCGGCTGTGGCACTGGAGAGACTGGTCCCAGTTCGCCATCCCAGCACAGCCCAGTTTGGCCGCGCAGAGGGCACAACATTCCCTGCTGCGAGCTTTTCCTTTCCTTTCCTTTCCTTTCCTTTCCTTTCCTTTCCTTTCCTTTCCTTTCCTTTCCTTTCCTTTCCTTTCCTTTCCTTTCCTTTCCTTTCCTTTCCTTTCCTTTCCTTTCCTTTCCTTTCCTTTCCTTTCCTTTCCTTTCCTTTCCTTTCCTTTCCTTTCCTTTCCTTTCCTTTCCCTTTCCCTTTCCCTTTCCCTTTCCCTTTCCCTTTCCCTTCCCTTTCCCTTCCCTTTCCCTTCCCTTTCCCTTCCCTTTCCCTTCCCTTTCCCTTCCCTTTCCCTTCCCTTTCCCTTCTTCCCTTTCCCTTCTTCCCTTTCCCTTCTTCCCTTTCCCTTCTTCCCTTTCCCTTCTTCCCTTTCCCTTCTTCCCTTTCCCTTCTTCCCTTTCCCTTCTTCCCTTTCCCTTCTTCCCTTTCCCTTCTTCCCTTTCCCTTCTTCCCTTTCCCTTTCCCTTCCCTTCCCCTTCCCTTTTCCCGGTGTTCCTGCCCGTCTCCAGGGGCATTCCCGGTTTTTGGGGATCCGCATTTCCCCCGAGCCGGGGGTACAAAGCTCCGGGGGAGCTGCGGGAATGATCTCACGTGGATTGAATGTTTCGGACGGCACCGGGAGCCGGAGCGGGGAGAATCGATTGTCCCCGGCAGCTCCGCCCGGCCGGCTCTGCGGCACAGCCGCCCAAATGTCAGCTTTGTCATCTCGGATCCGCCAGCACCGCTCGGGCCGGGGGCGAAGAACCCAAGAGGGGGAAAAAAATCCACCACAAAAAAAATAAAATAAAATAAAATAAAATAAAATAAAATAAAATAAAATATAAAATAAAATAAAATAAAATATAAAATAAAATCAAATATAAAATAAAATCAAATATAAAATAAAATCAAATATAATATAAAATAAAATAAAATAAAAAATAAAATAAAAAATAAAATAAAATAAAAAATAAAATAAAATAAAAAATAAAATAAAATAAAAAATAAAATAAAATAAAAAATAAAATAAAATAAAAAATAAAATAAAATAAAAAATAAAATAAAATAAAATAAAATAAAATAAAATAAAATAAAGCCCTCCCCCCAAGGGCAGAGCGGGGCTGCCGCTGGGATGATGCGGATAATCGGCCCCGGGAGGGGGGAACATCCACGGGCAGGAGCGGAGCGGTCCCTGGGCGCTGTGTACACGCAGATCCCTTATCGCTGAGGGATGGAAAACAGCAGCTGAGATGGGAGCGCTGATACATCTTAAACAGCCCGGGAGGGGCGGGGGGATGCGGAGGGAGGGGAGGGGGGGTCTCTGCGCTGGGGCTGAGCGGGGGGAGCTGGGCTGCAGGGACAGGAGAGGATTGGGGGGGACAAACCCCAGGACAGGGAGTGTGGGGACAGAGAGGCCTCGCTGGGGATCAAAGGGCTTCCAGGGAAAAGAATCCGAGGGGATTGAGGGTTGTGCTCCAGGCACGGAGCTCTGGGAGGATGAGGAGGACGAGGAGGACGAGGAGGACGAGGAGGACGAGGAGGATGAGGAGGATATTTTTCCCCCGGGGGCAAAGGGCTGGAGCTCCCCCTGCCCACCCTGGCCCAGGATCCACCCCTTTGGACGGACCAGGATCCAGATTTTGGGTGGAGCAAGGGTCAAGGAGGGGCAAGGATCAAGCTTTTGGGTGTGCTGGGATCCAGATTTTGGCTGGAGCAGGATCCACCCCTTTGGATGGACCAGGATCCAGATTTTGGGTGGACCAAGATCCAGATTTTGGATGGAGCAGGATCCAGATTTTGGACGGAGCAGGATCCATTTTTTGGATGGTCCAGGACCCCTTTGGATGGCTCTGCATGGAGTCCATCAGCTCCGAACCTCCACGGTCCCATCCCATGGGTGGGGGCTGTCCCGAGCGGTTCCGTGCCCCCATCCAGCCCCAGGCTCTCCCATCCCGGAGCCGCCGGGCAGGGGCAGGAATTCCCTCCTAATCCCAAAACCACCCCGCTCCAGCTCCTGCTCCGCCTGCCGAGCCAGCAGGGAGTGATTTACACCCGGGGGCTTCCCCGCCTTCACCTGTTCCCCTCTGGGCCGGGCTGGCTCCGGAGGAATCGCAGCCGAACCCTCCCCGGGGACAGCGGCAGCCGCCGGCTCCGCTCCCCAGCCCTTCCCGAGCCTCAGCATCCCCGGCCGGGAAGCGATTCCAGCTGGGAAGGAGGGCGCTCCCCACCCAGCTTTGGTTGGCTAAATGAGTCTGGGGGTGCTCGAGGGGCTCTCTGCTCCCATCCCCTTCATTTTTTCCAGGGTTTTTTGCCCTGCCCTGAGGTGGGGTCACGTCTCCTTCAAGCCCCAGGGATGTGAATCCCCTCTTTATTTGTTTTAGCTGGAAGCTGACATCCTGCTGCATTCTCATGACTCCAGGACCTGGGGCTTTAACAAAAAATGTTAAATATTAGAAGCTTCTCCGTCATTTCGCAGCGTTTTTGGGAGGGAAGGGGAGAGCGGGCGCTCGCTCTTAAACCCCCGGGTTTTTTTGTGGATGCCTCAAACCCTCTCCCCTTTCTCTCCTCGCTTCCTCCATCTCCCCCTGTGGGAAAATCCGGCTCCAGAGCTGAACCCCGAGGCTCTTCCCTTTCTTCCCCCGCGGTTTGAGCCCACCCCGGCCCCACGGAACCTGCCAGCCCTGCTGCCCCCCAACCCCTCAATATATAAAATTCCCGGGTTTATTTTTTTTTCCCGAGGAGAGCGGGATGAAGATCTCCATCTGCCGCTGACTCCCTGAACTGCAAACTCCTCCTGCCCGCAGCCCCCGGGGATTCTCGGCTCTCCCAAATCCGGGGAGAAACGGCGGGAGGAAGAAATAAAATAAAGCAAAAAAATAAAAGAGGAAAACCAAGGCGGGGAGGCTCCTTTTCCTTGGAAAACTCCCGGGTTTTCCTGCTCAGGGTTCCCGGCTCTGCGTTTTTCCCTCTCCTGTCCTCAAAGTGGCTCTTTTCTCCCCTTTTATAATGGAAAAGCGGGAAGGCACCGGCTCTTCCCAAAAATCCCAGCCTGGAGGGGCAGCCCAGGGCTGGGAAGGGAAGGAGGGGATGATTTTGGGGGTGGTCCCACCCCGTGTCCCGCTCCCAGCTGTGGGATATTCCCTTTATCCTGCATCCCACACCTGTGCCGGGAAGATTTTCCAGCTTGGGGAAAGCCGGGAGCTCTCCCGAGCATCCCGCGGCAGCAAATCCAGGGAAAATCCAGCCCGTGGTTGTGGGAAACGCTGGGAATTCAGCCCCGGCTGGCTCCCGAGGCGATCCCTGGCGGGCAGCAGATGGAGCCGGGCGTTATCCAGGGAAAATTCCGCCTTCCCAGCCGGATCCTGGCTCAGCTCGGAGCCGGGGAATGGGATGGGAGCGCTACCGGGACACTCCGGACCTGTTGCTGCTCATTTTTGGGGTCACTCAGAGCCCCCCCGAGCCCTCCCCAGGCTCCTTTCCCCGTGCCGGGACCTCTCCCCACGCCAGGCGTTTATCAGCTCCCAAAAGCCGACGTTTAAATGGCATTAGGGGCCTGATTTGGAGCCACAAAAGCCATGAAATTCAGAGTTAAGGCTCTAAAATCCACTTGACGCTGCGGCCTCGAGGCGTGAAAGGAGCGAGCCCGAGGCGGGGGCCGGGCAGGAGCCGGGGCTGAGCCCCCGGAGGGGCTGAAGAGCCTGGGGAGGGTCGGGGACGGCGTTTGGGGGGGGGTTTGGGGTGGGTTTGGGGTGGGTTTGGGGTTCTCTCTCCTCCCTGTCGGGGTTTGGGGTTCTCTCTCCTCCCTGTCGGGGTTTGGGGTTCTCTCTCCTCTCTGCCGGGGTTTGGGATGGGTTTGGGGTTCTCTCTCCTCCCTGTGCAGGTTTGGGATGGGTTTGGGGTTCTCTCTCCTCCCTGTGCAGGTTTGGGATGGGTTTGGGGTTCTCTCTCCTCTCTGCCAGGGTTTTGGGGTGGGTTTGGGGTTTTCTCTCCTCCCTGTGCAGTTTTGGGATGGGTTTGGGGTGGTTTTGGGGTTCTCTCTCCTCCCTGTGCAGGTTTAGGGTGGGTTTGGGGTGGGTTTGGGGTTTTCTCTCCTCCCTGCTGAGGTTTGGGGTGGGTTTGGGGTTCTCTCTCCTCTCTGCCGGGGTTTTGGGGTTTTCTCTCCTCCCTGTTGGGGTTTGGGGTGGGTTTGGGGTTCTCTCTCCTCCCTGTGCAGTTTTGGGGTGGGTTTGGGGTGGGTTTGGGGTTCCCTCTCCTCCCTGCTGGGGTTTTGGGTGGTTTTGGGGTTCTCTCTCCTCTCTGCTGGGTTTTGGGGTGGGTTTGGGGTTTTCTCTCCTCCCTGTGCAGTTTTGGGGTGGGTTTGGGGTTCTCTCTCCTCTCTGCTGGGATTTGGGGTGGGTTTGGGGTGGGTTTGGGGTTCTCTCTCCTCCCTGCTGGGGTTTTGGGTGGTTTTGGGGTTCTCTCTCCTCTTTGCCGGGGTTTTGGGGTTCTCTCTCCTCCCTGTTGGGGTTTGGGATGGTTTTGGGATGGATTTTGGGGTTCTCTCTCCTCCCTGTGCAGGTTTGGGATGGGTTTGGGGTTCCCTCTCCTCTCTGCCGGGGTTTTGGGGTTCTCTCTCCTCCCTGTGCAGGTTTGAGATGGATTTGGGGTTCTCTCTCCTCCCTGTTGGGGTTTGGGATGGTTTTGGGATGGATTTGGGGTTCTCTCTCCTCCCTGCCGGGGTTTGGGATGGTTTTGGGATGGATTTTGGGGTTCTCTCTCCTCCCTGCCGGGGTTTGGGATGGTTTTGGGATGGATTTTGGGGTTCTCTCTCCTCCCTGTGCAGGTTTGGGATGGTTTTGGGATGGTTTTGGGGCAGAGCTGGGCTCCCTCTGCCCTCCCAGTCCCCATCTGCTTTGACCCGACGAGGGAATGGTTTAAGCTGAAAGGAGGGAGGGTCAGACGGGATTTTGGGAAGGAATTCCTGGCTGGGAGGGCGGGCAGACCCCGGCACAGGTGCCCAGAGCAGCTGGAGCTGCCCCAGGATCCCTGGAAATGCCCAAGGCCAGGCTGGACAGGGCTGGGAGCAGCCTGGGATTGTGGAAAGTGTCCCTGGATTTAAGATTTAAGGTCCCTTCCCACCAAACCCATCCTGGGGTTCTGAATGAGGCCTCTCGTTTTTCCTGCCTCTCTCTCCCCATCATTTCAACAGAAAATTTAAAGAAATTTAAATTTAAAATTTAAAGCTGGGTTGATTTTATTTAAAGATCCCCGATGCCGACTCCCTCTCGCTCTTTATCCGACAGCAACCTGGGGAGATAATTCATAAAAAAACAACGCAAAGAGGCTTGAAAATTAATTTATTGCACATTTTTATATCCACAGGAATTCCAAGCACTCCCCCCCTGCCCTGACCCCAACACCCAGCGCTGGTCCCAGCGGCCCTGCCGGGCTCCAGCCACCTGCAAACGCTGTTAATTGAGCACTAATTAATCCTAGGGGTTAGAAACAAACACCTTTGTGAGTTAGAACTGGCCTGGTGCTGCGGATCCCTGTCCCTGTTCACACTGCAGGTCCTGAGCCCAGGGCTAGGCCTGACTGAAGCCCTGCTTAAATCCTGGTTTAAGGCCTGGTTTCACTCCTGGTTTAAGGCCTGGTTTAACTCCTGGTTTCACTCCTGGTTTAAGGCCTGATTTAACTCCAGGCTTCACTCCTGGTTTAACTCCTGGTTTAAGGCCTGATATAACTCCAGGTTTAAGGCTTGATTTAACTTCTGCTTTCACTCCTGGTTTAAGGCCTGATTTAAATCCAGGCTTAAGGCTTGGTTTAACTCCAGGCTTAAGGCCTGATTTAACTCCAGGTTTCACTCCTGATTTAACACCTGGTTTAAGGCCTGGTTTAAGCCCTGAACTGGGCTGGGGCTGGGTGGGACAGCAGCTCCCCAGATGGGATGGAGGGAGGGGGTTCTGGAGCTCCTGCTCCTGGCAGGGGTGGGGAGGGAAGGTTCACCCCCAGCTCCAGCAGGACATTCCCTGCTCCCCACCCATCCCAACAGCTCTCCCATCCTCCCACAGCGGGATCGGAGCAGGGACAGCAGCCCAGGAGCGATGGGAACAGCAGAGCCAGCCTGGCCTGGTCCCCAGGAGCGATGGGAACAGCAGAGCCAGCCTGGCCTGGTCCCCAGGAGCGATGGGAGCAGCAGAGCCAGCCTGGCCTGGTCCCCAGGAGCGATGGGAACAGCAGAGCCAGCCTGGCCTGGTCCCCAGGAGCGCAACCGGGGCGGGATGGAGCTGCTCTGGCCCACCCTGAGCACAGCTGGGAGGTCAGGGGGATGGGATGAGACTGGGATGAGGCTGGAATCAGGCAGGAATCAGGCTGGGATAAGGTTGGGATGAGGCTGGAATGAGGCTGGGATGAGGGAGGGGATGAGGGAGGGGATGAGGCTGGGATGAGGGATTGGGATGAGGATGGCATCAGGCAGGAATCAGGCAGGAATCAGGCAGGAATCAGGCAGGAATCAGGCTGGGATGAGGATGGCATCAGGCAGGAATCAGGCTGGGATGAGGCTGGAATCAGGCTGGAATGAGGATGGAATCAGGCTGGGATGAGGCTGGGATGAGGGATTGGGATGAGGATGGAATCAGGCTGGAATCAGGCTGGAATCAGGCTGGGATGAGGATGGAATCAGGCTGGAATCAGGCTGGGATGAGGATGGAATCAGGCTGGAATCAGGCTGGAATCAGGCTGGGATGAGGATGGAATCAGGCTGGAATCAGGCAGGAATCAGGCTGGAATCAGGCAGGAATCAGGCAGGAATCAGGCTGGAATCAGGCAGGAATCAGGCAGGAATCAGGCTGGAATCAGGCTGGGATGAGGATGGAATCAGGCTGGAATCAGGCTGGGATGAGGATGGAATCAGGCTGGGATGAGGATGGAATCAGGCTGGAATCAGGCTGGGATGAGGATGGAATCAGGCTGGGATGAGGATGGAATCAGGCTGGAATCAGGCTGGGATGAGGATGGAATCAGGCTGGGATGAGGATGGAATCAGGCTGGAATCAGGCTGGAATCAGGCAGGAATCAGGCTGGAATCAGGCTGGAATCAGGCTGGAATCAGGCTGGGATGAGGCACTGGAGCTCCGTTCCAGGGAGCAGCAGCACAGCTGCCCTCTCCTGGTGCCAGATTCCTGCTGCTGCCCAGCCCAGGACAGCCCTGCACATCCAGGGCTTGGGGTGCTGGGGACACAGGGACAGGGACAGCACCTCCTGAGCTCCTCCCCTGCCCTGATTCCAGCTCAGCCCCGAGGGAACCGCTCTGGGCATGGGAGGAAAAGGGAGCCGGGGTCCCGCTGTGCCTCTGCAGCCACCCCTTAATTAACAACTGACCTAATTAAGCACGCTCACACCCCATCACTGAGGTTGGAAAAGACCTTTAAGGTCATCCAGTCCAACCACTGCCACATCCACCATGGTGTCCCCAAGCGCCACCTGACCAAGGCCACCACCAGGACCCTCCGAGCTTTACAATTGAACAACACATTATCATTATTATTATTATAATTATAATTTTTAAATAACTGCTAAGCAGGGCAGGTGGGAGCTGAGTGGCTGCAGGGCTGCCTGGGGGTGGCAGCTGTCCCCAGGGTCACTGCATGTAGGCGTAGCGCCAGTCCCGCAGCGGCACGTGCGTCTCCTTGATGGCCTGAGGGGACGTCCAGCGCAGGATGTAGTGGGGACCCCCGGGCTTGTCATTGGTGCCTGTGAGGGGACGGCAGAAAGGGCTGGGGACAGCACCCAGGGTGGCAGGGACAGCACCCAGGGTGGCAGGGACAGCCAGGGACACGGGGGGGTGGGAGGGACATGGAGGGATGGGGACACGGAGGGACATGGGACAGGAGGGACAGGGAGGGACACAGAGCACAAGAGGGACACGGAGCACAGGAGGGACATGGGACAGGAGGGACAGGGAGGGATGGGAGGGACACAGAGGGACATGGAGCACAGGAGGGACACAGAAGGACAAGGAGGGACAGGGAGGGATGGGAGGGACACGGAGGATGGGGACATGGAGGGACACAGAGCACAGGAGGAACAGGGAGGGATGGGAGGGACACAGAAGGACACAGAGGATGGGGACACGGAGCACAGGAGGGACGTGGAAGGAAAAGGAAGGCAGGAGGGACACAGAGGATGGGAGGGATATGGGACACAAGGAGGGATGGGAGGGACATGGAGGGACATGGAAGGACAAGGACAGGAGGGACAAGGAAGGATGGGAAGGACACTGAGGGACACAGAGGATGGGGACATGAAAGGACACCAAGCACACGAGGGACACAGAGGGACATGGAAGGACAGGAGGGACACGCGGGGACAAGGAGGATGGGAGGGACACAGGACAAGGGACACAGAGCACAGGAGGGACATGGAAGGACAAGGAGCACAGGAGGGACATGGGACAGGAGGGACATGGAAGGATGGGAAGGACACAGAGGATGGGGACATGGAAGGGACACGGAGCACAGGAGGGACACAGAGGATGGGAGGGATATGGGACACAAGGAGGGACAGGAGGGATGGGAGGGACACAGGACAGGAGGGACATGGAAGGACAAGGACAGGAGGAACATGGAGGGATGGGAAGGACACAGAGGACAAGAGGGACACAAGGGATGGGAGGGAGAGGAAGGACGTGAAAGGAGGGACACGCAGGGACAAGGGAGGGACAGGAAGGCCATGGAGGGCCCCAGGGGACAGCAGGGACACGGAGGGGAGCAGGAGGGGAGCCCTGGTGTCACCTGAGATCCGGGAGCCCCCGAAGGGCTGCTGGGCCACCACGGCCCCCGTGGATTTGTCGTTGATGTAGAAGTTGCCGGCGGCGTTGCGCAGCAGCCTCCGCGACTCCTCGATGACCGCCCTGGGCAAGGACAGGCACAGCCCTGAGCACAGCGCCTGTGGCTGCTGCAGGGCCACCAAAACGGGCCAAAAAGGGGCTTGGGTCCCCTCCAGGGGGGTTTGTGTCACTTGGAGAGGGGTTTGGGTCACCTCCAGAGGGGTTTGGGTCCCTTTGAGAGGGATTTGTGTCACTCCAGGGGGGTTTGTGACCTTCCAGGGGGGTTTGTGTCACTTTGAGAGTGGTTTGGGTCACCTCCAGGGGGGTTTTGGTCTCTCCAGGGGGGTTTTGGTCTCTCCAGAAGGATTTCTGTCCCCTCCAGAAGGGTTTGTGTCCCTTTGAGTGGGGTTTGGGTCCCCTCCAGAGGGGTTTGGGTCCCCTCCAGAGGGGTTTGTGTCCCTCCAGAGGGGTTTGGGTCCCTCCAGAGGGGTTTGGGTCCCCTCCAGAGGGGTTTGGGTCCCCTCCAGAGGGATTTGGGTCCCTCCAGGGGGGTTTGGGTCCCTCCAGAGGGGTTTGTGTCCCCTCCAGAGGGGTTTGTGTCCCTCCAGAGGGGTTTGTGTCCCCTCCAGAGGGGTTTGTGTCCCCTCCAGAGGGGTTTGTGTCCCTCCAGAGGGGTTTGTGTCCCTTTGAGTGGGGTTTGGGTCCCTTTGAGAGGGGTTTGTGTCCCCTCCAGAGGGGTTTGTGTCCCCTCCAGAGGGATTTATGTCCCCTCCAAAGGGGTTTGGGTCCCCTCCAGAGGGATTTGGGTCCCTCCAGGGGGGTTTGGGTCCCTCCAGAGGGGTTTCTGTCCCCTCATGCTCAGCTCCAGCCTCAGGGGATTCACACACACACCTTCTGCATTTTCCCTCCTTTGGGGCTCTTTTTTTTTCATTTTCTTCCTCTAAACCACCCCAAAATTCTCTGATCATTTTGGGTGATTCTCTCTGAGGGCTCTTTGCCCTCCTCCTGCAGGAGTGGGCCGTGCTCCAAACATTCCTCTGGGGATAATTCCTCACTTTTAACAACTTTTTTAGGGGCTAAGAAACCACCTTCAAACCATTCCTTTCCCTCCTCACAGGAGGAGCAGCACAAACTGGCTGGGAAATGCTTTTTCCTCCTCTGGAGAAGAAGATTGGTGGCTCGCCCCAGATGGGAAAATCTTTTTTTTTTTTTTTTTTTTTTTTCCCATCCCTGGCTGCTTTTCAGGGGGAATTTGAGGGAATTTTTGGGGAATTTGGGACTCACTTCTCCTGAGCGAAGATCGCCCCCGTGAGGCCGTAGGGGGTGGTGGTGTCGATGAGCTCCAGCACCTCCTTGTAGCGATGCTCGGGGTACACGAAAACCGTCAGGATCGGCCCAAAAATCTCCTGCAGCACCAGAAAACATCACAAACTGTCAGGATGGGCCCCAAAAATCCCATGTAAACCATCAGGATTGGCCCAAAAATCACACATAAATCATCAGGATTGGCCCAAAAATCTCCTGGAGCAACAGAAAACATCACAAACTGTCAGGATGGGCCCCAAAAATTCCATGTAAACCGTCAGGATTGGCCCAAAAATCTCCTGGAGCAACAGAAAACATCACAAACTGTCAGGATGGGCCCCAAAAATCACACATAAACCATCAGGATTGGCCCAAAAATCACACATAAATCATCAGGATTGGCCCAAAAATCTCCTGGAGCAACAGAAAACATCACAAACTGTCAGGATCAGCCCCAAAAATCCCATGTAAACCATCAGGAATGGCCCAAAAATCTCCTGGAGCCCCAGGAAATATCACAAATCATCAGGATCAGCCCCAAAATCTCCCAGATTGCAGGGATTTTTGGGATGGGGATCCCCCACACCTCTCCCAGGATGGGGTCCCGGGGGTCCCAGCAGGGATTTGGGGGATGATTTGGGGGTCCCAGCAGAGATTTGGGATTTTTGGGAATCCCTGCAGGGATCTGGGGGATGTTTTGGGGATCCCTGCAGGGATCTGGGGAATGATTTGGGGGTCCCTGCAGGGATTTGGGGGATGATTTGAGGATCCCAGCAGGGATTTTTGGGATGATTTGGGGATCCCTGCAGGGATTTGGGATCTGGAGGATGATTTGAGGATCCCTGCAGGGATTTTTGGGACGATTTGGGGATCCCTGCAGGGATTTGGGATTTTTGGGATGATTTGGGGGTCCCAGCAGGGATTTTTGGGATGATTTGGGGATCCCTGCAGGGATTTGGGGGATGATTTGGGGATCCCTGCAGGGATTTGGGATTTGGGGGATGATTTGGGGATCCCTGCAGGGATTTGGGGGATGATTTGAGGATCCCTGCAGGGATTTTTGGGATGATTTGAGGATCCCTGCAGGGATTTTTGGGATGATTTGGGGACCCCCACACCTCTCTCATGATGGGGTCCCGGGGGTCCCTGCAGGGATTTGGGGGATGATTTGGGGATCCCTGCAGGGATTTTTGGGATGATTTGAGGATCCCTGCAGGGATTTTTGGGATGATTTGGGGATCCCTGCAGGGATTTTTGGGATGATTTGAGGATCCCTGCAGGGATTTTTGGGATGATTTGGGGATCCCTGCAGGGATTTGGGGGATGATTTGGGGATCCCTGCAGGGATTTTTGGGATGATTTGAGGATCCCTGCAGGGATTTGGGATTTGGGGGATGATTTGGGGGTCCCTGCAGGGATTTGGGGGACGATTTGAGGATCCCTGCAGGGATTTGGGGGACGATTTGAGGATCCCTGCAGGGATTTTTGGGATGATTTGGGGGTCCCTGCAGGGATTTTTGGGATGATTTGAGGATCCCTGCAGGGATTTTTGGGATGATTTGGGGACCCCCACACCTCTCTCATGATGGGGTCCCGGGGGTCCCTGCAGGGATTTGGGGGATGATTTGAGGATCCCTGCAGGGATTTGGGGGATGATTTGGGGGTCCCTGCAGGGATTTGGGGGACGATTTGAGGATCCCAGCAGGGATTTGGGGGACGATTTGGGGATCCCTGCAGGGATTTTTGGGACGATTTGGGGATCCCTGCAGGGATTTTTGGGATGATTTGGGGATCCCTGCAGGGATTTTTGGGATGATTTGACGATCCCTGCAGGGATTTTTGGGACGATTTGGGGATCCCTGCAGGGATTTTTGGGATGATCTGGGGACCCCCACACCTCTCTCATGATGGGGTCCCGGGGGTCCCTGCTCTCCACGATGCAGGGCTCCACGAAGTACCCGACGCTGTCGTCGCAGCCGCCGCCCGCCAGGATGGTCAGGTTGGGGGAGCTCCGGGCGTGCTCCAGCCACTTCTTGATCCGAGCAAAGGACTTGGGGACACGGGGGTGACAGGAAAAGAGTGGCTTTGAGGGGGCTGGAAGGGGGTTTGGGGGTTTAAAAAGAGGGTTTGGTGGGGCTGGAAGGGGGTTTGGGGGTTTAAAAATAGGGTTTGGTGGGGCTGGAAGGGGGTTTGGGGGTCTGGAAAGGGGTTTGGGGGTTTAAAAAGAGGGTTTGGGGGTCTGGAAAGGGGTTTGTGGGTTTAAAAAGAGGGTTTAGTGGGGCTGGAAGGGGGTTTGGGGGTCTGGAAAGGGGTTTGGGGGTTTAAAAAGAGGGTTTGGGGGTCTGGAAAGGGGTTTGGGGGTTTAAAAGGGGGGTTTGGGGGTCTGGAAAGGGGTCTGGGTCAGACATGACAGGAAATGAGTGGGTTTAGGGATCTGACAGGACTTTTGGGGGTGTGAAAGGAGTTTTGAGGGTTTAAAAAGGGGTTTGGGGGTTTAAAAAGAGGGTTTGGGGCTCTGGAAAGGGGTTTGGGTCAGGGATGACAGGAAATGAGTGGGTTTGGGGGTCTGGAAGGGACTTTGGGGGTTTAAAAAGGGGGTTTGGGGTTTCAAAAGGGGGTTTGGGGGTTCAAAAGGGGGTTTGGGGGTTTAAAAAGGGGTTTGGGGGTTTCAAAAGGGGGTTTTGGGGTCTGGAAGGGACTTTGGGGGTTCAAAAGGGGGTTTGGGGGTTCAAAAGGGGGTTTGGGTCACTCCTCTCTCGGTGCCCTCCTGGCAGGGAGAAGGGAACACACACAAAACCCTCACATCCAGGAGGATTTCTGGGGGAAATTCCCCACTTTTCAGGAGCTCAGCTGACACCTGGCCCCAGCTGCCCCAACCCCACAGCTGGGGGAGCCCGGGGCCCGCTCTGAGCTCACCTTGGCATCGATCACCGCCGAGAAGAAGGTCCCAAAGTCCTGGGTGGGCTGCGGGGAGGCAGCAGGGAGGGGATGAGAGCACACCCCGCACCCCAGAGCTGCCACCATTCCCCCCAAAAACCCATCCCAGGGGCCGCCCTTCTCCCGGCAGAGCCCTCCCCGCACACTCCCGGCTACAAGTTAATTTCTAATCACGGCCAGGAGGAGGAGGAGGAGGAGGAAGGGGGGGAGAAGCAGCAGAGCAGGCGGGGATGAAAAGCTCGCTTCAATGGGAATTAGCAGCCGGTTCCCGCAGCCCCTAATCCCATCAGCCTCCCGCTGAGCCGCAAAGCCCTTCAGCAGCCCGGCAGCTCCGCTCACATCTCCCACTTTGATCTTCCCGTGCTCCTCCAGCAGCTTCTCTTTGATGTGGGGCCACAGCGAGGCCGGAGCGTAGAGCCGGGAGCAGGCGGAGCATTTCTGGCCGCCGAACTCGAAGGCAGAGCGCAGGGTCCCGTTCACGGCGCTGCTCAGGTCCGCCGAGCTGTGCACCACGTGGAAGTTCTTCCCTCCGCACTCTGAAACACGGGAAAAAGGGAAAAGAGATGGAAAAGGAGGAGATGGAAGAGTGCAGTACATGGAAATCCTTCCCTCCGCACTCTAAAGCAAAGGGAAAAGAGATGGAAAAGGAGGAGATGGAAGAGTGCACCGTGTGGAAATCCTTCCCTCCACACTTTAAAGCACAGGAAAAAAGGGAAAAGGAGATGGAAGAGTGCAGCACATGGAAATCCTTCCCTCCACACTCTGAAACACAGGGGAAAAGGGAAAAGGGATGGAAAAGGAGGAGAGGGAAGAGTGCAGTACATGGAAATTCTTCCCTCTGCACTCTAAAACACGGGAAAAAGGGAAAAGAGATGGAAAAGGAGGAGATGAAAGAGTGCACCATGTGGAAATCCTTCCCTCCACACTCTAAAGCAAAGGGAAAAGGGAAAAGGAGATGGAAGAGTGCAGCACATGGAAATTCTTCTCTCCATGCTCTAAAGCACAGGGAAAAAGGGAAAAGAGATGGAAAAGGAAGAGATGGAAGAGTGTAGCACACAGAAATTCTTCCCTCCACACTCTGAAACACAGGGAAAAAGGGAAAAGGGATGGAAAAGGAGGAGATGGAAGAGTGCAGTACATGGAAATCCTTCCCTCCACACTCTGAAACACGGGAAAAAGAGATGGAAAAGGAGGAGATGGAAGAGTGCACCATTTGGAAATCCTTCCCTCCACACTCTAAAGCAAAGGGAAAAGGGAAAAGGAGATGGAAAAGGAGGAGAGGGAAGAGTGCAGCACTTGGAAATTCTTCCGTCCACACTCTGAAACACAGGGAAAAAGGGAAAAGAGATGGAAAAGGAGGAGATGGAAGAGTGCAGCACATGGAGGTTTCCCACCCTAAAATCCCATCCTGTGCCCAGAACTCTGAATATCCAGTGATTTCCAGGGCCCACAGGGATGGGAATTCTGCCCCCTCACCCCTGCATCCCCCAAAAAATGTGGGAGGAGGGGCTGGTACCTCCAGCCAGGCGCGGGAAATTGCGGTAGCGATCCAGGTTTTCCGAGACCTGCTTCCAGAGGCGCTTGAAAGTCCTGGAAGAGGAGGGAGGAGCTGGTCAGGGCACTCCTGGCTCTGCACGCAGGGGAGTGATGGGTCCTGATGGGAAATCCTCCCAAAAATGGGATGCCCTGATGGGAAACCTTCCAAAAAATGGGATGCCCTGATGGGAAACCTTCCAAAAAATGGGATGCCCTGATGGGAAACCCTCCAAAAAGGGGATGCTCTGATGGGAATTCTCCCAAAAATGGGATGTTCTGATGGGAATCCTCCCAAAAATGTGATGCTCTGATGGGAATCCCCCAAAATGGGATGCCCTGATGGGAAACCCTCCAAAAATGGGATGCCCTGATGGGAAACCTGCCCAAAAAGGGGTGTCCTGATGGGAAACTCTCCAAAAATGGGATGCTCTGATGGGAATCCCCCCCAAAAAAGGATGCCCTGATGGGAATCCCCCAAAAATGGGATGTCCTGATAGGAAATCCTCCCAAAAATGGGATGTCCTGATGGGAAACCCCCCAAAAATGGGATGTCCCACTCAGGGAAGTGGGACTGAGAGCACAGGCACCAAACAAAGGCTCCCCACAGCAGCTCCGTGGATTTAAAAATGAACTGTTGCAGGAGCAGGGAGTGAGCATCCAGAAGTTTCTGTTCCTCCCCTTTCCCCCCTTCCCCTCAGGCCTTACTGTGACAAACCCGTCTGGAAAACAATAAAAATGGAAATGGCCTCGCAGCGGGAGGCACCAACACGGAGCCCCGAGCTCCCACCTGCCCAGCCCGGAGCTCAGCCGAGCGTGGCCCGGGCCTGGGGAGGGGTCCCGGGGGCTGGCGGCTCCTGCAGGGACCCCTCAGCACCTCTGACACCCCACGGGACACAGCCAGAGCCCAGGGGAGCAAACCCACGGGGGGAAAACACCTGGGGGGAAAATCTACCTGGGGGGAGAAACCCATCTGGGGAAAAATAAATCTATCTGAGGTAAAACCCACCTGGAGAGAAAACCTACCTGGGGTGGAAAACCCACCTTGGGAGCAAATCCACCTGGGGAAAAACCCACCTGGAAGGGAAACCCACCTGGGGGGAAACTCACCTGGAGAGAAAACCTACCTGGGATGGAAAACCCAACTTGGGAGCAAATCCACCTGAGGGAAAACCCACCTGGGAGGGAAACCTACCTGGAGAGAAAACCTACCTGGGGAAAAAACTACCTGAGGGAAAACCCACCTGGGGGAAAATCTACCTGGGGAGAAAACACACCTGGAGAGAAAACCTACCTGGAGGGGAAACCTACCTGGGGAAAAAACTACCTGAGGGAAAACCCACCTGGGGGAAAATCTACCTGGAGAGAAAACACACCTGGGGGAAAATCTACCTGAGGGAAAACCCACCTGGAAGGGAAACCTACCTGGAGAGCAAATCCACCTAGGGGAAAACTCACCTGGGAGGGAAACCTACCTGGAGAGCAAATCCACCTAGGGGAAAACTCACCTGGAGGGGAAAACCCACCTGGAGCAGCCTCAGAGCAGCCCTGGGAGCGTCACTGCCACTCTGGCCGCTCCTGTACCCCGAGCTCAGCCACAGAACTAAAACCACTCCCCGCCAGCACCAAAACCCGGCTCAGACACTTTTTGTCCCCAGTTTTAACCCCGGTTTTGATCTAACCCTGCCACCACTGCTGCAGCCCTTCCCAAGGCCAGCCTGGTGTCCCCAGAGGAGCCCCCAGCCCTCCCTGTCCCCTGTCCCCAACCTACGGCACGCTGCCGGTGAAGTTGAGGCCGCAGAAGTGCTCGGAGCTGGTGACGGTGTCCCCGAACTCGGGGCCATCCGAGGGCACGAACTGCACCACGTTTGGGGGCAGCCCAGCCTCCAGCAGGATCTTGTAGACAGCGTAGCTGGAGAGCAGGGCGGTGTCACTGGGCTTCCACAGCACCACGTTCCCCTGGGAGGAGGAGAATTCCCTGGAAAACCGGGCCAGAGAGGGGATCCCCAGACTTTTTGCTCTTTTCTGTGCTCCCCTGTGTCCCCTGAATATCTGTTTGTAGCCTGTTGTGTTAATGGCTGGTTTTCCCAGTGCTTTTTTTGCCATGGAAAGGCAAAAATTCCAGAGCTCCAAGCCCCGGGGGGAACGCGGCCCCAGCGCTGTCTTGGTTCTTCCTGAGAGCCAAGAACAACTTTTGGGAGATGAATTTCATGGACAGAACACAGCCAGGGCTTGGCTATCACTGCTTGTCCTCCTAATTAGCATTTTTGATCAATTATGCTAATTTATTAAACCCCATGAAGATGTGTTCACCCCGTGTGAATTTTGTGGACGCCTCTCCACGACTGCCCCTGCCTTCAAACGAAGATCTGCTCCTGTCTCACCTCCTTACTAAAACCATCTGGAGTTTCATTTCCAGCTTGGGGAAAAAAGCCACACCCCACCTTCACCCCGACAGCTGAGGGGGCACAAATCCCCCCTTTTCTCTCAGCAGAGAGGCTGTGCCAGCCTTCCACACCCTCCTGCCTTCCCCAGGAGGAGCTTGGCCCAGCAGGTGTTTGTGAAACCAAAGCTCCTGCCCGGATTAATGAGCAGCACCAGGGGCTGGAGAGCTCTGCTGGTGACACTCCACCCCCCCTGGCCCTGTGCCACCGCCTCCCTGTGACCCCCCCGGTGTCCCTGTCACACGGCCTGGCCTGTGCTGCACGGGGTCACAGCCCTGGGGAGGGCTGCACGGGGAGTTTGGACTCTTCTCTCCTGATTTCCAGAGAAAAACCTTTTTTTTTTCCGGGAGAAAATCCTTTTGTTGTGTAGGAAAAGCTCCCTCCTGGGCACTGCTCCTTCCTGGGCCCCTCCAATCCTTCCTGGGTCCCTCCAATCCTTCCTGGACCCCTCCAATCCTTCCTGGGCCTCTCCAATCCTTCCTGGACCCCTCCAATCCTTCCTGGGTCCCTCCAATCCTTCCTGGGTCCCTCCAATCCTTCCTGGGCCCCTCCAATCCTTCCTGGGCCCCTCCAATCCTTCCTGGATCACTCCAATCCTTCCTGGATCACTCCAATCCTTCCTGGACCCCTCCAATCCTTCCTGGGCCCCTCCAATCCTTCCTGGATCACTCCAATCCTTCCCCTCCAAACATTCAGAGGAATAATCCACACCCAATATCCAGAGGAATAATCCACACCAAACACCCAGAGGAATAATAAACTATCCCCAAACACCCAGAAGAATAATCCACACCAAACATCCAGAGGAATAATCCACACCAAACACCCAGAGGAATAATCCAACACCAAATACCCAGAGGAATAATAAACTGTCCCCAAACACCCAGAAGAATAATCCACACCAAACACCCAGAGGAATAATCCACACCAAACATCCAGAGGAATAATAAACTACCCCAAACAGCCAGAGGAATAACCCACACCCTGCAGAAACCCGCAGGCAGCTGGGAAATCCCAGCCACAGCATTCCCAGCATCCGGGACTGCTCTGATCCCGAGGAAATCCCATCCCCAGGACTGCCTGCATGGATCTCTCCGGCATCTAATCCCCCTGTGATGATGGAAACGCTGAGGCTCTAATTAACATCCCCCCACAAAGCGAGCTGTAATTCCAGGTGCCCCCTGCTGCTGAGCTTTTCCTTGTCCTGCTGGCTTCTGCTGCCTCACCCTGCTGGGAACTCATTGTCACCCCGAGCAGGGTGAGCCACGGGATGTCCCAGATTGTCACACCGAGCTGTTTGTCCCGTCCCAGCAGGGCTCAGCCGCTCTGGGAGGAGCTCATCCCAGATTTCCCAAAGCCAAGGGGTGTCTCCCTCGGATCCCGGGGTGGGAAGAAGGGAGATTTCTCCCCAGGAATCCTCCCATGGTGACTTCGCCCTCTCCCCCTACACAAATGCTCCACTCTCACTCAAATGTGATCTTCCCAAATAAAAGCTCCGTGTTCTCCAGCCTCTTTGGGGCAGGAAATCCAAGCCTAATTAGCAAAGAGCCAAGAACAATTTGTTGAGTTTTCTTTTTTTTCTTTCCTAGTGCAACAATAAATTAATCATTCCTGGCCCCAATTTCCCAGGTTATTACTGTCTCTCCCCAAAATCCACCCTGCAGAGGCTCCTGTGCTCCATGGGACACAAACAGGAATGTGCAGAAATGCTTTTTACCAATACTTTGAATTACTTTTTTGCAGCTTCTGGGCCTGCCCTTGTCTTCCTTGGCCCTAACACAACCACTGCACCCAAGAAATGTCATCCCAGAGGAATGTGAGCAGCTACAAACTGGTTACACTTTCATGTCCTGACAGCACCTGGAGCCCAGGTAGGAAATCAAACCTCTGCTGTGTTTATTCCTGGATCCCAGGTAGGAAATCAAACCTCTGCTGTGTTTCTTCCTGGATCCCAGGTAGGAAATCAAACCTCTGCTGTGTTTATTCCCAGAGCCCAGGTAGGAAATCAAACCTCTGCTGTGTTTATTCCCAGAGCCCAGGTAGGAAATCAAACCTCTGCTGTGTTTATTCCTGGATCCCAGGTAGGAAATCAAACCTCTGCTGTGTTTATTCCCAGATCCCAAACCCAGCCTGGGAAGGAAAGCACACCTTGCTTCAGAGCAAAAACTCACCATCAGCGCCGGAGCCCCCGCCAGGTTCCCCCCGATGGCCGTGAAGTTGAAGGGGGACACGGCAGCCACGAACCCCTGTGGAGGGACAGGGACCATTGGGAGCCTCCTGCCCCCCAGGAGTGACCCCACGTGGGGCAGGGGGGGCTCAGCTCACCTCCAGCCCCCGGTACACCATGGAGTTGGTGCTGATGTCCACGCTGAGGGGCTGGCTCTGCTCCAGCTCCAGCGCGTACTTGGCGTTGAAGCGGAAGAAGTCGATGAGCTCGGCAGCGGCGTCGATCTCCGCCTGGATCACCGTCTTACCCTGCAAGGGGAGAGGTCCCAGGCCTTGAGGGGAAGGGGGAATGCAGCAGTGCTGCTGTGGGGTGCCCCTCCCAAGATCAGATCCCAAAGATCCCGCACGGCCTCAACGCTGATCCTGAGCAGCAAGGAATGAGGATCACCCTGAGCACCTCCAGCCATTCCCCAGGGCCAAAACCCACCCAGGCAGCCCCTCCTGCTTCCCCCATCTCCCTCCTGCTCCCCCCAGCTCCCTCCTGCTTCCCCCAGCTCCCTCCTGCTCCCCCGAGCTCCCTCCTGCTTCCCCCAGCTCCCTCCTGCTCCCCCCAGCTCCCCCACCTTCTCCTGCACCTCCTACCTGCCCCACCATGGTCTTGGCCAGCACTTCTGCTCGCCGTGGGCCGCTCAGCATGTCGGCCGCCCTCAGGAAGATCTGGGCCCGGTCCTGCACAGGTTTCAGGTCCCATTCCTTCCTGGCTGCCAAGGCAGCGTTAATGGCTTTGTTAATGAGCTCCTGTGGAGGCAAAGGGGAAAAGGCAGCAAGGAGGAACTTCTCCAGGTTCCTCTCCACCACCAGCTCTTGGGGAAAAGCGAGGGGCCACCATCCACTCCAGGCACAAACCACTGGTGCCATCACAACCCCAAATCTGCAGGTGTGGGTTTGTTCCAGGATCTCAGGGGCTTGGAAAGGCTCCCCGCTCACAAAATGCATTTCACTTGCTAGACCCAGGCTTGGGTCTTCCCCAGAACACAGCCAGGAAAGGGGGCTGGGACAGAGAGGTGCACTCACCTTGCTGGCATAGCAGTACTTGGCCACCTTGTGTGCATGGTTGAAGGGCTGGGAAGAGAAGAAAAGGCTCTGTAGGAAGCAGTCCCAGCACCCTCCTGCTCTGTTCTCCCCCATTTAATGAGAGTTGAAGGACTCACCGAGAGCTGGTACCTCACCGTGGGTGTCCACACCTCCTCCCCGCCGATGACACACGGGATCTCCTCGGTCTTGCCCTTCAGGTCAGCGAGGGCCTGGCAGAGAGAACGTGGTGGGAGCAGCTCCCACCTGCTCCAGCTGCCCTCCATCCCCCTTCCCACTGGGAACAGGCTCTGGGGGCATGGGGTGCCTACAGGAGCTGGGCAGGATGGGGCTGTCACACCAGGGAGAGGCTGGGGCTGCTGTGCAGCACAACCCGGGCCCTTCCAGCCCCCAAAATCCCCAAATCCCAGTGCTGGTACCTTCTGGAGCGCCGCTCGCTCAGGGCTCCCCGGCTTGAACTCCAGAATGGGCTCGTTGGTCACCTGGATGGCCGGGCGGTGCTGCCATCTCCGCCTGGCACAGGGGCAGGACAGGAACCGCTGAGATCCCCCCGTTCTCTCCTTCCCCAGCATCTCAGTCCTGGGGACACCTCAATTCTGGGGACACCTCAGTCCTGGGGACACCTCAATCCCAGGAGCATCTTAATCCTGGGGACACCTCAGTCCTGGGGACACCTCAATCCTGGGGACACCTCAATTCTGGGGACACCTCAGTCCTGGGGACACCTCAATTCTGGGGACACCTCAATCCTGAGAACACCTCAGTCCTGGGGACACCTCAATCCCAGGAGCATCTTAATCCTGGGGACACCTCAGTCCCGGGGACACCTCAGTCCTGGGGACACCTCAATCCTGGGGACACCTCAGTCCTGGGGACACCTCCATCCTGGGGACACCTCAGTCCTGGGGACACCTCAGTCCTGGAGACACCTCAGTCCTGGGGAACACCTCAATCCTGGGAACACCTCCATCCCAGGGACACCTCCATCCCAGGGACACCTCCATCCCAGGGACACCTCCATCCCAGGGACACCTCAATCCTGGGAACACCTCCATCCCAGGGACACCTCCATCCCAGGGACACCTCAATCCTGGGAACACCTCCATCCCAGGGACACCTCCATCCCGGGCTGCCCTCCCCAGCCATCCCCCGCTCCATCCCTGCCGCTGGATGGGGATGCCAGAACCGAGCCCCCAGCCCCACCACCCCTTCTCCACGCTCGGGAAAAAAGCGCTGGGAAAGGGATTTTTAAAGGATGAGGCCCAGGATGAGCTCCGGAGCTGCTCCAATATCGCAATGCTCCTGGCAAAGTCCAGGGGGCAAAAGCCGGCCTGGCACCCCCGGAGCGCCCCGGGGACAGCGGAGCTTTGGCAGCCGCCCAGCCCCTGAAATTCAGCATAACACCCACCAAAAAAGGGGGGAAATGGGAGAAAAAGGAAGGGAAAACATGGGGAAAAACGAGGGGGAAAGCGGGGAGACAAGGGTAAAAAGAGGGAGGAAAAAAGAGAAAGCAAGGGGGAAAAGAAGGAGGAAGCGGTGGAAAACAGGTGGAAACAAGAGTGAAGGGGGAAACACGGGGTAAACTGTGGAAAACGGGGGGAGGGAGGGAAAAACAAAGGGGAAAACGAGGGGGAAAAGGGCAGGAAAAGAGGAGGAAACAAGAGGAACTGGGAAAAGGGGGAAAACAAGGAGAACTGAGGGCTGGCGGTGCCCGCGGTTGGCAGCGGGACGGATCCCGGAGGGATTGGGGAAGGCAGGAGCGGCACCCGGGAAGGGAGCCAGGAAAGGGAAGGAAAAGGAAAGGAAGGGAAAAGAAAGGAAAGGAAAGGAAAGGAAAAGAAAGGAAAGGAAAGGACCCCACACTCACCCGCAGCCCCTCAGCGCCCTCAGCTGCCGCCACATCCCGGCCCCGAAGCGCTCCCGGCCCGCGGCCGCCACTACCCACCGCGCTGAGGGGGGGGTGCGGAGGTGGGGGGAGACACAACCATTAATTAATTAATAAATTAATGAAACCCCGAGGGCGGCCCCGAGCCCATCGCTAGCTGTAGGTGAGGGTGAGGGCCGTGTCCTCCCCCCCGGCCGCGCGGTACCTGTGGGGTGTCCCCAGCGGTGCGTGTCCCCCCCCCCAGCGCGGCGATGGTTGCGCCCGGAGCGGGGGGCGGTGGCGCGCGCGGCGCGCGGGAAGGGGCGGGGCGCGGGCGGGAGCCAAAAGTCGTTTAAAAAAGGGAAATTCGGGCAAAAAAAAAAACAACAACAGAACCAAGGCGAGAACAGCGGCTGGGACTGAGCCCTCCGGGAGAGGATCTGGGCGGGGAGAAAGAGAAAAGCAACTGAGAGTCCCTTTGGCGACGGAGAATCCCCGGGAAAGGGGAGATTTTAACCCAAAAGTGGCCAGGAGAAGGCTGAGATGTGCAGGGGGATTTTAATTTCCAAGGAGAGTCGAGTTTCAAGAGCAGCAGCTGAAGGACTCTCGTTTTCAGGGGAGTTTGGGTTATTTTAGGACCCCAAATGACCTGGGCTGGGCAGATTTTCAGAAATGAGGATCGTCCCTCCCTCCCCAGACCCAAATCCTTTTGCTTTTCCATGTTTTCCTTGTTTTCCACCCCAAGGATTAACACGCAGAGCCGTTCAACCAGGAGTCTGGTTTTTATTTTATAGTTTTTTGTGGTTTTCCTCGTCACCAGAGACCGACTGGGACCTGTTTGATGGACAGCTCCCACCCCTGGGGTCTGGGGCTGAGCACTGGCCTGGGCAGGACGGAGGGATGGACACAGCTGGACACAGCTGGACACGGCTGGACACTGGCTGGACACAGCTGGATGTGGCTGGACACAGCTGGACACAGCTGGACACGGCTGGACACTGGCTGGACACAGCTGGATGTGGCTGGACACAGCTGGACATGGCTGGACACCACAGCTGGACACAGCTGGACATGGCTGGACACTGGCTGGATGCAGCTGGACACAGCTGGACACAGCTGGATGTGGCTGGACACAGATGGACACTGTCTGCTTGTGGCTGGACACAGCTGGACATGGCTGGACACCACAGCTGGACACAGCTGGACATGGCTGGACACTGGCTGGATGCAGCTGGACACAGCTGGACACAGCTGGATGTGGCTGGACACAGATGGACACTGTCTGGATGTGGCTGGACACAGCTGGACACTGGCTGGATGCAGCTGGACACAGCTGGATGTGGCTGGACACAGCTGGACATGGCTGGACACCACAGCTGGACACAGCTGGACATGGCTGGACACTGGTTGGACACAGCTGGACACCACAGCTGGACGCGGCTGGACACAGCTGGACGTGGCTGGACACAGCTGGATGTGGCTGGACACTGCAGGACACAGCTGGACACCACAGCTGGACACTGGTTGGACACAGCAGGACACAGCTGGACACTGGCGGGACACAGCTGGACATGGCTGGACACAGCTGGACACCACAGCTGTAAACTGGTTGGACACAGCTGGACACGGCTGGACACAGCTGGACACCACATCTGGACACCACATCTGGACACGGAGCCACCAGCAGACCCGGGAGGGGGCGATGGGGTCGGTTTTGGCACTAAAAAAAGGGAAACGCAGCAAATCCTCGGCGGAGGGCGGGAGGTCCTGGGGACTTCTCGGGGCTCCTCCTGGCCTGGACTCTCCAAGCATTTCACGGTCCCAAATCCACTGGAGCTTTCCCTTCCCAGCGCAGAATTCCAGCCCCATCCCGGCTCATCCTCCGGCCTTTCCCCACCAGCATCAGTCCAGTCTTTGTCATTAAAATGAGCTAATATACAGAATATAAAGCACAATATTTACAGGGTAACCAGGAGCGTTTCCCACACCATCAGCAGCTCCTTGGGGATAAAAGAAACCTCAAGAGGAAACAACAACAAGAAGTGACACAGCGGGAGGGACGAGGCATCGATTCCCTCCACTCCAAGACGATATTAAATATTATTTAATATTTAAATATTAAATATTATTTAATATTTAAATTATAAATAATCGGTTTTGGCAGAAGGTCGTTGCATTTAACCAGGGGAAGGCGTTTTTAGGGGCTGGGGTGTTGAGGTTTTTTTTTTGGTGTTACACAAAGGAGTGTGAGAGCCGCCCTCAATCTTCAATAAAACAGAAATTTGGGGGGTTTTTTTTGGGGGGGTGGAAGTCTGGGTTTGTGGCACCGTGCTCTGCCACGGTTTGAAACCACCCCAAGGGTTTGTTTTAACCATTAACACCGTGATTTCCCCCCCCAAAAAAACATAAACAGGGAGCTGGCCAGACCCACAAACACCCCCTTCCCCGAGTGCTTCACTGTGGAGTGCCTCAAATTAGGGGGAAATTGTGATTTCTGCAATCAAACAGCCACACTAAAACACAATTTTTGCTGCTCCTTCCAAAGAAAAGCTTTGAAAAGCTGGCTGAACTGGCAGGAAAACAGCAGGGAAGGGTCAGATTTTCCTTCAGGGTCTGGCCAAACCCTGAGTGTTCCCATTCCCATCCCATTCCCAGCGGGAATTTGGCAGTGCTCAACTCCCCTCTCTAATTCCCAGCAGGACAAATTCCCAGGTTGAAGCCTCAAACTTTGTTTGTTTTTGGATTTTTTATTTATTTTTTTTGCTTTTGGTGTTGGCAGCCAAAAAGAGCTTTAAAAGCTGCGTGTCCCCCCTGCAGAAGGATTAAAAAAAAAACCCCAAAAAACCCCAAAATTCCTGATTTTAAAGGTGGGAAATCCTCCCTGGGACGTTCCTGCCTGGTGGAGGAAGCGGAATCTCTTCATTTAACAATTTAACATGAATTATTCATTTAATAAATCATTCCTTTAAAGGCTCAGCTCTAAAATGAAGCACTCCAGAAGTGAAAACTCTTCCAACACAAACATTCCCTGGTGTTCCCAGAGCCAAGGGAAACACCGGGAGCAGCTCTGGGAGCACCCACGGCCGCTCCAGCTTTTCCTCAGCTCCTGCTCTTCCTGCCAGGAATGATCAGGGGAAAAGAAAACTCAAATAATCTGAATTTAGAAGCAGCTTTGGGTGCGTATTCAGGCTTTGTTTCGTGGTGTTAATCCCGATCTCTGCAGGTATAAATGTCATTTATATTTAATTTAACCCCTGTGTTGCTGCACTGCCACAATTCAGGAGGATTCAGGAGGTCCTGACCTTTTCCTCCCAGGCAGGGGAATGGAATAAATCCACAGGAAAGGGGAATTAAATAAAAATAATTATTTTTTCGATATTTTTTTTTCAATAATTTGAGTAATTACTTATTAAATTAGGGGAATTAAATCACAGCAGAGGCAGAAAAGCTGCTGGAGCTGCAGCCTGGCCTGGAGGAAGCGACCTGTGAGTGCTCCACAGCCAAACCTCTCCCGATTATTTCCACCCTGAGCCTTGGAAACATCAGAGAATTTGGGGGATCCCATCCCAGCAGGAGAGAATTTACAAGGGAACGACTGCATCTGCCAACAGAGATCTGTTTGCACTTTAAAAACTTCTAATAAAAATAGAATATATACTGTGTTTTTATAAATAGATTACACCTTTAGCTTAGATGAGTTTCATTACGTTTCTCCCCTCCCCAAACTTTTTTTTTTTTTTAAAAGAATTTTGATTTTTTTTTTTTTTTTCCCTTGTGTGAACTAAGACGATCGTCGCTACGTCTTTGAAAAACCAGTTTGTACCACGTTATTCTTTAAAACATCTGTACCACGTTATTCTTTGGATATTTTTGAAGGACATGCATCCACAAACTGTCATTTTGTTTAGTGAAAACGTTGTTGTTTTTTTTTTTGTACAAACCCAGTTTAGGAATTTGTTAATTACACCGCTAACGAGCAAAAAAATTTGCTTCCTTGAAATCCCCCCCTTTTTAAAAAAATGAGAAAGGATGAGGAGGATTTTTCCTGATTGTAAATCTAAAAACGTGTCAATATGACACCCCATTAAGAATAGAAAACAAAAAAATAAAGTATTTACAGCTTTACAAAGGGAAAAAAAAGAAAGAGGTCATCAAAATCATTTCCAGCATTTTTACAATTAAATTCTTATTTTTTTGTTGTTTTTTCTCTCTCTGGCAAGCTTTGATCTGTCAAAGTCACAAGATTCCTGCTCTGGGAATTCCCTGTCCTCTCTTTATCCTACACAGAATTCCTGCTCTGGGAATTCCCTGTCCTCCTTTATCCTACACAGAATTCCTGTTCCAGGAATTCCCTGTCCTCCTTTATCCTACACAGAATTCCTGCTCTGGGAATTCCTTGTCCTCTCTTTATCCTACACAGAATTCCTGTTCCAGGAATTCCCTGTCCTCACCTGCAGGTGCTCCTCTTCACTCTATCCCAAATTCCTGCTCTGGGAATTCCCTGTCCTCAGCACAACAGCTCCAGCTCCTGGGTTTGGGAACACTCGGCCTTTTTCCTACTGGGATGCTGAGTTTTAAGGAAAAAGAACAAACCAGGAACATTCCCAGGGGGAAGAGAGCCAGGGACAGGCTCCAGTAACATTCCCAAGGTGAGAGGAGCAGGGACAGTCTCCAGGAACATTCCTGGGGCTCCAGGAACATTCCCAGGGGGAAGGGGAGCAGGACCAGGCTCCAGGAGCATTCCTGGGGCTCCAGGAACATTCCCAGGAGGAAGAGAAGCAGGACCAGGCTCCAGGAACATTCCCAGGAGGAAGAGGAGCAGGGACAGGCTCCAGGAACATTCCCAGGGGGAAGAGGAGCAGGGACAGGCTCCAGGAACATTCCCAGGAGGAAGAGAAGCAGGACCAGGCTCCAGGAACATTCCCAGGAGGAAGGGGAGCAGGGACAGGCTCCAGGAACATTCCCAGGGGGAAGGGGAGCAGGGAGAGACTCCAGGAGCCGATTCCGTGCTGAGCAATGCCTGCCCCAGGCACTGCGGGATCACAGAGCTCAGCCTGGGCAGAAACTTCCTCAGCCTCGGGAGCAGCTGAACTTCCAAACCCTTCCAGACCCTTCCAGACCCTTCCAAACCCTTCCAAACCCTTCCAGACCCTTCCAACCCCTCCCAAACCCTCCCAAACCCTTCAGATTGCAGATTTCAAACATGCAGCCCCAAAAAATCCCCCCAATCCCCCCTCCCAAACCCAGCCCCCTCGTGAAGATCACATTTACCGCTTTGGCCACCTAAGGAATAACAGGAATGAGCGCTTTTGGAATGAGGTTTCTCTTCCAGAGGAAAAAAGTCATCGACATTTCCAGGACAGAGCAGGCTTTGGAGCCCCTCAGCACGGGAATATCCGTGGATCCATGGAGAAAATGAGGATCTGTGGATCCTCATGGATCTGCCTGCTTCCCGGGCTGGAAAAGGCCGGGAGATCCTCAGAGCCCCGTGGGCTCAAAGCTGCTGCCAGGTGGGAGATGGAGCTGCCAGCAACACAGCAGGGGAAAGGAGGATTCCTGGGAAGGAAGGAAAGATTCATGGGAATGAAGGATTCCTGGGAAGGAAAGATTCCCATGAAGGAAGGATTCCTGGGAAGGAAAGATTCATGGGAAGGAAGGATTCATGGAAAGGGAGGATTCATGGAAATGAAGGATTCCTGGGAAGGAAGGATTCCCAGGAAGGAAGGATTCCTGGGAAGGAAGGATTCCTGGGAAGGAAGGATTCATTGGGAAGGAAGGATTCCCATGAAGGAAGGATTCCCATGAAGGAAAGATTCCCGGGAAGGAAGGATTCCTGGGAATGAAGGATTCCCATGAAGGAAGGATTCCCATGAAGGAAGAATTCCCGGGAAGGAAGGATTCCCAGGAAGGAAGGATTCCTGGGAAGGAAGGATTCCTGGGAAGGAAGGATTCCTGGGAAGGAAAGATTCCTGGGAAGGGAGGATTCATGGAAATGAAGGATTCCTGGGAAGGAAAGATTCCCATGAATGAAGGATTCCTGGGAATGAAGGATTCCCATGAAGGAAGGATTCCCATGAAGGAAGGATTCCCATGAAGGAAGGATTCCTGGGAAGGAAGGATTCCTGAGAATGAAGGATTCCCATGAAGGAAGGATTCCAATGAAGGAAGGATTCCCAGGAAGGAAGGATTCCTGGGAATGAAGGATTCCCATGAAGGAAGGATTCCTGGGAATGAAGGATTCCCGGGAATGGAGGATTCCTGTGTTCCAGCAGGAACCCCCCAGTTCCAGAGTGGAACTCCAGAGGAGTTTCCAGCCAGGAATGAGTTATTTTCCAACACACCTGTGCTCTGTGTGATCAATGCTCCAGAAGCTGGGAACACCACTTGGGAAGCTCATTTTGCTTTTCCATAACGCTGAGAGGGTGCTGAAATTGGGATTTTTCCCTGCCTTTCCCTCACTTCCCAAACTCCCTGGCAGGCTAAACAAAACACATTTGGTATTTACTGAGTTCCAACCCCACATCTGCCTTTGGGCATCAAACTACACCCTCAATCTTGGCCTAAAAACAAACAAAAAAATTATTGGCTGAGGTTTATTACCCTGTTTTTACCTGGCTGAGGTGCTACAATTCCCATTTTAACTCGGGAATCAACAGTTTCCTCCAACAATTCCCATTTTAACTCAGGAATTAACAGTTTCCTCCAACAATTCCCATTTTAACTCAGGAATTAACAGTTTCCTCCAACAATTCCCATCCTAACTCGGGAATTAACAGTTTCCTCCAACAATTCCCATCCTAACTCGGTGGTGCTGGAGTTTCCTCCAGCCTGATCTGATTTTGATGCTGATTCTCCTGGGTAAAAAATACAGAAAAATGGGAAAAGCCAAGGTCTTGCTGCTTTTCTCACAGAGAAAGTTCCTGCCCAGCTCTAGGGGAGGTTTGGGGTTTGGTTTTCTGTGCCCTAAAAGGGATTTTTCAGCTTTTCCCAGTGTTCTGGAGCTCTCCCAAATCCTGGTTCCTACATCTGGGTCACTTCATCCTGCTGCTTCACCTGCCCCTCGCTCCACACATCAGCAGAAAACGGAGTTATCTCCCTGTCAGCAAAGGAAAAATCTGCAAACTGCTCAAAATAAAATAAAACAACACAAGAAAACCCTGAATAAAAAATAAAAGACACCAACCACCAAGGAGCTGAAGGGCTGATTCCAATCCTAATCCAATCACTGGGAACAAAAGCGTTGTGATCCAGAAATTCCACCTCCAAAGGAGCTCCACAGACATCCAAGAGTGCAAATTTTCCTTTTCCCAGGGGATAAAACATTCCATAGAAATAAGGCGAGCTTTTTTTTTGTTGTTGTTTGTTTTGTTTGTTTTTTATGTTTTTGCATAGTAGTTACTCAGTGATATTCCCCCCACCACCAGCGGTGACCCCTCCTGTGCCCCTCCTGGCTTTGCCACCGAGCTGAGTCCTGCTCCTCCAGCTCCTGGAGTCCAGCAGAAACCTTGGACACATCCCAAAGGTTCCCTCACCCCAGAAAAGTCAGGTGGAGAAAAACCCTGTGAATTTTCTAGAACTGCTTCGCCCTACCAGATGTCTCCAAACTCAATTTTAAACGTTTGCAGTTCCATTTGGAAACAATTCTTTTTCTCTTTCTGTTTTTCTTTTTCTTTTTCTTTTTCTTTTTCTTTTTCTTTTTCTTTTTCTTTTTCTTTTTCTTTTTCTTTTTCTTTTTCTTTTTCTTTTTCTTTTTCTTTTTCTCTTCCTTTTTCTTTTTCTTTTTTCTTTATCTTCATCTCTTTATCTTTTCCTTTTCATTTTTTTTCCCTTTCATCTTCATTTTTCTTTTTCTTTTTTCTTTTATCTCTATATCTTTATCTTTATCTTTATCTTTATCTTTATCTTTATCTTTATCTTTATCTTTATCTTTATCTTTATCTTTATCTTTATCTTTATCTTTATCTTTATCTTTATCTCTTTTCATTTTCCTTTTTCTTTTCCTTTTCATCTTCTTTTTTCTTTTTTTCTTTATCTCTTTATCTCTTAATCTTTATATCTTTATCTTTTCCTTTTCATTTTTCTTTTCCTTTTCCTCTTCATTTTTCTTTTTCTTTTTTTCTTTATCTCTTTACCTTTTCCTTTTACTTTTCATTTTCCCTTTCCTTTTCCTTTTCATTTTTATTTTCCTTTAATTTTTTATTTTTTTTCTGCCAGACATTCTTAATTACACCACAATTACCTCTTTTTTTTTTCCCCAGCGTTGCTTTTGCCAATCAGTTCAGCAGTTCAATAAAAACCAGCAACTTATTGAAGTACCCAGAGCTTCTCCAGCACCATCCTCTGCTGCCAAAACCAGCTTTGGTTGTTTGGTTTTTATTTTAAATAATATATATTTTAATTTTTTTTTTTTTTTTAATATAAAAACACCTGTTATTAATATTCCACTGGAGCTCAAAGTGGCTCAGCTTGGGGCAAAGGCACAATTAAAACACCGTGTTTTCCTACAGAACTCTGCATTTATGGTTTGAAGAATAGAAATGTACAGCACCAATCCTTGGGAGGGAGGGGATGTGTGTAGGAATCAGAGTCCCTCTGCAGGGGCTCTCCAGTCTTTTCACCTTTCCCCCAGCAATTGGTTTGGAATCTTTCTTTCTTTCTTTTTTTTTTTTTTTCTGGAATTCTTCCCATTTCCTATCAGCTGACCATGGGCTCCACGTCCGTCTCTCTGTCCAAATCGTCCTGAATTTCGTCTGTGTTTCCTGAGTCGCTGCTGGCTACGGAGCTGGGGGATGGAGAATTCCTGCAGGGAAAAAGTGCAGCCAGAAAATTAAATATCAAAATAAAAAAGTGCAACCAGAAAATTAAATATCAGAATTAAAAAATGCAACCAGAAAATTAAATATCAAAATAAAAAAGTGCAGCCAGAAAATTAAATATCAAAATAAAAAAGTGCAGCCAGAAAATTAAATATCAAGGGAAAAAATGCAACCAGAAAATTAAATATCAAAATAAAAAAATGCAACCAGAAAATTAAATATCAAAATTAAAAAGTACAGCCAGAAAATTAAATATCAAGGGAAAAAATGCAACCAGAAAATTAAATATCAAAATAAAAAAGTGCAGCCAGAAAATTAAATATCAAGGGAAAAAATGCAACCAGAAAATTAAATATTAAAATAAAAAAGTGCAGCCAGAAAATTAAATATCAAAATAAAAAAGTGCAACCAGAAAATTAAATATCAATCACAGAATTTAAAAAAAAACCCTTAAAATAGTCACTTTCCCTTCCCAACACTTAAAAACCTCTTTATTAACATTAATTCTTAAACATTAAACATGGAGTTCCCCCAAGCTATTTAAAAACTTCTTTAATAACATTAAATTTTAGGTTTAGGGTAAATATCAGTGGTAAAATCAAGGTGACAGACACAGAGGCTGCCCCATGATGGGGAAATAAATGAGGGGCAAAAACTCTCAGCATCCCTAATGCCCAGAGCCCTGAAAATTAAAAGTTTATCATCTTGTTCTACTGGGGTTGAACGAGAGATAAATCCTTCAGAGTGTAAGGTTCTTAACACATGAGAAGATTAAAGAACGAGTTCTTGGTGTAAGTCCGGAGTTGAGATTTAATTTGGGGTTTTAAGAGTTGTAAATCTGAGATTTTGAGGACTGAAAGTCCACCCGAGCTGGAGCTGCCTGTGCTGAGGAGCTCTTTAAAAAGTGCAGAATTCCTTTCAAAGCTGATCCTGGGACACAAAATTCTCCAAAAGACAAAGCCATGAAGTTCTGCCTTTAGCCCAGGCTTTCATTTTCAGCTCTCCTATTTTATTTTTTTTTTTAAATATATTTCTCATTTATAAATAAATTTCTATTTATTTAAAACCCAACAGTGAGGGTGTTGTGTTGGTTTCGTGACCGATGATTTTTACCTTTCCAGACCTTCTCAGAACTTTCTAACAGAAGAAAATCTGGAAGAATAAAACCTGCTCTCATTTGAGATGGAGTTTGGAGAGTCTGTGGGGTGCAGGAAATGTGATTTTCTGAGCCTGACAGAGCTCCAGGCTCTCTTTCCCAAGGAAAACTCTTTTGAGAAGCTTTTCTCTCTCAAGGACTGTTGTGTAAATAAGATTTTAATTCTCAAAGCAATCACAGAGATGTTCTCAGAGCGTTTTTATCTTGTCCCACCAATGGGATGGGTGTTTCTCCTTGTAAAAAACCTCAAAAAAAAGGCTGAAAACCCCAAAATCAAGCAATTTTTGCCTCCTAAGAAAACAAAACTTTGGTTGCTGTGATTTTTTTATGTGCTGCAGAGCCAGGGAAGGTCTCCTGGAGCAGCAGGAGGGTGGTACCTGTCGGCTGAGCCCTTGATGAGCCTGCGGCACGTTTCCATCTGCACGTCCAGACCCCGTTTCATGCTGCACATCTCCATGTACTCGTGGAGGTGACGGTTCATGTCGCTCTTGGCCGTGGCCAGCTCCAGCTGGAGGCAAAAAAAAGGGCAAAGAATGAGGTGAAATCCTGGTTTTCCTGCTCTTTTGTATTTTTTAATTTTATTTTTATTTTATATTTTTTAATTTTTTTAATTTTTTTTATTTTTTAAATTTTTTTATTTTTTGTATTTTTAAATTTTTTTATTTTTTTTATTTTTTAAATTTTTTATTTTTGTATTTTTTGTATTTTTAAAATTTTTAAATTTTTTGTATTTTTTTATTTTTTGTATTTTTAATTTTTTTATTTTTTCTACTTTTTAATTTCTTATTTTTCGTCTTTTTAAATTTTTTTATTTTTTGAATTTTTTCTATTTTTTGTCTTTTTAAAATTTTTTTAATTTTTATATTTTTAAAATTTCTTAAAATTTTTTTGTATTTTTTTAATTTTTTTTTTTTAATTTTTAAATTCTCTGCCTTGTCTCTTGTTCTCTAAACTAAACTTTTCACTCGGTGATTCGAGAAAATTTTTTAGTCTACACACACTTTGAGCTTTTTCTATCTAACATTTGTTCTCATGAAAACATGCCCATGAATTTCATGGACATAAGATATAAATATAAATAAATATAAATAAATATAAATAAAAATAAAAATAAAAATAAAAATAAAAATAAAAATAAAAATAAAAATAAAAATAAAAATAAAAATAAAAATAAAAATATAAATATAAATATATATAAATTCATATTGATATGAAATACATGCCACGTTATATGAAATTTTCATGCTATTTTCATATTTCATGTTATATGAAATTCAGTGTTTTCTCTGGATCTTAAAACTAAATATCACAAACAAGGGCACACACTCTATCCCAGACTCCAACATCACCCAAACATCCCCAGCTCTTTCAATTAATTAATTAATTATAATTAAAATTCAATCTTCTAACCTAATTAATTGCTAATTATCAATTCACTGATGAGCCCAGGAAGGGCAGGCAGAGCCTCACTCTGCTCCTCAACAGCCCTGCAGGGTTTCTCCTGCTCTTGGCACCTTGTTTGTCAATGGTAATTAATGAAAGTGCTAATTAATCAAATGCAGAGATTTTTTCCTGGCAACCTGTGGGGTCACCAAGCATTTCCCAGGGTGAGGGTGGACATGCAGACCACAGAGGTGGGGGGAAAAAAAAGAATAATATGAAAAAAATAATAATATTTTTTATTTTATTCCCTTTTGTCGTGCAGGTTCTCCCTGCGGCAGCCTCAGATTTACGCTGAAATATAAAATTTCAAATTTATATATTTTCAATATATAAATTATAAATATATAAATATATCTATATATATATTATATATATATAATATAAATTATATATGATATAATTTATAATATTGTTATATATATTTATAATATTATTATATTTATAATATACTTATAAAATATATAAATATATAAATATATATTTATATATTATATATGATATTTTTATATAAATATATATAAATATGTAAATATTATATATATTTATATATTATATATATTATATTTATACATATAAATATATATTACAAATATATTTAAATATATAAATATATAAATATTATATATATTTATATATATTATATATTTATATATATTATACATATTATATTTATATATATTACATTTATATATATAAATATAAAAATATATAAATATTATATATTTATATATATTATATTATATAAAAAATATATATAAATATATATGTATATTATAAATATAAATATTTATATATATAAAAGTTATCATATTATTATATATAAATATTATATATAAATATTATATATATATATAAATTATAAATATATAAATTCATTAAAACCCCCAGGGCACAGCAGAGGGAAATGTGAATTTGTGGATGTTTGGACAGGACACTGCAGGAACAATTCCCCTTCCTCACCTCTATCTGCCCTATTGTCTCCTGGTACTCCTTGTCTCGAGTTTTGAAGAAGGACTCTGTTTCGTGGATCAAGTTTCCCAGGTTTTCTTCCTGCAGGGGAAAGGAGGACACAAAGAATCAGCAAGGAAAAACAGGAATTCTGGAGCTAAATGAACATTTTATTTAACTGAAGATTTAACTGAAGATTTTATTTAACTTAACATTTTATTTAACTAAACATTTTATTTAACTACACATTTTATTTAACTGAAGATTTAATTAAACATTTTATTTAACTTAAGATTTAACTAAACATTTTATTTAACTTAACATTTTATTTAACTAAAGACTTTATTTAACTAAAGACTTTATATAACTAAACATTTTATTCAACTAAACATTTTATTTAACTAAAGACTTTATATAACTAAACATTTTATTCAACTAAACATTTTATTCAACTAAAAATTTTATTTAACTAAACATTTTATTCAACTAAACATTTTATTCAACTAAAAATTTTACTCAACTAAACATTTTATTTAACTAAAGACTTTATTTAACTGAAGACTTTATTTAATTGAAGATTTTATTTAACTGAAGACTTTATTTAATTGAAGATTTTATTTAACTGAACATTTTATTTAACCTCTCCTGGAAATGCAGGTTATTGTGGTCCCTTCATGCACTGATATTTTTTAAAGATGTTTTTTTTTCACAGTTAAGGAATATTCTTCAATCTGGAATCCCAGGAAATCACATTTCTGTGCCATGACCACAAAGGTGAGGTGTGATCGCGGCTCCAGGAATTAAATCCAAGCACCTGATGCATCCCAAAACACCAACCCCTGGATTTTCCTGAGCTTTTCACAGCCTGATCCCACTTGGACATGCTGGAATTGCTCTCCAGCCATGAAACTTTTCATTTTCCCTGCACTGGAATTCTCATTTTCCACTTGTGTATCATCACTCTCCAGCACATCCCACCGGATTCCCACTGGAATTCCTGGGTAAAACAGCAACAAACGCTCCTCCTTTGGGCTGACAGCACAGCCTGAGCTTCCAATCACACAGAGCTGCCCAAAAAAGCCACCCACAACGTCACCGTTCCCTCTTCAACCACCTTCTTCTCCCATTCAAAAATCACCCCCAATTAAACAAATGAGCGTTAAATGAGTTTTCCACGCTCTGTGGCGGATTTTACAGGGCTCATGCCCCGTGCCCACACCAGCCTGGGTGTTGGGAAGGTAGAATTAGAAAGAAATTATAAATATATAATTTTTATTTATTTATAATATATATTATAATATATTTATAATTCTATTTATTCATATGTGAATATATTTTATATATTTTATATATTTATATATTTATATATTTATATATATTTATATTCATTCATAACATATAATTACTCTAATTAATTATTAATTAATTATATCAATAGTCAATTATATCAACAATTATTTTTTATCATTAAATTAATAATTAATTATATTAATTAATTATTAATAAATTATTAATTATTAATTATGATATTATTTAATAATTAATATAATTAATACTATATTTTTTATAGTATTTATATAAATACTATACTATACTATACTATACTATTTTTTATATTATTTATATAAATAATATAAATTTATATCTTTATATATCTTTATATTTATTTATAATATATTTATAATATATATAATATATAAAATAAAGCTTTTTTTTAGCCAGAAAGGCTAAGGAAGAAATACAAATGAAAGCAGCGTTTGAATAATTCAAATAAACTGGTCTGGCATGCCAGAACACATTCTGTCCCCCAATAAAACCAAGCTGAGACCCCTCTCCCCACCCTTATAAAGAAATTTAGGGACCCTGAGATAACTAAAAATATGCAAAAGCAGCGATTTCTATAGGTCACACACAAATGTTACTGGATTAGTGTACTTAGAAAGATTGGTTAGTGAAGGAATAGAATATTCAAATAATATTCTATTATTATTTATAATAATAAGTTTATTATATAAAGTAAGTTATATAAGTAATTGCAAAAGAGAATTTGCTCTCTTGATTCTCTTAGCTCTCTCTTTTAGCCCTCTTGGTCTCTCTTGGTTTTCTAAGTTCTCTTGGTCTCTCTCAGCCCTCTTGCCTCACTCTTTCCACACTCTTGCTCTTCTTTTCCCCAGCTCTCTCACTTCTGTTCTGTCACTCTCTTCTTAAGTCTTGAGCTCATGTATTCATATTTTACCCCTTTTGTATTGTTGTCTCCAAGCCCACTTTGAGCTCTATATGCTGGCTCATAGCAGGCTCTGTCTCTCCATCCCACACCCTGAAATAAACTTCTAACACCCAACTCGATCATAGAGGTCTCTGCCGTGTCTCAGACCTCAGAAAGCCTCTCCTACACCTGGAGTTAACAAGAATCATCCCACTGATCCTTTTATATGCAGAAGAGCTTTAAGGAGGAAGGTCATAAAAGGAGGTGGCGAGGGCAGCGTGTAAGGACTTGGAATAAAACCCACGGAAGGAAGATTCCGGCATGTAAAGCACATGTTAAAGAGCAGGCACAGCCGGAGAACTCTTTATTCTGCACCTCCAGCTACAAGCCAAATCTACCCTTTCCTTGGATAATTTTTCATTTAGAAGGATTTAAGCTTCTTAAAATCTTTATATATAAAGAGTTTCCCCGCGCGGGGCCTGGGCTCGGCGCTATTGCTGCGCTCAGCCGGGCCCTGGCGTATGCAAATGAGCCCTCATTAATTCCTGCTCCTCGTTATCACCCTGCCACTCTCTGCTGCCGTTATCCCGTTATCCCTCTCCCGTTATCCCTCTCCCGTTATCCCGTTATCCCTCTGCCGCTCTCCCTGCTCCGGCTCAGCGCGGTTCCTCCCCAGCGCTTCCCGGTAAATCCCTGGAAGCTCCCGGAGCTCCTCATGGATCATCCAGGAATGGGGAGCTGGAACAGGAGCCGGCGTTCCCGAGGCTGCTGCCTCGGCATCCTCCCTGGCAGCGGGAGTGTTTCCCACCTCCCAGGGCTGCGCTGCTCCGGGATGCAGCGACACGGCCGTTCCCAGTTTGTTCCCTGCCATTCCCAACCCATTCCATCATTCCCAGGCTGTTCCCAACCCATTCCATCATTCCCAGTTTGTTCCCTGCCATTCCCAACCCATTCCATCATTCCCAGTTTGTTCCCTGCCATTCCCAACCCATTCCATCATTCCCAGGCTGTTCCCAACCCATTCCATCATTCCCAGGCTGTTCCCTGCCATTCCCAACCCATTCCATCATTCCCAGTTTGTTCCCTGCCATTCCCAACCCATTCCATCATTCCCAGGCTGTTCCCTGCCATTCCCAACCCATTCCATCATTCCCAGTTTGTTCCCTGCCATTCCCAACCCATTCCATCATTCCCAGGCTCTTCCCTGCCATTCCCAACCCATTCCATCATTCCCAGTTTGTTCCCTGCCATTCCCAACCCATTCCATCATTCCCAGGCTGTTCCCAACCCATTCCATCATTCCAAGCCCATTCCCAGTCATTCCCAGTCTGTTCCCAGTACATTCCTGGCCATTCCCAGTTTGTTCCCTGCCATTCCCAACCCATTCCATCATTCCCAGGCTGTTCCCAGTACATTCCTGGCCATTCCCAGGCTGTTCCCAGCCATTCCCAACCCATTCCCAGCCATTCTCAGCCGTTCCCAGCCCATTCCATTTAATAATTATAATTAATTAATTATTTAATTATTCCATTTAATAATCATAATTATTAATTTTTATAAGATAAAATTATATATTATCTATAATTAATCTAATTTAAAATATAATTAAATATATATAATTTAATATTATTTTATATAATATATAATTTATATATTATATTCTATTTATATATTTATATATTATATTCTATGATATAATATATAATTTATATATTATATTCTATGTAATATATATAATTTATATAATCTATATCTATTATATAATCAATATAATTTAATAACATAATTTTAATACATAATTTATAATTACAATAAAATTCTACTAATAATTCTACTAATAATTATATGAAATAACTACATATTAATAAAAATATATATAATTTTATATATTTATATATCTTTATATCTTTATATCTTTACATATTTATATATTTATATATCTTTATATCTTTATATATTTATATATTTATATATTTGTATATTTATATATTTATATATTTATATATTTATATATTTATATATTTATATATTTGTATATTTATATATTTAAATATTTATATATTTATGTGTATTTTTGTCCATAAAAGAGGAACAGGAGGGGAAAGAGTTGGAAAAACCCTGGGAATGAACTCACCTCTCCCTGGAGGTCGATGGAGGGATTGCAGTTGGTGAAATCTTCCCAAAGCAGCAGCGTTTCCTCGTTCTCCTCCCACGTCAAACTGTCACAGTCGTCATCGAAATCGAACGTCTCACGCCTGGCAGAGCAGAGCAGCCATTAACCCATCCCTCACTCCTTTAATTAATTAATTACACATTCAATTACTGCCTTTTCACAAATATTATCATTCGTGTTATATGCAGAAAGTTAGAAAATTTTAGCTGTGTTAATATAGTTTATTTTTATTATTGATGAAATTAAAACCTAAATACATTTTAACTTCTTGTTTGTTTTTTTTTTAAAAAAATACACACACACACACAGGCTGCCTGCTGTCACACTGAATTTAGCAGTGGAGAAGTGAAAAATCCAGATAACCTGCAGGTGATGATGCCCAGGCTGCTATCAGCACTGATGGTCTGCAGAAATAAAATACGTGATAAATAAAATGCGATAAAGGGAAATAAAATCTTTAAAACGCGTGCTCTAGAAAAGGAGGATTCGGGGCCATGCAAAATCATGGAAAAATATTGGGAAAAAATGGGGAAAAAAATGGGGAAAAAAATTGGAAAAATATGAATATGCATCAAAACCTCACAGAATGGGATATCCCAGCAGAATGGGATAAAAGGAGTTTTCCAAAGATCTCAGGTGTGATCCTGGCAGCGCTCCAGGGCTGTTTGAACCCTTTTCTTCATTAACTTCATCTCCTAATTGTCATTTCATTTATTTTAAACCTTTCCTGAAGCGAGTGCACCTCGTTTTTCAGGCAGGGCTGTTTCCCAGGACACTCACAGCTGGTTGAACATCCTCTTCATCTCATCGGTGATGTTGAGGGAGCAGCTGACCTCCTCATCCGAGAACCTCCCGTTGTCCGCGTCCTGCTCCGACAGCTCCTCGTCCGACGCCAGCTTCCTCTCCTTCTTCTTGGAGGCCACCTTGGGTGGAGAGAGGAGCAGCAGTGAGCACGGGGCTGTGCTCAGGGAGGGATTTTTGGGGTGAGGAGAGCGCAGGGATGGGCTGGGAGGAGCTGCAGGGGTTCCCTGGGCGGGCGGTGAGGAGCAGAGCGGCGCAGGGATGAGGATGTGGGGTGAACAAAGCCAGCTGCAGGCTGCTCTGGGGAGATGTTGGGGTGCTCACCAAGCCCAGCCTGAGGCCATGCACAGCCTGGGGTGAGCCTTGGGGTGCTCACCAAGCCCAGCCTGAGGCCATGCACAGCCTGGGGTGAGCCTTGGGGTGCTCACCAAGCCCAGCCTGGGGTGAGCAGAGAGCTGCAGGCTGCTCTGGGGTGATGTTGGGGTGCTCACCAAGCCCAGCCTGAGGCCAAGCACAGCCTGGGGTGAGCCTTGGGGTGCTCACCAAGCCCAGCCTGGGGCCATGCACAGCCTGGGGTGAGCCTTGGGGTGCTCACCAAGCCCAGCCTGGGGTGAGCAGAGAGCTGCAGGCTGCTCTGGGGAGATGTTGGGGTGCTCACCAAGCCCAGCCTGAGGCCATGCACAGCCTGGGGTGAGCCTTGGGGTGCTCACCAAGCCCAGCCTGAGGCCATGCACAGCCTGGGGTGAGCCTTGGGGTGCTCACCAAGCCCAGCCTGAGGCCATGCACAGCCTGGGGTGAGCTTGGGGTGCTCACCAAGCCCAGCCTGGGGTGAGCAAAATGAGCTGCAGGCTGCTCTGGGGTGAGCCTTGGGGTGCTCACCAAGCCCAGCTTGGGGTGAGCAGAGAGCTGCAGGCTGCTCTGGGGAGATTTTGGGGTTCTCACCAAAGCCAGACTGGGGCCATGCACAGCCTTGGGAGATCTTGGGGGGCTCACCAAAGCCAGACTGGGGCCATGCACAGCCTGGGGAGATGTTGGGGTGCTCACCAAACCCAGCCTGGGGTGAGCCAGGGTGGGGAAAAGCACCAGTGACAGAACTCTCCCTCTTCCTGCCAGCGCCACGGGAACCCCAGCAAGGAACAGACAGGAAACCTCTCCAGACAGACTTTATTCCACAGGCAGATCCTCGGGATGTGGGAAGGGTTGGAGGAGCCACGGGAAAGCCTGGACAGTGCCCAAGGAATGGAGAAATTTGGGGAATTCGAGGGACACCCCTGCAAGGGGCACAGAGGGAACACACAGGATGCTCCCAGAGGATTCCAGAGGATTCCAGAGGGCTGGGAACACACAGGATGATCCCAGAGGATTCCAGATGTTCCCAGATGTTCCCAGAGGATCCCAGAGGGCTGGGAACACACAGGATGCTCCCATAGTGATGGGAACACACAGGATGCTCCCAGAGGATTCCAGATGTTCCCAGAGGATCCCAGAGGATCCCAGAGGGCTGGGAACATACAGGATGCTCCCAGAGGATTCCAGATGTTCCCAGAGGATCCCAGATGATCCCATAGGGATGGGATCACACAGGATGCTCCCAGAGGGATGGGAACACACAGGATGCTCCCATAGGGATAGGATCACACAGGATGCTCCCTGCTGGTGCCAGAACCACAAACACACCATCCACTCCCAACCTAGAGCAGGTTTCCCTCTCCCTGGCACACAAACCAACCATCCCCTGGCAGCCCTGCTCTCCTGCTCCCTTTAACCCCTGCAGCCTGACCAGGAGTGTGCTCTGCAGTCTCCTCTGAGCACAGGGACTCAGCATTTCAACTCAGAGACAAGAAAGCAGCACTGGCACCACACACAGAGAAATAATTCTCCTCTCAGGAGGTTTCAGTCTTTTGGAGAACACAAGAGGGGGGAAAAAAACCCCATCAAACATTTCAGCCAGCAGAGAGCACAAGGATCTTTTAGAGTGTTTTGGACAGCATTTAGCACCCAGTGTGGCATCACTACACACAGAAAAGATTCACTGAAAGCCTGAACAAGACACATTTAGATGGAAGCAGAAGGAAGGTGGGGGTTAATCAGCCTGGGACTGCAGTTGTGACAAGACCAGCTGCACTGGGAGTGCCAGCCCTGATCCAGGCAGAGCCGTCACCGCTCGCTTTTGGAGCAAATCAAAGAACTTTCCTTGGAGCTCCAAGGGAAAGCAACTGCAGCAGCCAGAGCTCACAGTCACAGAAATGTTATTTCTGGCCACGCAGCTCGAGCCAGAAATAAGAACACTCAGATGACAGCTCCAGGAGCTTCAAACCTCTCACTTGTGATGGGAACAAATGGGAGGGAGGGATTATACAAACCTAGACCCTAAAACTCTGCTTTTTTTTCCCCCTGCATTCAGTGCAGACTCACACCAGACTCAGCACGGCTTAAAGATCATCCTGGGACTCCTTTTTTTGTTAAACACTGTCACTTTGTGCTCTTGGTGCAGCTCCTGACACTGACAGACAGCGGGGGCTTTGTTTTATGGCTACAGAGTTCAAGAAAAGGCAAAAAAAAAAAAAGACCTGGACCACATTTCTCTGCTCCCTCCTGCCCTACCCTATGGAAAATTCAGGGCCTAATCACCTGGAAAATCTTGGAAACGTCTTCCGAGTTGCGCTGCTGCGCGACATCGCACAGCTTGGCCGTGATATCGATTCGGCGGCAGATGTCCATGTCCACCTTCATGGCCTTTTCTTGGATCTTTGTGTCCAGGTCTGTCATGGGCTGCAGGAAGGACAGCAGGGATTATCTTCTGTTATTAGACAGTTCAGGCAAGAGGAGATACCCCGCAGTATCTCTGGAACCCCACGCCGCTGTTAAACGTCGCCGCCCTGTCCTCGGGCGCGGCTCCGCGGCTCAGCCCTGGTTCCAACAAAGTTCCGACTCAGAGGGGGGGAAAAAAATTCTTGTACCCACCCCAAAAATGCTCAGGGAACCTCCAGGAACAGGACAATGGGATGCCCAGAGAAGCTGAGGCTGCCCTGGGAGCGCTCGAGGCTGAGGTGGGACTGGATTGTCCCTTCCATCCCAAACCGTTCTGGGATTCCGTAAATAACGCTTTAAAAAACGTAAAACACCCCCAATTCTGGGCTGTGCAGAGAATGAAATGGAAATTCCGGCCAGGATTTAACACTTCCCCTCTTCCTGACACAAAAGCTGCTGTTAAAGCAGAATCCAAACCAGAATCCAGAGCATGGAGCCAGCAAATCGTGGCTGGATCCAAAGAGATCCATGAAAACCTTGGCACTGACCTGGCCTCCAGCCCAGAAAAAGTTCTGCATCAAAATTCCTGCGTGGAAAACACTGCCTTGTAGTAATTCTAATTTCTAACAGATCCTCCCACTCACACAGAACTTCTAACGAAGGAAGAAACATTAAAAAAAAGCATAAATATTAAAATTTTCCATCCTAGTCTCGCTCTCCTGGACAGTCCCAGTCCTGAGCAATGCTTCCACCTGGGACACAAAAATGGAAAAACCCTTTGTAGACCAATTTTAAACATCAAAACCCCTTTCTAAGAGGAAAGCTTTGGGCTTTTTGTTGGTTTGGTTTGTTTTTCCCCTACCTTTTTTTGGTTTAAATTATTACACAGAGTTTTCTCCAGGCCCTGTGAACCACCTTTGGAGTTTGGGGATTTAGTTTTAAATTTTTACACAATTTTACACAGTTTTTAATCTTTACACTGAGTATTTTCCAGGCCCTGTGAACCACCTTTAGAGATTTAAGTTTTTTTGGTTTAAATTTTTACACAGGGTTTTCTCCAGCCCCTGTGAGCCACATCTGGAGATTTGAACTTTTAGTTTTAAATTTTTACACAATTTTACAAAATCTTTAATTTTTACACAGAGTCTTCTCCAGCCCCTGTGAGCCACCTTTGGAGATTTGAGCTTTTAATTTTAAATTTTTACACAGAGTTTTCTCCAGCCCCTATGCGCCACCTTTGGAGATTTGAACTTTTAATTTTAAATTTTTACACACAGTTTTCTCAAGCCCCTATGAGCCACCTTTGGAGATTTGAACTTTTAATTTTAAATTTTTACACAGTTTTCTCCAGCCCCTGTGAACCACCTCTGGAGATTTGAGCTTTTAGTTTTAAATTTTTACACAGAGTTTTCTCAAGCCCCTATGAGCCACCTTTGGAGATTTTAACTTTTAATTTTAAATTTTTACACAGAGTTTTCTCCAGCCCCTGTGAACCACCTCTGGAGATTTGAGCTTTTAGTTTTAAATTTTTACACAGAGTTTTCTCAAGCCCCTATGAGCCACCTTTGGAGATTTTAACTTTTAATTTTAAATTTTTACACAGTTTTCTCCAGCCCCTGTGAACCACATCTGGAGATTTGAGCTTTTAGTTTTAAATTTTTACACATTTTTTCCAGCCCCTGTGAGCCACCTTTGGAGATTTGAACTTTTAATTTTAAATTTTTACACAGAGTTTTCTCCAGCCCCTGTGAGCCACCTCTGGATATTTTCACCTTTGGAGTTTGAGGATTTTTGGGTTAAATTTTTACACAGTTTTCTCCAGCCCCTATGAGCCACCTTTGGAGATTTGAGCTTTTAATTTTAAATTTTTACACAGTTTTCTCCAGCCCCTGTGAACCACCTTTGGAGATTTTAACTTTTAATTTTAAATTTTTACACAGAGTTTTCTCAAGCCCCTATGAGCCACCTTTGCAGATTTTAATTTTAAATTTTTACACAGAGTTTTCTCCAGCCCCTGTGAACCACCTCTGGATATTTTCACCTTTGGAGTTTGAGGATTTTTGGTTTAAATTTTTACACGGAGTTTTCCCTGTGAACCACATCTGGAGATTTACGTTTTCCAAACACCCTGAGCAAAATAAACCTCTCAGCTCGACACAACCTCACCCCCAGGACCGCTGATGTTTATCTGCAGGAAGGAAAGATCCACGAGCCAACATCCTGCACTTCTCCCTTCCAAATATTTACCCAGTCAGCCTCCAAACAAACGCTCCCAGGGCTTTCCTGGGCATCCCTCAAATCCTGCAGAGCACTTTCCCTCAGCCCAGGAGATGTTTCTTCTCAGAACCTTTCTGGGAGCAGCTCCTGGCTGAAACCAACCCTTGATTAACCAGCAGAAGGACACACAGCTAATTGCCAAATTTGAATGAGAAATGGATTTGACAGCTCCAGCGGGTTCTGTGGGTTTGTGTGAAGTCAGGAAGGTGGTGTGTGTAAAAATGAGGGGATAAATGGGCGTGGAGGGGTTTGTTCCTCACACAAATGGCTTTGGTGCTACCTCAGGTTTATTGAGAAAGGCACCTTCATGTTCACCTGCCTTATCTTTGGTTCACCTGCCTTATCTCTGCAGATATCTGCATGCTGTCACTTTTAAATAAAGGAATTTTATCCGCTCAGGGCCTAAAAGATCCTCTGGCTTTAAAGACAACTCAGTATCTAACGAGACACCAGGAAATTCCTGAGAAAACAAAAGATTTTTTATTTTTATTTTTTTTTTTTTTTTTGTGGCTGAAGCTGGAAGCAAATCCAATACCTGAACCAGGATCACTGGATTAATCTTTTCAGGGTTTTATTGAGGGAAATGGGAAACTTGTGAGTGTGGGGAGGTCCTGGATCCCTGGAAATGCCCAAGGCCAGGTTGGGAAGGGCTTGGAGCAGCCTGGAATAGCTGAAGGTGTCCCTGCCATGGCAGGGGTGGAACAGGATGATCTTTAAGCCCAAACCATTCCCTGATCCCACACAAGGCGTTCCTTTAGGATGAACCTTCACCCCAATCCCACTTTTGGGATTTTCCTGGAGTTTTCCAACCCACTTCGGGATTTTCCCAGAGTTTTCCAACCCCTTTTGGGATTTTCCTGGAGTTTTCCAACCCCTTTTGGGATTTTCCCAGAATTTTCCAACCCCTTTTGGGATTTTCCTGGAGTTTTCCAACCCCTTTTGGGATTTTCCTGGAGTTTTCCAACCCCTTTTGGGATTTTCCCAGAATTTTCCAACCCCTTTTGGGATTTTCCTGGAGTTTTCCAACCCATTTTGGGATTTTCCTGGAGTTTTCCAACCCCTTTTTTCCCAGATCCTGGTGGGGAAGGGAGGGGAGAGTCCTTTAGGGGGTGAGCAGCACTTAATGCATCTCCACTCAAACCAGACAGGAAGCAGGGAAAGGGAAATCTGTCTGATGCAGGAGATGCCAGCAGCCATGGCTAATTAACACAGCAGTAATTAACACAGCAGCTAATCACCTGGCCATGATGAAGCTGTGCAGGACACACACACATACACACAAATCCTTGTACTTACATCACTCATCAGACCTTTAAAGACCACCAGCTCTGCTTTCAGCCTCTCGATCTTCTCATTCAGCTCCTCCTGGAGAGCTTCTGCTTCCTGGGCCTCCTGCAAGGGAAAAATCCCCAGAGATTCCAGAAAATTCCTCAGCCAGCCTCAGCAGGCTGGCCAGGCAACGGGAAAAATGGGATAGAAAGGAATTTTTCTTTAGTGAAATTTAATTGTTGCGCTTCACTCCCCTCCTCTCACTTTGTTGCTAATTTCATCACAAATTCCATCACAAACTTCATAAATTCCATCACAAACTTCACAAATTCCATCAAATTCCATCACAAATTTCATCACAAATTCCATCACAAATTTCATCACAAATTCCATCACAAACTTCATCAAAAACTTCACAAACCTCATCACAAATTTTATCACAAACTTCATCACAAACTTCACATATTCCATCACAAATTCCATCAAAATTCCATCACAAACTTCATCACAAACTTCACAAATTCCATCACAAACTTCACAAATTCCATCACAAATTCCATCACAAATTCCATCACAAATTCCATCACAAATTCCATCACAAACTTCATCACAAATTCATCACAAACTTCAAAAATTCCATCACAAACTTCACAAATTCCATCACAAATTCCATCACAAATTCCATCACAAATTCCATCACAAATTCCATCACAAATTCCATCACAAACTTCATCACAAATTCATCACAAACTTCAAAAATTCCATCACAAACTTCACAAATTCCATCACAAATTCCATCACAAATTCCATCACAAATTCCATCACAACCTTCATCACAAACCTCATCAAACTCCACCACAAACTTCCCCATTTCCTGCCCCAGCTCCCCAACATTTTTTTAGAGCACAGCTGCTCCAGCCAGGAGGCAGATCTTTATTTAAAAGACAAATAAAACGCTGTCAGTTCAGAAAAACCCCTGCACCTTTCACCCCACACCTCACCTCTCGCAAGGTTTCCACCATGGATTCCAGGCTCATCCTTCTGCTCAGCTCCTCCTCCCATCTGAAAGACCAGACAAAGTGTTAATTAGGGAGAAAAGTGCTTTTTTTCCGCTGGGAATGACAGAATTGTGATGGATGTGGGAGGATGGCAGTCACTGGAAATGCAGAGCAGATGGTTCTCCCTCCAAAGCTTGGGAGGGTTTTGTTGGGATCAGCGTTCCTGCTGCTCCCCAACATGCCAGGAACAGGGAATGGCAGAGTTTTGGGATGGGAGGAACCTCAAAAAATCACATTCCAGGCATCTCCCACTGTCCCAGATTGTTCCAGAAACTTCCAAGGATTCAGCCTCAGCTCCTTTGGGCACCCTATATATATATTATATATTATATATTATATATTATATATTATATATTATATATTATATATTATATATTATATATTATATATTATATATTATATATTATATATTATATATTATATATGATGTATTATATATTATATATGATGTATTATATATTATATATTATATATTATATATTATATATTATATACTATATATAACTTAATTATATTAATTATAATTAATATATATTCTTAATATTCTTAATATTCTTAATATTAGTAATAATATAATATAATATAACATAACATAATATAACATAATATAACATAATATAACATAATATAATATAATATAATATAATATAATATAATATAATATAATATAATATAATATAATATAATATAATATAATATAATATAATATAATATAATATAATACAACATAATATAATACAACATAATATAATACAACATAATATAATACAACATAATATAATACAATACAACATAATATAATATAATACAATATAATATAATACAATATAATACAACATAATACAATACAACATAATATAATACAATATAATACAATATAATACAATACAACATAATATAATACAACATAATTTAAATATAACAAATATATAGCAATATATTTGCTAGATGTAATATATAAGAAATATATTCGAATATAATATATTAGAATAGAATAGATTAGAATATATTAGGATATATCAGAATATATTAGAGTAGAATATATCCTAATATATTCTAATATATTCTTGCCCCACTTCCCAATAGATCAATCCTCTTGGCAAGGTAATAACTGAAAAATAAGAACATCAAAAAACTCAAGGAGAATGTCTGAATATGTGTGAGAATTTATGGATTTGTAGTAAAATTCTGTTTTTAAGGGAGGTGAATGCAGAGACACCCAGCCTGATTCTGTATATTTTACTTTCTTTTTTTCTCCTAATTGTTTTTTTTTTTTTTTTAATTAAACTTTAAAATTCTATAAAAATTATGTGAACCTCCTTTACCCTGCAGCTGCTCCTCCAAACTCACTTTATTTCTTGGCTCCCACGCAGCAATTCCAATGGTTTCCAGCTGCATCCAAAAATCCCTTTCCTGACTCATCCAAAGCTCCCAGACTTTGGGGCTTTTTATTACATTTTTAGTAATTTCTTCTAAAAAAAGCAACATGAATTTCCAAACCTAGCCAGGCTTTTTTAAAATTTTTTCTCTATTTTTTTCCCTCCATCCACTCACAAATAAAGGTCAAGCCTGACTTTTCCTGCAGCCCTTTATTTTTTTTCCCAGATGTGACACATCACATTCCAGCGGCGTTCCGTCACTCCTGGGGCTCAGCCTGGTGTCTGAGAGGAGAATAAAGGGCACCCAGCTCTCTGGAGAGGATATTGGATATAAACAGAAGCCAGCAGCACTCAGGATTAGCATTCCTTAAAGGAGTTTTCCTGTAAAGCTGAGTCACATCCACAGCTCTGCTCCCAAGGAAATTGGGAGAGTTAAACTCCCAAAAAAGAGATGGAGACACCTCGGGGTCCCCCCAAAGCTTCTCCAGGTTCTCCCAATAAATGGAATTACACCGAGCTCTGTGCTGAGCCCCAAACTGCCTTAAAAGCACTCCCAAGGAATGGGATCCTCTTCTTTTCCTGGGAATGCAGAGCAGGGAAAGGCAGGAGAATCACAAAATCCCCTTTGGAATGGTGTTATAAATGTACTGTATTGTATTGTATTGTATTGCATTATAATGTATTATATTGTATTATATTGTATTGTATTGTATTGTATTATAATTATATTATATTATATAGTATTGTATTGTATTGTATTATAATTATATTGTATTACATTATATTATATTATATTACATTACATTATATTATATTATATTATATTATATTGTATTGTATTGTATTGTATTGTATTGTATTGTATTATATTATATTATATTATATTATATTATGAAATATAGATGAAATTATATGAAATTATATGAAATATAGATGAAATATAGATGAAATTATATGAAATTATATGAAATTATATGAAATTATATGAAATTATATGAAATTATATGAAATTCAGTGTTTTCCTGGATGTCAGAGCCAGCTATCAGAGACAAGGACACACTCTCTGTGTCTCTGACTCCATCACCTCTCAGGGATCAGGAAGGGAAGGGAAATACTCCAGACCCATCAGGTTTGAACCCACGGCAGGAAAAGCATTGCTTTCAGCACTAACTCTGTCTAAATCAGCATTTTTAAGATGCTGTAAAACACAGAGAATCTCCCTGATCATCCCAAGCCTTGATCCAACATGCCCGACCTCATTATAACAAATTAAATGCTATTTGATGGGCTCTGTGGAAAACAAATTAATTTAATGGGAAGGGCTGATTCCATTAGGCTGGAAGAGTCGAGTGAAGTTGTTTTTCTGCCTGTTTTAACACCCCCTCCATGATTCCAGCATCACAATTCCCAAACATCAGAGCCACGGGGGATTTTATCCCTGAGCCCTTTGCACAGGTTTGGAAAGGAGAGGTTTAATTTTAAAGCCTTATTCTACACCTGGGCTCTGCTTAAAGCATCAAGCAGAACCTTTGAACAGCAATTCCTTGTGAAGAAAATTGCTAAAAGGAGTTACTCCACAGGAAAAAATTGTCTAATTACACCCCCTGCTCACACCCAGCGAGGAAAACGCTCCTGGAACCACAATAAAAATCATCTGCAGCTTCCTTTGTGTCTCCTCACATGGGCTGTTCAAACAAAACCTGGCTTTAATTTGAGCCCAGGTCATCAGCAGCATTCCTTCAGAGGGAAAATGATGGGGCTCTCCAAAGAGCAGGAGGATCCACAGGGAGCTCCAGGCACCGAGTCACCGCTCCTGGGGGAGTTCTTCCTGCTCTGGATGAGTTAAATTATCAGTTTCAACCTTGGATAAAGCTCAGGATCCCTCTTTGCAGAGAAATCCCTTCACAAGGACACGAGGATCTCCTCCAGAAGAGGCTCAGCTCGGTGGGTGAGGATGCTCTGAGGTTTCTCGGGGTGTTTGGTACAACTCAGGGAGCCCCTATGAGATCTTGATTGTGGATTGGAGATTTTTTCCCAGCCCCACACTCAGCCAAGTGAAGGAAAATCCAATCCCTGTCCTGCTTTCCAAGCCAGAGAATCCTACAAGTGAGGAGAAATCTGGAGAGAAAAGTTTTGTCCAGCTCACGTCCCGCTGTTCCCTTCCCTAATCCCATTTTTGGAGAGAAAGATGAGGCTGAAGGCACAAAATCCAGCCTGATTATCACTGATGTACCCGTTCCAGAAATTTTCTGATTGTGAAAATTGATTTTATTCATAAAATAGAAATGATTTGATGGCTTAAATGAAAACCCCAATAGAAATGGGTTAAACCCATGAGAAGTGTCCAAAGCCACAACTCCCAGCACACGCTCCTGAGGAGAAATTAAGGAATTTAACTCCTTACTTAATTCCTTCCCAAAGTTTCAGGATCCTTGTGCTCAGGAAATCAGAGCTGCTACATCCCGAGGAGCAAAACCACAAAAAGCTCTGCCTGTGCAGGCTTTAGAAATAAAACATCCATTCTGAAGGAACTGGAGTGGAATTAAAAGCACATTTTATCACACCTCCCACCGCTGTGCCGTGGCAGGAACACGACGTTTCCTGCAGAGAAAGGAGCTGGGATTGGGATGATAAAACACCAGCAGGTGTGGAGAAAGGTGCAGGATGTAATTTGGGATTTAACAGAGACAGAATGTGAATTAAAATCTGCTTTCTGTCCTTTCCTCTGAAAATTTGTGCCCGAGCTGTCTCCGAAAGGAGAAATTACAGCCCCAGGTGGGTTCCACGGGAGTGGATTTCACCAAGCCCAGGTGTTTTGGGTGGGAAGGGAGATCCAGACCCCATCCCTTTGCCATGGGACACCTTCCCCTGTCCCAGGTTGTTCCAAGCCCTGGCCTTGGACACTCCCAGGGATCAGGAATCCTCAGCTTTTCTGGGAATCTGTGCCAGGGAATGATTCCTCCCCTATTTTCCACATTTTCCCCCCCTCTCTGGCCTTTCCTTCTTCTTTTACTGAATTCTCACTCCTTTTATCTGAGTTTTGCTTTATTTTTTAATGCCCAGAACGCAGCAGAATTCCAGAACTGATAAAGAAACATCAGCAGGAGAGATCTCGGGTGGGCAGGACAAAAAAATAAGAGAATTAAAACCCCCAAATAAACCAGATCTGAAATCTTAATTCAAGAAGGAGCCGTACCAAACCAGAATAAATCCCTGGCAGCCGCTGCGAGGAGGTGACACAAGAACGTGCTCTAACATTCCCCATCACCCTTTTAAAAATACATTTGTGTTTTTCATGCTGCTCAGGACATTTCCTTTGGAATTTCTCACCTCCTACTGCTGCCTCTCACAGGCTGTGCCAAAGTTCTGCCAGCTCAGACCAGGAGTTCCAAGAGGGATTTAAAGCCATGAGAGCTGTAATCCCCCAATTAAAGCTTCAGGTAATTAAGTCATTTATTAAAGTTTGCTCTCCCTCCCCTCCCCAGTTCATTTAGTTGATATTTTTCTGGGCTTGAGATTGTCAGTTCTGTCTGAGATAAATAAAAGAAATATAATAATAATAATAAATAATAAATATATAAATAATTAATTTATAAATATATAAAATATTCTATAATATTGTATAATATTCTATTCTATTCTATTCTATTCTATTCTATTCTATTCTATTCTATTCTATTCCATTCTATTCTATTGTATTACATTATATTGTATTATATTGTATTATGTTACATTATATATTATATTATATTATATTATATTATATTATATTATATTATATTATATTATATTATATTATACCATATCATATATCATATCATATTATATCATATCATATAATATATCATATCATATTATATCATATCATATTATATTATATTATATCATATCATATTATATTATATTACATTCTATTATAATAATAAATAATAATAAATAGATCACAAATAATTAAATGGGAGAACAGCAGGTTCTGACAGGCTGAGATGTTTTAGAGTTCTACACTGGAGCAGTACAGAATCTGAAAAATCTGAAATATGAGTATTAAAAAAAAATAAAAATAACAGAAACATTTTATAAAAATATTTGATAGAAATATTTGCTAGAAGTATTTGCTAGAAATATTTGATATACATACTTATACACATATAAGTAATAAGTATAATACAAATATATTCTATAAATAAATATAAATATATATATTAAAATTAAATGTTTTATAGTATTGTTTATATTATAATATAAATATTATCTTTATATAAATCCCTGACACATCTCTGAGCTGTCGGAAACTCCAGGCAAACTCCTGTGGCAAGTTTTTCCTTTCTCCTCCCTATAAACACCTCGTGCAAACCCTCCTGGAGCTGCCAAGTGAAAAGAATTCATTATCTCAGCTTCTGCACATGACTCTGGGGAAGATTCCTCCATCCCAGCCACGAGGAATTGTCCAGCAAGGCAGGAGAGCTTTCCCATGTAGGGTGAGGAATATTCACCAGCGCCTCGTGACTTCTCTTGGAGCCTGGGATACACAGTGAGTGCCCTTGTTTCTGATGTTTGGTTATAACACCCAGAAAAACACTGAATTTCATAGAATATGAAATTCATGAGCGTGTTTTCATGTTAGATTAAAGGGAGATAGAAAAAGCTCAAAGTGTGAGTCTGTAGATTAGAAAGTTTCTTAAATCACTGGGTGAAAAAGTTAATTTAGAGAACAGGAGAGAAGATGAAGGATTTAAAATGTTGTCTCTTGTCCCTTCTTCTTTATTCTTCATGTTCTTCTCCTGGAGGTTTTTGGGTGGTAATAAATGATTGGACAGAAAATGTCACAGAGCAGCACACAGGTGATGGGTCATTGGGTCATTAAGAAAAATAATATACATATTTTTGGAGAAGGGAGGGAGGGAGGGAGGGAGGGAGGGAGGGAGGGAGGGAGGGAGGGAGGGAGGGAGGGAGGGAGGGAGGGAGGGAGGGAGGGAGGAAGGAAGGAAGGAAGGAAGGAAGGAAGGAAGGAAGGAAGGAAGGAAGGAAGGAAGGAAGGAAGGAAGGAAGGAAGGAAGGAAGGAAGGAAGGAAGGAAGGAAGGAAGGAAGGAAGGAAGGAAGGAAGGAAGGAAGGAAGGAAGGAAGGAAGGAAGGAAGGAAGGAAGGAAGGAAGGAAGGAAGGAAGGAAGGAAGGAAGGAAGGAAGGAAGGAAGGAAGGAAGGAAGGAAGGAAGGAAGGAAGGAAGGAAGGAAGGAAGGAAGGAAGGAAGGAAGGAAGGAAGGAAGGAAGGAAGGAAGGAAGGAAGGAAGGAAGGAAGGAAGGAAGGAAGGAAGGAAGGAAGGAAGGAAGGAAGGAAGGAAGGAAGGAAGGAAGGAAGGAAGGAAGGAAGGAAGGAAGGAAGGAAGGAAGGAAGGAAGGAAGGAAGGAAGGAAGGAAGGAAGGAAGGAAGGAAGGAAGGAAGGAAGGAAGGAAGGAAGGAAGGAAGGAAGGAAGGAAGGAAGGAAGGAAGGAAGGAAGGAAGGAAGGAAGGAAGGAAGGAAGGAAGGAAGGAAGGAAGGAAGGAAGGAAGGAAGGAAGGAAGGAAGGAAGGAAGGAAGGAAGGAAGGAAGGAAGGAAGGAAGGAAGGAAGGAAGGAAGGAAGGAAGGAAGGAAGGAAGGAAGGAAGGAAGGAAGGAAGGAAGGAAGGAAGGAAGGAAGGAAGGAAGGAAGGAAGGAAGGAAGGAAGGAAGGAAGGAAGGAAGGAAGGAAGGAAGGAAGGAAGGAAGGAAGGAAGGAAGGAAGGAAGGAAGGAAGGAAGGAAGGAAGGAAGGAAGGAAAACACTAAAATAAACTCATTTTTGCCTCCTGAGACAACAAAACTGTGATTTGAACCCTCACTTTTTATTTTTATAAATAAAAATTTCGCTGTTTTCCAGGCAGAAAACACCAAAAAAAGCCACACCTGAAGGCGTGGATGGCCACAAAGGTTGGGTGAGTCCCAAAATCCCGTTGGGAAAGGATCCAAATCAGCCAAGTTTTGGGGAATTGGGACACAGGGAAGCAGAGGAATCACATGGAGAAGAGTTTTGGCCGCAGGAACAAAGAGCTCTGAGGTTTCTGGGCTGGGATTTGGGCCTCTGGCTCCCTAACGAGCAGGACACGTTAATTAATTAATGGACATTAATGGACACAGAGCTCCATTCTCCTCCAGAAATTCCTGATGGAATTCATCCAGATTTTCCCTCCATCTAAATTTTCTCTCCATCCAAATTTTCTCTCCAAATTTTTCCCTCCATCTAAATTTTCCCTCCATCCAAATTTTTCCCTCCATCCAAATTTTTCCCTCCATCTAAATTTTCCCTCCATCCAAATTTTCTCTCCAAATTTTTCCCTCCATCCAAATTTTCTCTCCATCCAAATTTCCCCTTCCATGATGGAATTTTCCCTCTCTCCAATCCAAACCTCTCTCGCTGCCACACCTGGTGCCTTCTCCTCTCATTCCCTGGGAGAACTGACCCAAATTAAGGCATTTTAACAATTTATTTGAAATTTGAGAAGCTCTCGCCGTGCCCAGGTTATTCCCCCACTGCAATAATCTCATTTTTGTCCCTTTATTCCTAAATTTATAGTGAAGTGGAGGAAAATTCCTTCCCTCCAGAGGTGAGAGGTTCAGGGTTAGAAATCCGAGCACTCCTGGATCCCTGGAATTGGATCTTGGTCATTCCAACCCTGGGATTCCAATTTTTCCCATTTTCCCGGATCAGTCTGGTGCCTTTTTATTCATTTATTGCTTTTTTATTATCATTTCTCACTGATCCTTTCAGGTCCCTTGGAATGAGGGGGTTTTTTATAGGAAGAATTTTTATATTGAATATAATATTTTTATATTGAAGCAGGAGTTTCAATCGCTCTGAACACAAACATTGTTCAACTTTCACAAAAAAAAAAAAAGAAAATGGAAGAAATCTCTTCTCATACAATTAAAATAAAAATAAATTAAAAATGTAGGTTTTAAACAAAAGGATGGAGATTTAGAATCAAAATATCCCAAGCTGGAAGCTTCTCCTTTTGCTTTTTCCTCCAGCTGATGATATTTTACCCAAATGAGGGATAAATTTGCATCTTTTCTATTTATTGTGTTGCCTTAATCTCATATTTTTATTTTTTTTTCAGCAAAGATCATGATTTTACACGAGATTATGATTTCAGATGATGATTTTAACACCTGTAGTTCACCTACAAATATTATTTTATTAAATATTCCAAGCACAGAAAGTGGGATTGAAGGGAAACACCTTCACCTCCTCCCAAACTTTCTCCTGCATCCCCTAAAACCCAGAAATCCAAATTTCCAGCTGTGTTGTGAGGGGAAAAAAATGAAATGAAATGAAATGAAATGAAATGAAATGAAATGAAATAAAATAAAATATTAAATAAAAGATTAAATAAAATAAAATAAATTTATATAAAATACATAATAAATATAATATTATAGATAATATAATATAGTATTATATGTTATGGTATATAACATGTATTATATAACATATAATATATAAATAAATATATAAAATCTATAATATATAATATATTATATGTAAAATAATATAAATAATCTAAATAAATATATAAAATCTAATATATTATATATATTTAATAATAAATATAGAAAACCTATAATATATATTATATTATATATATTTAATAATAATATATATAAAATCTATAATATATAATGCATTATATTTTCCATATATCTACATAATAATAATGTAAATAATAATAAATTAATTAAATTAATTAAATTAAATATATCAACCTGAGATTTGTCTCTAAATGTGTCTCTGCAGCAGCATTTTAGAAGGAAAAATGGAATTATTTATGGAATTGTTTATGGAATTAATTATGGAACTGTTTATGGAATTGTTTATGGAATTATTATTTATGGAATTATTATTTATGGGATTATTTATGGACTTATAAAATTATTTATGGAATTATTATTTATGGAATTATTTTTTATGGAATTATTAATGGAATTATTATTTATGGAATTTTTAATGGAATTATTTATGGAATTATTTCTCTTCTGGTGCCTCACTTTCCACCCAACAATTCCAGGTGGATATTTGTGCCACACAGCCAAGTTTCTTTCACATTTATCACATTTATCCCTTCTTCTCCACGAGGAAAACTGATCTTCTCCCAGCCCAGGGGAAAAAAAGAGACTTTTTAATATCAAACTTCACATCTTGTAAGAAGCAGCCAAAAAAATAAAAATCCACCCCTCCAAGACCGACGAGAAAAGGTGGAAAATCCAGAATTTCCGCGAAATTAAAATAATAATAAATAATAATAAAATAAAAATAATTATCCCTGTATAAAACATAAAAAAAAGCAAAGCAGGAATAACAGAATCCAAGAAGTGAAATTCACAGAGATTGTTCCTGCCAGCCCCGTGACCAATCGAGGCAGGGCCAATCCCTCCAGGGAGGTGGGGGATGAGAAAAATGATTTGTTTTTGATTGGGTCTACGCAGAACATTTGCATCTCGTTACCGCTGATATTTTAGCCTTAAAACTTCTCAGACATTCCTCCAGGGTTTATCTTAAGCACATTTTTATTAAGTTCCCCTCTCTAAATAAAAAATCGAGGCGAGCTCCGGCGAGTTTTGACGCTTTGACAATGATAATCTTTGTCCCTCGCAGCTGCAGCAGATTTGAGATCATTTGAGATAATCTCTTTTCCAAGTGCGGTTTATGAGCGCTGCCGGTGAAATCCGCGCTGGGGTGAAACTGTTCTGAGCGGCACAGCTGGAGGGGCAGCGCCGGGAACATCTGGAGGGCTGCGAACATCTGGAGCAGGGAATGGCGATGGGTAAAGCCAGCCCGGGATGGAGGGCACGGCTGGGGGGTGGCAGTGACAGCGCGGCCTGGGATGGACACGCGGCACTGGGATTGTCACTGGCACTGCTGTCACTGGCACTGCTGTGCTGGCACTGCTGTCACTGTCACTGCTGTGCTGGCACTGTCACTGCTGTGCTGGCACTGTCACTGCTGTGCTGGCACTGTCACTGGCACTGCTGGCACTGGCACTGCTGTGCTGGCACTGGTATTGTCATTGTCACTGCCATCACTGTCACTGCTGTGCTGCCACTGTCACTGTCACAGCTGTGCTGGCACTGGCATTGTCACTGCTGTCACTGTCACTGCTGTGCTGGCACTGTCACTGGCACTGCTGGCACTGGCACTACTGGCACTGTCACTGTCACTGCTGTCACTGTCACTGCTGTCACTGTCACTGCCATCACTGTCACTGCTGTGCTGTCACTGGTATTGTCATTGTCACTGTCATTGTCACTGCTGTCACTGTCACGGCTGTGCTGTCACTGCTGTGCTGCCACTGTCACTGTCACAGCTGTGCTGGCACTGGCATTGTCATTGTCACTGTCATTGGCACTGCTGACACCATCACTGCCATCACTGTCACTGCTGTGCTGTCACTGGTATTGTCATTGTCACTGTCATTGGCACTGCTGTCACTGTCACGGCTGTGCTGTCACTGCTGTGCTGTCACTGCCACATGCCACTGTCACTGGCATTGTCACTGCTGTGCTGGCACTGCTGGCACTGTCACTGCTGGCACTGGTACAGCTGTGCTGGCACTGCTGTGCCGCCACTGTCACTGTCACTGGCATTGTCACTGCTGTAATGTCACTGTCATTGTCACTGCTGTGCTGTCACTGCCACATGCCACTAGCACTGGCGTTGTCACTGTCACAGTCACTGCTGTGCTGCCATTGTCACTGTCACTGCTGTTCTGGCACAGCTGTCACTGCCACTGTCACAGCTGTGCTGCCACTGTCACAGCACCACTGCCACCATCACCACTGTCACAGCACCACTGCCACCACTGTCACAGTCACAGAACCACTGTCACCACTACTGCCACCACTGTCACGGTCACCACTGTCACCGTCCCACTGTCACTGTCACCACTGTCCCCACTGTCCCTGTCCCACTGTCCCCGCTGTCCCAGCGCTCAGGGACGTGCCAGCTCCCGCAGGCTCTCCGGGAAGGTGACACCTCAGCCTGGGCTGGGGACACATCCCGGGCACCCCCAGCTCCTGTGATCCCCCTGGCACCGGGGCTGTGACAAACAGAACCTCACCAGTAAAATATTATTATTATTATTATTATTATTATTATTATTATTATTATTATTATTATTATTATTATCATTATCATTATCATTATCATTATCATTATCATCATTATCATCATTATTATCATCATTATTATTAATTATTATTACTATTACTATTGTTACTATTATTATACTAGTTATTATTTACTAATTATTTATTAATTATTATTAATTTATTATTTATGGTAGCATTATTCTGTCTAGAAATAAAAAATCCCGTCACCAGAGCGTTTTAAATTTAAAAATGTCACTCTGCTCCATTTTCAATTAACTGTCCCTGAAGGTATTTTATTTTTTTTATTGAGTTGACTGAAAAAATGCAATTTTGCAGAGAGACTATTTTGGTTTTTCCTGCTAAAAGGGTAGAAATAGGTAAAAATAACAAAATATCTGATAAACAATAAATGATTTGATTTGGAGTCAGATCTATGGCCAAAAGCTCTGCTAAATTAATTTTCCATAGCTGGAGAAAAATTAAAAATTTATTGAACTTGATTTTTCCTCTAAAACTCCTCCAGTTGTTAACTCCCTCAAGAAGTCATAAACTCGTGTAAAATCATGATCCTTGCTAAAAAAAATTAAAATATGAGATTAAGACAACACAAAAAGTAGAAAAGATGCAAATTTATCCCTCATTTGGGTAAAATATCACCTGGAGGAAAAAAGCAAAAGCAGTTTTGGACTGAAATATCTGTTGGGCTCCTCATTTTGCTTGAGACACAAACAAAAGGAGGGGAAAAATATGATTTGTGTGCCCTTTTAGAGCTCCAGTTTGTTGTCTGAGGATAATTATTTTAGGGAATGGAAGAAAGAAATTAAATATATTTCCCCCAAATGAAGCCATTCCTAATCCCAGGAATTGCACAGGCGGGATTCCATTGGAAGGAACATCCTGGATGATCTCCCGCTGTTATTTTACAGCAGCAAGGCAACTTTTCCTCTTCAAGAAAGGAAACAAAAGGAATTATTTCCTCCCCCCTCTGCGTTTTGCAGTTGCCAGGTGGGACACGAGTGAGTTTAACAGCAGCAGAAATATCAGCACATGGTTCATCCACATCCAAACACTCAGAGCACAAACATCTCACAGCCACAACCTCCCTGGCCACCCTGAAAAGGGGGAAAAGCCTCTCCTGGCCCAGGAAATAAATGGAATTATCATCATTTCCTTAAGGATCCTTGGTGGCTCCTGGGTGAGGTCACAGGGCCTGGCTGCTCCACAAAGGCTCTGCTGGCTCTGAGCTATAAAAGATTCTTTTCTTTTTATTTTACCTTGCTTTTCATTTCCTTCTTTTTTTATATTTATTTTCATTCCCCTCTTTATTTTACATTTCATTTCCTTCTTTATTTTATATTTCTTTTCATTTCCTTCTTTATTTTATATTTCTTTTCATTTCCTTCTTTATTTTACATTTCTTCTCATTTCCTTCTTTATTTTATATTTCTTTTCATTTCCTTCTTTATTTTATATTTCTTTTCATTTCCTTCTTTATTTTACATTTCTTCTCATTTCCTTCTTTTTTTATATTTCTTTTCATTTCCTTCTTTATTTTGCATTTCTTTTCATTCCCTTCTTTATTTTACATTCCTTTTCATTCCCTTCTTTATTTTACATTCCTTTTCATTTCCTTCTTTATTTTAGATTTCTTTTCATTTCCTTCTTTATTTTACATTCCTTTTCATTTCCTTCTTTATTTTACATTCCTTTTCATTTCCTTCTTTATTTTACATTTCTTTTCATTTCTTTATTTTATATTTCTTTTCATTTCCTTCTTTATTTTACATTTCATTTCCTTCCTTATTTTACATTTTTCATTTCCTTCTTTATTTTAGTTTTCATTTCCTTCTTTATTTTACATTTCTTTTCCTTCTTTTCCTGGTGGCTCAGCTGGGTTTGTGCCAGGCACGTGGAGCTGAGCTCCCTAAATAAATCAGGATGAGGGAACCCCAGAGAGGTTCCAGGGAGAACAAACCCCATCCCAAACCCTGCATCCCCCAGAGCTCAGGGTGTCAAACCCCAGCAGGAAAATCAAACAGCAAAATCTTCTCTCTGAGCTCACCCAAAGCAGCTCAAACCCAGTAAAAAATCCCACGCTGAAGGTACAACATCACCAACCTGGCATGGGTTGATGTTCATTTATTTTATTTATTTTTCCCCCCCACACACAAGGAAAACATCTTTCAAGGGCAAGAATAAGATCTGAGGTTCTCCTTTGCTCTGCTGGATTTATCTGGTTTATGCAAACCCTTGAGAGAGGAGAAAATGTGTTTTACACAAGCAGAAAAAAATAAAAAAAATCAGATTTTTTTTTTTTTTTAAAGCAGAAAAATCAACTTGGTATCAGCAGAAAGGCTGAACCTGAAGGCTCACAAGTCTCCTCTTCCATCAGAAGTGGGAATAAATCAAATATCCATGGAAAAGGAGAAGCAGTTTTGTGGCTGTGCCTCAAGTTTTGTGGTCCAAAAGAGCCCAGGCAGTGTGAGACCCCCCCTTTCTCAAAGCAGCAGCACTTCCTCTGCTCCTCCCTTTCCTCAGCCACACAAACCAAACCCAGCCTGTGCCACCACAGCTCCAGCCTGGAAAACAGAGCCCAACTCCTTTTCTCCAGCATCTCCAGCCACGAGAGCAGAGCAGCCCCAGGAGCTGCAGCGGGTGAGGAAATCCACGGATCCTCTCTGGACCAGCCAAAGCTGCCCAGAAAATGTCTCTGGTTGCAGCAGGGGAGGCTGAGCAGAGCTCACCGCAGTCTGCAAAGCTGGGCTGGAGGGATCCGCGCTCCCCAGAGCCGCCAAATGCGCAAAACCAGCGCGGATTCGGCGCCTTCTGCACGACCAAAGCCTGAATTTGAACCGTTTTAAAGCTAAACACGCCCAAACTCCGGCCGAGAGAGCCCACGAAGGACAGCAGCTCCTCACACAATGCAGGAATTTCCCTGCAGAAGCCAAACTACATTTTTTTTTTCCCCCTTCTGGCCTCCATCTCAGCCAAGCAGCAATCCAAGGGAACGCCATCCATCACCATCCATCACCATCCCAAGGCCAGGGCTTGCCACAGGCCAGGGGAGACCTCCAGACCATCGAGCTTTACAAAAGGCTTTTGTTTCTCCTAATTCCCAGCAACATCTCGGAGCGCAAACGCTGCCCTGCAGTGTTTGCAACCCAAATATTGCAGCGCTGAGCTAATTTCGTGGGGCTGGCACGCACACAAACCGGCTACTGGAGTAATCAGACCACAAAAAAAAATAAAATAAATATATATATATATATATAGAGGAAAAAAATGAAGGCGAGCTAAATTTAGGAGCAACTATGCAATACTAATAACTAAAGGATTATTTCCTTTCTAATATATATATATATATATATAAATGTGTGTGTCTATATATATACACACATATATATACACATATATACATAAATAGATATATATATACATATATAGATATATATATACATATATAGATATATATAGATATATAGATATATAGATACATATATAGATATTATACATATATATATATAGATATATAGATACATATATAGATACATATATAGATATATATATACATATATAGATACATATATAGATATATATAGATAATATATAGATGATAGATAGATAGATAGATAGATAGATAGACAGATAGATAGATAGATAGATAGATAGATAGATATAGATATTTACATATATATATATATAATTTTTTTTCTATTTTAAGCTGACGGTGGATCCAGGCTCTCCATCCCCTCCCCCAGGGAAGGACCCCACAGTTTTCTGGGTACCAAGACGAGGTCCAACTCCCCTTTAGGCACGAATAAAACCCCCCCAGGAGCTCCCGGGGAGGGGGAGCGCGGTGCCCGCGTCCTCCGCGCTGTCCCCGAGCGCTCCCGGGCAGGGCTGGCCCCGTTTCCCCGCAGTGCAGCGCGGATCGCCCGCATCCCCCCATCACTCACTTCCTCTTGTACTCGTCTCGCTCCCGCTTGACTTTGGCCAGCACGTTGTAGAGGGCGCGGATCTCGGGGGTGATGGTGTCGATCTGTACCCCGACTCCGTCCGGGTGCACCCAGGACACGCCGGGGCCCTGCACGGTCTCCAGGCCGCCGCCTCCGGTGCGCCGCACCTGGGTGTAGCTCCAGATGGTACCGGGCAAGCGGCCGTAGTGCGGCGGCGAGGGCAGAGCCCCGTGGCCGGGGCCCGGAGGAGGAACCAGCGGCGGGGTCCCGCCGTCCGTCTGCACCGCCTGGTCCCGGGAGAAGGTTTTGTAGCGCAGCCGCCGCTCGCGCTCGCTCTGCTGGGCCGCCAGCTGCTTCTCCAGCAGCCGGTTCCGCCGCTCCAGCTCGTGCACCTTGGCCAGGAAGCAGCGGAACCGCACGTTCAGCCCCTTCAGCAGATGGATGTTGGAGCCCAGGTCGTTCCGCAGCGCCGCCGTCACCGGAGGGCCCCCCCCGGCCGCCGCGGGGCCGCCGCCGCCGGGGCCCAGCGGGCAGGAGGAGGCGGCGGCGGCGGCGGCGGGGGAGAAGGCGCGGGCCATCTCCCCGAAGAGCAGCGAGTTCATGGCGGAGGGGGCGGTGGCGGAGGGCCCGGCGGTGGCGGGGGGCCCGGCGGTGGCGGAGGGCCGGGCGCTGATGGAGGAGCTGCCGGTGCCGGTGCCGGTTCCGTCTCTGCGGCCGCCGCCGCTCTCTCAGGACTCCGAGGGCTCTGGGCGGGCGCGCGGGGCGGGGCCGGCCCCGCCCACAGCGCCGCGCGCCGGGGCCCGCGCGGCGAGCCACGCCCCTTATTCCATACGCGTGCGCTCATTTCCATAACCACGCCCTTTCCCCATGCACTCACGTTCATACCATAACCATGCCACTTGTCCCGATCGGCGCCTCATTTACATAACCACGCCTATATTGCCATAATTGGCACAATGGCCACGCCTCTCATTTACATAGCTCCGCCCATCGGCGCCGCAGCCTCGGCCGCTCCCTCCACGTGTCCGCAGCGCGCGCTCGGTGATTTTGGGGGATTTCGGGGGATTTGGGGGATTTTGGAGGATTTTTGGGATTTCTGGGGAGCCGAGGGGTCCGAGGGCGCTGCAGAGCCCACAGGAATCCCCGCATTAATGAACGAAGGCGCGGTGAAGGAGCTGCGGACACCACGGAAGCACCAACCCCGCTGTTATAAACACATATTTACATTTAATTTACATTATCGGCTTTTCGCAGATATTAAAATGAATGCTGTGCGCGCAATGCTGGAAATCTTCGCTGTATTAAAATGGTTCCTTCTATTTCTGTTATTGATAGAACGTAGAAATAGTGCTATAATAAATATATATTTATATAGATTTATATGTTAGGTTGTAGCATGGTATTAAAATAGAAATTATTTTTGTTCATATAACCCAGAGAATGAAAAGATAACCAAGAAACCTCCCCTAAATTCTTGGATGATTTTATCCAGATGAAGACAGCGGTGACGGGAATTTATCAGAGATAAATTGAAATAAAGAATTTATTTTATATCAGAGAGAATCAACGGGGCCAAGATTGATCTGTTGGGGAGGGGGGAGTCGAAACTAAATCAAAAACCATCTAAAACTTCATGGGAATGTTTAACTCGTGTATGAGAATTTATGAATATGTGATAAATTTATATTTTAAAGAACTATTTTTTGTTATTAAGGTGGCTGAATGCTGAGGCCCTGTTTGTATATTTTGTTTTATTTCTATCTCCCAATTTTCTATTAAACAGGATAAAAAAGCTTGGGTTTTGTTCTCCTGGAGGAGAGCCCTGCCTAAGCGCTGAATAACGCTGATAGCAGAAGAATTCAGGTATTAAATGAGCATTTCCCAAGTGCTGCTCCCAGCCCTCGGGGCAATCAAAGGATAATTTTTAATTGAATGATGTGATCGCTCTGCTGGGCACGGAATGATGCAAGGGAAACACGGGGAAAGCTCCCAGGATGGTGCAGGAAAATTGTTTACCCAAATATGAGTTCTGAAATAAAACCATGGGGTTTGCCAGGTTGTGTTTATATTTATATTTATATTTACATTTATATTTATATTTATATTTATATTTATATTTATATTTATATTTATATTTATTTATATATATATTTATATCTACATCTATATTTATATTTATATCTATATTTATATTTGTATTTATATTTATATTTATATTTATATTTTTATATATATTTTTATTTATATTAATATATGTAAATAAATATTATAATGTATCTCTATATTTATTTACATTTATATATTTGTATAAATATATATTTATATATTTATGTTTGTTTAATTTTATATATTTATACTAATATTTGTATTTATAATACAACAATATAAAATAAAATAAAATAAAATAAAATAAAATAAAATAAAATAAAATAAAATAAATAAATAAAATAAATAGAATAAGAATAAGAATAAGAATAAGAATAAGAATAAATAAAATAAAATAATAAATAAAATAAGAAAAAATAAGAAAAAATAAGAAAAAATAAAATAAAATAAAATAAAATAAAATAAAATAAAATAAAATGAAATGAAATAAAATAATAAAATAAAATAAAATAAAATAAAATAAAATAACTTACAGAGAATTTATGGATATGTAGTAGGGTTCTGTTTTTAAGGCACAATCCTTTGTCAGTGAGATGAACCCAGAGACACCCAGCCGGATCTGTATATTTATTTTTATCTCCTAATTGTCTATTAAACTTTCAAATTCTATATAAAAAACATACAAACCTCGTTTTCCTTTAACAATCCACCCCAAACTCCTGTTTTTCCCCCTGTGAAGGGCTCGAGCATCACCAGGGCCGTGACCTTTGCCAGCAGCTTCGGGGTTTTTGTTGGGAAAGGGGAAGAGGAGCGGCCCCGGTCCCTCCTGGGCTGACTCAGAAACACCGGGAGCGCCCCAAGGTCCCGGGAAAGGCCTGGGAGGGGCCCGGGGGAGCCCGGGGATGGTGCTGGGAACAGAAAGCGGCGATGCTGGGCAGGGATGAGCTCCAGGGAGCAGCGGCTTTTCCTCCCAGGAGGTTTTGTTTTCTATCCCAAAAGGGGTTTTGTATTTGTTCTGTATCCCAAAAAGATTTTTGTATTTGTTCTGTATCCCAAAAAGATTCTTGTATTTGTTCTGTATCCCAAAAGGATTTTTGTATTTGTTCTGTATCCCAAAAGGATCTTTGTATTATGTTCTGTATCCCAAAAGGATTTTTGTATTTATTCTGTATCCCAAAAGGGGTTTTGTATTTGTTCTGTACCCCAAAAGGATTTTTGTATTTGTTCTGTATCCCAAAAGGGGTTTTGTATTTGTTCTGTACCCCAAAAGGAGTTTTGTATTTGTTCTGTACCCCAAAAGGAGTTTTGTATTTGTTCTGTATCCCAAAAGGGGTTTTGTATTTATTCTGTATCCCAAAAGGATTTTTGTATTTGTTCTGTATCCCAAAAGGAGTTTTGTATTTGTTCTGTATCCCAAAAGGATTTTTGTATTTGTTCTGTATCCCAAAAGGAATTTTTGTGTCTCCTGCCTGTCCCACCCGCTCAGGGCAGAGGAGCTGCTCCCGAAACCCCTCAGAGTTTATTCCTGCGCTCACAAAATCCTCATTTCCCCTCATTTCCCCTCATTTGGGGCTTTCCGGGTGTCACAGCACCAAACGCACCCGGGGAGAGGAGAGAGGATGCTCCACACAGGCAGCGGGGGCTGCGCGAGCCCAGCAGCCGAAAATTCGGGATTCATTCCAAATTTGGGGTGGGGATTGAGCTCAGCACAGCCCGGTTGGGGCTCTCCTCCTCCCTGGGGAGCTGGAAATATTTCCCAAACAAATACTGAGAGGCTGAGGAGGAGATCAAAGATGCTGAGCGGAGCATCCGCGGTTGGGACACGCCACAATTTCCGTGGAGACGCTCTCTGCTTCCTTGGCAACAAAACATTTGCATCTGAGCTGAGAGGTGAAATATTCAGCGATGGGCCCGGACAGGCTGGCCAGGTGTGCCCAGGGATTGCTCCGGATAATCGCGGGGTGCAGCGATCCCCAAATGCTCAAACCCTTCACGCTGCTCTGATTCATTGAAGCGCGGGGTGATTTTTAAATTAATACAATAAATGATTTCTTTGTCGTTGTTGCCCCTGATTTTTTCTGGGTGGGGCGGCACCCGAAGCTCCGAGCCTGAGTTGGGGTTGGTTTTTAGGTCCCTGTCTAAAGCTCTCCTCCAGAAGCCATCGCGGTTGTTTTCCTTGCTTCACTGACAGGTTCTGAGGAACACCTGGAGGAACAGTGAAGGAAAACCTGGAGGAAAGCGAAGGAAAATCTTCCTGGTGGGAGCTGCGATGGAAGCTGGACCGGGAATGTGGGGCTGGGATTCCCCCGAGCATCCCTCGACACCTCCTGTGTCACCCCCGAGAGGGGACAGTGGGGGCTGACCTGAGGAGGGGACATCGCACCTGGGGAGTCACAGGGACATCACCTTCACACCTGGGGAGTCACAGGGACATCACCTTCACACCTGGGGAGTCACAGGGACATCACCTTCACACCTGAGGAGTCACAGGGACACAGGGACATCACACCTGGAGCATCCACAGGACACCTGGAGACTCACAGGGATATCACCTTCACACCTGGAGCATCCACAGGGACATCATCTTCACACCTGGAGACTCACAGGGACACAGGGACATCACACCTGGAGCATCCACAGGACACCTGGAGACTCACAGGGACATCACCTTCACACCTGGAGAGTCACGGGGACATCACCTTCACACCTAGAGCATCCACAGGGACACCAGGACCTGTCCCAGGGAGGGGACACCACACCTGGAGCATCCACAGGGACACCCGGGGCTGTTTGAGGGGGGACATCACACCTGGGGAACCACAGGGACATCTGGAGACTCACAGGACACCAAGACATCACACCTGGAGACTCTCAGGGACACTGGGACCCGTCCCAGGGGCGGGGACATCACACCTGGGACTCTCAGGGACACCTGGAGACTCTCAAGACACCGGGACATCACACCTGGAGACTCTCAGGGACACTGGGACATCACACCTGGGACTCCCAGGGACACCAGGACATCACACCTGGGACTCTCAGGGACACCTGGGACCCTCAGGGACACCTGGGGACTCCCAGGGACACCGGGACATCACAGCTGGGACTCTCAGGGACACTGGGATGACACACCTGGGACTCTCAGGGACAATGGGACCCGTCCCAGGGGCGGGGACATCACACCTGGGACTCTCAGGGACACCTGGAGACTCTCAAGACACCGGGACATCACACCTGGAGACTCTCAGGGACACTGGGACATCACACCTGGGACTCCCAGGGACACCAGGACATCACACCTGGGACTCTCAGGGACACCTGGGACCCTCAGGGACACCTGGGGACTCCCAGGGACACCGGGACATCACAGCTGGGACTCTCAGGGACACTGGGATGACACACCTGGGACTCTCAGGGACAATGGGACCCGTCCCAGGGGTGGGGACATCACACCTGGGACTCTCAGGGACACCTGGAGACTCTCAGGGACACCTGGATGTCACACCCGGGACTCTCAGGGACACCTGGAGACTCTCAGGACACCGGGATGTCACACCTGGGACTCTCAGGGACACCGGGACATCACACCCAGGACTCTCAGGACACATGGATGTCACACCCGGGACTCTCAGGGACACCTGGATGTCACACCCAGGACTCCCAGGGACATCACAGCTCCACACCCGTTGCACTGATGTCCCCCCGTTCCCGGGGATGCTCCGCACCCACGCGCGCTGTCCCCGCCCGGGTCACGGAGCCGCAGCTTTGGCTCCTTTCCCTCGCGGCTTTCCCGGTTTCCTGCGGGAGAGGAGCCCGGGGGAGCCCTGGGGGAGCCCAGGGGAGCCCGGGGGAGCCCAGGGGGAGCCCAGGGGGAGCCCAGGGGGAGCAAAGAGCAGAGAGCAGCAGCAGGAAAAGGGGAACGAGCCCTCGGTGCCACCAAACCTCGGCACCAACTGCGGGTGCCGCTGGCTTTGTGTGGGGTTAAAAACGGCGCCCTGAGAGGAACTCCTCCCCAAGATGTTCATGAGAAGGTTTGGGGGTCAATCCTGCAAAAAAAAAATCTGCAAATTGGGGTTTAATCAGGATTTTTTTTTATTTTCCCCCTCCTGGAAAGAAGGCAGGAACTATTCCTGCAGGTTCAGGTGGTTGTCCCCAGCTTTTCCCAAATTTGCTGTTCCAGGGGGGTCATCCCTGATTTTGTCCTTAATCCACCCAAAAGCCTTTTCCTCATCACCCTCCTGGTGAGCTCAGGGTTTGTTTTTCCCAGTCCTGGATCCCCACACGTGAGCTGTGAATCATCCCCACCTGCAGAAAACGAGTCCAGCCCAACCCTGATTTTATCAGGGAACACAAACCAAGGGGGGCTCCTCCAAAAGGAGCTCGGGGAGGTTTTGGGAGCTCATTTGGGAGCCTGGACTGCCAAGTTTGACCCCCAAGTTTGATTCCCTGGGGTAGGAACTGGTCAGGATTAAGTCCCAAAGTGAGGATTCCCAACCCTGCAGGGTTTCATTTGCACCCTGCAGCGGCCAGATCGTCATTCCTGGAGGAAAACGTGGGATTCCAGCCAGGACTGGGGCGCTGAAACCCCAAGAGGTCCCTGGAGGTTCCACCAAGGCACCACAGACGTCCAGGGAGAGGAAAAAAAAAAAAATCTCATTTTCCACGTGGGAAAAATCCAGGGAATGTTTTGTGTCCGCAGGATCCAGCGGAAAAACTTGTGGGAAACTGCAGGGACCCCAAGGATTGGGAAAGGTGGGAAAGTTCGGCTGGGAGCTGCTGAAATCTGGGAAGGGAGGAGAGGGAAGGCTCCAGAAAACCTGGAAAAGGGAATTTTTTTCCCAGAAAATCTGGAAAAGGGAATTTTTTTCCCAGAAAATCTGGAGAAGGGAATTTTTTTCTAGAAAATCTGGAAAAGGGAATTTTTTTTCCCCAGAAAATCTGGAAAAGGGAATTTTTTTCCCCAGAAAACCTGGAAAAGGGAATTTTTTTCCCAGAAAAACCTGGAAAAGGGAATTTTTTTCCAGAAAAACCTGGAAAAGGGAATTTTTTTCCCCAGAAAATCTGGAAAAGGGAATTTTTTCCCCAGAAAATCTGGAAAAGGGAATTTTTTTTCCCCGAAAAACCTGGAAAAGGGAATTTTTTTCCCCAGAAAATCTGGAAAAGGGAATTTTTTTCCCCAGAAAATCTGGAAAAGGGAATTTTTTTTCCCCAGAAAATCTGGAAAAGGGAATTTTTTTCCCCAGAAAATCTGGAAAAGGGAATTTTTTTCCCCAGAAAATCTGGAAAAGGGAATTTTTTTCTAGAAAATCTGGAAAAGGGAATTTTTTTCCCCAGAAAATCTGGAAAAGGGAATTTTTCCCAGAAAATCTGGAAAAGGGAATTTTTTTCCCAGAAAATCTGGAAAAGGGAATTTTTTTCCAGAAAACCTGGAGAAGGGAATTGCAGAGGGAGGAGGCAGCAGGACAAGGAATCCACCAGGGAATTCCCAGGGCAGGTCAGGTTTCCCTGTCCCTGCTCTCCCCGGGTTTAATTAATCCCCATGTTAATTAAATCCTGCAGCCCAACCCTGGGATGTCAGGAACTCGGGGAGCTGCTGCTCACAGTCAGCTTCAAAGCAATCCCACAGCTCACCCAGGCTCTCCTGCACCACAAACAACCCCTTCATTCCTCCAAATCATGTCTTTGGCAAATAAACTGATTTATTTTTTTGGAGAAGGGGTCGACTCTGCTGTTCAGGGCATCACTTTGAATCATTTCATCCATTTGGATGGATTTCCCCTCGTTCTTCTCATTCCTGATTTAAATAACAAACTCCCCAAAGCCTTTTCTGCCCTCCCAGCCCCGCTGCAGGGGATTTGGGATCCTGGAGCTCTTTGCTTTTGAGGATTTTGGAGCCTCCCTGCGTGGCCTGGACCAGCTGAACCTTTCCAGCAGGTTTTTGTTCCCTGTCTGCATCTCCTGGGGTTGTTGTTGTTGTTGTCCCTCCAGGGAGCTCTATCAGGATGATCCCAGCTCCTCCTCAGCCCCAGTTTATCCCTAAACCCCCCCCATGCCCTGGGCAGGCACTGCCTGCACCGCCTTTATCCTCCAAATTCCTGCATTTTCTACCTGCAGAACCCCAAGGAAGAAAGGAAAGGGGGAAATGTCCCTGCAGAACCCCCAGAGAGGGAAGGAAAAGGGGAAATGTCCTTGTACAGCCACAGGGAAGGAAGAGGAAAATGTCCTTGTACAAGCCCAGGGAGGGAAGGAGAGGAGGAAATGTCCCTGCAGAGCCCCTGAGGAATGAAGAAAATGGGGAAATGTCCCTGCAGAGCCCCAGGGAATGAAGGAAAGGAGGAAATGTCCCTGCAGAGCCCCAGGAGGGAAGGAAAAGGGGAAATGTCCTTGTGGAACCCAAGGAATGAAGGAAAGAGGGAAATGTTCTTGTAGAACCCCCAGGGAAGGAAGGAAAGGAGGAAATGTCCCTGCAGAGCCCCAAGGAATGAAGAAAAGGGGGAAATGTCCCTGCAGAGCCCTGAGGAATGAAGGAAAGGAGGAAATGTTCTTGCAGAACCTCCCAGGAAGGAAGGAGAGGAGGAAATGTTCTTGCAGAACCCCCAGGGAAGGAAGGAAAAGGGGAAATGTCCCTGCAGAGCCCCAGGGAATGAAGGAGAGGAGGAAATGTCCCTGCAGAACCTCCCAGGAAGGAAGGAAAGGAGGAAATGTCCCTGCAGAACCCCCAGGGAAGGAAGGAGAGGAGGAAATATCCCTGCAGAACCTCCCAGGAAGGAAGGAAAGGGGGAAATGTCCCTGCAGAGCCCCCAAGGAATGAAGAAAAGGGGGAAATGTCCCTGCAGAGCCCTGAGGAAGGAAGGAAAGGAGGAAATGTTCTTGCAGAGCCCCAAGGAATGAAGAAAAGGGGGAAATGTCCCTGCAGAGCCCCAGGCCAGAGCAGCAGCTCTGAGCAGGAGCAGGAACACCCCAGCACCAGGCTCCAGCCTCCCCCAAGCACCAGTCCAGCCCAGCTTCCCCATTTGTTCGGTTTATTTAACTTCAAAGAGCTGCACACTAAAGCGTTAAGATTTACTGCTTTGGGTTCCTCTCTGTACAAGTTCTTTCAAACAGCTTGAATGCACAAGGCTTTACAGATAGAAGCGCTGAAAACACGAGATAAAACAAATCTTAAATTTCCAAATCACTCCGTGGAGAAGAAAAAAAAAAAAAAAAAATTGTAGAAAATAAAAATTAAAAAAAAAACCAAAAAAAAGGGAAACAAAACAAAAATTCCAACAAAAAAAACCCCAAAAAAACCAAAACCTGCAGCACTCCTCAGGGAAGGGCCAGACTGCACGAGGAGGGACACAGAGGGGTGGAAGGCAAGCGATGGAGGCTCTGGCCAAAGGCTCTCCGTGCTGGCAGCTCAGGGGATGGAGTTGAGGAGATCCTTGAGGAAGCTGTCGGGGTCATTGATTTCTGACAAGAGTCCTTGGAACAGAAGGAGAGAGACCAGAGTCAGCCCCAGCAGGCTGTCCTGCCCCCAGCAGGGATTTGTGCTGGGCCACTGATGGCTGCAGGGGTGTTTCAGGGCACGAGCAGAGGCTGAAATGTGAATTTAGTGGGACATTCAATGAAATGGAACAGCTCCAGGCACCCAGCTCTGCTCCCTGTGGTGGGCAGTGAGAGCCTGGCCTGGGGCATAGATTTTGGGAGAAGAAAGAGCAGCTGCAGGTTTTCAACATCTGTGTATTCCTGAAGCACCAAAATCATTGAGGAACAACTCTGGGTGCACCCAACTGCTGTCTCTGCTCACATCTGTCCATCAGCATCCAACCAAAAACCCTCAAACACTTCTTTTTGGGGGAGTTTTCTCCTACCCAGGTGAGTGTCCCAGCACTTTTGGGACAGCTCAGGCCGTGCTGAGCCCTCCCCAGCAGCTGCAGCGGCGTCACACAGCTGCTGCCAGCCTATAAAAGGACAAGCAAACACTCACCAGCCACATCCAGGAACTCAGAGAACGTTTCCACTGGCATGAATTCCTCCTGGAAGGTTTTCAGGGCCTTGTCTGCAGCCTCGTGGATCGGCATGTCGTTGTGTCGGATGAACTCGGCCAGAGAGAAGGACCAGCCTCCCTCTGTGTTACTGGTAGGCACCTTCTGCCAGGGGACAGACACCAAATCAGCCCCAAAATAATTGTTTTATTCAAAAATTCGTGAAGTTACTGCAAAATCTGGTGCCTCCTCCCACTGCTGGATTTGCCTCTTGCAAACAACCAGCAGAGGAAACAATTCCCCGAGTGCAACCTTGTGATAATTTTATTTTTTTAACAGAATGAAACAAGCTCCCAGGTGTTTTTTCACCCTGAGGATTGAAACCTCAGTGGGAGCTGAAGGTTTTTCCTCACCCAACCATTTCCCTGGAATGAACCCCATTAATTGGGGGATTATTTGGGTTTTTGGAGGCTTTGGAATGACCCAAAAAAACCCCCCAAAAAATCCAAAAAAATTCCCAAAAAATCCCCAAAAAATAAAAAAAAACACCCAAAAACCCCAAAATCCAAAAATGAAATGAAATCAAAAATCCAAAACCCGAATGAACCCCAAAACCCAGGGAAAATGAGCCAGTACCCAACACAGGAGTGCTGCCAGCTGGGAAATTCTCAATTCTTCAGCTGCAGAACTGCAGGGGCCACACAGAGCAGCTCCCCGTGGCCTTTTGTGCTTTTAAAAGGTGCAAAAAGGAAGAAATCCTTCCCTGTGAGGGTGAGGAACAGCTGGGATGGGGCTGGGGAGCTGTCCCTGATGAGCTTTAACCTCCCTCCAACCCAAACCATCCCGGGACTTTCATTTCCAAACCGCACAAGGCAATTTTGAATTTTTGAATTTGAAAATTTCCAGTTTTGATTTCTGCTCCAAACTCATCCCAAGTGCCGAGCTCAGAGGAGCTGCAGGGCTCTCCTTACCTTGAACATGTTGTAAATGAGATCCACGAGTGCCCAGAAGAGCAGCCCCGAGCGGTAGGTGGAATATTCCTTCACTGCCTTGTCTGCCAGTCTGCCGGAGGGAAAATGCTCTGTGGTTAAATCACATTTTTTTTTTTGGGGGGAAGGATTTGACAAAATTCACAGCCTGGCAGCGCAGGGAATGGCTCTGGGTGGAATTTTGGAGGGGATTTTCTGAGCTTGAAAGGCTTTTCTCAGTTTGTTTCCCAAAGCCTTTTGGGTTTTGAGTTTTTGTTTTTTTTTTTCCCTCTCAAGGATTGTTTTTGTAAATAAAGTTTTGGTTCCCAGAACAAAACATGGATGTTCTGAAGGTGTTTTCTCCTGTTCCACCAGTGGGAACAGAGAGGTGCTGTTTTCTTTTATTCATTTATTTTATTAATTTATTAAAATAATTAATTTTAGTAATATTTTATTAATTTATTAAATTAATTATTTCTAGTAACATTTCATTAATTAAAATAATCAATTTTAGCAATATTTTATTAATTTAATAAATTAATCAATTCTAGTAATATTTTATTAATTTAATAAATTAATTAATTTTAGCAATATTTTATTAATTTATTAAATCTATTAATTCTAGTAATATTTTATTAATTTATTAATATAATTATTTTTAGTAATATTTCATTAATTTATTTAATTTATTAATTCTAGTAATATTCTATTAAAATAATTATTTTTAGTAATATTTCATTAATTTATTTAATTTATTAATTCTAGTAATATTTTAATAAAATAATTAATTTTAGTAATAGTTTATTAATTTATTAATTTTATCAATTTTATCAATTTTATTAAATTTATTAATTTTAATTAACACCCAATAAAAGGGGCTAAAAACCCCCAAAGAAAAATTTCTGCTCCTTTGAGACGAAACCTTGGCTGTTGTGATTGAATCCATGATTTTATTCCAGCAGCACAGGGCACCTGGAATTCTCTGTGAGGGACAGGTTTGCCACTAAAACTTTCTTCAACAGGAAGGAAATGAGCACAGAGAGAGGAGAAAAAATCAATGTACAGCCCTGGCTGGTGTGTTCTGTGCTGGGAAAACAGCAAATTCCTGCAGGAATTCCCAAATCCTTTGTGCTTCCAACTCGTAAAAACATTTCTGCAAGACTCTGAGGGAAATCTCCTGTCCTTGAAGAAATGGAAGGATTTCTATTTAATATTCTCCTGCCAAGGAAAGGAGTTGTGGAAATCCAGCAGCTGGGTTTGGAGCAGCAGGAATGCCCTGAAAGGTGCAGAGCTGCAGGATTAATCACCAAACAGGTTCTGGCAAGGTGGAACCCTCCTGCCAGCAGCTCTCATGCCTTTGGAATTCTCCTCCCTCTGCTCCTCAGGTTCATCTGCCCCATCATTTCCACAGCTTTGGGAAAAACAACATTAAAAAGTCATTTTTTTATACACCCAGCACCAGCTCAGCTGCTGCTGCCTGGAGTCAGGGGGTCCCAGCTGCAATCAGCCCCAGATTTGGGGGTTTTTTTAGGGGGAAAAATGAACATTTTGCTGCTGTTATTAAAAGATTCCATTTGTGTGTGTGCCCTTAAATCAGAATCGTAGTAGGTGGCAGCCTGCTGGGACAGCTCAGCTTAATTATTTAAAGGAAAACCAATTAGTAAAGGTGACTAAATTTCCATGGGATGGAGAGTGAGGCTAATTCTGGCCTCCCAAATACTGCAAGATTTTTTTTCTTTTCATGGGAATGGTTTGGATTTAATTGGAGTCTGCTCCTTTCATTAAAAACTAAAAGTTCTTGGTGGTTTAGGGGTGGTGGTCACGTTCTGGAGCACGGAGGAGCTGCTGGGTTTCATTCCTGGACACAAAAGCCACACGTGGAAGCTTTGCTTCCTCTCTGGAGTGTTTTAGAAAGGTGACAGTGAAAAAGCAAAGGGAAAAAAACAAAAAATAAATATATCTAAAGGTGGGTTTTTTTTCCCTTCCAAATTCCAGATGAAAGCTGTGCTGAAAACCACATTTTTTAGGCAGGATTTGTGCTTCAGTGACAATCAACACTGGATTCAATCTGGAAATTATGTTTACAAAACCAGAACAAGCCCAGAACTCGGATCCACTCTGCTAATTTCACCTTTTACAGAGGAATTGTTTCCAAAACAAGGGAGGTGCTGAGCATCTCCTCCTGCCACCTGTGGCACCACCACTCCTGGCACAGCCAGAAACCCTTATTTGGCTCCATTCTCCCCAAATCTTTGTGTGAGCCCAGCTGAGGAGCTGGATGGGCAGGGAAGGAGTGGGGTTTGCTGCTTTGGGAAGAGGGAATGCACAGCATTCCTGCAGGATTTACGGGGTTTGGATCACCAGCGCATCCTCAGCTCTTTGGAGATGCTCTGGGGGTTCCTGAGAGGCTCTGGGGTTCCTCCAGTGACTCCTGAACTTTTCTGAGAGGTTCTGGGGCTCCTCCAGTGACTCCTGAGATGCTCTGGGGGTTCCTGCAGTGACTCCTGAACCTTCTGGAGATCTCTGGGGGTTCCTGCAGTGACTCCTGAGAGGTTCTGTGGTTCCTGAAGTGACTCCTGTCCCTTTTGGAGAAGCTCTGGGGTTCCTGCAGTGACTCCTGAGAGGCTCTGGGGTTCCTGCAGTGACTCCTGAACCTTCTGGAGATCTCTGGGGGCTCCTGCAGTCACTCCTGTCCTTTTCTGAGAGGTTCTGTGGTTCCTGCAGTGACTCCTGTCCCTTTCTGAGATGCTCTGGGGGTTCCTGCAGTGACTCCTGAGAGGTTCTGGGGTTCCTCCAGTGACTCCTGAACCTTCTGGAGATCTCTGGGGGTTCCTGCAGTGACTCCTGAGAGGTTCTGGAGATCTCTGGGGACTCCTGCAGTCACTCCTGTCCTTTTCTGAGACGTTCTGTGGTTCCTGCAGTGACTCCTGTCCCTTTCTGAGATGCTCTGGGGGTTCCTGCTGTCACTCCTGAACCTTCTGGAGATCTCTGGGGATTCCTGCAGTCACTCCTGAGAATCTCTGGTGTTCCTGCAGTGACTCCTGTCCCTTTCTGCCTGGCTCTGGCAGCAGTGAGTCCTTGAGTGTCCCCAGTCCTCACCCTGCTGTTCTGGGAATGGAGCTGCTCCCAGACAACACCCTCAACGTGGAATGTTAATTTTAATCCTCTGCATGCAGACATCACCCTGGTGTCACAGCCAGAGCCTTCCTCTCTGCCTCAGCCCACAAATTCCAGATATTGGCACTGATCTGCAGAGTTTCACCAGCCCTGTTCCTGACTCTCCACAAGAATAAATATCACAGACCTTGGAAACGAGAATTGCCATTTCTGGGAGGCTCTGCGCTCCCCTTGTCTGCAGAGATTAAAGAAAAGCCCTTGAATAAACCTTGCCACAATTCCCCAGTGCTGTTTCTGTTCCCCTGGAATTCCGGGGCTTGGATGCTTTGGTTGGAAGTTCCTGGCCCTGCCTGTTCCAGTGTTGCTTTTATTCCAGCTTGGGTGAGGAACACAACATTTAGGGAGGGTTTAAAAAGCAGCAAACCCGCCCTGGGTGGGGCTGGAGCTGCAGGACATCCCCTGGATCCACGTTCAGGATCTGGAATTTGGGAACAGGAGCCAGGGGAGTTGGGGTGACAGTGACACCAGGGGTGACAGTGACACTGTGACAGTGACACCAGGGGTGACAGTGACACCAGGGGTGACAGTGACACCGTGACAGTGACACCGTGACAGTGACACCAGGGGTGACAGTGACACCGTGACAGTGACACCGTGACAGTGACACCAGGGGTGACAGTGACACCGTGACAGTGACACCAGGGGTGACAGTGACACTGTGACAGTGACACCAGGGGTGACAGTGACACCGTGACAGTGACACCAGGGGTGACAGTGACACCAGGGGTGACAGTGACACCGTGACAGTGACACCAGGGGTGACAGTGACACCAGGGGTAACAATGACACTGTGACAGTGACACTGTGACAGTGACACCGTGACAGTGACACCAGGGGTGACAGTGACACCAGGGGTGACAGTGACACTGACTGTGACAGTGACAGCAGTGGGGTGACAGTGACACCAACTGACAGTGACACTGACTGTGACAGTGACACCAACTGTGACAGTGACACAGACTGGGTGACAGTGAAACAAACTGTGACAGTGACACCGACTGTGACAACAGTGGGGTGACAGTGACACAACCTCTGTGCCAGTGACACAAACTGTGTGACAATGACACGAGTGGGGCTGAAAGTGACACAAGCTCTGTGCCAGTGACATGAGTGGCTCTGTACAGTGACACAAAGGGCTCTGTGACAATGACACAAGCTCCGTGCCTGTGACCCGTGTCTCTCCTGTGCCCCTGTGCCCAGCCAGGGGACGGGGACTGACCTGCTGGCCCCTCCCGGGGACACCACGCGCGCCTGGGAGGTGACGAGGAGCCGCCGCAGGATGTCCCCGCGGATGTCCCTCCACCTCTCCGGGGGACAGATGTGCAGGGCCAGCACGGTGTAGTAGTGGGGCCCGTCCACCTCGAAGGCGCTCTCCACCCACTTCTCCCGCGGCTGCTCCAGGAAGCTCTGCAGGTTCTTCTCCTCCCGCGACGTCGCCCGGGTCCTGCAACAACAGGGGAGCCTCAGGGCTGCTCCAGCAGCATCAGCTCTGCCCCCAGCAGCTCTGGGTGCTGCCCGTGCAGCCTGCTCAGGGACACCAGCTCTGCCCAAATTCAGCCCTGATCCAGGACTGGATACCAGTGAACATCCCCAGCCTTTCCCAAATTCATCCCTGCTTCAGGATTTGCTCTAAGTGGACACCACCAGCTGTTCCCAAATTCATCCCTGGTTAAGGACTGGCTCCCAGTGGACACTGCAGCTTTCCCAAATTCCCCCCTGGTTGAGGATTTGCTCCCAGTGAACATCCCCAGCCTTTCCCAAATTCATCCCTGGTTAAGGACTGGCTCCCAATGGACACAATTAGCTTTCCCAAATTCCCCCCTGGTTAAGGATTTGCTCCCAGTGGACACTGCAGCTGTTCCCAAATTCCCCCCTGGCTCAGGAGTGGCTCCCAGTGGAGCAAACACGTTTTTCCTGGAGCTGTGGGCAGCACTGGAGGCTGCCAGGCAGCTGCCACAGCCCCAGTGCAAGACAGCACCACTGCAGTGGTGCCATCTCCCACGGGACACCACACAGCCACACCTGGATCCACCCAACCAATTCCTCTACTGCAGGAACAACCCCTGGGAAAACACAGGCCAAATGCAAACCCAAAAGACCCTGTCCTTTACTGCAAAATTATATAAAATATTTTCTCCTTTTCCTCCTTTCCCCCAGAGCTCCAGGAGTCCTGACAGCCCAGAGCTGACAGTGCAAACCACGAGTTACAGGAGACTTTGGGAAGTTGCATCACACTTTACCACATCTGTGGCTCTGCTTTTTAAGTGAGATAAACTCTCCCTATCAAGTCCTCAAGCAGAATCCCAGCAGATGAAGCTGGGAGCTCTTTTATTTTCTCTATTTAATATCAAAAATTCTGTCTGGGAAGTAGAGAAGGATTTTTTTTTCCACTTCTGCAGCCTAACAAGGTGAAACAAACACTTCCATTTATCTGTCTCCCACAGGACTGGGAAAACAACAGCACAGGGATCTGGAGATAGATATTAAAAACAAAAGATAAATTGTATTACAGCCAAAACCTTGATCAGTGCCAGGCGGGGAAGTGAGAGGGATTTCACTGCTCTGCATTTGGAGTGACCTTGGTGTGTATTTTAATATTTATACCCTCATCTAATTAGTATTTCTTACTAATATCTAACTCCTCAAATAGAGGATGTACATGGGAATCTCATTTTTGCAGGATGAGAAGCAGCTGATGCCCCCCAAAACATCTGGGTGCCCACAGATGTGGCCACAAAACCTCAGTGCAGCGCCAAAGCTCTGCTGTTCATCGGTTAAAAAATAATAATGGGAACCCCAAAGAAATAATTAAAAATATCAGGAAAACCTGGTGGACCTGAACCCTCCTCCAGGATGTCAAATCTGGAAACAAAACTGTGTTATTTGAATCCTGAATAAAATGATATCAGGGTTAAGTTTTCAACTAACAATTACCTCACTGCAGTGTCTCTTCTGCCTGCTCAGGAGAAAATTAAGCTGGCAGAGTTCCTTTGATGTAATAACCCTGTTGCTCACCCCAGAGGTAATAATTACATCCAGAATGGAAAGAGAAGCTAATTCCCAATTGCTTTTTTACTCAATAGGTTTCCCTGTTATCCAGCATGTCCAGGCCTCGCTCCCAACAACATAAATCCTTAACAACCTCCTCAGGATGCTCAACCCCGATCCTCCCAAAAAACTGGGAGCGCTTTTGGGAGGGATTTCCCATCCCTGCTGGGAGCAGAGGGCAGAGCAGGGCCCAGGGGAGGGTGGCACTGACGTGTTGAGCACATAGAGCACGGTGTGGATGATGTAGGGGATGAGGTGGATGTTGCTCTCGCGGCCGCCGCCGCCCGTGTCGACGCTGAACGACTGCTCCATGGCGAAGCGCAGGAACAGCAGCTTGATGTCGTGCACGTTGAGCTGGTAGGTGGGCTCCCTCTGGCCTGTGCACTCCTGGAGGTACGTGTTGTGTCTGCAAAACAGCAGGGATGCTTCACACGGCTCCTGGGGCACGGCATCCCCAAAAGGACGGCACAGGAAAAGCTTTAAAGAAGGAGCAGCCCACCCCTGCTAGCTTGGATTGACCTCCCCAAAAGAGGGGGGATTTCAGCTCACTCTGACAAATCCAATTCTGTCTGCACGTGCCTGTCCTCTCATCCATGCTGTTTTCCCAGGAGCTGGGACACAGCTGGAATGCTTCCAGCGCGTTACCGCTCTCGACTGCGCAGAATCCCCAAATCCCACAATGATTTGGGTTGGGAGGGACCTTAAGGATCATCCAATCCCACCCCCTGCCACGGCAGGGACACCTCCACCGTCCCAGGGTGCTCCAAACCCCATCCAAATCCCTTTATTGTGAAAAACCACTGGCCTTGGGCACTGCCAGGGATCCAGGGACATCCACATGGGCGCTGTGTGCCAGGGCACAGCCCTTCACAGAGGAGAATTCCTGATCTACTCCTACCCCTGTCAGGTTCACAACTCCTGATGTGACATCAGAAACCCAGCACAACGTCAACCAGAATCCTGACAGCAGCACCTCCATCTGCTCCAGAGAGCTGCTCCAGTACCTCAGAACCATCCAAGAGGAGCCTGGAAACCTGCACCAGGGAATCCACTGGGGCCAGAAGGTTCCTTTTGTACAGCAAGGGCTCACACATGGATCAACACTGCATCCTCAGCAGTCCCTGGGGGCTGAGGAGGCTCTGAAATGATTTACACCGAGCCAAGGTGTCGCTCTATTAGGAACGGCTGGGAATGAGCAACACAGACTCTCATGGAGTCAGTTAGGAGAATATCTCTATTACTTCAGGCTTGTTTTATAGACTGATATGTGGAAAGTACAGAAAGGAAACTCTTATTGGTTAGTAAACTAATACATTACCATCATTGGTCAGTGGGGCACAACACCCTCTGACTTTCTCTTGCCAAGAAAACAAGGGACAGACAAACAGCACCTGCGAGGCTGTTTTCTGTCTCTAAGGATTGTTTTAATTCTTTCTCATGTTTTTCCCAGGCTAGTTTCTCAGGCAGGACTGAGGAACCATGCAGCCTGTAATTTCTACAGGCACTCTTGGTTCAGATTTAGCATCCAGACCAAGGAGCAAACAGACACCTGCACTTTTTTAGGGGATCGACTCTTCTTGATGGCTCAGCTCCACCAAGGCTCAGCCGCAGCACCTCTGCTGCCCGGATTTCAGCGGGGTGTGTGGCCAGGATGTGACTCACCCACAAGGGGAAGGAGCTGGCTGCACTCACCGTGCCAAGCACGTGGCAAAAGCGGACTCTGGCACGTGGGGCCCCCACACGGGCAGGAGCCCGTTGCACTTGGTGTTGGCGTTCTGCAGGGCCGCGCTCTCCCACTCCTCGCGGCCCCGAGCGAGCCTGCACCGACAGAGAGAGAGAGAGACACGGCACACCAGGTAAGTTTTTCTCTAAGGAAACATCCCAAAAATGGTAATTCCACAGCTTCTCTCAGTGCTGGAGACTTGGCAGAATCCAGGCCTGAGCAGTGGTAAAGCAGACCCCGACAGAGGCTGCAAAGTGATCAACAACCCACCATCCATCCCAAATTCCACCATCCCAAACCACCTAGAAAGGTCTGGAAAAGCCTGGAAAGGTCTGGAACGGCCTGGAAAGGTCTGGAACGGCCTGGAACGGTCTGGGAAGGCCTGGAATGGTCTGGAAAGGCCTGGAACAGTCTGGAATGGCCTGGGAAGGCCTGGAATGGTCTGGAAAGGCCTGGAATGGTCTGGAAAGGCCTGGAACGGTCTGGAAAGGCCTGGAATGGTCTGGAATGGCCTGGAAAGGCCTGGAATGGTCTGGAAAGGCCTGGAAAGGCCTGGAAAGGTCTGGAATGGCCTGGAAAGGTCTGGAATGGCCTGGAATGGCCTGGAACGGCCTGGAACGGCCTGGAACGGTCTGGGAAGGCCTGGAATGGCCTGGAAAGGCCTGGAAAAGCCTGCCAAGGCCTGGCTGAGGGCAGCACGTACCGGACAGCTGCCAGGTGGCAGTCGTAGTGCACGATGTTGAAGTGAGACACGGTGCTGTAGCCCTGCTGCTTGCGGGGTTTGTTCTCAAACTCCTCGAGCGCCACGCGCTTGGTGAAGGTGTAAATCCCCAGCACCTTGGTGGGCTGCAAGGACACACAGCTGGCTCAGCAAACACTTCTGCTCCTTCCACACTGCGCTCAGTTCAGCCTCTCCCAGCCCCAGTCCTGTGTTTTTCCAGCTTTCACTGAAAACACACTTCCACTTCCCAGCCACCTCTGCCATTTACTGAGCTCAAGAACCAACCTGGAGACTTCCTGATCTTCCAGCACTTGGGCAAACAGATACTGACATGTCCCCTTAGGAGCTGAGAGGGCTCTGAAAATGTGTCTCCCCTCACCTGGAACCTGAATCTCCTCTCACCTGGAACCTGAATCTCCCCTCACCTGGAACCTGAATCTCCCCCTCACCTGGAACTTGAATCTCCCCCTCACCTGGAACTTGAATCTCCCCTCACCTGGAACCTGAATCTCCCCTCACCATTACCTGGAACTTTTAGCTCCCATTACCCAGAACTTTTAGCTCCCATTAACTGGAGATTTTATCTCCCATTACCTGCAACTTTCAGCTCCCACTGACTGGAACTCTCAGCTCCCTTACCTGGAACTTGTATCCCTCCCGGCAGATGCAGCAGGTCAGTCCTGGTTCCTCTATCAGCTCCTCCATCTGCTTCAGCAGCGCAGTCTTGGTCACCACCTGGCCCTTCTCATTTGTCTGCAAGAGAGAAAAGCTCAAGCAGGTTAAAAAGATTGACAAACCACACCATGGCCACCGGTGGCACACCCATCCCATCTCCCAGCAGCTCCAGGAGTGCTGCAGTACCCACCAATAAATCCCTTTATTGTGAAAAACCACTAAAACCGCTTCCTGCTGAGGAATTTGAGGTCCCTGAAGGACCAGAGCACCCAGCCATTACCGTCATGCCCAGGGTGCCCAGGGCCTTCTGCCTCATGGCCATGGCCATCCTCTTCTTCTCGGCGCGCGTCTCCTTCCGCGCGGCGTCGATCTTCTTGTTCACCTCGGGGTGCTCCCTCAGCGCCTCCAGAAGGTTCTCTGCCAACGTCCCAATGCCCTCGTCGCTCGACACCTGCTCCAGCTTGTGCAGGTTGGTGATGGAGTCTGTTCCTATCAGCACCTGGTGGGGATGGGGACAGGGCAGGGCTCAGGAAAAGGGGGCTCGGGGTGGTGGCTGTCCCCTCTGATCCCATGGGGACAGCGCTGAGCTGGAACAAGTGCTCCTTCCTTTCTTAATGCTCTAAAAACTGTGTGTGAAACTGTAAAACTGTGTGTAAAACTGTGTAAATCTGTGTGTGAAACTGTGTGTAACTGTGTGTAAAACTGCGTGTAAAACTGGGTGTAAAACTGGGTGTAAAACTGTAAAACTGTGTGTGAAACTGTAAAACTGTGTGTGAAACTGTGTGTAACTGTGTGTGAAACTGTGTGTAACTGTGTGTGAAACTGTAAAACTGTGTGTGAAACTGTGTGTGAAACTGTGTGTAACTGTGTGTGAAACTGTGTGTGAAACTGTGTGTGAAACTGTAAAACTGGGTGTGAAACTGTAAAACTGTGTGTGAAACTGTGTGTAACTGTGTGTGAAACTGTGTGTAACTGTGTGTGAAACTGTGTGTAACTGTGTGTGAAACTGTAAAACTGTGTGTGAAACTGTGTGTGAAACTGTGTAAAACTGGGTGTAAAACTGTGTGTAAAACTGTAAAACTGTGTGTGAAACTGTAAAACTGTGTGTGAAACTGTGTGTAACTGTGTGTGAAACTGTAAAACTGTGTGTGAAACTGTGTGTGAAACTGTAAAACTGGGTGTAAAACTGTGTGTAAAACTGTAAAACTGTGTGTAAAACTGTAAAACTGTGTGTGAAACTGTAAAACTGTGTGTGAAACTGTGTGAAACTGTGTGTGAAACTGTGTGTGAAACTGTGTGTGAAACTGTGTGTGAAACTGTGTGTAAAACTAAAACTGTGTGTCAAACTGTGTGTGAAACTGTGTGTGAAACTGTGTGTCAAACTGTGTGTCAAACTGTGTGTGAAACTGTGTGTAAAACTGTGTGTAACTGTGTGTAAAACTGTGTGTGAAACTGTGTGTGAAACTGTGTGTGAAACTGTGTGTGAAACTGTGTGTGAAACTGTGTGTGAAACTGTGTGTAAAACTGTGTGTAACTGTGTGTAAAACTGTAAAACTGTGTGTAAAACTGTAAAACTGTGTGTAAAACTGTGTGTAAAACTGTGTGAAAATATAAAACTGTGTGTAAAACTGTAAAACTGTAATACTGTGTGTAATTTGCCTCTCCACTGGTCATCACCACGAGCTCAGACAGGGATGTTGGATAAAACATTTATTTTGTGATAAGGTGTTGTTGTATTGATGCCTTCAAACACCAACAATCACGTCCTGAGGAGTTGATCAGTAATTATCTTCCCTTCAAATTGGTGTGTCAATCCCACACCACACAGGAGGAAATGCTGAAGCCAGAACCTCTGACTTTTCCAGCTCAAGGCATGGAGACAAAGACACAAAGTCGTGTTCCCAACTGTGGGACACACAAAACTCAGGGGATGCTCTGCAAAGGCACAACTTGCCCAGAATACACCTGAACAGCTTCCACACCTCTGCCTGCTTTGAGATTCCCAACATTCTTTTAAGCTCAGGATTTTCTCTTTAAGAGAATTCCCTTCAGCCTAGAACATTCCAGCAGAGGAAAGCTGGGAGCAAAACTGCGCCAAGTACGGTGAGGATGCAAAACAAAAAATCAAAGCAGATCGATCAAACCAACAAAAATCAGTGTAGAACCAACTCTGAGAGGAATTAATCCTCAGATTATTATTATTATTATTATTATTATTATTCCAGCCCCAGAGCAGTGACAATGCCTCTGGCCTCACCTGTGTTGCGGGGTGCTGCGTGGCGAGGCCTCGGAGCAGGCGCAGGATAAAAGGAAGTGCAGGTCGAGATAAGAACCTCTTCCATATGTCTGCATCCAAACTGTGTGGGAAACAAAAAAAGCCTGCAGCTGAGGGGAGTGTCCCTGCCCTCCCTGATCAGCTCATTAATGAAGGGACAGTCACACTCCCACGCTGTGCACTGTGCCAGCTCTGGGATTTGTGTTCATCAGTTGGCACCAGCAGCAAAAACTCAGCTGCTGTGCAAAACAGACGAGGATGGAGATATCCAAGGAATCAGCCTGGATGGGTATCAGATGGGAAGGTTTCAGGGTTTTTAGCTCATCCCTGTCTGTGTCTCAGCAGCTGCAGCACAGCTCTGAGTGCTCCTCATGGATTTCTTGGGAGACTGTGGTGACAGGATGAGGAAGGACAGCCACACACATTAAACACTGACTCTTACTTCTTTGCACTGGGAATGTGCTTTTTCATGTAATCCAGGGCATTCTGTGTAATCCCCTTCTGCAGGATGAGATCTTTCAGCTGATGCCCGTTGCTGTTGTTCTTTATTCCTGCTGCTATTTTACAGAAGCAATCCAGGAAAACTTTATCATCTCCACTGTGCTCCTCGTCATACCTGAACAAAGACAAGAAATGGTAACTCTGACATTCTCACTGAGTGATGCACCAGCTCAGAGACTCAGAAACTACTCAGTCTGAATACTTTCTCCAGCTAGAGCTCACACATTTCTCCCCCAAAACGCCTTAGAATCGAAAAAGGAAAGAAAGCTGAAGCCTGGAGCATCACCAACCAAGGAAACAACAGCAGAGATGTGCCAGCACAACCCCCTCCAGGTGCTTTGAAGCGTGCCAACGTACTTATCAAAGTTACAGTAGGGCTTGAAGCGATCCACCAGGATCTGCATCTTCTCCATCTCCCCGAAGGACAGGTAGGGGATGATGCGCAGCAGCCCCTGCAGCACGCTCAGGTTGGAGCGCACAAAGGTGCTGTTGATCTGGTCCAGCAGCATCACCAGCTGGTCCTTGTCCCCTGTCAGGAGGAGGTTGCCCTGTGAAGGGAAAGCAGCGGGATTTATATTCGGGGATAAATCTGCTGAAGGGAATTCTCACTCTGGGAGCTACTGAAGTTGTGAGAGGTAAAAATAAAAGCCAGCCTCGCTCCCAAAGCTCTCTTTGGCTCTACCGACCCCTCCAGCTGATCCCTGGCTTATTCCACCTACTGTTCAAGCATTTTCCAGCCAAAAGTCTAATATTTCCAACCCAAAGCACACCAGATTCCTGTCCACCCACAGCTTCAAAAGACGAGTGAGAAGCACTTCTTGTTCTCAGCCTAGCTGAGATACAGTTTTATTCTCAATTAGCTGGAAGATCAATCATGTTTTCAACACGTACAAAAACACTCCAAAAAACAAGGCCAAGCTGTGTCTTTTCTTGTCTCTCCCTGGCCTGTGGCCCAAAGCAGGAAAGGCAGGGATCCAAGCAGTGCCTAACAGCCCTCGCCCAGCCGTGCAAGACTCATCCTGACGCAGCCTCGCAGTGCTTTTGGTCCAGGGCCCTCCTCGAGCCCTTCCCCAAGGCCTGCTAAGACCTGCCACGAGTGTAACGAGGGTCAGGCTCCAGCAGCACTGCCCTGCTGGAGCAGGGGATGAATCCCAGGGAAAGGACAGGGGAGCTCACCTTGTCCTCGCTCAGAGGTTCCGCGTTGGATTCGTCCAGGATGATCTCCATGATGCTGAGCACCTGCTCTGCCACCGCGGCTCCCCCGCTGTCCTTGCTCTCCTGCTCGGCCACCAGAGCCTGCAGGGGATGGGAGTGCTCAGGGGAGCTGCTCTGGGGTGGGAAGGGGCACTGGAACAGCAGCAGGAGCTGCTCTGGGGTGTGATGGGGCACTGGAACAGCAGCAGGAGCTGGTTTGGTGTGTGATGGGGCACTGGAACACCAACAGGAACTGGTTTGGGGTGTGATGGGGCACTGGAACAGCAGCAGGGATTGGTTTGGGGTGGGAAGGGGCACTGGAACACCAACAGGAACTGGTTTGAAGTGGGAAGAGGCACTGGAACAGCAGCACTGGAGCACTGCCCCCCAAACTCCCACCCATAATAGATAAGGAATGTCCAAAGGACAATCTGCAGCGCCAGCACACCAACATTCCCCATCTCCAGTAACTGCCACGAGTCAGAAGTAGCTTAAATTCATTGGAAACCATGGAAAAGCCACTTGTGGAAGTTGAGGTTGCCCTTACCAGGTTGAGAGTCCCCAGCATGACATTCAAAGTGTTCATCTCTGGCTTGACCAGCTGCTGCCGGTTGATTTTCACCTTCACACAGTAACTGAAGAGCTTCAGCAGCACCTACAAAATACAGCCAAGGGATTCTCTGTGGTACCTTCACAACGAGGCAGGGACTTTGCTGAAACTCAAGTAATAATTTAATACAATAATCTGGTCTCCAGACTCGTGGGATACAGTACACCCCCGATTTTTACATCTGCTCATCTGTCTTTGGTTTTTCAGGTAAGGCCAAGGCAGAAAATCCCTCCAGCAAGAACAGGATTTAATCTTAGCAGCTCCTCAGGTTCTACACATCTCAAGTTTTGTAAAGGATTGTTAACCAAGAGGAATGGGAGAGGGAAATGCTCAGTTTCCCCCCGGTAACTCCTGAGCCCAGAGCCAAAGGGACACTCACGGTTAAGAGGTGCCGGCCCTGCTTGAAGTCCTTGATGCCAGTCAGTCTGTTGAGCATGCACTCCAGGCCTCCACACGGGGCCATCACCCCTGCCATCTTGTACACCTCTTCCTCATCCTCCTCCTCATCTGCAGGAGACACACACACGGGGGGTGAGCACACGAGCAGCGCAGCGGGACACGGAGAGCAGTGCAAGCAGACATGAGAGCAGAGCAGCACACGTTCACCAGCAGCTCCAGTCACTTCAGTTGTTGAATTCAAAAAGAATTGAGAGCAGGAATATGAAGAAGGACTGGACAGAATGGTCCCCAGTGCTCACATTTGAGGCACAGCTTTAAAGCGCTGCTAAAATCCTCCTTCACTCGAGGTAAAGCAGGTAAACGCAGCAAAAGCAACGTCAATCAACTTTAAGCTCACTGCTGTGAGGATAATAATGTCACTGCTCTGCAGCAAACCTCAGATTTCAAATCTAATCCCAGCTTTCAGCAGACAAATGCATTACCAGTGGTGGAGTCGAGGGACTCGATGAATTCCTCCGTTGCATCTCCCAGTAACCCCCGCATGCGGTAAATGATCCTCATGGGCTCCCCCTGCAAGAGCAGAGATTTTTATTAATTCTCCTCTCTCTGCACACAAGTTCTGATTTCAGTGTGGCCACTCCAGCCCCAGCTCTGCCTGGTGCTGTTGGTAACACAGGGAAATCTTTCACTCTCCCCTTGCTGAGGTGAATTAAAAACAACAGCAGAGCCACCTGCAAAAACATCACTAACTCATCCCCAGCTCTTCTTGGCGTTGCCAATTAATTGAAAGACTGGTAATAAACAGTCTCTTTCTTCCTCCTTCCACCTCCTCCAGGTTTCCTTTGGCACCAGTGAAAGATGCAGCCAAGGGAAATGGGTTCATCTGCAGAGGAACATCTGCTTTCCATGGCAACCTCTCCTCCCAGGCACGGCACACCTGGGAAACACAGGGAACAGCCCAGGAAATGAAGCAGGACAGGTTAATTGGATGAAAGCTCTCAAACAGATCAAATCTGCACTGAAGGCAAATGGAAGAGGAGTAAAAGGCAATTTAATGAGCTTTCAGTAGGACAGTACATCACTGGAATGACACAGCCAAAAAGATGCTTTCACCCTGAGAAAGGGACAGTTTTCCAGATGCATTTCCAGCTGGAAACACTGACAGCACATCACGAAACTTTCCATTTTTAATCCATAGGTCTGAATAAAAAAGCAGAAAAGAAAAATCCCAGATTTGGGAGCAGGAGACCTTGCAAGAGAAAACCTGTCAGGGATCTCGCTAAGCCTAATGTGGAATAAGCAGTGCTTAATGTCACAGCAAATACATAAGCACAGGGAAAGCCCCGGGGGGAAAATCTGCTCAAAGGCCACGCTGGCGACCAGCAATTAACACCACAGGGGCCCTGGTAAAACGGCAGATGAACAAAAAAAGCCACTGAGAGACAAGGGAAACAAAAAGGGGCCTGAGGTTGCGTTTCTTGTGCGCCTGTCGCTCGCAGGGAACGCGGGAGCTGCGGCTCCAGGAGGTGCTCACAAAGGAAGACAGATGAAAGCTGTTCATCCACGGGAATGCTGAGCAAACTCTGCCTTTCAGCAGCAGAGCTGCATCCCTGCATCCCAGGAGAGCTGCACGGCTGCTCCAGCATCCCCGGCATCCCACGGCCTTCCACCGGTGACTCCATCGCAATTCAAATCAGAATTCAGATTAACACCAGCCCTTTCCACCTCAAAATATCAGATTAACACCAGCTCCTCACCTCCAAGCCAGAATATCAGATTAACACCAGCTCCTCACCTCCCTTTCCACCTCAAAATATCAGATTAACACCAGCACCTCACCTCCAAGTCAAAATATCAGATTAACACCAGCACCTCACCTCCCTTTCCACCTCAAAATATCAGATTAACACCAGCTCCTCACCTCCCTTTCCACCTCAAAATATCAGATTAACACCAGCTCCTCACCTCCAAGTCAAAATATCAGATTAACACCAGCTCCTCACCTCCACCTCAAAATATCAGATTAACACCAGCTCCTCACCTCCCTTTCCAAGCCAAAATATCAGATTAACACCAGCCCTTTCCACCTCAAAATATCAGATTAACACCAGCTCCTCACCTCCAAGTCAAAATATCAGATTAACACCAGCTCCTCACCTCCACCTCAAAATATCAGATTAACACCAGCTCCTCCTCCCTTTCCAACTCAAATTATCACTGTCACAAGGTTTGATTTTGTAGCACTGAGGGTTTTGTTACTGAAATGAAGATTAATGAGACATGTTTTATTGTCATTCACTGCTCACAGGCACTTTGTTTGAATTCTTCCCACAAATGTTGCAGGGAATGGAGGTTTCAAAGGTGATTTGAGGCCAGGAGGAAATGCTGAGTGACCATGAAATGCTGGGGAAAATCAGCCTTGTTTTATGATCTCAGGGACCTCTAAAAATATATTTGTAGTGGGGAAGCTTGAGCCTGATGGTGTCAGTGTGAGTTTATTTTAGGAAAGAAGGGAAGAGCTTGTTCTGGACCAGACACGGTGGGCTGGACCCTTAAAACTGCTGGGTCCATTTTTCTCATGTGAAAAACACACAAAACTCTACAGGGAGCAAAGTGGGAGGATGGATTTGCCAAATGCTTGAGATCCTGATGAGAAACAAGAGAGAAGGAGGGAAAAATGGAGATGCTGAATTCCCTTGGGTTCACCCTGGAAGCAATCAGAGCAATCTGGTGTGCCTGTGTGTACACAGACAAAACTCTGGTGTGCAGATAAGGGTGTGAAATGTGCTCTGAAAGGCTCTGACAACGTTCAGCTCTCCCCAGGGGAACACAGGGAAGGTTTTTCCTCCCCAAGAGTGACACAGCTCACCTGGGGCAGTGCTCTGCAATCGCTCACGTTGCAGGCCCATGCACAATCTGTCCTAACACAGCACCAAAAAGCGCTGAGCAGTTACACCCAATAAATTATATGCCAGGAAATAAATCCTGACTCGTGTGATTTTCAATTTTCTCCATTTTTTTTCCCCTTTTGTTGATGTTAAACTTGTCCAAAGGTAACACACACCTCGTTTGTGGGACACCACACCTTCTTGTAGACCTCAGCCACAGGCAGATCCAGACTGATGATCTTGTTGTTCACCAAAAGCTGAAAGAGACACAAGAACAAGTCAAGAACAAGCTCAGGTTGTTACATCACCACCCCCAAGCTGCCCAAAACCAGCGTCCCACAGGTCTGTGCAAGAAATCCCCACCTCCAGAGATCCTCACCTCCATCCCGCTGTCGTCCTCCAGCAGAGCCACCAGGTCACAGTCCTGGCAGATCTTGTTCTTGATGTCCCTCATCAGAGGCCCGATGCCAGGCTCGTTGCTGCTGTAGGGATTCCCTGGCATCCTGCCCTGCAGGAAATCTTCCTGCTGGGGATCTTTCTCCAGGGTGACAAAGAACTCGGTGACTTCGTTCTCCTCCTGAGGAGCAGCAGCAGCAGGGACACAGTAAATGAGTTTTTCCCTAACCACGCTCCCATCCCTGAGTTTTTATTGGGAAAATGTTCCTAAAGCTTCAGTCCTGTCCCCCCCACTGGTGCATGCCACACTCAGAGGATGGCCAGGAGCATTCAGAAACCAAATTGCTCAGGGAATTTGAACAGTGTATCCCCAAAATGGGATACACTGGAATCCAGGGTGAATCCTGACTGCAGACACTGCTGCTCCTGGGGAAAAGGAACCACATCCAGGGCTGCTGGAGGTGGTTGGTGGTGGCTCTCCTCCCCACCTGGAGCACTGCACACAGCTGTGGTGCTCTCAGCAGCACAACACGTGGAATTGTTGGAGCCAAGTGCACAGGAGGTGCTCAGGGCACCCTCTGGAGCCAGGCTGGGAGAGTTGGGAATGTTGGGGAGGAGAAGGTGGTGTGGAGACCCCAGAGGAGCTGGAGTGACAGGACAAGGGGGAATGGGCTCAAACTGAAGGAGAGGAAATTCAGGTCAGATATTGGGAAGAAATTCTTCTTCCCAGAGCAGCTCCTGGATCCCTGGCAGTGCCCAAGGCCAGGCTGGGCAGGGCTTGGAGCACCCTGGATGATGCAAAGTGTCACTGCCATGGCAGAGAGTGGGACTGGATGATCCCTGAACCCCTTCCCAAAGCATTGCAGGGCTCTGTGCAGTCCCTGGCTCACTCACAGGGTAGATGATGCTGCAGAGCCTCTCGAAGATGAACACTGGGGTCCTGTAGTCGTCGAGGCTGTAACGCTTGGCAGTCTCTATGCACACAGCCATGAATGCCTTGGTCTCTGACTCTGTGCCTGCCAAGAAAAGGAAGCTTTAAAAATCCCTGGAGTCAATTTTATAGGTTCCACTTTAGCTCAGCACACGCAGTAAATCCTCCTGTGGTCAGCCCCACACTTTGGTGCTCTCCTCTTCCTGTGAATCCTCTCTGTGAAAGGTGGAAGGTATTTATTGGTGGGGTTACTTGGAAAGCCTCTGCATGGCTGGGCAGCACTAAAACAGCCCCATAAATATCAGGAGGCTGAGAATCCTGGAAAATGAGACTCAGAACGCTCTTCAACTGCTCTGTGCCAACAGAAAACAACTGCAAGCCATAAACCCCCTTGAACTCCGGCAAAGCTCTTTGTGTGGCTGCTCTGCTTTTCCACCTTGATTCATCCCAAGGCTGGGGTCATGGAACACAGGTGGTTCTTTACCTGTTGTCATGTCCTCCAGCATCTCCAGCAGCATGTCCTGGGTCTCATCAATGAGCTTTGTCCTCTGCACCACCAGCTTCCTCAGGCACAGGTACCCATTGAGCACCGTGCCCACCAGCCGGCTCTTGAAGTGCCTTTTGATGGACTCCACCTCCACAAAGGAAGAGAGAAGACCTGGAAAACCACAGAAATTCGCAAAGTGGGAGAGAATTTCATTTCTAAACTTCCTAGAAATGAGTAGGGCTGCAAACAGGATCACAGAAATGGCTTTTTCCAGCTCCCATCCTGTGGTTCAGTGCTCACTCCTGTGAACTGAGTGGTTGGAGGCAAAAGCCTTGGCCTGGCTTGGAAATTTTAACACATGAAAAACAGTTTGGGAATGAGGAAAGGGCTCAAGGAGTTTCCTGCGTGCTCAGAACAAAATTCTGCACTCTTTGGCGTTTTTCTGTCGCAAGCTACTCCAAAAGCAGATGATTGCTGCTCTTGTCACACCTCTGATGATGAGGAATGACTTATCAGTGACATCACCAAAGTGGGCACTCCTACAATAAAGTAAAGAATCAGCAAACACAAGGATTCTTTCTCATGACACAATGACCAACATGCTGCCTCTTGCAGGAAGCCAGGCTTTATGGATTCACCCACTAATGGCTGAAGAATGTAAAAGAGGATACACAAAAAAAAACAACAATGAGCTAGTTCGTGAGGTATTTCCATTTCCAACCAATTTCTGTAAAAGGGTGTACACCCTAGAAGATGAAAAAAAGCTCCCACAGAACTTAGGGAGGCAGGAACAATGGGTAGGAATAAAGCAGCAGTGTTTACAGTGGTGCCAGGGACTGTACTGTGTAATAAAGTGGAATGATGAAGCTTGCCTGGAATGTTACCACTAAACTAAAAACTCTCCCAGACCACAAAAAAAAACATATGGAAAAATCCATTTAGAGATTAAGGGCAAAATCGATGGCAAAAACCCAGATAATGGCAACACAACTGAATGAGGCCTCTCTGCAATTCTGCTGTCAGAGAGCAGTGATCACCCAGGCCCACTCAATACCTGTGAGACTCTTCAGGGCATATCCCTGCTGCAAATCCGTGCTGAGTGTTGCTTCCTCCAAGGCCAGCAAACGAGCTATTTCCTGGAAATAATCAACAGCCTGTTAGGCCAAGACCCTGCAATGCCAGGATTGGAGTGTGTGACACAGGAACTGAGCCAGGCACAGAGGAAGCACAGCTGTGGCAGCAGGGAGGGAAGGGGGAAAGGAAACTGCCACAAATATCCTTTAATTTTCTCCCTGCATCTTCCTGCTTGGCTCTAGAGGCCCTCCAGGAGGACTCAGAGCCGCCTGTGATGTGGAGAGTGTCACCTCACAGCACTCTGAGCGCTGCAAGCTCAGTGTGCTGCTTCTCAAAGGCTCTAATTCCCATTTCTCCAGCTCTGGCAGCACACCTGGCCCTTCCCTGTCCCTGCACAACAACCTCCAGCTCCCACCTGCTGCCAAGGCAGTGCAGCAATATTCACAATTTAATTACATATTTATATTTACAATGCCAGAGCTGAGGGATTCTCCAGCTGGGGTTAAACCCCCCGTGGCTCCCTCTGCTCAGAGGTCACTGAAGTGTGAACCTGAGAAGCCCAGCAGGGCACTGAGCAAAGGGATGGGATTTAAAGCCAAGCCAACAGGTAATTTCCTGCTCACAAATCCGTACCTTGGTGATGAGGCTGCCAATGTAGGGCAGAACCCCTCTGGCTGCCAGGTAGACCTTCCAGTGGGCAGGTTTGATGAGCTTCTGATACAGGGCCAGGTACTCAGCAGCACACTCCCCAGCAATGCTCAGCTCATCCAGGTAGCTGTGAAAGGGAAACACAGGCTGACAACCCCTCCACAGCAACAAAAAACATTCTCCAGCTTAAGGACACTGTGGAAAGGAAGAAAAAGCGTCCAGAAATCCATCCTCCCTCTCCTTGCTAACAGCACCACTGATACTCGTTACTTGCTGGATAAATCAGGGTTTGTCCCAAGAAGGAGCTGACTGTGCATGAGCTGGGGTAAGTTATGTCACAGCAGCTGGAAAAGAGTTTAAACTCTTATTCTGGCACTGAAGGGCCAGGAGAAATGCTGGCCACACAGCTCAAGAGCTGATCCTTACCTCTGGAAAAAGCACAGACTGCAGGAGCTCCTTGCCAGGCAGCAAACCCCAAATCTCCCTAAACCTACACCCTCCCAGCTAATCGAGTTTAAAAAACCATCCAGCTCCAGAAGACCCCTGAACTGCAGCACACAAGGGAGAGGTGTGAGAAAAGCTGCAGGAGGGGAGAGGTTCTGATGGGAACTGAAGACAAATAGTGGTGGAGCTGTGGAATACCTGGTGAGGAGATCCAGGACCTGCTGCTTCCTGCTGGGGATGGTGGCCAGGGCCTCCACGATGGTGCAGGCAGCCTGCCTGGCAGCCTGGGTGGCTGGAGTGAACAGCACCTGGGGCAGGAAAAGCTGGGTCAGAACCATGGGAACAGAAGAACTTGGGACAGCACAACATCAGGGCTGATCAGGGCAGCGTTTTCTTGCTCTGTGACAACTCCTGCTCTGCTCCAAGTGTTGAAATGGTGTGGGTGACCTGCTGAAACACCACACACAACAAGAAAAGCTCTGCTCCAGGACTGTCCTGGTATGGACTTGGTGGCTGGGCTATTTCCCCTTGAACTGAAGTTGGTGAGAGAGAGGCAGTTTTATTCTCTCCTTCAGTCTTGGTTATTTATTATTTTCTTACCAGCATTACAAGGCACAAGGAGCTGTGTACACTAAGGTGCAAAATGGATAACAAAGATTTTCTTCAAGGTTTTTTATATGTCCATTTATCCAATTAACTGATGCCAACTAAATTATTTTTCTTAATGACCCAACACCTGTGTGCTGCACTGTGGAATTTTCTATCCAATCATTTATTACCACCCAAAAACCTCTGGAAGAAGAAGATGAAGAAGGAAAACAGACAACAGCCTAAATCCTCCATCTTGCCTTCTGTCCTCTAAATTACTTCAAACTTTAACTTTTTCATCCAGTGACATAAGAAAACTTCCTAATTTACACATTTACATCCCTAGCTTTTCTATTTAACCTTAACAGTTGTTTCCAGGATGTTATATGAAAATATAGATGAAATAGAGATGAAATAGAGATGAAATTAGATGAAATAGAGATGAAATTAGATGAAATATAGATGAAATAGAGATGAAATAGAGATGAAATTAGATGAAATACAGATGAAATAGAGATGAAATTATGTGAAATTCAGCGCTTTTTTGGATGTCAGAGATAAAGGCACACTCTCTGTGCCTGTGACTCCAACACAGGAGAGCAGCTCATCATGCAGGCAGGAGCACCCAAAGGTTCTGAGGTTAAGAACCCACAGACTCCCCAGTAAACATTTGATGCTGCATTTCTACGGGAACGCTGCTGCAAACCTGACTTGCAGCGAGTCCCAGCCTTCCCCCTGCACAGGAGCTGCAGCAAAGCAGCCTCAGTGTGTGACCCCAGGGCTGTCCCCACCTTTACCTGTCGCAGCCAATTGTTGTGTCCCAGCTTGAGGTCCAGAGGACAAGTCCTCTTCCCACGGCGACTCATGAACTGCTTCCACTTCCAGACGTATTTTTCTGACAAGTAGAGCTGGTGAAGCTCAGCTTTGCTGGGAGTTTTCCCGTTGGCATCTGCACCTGCAGTGTTGAGCAGAGCCCAGGGGAAGTGTCAGCAGTCAGGAACTGCAAACTGACAGAGTATTTTTGTTTTCTCACTGGGACCTGCCAAACTCCAGCTGAGCTGAGTGCTTCCATCCCCTGCTGCTGCTGGTTTTGCTCCTGTGTGGAGCCATGCTCAATTCCGAGCCTCATGCAAATCCCAGAACCTCTCTCAAGGAATTCCATCAGCTTTCCAGCTGGCTGGGATCAATTTAAATAAGCAACAAGTTCCATTTTTTACACTCCCTGACTCTCTTCAGGCACAGAGAGTTTTCTGCTTGGGGTTTGAGCCTGGAAGAGTCAGTGCTACAGCTCCAAGGACTGAATGTGAGGGTGGGATCAGCTGCCACAGGACAGAAGCCAACACAAGAAGCACATTTCCTATTAAATCTGGGGACACAGAAATGCACCAGGTCATGGGCACAGGGGTTACCTCTGGCAGGGAGACACTTCTTCCAAGCTTCATATGATGCTTTGGGGTCCCTCTTGAGCCACAGCTGAGCCTGGGCATGGATTTCGTTGCTGTAAGGCTTGACAGTGGTGAGAGCATCCATGGGCACATCCTAACAAAATAAAAAAAAAAGCTCTGTGATTCTTCAGAGAGCCACAGCCTGCTGCCAAAGAGCAGCTCCTGAGGGCAATCACTGGGTAAACGCAGCTCTTGGACAGCAGCAGGGTAATAAAGTGTTAAAGGGTTAATGGTGAACTAAGGGAGACATTCCAGTTCCTACTGAAATATCAGTAAACCCATCTCTGACAGCCACCTGTGATTATCAGACAGGCAGATCAAAGCAGAAAAACACCTACTCTCCTGCAAATCTGCTTCTGAATTAAAATCAATAGCAGCCAATCAATGTATTTGAACGAGAACAGCAGCTGTGTATTTAAAAATCTGAGACAGGAGTACTTGATTATATCAAATTTAGGTACTTGATGCTACAAAGCAGCACCAAAAGCCTGCCCAAAATAACCAAGCTGTGGCTTTGAAGCAGCTCTTTCCCCATGCCTCAGATCTGAAGGGAAAAGAGCAAACCCTGAAGAAGAGTTGTGGTCAAAGTCACCGAAAAGCCAGTGAAAACCAGGGAGCAGCCATCTGTAACTCGCAGTGTGTGCTTCCCTAGGAACAGTGACCAGGAACAGCAAGTCCTGGCTTCCTCACAAATCCCTCACTCAGAGGGGCCTTTCCTGATGCCTTTTGGAGCTCCCTAAAAACAGAGGCCAGGCAAAATGAAGGGAATAAAAAGCAAAACTGCTTTTTTTTTATTTACTGAAGGGCCTCAGGTGCGTTTTGGGCAGATGAAACCCCCCCAGGGGCTGCACCCAAAACGTTCCAGACTCCAACCAGCAAATTCCCAGCGTTTTGCTCAGCCTGTGAGGCAGCACCTTGTTTTTCTTGCTGGTTGGAGCGGGTGGCTTGATGAGCTTCTGAAGGATGCGCAGGCACATCAGGGTGATGTTCTCCACAACCACCGGAGTCTTGATGTTCACTGCCATCAGGAAGAGGCTGAGAGCTGGAAGCAGACAGGGATGTGTGAGAGCTGCAGGCAGGACAGGAACCCACAGCTCCAGACAGCACCTGAAAGGGCTTCAGAGGTGGAAATCCTCCTGTATTTGCACAGCAGGATGAAGCTGGGGCTGGGTGTCAGCACTCACCGCAGCGCAGCCGCAGCTCCCAGCAGCTGTCCTCCTTGGAGATGGAGTCTGTCAGCAGCAGCATCTCGTACTGGAGGCTGCTGGCCTGCAACACAGAGAGCTCTCAAAACACCCACACCCATGGGAATTCAATCCCACTGCACACTCGGGAGCTGCTGGAGAGGAACGAGCAAAGCCAGGGCAGGAACTTCAGCGAGCGCCAAAATTCTGTGCTGTGCTCTGACATTTGTCATTTCCTATCCAGACTCAACTCCTTTCTTACAAACATGAAAAAGAAGATGCAGTGATCAGAACACACCAGCAGTGCAGAGAGGCAGAACAAAGACAGAGGAAAACACTGGAGTCTCTCACCAAGTCTGGATTTGCCCAGTGTCCCTTCAGAGCCGCAGAAACCTTCCCAATGATTAAGTCATTCATTTGCTGTGTGGCCTCTGGATTGTCCCTGATTCCAGGAGGAAAAAAGACAACATTGTTATGCTCTGCTTGTACCAAAAAGCTCCTGGGATTTCAGCTCAGCTGGTAACAAATGCACAAAGAGCTGGAGGTCACACTTTGCTGGTGGCACCCATGGCAGGGGCTGGGACTGAGGGTCCAACCCAGACCACTCTGTGATTCTAGCTTTCCCTTCCTGAGGGAGCTCTCCTGATGCCTTTTGGAGCTCCCTGAAAACAGAGGCCAGGCAAAATGAAGGGAATAAAAAGCAAAGCTGCTTTTAACTTATTTACTGAAGGGCCTCAGGTGCGTTTTGGGCAGACAGGGGGCACCCAAAACGTTCCACGGCTCACTTTGGCTTCTCACACTTGTGTGAGTTTGGTCCATTGGCACACTGGGGATTAATCCTGCAATTCCAGCCGCAGGTAATGAAGTCATTTAGCCCAAGTTTGCTGTCCCAAACTCCCTTTTGTTTCCATTTCTGGGGCTCTGAGGCAGTGAGGTGTCCTCGACTGCCAGGCCTGGAGAGGAATTTTGTCTGCCCAAAGCAGGAGCGCTGACACTGTGTGTGGAGTCCAGAGCTCTGAAGAACTCCAGGATTACAAATCCACGGAAAAACAGAAAATCCAAAATGCTGAGGCACCGATCCCAAAGCTGTCCCCCAGAGCAGCTCTCACCTGGTCAGGAGGCACATGAGCTGCCGCACCTCCTCGCGCATGGCGGCCGCGCCGCGCCGCAGGTTGTAGTCAAACAGCTCCCGGATCAGCCCCTGGGCCACCAGGATGTGGCGGATGGCTCCGTTGGTGGCCAGAGCCCTCAGCAGGGTGATGCAGTGCTCGGTGACGGCCGAGGCGCAGCCGTAGCACTTGGTGGACGAGGTGTGGCCGCAGCCCAGCACGGACAGGGCGCGGTACTGGCTGGCGGTGAAGGTGGGCAGCGCCGAGCTCCGCGACGATTTGGTGGCCGCCTCGCGCTGCTGCAGGTCGTACTCCAGCAGCTCCTTGCGGGAGGCAAACACTTTCTGGGAACGCGGAGAAGGAACTGTCAGCCACAAAACCACGCCTGGGTTGTTTTTGGGGTTGTTTGGGGTTGTTTTCGCTGCGTGTTTTGTGGAGGAGGAATTTTTTTTTAAACAAGCGTTTCCAAACTTGGAATCCTTCATGGCAAATCCATGAGGAACACCAGCCTCACTCCCATGAGGAACACCAGCCTCATTCCCAGTTATCCATGAGGAATATCAGCCTCACTAACTCCCAGTTATCCATGAGGAACACCAGCCTCACTCCCAGTTATCCATGAGGAATATCAGCCTCACTCCCAGTTATCCATGAGGAATATCAGCCTCACTCCCAGTTATCCATGAGGAATATCAGCCTCACTCCCAGTTATCCATGAGGAATATCAGCCTCACTAACTCCCAGTTATCCATGAGGAATATCAGCCTCACTCCCATGAGGAACACCAGCCTCATTCCCAGTTATCCATAAGGAATATCAGCCTCACTCCCAATTATCCATGAGGAATATCAGCCTCACTCCCAGTTATCCATGAGGAATATCAGCCTCACTCCCAGTTATCCATGAGGAACACCAGCCTCATTCCCAGTTATCCATGAGGAACACCAGCCTCACTCCCAGTTATCCATGAGGAATATCAGCCTCATTCCCAGTTATCCAGGAGGAATATCAGCCTCACTCCCAGTTATCCAGGAGGAATATCAGCCTCACTCCCAGTTATCCATGAGGAACACCAGCCTCACTCCCATGAGGAACACCAGCCTCATTCCCAGTTATCCATGAGGAATATCAGCCTCACTAACTCCCAGTTATCCTCCCCACCTGCAATGTAACACTGGGAATGTGATAAATCCACACCATTAATTACTGGGAATATCACAAATCCATACCATTAATTACTGGGAATGTCACAAATCCATACCATTAATTACTGGGAATGTGACAAATCCATACCATTAATTAGTGGAAATATCACAAATCCATACCATTAATTACTGGGAATGTGACAAATCCACACCATTAATTACTGGGAATGTGACAAATCCATACTATTAATACTGGCAGAGCAAGTCAGAGTAATTTATTCTTTATAGAAAGAGCAAAATATATTCAATATGCTTAAATATCGCAGCCAAAAGGACATTTGTGATGTAGCAGGTTTTCCAGTGTTTATGGGACTTGCTGAACAGAAATAAATACATTTAATTGATAAAACATTTCTGCAGGTCACCTTTTAGACTGGTGTGTTTTCAAACATGCAAAAATTCAATTCTCTTTAATTAACCATCTGTTCAGTCTCCTGCTCTTCATGGAGCTGCTGAGAAAACCAGTTTCACAAGCTAGCTGAAATTTTAGTAATTAATACGCAGCTTTTAGAAATTATTATTATTTCCCTGAAAACATGCAGCTGATCACCTGTTGCTAATGACATTAAATGAAGAATGGGAACATCTTGGGGGGTTTTTTTTCCTAATAAACAGCTGACCCAAATCCAAACCAAAGCAGCTGTACCTGGATGATTTTGGAAAGCTCATCGAAGGAGTTCTTGCAGTCCCCACAGTACTCCTGGGCTAACTGCAGGATGTACCTGTTGACGCTGGCTGAGGTAGAACTGATGCCTCCACTGCTGCCAGACTCATCCTGCAACGGGGGGAAAGCAAAGAGGAATCCCAAATGGGGGCTCCAGACTGAAATAACAACTGCAGAGCAGCAGCTGAGTGCCCTGGGCAGAGTCCAGGCCGGTGTGGCCCCAGCCTGGGGGTCTGGATCTGGTTACCTGGGGTTTTTCAGGGGCTGCCTCGTTCACTTTGCACAGGAGGTTCTCCAGCTGTGGCCGGTGTCCCATCAGCTGGTGGTACACCCTGTCAGCCTTGTCCAGCAGGGTGTTGATGTTTGTCACTGCCTGCCCAGGGAAAAGGAAACTCTTATTTCATATGCAGGACTATTCTCACAAAGCCCCAGATCTTCTCTTTTGGCTTTTCTTTGGTGGGGAAAATAAGAATAAATCACTAAATGATGACCCTGCAGCCTGGCTCTGCCCTGGGAAAGACTCTGGTGACACTGCTGAGCACAGCCTGTGACATTACACCGAGCACACCGATCCTCTGGGACAGCACATGGAGTGCAGAGGGTTCCTCATCCACCAGCACTGCTCCTCAGGTGGGATGGGAATCAAACAGAAAAACCCAAATCCAAGCAAGACCCAGTGCCAAAACCCAAATGCCAAAGCAAAGAAATGCAGTCAGCTCCTAAGCGAGGCACTGAACGCTGACTTTTGAGGAATTCTCTGCTGCAGCAAGACCCAAACCCAGAATTAGGCAGTGAGGAGCCTTGAAGGATTTTGTCAGGGGCTGGATCCAGAGCTGCAGCATCCCTCTCCTGCCTGCCCCTGCTGCCTGCCCCACCTTCTTGCGATCCTCCTCGTTCTCGATGGGGTCCACGGCGCAGCAGGGCTTGGCGTAGAGCATGAAGTCGAAGCGGGCGTATTTACAGAAGCCACAGGCGTTGCAGAGGAAAGGATCCTTCTCATCGTAATTGATGGACCTGGGAGGAAGGCAGCAGCTCAAAACCTGCAGCTGGAGGCAGCTGAGGCAAGAGGCAATGAAACAAGCTGGGTGGACTCGGCTAAGAGAGGTGGGTGACGTGTGAAACATCTCGGTGTTTAATCAAAACCCGCGGATCAGGCAGCACAAGTCCTCACAGCAGTGCCACGTTCTGGCTGGGAAAAGCAGGGAACAGAAATTGTTCCTAACAATTCTACTTCAATGGCAGTAATTCCCAGTGGAAATCCAGGCTGGGGCACTGAGGAGAACACAGGTGAAGGAATTGTTCTGGTTTGTAGGGTCTGGGCTTTGCTGTGGGACTGACTGCAGCACTTCTCACCCCACTGGGCAGCAGACAGAAGTTGATTTATAACTCCCACAGCTCCAGAAGGGATGTGGAAACCCTTCCACACACCAGCAATCACCAGGAAAGAGCCTGCTACACACCTCAAATGCCATGAGGATCAGAGAGGAAAATGGGACAATAACAAGGGGAAAGAGATATCAGATAAGGGGACAAAAGTGACAAAAGAGCAGGGTTTCTAAGGCAGCAGTGGGAGTGTGAATAGCACACAATAAATCACCCCTGAGCCTGCTCTGAATGAGGAGAACACAACAAAAGCCATGAATAGAACTGTCTGTCCAGCCAGAGATCCTGGGGGAAGCCCTGCAATCCCAGAGCTGAGCTCCAGCCTCCAGCCCAAGGAGAAGCTGCTCCTGGGAATTCTGTGGTGTGAACCTGGAGGATGTGAAACTCCAGCTGGCTGAGCCCTGTGCTCCCAGGCTGCCTTTGTTAGCCTGCATTACATTAAATCCCTGTTTAAGCCTGTTTTATACTTCCCCACTAATTTGATTGTGTGCTTTTTATTAAGCAGAATGGGGGATTTATGTGGCAGGGGGTGTGGGGCACCCGGGAGGGCTCTGGGGGACACAAACACCTCCACTTGTGGCACTGGTGCACGTTCTGGGGACACTGGGGACACTCAGTGGCACTGGTGCACGTTCTGGGGACACTGGGGACACTCAGTGGCACTGGTACATGTTCTGGGGACACACAGTGACACCCACACACCTGCACTTGTGGCACTGGTAGACGTTCTGGGGACACACACAGTGACACAGGTGACACACAGTGACACAGGACACACCCTGACCTGCACTTGTGGCACTGGTAGACGTTCTGGGGATACACACACAGTGACACAGTGACACAGTGACACAGGTGACACCCTGACCTGCACTTGTGGCACTGGTAGACGTTCTGGGGATACACACTCAGTGACACAGTGACACAGGTGACACCCTGACCTGCACTTGTGGCACTGGTAGACGTTCTGGGGACACACTCAGTGCCACAGGGGACACACACAGTGACACACAGGGGACACAGGTGACACCCTGACCTGCACTTGTGGCACTGGTAGACGTTCTCGCCGCAGTTGCCGCACACGCCGGGGTTGGCGGGCACCGAGGCGCTGCAGCGCGGGCACTGCAGGGTCTCGGTTGACGCCTGGTAGTTCTCGTAGAAATCGGCAAACTCGATCATCAGGTTGGAGGCCACGATGGGCAGGGGCAGATCGATCTTCACCTCCGTCTGACCCGGCGTCAGCTGGACCTTCTTCGCCTTGTGCCAGCGCGCCGGCCTGGAGGGGAGAGGAGAGGGGAGAGGGGAGAGGGGAGAGGGGAGAGGGGAGAGGGGAGAGGGGAGAGGGGAGAGGGGAGAGGGGAGAGGGGAGAGGGGAGAGGGGAGAGGGGAGAGGGGAGAGGGGAGAAGGGAGAGGGGAGAAGGGAGAAGGGAGAAGGGAGAAGGGAGAAGGGAGAAGGGAGAAGGGAGAAGGGAGAAGGGAGAAGGGAGAAGGGAGAAGGGAGAAGGGAGAAGGGAGAAGGGAGAAGGGAGAAGGGAGAAGGGAGAAGGGAGAAGGGAGAAGGGAGAAGGGAGAAGGGAGAAGGGAGAAGGGAGAAGGGAGAAGGGAGAAGGGAGAAGGGAGAAGGGAGAAGGGAGAAGGGAAAGGAAAGGAAAGGAAAGGAAAGGAAAGGAAAGGAAAGGAAAGGAAAGGAAAGGAAAGGAAAGGAAAGGAAAGGAAAGGAAAGGAAAGGAAAGGAAAGGAAAGGAAAGGAAAGGAAAGGAAAGGAAAGGAAAGGAAAGGAAAGGAAAGGAAAGGAAAGGAAAAAAGGACAAGATAAAAGGACAAGATAAAAGGACAAGATAAAAGGACAAGATAAAAGGAAAAGATAAAAGGAAAAGGGAAAAGGAAAGGGAAAAGGAAAAGGAAAGGAAAATGAAAGGAAAATGAAAGGAAAATAAGTTTTTTTTCCACAGGGAAGTTCCCTCCCCGCCCACATGTGAGGAGAAGCCAAATGGAACGGTCTCGGCTCCAAATCTCCTTTAACTGGGATGAATGGAGAGCAGTTCTAGGATTCGCTTCCTGAGCTTCTGTATTGACATGATATGTAGCCAGAAATACATTTTAAGCCTTTATCCTCTTCATAGAGAGAGACTGTTTGGGATTAAAGAGCTGTTGATGCCTCATGGAAAAACTTTAATTCTACAGACATTTTCTAGGGATTTTCACCTCCATTTTTTTATTAGCAAGGACATTTGCATGAAAACAGGATATTTATTTCTTAAAGATCTCATCTGCTCCCACTGCTTATTCTCAACCTGAAGTCAGAATCCTCTCTTTGTGACATCATAATCCTCTCCACAGCAGCCACTTGTGATGTCACAGAGGATTAAGACTTCAAATAAGCAATAAGCGGCGGGCCCGGATTAATCCCTAAGCCAGAGAGATCTGATTCTGGTGAGAACATCTCAAGAAGTAAGAAGGGGAAGCACATAAGCAGGACTGGCTCCAGACTGAGCAGAGTGTTGAAAAGGAGCCATTTCTGCTAGGTGAAGCAGTGCTGAGAGAGTGAGACCATCCAACTTCTGATTTTAATTCTATTCTGTGGCTTCAAACAAAAAATGTTAATGCTTCCAGCATTCCTGGACATGCTGTAAAGTCCAAATCCCTTTTGGAGTCAAACTAGCCATGAAGTATTACTACTGGTTCCCACACAAATAAGTCAGGTGCTTAAAAGAGAGCCTGGACAAAGATGGAATCCACCAGTTTTATACAGACATTTTTCAAGCTCCAGAGGAAATCTGGATCTTTTCCTCAATAACTGAAGGGGATTCAGAACAATCCCAGCCAATGTGGGCTGGGAGTGAGGAGTAACAGGCTAAGGAAGAACCCTGGGTGAAAACAAAAAGCCAAGGGAACGAATCAAACCCAGAGACTGCGCACAAAACTCGATGAACATACTTGTTCTTCAGCTCCACGATGGCCTGCACGGTCCTGTTGTTGTAGTAGAGGTTGATGGTTCGCACCATCTTGGTCCTTTTCAGGTCCCCAATCTTCACTGTCACCTTGCTGATGGTGTGGCTGCCGATGAGCTTCACCACCTGCTGCGTGGTGGTGTAGCGCGTGTCCACTTTGATGGACGACAGCTTGATGTACTGGGGAGGCAAAGGCAGGACTCACCGCCTGTCTGAGGGCATCCCAAATCACCAGGGACACGGGAAAGCGCGGCTGGAAATCAGGGAAACTTCTTCCCCACCCCTGGCACTGCCCCCAGGGAATGGGCACGGCCCCGAGGCTGCTCCGGGAGGGTTTGGACAGGGTGGGGTTGTTGGGGTCAGGGCTGGATTTGATCCCTGGGGGCTCTTTCCAAGTGAGGATATTCCATGGCTGTGGGATGGCAGGGTTACTTACACAGAAGGGCACCTCGGGGTTGTTGCACACAAGGCAAGGATCACTCTCCAGGTAGTAGCCATCAAATTCCACGAGCCCGGAGAGCGTGCTGGAACGAGGGAGCACCACACATGGACCTGTGTTTGCTGCTTTAAACCCAAACCACCCACCCAGAACCACTGTCATCCCAATTAACACAACTGGAACCAGGGAAACCACACTGGAAATAACAGATTTTAACTAAGCAGCATTTTTAATTAATTCATTACCAACAGCAGAGGTGGGACCATGAACACAACGCTAAAAACTGAAAACTTCAACTCTCCAGCTGGGCCTAAGATTTCATAACATTTACATTTACTGACAGTGAAAGATTTTATAACATTTTCTGTCAGTGAAAGATTTTGTAACATTCACTGACAGTGGAAGATTTTATAACATTTTCTGTCAATGAAAGATTTTATAACATTCACTGACAGTGAAAGATTTTATAACATTTTCTATCAGTGAAAGAGTTTATAACATTCACTGTCAGTGAAAGATTTTATAACATTTTCTGTCAGTGAAAGATTTTATAACATTTTCTATCAGTGAGGGAGTTTATAACATTTTCTGTCAGTGAAAGATTTTATAACATTCACTGACAGTGAAAGATTTTATAACATTTTCTATCAGTGAAAGATTTTATAACATTCACTGACAGTGAAAGATTTTATAACATTTTCTATCAGTGAAAGATTTTATAACATTCACTGACAGTGAAAGATTTTATAACATTTTCTATCAGTGAAAGAGTTTATAACATTTTCTGACAGTGAAAGCAGGAGAGCTGGAGCTCTGCTGGTGGGACACCAGGTTTCCACGTGGCAGGAAGGATTTCCTGCTCTGCCCAGCCCAGCAGAACCAGGGCAGGATGGAGCTCAGCTGGAAATCCCTGCAGGGACAGGGATCAAAGGCACAGGTGACTCACTTGTAGATGTTGGAGTTGGGGTGGTTGGTGAGAATGTGGTTCTGAGTGCGGAGGATCTCCACGGCTTTTTGGGAATATTCCTTCAGCTGAAACACAACCAGGAGAAGACAGACTTCAAAACAGTGATTTTATTGCTCACAGACACATAAAACCTTCATCTTGTGCTGTTCCAGGTCCCCCAGAAGAGACACACAGCACACCCACGGGAGTTCAGGTGTTTAAATCGTTTCCCAGGACTGTCACCAAGCTGAAAATTTGAGATTTACACACTAAGTGCTGTTTGTCAGTCAATCCCTGCCAAGATTTGTGTGGCATTCTTTAAACACACTCATGGGAGTATCAATGGGTCAGAATTATTTGTTCTCAATCCCATTGATCCCCTAAAAGATCCTCCACTTCCTTTGATCAAAAATCGTGGTTGCAAAAGGTTTCTAGGAGTTGCAACATCAAAAATGTAAAAATTGGAGCTGCCAGATCCACAAAAGGCTCATGTGTGAAAAAAGGGTTTTCCTCAATAAATAAAAAAACTCACCAGCACAATTTCACCCCCAAAACAATAAAACAAAAAAACCCACACACTTCCAATTTTTTTAATGATCCTGCTTTCTTTAACACTGAAGCTCTAAGAACACGAAAAATTTCCACCAGAAGCTCTTCTGAGAGAAAATCTGCTCCAGCTGCATGAGAAATGAGCAGCTGGGATGCTGTGCCTCCCTCCTGGAACGTCCCTGTACCTTTTTCTCCGTCTGCTGTGTTTTCAGGGAGAAGTATCCCAGCAGATCCACAAACTGGGCAGCCTTTCTTCCGTAGGCTGGCAGTTCTGGCCAGATGGACCACATCAGATCCAGCAGTAACTCCTGCTGGGACTTGTTGGAGTTCCTGTTGGGTGCAACACAACGTTGGGGGAGTGGGTGACAGAAAATCGGGGTCCTGAAGAGGGCACAGGTCTTGTGCAGAAGGAGAATATGAACTCCAGTCCTGGAGTTTATATTATATAATATATATATATTATATAATAAATTTATATAATATATATTATATATGATACAATAAATTTATATTATATATTATATATATTATATAATACATATCTATTATGTATATATAATAGATATTATATAATATATATTATGTATATATATAGTATATATTATATATTATATATTATATACTATATATTATATATATTATACATTATATATTATACATTATACATTATATATTATACCTTATATATTATACATTATACATTATATATTATACATTATACACTATATATAAAATATATAATTATAATTATATATATTATATTATATTTATAAACTGGGAAACCATCATCTTGCAGGGTTCACAGAGCTAAACCCCACCATCCCTTGAAGCCAGCACTCCAAAACAAGAGCAGCTGTCCTGCAACAACTGAACTCTGAGTCCAGACCCCTCAAGTGCTCCTTTCCCCAGTTTGTCACGGTGTGAGCCTGGATCTGCCTCAGGAATTCCCTCTGCCCACAAACACCCACGGCAGGAGCCAGATTTTGCAGACAGAAATAAAAGAGTTCCTTGTGGATGATTGCTGAGATTGATGAGGGGTAAATGACAGCGTCCACCCAGTGCAGAGCTGCACTGCCAGGGCAGTTCCAGGGGGAGCAGCCCCTGGGCTCACCTGTAGATGTGCAGAGCCAGGCAGTGGGCCTGCCACCTCACCGAGGACGAGTTGGATTCCAGCAGGAAGCAGCGCAGGAATTGGATCAGGGTCTCCTTGTCAGCGAATTTGTTCAGCTGGTTCACCAGGGCCGTACACAGCTGGTCCTCCTGGCTGCCTGAACCCTCCCCTAGGGACACAGGGAAGGCTTTAGGGAGAGGATAAATGCAGCAGCTCACAGGCAGGCCACTCTCCTGGATTTCCAAGAGGATCGTGGGGATAAATTATGTTTCAGGTGACAAGAAAGTTAAACGTTCTTGTCTTTTTCAAAAATATAACCCAACACTCCTGAACCAACAGGGCAAAAAAAAAAAACAAACAAAGTGCAGGAAAACTTGCCAGTGAGGACGTGAGAAATGTGCTACACATCCTGATAAAAAGAAAAGGATTGACCATGAGGCAATGAAAAGACACAGAGAACCATCTGATGCTGAAAGCCAAAGCGGTTCCTTGAAGAAAAGCCAAGTGAGAATTTATGCCCGTGACTTTTATAGGGAAGCTTAATTACTTTCCCAGGACTGTGGATATTCATTAAGCAGCGGTCCTGGCTCCAGCAGAGCTTCCAAGGCAGCCAGAGGAAACAAGTCTGAACACAATCACTGCAGAGCAGAGCTCACTGGGTGTGCATCCCAGGATTTGTTTTAATCCTCGTGAGCGTTTCAGCCTCCTACAACCCAGGACAGGCAAGTTAAGTGGAAGCTGCTTCATCACCAGGTTGGGTAACACCATCAGACAACTTCAAACCCACTCCAGGCAATAAACACAGTGGGTTTGGGATGGTGATTTCAGCCCAGCTCTCGGGAGCTGCTTCACCTCAGTCCCATCTAGACATGGGAAAACCTCTCTCCTGATTGTGGCTGTGCCACGAGACATGATCCCAACAGCAGGATTTACCATCCAGCTCTTCCTAAACTGAGTAGAAAATGCTGTGAGGAGCAGACTTGCTCCCTAAAAGCACAGGACAGAGCTGACCCTCACCCTCTCTCTCCTTCTCCTTTTCCTCCTTCTTGCTCTTTTTGGTGGAGGATTTGCTCTGCCCTGCCGCCTGCCCGGAGCCTGATGCTGCAGGAGCAGAGGTGGAAGAGGCGCTGGAGGCTCCAGAAGTCACAGACAGCACTTTGCTGCCACACAGAGCACAGGACAGCAGCTGCAGGAGAACTGGGGACACTCCTTCGTCCACCAGGAAGCTGACTTGGAGCAGGAAATACAGAACCGCTGGGGAGGAAAGGAGAGAATGTTTCAATCACACGGTTGTGGAATATCCTCAGCTGGAAAAGACCCACAGGGATCAAATCCAACCCTGGCCCTGCACAGACACCCCAACAATCCCAGCCTGGGGGTGCTGTCCAAACCCTCCTGGAGCAGCCTCGGGGCTGTGCCCCTTCCCTGGGGAGCCTGGGCAGTGCCAGCACCTCTGGGGGAAGAACCTTTCCTGAAATCCAACCTGAACCTTTCCTGAAATCCAACCTGAACCTTGCCTGAAATCCAACCTGAACCTTGCCTGAAATCCAACCTGAACCTTTCCTGATCTCCAACCTAAACCTTGTCTGGAATCCAACCTGAACCTTGTCTGGAATCCAACCTGAACCTTTCCTGATCTCCAACCTGAACCTTTCCTGATCTCCAACCTGAACCTTTCCTGATCTCCAACCTGAACCTTTCCTGAAATCCAACCTGAACCTTTCCTGAAATCCAACCTGAACCTTTCCTGAAATCCAACCTGAACCTTTCCTGATTTCCAACCTGAACCTTGCCTGAAATCCAACCTGAACCTTTCCTGACCTCCAACCTGAACCTTTCCTGATTTCCAACCTAAACCCCACTGACACAGCTCCACGCCACTAAAGCCTGAATTAAAAAATAAAAATATAAAAAAAAAGAAAAAAAAAACCCCAACCTAAACCAAAAGCCTTCATACACAAGGACCAACTGCCAGAAGAGAAGCCTAACCTTGGGGCACAGCAGGTACAAAGGCTCATCACTCTCTGGGCCAGTGGCAGCACAAGAGAGAGAACACACATCTCCTGCTCCTCTGAGCTATCCATCACACCACATTCTGCTCTTTAGCCAAGGACCAGATGCAATTAGAGCACTGAGATAATTAGCACTGGAAACAAAACCTTCCCTTCCCCATCTGAGCCCCCTCCATCCCAACCAGGACACCCCAAACCCTGCTGAGACAGCACTCACAGTCATCCTTGATGCAGAATTTCTGCCAGTTCACCGTTCTCTGCGTGGCGATCTCTGCACAAGCCTTTAAATGTTCCATCTGCAGGCACCAAACAGCACATCAGCATTCCTGTCACACCACCTCCACCACCTCTACCACCACCTCCACCATCACCTCCATCACCTCCACCATCTCCACCACCACCTCCACCTCCATCTCCACCATCACCTCCACCATCTCCACCACCTCCTCCACCTCCATCTCCACCATCACCTCCACCATCTCCACCACCACCTCCACCTCCATCTCCACCATCACCTCCACCACCTCCACCATCTCCACCATCACCTCTACCTCCACTACCACCAACACCTCCACCACCACCTCCACCATCACCTCAATCTCCACCATCTCCACCACCTCCTCCACCTCCATCTCCACCATCACCTCCACCATCTCCACCACCTCCTCCACCACCATCTCCACCATCTCCACCACCACCATCACCTCCACCACCTCCACCTCCACCACCATCTCCACCATCACCTCCACCACCTCCTCCACCACCTCCACCACCACCATCTCCACCACCTCCACCACCACCTCCACCATCTCCACCACCACCTCCACCATCACCTCCACCACCATCTCCACCACCACCTCCATCACCACCTCCACCATCTCCACCATCACCTCTACCTCCACTACCACCAACACCTCCACCATCACCTCCACATCTTCCACCACCTCCACCATCACCTCCACCATCACCTCCACCATCTCCACCTCCACCAACACCTCCACCATCTCCTCCACCATCTCCTCCACCATCTCCACCACCATCACCTCCACCACCATCTCCACCACCACCTCCACCACCTCCACCATCACCTCCACCATCACCTCCACCACCATCTCCACCACCACCTCCACCTCCACCACCTCCATCACCACCTCCACCATCTCCACCATCACCTCTACCTACACTACCACCACCACCTCCACCATCACCTCCACCTCTTCCACCACCTCCACCTCCACCACCCCCCTCTCCCCGCTGCTCACCAGGGAGATGAGGGTGTCGTACTGCAGGGCAGAGCCCGAGCTGGCTGTCACCACGCTGGCCCTCAGGAAGATTCCCTGCTCCTCCAGCAGCTTCTTGATGCCCCTGACGTGCGAGTCCAGGGTGTGCAGGTCCCGCAGCTGCCGGTACTTGTCCTTGGAGCCGCAGATGAAGAGCAGCAGCTTGCGCACCTGGCGGCGCACGAACGGCGTCTGCTGGATCATCAGGTACTGCAGAGAGAAGGCAGGGCAGGGTCAGCTCGCCAGGGGCACGCTGGACACCAAAAATCAGTGTTCTGACACCAAAAATCAGTGTTCTGACACCAAAAATCAGTGTTCTGACATCAAAAATGGGTGTTTTCACACCAAAAATCAGTGTTCTGACACCAAAAATCAGTGTTCTGACATCAAAAATCAGTGTTCTGACATCAAAAATGGGTGTTTTCACACCAAAAATCAGTGTTCTGACACCAAAAATGGGTGTTTTCACACCAAAAATCAGTGTTCTGACACCAAAAATCAGTGTTCTGACACCAAAAATCAGTGAGCAGGATGATTTTCCTGTATTTTCCACATTTTTCCTCATTTTTCCACCTGTATTTTCCACATTTTTCCACCTGTATTTTCCACATTTTTCCACCTGTATTTTCCACATTTTTCCACCTGTATTTTCCACATTTTTCCACATTTTTCCACCTGTATTTTCCACATTTTTCCACCTGTATTTTCCATATTTTTCCACATTTTTCCTCATTTTTTCCACCTGTATTTTCCACATTTTCCCTCATTTTTCCACCTGTATTTTCCACATTTTCCCTCATTTCCCCTCATTTTTCCACCTGTATTTTCCTACAGACTCCTCTTCAACACACAAAACCACGAGCTCACCTTCTTTCAAGCGGGCTCAGAATACAAGACAAAGCTGCCAAAGCTCATTTCCCCCACGAAGGAAATCACTGTTGGGGTTTTCTGGTGGGGATCTGCAGCTTTTAGCGTGTTCCTGCTTACCTCAGACAGAAAATAGAACCAGGAGTGATCAAAGATGGGCGGGGGGATGCGGGAGTTTGTGTCTGCAATCTTCTTGATCTGGTAGGGCAGGCGCAGCACCATCTCTGTCAGGAGCTGGGTGTAGGCCTCAAAAACATCTGCAGCGTGACCCTGGCAGCGAGAGAAATCCCTCAGGCTCTCAGTGATGAGCTGCTTTTGCTGGTTTTTATTTAAAAAAAGCCATTTCTGCCCCTTTGCAGCCCAAAGGATGCTCCAAAATGATGAACAAAGCCCTGCACAAGGCCTTGAGTTGGGTGGAGGTGAGGATGCACTGAGCTGGGCTGGAGAAATAAAGCAGTTGAATTTATTTTATGTTTAATCAGTAATTAAATGCGCCTGTACAAACACCAAACCACGGCAAAGTGGCACTGCAGTGGTGGAAAAAAGGGGAATTACTGTGGAAATCCCACCATTCCACACCAAGTTCAGGAATTCTGCCTGCCAAGCACAGGGAGCTGGAGCAGTTTCCCTTCAGGATGATTCCACCAGGAAAACTGACAGCACCCCAAAGAACTCCTGGCTTAGGAGGGCACCAAGGACTGCCCACAGCACTCCCAGCTGGAAATTTGGGCTACAGAAGGTGGATTTTGGTAAAGCCCTCGTGCAGGGCTGCTTTCCTGAGCCCTGCAGAGCTGCCAGCACGGGGCAGGACTCACCTTGACGTACTGGCGGAGGAAGAAGGGGCTCATGTCAGGGGGAGACGAGGTGGTGTGAGGCTTCAGGAGCTGGCTGCTGGCCACGGGCTCCTCGTCGTTCTGCTGGCTCTTCCAGAACTCCAGCAGGGATTTCAGCACGTGCAGACAGTAATCAACAGCACCAGAGCTCAGCAAGGCAGCTGCTGTGGCACTGGAGATCAGGGAGGAAGCCTGCAACACAGGTTTGTTGATATATTTTATATATTAATAAAGGCCTGTATGCACAAAGCAGCCTTTGAAATAAGTTGTGATATATTAAGGGCTAAAATCCTTGAAACTTGCATGCAGAAGAGAGAGTAAAGCAAAACAATATCCTTGTGTGTAGGAGAAAAAATGTAACTGTGTTAGCCAACAGCAGCTTGCTCTGCCTGCAGACCCTGTAAAACCCTATAAAAGGTGTGTTAATAATAGAAATAAACATTGTTCATGTTTAATTCTGTGAAGGCTGGTGGATAAACTGGCGGTTTCTCAATGCACAGGGAAGGAGCTGGAGCAGGAACACAGCTGGGAAGCTGCAGTGGGGCAGCCCTGAGCTGGCAGCGTGGGCAGGAGAGCAGGTCTGGATCAAACTTTGCAGGCAGCTTTTAAGTTTGGGGTTTGTTTGAGGTTGGGGTTTTTTTTGGGGTGTTTTTTTTTTGGGTTTTTTTTGTGTTTATGAAAAGCAACTCAAATATTTACAGAGACTCTTTTGAACAAGTGCTTAGTACAGGAAAACAAATAAAATCTCCTCTTAAGTCTAATCTCCCCTCGACACATGTGCCAGAGGCCACTCTGCTGTGGATTAGACAACTAGGGCTTTTTTTTCCCCTTCTTTCTTTTCCTCTTTCTCATTTTATTTTTTTTTTAAAGTTGGGATTTCTGTTTGTTTATCTGGGATTTGGCCAGCTGGGTGTGAATCCTGGTAGAGAAAGAGTCCCTGTTGCAGCTGCCTCTCGCAGGCTCTGCTCCACCCAGGTATTGCTCCACCTGCATTCTGCAAGACGAGGAGCTTTGATTTCTGTGGGAAGCTCAAGTGAGTAACAAAGGCTGGAGAGAAAAAAAAGCTACTGTAAATAAAACTATTAAAGCAGCCCTGTAAATCCAAACAAACCCCACAGCTCATAAGCTCATTAAAATTTGATGCAGTTCAGACTAAATTTTTTAACCTCTATGCTTTTTTATTAATCTCCTTCCCACCACACATACTGCTTTTTATGCCTTATTACTGTACCTTTTAGCAACAAATATCTAAGGAATCCTCTTAGCGACTTTTACGTTGACACAGCAGCATATTGCTTTCCAATAATCACATTACAAATCCTCTTTAACCCCTTCAGCACTGGTGAGATGCGAGGGAGAAATGTGCCAGGCCGTTTTAAGTAACATCATTAATGTGCTGCCCTCAGCTCAGTCTGGAGCCGTGCACAAAACCAGAGAATCCAATTCTCTTTAGGTGGCTGCTTCCTCCAGTCCCCCTTTCTAAACTCTTTTTCCACAATTCAGTAATGTTACAGGTTCCCTGTGCGTTTTCCCAAAGCTCTTCCAAGGATTTTTGCAGTTTTAGAGCTGTTATTTCAGTTAGCAGATTTCAGATTGTCTCTGATGAGCAAAAGTTCCCCCCGAGCACATCGTGGAATCCCAGAATGGTTTGGGTGGGAAGGGACTTTAAAGTTCACCTCATTCCACCCCCTGCCATGGGCAGGGACATCTCAGGGACATTTTCCACTGTCCCAGGGTGCTCCAAGCCCTGCCCAGCCTGGCCTTGGGCACTGCCAGGGATCCAGGAGCTGCTCTGGGCAAGAATTTCTTCCCAATATCTGACCTGAATTTCCTCTCCTTCAGTTTGAGCCCATTCCCCCTTGTTCTGTCACTCCAGCTCCTCTGGGGTCTCCACACCACCTTCTCCTCCCCAACATTCCCAGCTCTCCCAGCCTGGCTCCAGAGGGTGCCCTGAGCACCTCCTGTGCACTTGGCTCCAACAATTCCACGTGTTGTGCTGCTGAGAGCACCACAGCTGTGTGCAGTGCTCATGAAGGGGGAGAAAAACCATCCCCTGACAAAGCAATTTGGAGATTTTACCTCACAAATGGAAGTCTTGGATCCTGACTTGGTTCTGGACATGAAGACGCTGAGCAGCCTCATCACCACCAAGTGCACCTCGTTCACAGGGGAGCGCTCGTTCTTCTTGGACACATCCTGCAAGGAAAGACACATCCCTGCTTGCTCAATCCCAGGGCTGAGCAGTGTCCCAAGCCTCTCAAGTTCAGTGCTCTGATCCTCAGGAAGCATTTCTAATTCAAGCTCAAGCAATATGACTAAAAAAGCCTCAGTAGAAGGGTAGGCAGTGGCAACAGAAGAGAACAGTCCCACTCAAATGAAAAGCTACATGTGTCAATCAGGAATTTACTGATCAGAGTTTAATTCCAGCAAAACAAATTTTCATGCTCACTTGTGGGTGCCAGGCCCAGGAAACAGTGGGAGTTCCACTCATGGAATTTTCTACCTTACATGAAAGGAGGCAAGAGGAATAAAGTGCCCGAACACATCCACACAGCAATGTTTCTGTGACTCCCAAGCATTTAATTCCTCCATGGAAGGAAATCCTCTGTAGAAGGAGCAAATTCACTTTACCTTTTTGTCCATGCCCAGCTCTGCAATCAGCTGGGACAGAAGGTTATCCAAAGCTCCCTTGTCTTTCTCATCATCTCCATCCAGGTCTGTTGTGAGCATCAGAATAACCTGGCAAGGGCAGTCAGAGAATTATTACAGGGCAGGTCCCACATTTTCAAGATCACTATTTATCTTTCATCACAAAACAGTGATCACAAAATCACTAATTTTGATTTATCTGTGTTCTTTTCCCAAATCCAGCCCGTGCCTCACATCCTAATATGAACATTCAGCATAAACCCACAAGAGCTTCCCAAAGGAGCTCGAGGATTGGAACCCTCAGGCTCCTCAGTCAGCTGTAAAGTCACACTGAGAGAGGCACAAATCCAGCAAAAACCTGTGGGTAAGGAATGCTGGACTCACACTGGGACTGGGCAGGGAGGAGAAAAATCAGGTGCAAAGTGGAAGCAGTGGCTGAAGCCTTGGACTGGGGCTCAGCTCGGAGCCCTCCTCACTCACCTGCATGTAAGGGATGGCCCGGACGCCGCCGACGTTCCTCAGCTGGGGTAAATTCTGCAGCAGCCTCTCCAGCAGCATCAGCCTGACCATGTGCAGCCTGGGGACACACCCCACACACCACATCACACCCAGCAGGGCCTGCAGGAGAGCTGCAGTCTGCCCCAGAGCCATCAGATCCTCCCAGGGAGGGGAGGACTCGCTCAGGCTTCACAGGGGAGCGATGCTGAGCATGCAGAGCGCCTCTGAGGATGGAGCCACACTGCCCAGGCCTGCCCACCTGGGGACTGCAACTGCATGGAAACATCCTGGAGCTCAGCTCCACGCTGCACTGGGAAGGGACTGAGCACCTGCTCCCACAGAAGGGAAAGCTGCCTGTGTTCCCAGGGGCCACCTGCATGCTTTTGTCCCAACAGTGAATTCCACAGGCTCCCAAGATTTGAGTGATTCTGTGATGAGTGGATTCACACAGGGTTTTCCATCCCTTCCTAGAGGCAGCAGTTTTGTGTGTTTGATGATGATTACACAGAGGCTGCTGGCACTGCCCAGGCTCCCCAGGGAATGGGGGCACGGCCCCGAGGCTGCCAGAGCTCCAGGAGCATTGTTTGGATGCAGAGGGTGAGACTGCTGGGGTGTCTGTGCAGAGCCAGGAGTTGGACTGGATGACATTTGTGAATCCCTTCCATCTCAGGCCATTCCATAATTCTGCAATGGCAGTTTGCTCCAGCCTGTGTTTCCAACTTCCCAATTTTGCCCCCCTCTCCTCCACAAACACCCCCCGCCCCGCAGCACAGACGTTATTCCTCAAGAAGAAAACAAAACCTCTTGCCTGTTGCTGGTGTGGACATCCCCTTCTGCTTCCCCTTCCCCCTCGGAGCCTTCTCCCTCCTGCTGGCCCGTGGTGGTGCTGATGGCTCCCGTGCTGGAGCTGACGCTGCCCGGCCCCGCGGGGTGACCCTCGGCTGCCGTGTCCCCGTAGGCGCTGCTCCTGCCGGACACTGCCCCAGGGAAACGGGGAAAAAAACACATCAGTGACCCAAAAAACACCTCCCCTGCTTTGTGTCCACCCAGCACAGCTCAGCTGTGCTTTGGAATCGTTTGGGGTTTCCAAAGGAGATGCTGGCTTTGGTTCTCAAAGCTACAACAGAAGCTGAAGATGGTGTTTGTAAAAATCTTTGTGGCCCAAACTGAGTTAGTCCCACGGCAGAAATTCAAACTCAGCACGGAGGGGCAGTGCAGACAATTTTTTGTTAAGAACCTGTGATTATTTTATCTGGCTGTAAGTCCCAAATTAAAAAGAGAGGAATGAATCCTACCCCATCCAAACTCAGCCAGCAGCAGTGAATTGTCTGTCCTGCTCTGGGTGTTCTGAGAGGAAAAGGCTCCAGGGAGACCTTGGTGTGGCCTCCCAGCACCTCGTGGAGCACTGGGTACTTCTGGAAAGGGATTTGTTACATGGGGAGAGAGTGACAGCCCCAGGGCAGTGGCTTTAAGCTGAACAAAGACAGGGTTGGATGGGAAATTAGGAATAAATTCTTTACTCAGAGGGTGATGAAGCCCTGGCACATCACCCCATCCTGCAAGTGTGCAAGGCCAGGCTGGACGAGGCCTGGAGCAGCCTGGGATAGCACAAGATGATGATTCTGTTATCCCAGCCCAGCAAAAGCTGCTGCAGACCCCACACTGCAGAGAAGCACAAAAAGCAGCTGATATTCTGTTTGTGGGCAGAACCCACACAACACCGCAGGGCAGCGCTGAGATTCCCTCTGAGCCAGGGATCACACAGACATCCCCAGGAATGCAGCAGGGAGATGCAGGGTGATGCAGGGGTACAGCAGGGTGATGCAGGGTGATGCAGGGGTGCAGCAGGGTGATGCAGGGTGATGCAGGGGTGCAGCAGGGTGATGCAGGGGTGCAGCAGGGTGATGCAGGGTGATGCAGGGTGATGCAGGGCGATGCAGGGGTGCAGCAGGGGTGCAGCAGGGGTGCAGCAGGGTGATGCAAGGCTGCAGCAGGGCGATGCAGGGGTGCAGCAGGGCAATGCAAGGCTGCAGCAGGGTGATGCAGGGGTGCAGCAGGGAGGGAGCAGGGTACAGCAGGGCAATGCAGGGGTACAGCAGGGTGATGCAGGGTGATGCAAGGCTGCAGCAGGGCGATGCAGGGGTACAGCAGGGTGATGCAGGGTGATGCAGGGGTACAGCAGGGTGATGCAGGGCTGCAGCAGGGCGATGCAAGGCTGCAGCAGGGCGATGCAAGGCTGCAGCAGGGCGATGCAACGCTGCAGCAGGGCGATGCAGGGCTGCAGCAGGGCGATGCAAGGCTGCAGCAGGGCTCACTCACCGCTGTGCTCCCCGGCCACCGAGTCCACGGCGCTGCCGCCGCTCTCCGAGCCCACGCTGCCGCCGTGCTCCGCGGGCGACGTCCGCAGCGTGGAGCCGTCCGTGGCCGCCGTGCTGCCCTCGTCGTCCGACGCTGGAGCTAAGAGAATAAAGAGAGCTGTTACAAGTAAAAACACTGCCTGGGAACAACTGCAAACCACGCTCACGCTTTCACGAGGGAAAGGCTGCAGGGACTGGGCTCTGGGTTTGGGGACAGCTACAAAGGGAAAGGGAGAGGGACAATTCAGGCTGCTGAAAGCAGTGGAGGGGAGATACCCCGAAAGGAAAGCTTCTCATCAAACACACAGGCATGCACAGTTAGTTAAAAGAACAATGTCTGCTTGTTTATAAATGCAAGGGAAATACAGCACATGCTTTGTTTTGTCTGCTTGAGTTTCGAGAGAGGAAATGACTTCCTCAGAAATCCACAGTGGGAGTCAATCAGAGCAGGGAAAAGCTCTAAGTACACTCTCAAAAACACAAGAAACCAATAGCAATAACTGGCTCTTCCAAATTTTAAGGCATGACTTAGGTGAAAATGTGAAAAAGATGATGCCTTGCAGTGAACAGTTACCTGATGCCGTTGTGTCCGAGAGCGTTCCGGCGTCGAGGGAGGAGGAGCTGGGAGCTTGGCCCGACAGCCCCAAGCTCTGCAGTCCAAGGGCACTGCTGCTGCTCCCTGCAAGCACAGAACAACTTATGAGCACCTTTCTCTGAGAGGATGAAGTTAACTCTGGCATTTTCTGTACATTCCATGGTTCTGCTGTCTTTGGTGGTGACACTGACAGCTTTGCCTCGTTTCTTTCCCAGTTTCCCCAGTTCCCATCCCCTTTTTTGCCTGCTGACAGTGCCCAGGTCTGACCTTGCTGATCTTGTTGCAGGCTCAGGGCAATAGCCAGCTCCACCATTGTCTCATCATCTGCATCTGGAGGGATATCCAGCATGGGAGGGAATCCCTCTGCTCCAGCCAGGAGAGCCTCCAGAGGAGAAGGGTTCCCATTATTCACGTTCTCAGAAGTCTCCAGAACCATGGATTCCGACTGTGGAGAGAGGAAACAGGGTGAGAGCTTTCCCCAGACCACCACCAGCCAGGGAGCAGAACTAAACTAACTCATCAGAACTAAACTAACTCGAGTCCTGGCACACTTGAAAGGCTTCAAGGAGAAGCTCTGGACTCACCACCATCTCAAAGTCGCCGTGATCCACCTCGCTCTGCTCCTGGCTCTCCTGCCGGATGTGCTCTCCGTTTGCTATCCCAGAGCTCTGCAGCTTGTCCTCTGCATCGTCGTCATCATCATCATCCTTGTCTCCTGAGTGCCACAGCAGGACTGGATCAATCTCCTCATCCCATCCCAAACAAGGCACTCAATGCTGGGGAAAAGCCCCAAGCTACCCTCAGCTGCCAAGAGATTCCCTGACACCGACAAAAAACAGAAAACCTCTCTTGTCTGGAGCTCTGGTAATTTTGGTCTGCACACACCTTTGGCTGATTTACTAGACCCTGAAAACATGCCTAGGAATACTAACTCTAGATAAAATGATCAGATCTTCCTGTCACTGAAAGGGGAATATCTCAAACAGATTTCTTTGTTGAATCCCAAAATACCAATGAAAAGGTGAGACTTCATTAAATAAAAAGGGGATTAAGGGGCAAGGGGAAGGAAAAGAAAGGAAAAAGGTTGATTTTAGGTTTTTTTTAGTCCAAATTTTAACAAGATCACTTTATTTTCTGGCCCCTCAAGAAGGCCATGCTGGTTTAGGGCGTACCCATGGGAGTGTTGCTGCGGGGGGACGATGGCAGGGTGACGTGCCGCCGCTTGTTCCGAGGTCTCAGCACCCTGATCAAAGCTTGCTTGCAGGAAAAGCTCACTGCTGGGTCCTGCAGGGTTAACAGTGCAGCATTACACTCCTTAAACTCCAAGTCTTTAGTCACAGCATTTGGAAAGATGGCTAAAAAGACATTTGTGACTCTTGTCAGGTCTTTTGTGTAGGACAGGAGTCACTGCCTCAGCTCCCTGCTCCCCTCAGGAGCCACAAAGCAACACTTGGAATTCCACATGGCAAACATTACAGGAACACAAGGAGAGAGAATTCTCCTTCCTTCAGTTCTGGTGGGTGTTTTTGGCTGTATTTTGTGTCTGTGCTATGCATTTGCATTTTACCCACATTCAATTATAAAAGCATAGAAACATTTAGGTGGAAAAAGCCCTGTGAGATCAAGTCCCACCACAAACCCAACACTGTCCCCAAGTGCCACACCACACTTTCAAATCTCTCCTGAGCTGGGGACTCCACCACTGCTCTGGGCAGCCTGTGGCAGGCTGGAACATCATTTCCATGAAGAAATCTTTCCTGAGGTCCAACCTAAACCTCCCCTGGTGCAATCAGAGGCTGAGGAAGAGCAATCAGAGCAGAGCAGGATGACATACGGGGCAAAGCAACATCTGCATGTAGATCTTGGATGCAGTGTGGATACAGTCCAGCTCACAGGTGCAGTATCCATGGATGATATCCACCAGAGCATTGACTGTGGCTTCAACGTGAGTGAGACCTGAGGAGGAATAAAAGCAGGAATGAAATCAACTCTCGGTGTTCCAGCACAGAGTGAGGCACTGCAGGAAGCATCTTTTGTTTGCAGGCTTCAAGGCACAGTGGTAAGAGCACAAATATATTGATTTTCCACCCAGACTGAGCCAGTCTTGTCTGTCTGATGGAACATTGTCATACCAGCACCACTGAGTATGCTCCAACACCACCCACGAAGACAAATGTGGGGAAATCACCCATCAGTCCCTTTTTCCTGGCACAACACCCATCCCCCTGAACAAAAACTGCAGGATCAGGAGCAGAATCAGCAGCTCCACGTCACAAAGCCCTCAGTGCTGCACCAACATCCAACAAATCGTTTTCTCTCTGCTTACAAACTTCAAACAGGCCCCTTTAGAAAGCACAGACAGCCAAGGAAGAGCTCTCCCACCTGGCAGGCAGGCAGGGGCCAGGAAGGCGTTTTTGGGTTTGGAAGCGTGGAGTTTCCAGAAGTGGTTCACCAGCTGGGTAATGAAGGTGCAGCCCTCTCCTTCCACGTGTTTCTGGGCCTCCTGCCCTTCTTCACTCTCTGCACAGATTAAAAAATCACCTCTCAGAAATGTGCAGGGGAAAACCTTAATGAGGGGAACGCCGAGTTTATTTGAAATGGCTTTTTTTTTTTTCTCCCCCAGAGGCTTTGATGTTCTCATCACCAGGATATCACACACCTAGCAAAGGTGTCAAATCCAGCCCCTGTCGCTCTGAACCCGACAGCCCAGCACAGCCCCCAATTATCACAATAGAAACTCAGAGAAAATGACAGACTTATCTACCTGTTTCCAGCAGCACAGTTGATTCTGTGAAGTGGACCAGATTGTTGGGTCTCATAATAGCAATGGATCGAGCAGTGATCACCAGCCTCTGGAATACCTCGGGATCAAGGTCCTTTCCTTCTTTGGTGGAGGAAGCCAAATACTGAATGGCTTTGCATAGCAGTGCTTGATCCTGGAGGGTGAGAGGCAAAGAAAAACAACTGAGAAAGCAGCTGAAGTACAACCAGGGGACAGATCCTGGGGAAATCTGGCATTTGCCATCCAGGGAAGGACAGCTAAGCCTAAAAGGTCACAGAATCACACGGCTCAGGTGAAACACAAGAGCCAGCAGGGCAGGCAGCAGGAGCTGAAGTGAGGTGAGCCAGGGGGTTTGTTTCTGCACCTCAGCCACGAGCTGGCAGGTCCCAGAAGCCCCCAAATCCATGTCCTGGGCAGTACCTTGTGGTTGTGGTAGGCTGAACGGCTGGTGTGCAAGCTGGCCAGGAGGCTCTTGGTCTGCTGCTGCACGCTGGAAGGGGCTGGCATGGACAGCAGCACCATAGCCAGCTCCTGAGCTGCAAACTTATTCTTCTCCTAGGAACAGACAAACCCCATTATTTACTACATTTACCATCCCTCAGTGTACCTGCAGCTCCCTTCCCTCGACAGCCTTTTGACAGCCTCCCTCCATTGACTATCTGACACTTAGGGAAAGTCCTTTTGAGATTTATGGGCTCCTGCCCTGCTGTTTCTGTAAACCAGGTCACTCCCCAAGCACAAAAAGCCCACCAGCTCTAAATGCAAATGCCAATTGTCATTCTAAACTAGTTTCAAACAGCTTTTGGCTAAGGCAACTTTGAGATCAGCGCTGTGAGCAAAAGGGATGCGGCTCTGCTGCTATCAGGCCCCCGGGGGCTGCAGGAGGTAGTGCTGAGCTCACCCCTCCTCCCCCAGCTCCAGAGCTCAGGAATGTATTCACAAAGTTACTTGCCTTCTCGTTGACTGGTCCCACAGCAAAGCAGCTTTCCAGCGCTTCTAAAGAACTCACTACTAGCCTGGAGGGAGAGAGGAAAGCAGGCTTGAGTACAGCAACCCTTCTCTCTCCTTAGCACTTTGCTTTATGCGGGCTACACTGGTGAGTAGCTCAGAGACAGCTAACGAATGCCAAGTACAAAATCAAAGCATGATAAAACCTGCCACAGGCACCATGCATATCATTTCATTGTGTTACAGACCGGAGTTAAACCTGGCTCACGCTCACAGACAAACTTAGGACTGCTTTAATAATCCACAGCTGAAAGACAGGGGCTTTTCTCTCCCAAAGAGGATAAAACATTTCCTTACGCAGCCTGCAGCAGGGATAACTTGGATTGTCTTGACAGTCCCAATTCACCATGGCCCCCAGACGTACAGATGACTGCAGATCAAGGCTGGCTATGACACATGGGAAAAAGCGGAACCGACTTTGCTCAGGGAGCAAACGTTCTCCTGCCTGCCTGTTCTCACACAGGTTGCTCTTCCCACTTTGGAGTTTTTCAGCATAAAATATTCCGGAGGGAAATTGGCTCGGAGCACTGGGTGTGACCCCCTCCCACCCCCCCCCCAAAAGAGAGGGATGCTGAGGTTCAAACAGGCTGGGAAAATACTTTTTCCAAGGGAAAACCTGGTTTTCAAGTGGCAGCAAAGTGCCTACTCTGCGCCCCCAGGTAGAACCAACCTGAAATGCCATCTGACACACCAGAAGGAGCAGGAAAATACAGGAAAAGGCAGGGAAGAGAGAGCGTTGAGGGGAAAAATAACACGGATTGGGAGGTAGGAGGAACCATTGTCTGGTCTGGTGGTGGTAAATAACATCCCCCTCCCTCCCCACAGCCACCCTCATAAAGCTTGGAGGGAACACAAGTGGGATAAAAAGGCACAAGGAAGGAACAAAGCAGAGAGGAGTCTGTCAAATAAGCAACAGTTAACGCTGTGTACAGCAAAAATCTGCAAACCACCTCATCTTTACATTTGCTAAACCATCTGCCATGCAATGACCAGGATGTAAAGAAGCAAATGTGACTCGGAAAACAAAATAAAAAGCCCCAGTCACCAAAAGCCACGCCATGTGTTTTCTGTCTCTCTGACACACACTCTCATTCGTGCAGAGAAAAGGATGCCATACTAACCGGTCCAGGGTGGTTAGGGACTCAGTGTCAGAACTTTGGGGGAGCAAAGAAAAAGGAAAAAAAAAAAAAAAATAAAAATAAAAATAAAATAATGTGTAAAGCTCACAGCAAAACTCCCTAGAACACATTCTAAGCAAAAGGCAAATTAAATGGGGAAATCAGGAAGGCAGGGGAGCGTCAGTCTAAGCAGGGTCTTTCTACCTGGGCAGCACACACTGGGCTGGAGCAGAACAAAGACAGAGATGAGCCAGGTCACCTCACACAGAGAAGCCAAGCACCACTGAAAGCACCACTGAAAGCATCACTGAAAGCACCACCCAGGCTTAAATTCCAGTGCAGACACCACACTTGGGTAGAAAAGCTGCCTCCTGCCTGCCATTGACTGCTCCTACTCCAGAGGCCCTTCAGGAGGTAACACCAAATAGGAAGAATGTGGGGTTTTTTTATATCTGAATTTTTAGAATATAATCCCAGTGCTCTGGAAAACCAGAGAGCGAGAGGGACATCTTGTGGGGATGTCACAGCAGAGGAGGGAAGGAAAGGGAAAATAAACACAGGAAAAAATCCCATCAACTATGAGACAAAGTATTAAAGGATGGCTGAACAGGTCCTTCAGCTGGGCCTAACTGGCACCTCAAGCCCTGAGGATTTCAGTCTGACAAACTTGAGCACTGCTTCCTCCCAGCTCTCTGAAATGCTCATCTTTCAGCAGTACCAGCTCCTCCTGCAGCTGCTTCCCTCCTGCCCTTTGTGCTTTTACAGCCCTTACGATACAAACTGTGAGCTCAAAGGAAAACACAGCGTGGGTGCGAGAGAGAACACGAGTTTATTCACTGCATTTCTGTCCAGGTGACCCCTGGGCTTTGGCTCCCAGCAGGGATATGGGGGAAAAGCCAACACCTTCCCCAGCAGAGCTGAGCCCATGGGGGCTACAAGGCAGGCTTGGTGGGAGCTATGAGCCTAAAGCAGAGTCACACACAAAGCCCTCCTCAAAACTGAGCTTAACTTCAGAGAGACCCGACCTTTGTGAGCCTCAGAGACCAAAAAGGGCCAGCCTGAAACCAGGGAATGGCACCAAGGCAGCAGAAATTGCTTTGAGCTCCTCCAGACTGCTGAAACATGAACTAGGCAGCACAAGCAAGCACACAGATCTACCAAGAGCCACCACAAACCCTCCTGCTGAGAGAATAATCACTGTTTTTAACTGCTGCTCTGGAAGGCAGTGAGAACAACTCAAATTCCCTCCAGCTCTCCGAGTCAGGAAAAGCACCCAAGTGCCCAGCATGACAAGAACCCATTTCCAAGGATAAAGAAAGGGAAGACTGTGGAAATACCTCTCCAGGACAGTGCCACTGGCAGCAGCAGGGGCGGCTGACTCGGTGTCCCCAGTGCCGTTCCCCTGGTTGAGGTTTGGGGGACACACGTTGCTCACGGAAGCGGACGGGAAATCCTCGGGGGGCTCGTCAGGCCACCCAAACTGCTCCTTGGTTTTGCCATAAATTTTTATGGAATCCATCATGGTGACTCCAGCAGGATCCACGGACGCTCCGACTGTAGCGGTGAGAGAAATTTCTTAGAAACTGAGGAAACTGCTGGTTTTGGATCCAAACCAGCCTCGTTTCACAGGGCCAGGACAGCAATTACACTGCACAAACACCAACAGTGCCACCTCCTTTGCAGGGCCTTTTTCCTCAGCACAAAAATCCCTGAGCTGAACTCGCAGCACGCAGAAACCGGGCCACAAACAAAGCCACCAAAACCCCAAACGGAGACTGCTTTAGCAGCGAAGGTGAAAACTCCCCGCTGTGAGCTGAAGCAGCTCCATCCCCGCCCCAAACCGAGGCAGCAGCAGCAGCTGAGAGGCTGCAGGAGCCTTACTGAAGATGGTGAGCTTCTTGTCGGCCTGCAGAGCCTCCTCCCGGGTGAAGGGGAAGTCGAACCAGCGCGCGCGGGTCATGTTGAGCTGCATGGTGCGGCCGAAGATCTCCAGGTAGGAGGGAGCTCTCTCGATGGCCTGGGTGCCGATCTGGATCCTCATGCCCGTCATCACCATGGTGCTGTTGTTGTTGGTCACCTCGATGGTGAAACCCCCAGGCTGGCAGGGTGAGAAATGAGGGGTGGGACCAGTTAAGATGGTTTGTTGATTAAGTAAACCAGGTATCAGGGCTCAAAGGTGTGAGATTTAGAGAGGAGCTTGAGGTAGTCAAAGGTTTCTTCCTCACACAGCAATAAATAACATTTTGGTCTGATATACAGTGAACAAAAAACTTGTTTCTACTTAAAAACCTATCACCTTTGCTGAGTTTTGCCACACTGCTTCTCTTTCTTAGCCACAGAGAGTGTGTACTCACTCTGTGTTCACATTATTACTCATACTCACTCTAATTCACATTATTACAGCTCAAACCTCACACTATTTTACCCAATAATAATAATTTCTTACTTACTCAAGACATATTCTTACTTATAACTAGAGGAATCTTTAATTTTTTTGTAAGTTTGTAATTTTTGTAAGTTTGTAACTTTTTGGAAGTTTGTAATTTTTCTACCTGATGTTTGTGTACCTTTATCATTACATTAACCCAAGCTCTTTCCAAGGCTGCAGATTGAAACCTTCGGTGGAATTTTCCATTTTTTTCCATTTCCCACAACCAACCACAGCTCAAAAATCCCCTCTGAAGCCAAGGGCTCTGCACAGAGGCGAATCATGGTATTTGTGTGGGGTCATTAGAACCAAGCAGACTCCTGAACAATAATGATGCCACCCAGATTGCCCCACTCACCTTTGTGTTGGCCACGTACATGCCCGTGGAATTGAGCCTGTGCTTTATCTGCTGGGCATTGTACACCTGCAGCAGGTCATTGCCTCCAAACTCCACGTCTGTCAGCTGCTGGTTGTGCTCAAAGAAGTCGATGGGGAAGTTCACCTGGCTGGATGTGCGAGTTGCTGAAAAGGGAAACAGATCTTTATGACAAAGCCAGGCAAAGCTGCGGTAAAAAAACCCACAGAAACAACTTGGGAATTATTTTTATACACATCTATGGAAACATTTTACCCACTTAGCCAGTGCTGGAGTCTGGGATACAGAGTGTGTGCCCTTGTTTCTAATACTTAGTTCTAGAATTTAAGGAAACACTGAATTTCATATAATATAAAATTCATGAGCGTGTTTTCATGCTGATACATGAGAACAAATGTTAAAGTTAGATAGGAAAAGTGTAAATGTGCAGATTAGAAAGTTTCTTAAATCACTGGGTGAAAAAGTTAGTTTAGAGAGCAGGAGACAAGGTGGAGGATTTAGGGTGTTGTCTCTTGTCCTTCTTCTTTCTTCCTCATGTTCTTCTCCTGGAGGTTTTTGGGTGGTTGTGAGTGATTGGGTAGAAAATGCCACAGTGCAGCACACAGGTGTTGGGTCATTGGGTCATTAAGAAAAATAATTTAGCTGGCATCTGTTAATTGGGTAAATGGACATAGAAAAGACCTTGAAGAGGATCTTTGTTGGCCATTTTACCCTTTTCTATCACAGCTCCTTGTACCTTGTAATGCTGATAAGGAAAGAATAAACAACTGAGACCCAACAAGAGAAAACTGCCTCCCTCTGGTCAATCCTCAGCTCCAAGGGAAAAAGAACCCAAATCCAAAAGTCCCTAACGAGACGAGCCAGCAACTGAACGAGTGTTTTAATTATTTAAATGATGCTGATCAATCTCTCCAGCTGCATTAGTGACAAAGGCCAAGCGAGGAGCCCTTACTGATGGCGGCGGCCTTGCGCTTGCGCACGGGTTTCATGATGCTGATGACGCTGCTGGGCTGCAGAGAGGGCTGCAGCCAGTAGGACGTGTTCTCCACGTTGGCCATGTAGATCCTCAGGCTGCCATCCTCACACAGCAGGATCATGGTGGTCCTCTGCTGCTCGTTGCAGGCCGTGTGACGGATGGCCACCATGTCCTGGATCTGCAAGGCAAGGAGAGGGCTTGGCAACTCTTGCTTGGAGGAACAAACTCTTTTGTGTTAGAAAAGCTGCCAAGACTGGTTGACAGAACAAGCAGAAAGCAAATTTTAAAGAGTCAAAAATACAGGGAACTCTGGCTAACCTTGGCTTTGGCTGGCAAGGTCTTGATCTCCTGGATGAGGAAGGTGTCTGGTTTCACCATCACCACCAGCGGGACACCCGTGGTCTGCTGGACACAGCACACCAGGCCAGGGTGGTTCATCACCTCAGACCACTGACACAGGGCTGGAGAAGTCTTACTGCCACCATTGGAACTGCAAAGGTGCACAATGACACTCATTTCAGGAGCAGCACAAGCAAAAGCAGACAAATTTCATTGTGTTGGAATCAGTTAAAGCTTTGTCCTGAGCAGGGATGCAAGTGCTGCATCCCAGTCCTCAGCCCTGATCCCCACCCTGCAGACTCGAGGAAAAAGTGGCTTAGTGTTGCATTTTATGCCCCAAATCAAGGATATAATTTATAAATGGCTTTCAGCAATGTTTTTATCTGAGCAGTTCCACGTTTCAACACAGCTAACAGCAATAAGCAAAGGCCAGCGCAGGAGAATCGGCGTCTGCTCACTGGGAAAAGTGGAAGCAGAGCTGCAAAAAGACTAAGCCAAACTTGACTGGAGCTCAGGAGCTCTTGGAACCTGAGCTTCCTTCAGAGCCCACTCGTGACAGTGGCTTTGTGTCAGGCCACTGGAGAGTCTGTGACCTGAGTGTGCAGCACTGTGTATCACCAAACACAACAGAACTCTCTTTTTCCTGCCACATTCACAGAGTTTCACTGGTTTCCCCCAAAGGAGGCTGAAAATCAGCCATGCACAAGGTCCACTGCAGCAGTGGTGCTGAAAGGAAACAAAGGCTTCCTGCTTGGGGAGGGTGGATAATCCCATCGGTTCCAGCGGCTGCACCTCCAGCAGCCCACCCTGTGCAGCTCCCACTGCTCTGCACACACCTCCTGCTCTCAGATCCTGCTGGGAGGACAAAATGCATCCTCAAACAGCCAGCTTTGGTTCCTAATCATCCTGCAACTGGGGTATCGTGGAATTCCTCAGCTGGAAGGGACCCACGAGGAACATCCAGGACAAAAGGGCCGTGAAAAGTGGCAAGAAATCATCGGCCAGCAGGGGATTTTCACCACAAGGTTTGGCCATTCAGAGCTGGGATGTTTGTTTTTAAAAGGATAAATAAAACAAACTGCAGGGAGTGGTCCCTCAGGGTCCTCACCTCTTGATGTTGATTGGGAAGAGCCGCTGCACTTCCAGGCTGGCCCGGCTGATGGTGGCTGCAAAGGATTTGCCTTGGCAGTAGCTGAAGAACAACATCTGCAGCACGTGGGAGTAATAGACTGACACCCCCCCTCCTGCCACCTGGCCATTGCTGTCCTGGGGGACGCAGAGAAATGCCAACATTCAACACAAACATCTCCAAACGCTCTGCCAGGCTTTCACATTCACCGTGGAATTATTCCCAAAGCCGCCCCTCCTCCCCAGCAGTGAGAGAGCAGAGCCCTAAATGACAATTTCCTAAGCTGAACTCCTGGGTGAACTCATCCATCAGACACTTCAAAGGCTCTGGGAGGGGATGCTGAGCCTGCAGACCCGCAGGCTGTAGGTAACACCCTGAGCTCCCGTGGCTGTGTGACAGTGTCACACCGAGCGTTCCCTGTCAGCCCAGCTCACAAAACACCTTCCTGAGGGCCTCCTCCCCATCTACTCCTGCTCTGAAGCAGGCTGGGGTAAAAACAGAGATTTGAAAGGTCTCCCTCCAGACTAGAAACAAAAGGCTGAGTGCAGCTCTCCAGCCCCAGCCATGGTGATTTATCCCCTCTGCTCCTGCACCTTTGGAGTGCCTCGCTCTGAGAACAGCACTGCTCTGAAGCCATCTCCCTGCTGAGAAATCCTGCTGGGCACGACTTCAGAGCCAGCCATGGAAAACATGCTCCATTTTCTAGATGAAAGGATCAAGGGGTTTAATTTTCACCCCCACCTCCTTTTACTATGAGGATATTTCTCTCTTTAGAGGAATAAAGAAAGCTCCTTGATCTAGATCGGGGGGCTTAAAAGGAGAAGTTAAAAAAAAGAACCCAGAAGGGAAGTTCTGCCTTCAAAAGAAGATGCAAAAAAAGGGAGAAAGGGAAGTCACCAGCACCTTCAGGTCCTCGTGGTTGACTTCAAGCACGTTGGTGACATAAAAGGGCCCGTGCTGGGCACTGCTGGCCTCCTCCATGAGCTGGGTGTAGATGTAGCCAGCGGAGGACATGATCACGATGATGTTCTTCCCCTCCTCGTTGAACAGGAACGTGACATCCCTGATTTTGGAACTTGGGAGGAGGAAGTAGAAAGTTGGACTCAAGGCATCTACTGAGAGGTCGTAAATCTGTGGGAAGAACCAAGGAAATAATTAACTACAATGATTATGGAGGCAGTAATGAACTGCTGCAAAACAAAACTGCAAATGAACAAGAGCTGAGGGAATCCCTACGAGATTTTTGGGGCTTTTTTTCCTCTTTGAGTTCCTCGGGTTTGCTTTTCCTTGCAAGAACAGCCCAAACATCCCAGATTTATATTTCCAATTTATTTCTGAGAATATTATCACATTCTTCCACATGCAACTCCCCAAGGATCCAGACTCTGATGGCCACCAACAGCTGGTGGCCAGACGTACCTTGACAAAGTCTGCGGTGACAATGGCCAGCTCTGTCTGAGATCCTGGCAGCCACACAGCTTTGATGATGAAATTCCCAGTGGCCAGTTGGGGATGAAGCACCAAATGATCAGAGACTGATCCAGAGCTGCTGAACGTCAGCACGTGGCAATCCTGGAGTAATGGAAATTGGTTAAATATTAAAACAAAGTGTTTATAAATATTTGAAGCCAAGAATGGAGTTAAAAGTCAGCATTTCTCTTATGGCAAATAATGACCCAGAGAATCTACATCTCCATTTCCTGCATTGAAGAGAAATGATGTGAAGGTTTGAAAAGAAAATAAAAACTACAGAGAGTGCAGCATTTTCTGGAGATTCTGCACTGAGAAAGCTGAATCTAAATTTGAGAGAATACCAAAAAGAGGAGTCCTTGCCAAAGAACACTAATTGTTACAGACAATGACTAAACCTTGGCTCTTGTCTTAAAACAAAATCAGCCTAAACACACTAAGAAATACTATTTTGAGGCACTGCCTCATTAATTATATTATTCATACAAGTCCTGCTTCTTTCACCTCATCTATCAGCGAATGAGGAGCTGAATTAGTGACACAGCTTTGGAGGCAGCTCCGTGCTAACTCCTGGGAGGAAACAAACACAGCTGGCTTGGAGCTGATGCCTGCAGCCCCCTGGAAAAGGGTTTGCTTTACCTTCAGCCCACACACAGCCAGGTAATCCTCCTTGCAGGGGTTCCCAGTCAGGCTGAGCACCGTGAACGGCACGGGCGCGGACGCCAGGCGGGTCAGGGTCAGCTTCCTCTTGCTGGAGTCGGCTTGTTTGAGCAGGGCTGAGAGCTGCAGCACTGTGATCTGCACCACAGAATGAACTCGGTCACCTGGCTGCAACTCAGGGGAGTCAGGCATTTCAGCTCCAAATCCCACTTACAGAATCAGAACCACAAAATCATCCAGGCTGGAAGAGACCCACGAGATCACTGAGCCCAGCCATCACCCCAGCACCACCACGATCACCCCTAAACCACATCCCCACGTGCCAGGTCCAGACACTTCTCCAACACCTCCAGAGCTGGTGATTCCACTCTGGGCAACATATCCCAATGTCTGACCACTCCTGCAGACACATTCTTGTTTACAGGAACTGATTTGTAGCTCCCCTGCTGCACCTTAAGGCCTTTTCCTCCTGTCCTTTCACTGAGTCAAGGATCCCCACCTGACTCTAGCCTGCTCTCAGGTGGCTGCAGTGAGGTGGGAGAGGGCAGAGAGCTGTTCTCACTGTGCCTGCTGCAGGAACTCTTTTCCCTGAAGAGTTTTTCCTACGAGAGGTTCCCTAAGCTACGCAGAACTTCGCACCAGATCTCAAGACACGCAGAACAAACCACAGTCCTGTGTGTTCCTCAGCGCTGGGAGCCCAGCACTGCTCCATTTCTCTTAGGAACCCAGCACTGCTCCATCTCCCCTGGGAGCCCAGCACTGCTCCATCTCCCTTGGGAACCCAGCACTGCTCCATTTCTCTTAGGAACCCAGCACTGCTCCATCTCCCCTGGGAACACAGGGATCCAGCACTGCTCCATCTCCCCTGGGAACCCAGCACTGCTCCATTTCTCTTAGGAACCCAGCACTGCTCCATCTCCCCTGGGAGCCCAGCACTGCTCCATCTCCCCTGGGAGCCCAGCACTGCTCCATCTCCCCTGGGAGCCCAGCACTGCTCCATCTCCCCTGGGAGCCCAGCACTGCTCCATCTCCCCTGGGAGCCCAGCACTGCTCCATCTCCCCTGGGAACCCAGCACTGCTCCATCTCCCCTGGGAACCCAGCACTGCTCCATCTCCCCTGGGAGCCCAACACTGCTCCATCTCCCCTGGGAGCCCAACACTGTTCCCTTTCCCCTGGGGAGCCCAGCACTGCTCCATCTCCCCTGGGAGCCCAGCACTGCTCCATCTCCCCTGGGAGCCCAACACTGTTCCCTTTCCCCTGGGGAGCCCAGCAGCTCCAGCACTGTTCCCTTTCCCCTGGGGAGGCCAGCAGCCCCAGCACCATCCCCCTTCCCCAGGAGCCCCACCTTGCCCTTCTCGTGGCTGACAGCCAGGTGCTGGCGGCGGCCGTGTGGCGAGGACAGCACGCACATGGCCACGCGGCGCAGCACGTGCGCGCTGATCAGCTGCCGGATGGTCTGGCCCTGGTCCCCGCTGTAGTTCATCCTCACGTTCTCAAAGGCGCCTTCCTGAGAGCCGAGGGTGGGGACCTGAGCCAGGGAAAGCACCCAGAGGGTGTCACTGGAATGTCTGTGCTTAAATGCCCTCCCCTCATCCACGCTCTGTTAATTTTGCACCGTACCATCAACTGATCCGTCATTTCCACCGACTTGTCCAACGTGTGGAGCTCGTTGAGAGCCTGCTGGGCACGGCTGCTGCTCCCCATGGCTGAAGCTTGCTGGAAGTTGACCTGGATTGCATCCATCAGGAAATTCAGCATCTCCAGCACCAAAGGTGCGAAGGAGAAGTTGGCCTACAAGGAACAGATCAGGCCAATGAGGAACGAGACGCTCCTGGATGGGAGCTGCTTCTTCAAGCCTCTCATCTCAGTTTATAACCAACCCAACCCAGTTCTACCTGGGACTGCAGCTCCTCTCGACAGCCCTCCACGTTCCTGCACAGGCTGCTCTTTTTGGGTTTCTCCTCGTCAGGACCCTTGCCCTCGCTGATGGTGACCTTGGCTTTCTCAGCCGGGGACGTGCTGGCGTGGCGGATGACGCTCTCGGGCACGCGGGGCTCGCTCTGGAAGGCCGATTCCTTCATGGTAGAGCTCATCCCACTGCTGGGAGTTCTCTTCACCAACGCCTGGGAATGACAGAGGAACGCTAAAATCCCAAACCAGCCTCAACCTGGTGAACTGAACACAGACTGTAAGAGCAGCAGTCAGGGCATGGTTCTAAAGAAATAACATCCAAGGATTAAAAACTTTTTGAGATATAATTATTTCATTTGCTGCTAGTGGAAAACGCGGGAAAAGGTGTTCTTTGCTGTGCAGCAAATGCTGTAGATGGAATCCCAAGAGTCACTAGGACACAGATTTACTGATGCTCTTATTTGGAGCAAAAACATTAATTTCCAGGCAAGCTGTAAATTCCGAGGGTTCATTATAAAGTCAAAGCCTTCAAGCCTTAGCGCTCCTGCATACTCAAATCCTGACATAACATTACTGCAGAACAGAAAACTGCACAGGACCTGCAAAATCTGAAGACATAAAGAACTCACCAGGCAGCTGCCATCCTCCTTGGCTCCACAGTCGCAGAAGAAGGATCCGTACTTGGCGTAAGAGATCTCGTGATCCTTGTGACAAACTTTAGCACAAACTGTGCAGACACCAACACCATCAACCATCTTGCAAGTGTGACAGTGGTACCTGCCCAAAACAATCCAGGTGAGTTTCGAAAGGCAGTGCCTCACCAACTACACTGGTTTCCTTCCCAACAGCCAGAAACACCAGGCTGAAACTCGGAACACGAGCTTGAGATTCTTACCAGTGTTGATTCATGAATTCTTTCTGTGTGATGGTGAAAGTACAGAGTTTATTGCAGAGAGAATCTTCATCCTATCCAGAAGAAAACTGCTTTAGAAACTGCATCTACAGTGAACTGCATGCACAGAATAAATTCCCCAGACACCAAAAGTACATTTTAAGAACAGCAAATTTTAGCAACACTGAGCTAGAAAGCAGCTGGTGTCAAACCACATGGAGACGGTGACACATTGGAGTAACATGAAATGGTTAACAAGAAAAAGAAACAGGAACAAAAATATTGATACAAAAATATAAAGAATGCATTCTAGCAGCTTTTTTTCACCATCACAACAGCACTTAAAGCATTAATCTACCTTGCTTGCTGATACAAAAACAGTAGGACAAACCCACTTTATTAAATTTCTTCCTTTTTTTTGAATTAAAAGAATAAATATTTAACTTTTGTTGACATCACAAACACATCTAGGCAGGAATGACAGATCCTCTCCTTCGGACCTGCCACGCAGGGTGTCCTCCACTCAGGAATAAACACAAAATCTCAATTTTTACTCCAGGTAAACCCTCCTGTCCTTTGCAGCAGACGCTGTGCCCGTTGCCTACCGAGTCCTCAGCCTGAGAGTCCTCCTCCTCCACGGCCAGCTCCTCCACCCAGTCCGAGTCCACCTCGATGGCGCGCTCCTCGCCATCCACGGACAGGTGGCTGGGGCCCTGCCCGCTGCCCTGGCCCAGCGCGTTGGTGACATCGGCCAGGTAGGACACGATGTGGCACGTGCACTCCAGGATTGTCACGTGCTGGCCAGCAGAAGGGAAGGACAGTCAGAGGCAACGCTCACAGCACACAAACACACCCACAGCTGAGCCCTGGATAAATTGGTTTTCAGCGGGATGGGTGAACTCGTGCCTGGGAGTCACTGCTGCGAGTGCAGAGCCTGCACGGGTCTTACCTTCCCTTGCATGACGTTGGCATTCATCTTTTCCACCACGTTCTTTTGAGACAGGTATTTCTTGCTGCAACACACAACGCTGGGAATTACTACAGAATGGTTGAGGATGGGAGGGATCGTGAAGCCCATCTCATCCCACCCCCTGCAGTGGGCAGGGACACCTGGCACTGTCACAGGTTGGACCAAGCCCTGTCCAACCTGGCCTGGAACACTTCTAGGGGTGGGGAGTATAAACTCAATCCTGACCAACAGCTTCAAGCATTCAGTTTGCTTTAGATTAACAACAGGGAATATATAATTGCAGTAATTAAACCATCAAAAAGCAAACAGAAAAAAAACAACATGATTGTTTGGATCAGATGGACACAGAGCAGCCTCTCTCAGACACTTTTTATCACAAACAACAAACAATTAACTAAGAGAGAAGGGAGTACCTGTAAACACAAATTTCTGTCCCCAAAACACCAGGAAATAAATTTAAAAAAACCACAAACGAAGCATCAGCAGTACAGATTTCACTCTCACCATCTGCCCAGCCAGTCCACAGCAGCACCGTGAAGCTGGAGGTGTCCTGCCCCTTGTCCTGCACTGGCCAAAGTTGCCATGACGACCATCAGCTCAGGAAAGCCCGTGCCATCCCCATTGGCCAACATCTCCGTTGCCATTGGTATCAGAGTGCTGAGCAGAACGGTGCACACGCCTTCCCCCACTTGGCTGAGCAGAAAGAGGAGAGTTTCACACAGCTGCCACCAAGAACCAGCAGCAGCTCCCAGGGGACGGCACCGCGGCCGCGCTTCACCTGTTCTCCCGCACGATGTAGGTGGTCAGCAGCTGCAGCAGCTGCCTGTTCTCCTGCACCACGTCCAGCTGGTCAGAGTCCTTGGGTGGGGACATGGTCATCCTGGTGAGCCAGGCCTGCAGCCTCACGGGCTCCACGCAGGCCAGCTGGGCCAGGGAGCCGCAGAGCCGCAGCAGGCTGGGGTTGGGGCTCTTCTCAGCTGGGGGGAAAGAAAATCTGTCGGTGACAAATGCCACAAGGAGCACGTGGGGAAATGGCTTTTCTGGAAAAGGTGAAGCTGTGACCCCTCTCCCTCCCACAGCTTCTCTTCCACCCTCAGATAACACAAGTGGAAAAGGCAGGATGGAGGAGATCCCGCTGGCACTCACTCAGCTGGAAGAGCTTGGTGAAGAATTTCAGCACCCTGTTACAGAACTTGGCTGAGAGGTTCTCGTTGGCTGTTGCCATCATGATCTGCACCAGCTCTCCACTGTAGAGAGGGGAGAATGAAATCAGCTTTGTTAAAAGGCAGCCCATTCCCCTTTTCCACTGGCTCCACTCCTCTGTGCCCTCACGTTTCAGACTGGCAGGACTTTGTGTTAACACTGGTCAGCAGCCAAACCACAGAAACTGCTTTCAGCCAAACAGCAAACCCAGTTCAGACCCAAACTCATAAATGGGCTCCTCAGTGGCATTTCAGTGTTCTCCTCATATCCAGTCACAAAAGGGCCTGAACTGGCTCCAAAACAGAAGTCAAGGTTTTCTTGGCTACCTTTCCTTTCCATACCAACAGTGTCCAGCCACCAGAGTGAACTGCTTTCACTCTGAGCTGCTCAACAGGCAGAGATAAAAGCCAGGCAATGGTCAGTTTCTGATGGAGAACTTCTGCTGGAGTTTCTTTCCTCCTGTTCACCCCATACTCAGAACACTGTGCTTGTGCTGGGCTGTTTCCTCCACAGCTGTTCCAGGCTGCTCCCAGCACAGTTTGTCTTTATGATCTAAGACAGGCCAACCTCCCTCCCCTTAAAATTATCAACCCATGGCCAGATTGAGAGAATTTGGGATTTTGCAGCTAGGTCTGTAAGTGCCTCATGGAGCAGAACAATCATGCTGCAAGATTCCCCACTCATCATCACTGCGAGGCCTCGCTGAGTATTTTATTTGGATAAAGATTCAGGTCCTCTCTTCCCCCTCTCCTGCACTGCCTGAAGGATATCCTGGCTTTACAGAGCCTGAACTCTCCTGCACAATGGCATTAACATCACCTTGGTGTCTACAGTGACAAAATAACAGGAAAAAGGATGAGAAATGAAGTCCTTGGGCTACAAATGGTGAGTTCACCTTTCTGAAAAGAATTCCTCCATGGCTTTTCTGGCCTGGCTGCTTTCCAGCTGTTTCTCCAGATGCTGCAAGCATTCCTCCAAGATGGACTCATCCAGGCCACTGAGGATTAAAAGAGGAATAGGAAAGGATCAAATAAGAACATTTAGAAACAATTTCAACAATCACAACAGCTCTGAGAGGCCAGAAGTGATCTATTTGCCATTACAATTCCAGTCAATTTTCCACCAATTGAAAGCAGCTCTTCTTCCAAGAGACAGAAGAAAAACAATGGATGAACAACTTTACATAAACACCAACAAATCCACCAAGTTAGAGCAAAGGGACACATGATGCTCTAAGGCAAATCCCAGTCAGAAACCTAAAATAATTCAGACACCTCACACACAAATTCCTATAAAGAGCTGCTCTTCTTACACTTTAAGTCTCTTTTACTGTTACTCCTCCCCATTTTCTCTTGCCCTCACCCCCACTCTGCAGCTCTGGTAATGTGAATAAAATACTTCACATTTATAGTACAGAAGCTTCCAACAGATAAAAATAAGCTGGTTTTTTTCTGTTCCAGAAGCAAGTAGCCAATCTCTGCACACAGCTTTGCTACCTGTTTGGGTCAGAGTGATGGGCCAGTATGTTATAGCAGCCTGTGATCAACTTCTCATAAACACGAGCCAGGAACTCGTCAGACTCGGCCGGGCCCAAGATCCTCTCCAGGGAGTTGCTGCTGATTTCTGCCACGCTCTCTGTGCTGGTCTCCAGAAGGAGGGGCAGCAGGGAATGGATCACCTGGGGTGGGTTCAGATCATCTGACCAGCTTGAAAAGAAAAGGACACCATTTAATTCTCTGCGTGACACAGCACAGATCATCCCTACTGCAAACCAGAATTCCCATTAAGTGAGGCACAACTCGGCATGGAAGTCAGAGATGAAACTCTTTTTGGAAAGGTGGGATAAAAACACTGGACCAGCCATTTTCCCCCTCAGAAAAACAGTTATCCTTTGGAAAATTATTTATTACAAGTTATAAAATTATAATTACAAGTTATTTTTGTATATATACAGTTAAAATATCTCCCTAGACAGTCCAACTGTCACATATGGTGGTTTTGGGGCTTGTCTGCAGTGTTAACAGCTACTTTTTGCTTTCAGAGCTTTTTAGACTAAATCCATGGAAAGAAAAATGGCATTTCACTTTTCCTTACACATTGAAAACTTCACACAAGTGAATGATAGCAAAACACAAATTAATTAGTTAGCTCCATATTGCATCACTTTATATCCCGGTTTCTCCAGGTCCAGATTTGACAAAAAGGATTCCCTCAGGGAGCTTGATACCCCAGGAACAGAGGAAGACTGTGTGTCATTAATTTGGTGTTTGGAGCTGTGAGCTGGAAGGTTTAGGTGAGAAGCACAAGTGCTGCACAGACGCAGCCCTGGAGGACACAAAGCAGCGTGTGGAGCTGTTCTGTCACACGAGGAGTGACTTACACGATGAGATCCCCGGTGAGCCGGACCAGGGACAGCAGGGTGTGCTTGAGGGAGGCTGCCAGGGGCAGGCTCTGGCTGCAGAGGGTGCCCAGGTGAGCGGCCTGCACGGCGCTGATGTAGCTCTCTGCAGGGATGGTGTCGTTGGCAAAGGCGTTGCGCTGGGGAGGAACACGCAAACACACACGCAAACACACACACAAACACAAACACACACACAAACACACATCAGAGCCCTGGATCTGGACACAGCCACACACTGCCCCCCTTCCCAGAACTCCTGCACCCACAGCAGACCAGCCCCTGAGGCTGGACTCACCCATGAGCCGATGTTGGGGAACTCGTTGGTGTGGATGTTGTTCCAGGATTCACACAGGGTCTGCACAGCTGATGGCAAGTTCTGGACAAGGGCTGGGCCTGCAGTTACACAGAACAATCAGGAAATAAATAAATTCATAAATCATCCCCAAGTTTTTAAGAGCATCCCAGCTTCCTTCACTTCATTACAACTGCAGAAAACATGGCATGAATACCAATCCACAAATACTAATCTAAGTCTTCAGCATACCAACATTTCACAGTTCCCCTTGTTATTCCGTGCCACAAGCTCCAGCATGGTCACAAAAACATTTCACTAACCCAGGGGGGCACACAGGATATCCCTTCAGGGTTTGCCCAGCTGTTTCAGCTGGTGGAACACTGAAGACACTCTGCAGTGTTTGAACAGGGGTGGAAATCAATCTGAAAGCGATGGTGGATTCACCCAGGAGGGGAGGCACCCTGGAGCCCAGCCCTGCCCTGCCCCTCACCCAGCGTGTTGGACTTGCAGCGGCTGGAGCCGATGGCCAGGACGGCGGCGTAGCCCCGCAGCTTCTCCTCGGAGGGTTTGCAGTCCGAGGCAGCCTCCTCCGAGAGGCTCCGCAGCAAGTAGGATCTGCAGGCAGGATGGAGGGGATTTACCTCTGCAATCAGCTCTGCAGCTCAGAACTAAAGTGTGTCAATGCAGTGACAGATAAAACACAAACTTCTCAAGTTCTGCCCCACACCACTAAGGGAGTTCTGGGCTTTCATCCTCTCTAAGCTACTTACCAGGAGAAGTGCCCAAAAAGAAAAAGCTGATTTATTTTTGCTTTCTTCTACACAGGTTCTAACGAGAGTTTAGAAGAATTTAGATTTTTAATGTAAGAATTAACCGCTCCCCCCTCTTTTCCTGATGGTCTGACAGCCTCAGTATCATCCCAGAGAAATAACCTTAAGTAACACTATCCTAGAGGGTGGTTTTATCTTTGGAGGAAAAGCTGGTTTTGCAAGGAAGCCTTGGAAGATCAGACAAGGAGGCTACTCAGAAACAACAAATTCCAATGCATGGCTTAACAAGCTACTCGTTATTCTTCTTTTAAAGCACTGGAGCCTCTAGAGGACATAAAGGACATAAAAACTCCCAGGCACTTCTGAGAAAACAACACACAAAATGCAGAGGAAGCCCAAAGCACAGCAAGAATTTGTGTTCCTGCTGGAAATCCCAAGGACTGTACCTGGTAAAAGTGGCATAAGTGTCAATGAGCTGCAGAGTGGCAGGGAGGAGGTTCTTGGTTATCTCTGAGGACTTGTGGGGGTCAGTTTCTGCAGCTAACTTGGAAAAGTGCTCATCTAGAGAAACCTGGATCTTGGAGATTGCAGCATCGAGGGTGTAAATGGACTGTAAACTGGGGACTTCGTGCAGCTGGAGAATGGTTGTGCAGTCGACAGCACAGAAAGAGGAGATCTGAGAACACAGCAGATGGAACAGTAAGTGCAGAGCACGCCACAGAAGCACAGGTTTGTGTGTCCAGCTGCACCCCCAGAGCTCACCTGTCGAGCAAAGTACTCCTCTGCTATTTCCACGTCGTACTTCACCGAGATGCACTTGCTGGAGGTCAGTTCCATGAGAGGAGCAGCATGCTCAGCCTTCATGCCCTGCTTGATAAGGTGATCCTAGAAACGCCAAAACCCAGATCTGTCACGCCTGAACAGCGCTCTGCAATTAACCACTCCAGAAAAGACGGGCACAGGACACCCCCCAAAACAAATCCCAGGTGCAGCCAGCAGGGAGGGAGCGATGCTGTCACTGCCACCACCCCCCAGAGCCCGCGGAGCTGAGGCTGAACCTTGATCCACACGACGTAGGACGGGATCTGCAGGCGGGAAGACCAGCGCAGGGTGTGCAGGAGGTCACAGTCGCTCATCTCGGGGGTGTTCATGGCCAAGTGGTGCATGTAGCTTTTGGAGGGAGGCAAAATCCCCAGGATCCGCCACAGGATCAGGAAGTAGTACTGAAGGGCACAGGCTTCCTAAACAGAGGAACAGTTGGGAAAGTCAGCACAGAAAGAATGAAGTTTCCATCATTACAAATATCTCCTCAGAGACTCCACGCTCCTGTGCCAAATCAGAACTCTGGGCTGAGTTTCTGTCATATTAAACAATAAAATATGAAGGGCACAGGCTTCCTAAACAGAGGAACAGTTGGGAAAGTCAGCACAGAAAGAATGAAGTTTCCACCATTACAAATATCTCCTCAGAGACTCCACGCTCCTGTGCCAAATCAGAACTCTGGGCTGAGTTTCTGTCATATTAAACAATAAAATATGCAACACAGGAGTGAGAAAAGAAAAAATTGTAACATTTTCTCCTGTTTAACTGTGTTCTAGCCACACCTCCTGGAATTACCATGGACTTACAGCAAGTCTGAAGCACATAATGAATTAAAAACTCAAGAGATGTGCAGCAATCACGAACACTATGGTTAGCTATGAGATTTTTAAGTTCCTCCTTACTTAGTCCAAAATACTTTGGCTTAATACTTTTCTTGAAAATACTAAGTTTGAAAATCTGTTATTCCTGAGGAGAGTCTCACCAGTGCAGTGACATTTTTGTTCTCCCTCCTCCTGAGTGTATCAAACTGGGAGCCAGCAGCCAGTAACGAGGTGAGGGCTGAGTAGAGCTCGTCGTACTTCGTAGCCCTGGAGAAAAGCACCTCACAAACCTGCAGGAGATGACAAATCAGAACCTTTCCTTTGCAAAGCTCGTCACAGCCCAAAAATCAGCTTCAGGGAGAGGTTCTGTTGGGACTGAGGATCAATGGACTGGGGATAAGGAGCAGGCAGGAGAGGGAGCTCATAACCCTGATGGCAACAAATTTAGTGAGGAAACAAAACCCAGGGAAAAGCTGAAGCAAAGTGATGAGAAAACAACTCTAATGCTTTGTCTGAATCCCAAGCATTCCTGCAGCACTCCAACAGATCTCCACAGACTCTGCACAGTGACTGTGCCCTGACATCCAGACAGGGGGAAGAAGGAATCCCATGTTATCTTATCTGGTCACTCCTCTTTTCTCCACTTAGTGAAAGATTCCTCTTTTTAATCGAGTCTTTCCTTGTCTGTTTTCCCTGGCAGCTGGCAAACCCCCGTGGCCCTGCAGGAATCTCTCCCAGCGGTGCCGTACCGTGCTGTCCAGACGGTTCAGATCATCCTCGGAAGCTTCTGGAGACAGGATGCAGTAGAACCTGGGCTGTGGAGCAGAGTCTGGAATGTGAGAACAGAAAACAACCTTCAAAGTGCCAGCTGAAACAGGCAACGTTGTGCTGGATTTTCTCCTCCATGCCCACAACATTCTGCACTGTATGGCCACTACCAGATTCCATGCCTGCTCCATTGTTATACCAAGGTCCTCTGACCTGTGCTACAGGCAGCCAAAGCCTTCCTACTCCTACAATCCTGGCTAAACAAACACATTTTTAATTACTTGCTGCATAATCCTAGAAGTGACCAGCTTTGAATTTTGGTTAATAAAACAATTCTTGTGTTATTAGATGTATTTTTACCTGTGGCCATTCAAAAGCAGGAGAAGCTGCCCAAATCAAGGCACAGAAAAGACTTTCATTTATTTATAAAAGCAAATATTGGAATAAAAAAAATCCTTCCATTTTTTTTCCTTACCTGATGAACAGTGTTTGGTCCAGTTTTCTTCCACTTCTTTAAAGCCATGATAAAGTGGGACAGACGTTCGTCTGCTGCTGTCCTGGGATCCACTCACCCAGCCAAGAGGTGGGGTCAGCAAATTATATTGTACCTGAATTAAAGAAAAACAAACAAAATCCCACCCATGGCATCCTTCTCACTGAGGGCTGGGGGGAAAACACCACCCCACAGAGAAAGAGAAACAATCCTACTCAAAGCACAACATTCCACTCTTCTGGGACCCTCCCTGATGGTTTTTATTCTGGACTCAGCAGTTTAAATCCATGGCCAAGCTTCCCAAAGCTGGAAAAGCCAGGCACCATCTCATCCCATCAATGAGGACAGTGCCAGTGAAACTGGGATTTGTGAAATAAACAGCCAAATACTCAAGATTTTAAAGATAAGGTGGGACAATCATCCTGTCCTCACTGGGATTTATTGAGACATCAGTCACACCAGGAATTCACACTCCAACTGAACCTGCTGCAAGGAACCAGCCACGATAATTAATCATTCCTTGGAACTCCCAAGTTTGGCAACAACATCAAAACACATTTACTCATGAGGGTCATGGAAAGAACACCTGAAATGATTGCCCATTACAGATTCCTGCTGGGTGACCGATTAAACATCCAGATGTCAAAATCTCACCTGCTCAAACAGGTACACGGGAGCCTTGGAGTACTGGTGGAGCAGGTAGTCAAACACCAGGAGCAGCCGTGCCACCACAAGAGGCACAGAACTCTGCTGGGTCTCCATGTTTGCTGTCAGCTCCACAATGGTCTGGATGCACAGCATCATGATGGATCTGCGCCCTCTCTCCGAGAAATTGTGGAAAATGAGCAGCAGCAGCTGGAGATGCTCCACATTCAGATCTTCTGTGTCGCTGGGGAGAGTCCCCTGCAAGGCGTTTTGCTTCAGGGTGCCCACAAACCTGTCAAGAGGAGAGGAAGTTTGTCAAGTTTTGTTTTCCTCTTTAAAACCTCTTGAACTACAAGTAATTGTCTTTTTCTGCTTACTGTTCTAATACTGGCACTTTCACAAATGTTCACGTATTAGCATGAGACTGTGTGAGCAGTAAAAGCTACAGAAACTAAATCAGTGGCAAATGTATTTAGTGGAAAACAGGAACAATCGTTCAGATGGAGAAGAGGTGATTCAAAACTGTTCCCTGGGAAGAAAGGCTGTTCATTAGAACTTTAAACCACCTAAACCCTATCAATGAAAGCCAGGTAATGGGCAGAGAGGAACAATCTCCTCACCATCCTAACAGGATCCACCAGTAACCTGCTGAAATATGAGATTCTCTTTCCCTTTTTACAGCCAGCCTTGCTGCAATTCAGCCTCCTCCCCTGTAAATCCTGGCTGCAGGTCTCATTTCTGGGCTCTGGGGGTGAAGGATTCCCCAGCTCAGCAGACTGACCCTCTGCTCCTCCCAGCAGCACACGGATCCCAGCTCAGGGAACACACACACAAACACTCGGAATGCTGGGGACAGAGAATCTCCACTTGACAGGAAATGAGAGAGGTCAGAGATGACTGATTTACAGCTTGACATAAAATGATCTCACCTTTCCCAGACTTTAAGGCATTCTGGAACATCAGGATCTCCCTGGGCAGTGGCTTTATGCTGCCAGATCAGGAGGAGTCGGGACAGCACCGACAAACTTTGAGGGTGGATGTAAAGAGGCCACGGACCTTCAGAAAATGGAGCAACTCCCAGCTGCTGGAGAAGTGTGTTCTGGAACAAAACAAGGGCTTGTTGGAGAGAGGCAAGTCCTGTGTGATGCTTTAATTAATTAAAAGTGTGATCTGAGCATAGAGATGACAATAAACAGCAGGGCTCACACAGCAGAGCCTCTCCTGTCTCAGATACAGGGCAGAGCTACTGAGGGACACTCAGTGATGTCACTTTGCCACCTAAACACAACAAAGCCCCAACACCAACACAGAAAAAAATGGCATTAATGAGTTTTTCTCATTCATATCAGAGCAGGAGAGACTGGGCTACTGTGTTCAGTATCTGTGAATCTGCAAGAAGAACCCTTTAACTGATCACTGCAGTGTTTGCTTCCTTTCAAATGTAGGAAAAAGGCAGATTGATGAAAAGTCTTTTAAAAATTAACAGACAACAGAGTGTTTTAAATAGAGTAGAAAACAGCCCACAAAGCACAGGGGTTGAATTCAGTGATGGGTGAAGCAGGTTTGTAACCTCCATGACAGGGTTAAGTCAGGTCAGCCCATGACCCAGCTAAGAAACCCAGAGGCTACAAAGTCAGGACATGAAAGGAAAAGGATTAATTTGATTCTCTCCTGAGAAATTCCAAGGCCTTCTGGCATCAGTCCTGACAGCAGAGCAAATCTGTAGGAATGTCTCTTGATAAACTCATGGGTAGAGGCAACTCTCCAAGACAAAATACATAAATTCATTTCCTTCTCAGCTTTCATCACCTTCAAAGTCCAGTGGATTATTCTGAACTCTGGATGTTAAGTTCACTGTGCAGGATGTTTTGTGCTGGATGGACTCGGAAGGTCACTCAAATCACAGGACTCAAAATATCACAACTTCTTTTTGGAGAATTTACTCGGGGCCAAATGGGAACAAGCAACACACCACTCAAGGTGTAGGGAACCCACACACAGACATGAACAGACAGCAACACCTCCTCATTTCATTTATGCACTCAATCCCAGCTCACCTGCAGGGCAGGGGACTGAAGGTCTGAGGTCACCAGGGAATGGTTGAAGTGATACAGAGCAGCAGCAAACTCCTCATCTGATGTGCCTGTACGACAGGGATCGAGAGCCTCTTACTACCTTTGCTCTCCACTATTTAAAACTTGGACAAAAAAACTCACAAAAAGAGACCCCTCTCAGCTGTACAGCTCTACCAGAGAGGTTTGCTCACTCACCCTTCAGGCCATCCTTGTCCACCTCCTTGATGATGCTCGCCAGCGTGGCCATGTGCTGCTCCGACAGGGACACGCTCAGGTAGTTGCGGATGAAATTATTCCTGGAGTTCAGCATAGAAGAAGTGATAAAGTTCAAAATGTTTGAAGCTAGGCTCAAAAACTGAAAAGAAAAGAGAAACACACTATAGAAGCAACAAAAGCAGAGGGACAAGATTAAACAAAAATGAAACCACCGGCAAAATAAATCGAGTCCTTTAAACCTTCCCCGCCCTGCAGTGGAGGGAAGGTGCACTCTTGGCAACCCAGCTCCAGGTCTGGACCAGAACCGATGCCACAACTCCCCGAGAAGGTTGGAGGCCTCCAACTTCTCCACAGCAGTATTTATTTTTGTCTTTACCCAACGGAGCTGGAGCTAAAAGCATTCTATCAGCAAGCCACGTCACTTGCAGCTCTGCCCCCGTTTTCCCTGTCCCTCTGTAACCCAAACAGATAAAATCTCCAGCCTCTGCTTCCCCGGCAGCAACAAATCCTGAGACACTCCATCTGACAGCAGAGGAGGGAGAACATCCTTCTCCACAGCCAGGACACTGATTCCCCCGAGCAGCGTGCCACAGCCACCTGCCACTTCCCAGGGAGGCTGCCAGCTGTCTGTCTGTCTGTCTGTCCCTGGCAGGAGCAGCAGCAGTGCCCGCCCCGAGCCCCCACAGCCCCCCGGGGCCGAGCTCCGGCCGTACCAGCTCGGGGTCCTTGCGGCTGGCCAGGATGTTCCCGTTCTCCCCAGCACTCTGCTTGTTGGGGCTCTTCACCCTCGGCGAGCTCTCCAAAGGAGGGGGTGGAGGGGGTGGTGGTGGGGCCACTTTCTCTTTGCTGGGAGAGATTGTCTCTTCAAACCACTGCCCCAGGATTGGCTCACTGTCGTCATCTAACAGGGCAGGAACAACAAACCCATGCTGTTACAAGCAAAAACCTCATAAAACTACCCTGAGTAGTACCTTTAGCCTGAGTAAGGCCTAAAACAGAATTTCAGTGAGCAGCCTTAAGGTGTCCACCTTCCTTCTGTCCAAATCACAAGGCCTTTCACAGAGGTCCAGCAGGAATTTACACAAGGAAACCATTTCCACTCTCCTCTTAAGTAAATACTGTCAAATCCCAGCCACTCAGGCTTCAGTTTACACACAAGAGCGCCGCACAGACCTTAAAACTGCTCAGTATTTTCAGTGCTACAAGTCACAGTCTGAGAAGGCAACAACACAGTAACTAGCTTTCTATTAAATGTGCTAAGCAGTGTAAAACCCAGAGCTGCTGCAAACTGCATTACCTTGGCTGCTGTCCTCCTCAGTGCTGCTGAAGTCATCCTCGTAGTAAGTGTTGGAGTCTGTGGAGGCACTGGCATCGCTGCTCATGGAGCCCTTCCTCTGGCGCTGCAGGACACAGGCCTGGACAGCAGAATTTTAGGATTGTGAAAGGTAATGATTTGAAAGGAAGATTAACTTCTTCGTGCCTTTTTGTTTTCTTCTAGGAAATTTGTGTTGAATAGTTTATTAATGGTTTTTCAAGGCTTAAGTTGGACTAAAAATTATACAGGATGGTTAAAAATAGAACAATTTAGGCCAAGCTTGTAAGCAGCACTTGAAATAACACTTCTAATATAAAATCATCTGTTACCAATGCAGCCTTTTCATCTGCCCACTAAAATCACAAATACCACTGAACTTACAAAAAAAGTGCATTCCCATTAGCACAAATTTGTCAAATTTACATCTCTGAAAAGAGGAAAGAGAAAGGGCTGACGCCTTGTCAAAGGAGAACTGTATGTTCTCAGCACAGCCCCGGTTTATTGAGTGATGCCAGTCTGGAGTGGCTCAGCTCCAGGAGTTCTCCAGCTGTGTGCCAGTCCCCACTGTAATTTCTCTCTCCTTGCCTCCTTTGGGCTCAATTCACTGTGGAAATAACTTTTCTCTAGTCTCTCAGCCTCCTTTGGGCTGAATTCTTCTGGGATCCTCCCTGGTGGGGAGTCCCACTTATCTCAGTCCTTATGATTGGAAGAAAACTCCGGAGCTCCTTACAATCTTGTTTTTCGTGTTTATTAACAGGTGATCACAAAACTTGACATGTCTCTCCAGGCTGGTTACAAGGTTAATCTTTGCAATCTGGTACATTTCTTTCTTCTGATGGTACAAACAAGGCCTTGTGGCTCACTTTGTGTCTGATGCACAAAATGGCCCTGAACTACGCAGTTCTTTTATCTTTATACCTATTTTTACCCAATTAACAGTACCAAATTAACCAATTTACCCAATTAACAGTAGACACGTATATTATTTTTCTTAATGACCCAATGAGCCATCACCTCTGTGCTGCACTGTGACATTTTCTATCCAATCTCTTACGATTACCCAAAAACCTCTAGGAAAAGAACATGAAGAAGAAAGAAGAAGGGACAAGAGACAACACCCTAAATCCTCCACCTTGTCTTTTACTCTCTAAACTTACTTTTTCACCCAGTGATTTAAAAATACTTTCTAATCTATACACTTACACTTTTAGCTTTTTCTATCTAACTTTAACATTTGTTTTCATGTTTCACCATGAAAACACGCTCGTGAATTTCATATTATATGAAACTCAATGTTTTTCTAGATCTTATAACTAAGAAACAAGGGCATAAACTCTGTATTCCAGACTGCAACACCCACCTTTCTGTAGGAGGTGGAGAGCAGGGTGAGCAGCAGATTAGTGAGGGGCACAGAGTCGATGAGCCGCTGGATGCGCTGGATGGACGTGCTCTGAGCCATGATATCCAGCACTGCTGGGGGGCCGTCGCTCTCCCAGCCCTGCAGGACACAATTTCACACTGAGTTCAAAGAAAGGGAAATTGGTAGGAGAATTTTAGGTGTGCATCAGTGGAGAAGGCAGAATGTCTCAGGACAAGACGCACCTTGTGCAACGCCTCCACTTGCAGATCTTGGAAAAGAGATGACAGCAATTTGATGGCATGATTTGCCAGCACCACTGACAGCACCCCAAACCCCTGATGCCTGCAGAAACAGAAAGGACAGAACATCATTTCAGGGAGGGGAAAAAATAATAAACATTAAAGGAGGGGAAAAAATAATAAACATTAAATAAAGTGACTGCTTAGCTAAACTGGAGACAAAAACTTCTTTCCAAATTGCAAATAGAGATAAAATTCCACGAGAGCACCAAGCCCCTGCAGCAGCTGCCTGCTGGGGCTGGTTAGAGCCCTGGACAATGCTCCCTGCAGGGGTGTCACGTACCCTTTGCCAGGTCCCAGCTTGGGAGACCCCACGCCCTCCTTAGTGCGAGCAATGATGTCTCTGACGCGAAGAGCAGCCAAGGGATCCTTCTCCTTCCCCTTATCAGCCAAGGCCGTGGGGCTGAGGTTCAAGATGAGGAAGAGGCTGTTCAGCAAACACCAAGCCCCGAGCAGCTGGAAGTTCTGATAATGCTATCGTGCCAAAAGCCATGGGGAAGGGGGGAGAAAAAAGCACCAAAAAAAGACAAAACACCGTCAATCCGAATGTCCAAAGTACAGCAGCGCAAGAAGGGTGAAAAATCCTGCTGAGATGGAAATCTTACCTCACCCCCTGCACGGCGTGAGTTGCTGATGGCTTGTCCAATCATTTCATAGATTTCAAGCTGCAAATGAAGCCAAAACCGTGGTCAGGCACCCCACCAGACAACGACAAAAATAAAAACTCCAAATGCAATTGTCTACAATTAGCCACCCCTTTAACTCCTCCACCAGCAATGGCAGTGTCCCAAAATCATAGCTGTGCATTTCAATGCAAATAAACACAAATTCTGTGCTTTTCTTTGCTTGCTGAGGAGGACAACAATGAACACTCTGTCGTTTAATACTTACACATTTCTGTACAATAGTAGCAGCATCGTTTTCATAATCCTCTTCTTTGGAGCTTGTTGATCCTGTTCGTACCTGTTGGGTGCTGCCCACGTGCAGGATGGCCATGCAGGTGGCCACGCTCACACCTCAGGGAAAACAAGTGCAGGGGACATTCTTAGGAAGAGCCAGTTTGGGGACAAAATGTTCCTGTTTAGCATTTAATTTAATTTTCTTAATTTAACATTAAGAAAAGCAGTATCGAACGTGTCCATCAACTTGATGGAGCAGGGAATGCTCAGTGTTACAGTGAAAGAGTAAAAAAAAATCTTTAGTACCCTCAAAAGAGTGAAGTTTCACCCTACAGAAACACATGGGAGCAGTTAGAGGAGGTAATGTTTTACCATGTAATTCCATACCATTTTTAGGATAATTTTCAGACTCTGAGTGCCACATCTCCTTAAAGTCTCCCCCATAGCAATTAAACACTCAGGATTTTGGTGTGCTTAAAACACTCCTGGGAAACAAGGCTGATTGGGGGCTCTAACAAATTAAGCCGAAACCTGAAGTAAAAATACATTATGCTCTGACTATAAAAAGAAAGAGCAGAAATTACAGGCTGTTAAGAAAACGTTGAGTCAGTCTTTTTCTTAGATACTTAGACAGGAATAGTGGCAGTATCAGCACCGACTTCAATATTAACCCCATCACCACACCGTGCTGCAGAGCTTCAAAAACCCACTTGTGAGCCTCCAACACACCGGTAAAAAATCACCAAAAACTCACAAAAAACTGCTGGAGATCCACTCACCTGCATAGAGACAGCTGAGAGCGAGCACAGTCACGTCCTGGAGACGTGTGGGCGTCAGGGGCTCCAGGACAGGCAGGGACAGAGTATCCAGAGCCATGGTGACATCGATGACCAGCGAGTGGAACCTGCGGGCGGGGACACGCGGTGAGGACAGCCCGGAGAGCGCTGCCCTGGCAGCACAGTGACCTCCCCCAGGCACGGGGAGATGTCCCAAGCGAGGGGTGGCACTGACCCGTTGCGCACGGCCGTGGCGTCGGCCACCGTGGCCGGCATGATGAAGAAGGAGTTGGCGGACACGGCGTCCTGGAAGCGGTTGATGTAGCGCAGGAAGTACGGCAGGTTCAGGCACACGCGGAGAAGCTTCTCGGAGCCACCTGCCAACCACAGCAGCAGGGCTCAGCCCTAACGGTCCTCGGTAATTAACTTAATTGCTCTTGGCGGTGAGAAAATGCCATCAGAGATGAGGCAATAGGATAAAGAGTGACTTGTAACCCCAGCTGCTGAAGTTTGCACACCACGCTTGTAAATGTCACAAAGCTCTGCGTCCATGTTACAGGTCCAGCTGGTGGGACTTGATGATCCCAAAGGTTTCTTCCAACCCTAACAATCCTGTCATTCTAACCCACATCTACTCAACAATCCACTCCATAAGGTATTTCATACTGCCCACCTCATTTACCCCGCCAAACACAAATTCACTGAGCTCATCCCTGCAATGAAAACTCCATTCCAGCACAACCCGCCTTGGCAATCACCAGGGAACCCTTTAGGTCAGAGAGTTTCTTCCCCCTCAGAGCTGTGAGATGTAACACTGGAGAGACATTTTAGCAGGTTATCCAAGCTAGAGAAGCTGATTCTCACCAAGTTCTTGCAGGCTGGCCACATTCTGAGCAATGAATATGCTCTTGGTCTTTGTTGCAGATGTTTGATCTGTGGCAGCTTGATCCTCGCCCTCTCCTTCCACCTAAAGCAAGCACACACACTGAATTTATTATGGAGGCACTAAAAACACACAGAATTTCTCTAAGCCTCTACACAGAAGCAAGGTGTACCAGCAGCACAACTCCAAACAGCCATGGATATCACTGAGCATTGCATTCCATGAGGAAACAAATCCAGAATTGCCAATACAGCACAAACAGTATTTGGTTGGTTGCTGTTTATCCCACAAAAGCAGCATTTATGTAATTGAGAAAGGTTCTCTTCACACCTGTGTCAAGAAGCACCACTCTGTCCTTCCCTGCACTGGGTTAATAATGTTGAAATTCAGACTGTTTCTGTTTTAGAGGTTTTTTACCTGTGTCTCTGTTGTGATTGATGGTGATGACGAGACTCTGGGGTTAAAGACTGATGTCAATTGGTTGAGGAAGTTCATCTGCACTTCCTTCTGTCTCAGCTCTGGGCTCACTGGGGAGGCCAATTCCTTCTGGTCCTCAACTGCAGGGAAAACAACAAACCCCCATTTCAGAGAGCAAACCTCAGCTTTTCTGTGCCTGACTCCAGTGCTGCAGTCAAACACACGCAGCTCAAGCCCCCTCCCTACCATCAGAGAGGGTTTTGACAGTCTGAGGCAGCTTGGCTGATTTCATCATCGCTGTGAAGGTGATGATTTCCGTCCGGTCCAGGCGGCTGCAGCCCGTGCACAGCCCCTTGATCAGCAGAATGAGGTGTTTCTACAGAAAACAGAGACATCAAGTACCATTTCAATGCTCTCCATTCCAATCCCTCTTCCATATCGTTTACTCTAAGCTGATGGATTAAGAGTAATGCAACTTCAGCTAGTGAGGCCACTGCAACAGCTCTGAGCCACTCTGATCTCCCCCAAGGATCAAGACACATCCTAGACTGCAGGTTATCCAGGTCACTGACACTGCTTCCTGTGCAAAACACCTGGAAAAGCTCTCTCTGCTGGGACACACTACTTACAGGAACAATCCTCACAGGCCTTCCTTCTGTCACATTTATTTAAGCTTTCCCTCAAGACAGAAATACAAGCAGGCAAGAAATATCCTTAAAAACTCAACAGATAGCTGTGATCCAGGTTGTTGCACAAAACCAAGCCAGAAACTGGATCTGAATTAACCAAGGCCTCAATTCATCTTTAGTTTGTGAGCAAGCTTTGATTCCAAGCACAGAACGCAGAGGGAAGATCCAGCAGAAATCAGAGTCTACCAAAGTGTACACCTTAAATATTCTGAGAGCTTCATTAATTTTGCTTTATGCATTCAGCATTAGAGCAGATTATTTCAGAATTAGAGCCCAAAGACCATTCTCACACTGAGGCTGGCCCAGGAGGTCCAAACCTGTGCTCACCTGTGAAACAGCACATGCTTCGTCTGGGTTCTCAAGCCGCAGCAGGGAGAATTCAATCAGGACTTTACAAGCAGCTGCCACTGACTGCAACTGGTTTCTGGGTACTGAAAAAAGCAGATCATTGTACTCAGAGTGAGTTTTAAAACAGTCCAGTCTAATAAACTCCCAATGCTGTCAATAAAGCAGGATGCCCTGCAGTGTGGGTACACGCTCTGTCTCTCCCACCTTACATAAATGCAATATAAACTCAGTCTCATTACAATGTAACCCAAGAAATGTCAGCAAAGTCAGGATAATTCCTTCTGCCAGGCAGGAATTCAGACAGATAAAGCAGTTTCCCCAGCAACATTATTTAATGCTGACAGAAGTGCTGAAGAACATGAAACAAGTTCACAAAGCCCATTTATTGTTGAAATTGCTAAATTGTCAGCCAAAATAACAGAAAATATTTTGAGTCACAATGTTTTGATCATTAACTCCAACACAGTAATGTAACTACAAAAGCCCTGAATGGTTTGGGTTGGAAGGGACCTTAAATCCCATTAATCTCACACACATTCCACTAGATCAGGTGGCTCCAAGCCCTGTCCAACCTGACCTTGGACATTTCAAGGGATGGCAGTGTTCTAACTGCTGAAGGATAATCTAAAAATCCTGAACACTGATTTAAACATTTGACCAAAAATTCAATCAGGTCAATGAATAAACAGACAAAAAGGCAACGCTGTCCAGTAGTTGGTGGCCAAATACTCCCATCAACAAGCTTCCTTTTCCATCAGAGCTGACATTTCATGGTACAAAAGCCAGCAAAGTCTGATTCAGCAAGAAGGCAAAAAACAAACACAAAAATCAACAGCTCTGATTTGCTTTGACTGCATCCAGTCATTGCACAGGAGCAAGAGAAGCAAAGGAACACTTACTGAGACCACACACAGTAGTGATGTAGTGTGTGGAAAGTGCAACAAATGAGGAGTAGAAAGGCTCGTACTGCTTGTCGTGGTGCAGGATCTCAGATTCACTGCAATGGAGAAGGGGACAGAGGTCAGCCAGACCCAGCAGCACCACCCACCACCCCAAAGTGTCCAGTGACAAGGGGACAGCTCTGGGAACACGACCCTTGTGTCCCCAGGACTGAGTTCTCCAGCAGCAGCCGGATCACGGCACCAACATCACAGGAAATGTAAGGAAATATTGTGCTGCCAGTGTTTCTCCTCCACAGCATCAACAGGTCAGGCTCCACCAGCCACACTCCCTGCCAGAGGCTCATTAACCTTTAAGTTGTTCTAAACTCAGCTGCCCAGAGAGCCTGGACTGTGTGTTCTGCTAACGCTGGCAGGATTTGCCAGGCCTGGAGCACAGGCATTCCCTTCCCGTCACGACACCGAGGCAACTGGAGCCTGTGCAAGTCTGCAAATCAAAGCAGAACCAGAGCACAACAGCGCCTGTGAGCAGCTGGGGAGGGATTTGGGCAGGTAAGGCAGAGCCCCTGAGGCTTCTCAGCTACACTCTGGCCTCAGCAAGGACGGTTTATGGCAGAGGTGACCACTTAAAAGGTGTCCCACCACATCCCACCTGCACAGACACACAGAACACAAACTGCTCTGCCTCCACACCTCCTTCTACCTCTCGTTTTTCCTGTGACAACACTAAGGGATGTGCCTACCTGCCTCATAAATGATCAGTTTACTTTTATTCACATTTTCACGCAGTGATGTGAATGAGCAAGAAGAACAATTATTAGTTGCCTCTCCAAGCCAGGCTTCCCCACCTCTGGAACAGAGGTTATCTCTGGAGGGCAGCAGCCCATGGCACAGTCTGTACCCAGCTCCAAGCATGATTTCACCATTCCCTGCTGACCTGAATAAAGCCCAGTCACCTTCCCTTTTTCCACCCTAAGCCATCGTTTCCAGCTGTAACAGGAGGTGCAGCTAAAAGAGAAACAACTCTGGAACACAATCATTTCTCCACAAAAACGAGCAGAAATACCCGTCAGCTTTGTAGCCTGATTCCCTAGGTCTGAGGTTTTATTTAGCCTGCCTAAAAAGCTGAAATAGAAAATTAAGAGAGAGGCTTTACTGGAAAATATTCAACAGCATCACATGATCGAGTTAAAACACCTCAGGCCTCACCTCACCCTCTCCTGCCAGAGCTGCTCTGGTGAGGAACGAGCCCAGAGACTGAACATGCAAAGCAGTCTGTGCTCTCTCCTTTTCAGACACTCATTTTGCTCACCTACTTCTCAGGCCCAACTCCAAGCCAGCAGCAGTAGATGTACCTAAGTATTGTTAGGAGAACAAATTAGAACAATTTGGGAATAACAGAGTAGAGGAGAGGCTGACAGCTCCTAAATTACTGCACAGGTCAAGCTGTGCACCACACACAGTGCCCACAGGGTATGAAGAACACAGAGGTGCAGAATCCAGCACGAGATAGGGATTGGGCAATGGGAGGTTTGAGTTCTATTAAAAAACACTGTGGATGTCATGATAGTGCAAAGTGGAAGGCAGCAGGCAAGTGATCATCAACACCTTTCCAAGTCAGCATTTCCATCATTTAAGTCAAATAAGGGCCTAATTTCTGTCAGTTCTTGAAGACACCTGCTAACAGAGCAATACCAATAGCCTGATGATGCTTAAACTTATAAATGAAATACCAGAGTAGTTAAAAAAAAGGGGATTATTGATTTGTTTTGAAAAGAATAATACTGGTGATTTCACTGTCATGGCACCAAGTTTATTTAAGGGGAAATGCAGCTACTTTGGGGTTGGCTGACACCATCAAGGGCTTAACAACTGCCTTCTAAAAATAACTTGAACACATAAATTATTTTCTGCGAGAAATCTAAAGATAGATTCTTGTTCAGCACAGAAAAGCACAGCTCCAGACACCAACAAGTTGTATTTATTCCTTTGTCATTCAGCACACCACACCAAGGCACAAAACAAAAACCACCATCCTGCAAGATCCCAAATCCTGCCAGAACATCAGGCACACAACTCCAACCTCAGGCAGAGCTGCCTGAAGGCAACAAACCTCTGTCTCAAGTGGAAAACAGAACCAACATCGCCTCTAAAGGAGGAAACAGCCCTCTGCCAGAACTCGAGTGGGTCCACCTGAGTCTCCCTGGGATCTTTTGGTGAAACACTCCACTAATGAACTTTAGCTGGGGAAAAGTGCCACTGGAATGGTTCCTAAAGCAAACACTGGCCAAGGAGCTGCCCAAACCCATCAATACCTGCACAGCTCCCAATGGAACAACTGCTCTGTGTGTGCAGGCACAGAACTCCTCAAATTAACTCTTTGAGTCTCAAACATCCACTGCACACTCAGCCCTTCTACATTAAACAAAACACCACTGGGTTTTATTTCATCCTCTTCCTCAGTGCGCTGTTTATTTTATGTTTCCTAACAATTTATTGTGGCCGGGGTTATATCTCTGTAAATGATATACTCTGCAAGACCCTCTGTTTTTCCTGGAATAGCAAATTCCTGTAACTGACCATGATGCTGTGGCATTCACGTCTCGTGTTTTAGATCATAAAACAAGCTGTAAGTTGAATTAAGCAGCTGCGGTGGGTACGCTCTGACTCCAACCTGAGTGGTTAAAACAAGGCAGAATTGATTTGGTTCTGCTTTATTTCGACTTAAAATAGGAGAAGCACTGCAGTGGTAAAGACTGAGAGAGAAGTCTGGTCCCCGCAGAGCCCGGTGAGACAACACTTCCCACGGCCCAAGCGGCCAGACCGTGACACGCCTGGACAAAAGCAAAACCACAAGAACAGTCCCGAAGCCTCTCGGCGGGCGCCTGTCCGAGGTGCTGCGGCCGGCCGAGCACCCTCAGCCCGTTATGGGCCCCGAGGGCACCTCCGAGAGCTCCGGCCCCGGGACAGCGGCAGGAGCCGCGAACGGAGCTCGGGGCTTTTCCCGGCCAGCCGCAGCCCCGCCGCTTGCCCTGCCGGGCACCGAGCCGGGCACCGAGCCGGGCACCGGGCACCTCACACCCAGCCGGGCCCCGCCTCAGCCGCTCCCGCAGTGGCACCCCCAGCGCTCCCCCTGAGCGAGCGACACCGAGGGGCGGCAACCCCCGCCCGCGGTCCCTCACCTCTCGATGACCGAGGCGAGCAGCTGCGGCAGCTCCTTCATATCGAAAGCCGAGTAGGACGCGGAGAGCAGCGGCCGCACGGCCACGTCCCAGCCGGGCCCGGCCGCGGCCCCCGCGCCGCCCGCCGCCATCTTGGGCTGCGCTGGGCCGGGGGGGGCCGCGGCGCGCACAGCGCCCCCTGCCGGCGGGGCGGCGACCGCGCAACGTCGCGCCGCCCCATTGGCCCGCGGCGCGGGCGCGTGCGCACTGCGTGAGTCAGCAACTTTTGGCGCGCGGCGCGTGCGCGGCGCGGGGAAGGCGGGGCGGGGGTTGCGCATGCGCTGTGTGCGCGCTCCGCCCCCCCCTCCCCGCGGTTGTTCAGGGGTAAGGGAGAGCTCGGAGCGGACTGGAAAATCATCTAAAAATCACCGAAATACCGGAATAGCGAAGAAATACCCCGCTTCGAGAGTCCCCCAAAACACGTAAATAAGGAAACAACCCCCCCCCCCAACTACCAAAAAAAAATCCCCACTTAAACAGCCAAAAATCCCCACTTCAGTAGCTCAAACCCACTGAAATAGCCCCAGTGAAATAGCCCTATAAAACCGCTTAAACAGCCCCCAAAACCGCCTCAATGGTCCCCAAAAACCACCTCAATAGCCCCCCAAGACCAACCTAAATAGCCTCCAAACCCATCTAAATAGCCCCAAAAAACTCACCTGAACATCCCCACAAAATCACTTAAATAAAAATAAACCTAAATAGCCCCCCCAAACCCACTTAAACAACCACAAAATGCCCACTAAAATAACCCAAGGAACACTTCAATAACACAGAGTGGCTCCCTGCTCTGCAGCTTTATTTTGGGATGTGGACACGGAGGGATACGGCCTCTCCTGAGGGAACAATTGGATGCCAAACTGGATTTTTACAATTAAAACCCACAGAGCTCAGAGCCCTGATCCTGAAGGAAATGATGAGAGGCTCCTCCCCTTGAACCTCCCCACCTTAACACAAAATAATGCAGGAAAATGTAGGAACAAATGGGAAGGAACTGTTGTTGTCACAATAAATAAAGAACACGGAGAGACTTGAGGTTCAAATTCTTCCCCAGTGCTCTGCAGCTCTGTCAGTGGCTCCATGAGGTTGTTCCCACCCAATTCCCAGCATTTTTCCTTAGGAAATCACCCAAGGTCTCTTCCTCGCAGCAGGAGTTCGCACATCTCCGCAGCCAAGCCTCCTCGCTGCCAGGACAACACATCCTGAGTATTCTCTTCACCAACACCAGGGAGATTTGGGGACTTTAAAGGAGGACTGGGACCTTTTTTCAGTCAGAACAGACTAAAAAAAGAAATTCTGTTTTTCATCTCTTGCGTTTCTCCTCACGGGAGACGCGTGGGCAGTGCGGGTTTTGTTCCAGCAGCAGCTTTTCCTCACAAATACCTTCCAGCCAAATGGCACAGAGGAAGTTTGGGTGCCTTGGGAGGGCTGAGATCCCGGAGTGGGATCTCCCTCAGCGCCAGGCCCGGTTCAGCAGCTTCACCTGGGCCAGCCTCTTGGTGATCATGGTGGCAAAGACCAGCCCGAAGAGAACGCTGCTGATCAGAACGTAGTCGTAGTCGTCCTTGAGCACATCAAACTGCTTGGAGGGGTACACCCGGGTCTGGAAGATGTCCAGCCCGTAGGCTACAACCTGCAGGGCACAGATGAGGAGCTGGGGATGCAGCTTGGAGCATGAAACCCCAAAATGATCCGCTCGGGGTTCAGGTTCTGGTGGAAAGGAGCGATGCTGAAGCGGCGTTGTGGGAGTTACGGAGCTCCGCGGGCTGTGGATTGGGATCCAGCCCCAAATTCCACACTGAGGATTGGGATCCACCCCCAAATTCCCCAGTGTGGATTGGGATCCAGCCCCAAATTCCCCAGTGTGGATTGGGATCCAGCCCCAAATTCCCCAGTGTGGATTGGGATCCACCCCCAAATTCCCCAGTGTGGATTGGGATCCACCCCCAAATTCCCCAGTGTGGATTGGGATCCACCCCCAAATTCCCCAGTGTGGATTGGGATCCACCCCCAAATTCCACACTGAGGATTGGGATCCACCCCCAAATTCCCCAGTGTGGATTGGGATCCAGCCCCAAATTCCAAACTGAGGATTGGGATCCAGCCCCAAATTCCACACTGAGGACTGGGATCCAGCCCCAAATTCCCCAGTGTGGATTGGGATCCAGCCCCAAATTCCACACTGAGGACTGGGATCCAGCCCCAAATTCCCCAGTGTGGATTGGGATCCAGCCCCAAATTCCCCAGTGTGGATTGGGATCCAGCCCCAAATTCCACACTGAGGATTGGGATCCAGCCCCAAATTCCCCAGTGTGGATTGGGATCCAGCCCCAAATTCCCCAGTGTGGATTGGGATCCAGCCCCAAATTCCCCACTGAGGATTGGGATCCAGCCCCAAATCCCACAGTGAGGATTGGGATCCACCTCCAAATTCCACACTAAGAACTGGGATCCAGCCCCAAATCCCACACTGAGGCCTCCCCCCTGCACTCACCAGGCACGTGGACTCCAGGCCAGAGGGGGCTGTGTAAATCCCCCTCATCCTGGAGATGGTCTGGTTGTAGTTGATGAACCTCTCGGCGTGGATCTGCACGTCTGGCGAGTAGGGGATCAGGTTCTCCTCTCTGCAAGACACCACCAGAGACCTCAAACCCCACAGCAGCACACAGGGCACACCACCAGCGACTCCTGGTTATCAAAAGTTAAGCTAAAACAGCAAACTGGGAGCTTTTCCCAGTGCAGACTCATTCTTGCTGCAGGATGAAAATGAAATGGATCAGCTGGGTCAGGCTAAGCTGCAGCTGTCTCCTTCAGGGCTTCCAAAGTTTTACAAGCAACTCCAAAAAAATTCCAGCTCCTCTGACTGCCCCTCCCTGAGAACCCGGACCCCAGGCTGGTTTAATGACACTGACAAATGTATCCCACCATCACAGACCGGGAACAGGAGCACAGAATCCTTCAGGTTAGGAAAAGACCTCCAAAATCAACGAGTCCAACCTTGGAGCTGAAGGAACTTGCCTTCATTTCTGTGCCAAGATTCCTCTGAGTCCAGCCAGGACGAGTTGTTCCTCCTCACACCATTTGTGACACACAAAATCCAGCGCTCTCCAGAGCCCAGGAAGAGAGGTTCTCACTCCTTGCCTACCTGCTCTGCTCCGTCGGGATCTCCGGGCGCCGAGGGTCCAGCAGGGCCTTGGGAAGGGACAGGATGGCCCCGGAGGGAAGCCCAACTGTGCAGTGAAGGAAAAACACCTTCAAAATCCCAAAATCCCACAACAGCAGGGGTTGGAAGGGCCTTCTGGGGCTCAGCCAGTCCAAACCCCTGCCCAGACAGGGTCACCAGGAGCAGGTGACTCAGGAATGCATCCAGGTGGGTTTGGAATGGCACCAGAGAGGGAGATTCCAGACCTTCCCCGGGCACCTGCGCCACTCCTTCAGGAAAAGTTCTTCCCCATCTTGGGGTGAAACTTTCCTGGCTTTCAGTTTATGGCCATTGCTGCTCTGGGCACCACGGGAACGAGCCTGGCACCTCGTGGCCATTTCTGACAGCCAACAGAAACACTCTGTGCTTACCCCTGCACTTGCAGGAGCCCAGGACAACCCCCAGGCACGGTTTTTGTCAGCAAAGTGCATTTTTCTTGGATTTCAGCCTTTCACAGAGCAGCTACTCACTGAGCAGGTGGCGGCTGGTGATGCCACGCTCGGTGATGGTGGCCTCCATGGCGCTGATGGCAGAGGGGAAGATGTAGGACTGCTGCAGCACCTGGGGCAGGATGGGGCGGTCCAGGGAGCTGAAGGCTGTGGCGTTGTACTGCTCCGTGCCCTCGTACAGCTCCAGCACCGTCAGCTCGTTCCGCCGGGCCTTGCTGTTCCAGTACTGGTACTGCAAGCACAGGGGTTTGGGGATGAGGATTAGGGAAATCACAGAGCGTGGGCACAAAACTGCCCCCATGCACGTTCAGGAGCTGCCCCCATCCCAAAAAGATTTTTTGCTTTTTATATATTTATATAAAAAAAAAGTAGTTTTTATATATTATATTTTATTTTTATATTTTATATTTTTATATATATATATTTATTTAGATTTTATATATTATATAAATTGTATTATATAATTATTTCTTCTATATATATTTATATATTGTAAATATTATATTTTGTTTATATTATATATAATGTATATTTTGTATTTATTTTTTATATATTTATATATTAAATATATTTATATATTTTATCTATGTATATATTTATATATAAAATTACTTTATATATTTATACATATTTATATATAAGAATATATTTTATGTTTATATATTTATATATAAAATATATTTTGTATATTTTTATCTATTTATATATTTACATATAAAATTATTTTATTATATTACATTTATTTATTATTCATTATATATATTATAATATTATATATTATATTACACATACATTATATATTTATATTTTATATAAGTTCATATTTATATATTTATTTTATGTATTATTATATATATTTATATAAATTTATATTTATATATTTATTTTATGTATCACTATATATATTTATATAAATTTATATATTTATTTTATGTATTATTATATATTTATAGAAATTTATATATTTATTTTATGTATTACTATATATATTTATATAAATTTATATATTTTATGTATTATATATATTTATATAAATTTATATTTATATATTTATTTATTACATATATTTATTATCTAAATATTTATATGTATTTATATATTTATATAAAAACCACAAAATTATTATATATATTAAAATTATATATGTATTATATTTATATATTTATAATATATTATTTATATTATATATATAAAATTATTATATATATTTATATATATAAAATACATTTTATATATCTCTATAAATGTTTCTATATATATTTATATATTATTTATATATCTCTATATATGTTTCTATATATATTTACATATTATTTATATATCTCTATATATGTTTCTATATATATTTACATATTATTTATATATCTCTATATATGTTTCTATATATATTTACATATTATTTATATATCTCTATATATGTTTCTATATATATTTACATATTATTTATATATCTCTATATATGTTTCTATATATATTTACATATTATTTATATATCTCTATATATGTTTCTATATATATTTACATATTATTTATATATCTCTATATATGTTTCTATATATATTTATATATTATTTATATATCTCTATATATGTTTCTATATATATTTATATATTATTTATATATCTCTATATATGTTTCTATATATATTTATATATTATTTATATATCTCTATATATGTTTCTATATATATTTATATATTATTTATATATCTCTAGATATGTTTCTATATATATTTCTATATTATTTATATATCTCTAGATATGTTTCTATATATATTTCTATATTATTTATATATCTCTAGATATGTTTCTACATATATTTCTATACTATTTATATATTTGTAGCTCTGTAGATTAGAATTATCTATTTATACAGCTTCTTTTTACAGCAGCAGCTCTCACCACCACCCAGTTCTCGGAGTGCACCATGTGCACGGGCCCCTTGGCCTTCCTCTGCACGGAGGAGTGGATGATCCTGCCCGTCACGCCGTCCAGGAGGAAGATCCCGATGAAGGTGCGCTCGTGGTGCGTGTCCGTGCTCTCCGTCACCACCGCCAGCAGGTTGGGGTTCAGCGACTGGGGACAAAGGAGAAACAGCTCAGACCCCCTCTCAGAGCCACAGACATCTTCCTGCTCTTCACCTGGGAATAAATCATAAATCACCCCAAGAAATCAAGCTGTTCTTTCCCAACTATTTGCAGGAAAACATTTTTTTGAAAAGATGATGATGGCTCTGGAAAGACGATTGAGTGTGCCTACCTTCCTGAAGCTGGACTTTTTGGCTCCTAGAACCCCTCTATTTTCCCAGATTACCAGAGAATGTTTAATAATATTTCTTTCCCTAACAACTGTGTCTCCTGCAGTTCAAGCAAATAACAGTTTCTTTCCTCATTTTATTTTCTTTTCCAGCATTAACAGTCTTTTAAATTGAAAAATGTTATTCTGCCCTTATTTTTCAAGCTCATCAGTGGCAATGTTGCATTTTGATACAGTCCAGCTTAGAGCCTGGTTTGGGTTTAAAAAGAGTGAAGGGTTTAGGAGCCGTGCCTGGGGAAGGGAGCTTTTTTCCTTAAGAGACACTGGTGCCAGTTAAGGAAAACTGGCACCACAGGCTCATCCCAATGCAGCAGAAGGGAATGGAACTGGGATCTTTCCATGGGATAAACCCCCCCCTCTCAAAGAAAAATCCAGCTGAGAGCTGCTGCAGCACCTTGTAGAGGACGCTGCGGTCGCCCATCACGCGGCCCTGGGAGTGCACGTGCTCGTTGGACCTCTTCCCTTTGACAGTCACAATCCTCTGCACCTCCGTGGGGATGGCCACCTCCCAGCTCTCCTCCGTGCTCAGGTCCTGCAGGGGGAAAAAGCAAGTGGGAGCTGGCTTATCATCCTTCAAGGACACCACCTCCAAAGATTTCCTTGCTTTGGGATTTCCCAGCTTTCCTCGGTGCGTTCTGAGGATGGATGCTCCGGTTCTGAGCGAAGGGAATTAAGATCTGCCGCTGTCCACAGGGCATTCAGGGAAGTGTCGTGGGTTTTCCATACCTTTTTCAGCCTGAATCCAGAGAGTTTTCCCTGCTCAGCATCAACCAGATAAAAATAGATGGAATGAGCTATTTCTTCTAACTGCCGAAGGACGTTTTTAGTGGCTGGGAAAGGTGTAACCTGGAAAAGAAGAGTTGAAACACAGCTGAAAAACAACTGATACAAAAAAACCCACCCCAGAATGAACCAGAAATACGATTTCCAACCTGTTTATCAAGGTAAGGTCTGCCTTACCAGGATAACCTCATAGCTTTGTGTGAAATGTGGCTCAATGGCATTTTTTTCCCATCTTGCCCCAAAAGGGAGGGGAATAATTAACCAGGATGTGAAGAAAACTGCCTCCAGGCAAAGCAATTTACCTTGTACTCATCATCAATCAGGAGCAGCACTTTGGCATAGTCTTGATCCATAATAGGCAGAAGCAAAGTCTGGAGAATCGGACGTTTCAGAACGGGAGGAGCTACCTGGCTTCTCTTCCCAAAGATGGGGTTAAAGACGTACAGAAAACTCATTTTGGTTTCCTGAAAAACAGGGGAAGTTTTGCTTCTTAAGTAAAAAAAAAAAAGAAAAAAAGGTGTTTTTCTAACTGTTACTTGCTGGTGTTGACTATTCATACCCTGGTTTCATCCTGGAGATATTCTGTATGGACTCACGCATTTGTCTGTAACAACCACGTTCATTTTTAAGTGTTTTTTTAATTTTTAGGCTTCTGTGTCTGCTTCCCTCCAGATCTTTCTCCCCTGCCATCCCATCAGTGCCAACCAGATGATGCCCAAGAGGATGGTTTTATTGCTCTGTCTTTATTTCCATGCCCAGTGGAAGGGCAGGGAAGGGGTCTCACCTTGTCCTTGACGAGCAGAGTGCACTGTGGAGGGTGGGGGAAATGGGCTGTTGTTCTCTGCACCATCAGCTTGAAGGAGGAGCCTGGCCTGACATTCCTGAGGTATTGCTTCCACAGGATGGTGCCTGAACTGCTCTCAATGCCAAAAAGCTGAGGGAAAACGTGGGAAAGCCAAAGTTTAGGAAAACTCTGCACTGCATCCTCCTCTGCCATACCCCAAAGAAAGCTGAGTCTTTAAAGCCACCACAAATCATCCCGTGCATCTTCCCATTATTTCTGCCCAAGCCTGGCTAAAAACAGGGCTGGGAATTCAGAGCTGAGACTTTGCTCCAGCCCAGGAACAGATTCCTGCCCTGGCCTCCTCACCTTGCCCGAGGCAGTGACCATCACCATCATTTTCTGGAGGTTGAACTCGTCTCTGGCCAAGTTGTCAATGTTAATCTCGTTTTTAATCTGGCTCCGGGGCTTCCTGGCATCGTAGAACATCTTCCAGAGATGGGCAGTCCAGGCTTGCAGCAGGATGAGCTGGGATGAGAGTCGCTTCAGGAACATTCCCAGCAATCCATCTGCAAGTGGCACCCACGGTGACAACGGGAGGGGAACGGCACCCGTCCCGCCCCACAGCTGAAACTGTGCTGTCAAACGCTGCCATGCACAAACCTGGGGGAACTCCTCGCCTCCCCCCCTGCAGGAAGTCACAGTTGACATTTCTGTGACAAACTCTGGCATTTATCAACTTTTCCTAGTCCATACTCACTCCAAAATATGCCCTGATCAACTGAAAGCAAACCTGCATGCAGAGGATTTTGTGTTCCTCCCCCTGTGCCCACCAGACCTCCCACCTCTACAGAAATCCCCTCTGCACTCAGGGGAATTAAAAATGCTTAATTCTGCCCAATCAGGATTTGTGTTTAATGTCTTAAAGTAACCAAAATAGTGGGTTTCAACTGAGGGGAGCAAGCAGAGGGGAGCAGTGGCAGGAGCAGAGCACACTCCATGCAGGATGGGGTTACCTTGGATGGCTGCATCCAGGACAGCAAGGAAAGACAAAAAAAAAGCAAAAAAAAAATAAAATAAAAAGCTATTGGAAATGAGTTTTCCAGAAAAAAATCACAGGAAACATTTAGGAGACATGGCCAAAATCCCTCCTACTGCTGCTGACTGTTTTTTTAATGTAACAGTGTAATATATTCGTGTCATCTGGATTGGATTTCTAAAGTTTAGACAGAAAAGGGTTTATTTCTGCTCATTTTAACTGGCATCAATAGGGATTTAAATTAATCTCTCAGCTCAGAGTAAACAGAAAACAATAAACACGTTTATTTAGGAAGGAAAACACGCACACAGAGGTAATTCTGTTAAAACTCACCTGCTTTTTTTCCGAATTCTCCCTCCAGCTCAGCCTGTGCCCCTGTCAGAGGCAGATCCACCATCTCCAAGCTTACCACCTCTGCCAGAGACTCCTCTCTACTCCACACAACCTTTCCTGGAGAGAAATCAGAGCAGGATATTGGAAAAATCAACCTAAGATTTGGGAATTGACTATATATGAGTATTTTTCAGTGCAACCCTGAAATGCAGATCACCTCTTAATGAAATGCAAAACAGTATAAATATTGTTAAATTAACTATTTCATGGGACATAAATACTTCATGCAACTGCATCCAGTTTCTGGGAAGGAAACCTCAGGATCAGTAAAAGCAATCTGGTGTTTTAAAAGGGCTACAGTCACTGAGTCTGTTTAAAATAAGAGATTCACAGTCCTGGATTTCTTTAGAGCCCCAGGAAATTCCTGTCACTGAGATGGAACTTTCAACCCCTTCTGTAAATTAATATTTTTGGTAGGAGGACCTTTTCTGGAAATCTTTGAGGAAGATCTACACCAGAACTTACACTCTCATCCTACAAAAAGAGTTCTGAAATCTGCAGAAAACCACCAAAATCCAAAGGCTCTGCCCACACAAAACAGGGCAGAATTGTTTGTGCAGGTGAAAAAGTCTCCTGTGTCTTTCACGGGACTCAGAAGAATTAAATCAATTTTTTCAGCTTCCAAGAAAAGTAATGATAAAGTGCAATCCTTGAGGACACAGGATTCTCCTGGTGACTGTTAGAAAGGGAGGAAGCTGGTTCTGGGAGTCACCTGGCTGCTGGAGGAACATGAGCATGTGGTCCTCTGTCTGCACCAAGGCTCGATAGCCCACGGAGTCATCCTTCTTTAGGAAAACCTGGATGTACAGCTGGGAAAGAAAAAAAAAAAAAAATCAAAAACAAAACCAAAAAAAAGGCAAGGAGAACAGTGAGATTAATGATCACATCATCTCCTCGAAGAAAGCACAAATCAGGTGAAACCAGAGCAGCAAGCAGGGTGATGCTGTAATCCCTGGAATGCTTTGGAAGGGCTGAAATAACCCTTCCCTGCTCACCTGCTGTGGCTTGGCCCCTCCTTGCTCCAGGCTAAAGGTGATTGTGGTGTCCAGCAACCTTTGCCCAGTTTCCACCAGGTAGAGGTTTATGTTGTAGGTTTGGTTGGAGCAGGTTAAGGAATCCTGTAGCAACAGGCAGAAAACAGGGGTTACACACACACCCCACACCGAATCCTGCAGCAGGATTCCAGCAGAATTCCATCTCCAGCAAAAAGCTGGCGCTTCAAGGTAATTTTTAGGCTGCATTTTTAGGTTGTACAGCTGGTTTAAGATCTCTGCTCCTGCAGGCAAAAGGATAAAACAGACTGACAAGAACTGGGGAAGAAAAGCACCCAGTACCTGCCTCCGGGCATCCTCCAGAGTGCTGCCAGCATGGAGACCATCAGAACTTCCAGGTTTCTGAAGTGAGGATGAGAGGAGATGGAGCATGGGTTCAGACACCAGTAAAGTATAAAAAAAATCAGGTTTTCAACTGCCTGACAAGTCTCAGCTTGCCTGTGACATCAGGCAGGAAATAGCTCTGTTCTGTTCTGTTTCTGATAAAAATGAAGCTATGTTTGATATCCCCAAGAACTGAAATCCTCTGTGGATCAGGAAAGCCGATTCCTTGTCCACCTTTCACAGGGCTGAAGCAGGATATTCACTGAGCCAGGCACAGCCTGAGCTGGATGTGATCAAACTCTGTGTGTTATCACCGAAATTTATCAAATCCTCCTCTTCCTCCTTTGTGAAACCCCAGTGGAACCCACCCCCAGTGCACAGCCCCAGAGCTGGGCTGCTCCCACAGGACAGGAATTGTGCTGACCAGTTCACTCCTGCAGGTCAGGACAGCGGCCACCGTCTTCTCCCCGGTCGTTGCAAAACTCACCAGAGCTGCCTGGAAAAGGAAAAAAAAAAAAATAGCAAAAAATCATTAAAAAAACAACCTCAAGAAAACCCCAAACTCACCAAAAAGCACTTGTGTAGTAAATAAAACCACAGTGGAATTAAAAGCAAGTGAACTGTCACAGCCAGATTTTAAATTGTCTTGTCTCCCCCCAGATCAGACCAATTTCTCACAGAGATGGGAACTGCTGACCAGCCACAGGTTTTTGAGCCACGATGCCCAGAGTTCCTGAGGTTTTTAAAACCTGCCAGCTGGCCCAGCAGCTTGAAGGATGTTCAGCTGCACTTGGCCCTGCCCCTGGTACCTGCTGGAAGTCCCGCAGGTGGCTGAGCAGCCCCTGCTTGTACTGCAGCAGGGAGAAGTGGCTTGGGGACAGCTGCAGGAAGAACTGAGTCCGTGAGGCGCTGGTCACGCTGGGCTGAGTGGTCAGGATCCTGGCCTGGAAATCATCTGCAAACTCCAGCTCCAGGGACTGCAGGGGACACGAGAAAATGTGCTGAGACAATTGTCCTTCAGTGAGACCACCACCTCCCCTCCCTCAGCAGCAGTCAGAGATTCCCTGAGTCAGGGCACAGAGCAGGAGCAGGGAAGGCTGAGGCTCCACTGGAGCAAAGCTCAGAAGACATCGACCCAGAAGGAATAACTAAGAGCTTTCCCACTCCTCCCCAGTTTACAGCTCACAACCTCCAATCCCTCCCCAGTTCACCCACAGACTGGAGAACCAGTTCCAACCAGAACCAAAGAGGTTGTCAAGGAACAGCAGGAATGTTCCTGCAGCAGCTCTCACCTGCAGAGGGATGTGCCTCATGTCCTGCTCTGTGTCCAGGGCGCAGACGTGCAGCGAGCGCGCGGCCGTGTCCACGCACACCAGCACGGCCTCGCCCAGCACGCCACAGGAGCCCTGCAGGGCCACCAGCCACGGGGCTGCCACCCTCACCTGCACAGAGACACAGCCAGGGCTCAGCAGGAGCCTCCACAGCACCCACGGGCACACAGCAGACAGTTAACTCAAGTATTTTTAGCCAAAACTGAGAAAAACTACCTGTCAGCCTGAGGGTTATGGGATAAACTTGACTAAAAGCTGCCAGGCTAGCTCAGCTTTCAGCCAAGAAATCCCTGCTTTGGAGGCAATGCCTCAGGGAAAGGGAGGGCTCTCTGTAGCACCACAATCCAGTCCTCTGCCCACCACACCACAGGGCTGGAAGCGCCTCTGCTCACATCAAACCCAGAATTTTGTCTCCTCTACCTGTCTTGTGATTTCTCCATCCTCTACGTTGAAGGTCACGACGTTCAGGTGGCTCTGGGGAACGATGCCAAGCACGTGGATCACCCCAGTCCCACGGGAATACAGCAGCTGGTACTGAGTGTTCTCGCTGCAAGACATGAGGCATCACCTTCTCACACTGCTGTTTGCAGAAGGCAGGCTCAGCTCCCTCCCCTCTGCCCCGTGCCAGGGGCTCACAGCTCTCCTTAGAGGTGTTCTCACCTTTCTGGCAGGTGTTCCACCCACTTCTGGTGCCCGTTGGACAGGTAGTGCAGAGACAGGGCCGTCTTCTTCAGCACTGCCACGTACTTCACCCCCTCGGGGAGCCCCACCAGGGCAGCCCCCTGGAAACTGAGCACAGGCACGAGGAATTCGGGAATTATTTTCCTATTTTACCCTGGGGAATGGGGGCTGGAGCATCAGGAGGGGCTGAGGGAGCTGGGAAGGGGCTCAGCCTGGAGAAAAGGAGGCTCAGGGGGAATTTCTGGCTCTGCACAGTTCCCTGACAGGAGGGGACAGCTCAGGCTCTGCTCCCAGGGAACAGGGACAGGAGGAGAGGGAACGGCCTCAGGCTGGGCCAGGGGAGGCTCAGGGTGCACACCAGCAGGAATTTCCCCACGGAAAAGGTGGTCAGGAATAGGAAGAGGCTGCCCAAGGAGGCTTGGAGTGCCCATCCCTGGAGGTGTCCAAGGAAGGCCTGGACGTGGCACTCACTGGGTGACAAGGAGAGCATTGGCCACAGGTTGGACTGAGGGTCTGGGAGGGCTTTTCCAGCCTCAGTGACTCAGGCATTCACAAAGAATTCACCCAAAATTCAGCTTGGAAACTTTCCACCTGATTAACCTTTCTGTACAATGCAAGCCCAGACCAAAACCATGACCCATTTTTTTCCCTTCCCAGACCAGCACAAGGAGAAAAAGACCAGTAAAGACAGGAACTCCCACCTGCCAGTGTCCAGGGAGGTCTCCCAGTTGAGGCCCCCAATGTTGGTCTCCCAGGAGCGCAGGATTCGCCCAGCATTGGACACGGTGATGGCATCTGGAGAGGAAAGGGGTGAACACAGAGCTCGTACCCAGCACCAAGGGATGGGTTCTGCAGGTCCAGCCCATGCTCTAATGCTGGCTCCACACTGCAGGAGCCCTGTGAGCCCTGGGATGTGTCCCTTTTACCCTGTCCCACACTGCAGGAGCCCTGCCAGCCCCAGGACGTGTCCCTTACCCTGCCCGTGGATCAGCATAGCATCGATGGCTCCTTCCGCGGTGCCCTTATCCACATGGCGCCACACTGCAACACACAGGCCCAAGGGAGATCGGCGTTCGGCCCCACGAGAGCGTTTCTGTGTTTGACCCAGAGCTCTGACCCGCCCGCCGAGGCCCAAGGGCGGCGTTAACTCTCCCGGAGGAACACACCGCACCGACCCTCCGCCCCAAAGCGCCCCCACTCACGGATTTCGCCGCTCCGGGAGTTCAGCGCGGCCACCACGTTCTCCTCGGTGGCCACGACGAGTTTCTTCGAGCCCTGCGAGGCCTCCAAGGAGGCGAACTTAAGCTTCCCCACGTACTGCTGCCTCCTGCGTGAGGGAACAGGAGCGCCGGTGAAATGGGAGCGGCGCGGGGCATGTCCGCGGGAGGGGGGACCCAACCCACCGGGACCCAACCCACCGGGACCCCCGGCGCTCACCAGTCGAATTTTCCCACTTGGTCCTCATAGACGGCGGCGGCCAACGGGAGCAGGACCAGGAGCAGGAGGGGCAGCAGCAGCGCCCGCGGCCCCGCCGCCATGACAGCGGCCGCGGCGCCCGAGGGGGCCTTCAGCGCTGCGGGGCTGCCCGCGACATCGCCTGCGCGGGGAAAGCGCCTGAGCGGCGTGAGGAGCGCGCAGGCAGTGCGAGGGACAGCCCTGCCCGCTCCCGGCAGCCCGCGCGCGGCCCGGGGGCCTCGGAGCACGGCGGAACCATGCCCAAGTCCAAGCGGGATCGTAAAGGTGGGAGCGGGACCCCTGATCCGAACCCCCAGCACATCCCTCTCCCCGCGCCCCTTCCTGTTCCCTTCGCTATTCCTGTCCCCTTCTCCGCTGTTTTCCCATTCCTCGATCCCATCGCCCCCTTCCCCGTCCCTCGGTTCCGTTGCCCATCTCTCATTCCGTTCCCCATCACCATCCCCATCCCCTTTCCCATCCTTCATCCCCATCTCTCCCTGGCGCTGTCCCCGCAGTGTCCCTGACGCAGACAGCCCGCAAGGGGCTGCAGGCCAAGCAGGCGCTGATCGCCGAGGTGAGTCTGGCCCGGGCCCGGGCCCCTCTCCCCTGTCCCTCTCCTCCCCGTTCCCCCTGTGCCGCTCCCGGTAACGGCTCCCCCGCAGCTGCGGCGCTGTGTGGACACCTACAAGTACATCTTCGTCTTCTCCGTGGCCAACATGAGGAACAACAAGCTGAAGGACGTGCGGAACGCCTGGAAGCACAGCAGGTGGGCGGGGGGTGGTGCGGGGTGGGGGATGCCCGAGGGGGTGAGCTGCAGGGCTGACATCCTCCTCCTCTTCCTCCTCCTCCTCTTCCTCCTGCTCCTGGGCAGGATCTTCTTCGGGAAGAACAAGGTGATGATGGTGGCGCTGGGCCGGGAGCCGAGCAGCGAGTACAAGGAGAACCTGCACAAGGTACCTGTGCTAAAGCTTCACCTGGCGTGTTCCACATCCTGGAATAACATCCTGGATTCACTCTGTGGGGCTTTTAACGGAGCCCATCCGTGTCCTGCCGTGAAGGGGGTGTTGTGAGTGGATCTGTGCAGGACTCAGCCCCTGCAGCTGGGTTCCTGCTGCTCCCCAATCCCTGTGGATGCTCCTTTCTTCCAGGTCAGCAAACACCTGAGAGGGGAGGTTGGGCTGCTCTTCACCAACCGCACCAGGGACGAGGTGGATGAGTAAGTACCACTCTGCTTTTGTTGCCACAAAACCCCAGCACTCCCCTTAAAACAGGGATGGTCTCGTGGGCTTTTCCCACTCTTTGTCAGCCATTCCTGCAACAGCAGGGTGGAATCATGGAAGGGTTTGGCTTGGGAGGGACCTTCCAGCTCATCCCACCCCCTTGGACGCTCCCAGGGATCCAGGGGCAGCCACAACCTGAGTTAACCACCAGCTCCCCGGGCAGGCCGTGCCCCAGGCCCTGTCTCAGTTCCTCCCCCAGCTGAAGCTCCTGTTGCCCATCTCTGTGCCAGGTGGTTCTCCAGGTTCCGGGAGCTGGACTTTGCCCGTGCTGGGAACAAGGCGCCGTACGGGGTGAGCCTGGACACGGGGCCCCTGGAGCAGTTCCCCCACTCCATGGAGCCGCAGCTGCGGCAGCTGGGGCTGCCCACGGCGCTCAAGAAAGGTACAGCAGAAACTCCAGGGTTTCTCTTTTGGAGAATGTGAAACACAGAGCAGGATTTAGGTCTGGAGAAAACCTGAGGGACGACTTTTCTCCTTGTTGGGCTGGGGCTGGAACTCCTTGTGTCCTTGTGCTGTTCCCTGTGCCAAAGGCTGAGTAAAACGCCCAGATTTCCCCACAGTGCCATCCAGCTGTGGAAACAGCTCGGATTAACCCTCTCAGGAACCAGGTGTGGGCTTTTAGAGCTGCATCTCCTTGGGGTGCACTGATGAAAGCAGCACTGGAGGGAGTCCTGGCTCTGTCCCCCACATCCCAGGGGAGTTCCCAGTGCCTGGGATCCCATTTCCATGGGTTCTGCTCTGCAGGAGTGGTGACGCTGCTTTCGGATTACGAAGTGTGCAAGGAAGGGGATGTTCTCACCCCGGAACAGGCCCGTGTGCTGGTGAGTAACACAGCAGCCCTGCTGCCTGACACAAAACCACCAGGAATTAATTAACACAACTCCTAAAACCCAGCAGCAATTGTCTTGGCTCCTGCTTTGCTCCCCTTGCCACCTGGAAGTGGAGTTTACTGTTCTGCCAGGCTGGGCACAGACAGTGAAGCAGGAATGACAGATTTGTGTCCTCTCCTAGAAACTCTTTGGCTATGAGATGGCAGAGTTTAAAGTCACCATGAAGTTTCTGTGGAATTCTGAGACAGGAGACTTCCAGAAGCTCGTGGGAGACACAGCAGAGAAGGATGATGATGATGAAGATGATGATGATGATGGTGATGATGGTGATGATGGTGGAAGCAATGAGGACTAACAGCTTGGACACCAGACAGTTCTATTTGAGGAACAAAAAGAGGATATTTCCCTTCCCTGGGTGCACCTGGACTGGGATGATCTTTATATAAAATGAGCTATGTTTTTTTTTTTTTATATTTATATAAATATCTGTGTGAAACTTCAGATGGTTGTTGCTGCTGCCTGCTACTGTTGGTGTATCCTGGAATCTGAGGAAATGCCAGCTCAAACATCAAAACTCAGCAGAAAGGGTATAAATGTAATAGAGCTTTGATATAGCACAAAGGGAAAGATGCTGAGGGTTTGTTATTCTGACACAGAAGAAGATATTTAACTCAATCCTTGGAATTTTGCCTTATCCTGGGAAGTGTCTGAGGCCAGGCTGGATGGGGAGCATCTGGGATAGTGGAAGTTGTGGGGTGGAACAAGATGGGATTTAAGGACCACCCAACCCAAACCATCCTGAAATTCTGTGATTCAAACTCCGTTCCAGGCACAGGTCAGAGATTGGGTCTGCACTAGGAAGAGGTTTTATTCTCTCATGTAATCATTTAAGATTTCACATTAAAGCAGAACAGGGGCCTTCACCTGGTTCAGGTGTTCATTTTCCTCATCAGCTGCATCCTGAATCACGGGGTGTGATCACGGGGTGTGCTGGGGGAGCCGAGGGGCCAGCAGGGAGGACTAAGGCACGGGTGTGGATCCTACAAAGCTTCACTGATTCAGGACAAACCTGCAGCCCTCCAGCCGTGGGTGGCAGGGCAGGGTGGGCAGCACCTCTCTCCCGAGTCTCTGGAGCCCGTGCCAGCCTTCCCTAGCGGAAGTAGTTGGGGCAGTCGTGCGCGCTCAGGTTCCAGGCCTCGTCGAACGCCTGCACCACGGCCGGCAGCAGGGGACCCTCCTCGCTGTAGTTGAGGTTCTGCTCCAGCTGCTCCAAGTTGGACATCCCAATGATCACTGCATCTCCAAGAGAACCCTGGGAAGAGACAGAGTGTTGCTGATCCCAAAAGGGAGTTCACCTCCCAAGCCACTGTGGGCCAAACGAGGCCTTTCTGTCCACTAAAGAATGAGGAATCCAGCAACTGGCACCACAAATTCTGCTCGCTAGGCCAGGACATCCCCAAGTCACACCAAATCCTCAGAAGCTGCCAAGTCCTACTTTATGATGGGCTACAGGAACATTCAGGGGAGGTGGGGAACATTTAGCATTCAATTTCTGGTCCAGTGAAAGGTGAGTCCTCTCCCTGCAGGGAAGTTGAGTGCATGGGAATCATGACTCCTAAAATCTTCCTCTTGAAGCCTCCAGCTCTGACCACACGGGATACCACAGGGAAAGGCAGAGCTGCCTGGCAGAGTCTGCTCAGCAATATTCACCTTGTAACACCACGATCCCACAGGATTAAGACACCTACACTGGAATTTCCCTGTTTGGCACAGCAGCAGTGCCCAGGTCAAGCTCTCACCTGCAGTTTGGAGTGGTTGTAGAGCCAGCGCAGTGCAGCAGATGCCAGGCTGGGTGCTGTGGGGCCATAAGCCTCTTTCAGAGCTTTTTCTACCAGTGCAATTCCCTCAAAATTGTGTTTTTTCCAGTACCTGCATGAAAAGAAATCATTGTTATTGCCCTTGGGACCTCTAGTCAGTGCTATTCCCATCAAAAGGCTTTCAGGAAACCTTGTATGTCTCTTCGTAGCCTCTGAGGACTTCTGCAATCTCCCTTGGGAGTTATGAGGAAGCTGAGCCTAAAATCCACCCTACAGTGCTCAGTCACACACCACAGCCCCAGCCACGTGTGCTGACATAATCCTGAGCTTTGGTCAATTCTGCTTCCTCTCAGCTGACTATCAGAGCAGTTTTTTTTTAATGCAGCCATTCCTGCTCTTCTGTCAACTCAGGACTCACCTGTCCCTGTAGGCCTGAGCCCAGTCATTCCCAAAGAATCTCCCCGTGGGCTGGCGCGTGTCTTTGTCCTCGTACTTGTACTTGCCGGTCAGCAGCCCCCCTGGGATGGAAGGGAGCAGCAGGATTGAGGCTGGGCTGGCTCTGCACAGCCCCTATTCCACAGGGTTTTGTCCCAAAGCCTGGCCTTGCCCCCTGTACCTGCCAGAGGGTTGTAGGCGTAGAAGCGCAGCCCAAAGTGCCTGAGGCAGGGGAACAGCTCGGCCTCCACCTGGCGCGTGGTCGCGTTGTACATTCCCTGCACGGGGTGGGAGACAGCCTCAAACAGAGCTCAGGGCACAGCAGCTGCCTTTTCCCACCCTTCCCTGGCAATGCCCATCCGAGAGAGCGGCTTCACATCGCACAAGGTTATGGTTTGCTTAGGAACAGACTCGCTGGAGAGCTGCAAACACTTCAGGTTCCGTGCCAGGGGAGTCGCTGACTCCAGCAATGAACACACTGAGCTGTTTCCAAGAAAAGACCTCGCTCAGCTTCCTGAATTTCCTCCTGAAACGGTGCTCAGGCCTTGGAAGGGCAGCCCAGGGAGGTTTGGAGTCCCCATCCCTGGAGGTGTCCAAGGAAGGCCTGGATGTGACAAGGTGGGCATTGGGCACAGCTGGGACTGCAGGTCTTTTCCAACCTCTGTGACTTCCCAGACTAACTGCAGCAGATTCCTTCTGGGTTTATACCTAGCACACTGGGGCTGCTCCCAGATTTAGGGAGCCCAAATGCAAGCTTCCCTCCTTCCCTCACCTGGTACACAGTTGGCATCACCCAGTTGTTGTACTTGCAGATGGTGCAGATTTCTGCCACCTCCCACGAGGCGTAGTTTGACAGGCCAAGCTCTTTAAACTTCCCCTGCAGAGGAATAAAAGGGAATTCCAGTGTTTTGAAGTTCATCTGGACCCAGAGAGCACAAGATGGGTACAGTGAAAAGGACAGTCACCAAATTTTAGTCCAGAAGGGTTAATTCCTGTCCACCATTTCTGCCAGACTATGAATTATTAAGACATGACAAAAATATTCCCCATTTCCTGTTTATTTGGAATTCACACCTTCTAGTTTAAATGGTACAACCAGATAAACAAAACTCAGGAATCCTTTACCCATTACCAGCACCAATCTTAACCCAGACTGTTAAGAGGGCTGGAAGCAAAGTCCAGATGTTCCAAGAGCTCTGGGGTACAAAGTGCACCACGTGAGCACACAAAGAGCAGCGACTGCTCAGCTCTGACCTGGGCTCTGTCTCCTCTTCCCAGAGCTGTGCAGATGGGCACAACAAGCAGCCCTGGTTTAAAAAAAGCAGTGGGAAGGAGAGAATCAAGGTTTGTCCAGGCTTGGACTCTGCACTTTACCTCTTTGTGCAGCTCATTGCAGGCACGCAGGGTCTCCTCCACCGGGGTCCCGTGGTCGGGAGCATGGAGGTAGAAGAGCTCCACACTCGTCCTCTGCAGCCTCTCCAGGGACGTGTCCAGCTGGGAGCGCACGCTCTCCGGCTTCAGCGTCTTCCCATCCCACGGGTTGGCCTTGGTGGCCACTTCCACTGGCAGAGAGAGAGAAGGAATGAACAAGGATGTTGCCACCTTGAAGAGGGGCGTGGGGATAAGGGACATAACCCAAGTGTTTGAGGTGTTTCAGGGAAGGTGCCTGTCCTCTGGAATCCCGTCAGCCTGGCTGAGGAGCTCCTCTCTGCAGGGACTGAGGGTCTGCCCCTCAAGGTCTGGGGGTCAGCACTAGTGTGGGGGTCCCTTCCCCTCTGGCACGGCATCAGCCTGGCAGGGAAACTCTTGTCCTAAGGGGATAGGCCTGGGGAAAGTCAGTTCTCCTCAAGGAGGAAGGCAGCTGGGCAGGGAAGATCCCTCTCCTCAGGGAATGGACCCTGGGGAGGGATCTTGTCCTTGGGGATGGCCTCAAACTGGCAGGGAAGACCCTTCTCCCCAGGGAACTGGCCCAGGGGAAATCTCAGGGAGAAGATATTTTCCCCTAACCTGCAGGGAATGAGCCCCAGAGAAATCCCCTGTCCTCAGGGTCAGTGTCAGCCAGGCAGAGGAGACCCTTCTCCTCAGGGCAGACCCCTCTTCTCAGAGCACGAGTCCTGAGGTAATTCCCTTCTCCTCAAGGACTGTCAGACTGACAGGGAAGACCCTTCTCCTTCCCCAGGGAAGTCCCATCTCCTCAGGGAAGGGCTCTCAGGGAGGGCATTGGCCTAACAGGGAAAAACCCTGCTCCTCAGGGAACGAGTCCTGGCCAAGTCTCTCCTCAAGGACAGTGTCAGCCTGGCAGAAGAGATGAGACCTTCTCCTCAGGGAAAACCCTTCTCAAGGAAGACCCCTCTCCTCAAGGAAGACCCTTCCCTCCGGGAAATATCCCTTCTCCTCAGGGAAATATCCCTTCTCCTCAGGGAAATATCCCTTCTCCTCACAGAACGAATCCTGGCCAAGTCCCTTCTCCTCAAGGACAGTGTCAGCCTGGCAGAGCAGCCCCTTCTCCTCAGCCACAGCCCCCCTCCGCCGAGGGCAGCCCGCCCTCCGCCGCCGTACCGGGCTCGGTGCCGCCGGCCAGCAGCGCGCCCAGGATGCGCTCGGACTCGCCGCCCGCGTACATGAAGGCGGTGTCCAGGAGGCGGTGTCGGCGGCGCAGGAAGGCGCGGAGCAGCTCGGCACTCGCCTCGGGCCCGGCTCGCCGGCCCATCTCCATCGCCCCCAGCACCACTGCGGGCCGGGCCCCGCTGCCCGCCACCGCCGCCATCGCCGCTCGCGCCGCCATCGCGCCTGCGCGGCCCGGCCCGGCCCGCGCCCCGCCCGGCCCCTCACACCGCCGGGCCCGGCCCGAGCAACCCGAGCTCGGGAGAAACGGCGACTTTGGGAACCCGAGGGAAGCGTGTGGGGAAAAGCAGCGGCTTTGTGAAAAAGCTGTCTGGTTTCACGCCGCGGGGCTGTGAAAAGTTCCTGAGGAAGCGGCTGAGGCGGCAGAGGAGCGGCAGGACTGGGGAGAGCGGAGGGTTTGGGACGGCGTTAAAGGAAACCCGGCAGGATTTGGGACAGCGGCAAAGGAAACCCAGCGGGTGTCTGGATTTGCAAAGAAAAATAGCCCAAGTGTCAAAAAGAGCGGGTTTTCAAGGAAAAATAAAGTTCCGAACCGCGTCGGTGAGGAGGCGAGTGCCGGAGCTGCGAGGACAGGTTGGGTTGGATTTCGGCTTCTTTTATTTATTCTCCCCTGCCCCCCCCTTTTTCTTCTCCTTTTCTTCTCATTTTTTTTCTTCTTTTTTCTTCTTTTTTTTTTCTTCTTTTTTCTCTTCTTTTTTTCTCTTCTTTTTTTTTTTCTTCTTTTCTTCTTTTTTTCCTTTTCCCCTTCCATTAACTTTTTCTTCTTTTCATTTTCTTTTTCCTTTCCTTTTCTTTTTTATTTTTTCCCTCCTTTCCCCCCCCCCCTTTTTTTTTCCCCTCTTTTTTCTCCTTCTTATTTCTTCTTTATTGCTTCTTCCTTCATTTCTTGCTTCTCCTTTGAGGCTAAACCCTGCCAGGCTGGCAGCAAACCCAAGGCCTATAAAAGTGTGTTATTCACCAATGATCCATTTTTCCAACGTGAGCCAGCACCCAGAGGAGCCACAGCCCTGTCCCTCACCCAGATCTGATGTTATTAATCCCGGTGTTATTAATTTTTCCCTGTGTTATTCCCTTTTTCCCAGCGTTATCCCGGCGGTTCCATGGCTGCACGGCGCTGGAGTGGTCTCCCCTTTGGGAATCTCTCTGATTGTCCCAATGGCTCCCGCTGGATCATGGATGTGTTCAATGAGTGTGCCCAGGACAGCCGGGATGTCGCCAGCATCATCCTGGGGCTGGGCTCCATCGCCTGCTTCATCGCTGCAGCCTTCCCGTGAGTACTGCTCCCAAATCCCTGGGTACCGCTCCCAAATCCTGGAGTACTGCTCCCAAATCCCTGGGTACTTCTTCCAAATCCCAGAGTACCGCTCCCAAATCCTGGAGTACCGCTCCCAAATCCTGGAGTACCGCTCCCAAATCCCTGGGTACTGTTCCCAAATCCTGGAGTACCACTCCCAAATCCCTGGGTACCGCTCCCAAATCCTGGAGTACCACTCCCAAATCCTGGAGTACCGCTCCCAAATCCCTGGGTACTGCTCCCAAATCCTGGAGTACCGCTCCCAAATCCCTGGGTACTGCTCCCAAATCCCTGGGTACTGCTCCCAAATCCCTGGGTACCGCTCCCAAATCCCTGGGTACCGCTCCCAAATCCCTGGGTACTTCTTCCAAATCCCTGGGTACCGCTCCCAAATCCTGGAGTACCACTCCCAAATCCCTGGGTACTGCTCCCAAATCCCGTGTATCGCTCCCAAATCCTGGAGTATCGCTCACAAATCCCAGGCAGCCCTTTCTGGGGGATGGCAGAATCCGAGCTGCCAGCACAAGGTGCCAGAATTCTTAAATTCCCTCCCCAAAGCAGCGAGGGTCGGCAGATTTGGGGTGAGGGGAGCAGGCAGCACAGCCCCAGAGCCTGGTGGTGGCCGTGGCGTTGTTGCCGTGTCAGGAATGTCAGGCACGTGCAGGGCGGGCAGGACAGGTCACACTGCAGAAGGAATGTCCCCGTGGGGTGCTTGGAAGTGCTGACACCAGGGTGGCTGAGGGGGCACGTGAGGAGTCACGGTTCTTTCGCAACCGGAGAGAAGCCGGGGATCATCTTCCCTGCTCCTCCCACTCGGTGACCTCCCTGGGGCCACGGGAGCCTGTGACCTTGCTTTTCCCACTTGGGGATCCGCAGGAATCCTGGGGACGGCTCCCAGGTAGCGCTGAAGCAGCTGAGGGTGATGTTTGTGCCTCTGCCCAATGCTCTGCAGGCAGTTTTACCAGGCCTGCAGGACGGGCATCATGGACCAGGCTCTCTCCATCTATTTCCTGCTGGGATGGCTGGGCGGAGACCTCCTCAACCTCATCGGTTCTTTCCTGGCTGATCAGCTGCCCCTGCAGGTACCGGGCCGGGCTGGCTCCCAAACACCCCGGCTCCAGGGAGGAGGAAGGGGCTGGAAGCTGCTTTATCCAGCATTGCTCCGGATGTCCCTCCAATCCTGGAATTGCTCCCTTTCCCCCGCCCCGGGTGTGGTCCACTCTCTCCCAAGGATGCTCCCTGTTCCCCTCTTGGTGTTTTCCCTTCTCTCCCAGGGATGCTCCCTTCTTCACCCCCTGAGTTACTCCTTCCTCTCCCTCTGGGGCTGCTCCCTTCTCCCTGCCAGGACACTCCCCTCTCCCCCAGGGAGAGCAGGGGAGCAGCCCTGTGGGACCAGCCCGGCCCAGCCAGGTCCCCGTGGGTGTCCCCAGCACGTCCCCTCCCCGCAGGTGTACACGGCCATCTACTACGTGCTGGCAGACCTGGGGATGCTCTCCCTCTACTGCTACTACCGGGTGAAGAACAGGGGCAGAGCGTGTGAGTTGGGGCAGGGCTGGGGACAGAGAGGGGGGGATTCCAGGGGGCTCTGGGAGCCCGGGGAGATTCCAGGCACAGTAATTAGATGCCTCTTATTGCTTGCTGGTTTTGTTTTCGGGGTTTTTTTGGGTAATTTGAGCTCCTAGGAGAGCCAAAGCCAACAGTTACAGGCTGGGCTTGGGGCTTCTGCAGACCCTGAAAGCCCCCTCACGGTGTCCAGGCTGAAAACAATCCCCAGCATGAGCCTCACTGGGCACAGAAATCCATAAATCCCTCCCAGTTACACGGTGACTCCACCTGGGAGCTGGGAAGCACAGAACTCCTGACTCAGGCAGTGCTGGGAGGGAAAGGGAGAAGTTTTCTGCCTGTTTCGGGGTCAGTGTTCCACCCTTGACAGGGAAGCTCCTGGGGTGAAAAGGGAACCTGAGCAGCTCTTGCAGGGCTTAAACAGTGAGAGAAAACAGAAAATCCCCTTTCCAGCACTGCTCCATGGGACTGGGATAATTATTTAACTTGGTAAAGACATGTAAAGTGATCAACCAATTGATATTTGACCCATTGTTAAGCTGAAGAGCTTGTTTATTGAATTTAATCACTAAAAATTACTGAAAAATAATAAATTACTACTAATAAATAAGCCACAGCAGGACTTGCTCTGACAGGGATTTGATTTAAGACAGTGAAATTTTCTAGTGGGGATGATTTTTAAGAGCCCTAAACCCAAAGAAGCCGAGATAGGAGCAGTTTCCTCCCTGATGAGGTACAGATTGGGCACATCACTGGAGATAAATCACAGCAAGCAGCCTCTGCCCCACCCCTTGGTGAGATAAGGGAGAGTTTGGAGGTTTCTTCAGCCGGGGCTGTTGCTGGGTTCTCCCTAACCAGGCTGTGTCTGACTCCCTGCAGTCCCTGCTCCCATCAACTCTGCCTTCCTGTTCCTCTCCCTGGGGTCCCTGGCCAGCCTCTCCCTCCTGGGCAGGGCCAGCACCGAGGAGCCCGCCGCCTTCAAAGGGAGATCTCTGCTCTCAGCCCCCGGGGATGAGCTTGGAACAAAGGTGAGCCACTTCCTGAACCTGGGAGATGGGATGGGGGTGTGGGTGGGGACGTCCTGCTGGATGCTGTGATCCCAAAAATCCACCCTGGACCCCACCACGTGTTTTGGGGTTAGGGGCTGTTCCTATTTTAGGACCAAATTGTTCTCTGGGAGACTGTTACATTCTAGGAAGGTGACACTGGAAAGAGAGCTCTTTCCTCCAAAATTCAAGAAGAGTTTGCTGCAGGATTTCTGACATTTCAGGGCATTTTCACTTCAAACTTCAAGCACTTCTGTGGGCCTGCTCAAGAGTCAGCAAGCCTCACATTTCCCACATCTCTGTTTGCACACAGACTTTATCTCAGGTAGCTGCATAGGATGGACAACCTCCAAAAAAATGTGGTTCCTCTTCTCAGGAAATTTGAAAGATTTCTCCCCTTTAATTCTTTTTCCAGTTATCCACATTTATATATATTATTGAAAATCAAGGGAGTGCAGTAAGCTAACTCAGCTGGCTGAAACTGAGGGTAGGTTTGCAAAATAATTTTGCTCTGGCAATAGAAAAGGACCTCTCCGAGCAACGCAAATAAACCCAAATCCCGTTAAAACAGATTGCACTGGCTATTTTCCTGTGGCAGAGTGAAATAGAACTATCAGCTGTAATTACCCCCGGGCTGTCCGAGGAGGGCACAGGCGGCCTGGGTGTGGCCGTGCTGGGGCTCTGAGCGCGGGGGCTGTCCCTGTCCCCGCCCCTGCCTTGCAGCCTTTCTCCAGGACTGAAATCATTGGATTTACCATCGGCTCCATCTCCTCCGTGCTCTACCTGTGCTCCCGAGTGCCCCAGATCTGCACCAACGTGAGTGCCCAGCCCGGGACCCTGGGGCTCCTCTCCTGTCACTCCGAGGGGGCTGGGGATTCTCCTTTCTCCTCTGAGGATTCTCCTTTCTCCTCTGAGGATTCTCCTTTCTCCCCTTGGGGATTCTCCTTTCTCCCCCTGGGGATTCTCCTTTCTCCCCTGAGGGATTCTCCTTTCTCCCCTGAGGGATTCTCCTTTCTCCCCTGAGGGATTCTCCTTTCTCCCCTGAGGGATTCTCCTTTCTCCTCTGAGGATTCTCCTTTCTCCCCTGAGGGATTCTCCTTTCTCCCCTGAGGGATTCTCCTTTCTCCCCCTGGGGATCTCTTTTCTCCCCTGAGGGATTCTCCTTTCTCCCCTGAGGGATTCTCCTTTCTCCCCTGAGGGATTCTCCTTTCTCCTCCTGGGGATCTCTTTTCTCCCCTGAGGGATTCTCCTTTCTCCCCTGAGGGATTCTCCTTTCTCCCCTGAGGGATTCTCCTTTCTCCCCCTGGGGATTCTCCTTTCTCCCCCTGGGGATTCTCCTTTCTCCCCCTGGGGATTCTCCTTTCTCCCCTGAGGATTCTCCTTTCTCCCCTGGGGGTTCTCTTTTCTCCCCCTGAGGATTCTCCTTTCTCCCCCTGAGGGATTCTCCTTTCTCCCCTGAGGATTCTCCTTTCTCCCCCTGGGGATCTCTTTTCCTCCCTGAGGGATTCTCCTTTCTCCCCCTGGGGATCTCTTTTCTCCCCCTGGGGATCTCTTTTCTCCCCCTGGGGATCTCTTTTCTCCCCTGGGTGTTCTCCTTTCTCCTCAGGGAGATCTCCTTTCTCTCTGCTCAGAGGTCCCAGGCCCCATCTCTGATTATTCCATAAGGGACTATTTCTCTGTATTTATTTTTCCCCACTCCCTTTAACCTACCAATATTTTGAGGGTGAAGGTTTCATTTTGTGTTATTTACAAGCCAAGGGGGAACTAAAAAACTCTCAGCTCTGTCACCACTTCTCTTTTTTAATGCTGGGAGAGAGGATGATTAATATCACGCTGTAGAGAGATTTAGGAGAGCTGCAGCCAAGCTCCTCTCCCTCTTTCCCCAGTACAAGAGGAAATCCACCAGCGGTGTCTCCTACTCTCTCTTTGCCCTGGTGATGCTGGGGAATTCCCTGTACGGCCTCAGCGTCCTCCTGAAGAACCCAGAGCCAGGCCAGGGCCAAGGTGACTACATCCTGCACCACCTGCCCTGGCTCGTGGGCAGCCTGGGTGTCCTGGCCCTCGACCTGGTTGTATCCTTTCCCCTGGGCTGGGATCCCAGCCTTGTGCTCCTTGCAGGGAGTGGAACGGGCAGGGCAGGGGAGCTGCTGCTCTGTGGGTGATTTGTGGTGTTGCACTGGCCTCAGCCCCTGGTTTGCATCCATCTCCTTGTCCCGTTCCCACCTCTCCTGGCACAAACTCGGGGTGGTGACACAGGACCCTGAGACCCACGCTGTGAGTGCAGAGCCTTGACCTGTCCCCAGATCTCCTTCCAGTTCCTGGCGTATCGCAAAGGCCGGCCCAGATCCCTGGAGGAGAGGGATGCTCTCCTTGGGGAGCAGGATGAGAGCCCAGAGAGCTGACAGAGGGCCCTGCCCCACAGGGAGATGAGGAGGAGGAGGAGGAAGGTGGCCTTAGGGCCGGGCAGACCGGCCCCTCCGTCCTGGTGGCTCCTGGCAGAAGAGGCCCCGAGCCCGTTGTGCTGCCCAGGCGGTGGCAGAGGACACTGCTGGGACACCTCGTGCCTCAGCGGTGCTTTCAGGATAAAAGGGAATTTTGGGGTGGCTCAGTTGCTCTTCCCTGCTCCGGTTCCCCACAGCTGAGCCCGGTCACGGCTGCGTCTCCCAGGGGTGATCTGGGACTTCCTTGGTGCTGAAAAGCCTGGGGAGGGACAGGGATGACTGACCTGGCACAGACACGAGCACCGCTGTCACCTCACAGCTCCCCCTCAGCTCCTTCTGGAAAACACCCCGGGCTGGATCCAGGGGGGAAGGAGCTGCAGAACCAAAGCCTTCAGTCCACACCTCTTTTAATTAGCACGGCTCACCCACCTATAAAACACATCCTTCCCCACCTGCCTCCCTTGCTTTCATTTTGCTGCTTTACCTGGCAGCTCCTAACGAGTCTCACACTCCCATTTCTCTGACTCCTCATTTTTTGCCTCACCCATATTTTAATTGCACGGATTCCTCGGGGAAGTTGCTCCACTGCTGTTCCCCAGCAGATGAGCTGCCTCTGCTCACTCTGGTTTTCAGTTCCTGCCCTCTCTCCTTGATGAATTTATCAACTTGATGAATTTATCCTCAACCTGTTGAGTTCATCCCCAGCACTGATGAGTTTATTCCCCTCTAGGGGCCCTGAACTCAGCTCAGGGAAGGGTGGGAAGCAGGGGAGAGAGTGGAGGTGTAGCCAGGCTCTCTCTTGTATGCTGAGCTCTTCCTGCTGGGCATGAGCAGCTCAATCTCCCTGAGAAAAACCAACCAAAGCTTGGACACCCTTCAGGAAAAACTGTCACAGCTTGGCCTTGTGAAAACAAGAGTTTTCCTTTTTCTGAGTTGCAATCAGCTCTTCCTTTTGCTTCCCTTTGCCCTCTCCTGCTCCCTCCCTGATCCCCAGCATCGTGTCCCTTTTGGCTTTGGCTGAATTTGCATTAATTTGTGATTCCTCAGCCAGTCCATGACGTTTGTCCTTCCCAAGGAAGTTGCTCTGCTTTTTGTCCTCGCACTGAGGACCCCAACCCAATGGATCTCACATGAAATGGGGTTCCAGCTGCTCAGTGCCCACCTGCCCAGCAGCAGGTGCACTCAAACAAGCTGGGCCAGGGCTGGGGGCTGAGCCAGCTGTTTTCAGAAAGGAAATGCAGATTTCAGTCTCTCTGAGCCCCTTGAAGTGAGTGGGTTTTTACTGGATTAATTCACCATTCACAGGCATTCACTGCTCACCTCATCCTGAAGCCAGCAGTATTTCCCTTCCTGTCTTTCCCTGGGAACTGCAGAACAATTCCTGTCCAGTTTTAATCGTGAGCAAACCCCTCATCTCTGCCCCTCACAACACTGAATGATTGTCACATGCTGGCTTTTCCTGAAGCAGGACAAAGCAGCTCAGCCCTGAGGAGGAAAAAGCCCATTTTCCATCTGTGTCTGTATTTATCTGTGTCACACTCTGTCCCCACAGGTGTACCCAAAGCAGGAGTCAGGTACAAAGCTGATTTACTCTGACTTTACTCAGGCTGGGCAGGATGGAGCAACACAGAGCTTTACACACCCACACCCACCTCAGGAGGGGCTGGGAGTTGCTGAGGCTCCCCCCGAGGTTCCCATCCCTCCCCAGCCACCGCTGCAGCCCTGTCCCTGTGCTCGGCGTTCTGCAGAGCCAAATGTTCAAGCAGAAAAGGCTGAGCAGGAACAACCAGCCCCGAGGGAAACTGAGAACCTCTCCAGCAGTCTCCAGCTTCAGGGGGGGTTGGTGTTGGGACAGAACCCTGAGACAGCAGCACAATTCCAGTGTTCCCTGGGGAATCCCATCCTTTCCCAGCCCATGTCCCTTCCACAGGCTCTGGGTCAGCTCTGCTCACCTGCAGGAGTCTGGGTGCGACCCAGCTCATGGAAACAAAGCAAATTAGAGCACATTAATTAATCAGTACTAACTAACACTGGGGGCAATTCCCAGAGCCAGGGCAGCAGAGCCTGGCAGATCTTCATGGGCTTGAAATGAGGTTTAATACAACCAAACCTGGAGCAGGCAAAGCTGTGCCAGGTCCCTGTGCCCCAGGGCCCTGGAGGGGACACAGGGAGCAGGGAGGAGCTTTGGGGACAGCACAGATGGGAGGAACCGGCCACCCCAGCACCCTGCCCAGGGCTGGACACACAGGAACCCCCCAGGCTTAAATCTGATATAACTGGGATTGAATCAGGATAAAAATCAGGATTTTTTTAGCACACCCAGCACAGCCAGGCAGATCCTTCTCCCCTAAATATAAAATATATCTATAAATCTGGATATAAATCTGCTGGGTGCCTGGAGCATCCCTCAACCCCAGCACCTTGGAGAGGCAGCAGGGCCATCACACTCCCTTCCAGACAAACATTTCTGGATGTGGGACAAAAAACAAACCCCAAGTGACCCAAGGAAGGAAAGAGAAACAAGAAGGACACAACCACACATGCATCTTCCTGGGATTTTTTTGGTTTTTATTGTTTTAGTCTTTTTTTTTTTCTTTTTTTTCTTTTTTTCCATTTTTTTTTTAGTATGGAGGCTCAAGTATCAGATGTAGATTCAATTTAAGCTTTACAAAAAAAACAAAAAAAAAAAAAAAACAAAACAAAAACCCCTTTTGCATTCCATAAAAATTGACAGAAAAGCGCCTTGGAACCAGGCTATAGAAGAGCAGAACTTTCAGCAGGTCTCCAAATCACCATCTCCTGCACCTCTGGGTTACTCAGTATGGTACAAGCTCAAGGAACACCCTCTCTTCCCTCCCTCCCTCCAGCCAGCCCCTGTTCCCAGCCCCCAAACATACGTGGAATAGATTTTCTTCTTATTTGTTTTGTTTTGTTTTTCCAGTTCTTCCTCTTTCACACACCACAGTATTTAATAAATTTTTGTTTTACATTTTTTACACCAATGTAACAAAAGGCAGGAGGGGTCGAGGGAGGAAAAGACAAACAATGATCTGTGGTGATGCATATAAATGGGAGAGGGTGGGAAAGAGGGGGGAGAAGAAAATAAAATAACGTGGAACTTCTACAGAAACATAGCCTAAGGTCTTGATAGTAAAATGTGGTGCAAAGTAGGCCTCAGAGACTGAAAAAGTTTGTACAGCTTTATTCATGGGGAGAGGATGGCGCTGCATGGAGAGTATTGGATGCAAATCGTGACGTGACCAACAGAAAAGGGCGGGGGATGATTCTCTACCAAAGGAATCTAACGAGTGCATGGCATGGCTGGTTAGCACGGACAGGACTTTTAACTTTGCTGCTTTCTCTTCAAAGCCTCCACCAGGTCGTTTTTAAGAGCTTCTTGTTTTGATTTGTCTGCAAAAGTCTGCACAGACCTGCGGGGAAGAAGGAAAGGCGCGTCAGAGGGGAGGGAAGTGCTGGGAGTCGGGAGGAAGGAGAAGCCCCTCAGCCCAGGCTCAGCTCTGCCTGCTGGACCCCGGGAAGCAGAAGGAGATGTGAGCACTCAGAACCACCCAGAACACGGAGCAGAACTCGCTCTGCTGAGGATCAGCACCCACAGCTGCCGAGGGACATCCCCAACCTTTGCTGTGACAGACTGGAAGAAGCCCAGCGCCCCGCAGCGAGGGGGGTTAGCGCTCCTGCTCCCCCAAAGTCCAGAGAAAACCCAGCCCCACCTGGCTGGGGAGCTCTGACCCTTCTGCAGGATTGTTCACCCAGGAAAAGCAGCCAGAGGTTCTGCTCTCCAATCTGCCTGTCTTTGTAGCTTCCCTAAGGAGTGAGTGATGAAAGCAGCTGAAGAGGAACAGAGATACTGTCACAAGGTTATTGCAGGTTTATTTGCCTCAAAGTACAGAGCAAAAGCTCCAGGAGATGCCTGTGGAAAACCTCTGATTTGAGACAATAACAAATTTCCACTTTTAAAGGCCCCTCTTAAATAAACTGATGGAACGGGTTCTATCCAGAACCAAACCTTTCCAGAGCTGCTGCCACAGGGAAGTGGTAGGATCCAGCTGGGAAGGATTTCTCCCCACCTAAAGCACATTTCACAGCCTTTAGTGGAAGCTTTCCCTGCCCATGGCAGGGGGCTGGAATTGGATGAGCTTTAAGGGCCCTTCCAACCCAAACCAGCCTGGGATTCTGTGATTCAGAGCAAGCTCATTTTCCCTGCTTGCTGTCTCCTGTAGACGAGGCTGCTCTTTGTGGTGGCGATTTTCCTACCATTTTTATAACAGTATTTCCATTCTCTTGTCTCTGGGGACTTCTGCTGCTTTAATAAAAACATACACATTTATAATTCCGTTTGTCACAGGCTGGACAAGTGGTTCTTGGCCACTATCAACCAACAGTTGGTCAGCTGAGTGTGTTTGAAACAACGTCTGGAACTGGTTAGGAACTGGAGTGGAAGGTTAAGCTGGCTCAGGGTCAGTCACTGCCGTGCACTCCTGACACTCAGAGCTCCAGAGCAAACGAGCAACAAACCCCTCTGGAGGCTGGGCAATGTCTGGGTGAGCTCGGGCAGGACTGCAGCTCCAGCTCCAAGGAAATCCCAAACCCAGCAGGCTCACGGGGACGGGAGTGTGGACGAGCACACCTTTACTCAGAAATCATGGGAAGAACCAGACTTTTTTTTTTTTTCCCCAAACTCTCAAGATTCCATTCTCTGGAATGGACTGGATGGCTGGAATGGATTTCCAAGACTCCCAGGATTTCATTCTGCAGGGAGGACACTGGGATTACAGGGAATTTCTTCATGGAAGTGGCGAACCACAGGTGTAAAAAACCCAGAAACAAAAACCCCTTCTGGATTGAAGCATCCCGAGCCCACAGCACTCCAGGCACAGGCCCATGTGCTCCTTCCCTGCTCCCAAGCCAGAGTGCAGAGTGGTGAATCCTGCCCCAGTTCCAAGAGCCAGGAGGAGGAGGAAGAGGAGGAGGAAACATTTCAAACAAGAACCACAGCGTTGAGTGGCTGCGCTGAGACAGAGCCTGGGGGCGGCCGGGCTGCGCCGCCGCCGCTCCCTGCGGGATTAGGGGTTAGTTCTTCCCGGTACCATGCAGGGGCTGGGCTGGTGAGTCCTGGTTTAGTGCTGGCTCACACCTCACAGGCAGCGAGGGTACCTGGATTGGTTTAGTTATCAGGCTGGATGTAGATCTGGCGCTGGGTCAACACTTGAGAAAGTTCCCTCTGCAACTGCTTATACTTTTGGTTGTCGGGAATAGCATCGATAGATCTACAGAGAGCAGTGGGAAACCAGGGAGCAAAGAGGGAAAAGAGAAGTCAGGAGAAGTCGGTAACACAGAGCTGGGGCTCTGGGAAGCAGCAGGGAGGAGAAGGGGACACGCAGAGGTGAGAAGGGAAGGGCTGAGGGTGTTCTGGGTGTTTCCATCACACGGGGCCAGGACTCAGAGCGAGGGATGGGGAGACACAGCAGAGATTCAACAGCTCAAGGCAACGTTCCCAAGAGAAAGGTTCTATTACAGATTGACTCTGCTGGAAATAAAAACTTCCTGGCTAAACCCTGCTCAGCACAAAGGAAACTGAGGCTGAGCTGGGCTTGGGGCAGAACCCAGAGCTCAGAACCTCTCCCACAGCTCCTGCTGCTCCCTCTGCCCACACAGCAGCACCGATGTTTAATTAACATCATTTCCCTCTCTTTCTCCACATCTCAGTGCGTGAGGGAAGAGCAGAGCATTTCTCTGTGCCCTGTGGTTATTCTACATTCCCACACTGAGCTGGGAGGTCTCTCTGAACTTTAAAATGATCACAGTTCTGTACTTTGTGAGCAAGAGAATCACCAGCTTGGGATTTCCATGTCAAATTCCTGGCCAGGAATGAGCAGGGGCTGGAAAGTACAGCACAGTTCCCCTACAGAAAGGCACAGGGAATTTAATCTCTTCTCATACACTGCATTTTGACCAGTGGTGTTGAGAGAAAGAATTTAAAACAAACCCTAAACACCACCAACCACCCACGTCATGACTTAATTCTGGGATTATTTTTAAGGACAGCAGAAAGAGAAGACAGAATTTAAGGAGAGCTTGCAAGACTGTGAAGAATAAAACTCATGAGAAATAATCTGAAAACACAAGTGTTAATTGGGCTGTTCTGCTCCTGGTGAGGGAAAAAGGGATTAAAACATTTCTTCACATTTCTGCAGTAGAAGAGTTCCCTGGACTCCACACAACAAATATTGTCCCAAAACTCAGGGAAAGGGGAAAAAAAAGCTGGGGTGGCACCACAGGGATGCAAAGGATCTGCAGCTCCCTTACCTCAGCCCATTAACGATGTCCTTTGTCTTTCCAAAATAAATCTCGTTCAGTGTACTTCTGATTTTGTTTTCCATGTCCTGGAAAATAAAGCAGCAGCTCTTGAATCAGCTCAGCCGTTTGCAGGGTCAGTGCAGCCCCCGTGAGCTGCACACCCGGAGCGTTCCCAGCCTTGCCCAGCCCATGGAATTCTCAGCACCACGAGAGGGCAGCTCCTCTCCAGCTCTGCAAGCAGCAAAATCCATCAGCCCAACCCTCCCAAATCAGCCCTCCAGCAAAACCAACAGTCCCCAGCTCTGTGCTCAGGGCTCACTTTGGATTTTTGATTTGTTCCTCAAAGCTGCACCACAGAGCTCTGAGAGAGATCCTGTAACAAAGCAGCTTTTGCTCAACTTTAAAAAAGGGATCCAAAAAGAAGGAGCTGCCTTTCTTTAATTTCCCAGTTCACTAAAAATGCACCAGAGTTGAGGATTTCCTCCTTTCCTGGCTATAAAAATCAAGGGAATGTGGAACAGCTTCAGGACAGTGCAGTGAAACACAAAACTGGTGCTGAGCAGCTCGTGCTGAGCTTCCAGTGCTGCCACAAAACCCAAAACTGAACCCAGTTCCAGGGCATTTCCTAACACTCAACTTTGGGTCCAAGGGGCAGTGCTGTGCAGCAACCTGACTTGAAATAATTCTTCCCAAAAGTGGCTGCAAAAGCAAATATGGGGGTAGGAAGTTGTTAATTTGAATTAGGGAATTCAAATTAATTTGAATTAGGAATGGGAGGAGGAGACAAGGGGCAGAGGGGTGGCTTTGTACCCACAAACAGGAGGAGCACTGAGCAACAACAGCAAGGAGTGAGTTCTTTGTAATGAGAAATGCAACAAAATCCTGAGGTTTGGGACCAAATCTGGGCAGAAGAAGTCACTCACCTCTACCAAGCGGCCGATATTGGCTATGTGTGGAGAGGAGTCACTCACAGTCTCATCCTTCTCCATCTGCAAAGGAAAGCACAGATCCATCCATCACAGGAATCTGGGGGCAGGGCAGTGTCCAGGAGTGCTGGGAGAAGGCTCTGAGCAGCTCCTCCAGCGTGGAGAACGCGCTGAGGAACCCCCAGCGCTCGCCACGGGCACCGAGATGTGGGGGAATGAAAAGAACAAGAGCCACCCCCTCCCCACTGAGGAACAGCCAGGTGGCTTCTGCAGGAGGAATTCAGAGCTGGAACAACTGCAGAGCACAGTGACACCGGCTCCCTGAAGCAGCTGAGACCTGTCACCCCGACATCAGAACTGGGAGCTGGATTTCATCTGACTGTGCCTCGTGGAACACCCATCCCACGGCCTGCCGAGCTCTGAGCCAAGGGAAAACCCCACCCTCCCCAGCTCCTGAGCTGAAAATCGTGCCCAAAACACGGCCAAGCTGTTCCACAATCAACATCAGACCCAGGAACCTCGGCAGGATTTGCTGAGACAGCACGAAAACAAAACTGGGAGACAAAAGCAGTGGGAAGAGGAGTGTTCAAAGGGTTTCACTAATCCCAGAGACTTCTCTCTTCCATCTGTTCCTGTCCCTCCCTCGGGCACAGTTCAAAACTCTGGGCCAGCCACAGGTTTCTCTCATAAGCCAAGTCTGTAACAGGCTTGGGGAAGCGTGTAATTCACTTGGAGCCCCGAGGGCAAAGGATAACCTGGAAGAGGAGGAGAAAGAGCAGCAGGAGGTTTAATTTTGCCTTCAGACTGTTTACATGGAATGGAGACAGCTGCAGGGACAGTGCAAACCTCAACTACACAAATCTCAGCAAACTGCCCAAATCTGGGGCTGTCCTGTGCCTCCTCCACACCTGGACAGGCCCTGGCTGAGAAGCAAAAGCTGAAAATAGAATTAATTTTTTTTTAAAGGAAAAAAAAAAAAAAAAAGTATATTATTACATCTCCATAAAAACTGCTGCCAGAAGGAAAACATTTTTATGTGCTCTGGAAGGCCAGATGTTACAAGAGGCTGTTTAATGGAGTGCAGGATCAGCCATGGCCTACAAACACTTGGGGTTTGTTGAGTTGTTGGGGTTTTTAGAGGTTCCTTCCTGTGGCTGGCGCTGCACAGCTCCAGCAGAACGATTTTTGCTGGATTTGCTGGGAGGGGAAATTCCCTCTACAGGCTGATGTTTAGGAGCAGCTTTCCCTTAATTCCCCACCTGCCTGCTGGGCTCAGCCAGACCCCAGGGTGAGCCCAGTCCAGTCCCAGTTCAGCCCAGTCCCAGTCCCAGTCTCAGTCCCAGTCTCAGTCCCAGTCTCAGTCCCAGTCTCAGTCCCAGTCCAGCCCAGTCCCAGTCCCAGTCCCAGTCCCAGTCTCAGTCCCAGTCTCAGTCCCAGTCTCAGTCCCAGTCTCAGTCCCAGTCTCAGTCCCAGTCTCAGTCCCAGTTCAGTCCAGTCCAGCCCAGCCCAGTCCCAGCCCAGCCCAGTCCCAGCTCTCCTGCCTGGCTCCCCCAGCGCTCTGCTCCGACTCTGACTCAGGGAAACTCATTTCTCTGGGATTTCCAGGGCTGGCTGCTCACTCTGGATGTTTCCTGCATGGATTAAAGCAGCTGCCTGGCCTTCCTGTAAACATTATTTGGAGGAATTATACAAAGAGGGACATTTGAGCTGGAGAAACACTTTGTCTCGTGGTGAAAGGGTCTGAAAACACCAGCAAAGGCAGAAGGGAACTCGTCCTCTGGTCTGGCCTGAAAAGCCAACAACAGCCACAGCTGCTCTGGCCACGGAGCAAAGTGAAAATCCCTTTAATGAAACACAAACAGCAACGTGTGCCAAGGGCTCCCAAAGCCACAGGCAGAGGGGCAGGATGAAGGTGGAAAATATGTGGAATTATTTGGGTGTCAGTAAGGCTAAATTTGCATCTCCAGCACTTACTGCAAACTATAACCAAGAAATGGAGGTTGTGATCTCTGCAGGGCTTGTAGGGATCAGCTGAGAACTGAGCCCAGGGATCTGCTGTGTAACATTCCATTCATTTAGTTAATTAAGTAATTAATTAAACACATCCCATTTCCTTCACCAAACCATGGGCAAACCTGGGGGACCTTTACCCACCTGCACCACATCTGAACCCAAGTTCTGCTGCTAAAACCACGACAGGAGCATGAAGAATCTCCCCTCTGGAGCTTTGAGAGGGGAGAGTCAAAGCAAGGCCAAGGTGCACTGAGGACAGGCACCCTGCTCAGACCCTCGTTTTCCTTGGCACAGCTCCTGCTCCGAGGCCACAGCCACAGCCAGACCCTTGGCCTCAACTTCACAGCTCTGATTTACAGGATTAGCAAGGCTGGGATCAACTATGTGGCCAGGTCATCATAACTCTGGTGTAATTACTGCAAAAAGAGGCAGGAAAAAAAAGCTCAAAACCGTCTCCAGATGCCTTTTTCCTTCGTTTGCTTTTCCATCGGCTTCTTCAATGTCAACAAGGTGGAAAGAAAAATCACCCAGGCTGGGGCAAGCTGTGCAAGATTAACCCAGTTTCAGTCCCTCTCTGCAATCCCTCCTTGCCTTCACCTGGCTCAAACCTGCACAAAACCAGGAGGTTTTTAACAGAGTCTGCATTGTCCTTTGTGTGGAAAGCCCCAGTCTGCCCTGGGAAGGCTCATAAAGGAGTTTCAGCTGCTGCCAATCTCTCCATGACCTTACAATGTGCCTCCTGTCCTCCTGAGTTTATTACCCTGCTCCACTCGGTGACTTCCAGAGCCCAAAGCAAGCCCAGCTCATCAGCAGGGAGGCAGAAACCTTTGGCAGGTGCTGCAGCCTCATCCAAGGAATTCCAGTTCAGCAGATCCTGCCTGGCAGGGACTGCAGGGATCTGCCAGCCTGGCACCTTCCTGCTGAAAACCAGCTCTCAGGAGGCAGGGAAAGTCATTAATGCTGCCACATTAGGACAGATTTCTCTTATTTTTTTACATTTTTTAGATTTTTAGAAAATAAATTTTTAGATTTTTTTTTTTTTTATGCAGGAAGAAAACACCAAAGGAAAATTGTAATTGATGTCCTTAAAAAAAAAAATCTTACAGTCAGTGCAAAATTCAGGTTTGTTCTCAGTGGTTCAGCTTTTTAAAAGAGAGATGTAAGAAAAGAAGTCATCCTGTGTTTTTATAATCCAGTGAGAAAGTGGGCAAATCTTACAGATAAAAATATCCCTGCAACACTCAGGGAAAAAACAAAAATCCAAGAACACCAAAAGACAAACTGAGACTTAGGAGCAAGTCTAAACTCCTGCTGAAGGTTTTGTTATTTTTAATGGCAAGCCCCAATGTGTCGAGCACAGTTCAAGGGGGCTTTCTGCTAATTACAGGAGATGTTAATTTCTGCTGATTCTCCAGGAGATGTTTATCCAAGAGCTCAGAAAGCCAGGGCTGTGTGGCTGAGCGGGGTGCTGGGTGTGCAGCAGGACACAGCCCTACCTGTCTGGTGAGGCTCCCCCCCAGGTTCATGGTTCCAGAGCCCGTTTTGTTGGTCTGCAGCCACAGCATCACTGTGGAGGTCAGCTTGTAATGGGCAGTGCGGCCACTGGACTTCTCCTGGGAGTGAAAAGGACAAAAAGGGATGGAGACAGGAGGTTAAAATCCTTCCCAAAGTGAAATGGGAAGTGTCAGGCCAGGTAAATCCAACCCCACTCACGGTCTCTTAAAGACAATTCTAAGTGTGCACATTCCTCTTAATTTTCCAAAGCAAATCTAGTTAGAGCAATTTACCCTCCTATTACCTTGTTTTTATTACCTAATTACTGATATTTATCTGTAGCTCTTTATGTTAAAAAAAGCCCCACATCTTGGGATCACATGCACAGAAATAACATTCTTCCAATTCCTCTGGGATTCTTTTTGATTACAAAAACTGACTTATCTCTATCCAAATGGCTCCGGGGCGTTTTCAAAAATTTAACAAGAAGTTTCCAGCCCTGCCACAATCTTGCATTGTTCAGTGGAACACCTGTGCTCCTTAATTGTCTGGAATTAAGTGGGTTTTGTTTTCCCTTGGATGTGTCAGCTGCCCCAGAGGCTGTACCTGAACCTCCACCACGTGGATGGAATCCCAGCATCCCTTAATCTTCTTTGATCCATCTCCAGCTTTCTTAATGAGGATCACCCCGGCAAAGCCATGATCCAGATCCCAGAGGTAGACAGAGGAGACTCCACCTTCAAAATACCTGCAGGATTCAACCCAAAGGTGAGTTAAAAGCAGGCAGGACCCGAGCCACAGTCAGATATCCATAATAATAATCTTAAATAAGCAGAATTTCTAAGAGCTAATACAGATTATTTATTTTATTAATTTTTCTTTCAAGACAGCACACTCCCACAGCTCCACACCCAGAGACACAGCATTAACTATTAACTCCCCTTTTAATTTAAATTTTAAATTCATTCATTAAATTTAAATTTAAAAATTTACTCAGTTAATTTTTCCTATTAACTCACCTTTTAATTTAAATTTTAAATTAATTCATTAAATTTAAATTTAAAAATTTACTCAGTTAATTTTCTTCTATTAACTCACCTTTTATTTTTCCTATTCACTCAGTTAATTTTTCCTATTAATCCACCTTTTATTTTTCCTATTCACTCAGTTAATTTTTCCTATTAATCCACCTTTTATTTTTCCTATTTACTCAGTTAATTTTTCCTATTAACTCCCCTTTTAATTCAAATTAATTCATTAAATTTAAAAATTTACTCAGCTAATTTTTCCTGTTAACTCACCTTTTATTTTTCCTATTTTCAGTTGATTTTTTCCTATTAACCCTATCAAACCACAGATTAATTTTTGATTTTTATTTATTTTTGATGGGTTGCTCTGCCTCTCCTGAGCCAGGAGCCACTCACCAAGCACTGACAGCACAGAAAAAGCAAAGCCCAGCCACGCTGAAGCAGACAACTCCAACCTCCCAAACCAACACAAACACATCCCCTTTTTACACCCCCTGGGGAATTCACAAATGGATTTTGGTTAATGGGAATTCCAATCCTGCAGTGAACCTCAGCTCCAACCCAACTGACCCTTCCTTCAGCACAGAGAAGCGCTTATTGTCCCTCCTCAGAGTCAGATCGCTTTAAAAATATATCTAATATATTAATTTTCATCTAGAGAATCAGTGATCTCACTCCAAATGAACTGGCAGCCACTGGGAACATTGCAGTGTGCACAGACACTTTCCCCATCACGCACTTTACGACCTCGCCACGAGCACGAAACGTTAATTAAGAGTTTGGGGAAATTCATCCTTACCTACTGTACTTTGATCCTAATGACATGAAACAGGAAAAAAAAAAAAATAAAAATAAAATAATTTTTATGTGGTTCACCTTTATGAGATTTTACATAAAGGCTTTTGTGGGTATTTTAAGAATGTGCTAAAATGTTGTCTGAAACCACATAAAACCATGTGAAGAGCGTCCCGCCAGAAGCAACAGCGCACACATGGAAACGCTTTAAGCGCCTTTGGAGATCTAATGAATCAAATATAATATTAATATTGTTTTAAATACCAACATGCCATTTCAATAAAGCTGCTTTTTGCCACGGCCAGGCCCGGGATCTGGAGATTGGAACAACAACGGCAGCAAGTGAATCCAAGGCACGCCAGGATCTGAATTATCCAAAGGATAATAATATGGATATTATCCAAAATATCAATGTATATCCTCTGTGCAGAGCCACTCCAAAATCCCCTCCTACTTCATGGGCAGGAAATGCACAGCACTGATCATGACACTGCATCTCACACAGCACTCAGGTGGGATTCCTCAAGGCAGGGAAGTCGCAGCTGGAGAGGAGAATGTTCCTCTCTGGTTTTTTAAAGGAAAATAAAGAGGTGCCACAGGCTAATTGGTCCATAACAGAGACAGATGACAGATTGGGAGGATTTAAATTGACATTTGAGGATTTGGATTTGCTGCAGGAGGGTTGGGATTCCTCCAAGAAACCCTTCCATCCACAGCACACACTGAAACCCAAGCAGGAGAGGAAGCAGCTTGGAAAAGGCTCCAGGAAGGCACAAACTGGGATTTTCTGTTAAAGAAATGCAAGAGCAAGGAGCCAGGCCCAGCAGGGCACCAAAGCTCCTGCATGGAACATCTCTGTCCTTCCTTGGTGGCCTGTTCTGATGTCCCTGGCCCTGATCCTCCACGGCTGCAGAAGGAATCTGAATTCTTTGGGAGCTGCAATCACAGAATCCCTGAGGTCCTTTAAGGTCCCCAAGGTCCTTTAAGGTCCAGCACCACCACACTCAGCACTAACCCACACCCCAAGTGCCACATCCACGGCTTTCCTCAACACTTCCAGGGCTGGTGACTCCACCACTGCCCAGGACATCCTGCTCCAACGCTTCACAACCCCTTCCCTGAAATTTCTTTTCCTCAATATCCAACTTAACCCCCCCAGCACAACCTGGGAGAGGCTGTTTTCCTTTCCTCACCTGGGAGGAGAGACCGACCCTCACCTGGCTGCAACCCCCAAAGCATCCAGCAGATGCTTCTGGAATGTTCAGGAGGCCTCAAGCAGGAGGAATTCCTGTTGTGGTACCTCCAACACCCCAAGGGACAAACCATTCTCAAAGGACAAAAGCAACCTCTGCTCCCTGCCTAAGGACACCCATGGGTGCTGCAATCCAGATCAGACTTCACCTACACACAAAACTTTGTTAAAAAACAATGAAAAAACCGTTTTATGGTGGTCATGTCCCTTGATTAACAAATAAATTATATCATAGCTGGGTTCCCTTTATTAATGAACAAAAACACTGATAAATTATATCATAGCTGGGTTCAGTTAGAAGGATCTCAAAAGATCATCAAGACCAACCCCTTGTCCTTGGGGAGGACTTTCTATCTCTGGGAAAATAACTTTTTGTGAGGCTGCCCAGAAAGGTGACTAAAAGGCATCATTAATCATTAATTCTCCTTACAGAATTCAGAACAGCGGTTCACTTAAAATCAATTAAAGTTTTAATGTCACGATCAAACACTGAATTTTTATATTCGTTACTCCCCAACCACAGAACTCCTGGAAAAAGCTGTTTTATACAAAAAATGTCACACTTAAGACTGACCTACTTTACAAATGCAAGAATAAAAGAAAATATTTAATCTAAGAGTGATCCAAAGCTTTATGAAGTGTTTGAAGTTGCAGCGGGTGGAGCCAGAGGATGGAAACTCGTCTGAGGAGCCGGAGCTGTAGCCATGAAATAGAAGCTGTGGCCAGAAGAAAGCTGTAACTTCAAGAGGGATGTGACAGGGGAGGAAATCCCCCAGCCCCAAGAAAGGAGAGCAGATTAATCACTTTGTTTTACACGGAAGGACAGCTCAGCAAAGGCCCCGTGACTCTCCTGGTAACGCTCTGCTCCCCCGAGACATCGCTGCGGAGAAAACGACTTTTCACCCCACAGCAATAAAAACAAGCCCTGACTTTCAACTGCAGAACCAAATCACTCATCCATATAAACATTTGTGCATTTTTCCACTCAGAGACAAAAATCAAGAATTCTGTGGCTTATGGCACTCCCAACCCCCTGATGCCAAAGACACCTGGAAGCTCAGCCTGGCTCTGCAAACCTTCCCAGGGTTTCAAACTGGCTCATTTAAAACAGAAAAATAGATTTCCTTTTATTCCCTAAAGGTCACACAGTTATTTCTGCCAGCTCCAGAAGTTCAGCTTCTGAAACTAGAAAACAGAAAATAGAAAGGGGGGATGTCTCCAGCTATTTAAATCAACAGACTTCTGAGGAAAGTGGCATTTAAAACTGCTGCCCCAAAGGCAAACGCTGAGCATCCAGCTCCACGTGTTTGCACAAGAGTGACAATGACTGCACCCACAGCAACCCAAAACATTCCCCAAATGCCGAGGTGAGGGAGCAAACACTGCTGCCCTCATGGCAACAGGAGTGACAAAGTGGTGACACAATTGCCACCGAGCCCGTCCCCTGTCACCAGCACGGGAATCACAACGGGAACATTGCGGAATATTGAAGGAAGCAGCAAATTCCAGCAACTTCCACCTTCCAAACTCAGGTGTTGAACAAATCCCCTGCAATCCCACACCTCGAGGAGGAGGAACAAACCCTTCAGGAGGTCAGGTAACAATTGTTGCCTCCTCAGGAGTTGTTTGATGGAAGGACAGGCTGGTAGCAGGAGTGAGCAGGATGTGACATTTGTCCCTCTGATCATCCACAGCTCCTCTCTCCTTCCCTGGCTCCTCCACAACCTCACCCAGACACTGAAAATGAAGAAGGCAAAACAGCCCAGGGGTTTTGCACCCCCACTTGATGAACTCAGCCCAGGGGGGCTCTGTACAGGTATTTTACAGGAATTCTTTCCAGCATACACAGGTGCAAAAATCCCTGGAGCAAACATACCAATCCAGTTAGGTATGTGTAACTTCAGTGCCAGTTGTACTTAAAAGCACACATCTGGACCATGGTGGGATGACTCAAACTGCTCAGCAGAGCTGTGAAGTGCAGGAACTCTGCAAGGAAGGAAAACAGTATCCAAACAATGGGATCCTGAAGGCTGAAAGTCTCCCAAAAAAATTAAAAAAAAAAAAGAGCCAGGTTTGTGCTTTCTAGCACCTTTCATTAATGAAAACTGCTCTGCTCACATTTTCCTTCCCATCTGATTGCTCCTGGCAGATGGAATTTAAGCACCAAATCCCTTTGGAGAAGTGACCTGGGAAGAATTCCATCAAATTTCCATCAAGAATTCCATCAGCCACCTAATGAGCAGGACAAGGGGTCGCTCTGGAACCTGTCCAAACGAGGGAATTGCTTCATTAGCACCAGGAAACTTCCCAAGCCTCCTCCTGTGGCCATCCTCACACTGCCACATCCCAGCTGAAATCCAAACCTGGACAGAAATCTTGTGCTGTCGTGGTTTAAGCTTGCCAAAATCTTTGGAGGGTGAGGATTTCACGTGGCATCAATTCTCCAACAGAAGAATTCTGTATCAGATCTGCCACAAGAAGGCTGATGTTGTTTAAGTTTCTTTTCAAATTCCATCATTAAAACACTTTTACATTTGTGAGGGCACGAGGTAAATTTCTGTCTGTGCAATACAAAGCATTAACTGAGTTCAAAAATTCCAGATCACAATAAACAGAGAGTTTAAAACTTCATCTCATTTTTAAACCTAAGTCATTTCTTCCTAGGGATTTAAAGCCTTCAGGGAGCAGTGTTTGAGGACAGTGCTGCATCATCAATGCTGACCTCCTAATCCAAGTGTTCAGTTTTTATGTAATTACACAGAACCCTGGGAACCCGAGGGAAAGCCTCCTCCTCCTCCACCCAACATCTCCGATTCACAAGATAAGAATGCAGTGTGTGCAGAGCTGCTCCAAAAAAATCAGATTATTTCATTTTCCAGCATGAAATTAGATATAATTTCCCCCTCCTTTCTAAGAAGATCCTCTAATTTGTGTAACATTTATCAAGAAGTTCAATATTAACTGAATATTAATATTAACTCTGAGCTGCCCATGGGCAGGCTGAGGAGGGAATCCCAACTCTGCTTTCTACACCTGAATCATTTCCTTGGGAAAACAGCATGGCTGTAATTATAAAAGCACACAGACATAAAAACAGAGAAAATTGATGGTTTAAACCAAGGAGTGGTTTAAGGAGATTTCATCTCACCCTTTGAGCCTGAGCTGAGGATGTCCCTGGTGACACAGGGCTGGTGTCACAGCCTGTGCTGCTGTGTCACTGAGGATGTCCCTGGTGACACAGGGCTGGTGTCACAGCCTGTGCTGCTGTGTCACCGAGGATGTGCCTGGTGACACAGGGCTGGTGTCACAGCCTGTGCTGCTGTGTCACTGAGGATGTCCCTGGTGACACAGGGCTGGTGTCACAGCCTGTGCTGCTGTGTCACTGAGGATGTCACTGGTGACACAGGGCTGGTGTCACAGCCTGTGCTGCTGTGTCACTGAGGATGTCACTGGTGACACAGGGCTGGTGTCACAGCCTGTGCTGCTGTGTCACTGAGGATGTGCCTGGTGACACAGGGCTGGTGTCACAGCCTGTGCTGCAGATCCCCTGGCAGCAGAGAGATGCACAGGCAGATTCCCCAGTGCTGGGATGCACAACAAACCCATCTGGATTCCATCTGCAGGGCCCAGACACCGCCGTGCCCAGGAGACAGGCGGCACAAAGGGCTGCAGCAGTAATGAGGAACAGGGAGCTGATGGCAATAAAGTCACTTCAAAGCTTTGCAGGGGCTCCCAGCTCAGGTTTGAACACGGTTCACAGAGGGCTCACAGCTGCCACGTCCCCTGGTGAGCTCCAACCTTGGACATTTCCAGGGCTTGGACATCCCTGGGCACCTGGTGAGCTCCAACCTTGGACATTTCCAGGGGCTGGACATCCCTGGGCACCTGGTGAGCTCCAACCTTGGACATTTCCAGGGGCTGGACATCCCTGGGCACCTGGTGAGCTCCAACCTTGGACATTTCCAGGGGCTGGACATCCCTGGGCACCCTGTGCTGGAAGGAACCCCCTGATCACACCCTCACGTCTGTTGTTGGTGGAATTGGGGCTGTTCCATGCACACAGGACAGCAGAGTTCGGCAAACAGATGAATGCAGCAGCTGCTCAAACCCCGAGGGTCTGAGGTGCTTTGTGAGCCTGAACTCCAGCACAGGCTCTGGGCAGGGAAGGAGAACTCAGATGATGCCACAGCAGATCTCAGAAACAGCCCAAGGGCTGCACCAACAGAGATTTGCATTTTTTCTTATCAGGACAAGTGGACTAAGGCAGTGTTCAAGCACAAAATCCAAAATAAACTAGGAAAAAGGGTAAAAAAGCTAAAGAAAAGGGTAAAAAAGCTAAAGAAAAAGGGTAAAAACAGCTAAAGAAAAGGGTAAAAAACAGCTAAAGAAAAAGGGTAAAAACAGCTAAAGAAAAAGGGTAAAAAGAGCTAAAGAAAGTTAAACCAGATGACCAGATGGGTCATCTGAACACACTCAGTACAGATGACAGCACAGGTCAGTCAAAATGAGACATCCCTCAAGTCCAGCAAAGCCAGGATGTTCCATGAGGTTAAACAGAGTAATAAAAAAATACAGTAGAGTATAAATAGTAATAAAAATTAAAATAAATAGTCAGGACTGAGCACTCTAAAAATGAAAGGACAAACTGATCTGGAACTTCACTGCCCCAGCTCTGGCAAAAGGCTCCTCAATCCCCACAATTCCAGGGAATTCCTCCTCCAAGGGCAGTGGGTGCAGGGAACAGCACAGGACAGGAATACCCACCCTGCAAACCCCCAGCACTGCTAAAGCTGTCCCAAACTGCAATAACTGCTTTGGACCAGAGTCCAATCAAAATTCAATAATAAAAGGATTACACACAACAAAGATGTTTCACAGGTCAATCCTCTCCCAGACCTCCTTCCACCTCCTACCAAATTCCTGGTGCAGAGATCTAATATAACAAACTGAAAATGGATCTACATCAAAACACAGACAGAAGAAGAAGTTCAAAAGGTTTCATTGCTCACTCTGTTGAGGAAACTCAGAATCTTAATCAATGCAAACATCATTTAAGATGATGTTTTATCTTTTTTTTTTAAAGCTGTTAAAAATCAAAAGCACCAATAAATCCAATTTAAGCCATGGAAAAAAAAAAAAAAAAGAGGAATATCTTTCTAAATGCATGTCAGCCACTAAACCAGTCCAAAGTTGCCAAAACTCATCCTGTTTGCAGACAGATCAGCAGCATCCTTCCCAGGGGAGGTCTATTTAATCACTCCAGAAATTATTTCTTCCAGACAACAAAGAACCATTAGATTACTTAATTAAAGCCCCTGATTATCTCCAACCCAAAACAAGGGAAGGCAGAATCTAAAATAGGGGAGATTTAAGCAGCTGCCCTGCTCCTCATTACGCTTTGATTTCAATCAAGCACACACACGTCAAGCAAAGGGCAATAAATTACAAACATGTGTTGCAAGAAATGATCTTCACCATATTGCAAGTGGAAATCCCAGGCTGGAACTGAGTGGTGTAAGATATTAAACTTCCATCTGGGAATAATAACCCACTGAACACAAACATAGCAGGGCATTAGCTCCAGGCACTGCTGGGGTTAAAGCTGGCAGCAGGAGATGGAAATGGAACAGTTGTTTTTTTGGGAAAGTGACATGGATTTGGAGAAAACAGATAAATGAGAAATATGCTTGTTGTTTAACACAGAGATGGGAACTGAAACCTGGTGTTATTCCTCTTTAACCCAAATGAAAGAAAGGAAAGGTGGGGAACTCCAGAGACACTGAAACAGGTATTTAAGGCAAATTCAGTTCATGGGCACTGAGGGTTCAGCAGAATTGTTCTTCTCCAGGTACATGATTTTACTCCATGCAATATTACAAGACTTCCCTGAAGTCACTCAGTAGCCCCTAATCTTCTGAGGACAAAACTGAATTTTTAAGGTGGCTAACCAGCAAATCTGACTGGATTATTCCACACAAACTGTTAAATCCATGAACAGGCTGTTTCCCTCAAAACACCCACCAGAGCAGGTGCCAAGCCCTTGGGAAATGGCAAACACAATGCAGTGACTCACTGGATGTAGGTGGAGACTTACCACACCTGATGAACAGAGAAATCTAAAAAGGAAAGGTGTGTGGGCCAGATGGGAGCGACAGAAGGGAAATCTGAAGAGCTGGGAGAGGCCTGAGATGAGTTCTGTGAGATATCAGCACTTTCTGTGTTAAAGGTAAGGTGGGAGCTGGTCCAGGGGAGGTTTGGAGCACAGTGTGGAGAGCAGAGTGGGATGGAGATGTTCTCAGAAATGTTCTCTGTTTATCTACAGAGGCTGGAATGAGCAGCAGCAGGAGGATCTGGAAGCTCAGGAGTGAAGTGAGGAGGCTCCAGGGAGACCTGACTGGGGCTTCCCAGTGCCTGAAGGAGCTGGAAATACAGAAAGAGGCTTTGGACAAGGGCCTGGAGTGCCAGGACAAGAGGGAATGGCTTCCCACTGCCAGAGGGCAGGGATGGATGGGATTTTGGGCTGGAATTGCTCCCTGGGAGGGTGGGGAGGAACCAGCACAGGGTGTCCAGGGAAGCTGGAGCTGCCCCTAGATCCCTGGAAGTGCCCAAGGCCAGGCTGGACAGGGCTTGGAGCAGCCTGGAACACTGGAAGCTGTCCACAAAGCCACTGCTTGCTCTGAAAAACCCAGCAGAAACTCTCATTAGAGGAAAAAAATAAAGCCTGAAGAGCCCAGGAAATTCAGGCAGGCTGGGATCTGGTGTGATTTTGTACTCACTGTTACCTCTCCTCCATAAAACAGCAGCTGTGGTAACAGAGGCAGCTCAGAAACATTCCCTGCCCCATGAGGGACAGAATTAAGGGGCTGCTGGTGAGGAGCTGACGTGTCAGATTTGAGGCTTCTCCCTCAGCACCGTTCTCACCTGCAGCCACTGCACTTACTCGCTATTTTTTCAGAGAGAATTTGTGAATTCACATTTGTAGTGTGAAGTATCAATTAGCCTGGTGTCCCTGTGAAGGATCTGTGTGAGCAGGCAATCCCAGCAGAGAGAACAGAAATGATGAAAACCTCTGCAGGTCAACTCAAAATGCACATTTTCTGCACACTGCCTACGGACTGACCCCTGCTCCTGGAGGGTGAACCTGGAATTCCACAAAAGAATTCTTTCCACAATGCCACCATTTATTTTTTTAATGCTGCTCAGCCAAACCTAAACCCACCTTGTCCTCTTTTCCTCCTCCACTTTTGGGATCACAACAGGTCCTGGATCCCCTCTGACCATTCCTGTCTGTAAAACTTCCACTGACAACCAGCAGGATGGAATTTGGAACAACCTCACCTTTTCCTTGCACACAACACACGAGGATTGTTATATAAAGGAACCCCACAGGCTGAGCAGGGCTCAGCAGATTCACCCCAGACAGAAAAACCTGCCCTGTGCTTTTCCTTCCAGCAAATTCCAAGCTGTTTAAAGGAGTTTTTGTATCCAGCCATGATTTCATGGTCATCTGAGCAGAGAGGGATTTAAAAAGACAACCTTGGTTCCACAAACCTCCTGATTTTCGTCTCAGGGTATTAAAAATCTTATTGCTCCTGTTCTGTTCTGCATCTGGGGAGAAACTGCAAACCTGGCTTTGCTGAACATGCAAAATTCCTTTCTTCCAGCCAGTTCAGATACCAATAACAACTGTTACTTACAAGAGAGGTTGGAGAGCTATGAAAACAATGCATGAAAAGAAGTAAAAATTTGATACCTGTAACAGAAGTGTGACGTCTAACACATTTGGACAGGCTACATTTACACTGAGCCACAGAATCCAGCAGGAAAAATTCCTTTTAACGTGCTCCTGTCAGCACTGTAACATGATGAACTACATCTAAGGCTGTGTTTTATCTCCCATTTCAGCCAACACCAAGCAGCAATCAAGTTTGTTCACTTTTTTTTAATGGTCTTTAGGCACCTCCCTAAGAAAGTGTCCCAGTAAAGACACAATTACTGGTTTATTTGGATTTGCAGCACTCACTGAGTAGTTTTAGCATCACTTTCCAGCCCAGCTCTGCTTAGGAGCCCACAGAGATTCACCTGATCACATCCCAAGGATTTGGAGGGAAGTGCAGTGCAGGACCAGTACTCACAGAAAAATTCTTCAGCTGATAACTCACCCAGACAGCTCCCTACTGCTGCTTTAAAAAATCCTGCTCTACATTTATCTCCCACGTGCTCTTTTAATTCCTTTTACACCTCTTTAATAAAAAGACAGGGCCTGAAAGAAGCCCCCTGCAGCAGAAGGAGCTCGATCCCTGTGCAACTGCTGCGTTTCAGTGTTTAGTTTTGTTTTTCTGGGAGATGTGAGAGTTGCTGCTGCACACTGAGATTTTTTTTTAAGGGTACAGCCTTGAGGGAACGGAAAATCCAGATGATTTAAAGCTGAAGAGATGAAAAAGCAGCCAGGTGACGCCAGGACAGAGACGGCATCAATCTGTTAAAGGAGGTGGGAAAGCAGCTCAGCCAGGTCTGCTCACGTCTGGCAGCGCAAAGCCCAGCGCTGCCTGCCCCAGGGGACACAGACAGACAGACAGACGGACGGACAGACAGACACACAGACAGACACACGGACAGACAGACAGACACACGGACAGACAGACAGACACACGGACAGACACACAGACAGACACACAGACAGACACACAGACAGACACACAGACAGACACACAGACAGACACACAGACAGACACACAGACAGACACACAGACAGACACACAGACACACAAACACACACAAACACAGACAGACAGACAGACAGACACACAGACAGGGCTCTGAGGGTAGGACTGACATACAAGTCTCTGTACTGGTCGAAGGCATTGTTGGCTTCCACCTCCAGCTTGCGCAGGCGAGCCGAGGGCATGGCACCGTCCTCCAGGGGAGGGTCGTACTTGTTGCTCCAGGGTGACCTGCCAGGGGGACAAGGAAAGGGACAGTCAGAGCAGGGGACACCAGAAACAGACAGACAGACAGACAGACAGAGCCTGCCAGAGGTGTCTGGACACCACTCCCAGGGATGCCCAGGCTGGGATTGTTGTGCGAGGCCTGGATGCTCCTTGGGGGTCTCTTCCAGCTCAGGACATTCCATGGCTTTAATACTGAATATATTCAATATATTTTAATATTGAACCTTTCAGGTCTGATCTCACCCACAGATGCTGAAATCTCATTAAAAAAAAAAGGTGCTCAGAGCAATTTAGCTGTGAAGAACTGCACCCTCCACAGCCATTTCAAACAAAACAAAACAAAAAGGAGACACTGAGCCCTCAAAACTCACCTGGGGACCATCCCCAGGCATCAGGATTTTCTATATAAAAAATATCTCTTGGGTTTCAATCTGTTCCTTCTTATGTATTCAACAACAAGGCTTCAGCTGTTGAACATGAAATATTTAAAAGTGTTTTCATGCAAATACAAATCGATTGTGTAGTTTATTTGGGATCTGACAGGATCTGAGCCAAACACTGCTGGCTATGATTAAGGTCCACATTTTCCTCCACTCTTCTGCTTTCAAATAAACTCTGCATTTAGCACAACGTTAGGGAACCCTTTGAACAGTCTGAAGGATTTAACAGGGTTTGTAAAGCTGCAGGTTTTACTACAATTTCTGCAGGTGTGGAGGAGATTTTTGTGTTCCTAATGAAAGATTTGGTATTAAAAGATTAATGGAACCCTTTGCCCGTCTGCTTGAGGCTTTTATAACCCCCATTCTGGAAAACTGAATTTTGCTTTTCATTTCCCCTTGGAATAACCAACTTACACATATCACAGCTGGCTTAAAGGAAAGCACCTCCACCTTCTCTCTCCCCTTTTCCCCACTCCTCCCAGCCCCTGGCTGCAGCAGCAGCTCCCAGTGCTGGCCACAGGGAAAAGCTTTTTCTCAGCAGCCCTGGGGAATTCATTTCTCACAAAGTCAGGGGTGGCTCTGAGTTTTTTGATGCAAAGCACAAAGCCCAGGCTCTGCTTTGCTTCCTTCACTCCTCCCAGCCACACCTGGCATGAAAAGGGAGAGCAGAAGTGGAGCTGTTGTGTCACAAACAGCCAGGTGATGTTTTCAGCTGGTGGCTCTCATCTCAGGGCTGGCTCCAGTTCTGGAAGCCTCACCAGAAGAAGATGGGGCTGGAGAGTGTCCAGGGAAAGGAATGGAGCTGGAGAAGGGTTTGGAGCACCAGGAGAGGCTGAGGGAGCTGGGAAGGGGCTCAGCCTGGAGAAAAGGAGGTTCAGGGGGAATTTCTGGCTCTGCACAACTCCCTGACAGGAGGGGACAGCCAGGGGATTGGGATTTCTCCCAGGGAACAGGGACAGGAGGAGAGGGAACGGCCTCAGGCTGGGCCAGGGGAGGCTCAGGGTGGACAGCAGCAGGAATTTGCCCATGGAAAGGGAGCTCAGGGATTGGAACTGCCCAGGGAGTGCCCATCCCTGGAGGAGTCCCTGGACATGGCACTCAGTGCTCTGGGCTGGTGACAAGGTGGGGATGGGTCAAGGTTGGACTCCATGGTCTTGGAGGGTTTTTCCAACCTCAATGATTCCAGAATTTTGTGATTTTAAACAGCTGATTAAAGTGTGATTGCTTTGGAGGGGAGTCAGGGGGCACAGGATTGTGTGGGGATGGATCTGGGACATCTCCAGTGAGGGATCCCCACACCCTCCCTGGGCAAGCTCCGGAGTGTGTGAGGTTCTTCTTCCCCATGTTCAGCTGGAACTCCCTGGGATCAGCCCCTGCCCATTCCCTGCAGACAGGGACAGACAGGGATCAGCTCCCCTCTCAGCTCTTCCTTCACTCCTTTACCTAAAACCTCGGAAATCCGGGAGAGATCCACATAAAATTCCTCCTGGTGCTCCTGCAGAGCCACTGTGAGATCTCCAAACTCCAAACCTCTTTCCTTGGCTGCAGGAAGAGCTGAGGGGCACAACAGACCCCTCCAGCTCGTGGCATTTTCATCCCATTCCTGCTGGAGCCAGCAGTGGCCTTACCAACAACAAAAAAAAAAACTCCCAGCACGGCCCAGTATTTTTTATTTCTGTGGAAATGCACTCACAACACATTTAAACACTTAACTGGAGGTTATTTGAAGAAAGACAGATGGACAAGCACTTAAATTTCCAAAGTCAGACCTCTAATTTCCCCAAAAGAGAATGGTTTGTGTTTCAGCTAACAGGTTTCAGTGTTGTTGGCCCCAAATTCCCCATAAGGATTCCATTTAACAGAGTGATCAAACACACTTCGAGTGGAAATGTATGGACAAAGTCAGGGACCTTGAAGTCTAATATTAAAAACAAAATAATTAATAAAAGCACAGCCTTCCCAATGTGGATTCCATGACTGTCTGATATCCTTCACAAACCTTTATTACTCCAGGAGCACTCACAGAATTACCTGTGAGATTCCCACAAGCAGGATTTGATAATATAGAAGAAAATAAAAACTACCTAAGGAGACTCCAAAAATCTTCTAGTCTGATCCACATTCAACACAGACCAAACTCTGTCTAAATATAAGGAAAGACTAAACTGCAGTGGGCTGAGCATTAGGAGATTCATTTCCTAGAGCAGCTTTTTTTTTCCAGGCAAATTCCCAGTTAAATTGTAAAGCCAGTGAAAAAACCCAACCCTATAAAACTGGACTCCCAGTGAGAAAGCCTGACTAGCCAGCCCCAGCTCTCCTGCTGAAGGAGAACAAGGCTCAGTTGCCCAGGGAATGCTTTGAAATCCTTGCATTAATGCTGAAAGAAATGCAATTTGCAGCCTGTGCAACACGAGGAAAAGGTTCTGCAGGAATTGGGGATGCAGGCAGGGAAAAGGAGAATTCCCTGGGATTTCTAATTGAGAGTGTGGCTCTGAAAAAAACGGCTGTGGAAATATCAAAAGCTTTTAAAAGCCCAGTGAACTCCTCCTAGATCTTGGCCTAATTGATTTAGTTTAAATTAGTGTATTAGTGTAATTTAAATTAGTTTAAGAGCCAGTTCCCTCTAACAACTGCAGATTTTATGGGGCACAAAGCAGTGTCTGGACACAGAATGGGATTTACATGCACAGGGCAGTGCTGCTGGGGTTTCAAAGATTTCTGCTGTGTGCTGAAGGAAAAGAATTTACTTCATGAATCAGAGCTGGGCCCAATCAATTCCAGAAGGAAGAATCACTTCAATCCAGAATGCCTGAATCAGAAGCCTTAGGAACAGGATTCTTTCATGCCAGCAATTTACACGTGGTGCCTGCTCTAGAGGAACAAATGAAAGAGCTTTTCTGAAACCTCATTGCTTAATAAGTCCTGAAAATTTCAAAGTGATTTTTAAATCTGAATTCCTCCTGCTTCCTTACAACTATTTAATACCTTCTCAGAAAGAGATGGGGCAAATTTCAGAGGCAAGAGGGACACTGACCTTAGAGGAAGGGCTGTGCTGTGCCCTAATTAAACCCAGGGGGTTATTAGTGATTGCACAATGTCCCATTACTGTCTAACCAGTGCCTTTTTCCAGTTCCCTGTGTCCCTGGTGGTTGATGTCCACAGCCTGAGCAGGATGCAGAGGGGCTCCAAGAAACATCACAACTTCAGGGAGAAAGCATCTCTTGAAAGATCAACAAGAAATTCGGGATTTAATCCCTCCTCCTGCATCTGCCAGAGGGGCTGCAGCTGTGTGGGGACATCTCCTGGGGGGCAGAAGCTCTAAACTCCTCTTTTATCTGCTAATTCAGATTAAATGCAAGTAGCTGCTAATGGGGCACACAGAATTAATGCAAAATGCTTTCAGAAGGCACCAGGCTCTTCTGTAGAAGGTTGGAATAGTTTCTAAATATGAGAGTAAAGAACCTGAGTGACACCTTTGGGTCCTGCCCCCTGTAACAGGTTATATTTTAAACAACTCATGAGGATTTACACTCAGCCACAATCCAGAGGCGCTGTCAAACTCTGCATCTGCTCCCATTCTAGGACATTTCCATGTTTTCTAGGACAAAATGAATCTCAGCATGTTCTCTGTGTAAATCATCACACACAGATGTGCTTCACATCAGAGAGGGACCTTCCCTGCAACTCAACCAATTCATCTCGGGTCCTTTACAAGCTCACCTGCTTCTGCAGTGATGAGCCAAAGGGAAAAAAAAAAGATTTGTTAAAAAATATTTTCTGAAATTCTGCTTTGAAACGCAGTTCTTGAAACATTCCGGCCGGATAAATGTAAAACACTGCATCAAATCTTCACAGAGCAAAGCCAGGTTCTTCCTGGAGATAATTCCAAGCATTAAAATGTAAATTATGGCACTGAAGCTACAAGTGGAAGCCTGAGAATCATCCCCAGAAGAAGCTGGATGGTTGAGCTGCTCATTCAGGACAGGAGATGAATGGGGTCGTTAGCTCAGCACCCTTCGTTAAGGAATCACCAAAATTTCTGGACTGTCAACTCTGACTCTAAAATTAAATATCTGGAACTGTGCCACTGCCACTACAACCATTAAGGAAAATCAGGCAATGTGAGAAAGGGGATGATTTAAATATAAATTAAAAACATTGTTCCTAATGGCAAGCTAGAGGAAAACACATTAAAAGAGAGAATCTGTTCAATGTGGCAGCCAAAACACTGAAACCTGATTGTACCATTAAAGGATTACAGCCCCTCCCACTTCAAAATTCATTCTATTGTAATTATACACAGCTTACAGGGCTCTAATATTTTCATTGTTTTTGTCTACAGTCCTCAGAATAAATCAGTTATTTTGGTAGATGGGGATTCATTTTCTTTGGTAAAAACCTGGGCCAAGATTTGCAAACGGAACTAACGACACCGAGTCCAAAATCAGTCAATTCCTTGCAAAACATGAATGAAAAGAGCCTTTCCCAGCTGGCAAATCCACCCTGTTTTGTACAAGCTGAAGATGATTTTGTTTAAACCCACAGCTTGCATCATCTCTTTTCTGTCATTACCCATTCCAGAGATTTTTATAACCTTGCAGAGCTCTAATTTCCTATCAAGGCCATTCCTGCGAGAGAACTGACTGCTTTTAAATCCAGGGAGAAATACATCCCTCACCCTGCTGTAGCAAGGTAACCACAGCACATTTTGGGCTCTAAATCTTTAAATAACTGCTATTTTTTTGGCTGAAATAAGAGGGAGAAGGGCCTGCAAGGCTTGGATGTCGTTCCCAGAGCAGCAGCTCTGGCTGGGAGCTCACCTGTACGAGTCCCCATCTCTGTTGTAGTCACACAATAGATAATCTTTCCCTACCACCTTGTCTCGTGCAATCTTCAAGGGCTGATCCACAGAGGAGAGGAGATCTTCACACAAGCTTGGGACCTGCAGGGTGGGAGGAAACAAAAAAAAAAACCACGTTAAGGCTGAAGGGCATTGGCACAGCTCAGATCAGGTTCATTAACAGCTCACATCTGCCCCAAACTCTGCAAGAAATCACTTCCAACGTGCCCCTATCCTCCAATAATTCCGGATTAATTTCAGATTAAAATTCAGATTTAATTCCAGATTTAATTCCAGATTAATTTCAGATTTAAATTCACATTTAATTCCAGATTTAAATTCAGATTTAATTCCAGATTAATTCCAGATTTAATTACCAAAGCCCTGGTGTGCTCCAGCACATTTCAGCACACTCCACGCTCGCTCTGTGCCAAGGCCAGCCAGAGCAGAGACTGTCCAGGGCTGATGGATAAAGATAAATATTTACAGTGCAGTGGCAATGAGGGAGCTGCTAAAGGAATCCAGCATCATCTGCTGGAGTGGAAGGGGGGCTGTGATGTCCTGCAGGGACATCAGACTCCATCACTGCACGCATTTCAGGGAATTTGCAGCCCCAGTCCATCCCATGGACCATCAATGATCATTCCTGAGTTGTTGGCATCAAACAATTAATTTTTGTGCTGGAAAAACAGTCCACATTTCAATGGGACTAAAGCAAAATGACTTTTCCCAACAACACAACACAGGATCACAGGACAAGTGGTAAAAGTTCTTGAACAGATGGGTAACAGTGTGCTGATAAAACAAGAAATAAGCAGTGTGCAATCTCTTTGAGACTTCACTCTGCATCATAGAGATGAAAACCTGACTGAGAAGATGAGGACAAAAGGCAATCAAGGGCAAAATTAATCATGAAGTGATGAATTCACAACTCATAAGAAATGAAAAGGGGAGGGAAGAACAAAGAAAACATGGAAATATGCTTTCTTCTCTTCAAGCCATTGACTCAGTGAATGGATTCACTCCATTTCAAAGGAAAGAAGCCTAGAGGAGAAAAACCAAATTTGGGGTGCAACAGGCCTGAAATTATCCCCTCTGCCCCTTCCTCCTCTTCCTCATTAACCATTCATTTTGGGCTGAGGCACAAAATTCCAGCCCAGCTGGATCCAGAGGGGACCAGTGGAACACATCCCTTGGCCAGGAACAGCCTCCTGGCTCTGACCTGCCTCTGGGATGAGCAACAGTGATGAAAACATTATTAAAAACTATTAAAAAAAAAAAAAAAGAATTGGGGGGAAGTGTCTTTTCCCAGCCTCTGTTTGCATTTTGCTTCTTTGGGAACAGCCTAATGTGGTGAAGCCTCGCTCTGCAATCCTCCAACCCCAAATATTCCCACAAGAAACCCCAAACCCCAGGCTGAGCTGATTCCCTCGCAGAAAAGCTGAATTTACAACCTTTATAAAAAAAAAAACAAAACAAAACAAACCACACAAGTAAACTTTTAAGATTGAATTTTTAAGAACAGCACCTGGTGTGAGGTTTCTGCAGGGCTCAGAGCACAATCCCACATTGACCAGAAGGAACTTGTAACCCCTTGTTTCTTTAAGATGCCATCTCTTCAACTAAACTTATCTGTGGATGATTTGCTAACAAATATTCATTTGCAGGGTGTCTCTTTCCCAATTTCTGAGGGCTGTGGTTATTCCTGCAGCCATAACAGTGACTGCATTATATCACACATTTATTATATAAATAATATATATATATTGCAGAATATAATGCTGCACTGTATTATAACCCCCCATTGTAAAACAAGCTGTAGATCCCCTGTCTCCTCGGTACAGACACTCCACAGGGCTTCAGGCAATCCATTCTTTTCCCCTTCTGCTCTTGCAGAATGAAAACTCTCTCATCTGATTTGGAAATATCAGAAAATTTCTATAGTATTTATAAAAAGAGAAGATATTCCAGCTGGTGGAACTACTCGTGTAATTTTAATTATTGTAAAAGCACCTGAGTGTGGCACAGTTACCCCAAAATGTCATTTTTATACCATTTATTGCATCAACTGCACTTCCTAAGAATTAATTCACAATTTGTGCACGCTGCCTTTCCTCTTCTACCCTTGAAAACTGCTTACAAGGCAAAGGCACTCATTTGAACAAGGTAATTTGCAGCTTTAAACACTTCAGCTTTATGTTCATGAGACTGTGATTCCTTCTGAATTTAAGTCCTTAGGATTCTTTTCCATGTCAAGTGTTGAATCTTACTAAAACATTTAAATTGCTGTTGTGCACATCCAGACTCCTGCAGGGTTTAGTTTATCTTCTGATCCCACCAAAGGCAACTCTGTTTAGAAAAACCCTGAATTTTCAACCTCAAAAAGTGGATTTGCATCATTATTTTTTCTTTTAAGGCTCTTCTGTGTTAACCAAAGAGCCAAAACTCACTCAAGGTGCCTGAGCACTTTGGAATTTTGACTTCAACTTAGAAACACAAGAATTAAGGCACTCCTCAGGCCAAACTGAAATGAAAAGCAGGGACTTTGTTCCATCCATCACAAAAACGTGACGCAAACACCGCAGGTTTGTTTTTGAGGCAAAGCCTGGGCTCCCACCTTTGTTCTGACACAATCTTTTCCCACTCTGAGCACTGGCAGGTCACAAGAAGAACACAATCTGCACCTTGTATCTTCAGCTGAAGGCCAGCTTTAATTCTTGGTCCCCCCAGATCAGTGGCTCTCAGGAAGTGAGACCACCCTCAATGTAAATTAAAAAGAAAAAAAAAAAGGAGGATATTGGTGGCTCAGCCTGGAAGAACAGCAGCATCATTCAGGAGGATATTTTTTTCCTGAGGAGATACACAAAGGATGTAAAGAGGAAAGAAAAACTGAATGAGAAAGTGAGGGAAACGTGTCCAACAAGGATCCTGTTGTCCCCTGTAACCAAATTCTCCAGCAGAGCTGCCCCAGGTATGTGGACAGTGTTTTAATTAAGGCAACTGCTCTGCTATCAAGACAAATAATCCCTTGTGCCAAAGTGGAAACTGGATCCTTTTTTTGGAGTAGCTAAGCTCAATCATTCCTCCTGGACTCCTTGGTTGGATGAGCTTATTAGCAATTAAACAATTGGATTATTTTTTGAAGTATTTTTAAACAAGTATCTAAAAGCAAGAGAGGAGTGATACCTCAGTTCTCTGTGTCTGACACAGAGTCCCCATCCTTGCTTTGAGCACCAGGAATGGCATCAAATTCTGCACTTCACACACTCAGGACAGCCAAGATTTTGGCTGTGTCCACTCCAGGTGGCTGTTTTCTTCCACAGCCTGGACTGAAATGTACCACACATCTGAAACAGCAACACTCCTGGTGTACCACTCCTAAGAAATAGTCTTTTTCCATATTTATTTACAGGTCAGCGTTACTGACCTCCACAGGAACCTTACACACTGGAAAACCGTGCTAAATGCAGCAAAATTAGAGATTATATGTTTTTTTTTCCTCAAAGAAGCAGAAGGAACAAGGGGAAACAGCTTCAAAATGAAAGAAATTAAGTTTACTTTAGAAATTAGAAAGAAATTCTTCCCTGTGAGGGTGGGGAGGGCTGGCACAGGGTGCCCAGAGAAGCTGTGGCTGTTCCTGGATCCCTGGAATTGCCCAAGGCCAGCTTGGATGGGGTTTGGAGCCACCTGGGACAGTGGAAGTTGCCCCATGGGACTGGGTGATCTTTAAGGACCTTTCCAACCCAAACATTTCTACAATTCTGGGAAGATGAGGCAAACTTCAACCAGCCAAGGAGATCCATCTGTGTTTTGAACCTGCAAGGTACCTGAACCTGCAGATATCCGAACACACATGTGATGAGAGAAGTTTTTAATTAAAAGCCCCATCCCACCACAAAGTGATTATTTTTATCACATGAGAACTTTAAACATTAAGGGAGGACAGAAGCTCTGCTCCTGTGGCTTGAGGAAACCACTCAAACACAGAAAAGCCCTGACCCTCTGACAAAATAACCCTTCTGGCACACCTCCAGCTCGGATCCTTCATCTAATAAAACGTTTTTGTGATGTTTCAGAGTCCTTTGCACGGCCTCAGAGTTTCCTGTTCCTGCAGAAGGCAGGCACAGCCCAGCAGATGTTGTGGAAAGTTGAGAAGGAAGCCTGGCTCCACTCATCTCGGGCCTAAAACCACCACTAAAGTCACTCCCACAAATCCACACAGTGCTAAACCTTCATTTGATCCATCCATTCATTTGGACCAAATCAATTTGGTCACCATCATCAAGCTTTGTTTATGAAATGATAATTAAATGGACTTTTGTGTTCAGACAAGATAGAATTGATACTGGAAAAAAGCTCTGTGTTATTCATCTTGTATTCTGAATTTCAGCACTGCAAGAATTGGCAAAACCAAAATTAAGCCAAATGAGCTTTTTTCTGGAAAAAGACAGATGTTAACGAGGTTGCAAATCCAGGTTTGTTAGCTATATCACATTAATTACAGAATGTTTGAATTCAGCTCGAGGAACTGCATTTAAAAAGATGACAACCATTCATAAAACAGGATCCTTGGCTTTCTTCCTGTGCTTTGCTGGATAAAAGTGGGGTTTTTTTTGCTGGATTCCCCTTCTGAGAATCAAAAAGCAGCCACAGAGTGACCTGCAGGTGAAAGCTCCTGTATCCTGTTCCCACTCCCAGGAGCCATCCAGATATCTTGGGAAACCCTGACTGCTTGTGTCAGAGTCCAGCTGGGCTTGGGGATATCCAGCAAGGATTTAGGGATATGCAGGAAATATTCTCTCCAGTGATATTGCTCTATCTCAGCCTTCCCCTCCATCCTTTAAAGAGGTTAGGGAGGTTTCCAGCTAGGATTCATCTTCACACACACGCCCTTCAAATGATATTTAAACTGGTATTTTAAGGGTCTCTAACATCAGCAGTGCAGTGGCAGGAGCCTGGAAGACAAAAAAAGGCTTAAAAATAGAAAGAATAAGTTATATAAAGGCAGAATTGAAATTCCCTTTTCCAATCTCATGCCAAGAAGTGGGGCTGCTAGCTCTGAGCCAAGCACCACATTAACAATTTACATGCATTAATTGCTATCTCCAATTACCATCAAGATATCCAGAGGTAATCTTTGCTAGCTGGAAAAGCTCCTGCTTACAGCCACTCACTCAAATGGAAAAAACTTGCTCTCAACCACTATAAATTTATTCTGAGAGCCAGAGCCCCTTTCTTTAGCCAATAATCCTTGTGTTAGAAAACTGCCACAGGTCAGCAAGTCCAGGCAGAACAGCAGGTCAAAAACTCAGCTCTGAGCCCACAGGGCTGTCAAAGCACTTCTGCTTCCACCACCTTCTTTTTCAGCTTTCACTGGATCTAATTTTTTTTTTTTTTTTGTTTAAAAACATCTCCCACCCTCGCCAGACGCTCAGCTGGCCATCTGCATCCAATTATTTTATCTCTCCCCTGCAAGTCCTGCTCGGGCTCTTGGACTCCAAACACAAAAAGCTCCAGTCACATTCTCATGTTCTTTATGGTCTGTGCAGCCCAGGCAGTGCAGTTTGCCTGGGGGTAAATTCTGGAGCTTCATAGATCTTCAGTGACTGAAAGCTTGCAAGCAGATTTAAATATCTCAAAATCATAATTTTATACATTTTAAGATTCATCTAAAAAGTAACAGGTTCTACTAAAAATACTTCAGTATTCCCCTGTGATGAGAAAGGAGAGCTGATCACCTCCCAGATCTTTAATTGCAAACAGAGCCTCAAAAAAAATAACCAGCAAAGTTATGACTGCTGTGTCTATAAAGAATTCTCACTTTATTTCTTCCAGGGCAGCATTACTTGGTTCTGTTAAGCTTTCACTTTTGGGAATGGCTGCTGTTTCAATACCAATCTTACTGGGAGAAGAGAGGGAAAAAGCTGTGGTTGTGAGCTCTCCTGGCAAATCTAGGACCATTTTCTGTCCCCACTCCATGCCAGGCATCTGATTTTCCTGAGTCAGCTAGATTTTCCATCTAATTTCTATTATACACACCCAGGCAAACATCCAAATTAAACAGTCAGCAGGAAATTTGTACTTGCTCAAGGAACCTGCTTAACTTTCACCAAGACTGAGAGTGCATCGACTTCCACGCCACGAGTCAAAGCCATCGAGGCAATAAATAATAACATAAATAAATAAACAGATCAATAAATCCAGTTTCCTTCCCCCTTTGCCACCTCAAAGACACACCACTGAAGCTGTCTGAAGAAAACACCCCACAAAAGGAGTCTGGAGGTTGTGACTCTGCTGCTGAGGTGTCCAGAAGCTGATTCTTCTTTGGGATTTCTCTTGGAAAAAGAACACCTGAAAGTACAGAGGGCTGATTTTCTGTCCAGCTGTCCTGAAGAGAAAGGAAGCAGGAGGAAAATGGCCATGGATTGTTCTGATCTTTCAGGATGAGCTGCTCAGCCACTCCAAGCACTCATCCAAGCGCTGTCACTACACAGAATAATTCAGGTTGAAAAAGACCTTGTCACTACACACAGAATAATTCAGGTTGAAAAAGACCCTGAAGTTCATCAAGTCCAACCTTTGACTTGGAGCATCTTCACAACAAAACCACTGCAGAGCAGTGCAATCACCTTCCTCTTTTGGGACCTTCCTTCCAGCTTGGACTCGGCCCACAGGCAGATCTTCTGAGGCTCAGTTTCAACAGGAGCTCCACGGAAAACTATTCCAATTTAAATTAGTTGCCCTTAAAAAGGCATGTGCTAACAGCAAACTCCTTCTGTGGAGATCCACAAGTCCTCCTGTACATTCTGACAGCCTCTGAGTGGTGCACTGACAAATAATGACTACCTGAACCCCAAGCAGAGCATTCCATGCCAAGTCCCACTTCCAGCACCACGCACAGCTTCTTCCAGGCAGGACTTCTGCAGTGCTGTGATTGACAAGGTCTCTAATGAACTCTAATTGGAGCCTCAGCAGCCTGAAAAACCCAACAACAGATGTGGTGAAAGGGCAAACCACAAACTGTTTTGCTAATGAATGAAAAGTGTCTGGGCTGATGAGGGCCAGTGACCCAAAAATTCTCTTCTTCCACCCCCTCTTTTGCTTCATGTTGGAGTCTGAGGCATTTCCCTCGTCACCACAACACTTGGGGGCAGTCATGGACAGTCCTGGATAATCCTGGACACAGTCCATGTATTCAGTTTGGGATCAAGATGCTCTTTTATGAGCCACAAGCAGCAGAACATGGAGAGAGTAGCAGGCACCTCAGGGAGGGAATTCAGTGTGCTTATTCTTCCCAGCAGAAACAGCAGTGGTTTTAAACTGCCAGAGGACGAGGTTAGATGGGATATTTGGAAGAAATTCCTTCCTGTGAGGGTGCTGAGGCCCTGGCACAGAGAAGCTGTGGCTGCCTCTGGATCTCTGGAAGTGTCCAAGGCCAGGCTGGACGGGGCTGGGAACGAGGTGTTCTCATGTCCCTGCCCATGGCAGGGGGTGTGACTCGAGCTTCACCAAACCCAAACCATCCTGGGATTCTAGAAGGGAGATGCCAGTTTCTCACTGTCTTAATTTATAAAACTCTTTACACACAATGACATTTCTAAGCCATCTTCTCTCCTTCCAATGGATCTTAAGCAAGCAGCCACCATCAGTCTGGAGATCAAGTCCTCTAAAAGGACCATGGCAAACTGAGCTGCAAACAGACTTTGAGTAATACCCTAAACTTCACACCAAATATTGCCATGAGCCTCTGCTTCACACCCACTCCACCCTGCCAAGGAAACACAGCACAAGGAAGCCAAGAAAGAAGTCAAGGTGCCACGTTTTACAATTCTCCCCCAAATTTAATCAACCTGGACCATTCTGCTCTTGTCTAACCCGTGGAGACTTCAGGTCAGGCTGAGAGTGGCTGCAGAACAGGTCTGCAGGTGTCTCAGCAATAAAGGAATGGTGCTGGATTTAACAAATGATTTCATCTCTGCCCCAGAAGAGGGGCTGCAGTGCCTCGTGTGGGGGTCACAGACCCTCCTTCTAACAAGCACCAAACTGGTCTGGTTCGTGTTATGCTATGAAAAGGAGCCCAGGGAGCGTGTTGCTGATGGAAAGCATGTAGAGCACTAATGAGCACCATCCAAAAGTAATTCCAGCATTTAGAGGTACCCAGCAATTTTCTGAGTCATTAAAAAACCTCAGACCAATTACACACTCCAGCTTACCAAACAACTCCTTGTTTTGAGCGGTCCTGGGAGCTGCTCAAACCCCAATACTCGCCCAGTCCTCCCAATTTCATCACAAAACCAACCATGTCACACCAGATCAGATCAGTGATTTAGTTACTTGTGTCCTACCTCTGGCAACAGCCACAAAAATGACACTTTAGTTTTGGGGGCACAGATGTAGCCAATTACTAAATGGTTTCAAGAGAGAGAAATAATCTCTTCCTGCAGGGAATCATTTATTTCCTGACACCCAGAGCTCTCTTACCTGTACCTTGGCACACAGAAGTAAAAGAAATGTTTAGAGTTTGATAAATTTAAGCCAGCCACAACTTTTTGACTGTAGCTTCCCAACCAAACTTCTGCCTGCTGAGCAGCTGCTCTTCTGCACAAATTTAGAAGCTTAAGGTCAGAGATAAGCCATGTATTTAGACTGGACAATAGAACCCAGTTTTCCCACTAGCAGACTCTGTATAAATTAAATCCATATTTCAGGAACACCTTCAGTTTCTCCAGAGGTAACTGTGCCACACACTGTTTTAAGCTGGCACCAAACGGGCATCACAAGATGTGTAACGAGCCTAGAAATCCTTCTAAAGTCAGTTTTCTTCCCCAGCAGTGTGTAAAGGACAACAAAAGTCCCAGGAACGAGCAGAAAAAAAGATATCAGACACAAGATGGTCAGCCAGGTTTGGTTTTTGCCATTAGACTGCAGAACATCTGATAGAGCACAAATTATAAATAGATTTGGGTGTTCTCCAGAGATTCTGCAGCGTGTGGGGCAGCACAGCTGCACACCCCAGGCTGTTCAGCAGGAGGTAAAAGGGGCTGCATCCATCCCTACACACTGCCCCAAATTCAAACAGCAGCCTCCCACCTGGCACCGAGCTCGTTAACAGAGCTGCTAATGACCCCTCACCCCTAAGTGTCTTTGCAGCCCAAAACAATCACCTGGATTCCTGACGTGGCTTGGTTGGTTGTTCAGCCTTGCCAAAGGACAGAGGGACAGACAAATCCCTTGTGGGGACAGCATCCAGTACTCACCAAGTCAATGAGGTCGCTGAGATTCTTCTCTATCTGCTGCGGAGGCAGACGCCTCATCAAATCCAAGGCACAATCCAGCTGTTGGTCACTCTGCAGGAATAAAAAGAGCCCTCAGTCACAAGGTGGGCAGGGAACACAACACACAGCTCCCAGTTCTCAGCAGCTTTGCGTTAATTCAGGTAAAATTCATTATATTTCATTGTGGGTTATTGATTTGGTAATTTAACACCGTGCAGTTGATGGAAAGGAGTTTGGTCTTTGCCTCACCAAAACGCTCCCAATGTTTGTGTAAGTGTTTAATGTGTTGTTTTTCCACACTATCTCAATAATAACCTGGGTTAGGGAACTGAAAGTTCCTTCTCCCAAAAGGAGGTTTAACACTTCCTCGTTTGCACTGATCAGCTTGAGATAACCAGCATCCAAGATAAACTCTGATCCACTCCAGAGCTCCCTCTCTCCTGCAGCTTTATCAGCAAACCAGAATGAAACCAGGAGTTAAACCAGAATGAAACATGCACATGAAGCATAATCCATGATTTCCTCCTTCCTACGAAACACCAAGAGCTGCCTGTGTCTAAAGAAATCAGGGACATCAAAGTAACTTCAATAACTTCGAGTTAACACAGAAACTCTCTCCAAAGGGCTCACTGTAGCTGGTCTCACAGCAACTCTGACACAAAGAAACACCCTTAAACTCCACTGCAGGGTCAGAAAATGTGCCCCAGACACTTGAGGAGCTGAACCAGGATCCTGACATAACCTTTAGCTGTCCTTTTCACCAACAGACACAAACAGACGCTTCCCTGCTGACCTAACAGCACCCAAAATCTCCCCAAGCTCCTTTGATCCCAGGTCAGGTGAAGCACAACCAGTTTGTTTTTACTGCTCCTCCCTTCCTTTTTCTCTTTGCCATTTCCAGCCACCCAAATCCCACAAGCTGAGGTTTAATTTCACCCTCTCGTGTTCTGTCAAGCTCCCAAAGTGTTATTTAAAAACAGCTCCAATACTAACACAGTTCCATTATCACATTACTCAAGGCAGCAGCCCCCAGGACAGGGAGAAACAGGAAGCCAAGTTTCCTGCAATTAAACTAAACCTGTGGAATGAGGGAAGGAGGAGGAGGGAGAGCTGAGTTTAGTGGACATCCATGAGGAAGTTGTTCATTAGATGGCCAGGGGAAGGGAACTCCTCACTTTTAGCTACTGAACTCTCAGTAGTTAGAGTTTTCCTCCCTAATTTGCCCTAAACTAGGACAAACCCCAAGGACAGAGGTTTTTAGGTGGTCTGTAACTGCAGGGGATCTCTCTTCCCTGCCATCTCTTGCCTCCAGGATGGAAACCTGGAATGTTGTCACAGGGTCCTGCTCCTCATGGGAACGCTTCAGGGAGTGCTCTGTCCTCCTCTGCCAGCTGGGATTGTTTAAAACACAAAAAAGCCTAGGGAAGGATGTTAAAAACCACCACAAAAGCTGCAACCCCAGAGCATTTTACAGGGAGGCAAACTGATAATAAAATACACTGCATGAAGGAGTGTATCCACACTTGCAGTGTTCATGGATAAACCTGGAGTGACCATTTTTACCCAATATATATTCAATAACAGCTGTAAACCACACGAGCAGGATTGTTTAAGGCAGAGATTCTCCAAGGGGTTCACACACAGCTGACATACATGGCTGTGAGCAATGGGAAAATAAAAATAAAAATAAAAATATGCAGGCACACACCATGCCTGGTATAGTGTATTTCCCTGCTATCCAGGAGGTAAAACAGCAAGGCTGAGCAGCAGGACTCCTCAGTTTCTCACAGAGCATTTAGGTAATTAAACAGCCTGCCAGCAGATCTCTAAAAGCACCAGAATAAAGGCAGCCTCTGCTGCAGTTGTGTCCCTAAATCTGTGGTTATACAGTCGCTTTAATCCGGCATAAATCCGGCTGGAATGGTCAAAAAGGCAGCACAAACTGAGAGATTACAGAGCAAAGCAGTACCTTGGTAGTGGAGACATCTGGTACCACTATTTCAGAACTGAACAGGGAATTGAACCAGGATCCTCCTGGTTCTTTGTCTGCAGGTGAAGATTTAAAAGGCAGGTGTGAGGTCAAAGCCTGAGCCCAGCTGGAGGAGATGGAGGAGCTGCAGGCACACAGGGACAGGAACCACACAGCTCTCTGATTTCACAGAAGCTCAACATCCCTGGGATGTTTGGATGCAGTTTTGAGAGTGGCACTGGATCAGTGAAACCCCCCAAAGCCTTCACACGAGTGTGTGAGAGGAAGGAAGAGAGCTCAGGACATGCCTCACCCACCTCCCCAAACCCCTCCTGCTTCTCTCAACTTCACCTGCCCTGGATTTCCACTTAATTCTTTTGTAAAATCACATACTGAAGACCAGGCTTCTTAACAGACCTGCAGACAAAAGATTTCCGTGGAATTTTTGCCTTTCCCCAGGAAGAGGCTCCTGAAGCTCTGCTCTCTGAGCAGGTGATCAGACAGGCTGGGCTGCTCCCAAAGCCAAGGACTTAATGAGCTTAGTGTTACTTGATAGGTCATTTTCCACCATTCCTGTTTCATCCAGCCCAGAACCTCCTGTGGAGGAGCAGGGAGTTCAGACAGAAATTCTAAATGAAGTTTTATTACAGTTGAAGTCACTGAAGGATTTAGAGATCACAGGAATCTCAAAGACTGAAAATATTAGCTTAGATGAAAGCTCTTTAATAAGTTTCCTTTAAAGATGTTTGCCTATCTAGAATCTCCACTTAAGCACCTGTTATAGCATTCCCATGGCACTACCCCAGGGAAAAAATGTTATGAGGATGTCTGTAGTAGTTATTTTACAGCTTCCTTTGTCTGAAAAGAAAAGAAACTCCTTTTCTTTTTGGTCTCTTTGCTGTATTTAGCTTATTTCCAAAAAAGAAACCCTGTCACAACAGCCACAGGTCTGTGATCATCTGGGCACTCTGTTAAATCTCAAATCAGAAAAAAAACAGTGCTGAAAAATTACAAAACAAATTGTATAAATTGCAGTTGTAAAGGGGCACGGCTGTGCACCCTCATTTTAAAGGCTGAATATGGAGAGATGTTGTTCAGAGCAGGAATCTCCAGGTTTTATTCCCAGCTTTGGGAATGGAGAGTTCTCCACTGCCAGTTCCCTGAGACTGAACCTCCATCCCATCTTCCAGGAGGGCTTACACCAAGCTGCAGCTCTCCCCATCCCAAGGCAATTCCACTCCAAAGGAGGTAAAAGACCTCATTTAAAGCTCCTGGCCTTTCACTCAGCAGGAATTTGTTCCCAAATCCCCGTGGATTGAATCTCCCTTCTCTCTGTTGGGACACTCCTGCTCATCTGAGGCTGTTATTGCTGAGCATAAACCAAGCTGGGCAGAGTCTCCAAACAGAAACCCAGGCTGGTTTCACTTCTGTGCTCTATTTCTGTATTAACTCCACTCAGAGCAAGCTCCTGAGCCAAGAGCTGAGACAGCTCAGTGCTACAACAGTGGGAGCTTCTCCTAATTTAGCCTTTCCTGGGAAATAATTCACCAAATCTTTTCCACCAGCAAACCCAGTACAACGTTTCTACTCCAGGTATGATCGTGCTAGAGACCCCCTTGTCCATCTGTGACATCAACTGAGAACAACTGGGGGACCTAAAAATTACTGCAGTGCAAAAACCACACGCCTGAAATGACAGATAAACATCTTGATAAACACTTCACACCCAAGTTTTACTCAAGACTGGCATCTGAAAGGTTCCCCAAATTCAAAGCACAAGCAGCATCTCAATGTTCAGACAGCAAAAATATAAGGTAACAACCTCAAGAGACACTGCAAGCAGAACATCTGTTCAATGCCATGCAATTCAAAGGAACCCCACATCACATCACTCTGATCACTGCTCAGTTTGCAGGCAAAATATCTCAGTAAATTAATCCAGGACCAGAAGCACACAACCAGCAAATGACTCTTTTTTCCTTCCTTTTAAGCTGCAGACATACCCAAGACTGTAAATCACATTATTTCCTGTCAGTTCTCCCAACAGGAATGTCTGACTAATGTTTCAGCTTTGTGGTACTACAACACTGAGTTTTTTTAATTGAAACAGATACCCAGCTTCCCTTCCTGCTTGTCATTTTAATCCCTGCCAACTTCCAGAGCTCCAAGGGCAGAAGACTCCCTTTTCCAGTTACACAATAGGATAATATTACTGCTAGAAGCTGCAGCAAGGCTTGAATTATTGTAACCCTTGGGTAATAAAAAGTACAGTAGGATGTAAAGTTGCAGGGTTCCCTTCTCAGCTGTCAGCATTCACTTTTTTAGGATATTGGATGGGAAGGGGAATAACTGTCTGACCTGGGAAAGCCCAGAGTAGTTCCACGCTCGTGATGTTTCCATCAGCTGCACATTTCCCTCGCAATCTGTTTTTCCACGTTATTTTTCCCTTGACTATTAACCCTCCTCTGGCAGATCCTATCTAAAACCATTTGTAATGGACTCATAAATCCCAGCTCTGTGACAGCAAGGTGTGCTAGGGGAGAAACAGCAACAGCACAGTTCGGAAACAATCAAAGGTAATAAAAGATGAATGCAGACTCTGCTGTGGACAGTCAGAAAAGGTCAAAGATTATTAATAAAAATAAATACACTGATGCAGACCTCATTCTCCTTCTCTTCAGCTACTTTTACCTTTATCTGGTTTTGGTTGGGATGGATCCAGTGGCTTTTATTATCTCAAACACTTCTGACCGCTCTGTACGCTCGGGAACGAGTTCAGCCCAATTTGCTGCGGTCACCACCAAACATCCCAAGTGCTGACACCACTCATCCCACCAATACCAAGTGAGAAGGATCAGAGATTAAAACAAAAGCAAGAAGTGATGGATCAGAAGGCTTTAGCAGAAGCTGCTGTACTCTGTCTCCCCCAGGCCCCCTGTAATCTGTATTTATTTACAGAGCAATTGTACGAGTCACGTCACGGCTTTTGAGTCAGCAAATCCTCCTTGGAGATGTCCTCCTGCACATTATTTATTTTATTCTGCTGTGCTCTAACTTTGAAGTACAACCGAGCACAAAGCAGTACTGCCCCCAATTAATGACTGAACACATCCTCACAACTTGTTTTATGAATTCTCAGAGTTGTACACACTGAAAATACAGCCAAAAACCTGATTTCCCACCTCCAAACCAGGTCATCCTCAAGTCCCAACCGACTCTAAAACAATTATCAAGTGAGTTATAATACATTGAAAGCACTCTGATCTGTGAGCTTCTCAATAATCCAGAGCTGCCTGATCTCATGGACCAGCCAGTTGTCAAAACATTTTCCACGCAGGGAGAAGGAACTACAACCCCTGAGAGTCTGGAGCAAGGCACCTGTCTGTAATTCCCTAATTATTTACAAGGATCCAGCATCTCCAGGAGCACATTCTGCAGGTGGTTTCCATTCCTGTAGGTGTTTTCTGCCCAGATGCAGTTCCCTGTGTACAGCACACAGGGAAAAATTAACATTTCCCTAGCACCTCCTTCCCAGCTAGGATCTATTTCCAGATGGCACAGACTTGTGTCTACTCTCAAAATTAATTTATCCCTTTAGTTTATGTAAATCCAGTGCAAGTCTCCATCATGAGTCCAAGGAAAAAAGCCATCACACACCACCACAAGAGCAGGATGGAGCAGCTTTCTGGGAACAGCTATTCATCCCCACCTTTTGCCAGGATCACTAATGATTTCTGCACCAGCATTTGTCTTCTGGGTAACAGAAACAATGTTTTATTTATTAAACTTGTCATTGAACATGACAATGCAATTTACTGGCTTTTATCTGGTGCCAGGAATTCCTGTGAAGCAGAAAGTTTGCAAAAAGTCACTTCCCAATAAATCGTGGCAGTGAGTGACTGTGCAATCTGTCAGCCCCACATGAAAGAGGAAAGTGGGGGCTACAGATCAAAGTTGTACAGATTGCAAAAAAAATAAATGTATTAAATAAGAAATTTAATAAATGGATTAAAGACATTGAAGTTGCCTGTAGAACTGACCAACTTTGCCAACAGGTTTTATGACTAATGTTACATCACAGTGGGGGATTTTCCCCGTTCTAAGTCTCAATTTCACACAAAATAACATTTTCTTTGTTAGTTCTAACTAAAGATAGGAAATTTGACCTAAACAAAACGCAAATAACCCGTTACAGCACAGCACTGAGAAGACAAGAACTCAGCCTGATTTTGCAAACTCCTCATGAGGCACCTGCAACACCTGGTTTGGTCACCAGGAGAGATGAACACAAGCGTGTTTGTGCCCCAAAAGGTTTTGAAGTCCCCCAAAGCACTAGGTCTGACTTGGTTCACAAGCCTGGTGACCTGTTTTTCACACTGTCCTCCTGATTTCCACTCAAATATTCAGAGGAAGAGCCCAAATCCGTCTTTAGAGAAGGGCTGCCTAATTTTTACAGGGATCACTTCTTTTGTTTTATTTAATTTAATCCATAATTACTACAAATACAGCAGCTCTTGAGATGCCATTTGCCATCCTGACCATCTACAAACATGTCATTTGTGATGTTTTCTTTTAATCCTGCTAATGCTCAATGACCTTTTCAAATGCTCTTTTCTCCTATGCACTGTCTGCTTCATGTTCCAAAACAACAAAAGTTTTGGAACTGCTTAATTGAAATGGAATAGTTTGGGGTTTTTTTTCTTGCAGGAAGAGCAAAGTTGGGCAAATTGCTCTTGGCCTGACAGATCCAGGTTCCCCTTCCAGTCAACTGCAACTTCAATTCTGTTTTGTGAGAAAACACATCAAAAACATTTGGTAAAATACACACTGGGGAGTGGCAGGGGTGTTTGAAGGTGACAGCAAACAGCCTGTCCTTACCAACAGCAGAACTAACACGGTGCCAACATCCCAAATTCAGGATTTGCTCTATCCCAGCTCTCCCTGGAGCAGACAGCTGCCCAGCTTCAGATGCAAACTCAGCACTTTCCAGCTCCTGGAGGCTGCAGCCAGGGTTGTAAATTCAGGAGATAACTCTGGCAAGTAACCGGATGCCTGGCAAGGCAGGCAGGAGGATCTCTCATTAGCCCTCTTCCCTCAAAGCTCTCCCATTCCTCAAAGGTCAGAAAAGTAGGTTAATATGCCTTGTGCTTGGGTCTCACACGGGTTACCTGGGTGACTGCCCTGCAGAGCTCCCAACAGTCCAGTTCTCTCCCAGGAATTCAAGTTTTAAACCAGGCAGCTCCTGTTTTCTCATACCTATAATCCATGGAATATCACACCTGACAGCCACACCTCCCACAATTCCTTCCTTTGTGCAATTCCCTGCCTGTCCTTGGGGTTTTTCTGTGCCTTCCTCAGTTTTTCCATGCCTTCCTCATCACTTTTGAAGCTGCCTGACCTGCCCTCCACCCCACCTGCAGGCAGGCACCCAGCTCCATCCACACAGGATCTGGGGGAGCACACAAGTGCCAGCCTCGATCCCCAGCACTTCACTTTCACATGAAGTTAACAATTATTCCAGTAATTATTATTATTATTACTATTATTTTACCTTCCCAAGCTCTGGGTTAGCCCTGCCTGGACTCATGGCTACCTGAAGCTGGTTTTGACCACCCAGTGGAGCACCATCAATGCTGAGCCAAAACTACACCCAAACCTGGATCTGCAGGGTGACAGCACCTGGTGGATAAATACAGCTGTAGTCAGCACAATGCAACTGATATTTTACCTCATTCCTCCATTTCATGGCTCTCTCCTCCCTTGAATTAACACACCAAAAGCCCCATCTCTTGTTTCCTCAGCCTGTCTCAGGTTGCAAAGCCCAGGCTGGCAGCCAGACCCCAACTGCCTGGGCTTTTTAAATCCTGGTATTTACCAAAGCAAAAATGTCCAGGAAAGGCAGGTAACAGGTCACTGCTTTCAAAATCAGCAGTTTGTCAAATGGGAGAGAAAATACCACCTAAAGAAACGCAAACAAAATTCCCTGAGAGAATAAAGAGTATTTTATTTGTGGTGGCTTCAGGCAACCACTAAGCTTCTGTCTTCAGTGCACTCTCAAACATTTTTCCTTCCTCACAAAATCCTCTTACTTAAGTGCTGTTTTCAGTCCTGTTTCAGCTGATGCTGCTAAAATTGTGAGATCCTGAGTTCTGCTTTCACCCAGGCTCCTAAGGCTCCCACTTTGCAACAAGGACGTGATTGAAATTCCAAGTGAATTTCAGGGAAGGACTGGGCTCCACTTTCTGTGGAGGACATTTCCTTCAGATTTGGGGAAGGACAAGCTCTGCAGCACCTGGAGTCCAGTCCCAAGGGGCTAAACCAAGAGCCAGGGCTCCCAAACAAACCCTGTGATGAAAATAAAGCAGGTACATTGATGAAAAATAAACTAGCGAGGTTTAATGAAATATAAACTAGTGAGGTTTAATGAAATATAAACTAGTGAGGTTTAATTTGCATAGAGCACCAATAAAGTAGGCAACTTCTGAGCAGCCAGATAAGTCAAGTGCCTGCAAATCCATTCCCTAATTCTTCAGCCTGGCTTGGAAGGTGTGGCACAAAGAGCAGGAGCTCAAAGCAAACTGCATATTTCCTTCTAAAGCCTACAAAAGGGAGGGAGGGCAAAGCAGCAGCACCAGATAATACAAGGAAATTAATCTTGATTGGTGCCAAGGCTCACTCCAGGAAATACAGCACCAGGTATTACCTAAAGTCATTCTAAATAGAAGATTATTTTAGGCACAAAACGACAAAATAGATCCAGCTTTCAATTCCTCACTCAAAGCTTCACAGAAGGACAGGGTTCCACTGCACCTGGCATTACAGAGCAGAATTACAATAATTTGAAACAAGCAAAGCCCCTTCCTCAAATCCACCCTCCCATGATAAATCCTCTCAGCTCAATTAGCAGAAAAACACCCTTAAAACTTCCCCAACACCACATTTCCCCTTGTGCTCCACCAAGCAAGTTTCAAAAGCAAATTTCTCATCTACCACACAGGCAAGAGCTCAAATTTCCCAGGAAAACCCTTTTTTGGGTTTTTTTTTTTGTTGTTGTTGTTCCCATCCTGCTTTAGGACACAGGAATAACAAGTGAATTTTGGCCACTGGATCAGGTCCAGGTACCCTGAATTATTCAGCTCAGAGTTTCACACTCTGAGTGTTTCAGTCACACCTTAACCAAGTTTCCACTACAGTTCTTGGTCACCTGTCACAGGAACACCAGCAGGAACCCCTCAGTGACAGACTGATAAATATTTAAGAAGGCATCACACCAAAGATTTGGTTTCTACTCCAGTTTGAAGTGGCCACACCCCCACTGCACTGGTCTGAACTCTTGATCTTCAAGCTTTTTAATTAGCACAACCTATCAGCAAACAAAATTTGGGATAAAGCTCAACTAGAGAGAGAGCAGAGAGCCTGGGAAAAGCTTGTGTTGGTCAGAAATATTAATTAGTCCTTCAGGGATGAAGCCTCTGTGGTGCAAAGAAATTCAAATTTGAAATCTCATGGTTTTAAGTGAGATTTTCTTTTTTTTAACCTTTATTCCTGGAAATGGGAAAAGCTTAGGAAGAACTGAAGCATTCACATGTTTTGGGCCTTTCTTGCATTGAGGAGAGACACAAAGATTTATTTGGTTGAGGCTTTTTAAATTCATTCCCAGCATGAATCGGTGGGAAAGCAGGAAATTTTATAATGCACTTTAAAAATCACTTTATGAATCACTTTATAAAGTGATTGACTAAAACATATTGATAAAAACAGAAGATCAGCATCTCTTGAGTATCTTCTACTTCTGTAATCACCTCTTTCACCTGGAAAAAGAAGTTATTAAAGCACACTGGATTAAAGTAGGGTAAAATAACAGGGCTGAACAACCTGCTCTAGTGAAGGTGTTATTGCCCACAGAGGGGGCTGGACCAGATGGCCTTTAAAGGTCCTTCCAGCCCAAACTATCCTGGAATTCCATAGCCCTAAACTGTGTACAGGCACCTTTCAGGACCTCACAATCCTCCAGTAAAACTGCTCCCTTCAGCAGGCACTGAAAATATTTTTTATTTTACCCTGAGGTGAAAAATTATTATTATAAATATTATAAATTATTATTAAATTAAATATTAATAATATTAAATAGTAATAATAGTAACTATTATTCTTATTGTTAAATTATTGTTATTATAAATATATATATTATAATATTATAAATTATTTTACCCTGAGGTGGGTCTGTCACGGTGTGAACCAGCCCAAAGGGGACAAATCACAGCCAAACACTTCTCTACGAGTTTACTCTGCAGGGTAAGGAGCTCCTTGGATTTGACCAAACATCTCCACAAAGGGCAGGCAGGAAGATAAACACGGGCACTGGCACTGCCCATGGAGTCTGCAGAATTATCCTGAGTGAAAATTTGAATTTTAAGGTTTTGGGGTGACCTAGCTGGGGCCTTGCAGCGCCTGAAGGGAGCTGGCAGGAAGGATGGTGACAGAGTATGGATACAGGGAATGGCTTCCCACTAGCAGAGGGCAGGGATAGGTGGAGTTTTAGGAAGGAATTCCTGGCTGTGAGGGTGGGGAGGGCTGGCACAGGGTGCCCAGAGCAGCTGTGGCTGCCCCTGGATCCCTGGAATTGTCCAAGGTCCAAGTCCAGGTTGGATTTAGACCACTCTGGGCTATGGAAGGTGTCCCTGCCATGGAATGGGATGGGATTCAAGGTCCCTTCCAGATCAAACCATTCCATGATTCCCTGATTCACCAATGGCAAACTGGACCAGTACAGAGCACTGGGAAGTGCTGGGTGATGAACAACCCGAGTTCCCCAGCCATCCTTCATCCAGGGAAGTCAAGGATGGATGGAAAGCAAAGCTGACAGCTGTGGAAGGAGAAACTGAGAAGGGCAGCATTGTCCTTTTCCCAAAGAAAGTAATTCCTCAACTCAACTCTAGTAATAAGAACTAAAAATAGTCACCCAAAAGAGCTGAGCTGCACTTTCATTCTGTTTCACTCCCAGATGTCAACTAGTCCCACATCAGCATATATATTCACCATATGAGGAAATCCTGTTTGAACAACTTCAGCTTGCAATCGCTTTTTCCTAATAAACCACAAGATTAAGCATCACTGCAATGGCAGAATCCTCTATCCCAGTGATATCCTAGGGCTTGATTATTTTGGGAATTTGCTGTTTAAGACGACACTTAGCTAAGCTCACACACTTGGCTTGCCTAATAAAACACAGACTTTAGTAAACAGCTGAAGCTGGTGTTCCTCAGAAGGCAAAGGACTTGCTGTGGATACTGAAAGTGTCCCCACAGCACACGATGGAGGTCCAAACAGGACACAGCCAGGTTAGAGATGGGCTCTGATTCCAGACAAACAACTCCTATCTTGAAAATCTTCGTGACCCTGAGCAGCACTCGAGGTTTGTGTTGGTGTCACTGTCACATCACACGCCCTGGGCTGTGCTTCACTGCTCCTTATCTGCCTCACAAATCCTAGATGGATGATGCACAGCCAGCACTACGCTAGACAGTCTGAATTTATGGATGATTAAATCATAAATTTTTGCTAAAATTGTCCTCCTTTTCCTCAAGAGTTGCACAGCAGAAGAAATCCTTGCTAACATGATCAGGCCAGTTTACATAACCTGGAAAAGGAAAGGTTTTATTTTCACAAAGAGTAACTGGATTCCATCCATTCATAACCCACAATTCCAGAAATCTCAGCAGATCCACTCTCCCAAGTCCTGCTTTGCCCAGAACAGTGCATTCCATTTATTTTTAGCACAGGAGACACTGTCCATCCAGGCAGTTTTCAAGCTTCGTGTGTTTCCCTGAGCACCTGACTGAAATGTGGGCACAGCTCTGAGTTCTCCAAGGAGACAAAAGTTCCCATCTCTGCCCTACACAGATGTTGGTAACCCTGTGGGTACCAGGAATGTTTGACCCAATATCCTGCACCATTAAAACTGTTCTCTTCAGGGAAAGGCCCATTCCATCCTTTCAGTGCTCCATTTCTGTACTCTGGTCTCAGACCACCGAAAGTAAAGGTCCTGGAAGAACCTAAAACACTGGGTTTGCACATGAGTTGAAACTGAAGGCTGCAGGTTCTTCCCTGAAGTCCACTCAACACTGGAAACCACCACATAACGTTAGCAGTTCTGATCAAATTTCTCCTATGCCCAAGTCTCTGTGATTAAACATGAAAAAACCAGAAGGCAGCAAAACCTTGTAACACTCAGGACATTTCCAAAGGGTTTGTGCTGTACCTCCTCCAAATGACTGACACAGTTACATTTAAACCCTGACTGGATTCTCCTAAAAGCACATCTTTATATCCCCTTCAAAGAAGTTGGTACCACTGTTGTTATTTCACATGAAGCCTCCTCGTTTTCTCTGAACTCTTTTCCTGTGAAGGTTTTTGCAGTGGCAGGAGTTAGGACAGGTTTGTTGGAATCCCAGTTTGAGATTCCTCACTCAGGTCTCACACATACAGATTTCAGTGTGTTAAAATAAGGTACACAGCTGGAATAAGATGCTCTGTCCTGCCAGGACTCAGGTGCAGCACCTTGACATTTCACCTGACATTAAAGATCTTTATCCTGCATGATATAGGTGGCTCCAGAGGAAAAAAACATAAGGCATTGCCCCTGAAATTCCTAGGGATGAAGGCAAGAAGTAAAGGATTACACTTGCATGGTTAAACAGCCTTTACACTGCTGTGAGTTGTTCTTTTATGAACTGAACATACCCGAACATTGTTGAATTGTCATGAATCACAAATCCCCAACAGCATAAAGTGATGTGATGCCCTACAAGCGACTCCATCCATGAGGAGGCTGGGGAAATTTTCCTGTGCAGGGAAGCAGAGCAGGGCCTGGGCCAGCTCCCCTCTCCTCGCTGCCCTGGGCGGGCCCTGCTGGAATCTGCTCCCTTTACACAGCACCAAAGTGAAATCGAAAGGGTTTGTGCAACCCTGGGCAGCTCCATTGGGGAAACACAGCGAGATGGAGATTATTCCACACGCCTGAGGACACCGGAGCCTTCCCTTGGGAAGGGAAAGTTCTCAGCCCTGTGGAGAAGCAGCACCCACGGCTGCAGCACCTCCTGCTCGGGCGGCGCTCGGCTTTCCCGTGTTCCGCAGATCCCGTGAGCTCACAGCACACTCAGCACCGATCCCGGTCTCCAGACCAACAGAGAGAATTCGCATTTATGCACGGGAGCGACAGCGGACGGGCCCAGCGCTCCCAAACACCGCTGCACCCGATCGCAATACCCCGGGCGGTCCCGGTCTCCGCCAAAGCGGAACCATTCCCTGTGGAATTGGACAGCATTCCCTCTGGAAACACCGCCCGGTACCGGGACCAGAGACCTGGTAGTAACCGGGGAGCGGAGCCCCCCGTGTCCGGGCCCTGCGGAGCGCCGGGCTCAGCCCCCGCCAGCCTCAGCCCCACTGCCAGCGCCCTCAGGCCGGGCCAGCCCTCCCTGCGTCCCGGCAGCACCGCCTGGGCCCTCCCTCCATCCCTCCGTCCCCGCCGCCCGGGGGAGGCCAGGCGAGGCCCCCCGGTGCGAGGGGGCGGTGTCGGCGCGGGGGGTGGCGCGGGGGTTGTGCGGAAGGGCGGGGGCCGCGGCTGTGGGCGCGGGGCCGGCCCGCTCTCACCATGTCGGCTGGGCGGGTGCGCGGGGCGGTAGAACGGCGGCGCCTCCCGGTCCGTCCCTGTGGCTTCGACGCCGCGGCCCGTCCGCTTCCGCCGCCGCCCGGCAGTGAACATCCGGGTCAGCGCCGCCGGCCCCGCCCCCGCGCCGCTCCCGGCCAATCAGCGCGCGGCTCGCCGGCCATCGCCAAGTATGGATGCGCGGCGGCGGGGCGGGTGGGCGGGGCGGAGCGAACCACGCGGCCGGCGCGGGGGGGACGGAGCGGACGGCGACACCAACTGCAGCGCGGGGGTGAGCGCGGCGGCCAATCAGAGCTCGGGGGCGGGCCCGGGGGGCGGGGCCTGCGGGGGGAGCGCCGGCAGCTCGCGTCCGGCCCTCAGTCGGTGTCGGAGCCTCTGCGCGGCAACATCGCTCCCTTAGACACACTTGTTTAAATTTAAACGAAAGGCCGCACGCGGCAGGCGGGTAGCACGGCAAACGCAACCCAGAAGAGGTAACGAGTAGCAAACTTGCCACCCTCAAGCTGGCTTTTACACAGGTAAACTGAACCTTACACGTGCCTGTAATGCATCCATTAGGTCTAAAGCAGCCTCCAGCTGCTTAAGGCCAGGGGGAATTATTAATTATTCTTGAAAGGAGGTGTTCGGTGTTGTCCTGGAGGTAGTGCTGGAAGCCGGGCAGGTGATGACACAGTTGGATGCTCCAGCAGCTGTGACAGGATCACAGATCTGTTAAGGTTGGAAGGGACCGCAGGGGACACCAAAGCAGAGTTCCCTGAAGGTGACCTGAAGCAGGATCTCCAAAATCAGGGTCTATGTACTAATAAAATGTTTCTATTTTGCTCAGGCTATCCCAAAATAAAGCATTCGCATTAAAGTGATTTCACATAAGACATCTCAATTCCAGACTCTTGACTTGCCCTCAATATGGGGATGTCAAAGCTACAAAAGACAATTATCCCAGGAAAACTTGAAGGATTCATTAAGCAGTGACACCTTCCTCTTTTTGGAGTAGGTCAGGCCTTGTTTCACCTTAATTTTGTTGTCAGGACCCCAAAAAAGCCTCCATGGGGACTGTGTGCTGCAGACTTGGCCCTGGCGAACCAAAAAACTCTTTCCTTGGTTTGCTGTAGGAGCTGGAAATGCCAGCACGGGGTGACACATGGATTTCCTGTGGATGTCACAGACACAACAGTCACACAGGGATTTCCCATGGATATCACAGGACAGTCACACAGGGATTTCCCATGGATGTAACAGACACAACAGTCACTCAGGGATTTCCCATGGATGTCACAGACACAACAGTCACACAGGGATTTCCCATGGATATCACAGACACAACAGTCACACAGGGATTTCCCATGGATGTCACAGACACAACAGTCACACAGGGATTTCCCATGGATGTCACACAACAGTCACACAGGGATTTCCCATGGATGTCACAGACACAACAGTCACACAGGGATTTCCTGTGGATGTCACAGACACAACAGTCACACAGGGATTTCCCATGGATATCACAGGACAGTCACACAGGGATTTCCCATGGATGTCACAGACACAACAGTCACACAGGGATTTCCTGTGGATGTCACAGACACAACAGTCACACAGGGATTTCCCATGGATATCACAGACACAACAGTCACACAGGGATTTCATGTGGATGTCACAGACACAACAGTCACACAGGGATTTCCTGTGGATGTCACAGACACAACAGTCACACAGGGATTTCCCATGGGTGTCACACAACAGTCACACAGGGATTTCCCATGGATGTCACACAACAGTCACACAGGGATTTCCCATGGATATCACAGACACAACAGTCACACAGGGATTTCCTGTGGATGTCACACAACAGTCACACAGGGATTTCCCATGGATATCACAGACACAACAGTCACACAGGGATTTCCTGTGGATGTCACACAACAGTCACACAGGGATTTCCCATGGGTATCACAGACACAACAGTCACACAGGGATTTCCTGTGGATGTCACACAACAGTCACACAGGGATTTCCCATGGGTGTCACAGACACAACAGTCACACATGGATTTCCTGTGGATGTCACACAACAGTCACACAGGGATTTCCTGTGGATATCACAGACACAACAGTCACACAGGGATTTCATGTGGATGTCACAGACACAACAGTCACACAGGGATTTCCCATGGATGTCACAGACACAACAGTCACACAGGGATTTCCCATGGATGTCACACAACAGTCACACAGGGATTTCCCATGGATGTCACAGACACAACAGTCACACAGGGATTTCCTGTGGATGTCACAGACACAACAGTCACACAGGGATTTCCCATGGGTGTCACACAACAGTCACACAGGGATTTCCCATGGATATCACAGGACAGTCACACAGGGATTTCCCATGGATATCACAGACACAACAGTCACACAGGGATTTCCCATGGGTGTCACACAACAGTCACACAGGGATTTCCTGTGGATATCACAGACACAACAGTCACACAGGGATTTTTCCATGGATGTAACACCACCGCACATCCTCCCTGGGGGAAGATGACCCAGGCCAAGCCCTGATGTTTCACCCACACATTATCCCAGGTGTTTGTGGCTGGACAAACATTCCCAGCTATCAGACACCAAACAGCTCTGACTGTTCCTTAACATCACTGGGCAAACCAGCCAAGCTTTCAGTGTGCAGAGGACAACCCCGATTTCCAGGGAAGTGAACAGCTTGGACATGGGTTCCAACAGTCAGAAACAGGAGTGCACCACATGAACCTGCACCACAATGGAGCCCATGCAGACAGAACAGCTCTCACTGGTGTTTGCAGAGCAGGAACAAAACCAGGCTGGGAAGGGAGGAGAGAAAACAGTAGAACAATCTCAGGGAAAAACAGGAGCTGTATTACTTCACAGAAACACAAAACCACATAAAACTCCATCAACAGCCAGTACCAAACAAACCCAAAGGTGGGAAATTATCCTTCCACATCTGGGAGAGCGGCCACATGAGCTGAGAAGGCTCAAGAGACTCCAAATTCTGTTCTTTGCCACTACTCCTCAGCCTAACCTCCTTCAAACTGCTTTGTGAAATGCAGCAATCCCAAATGGCTCCTATTTTGCGGTCCCCAGATCCTCCTCCAGTCCTTGCATTCCCTCAGAGCTAATTAAGGAAAGCAAACCTGTTCATTACACAGGCCAAATTATTCATTCATTTTCCAGTCATCCACACATCCAATGCACGTGCACTCCTCAGGGCTGGGAGGCAGGAACTGACAAATTTGAAAATGAATCTTCTAAAATTCCCTCTTTCTGTCACAAAATTCATGCAAAGCATTCAGTGATAACTCTACTTGGAGTAGCTTTTTGTTTTGAGCAGAAACAGCTCCTAGCTGCTTGCTGGAGCAGCACAGCAATAGCAGAATTAGGCAGCCCAGTAAATTTCAAACAATTTGAGCTGCAAATGGATGTGGAGGCCAAGAGGATGTTTTTCTTAGAGGAAGAAATACAAGCATCCTGGATTTTTTTTTTTTCCCCTGTTAATAGGTATAAAGAAGAATAAACAGCTGCTTTCTGTTTTCCCAAAAAAATATTTGCATTAAGAAGATCTGAAGATTCGTTTGGAAATTGATGTCACATCTTTTTTTTAAATGAGGACCAGCTGTTTGCTTTGCTTGTTTATAGCAGGCCATGTTTCAGGGATTTTTTTTATTGTTTGTTTATGAAGATGTAGGACCAGACTCTGACAGACAGGCTGCAGCTTGGGGTGGGGAGTGAATCCCACCATGAATGTCACCACCATCCCACCTTCTGCTGGGATTTGTGGAGGGGCTGACACCAAATGCAGCAAGTTCAGGGATATTCCATCAATCCAAGAGTTGGGAGGAACCCAAACCTGCCAGCATGGATCACCCACCTACAGGAAAAAACACCCAAAAGGGTTCATGGCAGGAATTGCCCCTCTCTAAAACAAAACTCTAGAAACAAAGGAAGCAAACAGTTGACATCTTAACGTCCCAACAACATCAGATTCATGTGCAATTAATAACCAGGCTTTTGATCCTGCAATCAGCAGCTCTAAAATCCATGTGCTTTCCCTGTACATTTGATTACATTCGAGGAAGCAAAAGGATAAACACTTATTAGCATTACAAAGTACTTTTCACGTTCAGCCAGAACTTCCTGAAGCATTTGTGGTCCAGCACGATGTGGTTTTTATTTTATCCTCCTGCATGCGTGGTGAAATGCTATTTATTTTGTTTATTCCAGCATTTATCCAGGGCCAAGGGTGACTGTGAGAACATGCTGAAGAGCAAGGTCTGAGAGAAAACCTTCATGCTTCACTGAATAGTCATTTTTTTTTTTTAATAACAAAAAAAAAACATCTTGAGCATTTTTTTCCCTTTTTTTTTTTTTTTTTTTTCTGGTCATATTGCCCATTTTCTTTCATGGCACTTGAAAGATATGTAAACTTTTATTAGGAGTTCTCATAAATTGAATTTATTGCTGCAAGAGTCTTCCAGCAATGGTAAAGTTTAGCTTGCTGGGTTTTATTAGTCAGAGTCAGTAAAACAGCAGCATCACTTGGTTTGAGGCTGAAAAACGAGTGTTTCTTGGAAACCAATATAGGAAAAAGGTACCTACAACACTACCCAATGTCTTGGAATTCTATGTTCAAACCACAGATAATTCTCACTATGGAGATCTTTGTACACAGTGTCAAAATAGCACACAAACAATAAAAAAAGTCCCCCATCCTGAGCCCAAAGCAGCTTTGCTGAGTGTACTCTTGGAATTTAAAAGTTTTTAGAGTTTCCCCATTTCCTGCAGGAACTGATGAGTAACTCTGAATCCCACATTTAATGGAAAACAACGTATCGCCCATTTAGTGCAAGGTTTGAGGCATTGCCCTCCCTGAACTGAGAATATTGAACCAGACTTCTCTGCTCCTTTGGTTAAAGGAAAGGATAAACCCAGCAGCAGCCCAAGATGTCCATACACTGCAGGAATGTTAGGATCCCCTGTGTTCCAGCACATTTAGCTGCATATCCTAGGACACAGTTTATTCCTCTTCTTGCAGCTGCTCCTTGAACTTTGTCTTTTCAGCTCAGAAAACTTGAGACACAGGAGCTGCCTTCAGCCTGAAGAGTATTGAGGATTCTAGTCAAACTTGGTCATTAACTAGCAATAATGTCTGTGGCTTGTCATTAAAAAAAAAAAAAGTCAAGGAGAAAGCTGATTAAATACAGCAGAAAGAAACAAAAATTTCCATTCCCTTACTTTTTCCTTGACACGTTGCACTTCATTTGAAGCCTGCTAATATACCAGCCAAAAGAATTGTAAGGGCCTGCCTGGATTCTTTCTTAATACAATGGTCACGGTTCAGTAGTTAGAATCTGTATAGAATTAGCCAGAGACATGGACGAATGGAAAAACATACTAAAAGGCTGAAAAATAGCACTTTTTTATGGGCTTATTCCTTAGAAAACCTCATCAATACAGCACAAGGAGGTTTTTTTTCTCTCTGCTGTTCTAAAAAATGATCATGAAATAGTACACAGAAAATAAAGACATGGAATGTCAGAGCATTGCTTTTGCCTGGAGTTTCAGAGCTGGCAAAAACTCAGGTCAGTGTTTCCATGCAAGTGCTTTCCTGCTGAGATTTTTGGGGCAAACTTCATGTCCATGGCAAAAGCAGCTTAGAGTAGAGTTAGCACAGCGAGCTGTGACACATTTTGTACCATTTTTCCAAGTTCTGCTTCAACCAGCCATACCTGACAGCTGGAAGCAGCAGCACCACGCGCTGAATCCAACCAAAGTGGCGTGGAAATCCATCAGCACGGGCCCAGAACGTGCTAATTAACGTGGATGTGATTCCCCCATGGAAAGCCTGGGGGATGTTTGACTGCAGCACAAGCTGTCCCTCCTAATGCAAGTCAGGCCAGCCTCAGAGGATTGTTCACCCCACAGCATCCGACTGCCGTCCACATAAAATCAATAAGGACAGCACAGGAGGCTTAATGGAGTCGCTGGCGCTTTTCCCATTTCAGGGCAAAATCCTGCTGAGGAGGGGTTTCTTTCTCCTCAGAGCTTTTTTTGTTGCTTGGATAGCTAAAAGGTTTTCAAAGGGAGAAAGAAGCATCAGTGTCTGTTGGTGAAGGTGGCTTATGTTTGCAGGAAAAACCCAACACACCTGAGTGGAGAGTTGGAGGTTCCCAGCCAGGTCTTGAGCTCTCTGTAAGGTGAAAGAATCGTTCTGGAAGTACAGGAAACAGGGAGTGGGGGCCCACACCGAGGCTGTGTCAACCATTACAAGCAGATAACTCCTACACTGCTGCCTTCCTGTGCAGATCTTGGCAGAAAAACAAATTAAAAATATATGTGTGGGAGGTGATTCATGTTATTTAAATCTATGGGAGAAGCTGCATGTGTATTCTTTGGAAAAGAGGAGAGCGAGAGTGTATCAGTATCCAGTGGGGAAATTACACAAGGGATGCTTTAGGACTCTTTGAAAAAATAGGGTAAGAGGTGATATTCTCATGCTGGGGAAGGTTCAAGATTTAAAAAAAACCAACAAAACTTGCTGGGAACTTTTGAGCCATAAGTCATCCTGCTCTATGGACAAGCCAGAGGTAACAGTTGGAAGGAAGGCTGTTCTCTTGAAAAGGGTTTGAATTCTGGCTGGTGCAGTTCCAGAGGAGCTCCTCACCCCCAGGTGCAGCTATGGAATCATAGAATCCTTGGAAAAGCCCTCCCAGCCCAAGCTGTGACCAATCCCCACCTTGTCCCCAGCACTGAGTGCCACATCCAGCCCTTCCTGGGACACCTCCAGGGATGGGGACTCCAAACCTCCCCAGGCAGCCCCTTCCAAGGCCTGAGCTCCCTTTCCATGGGCAAATTCCTGCTGCTGTCCACCCTGAGCCTCCCCTGGCCCAGCCTGAGGCCGTTCCCTCTCCTCCTGTCCCTGTTCCCTGGGAGAAATCCCAATCCCCTGGCTGTCCCCTCCTGGCAGGGAGTTGTACAGAGCCAGAAATTCCCCCTGAGCCTCCTTTTCTCCAGGCTGAGCCTTCCCAGCTCCCTCAGCCTCTCCTGGTGCTCCAAACCCTTCTCCAGCTCCATTCCTTTCCCTGGACACTCTCCAGCCCCATCTTCTTGTGGTGAGGCTCCCAGAACTGGAGCCAGCATTGGATCTTCCACTAGACACCAGGGAAGCAGCAATTTTGAAAAATAATAATTATTATTCACCTGAGATCCCCAGTCCTGCCTCTGCCCTATCTGATGACTTTCTGCTGAAAACCTAAGCAGTGTCTAACTCCTAGTGAGCAGTGCTTAATTCCACACACAGCTCAGTCAGGGATATTGTTAACAAAACTGGGGACACGAGGTCTGAACCTACTTCAACTAGAAGCTGACTTCCACCAGAGAAATACAGGGCTCATTTTGAAGCTTTCTGGCTTCATTTCCTCCATTTATTCATACACTTATTTACTGGAAAAGAAAGGAGAGGAGAGCACGAGGGGAGAAGGGAGGGAAGGAATCCTGGGATAGCACATGCTGGGCTGTAAAATGCAAAAAAAAAAAGCTTTTTCAAAACTGCATGTTCTAAACATCACCTTGGAGTCCCACAATAATAAATACTTGATATTACACTGCGAGGGTCTAACTGCCAAGTAACTATAGCAATGGAGAGAAAAGCCTGTCTTTGGACACATTCCCTCCTGCCTTCATTTTTCCCTGGGGTGGGGAAGGGGTACAGAGAATGTGCTCTAGATCCTTAATGGATAACGTTTTCCAGAGCCCCCCTCTGATCACTCAGTGACTCTGGGATTTAAAAGCAGCAGTGATTTCTCCAAAGGAAGCTGAACGTTCAAAACAATTACCCTGAACTATTCCATCCCCTTGGAAAGGGTTTAATGCACCAGGTCCTGAGGTGAGGCTGTCAGGATACATTGAGAGGCAGCCACACAACCCTTTATGAAGTGCCTCACAATCCAGCTGCTCACCACTGCTTCCTCCATCCCAAAAAACAGCGTTTTCCAGGGAGCCCAACAGCCTGAAAATGAGTAAGTGTGAAGTGAGACTACACTGGCCTGCACTCAGCATATGTTTTTGCCAACAGAAGACCACATTTCTGGGTTGGTTTTAAACACTGCCTTCTGGAATTTAATTTTTTTGGGGATGAAAATGAAAGAATTATTTTGGAGGCTTCAAGTTATCTTTTTTCCCCTCTTGATATTTTCCAGAGCTGTTTGGAAACGGGAGGGTGGGGCTGGCACCGCTGGGGCAGCGGTTTCAGAAAAGCTCTTCTGTAGCTACTCAGGGAAAAAACTGCTGGATCATGTTGGTATTTTTATAAGTAACTCGATGCGTGGTTCTATTTTGGATACCAACTATGCAGCAATGCAGACTGATTTGAGCAAATTGCAGGGAGAGGAAGAGAAAAGGAAGATCCCCTTACAGAACAAGGGCTGCCTTCTCCAGGGAAACCTCTTGAACCTTCAGGGGTTCAGTTTAACCATGTGCCTTTTAAGATAAGTTTTTAAAAGCCATTTAGATTTTATAAGGAAGAGAAAATAATGGTTAATTGTGATTGTGATATGTGAAGGAGTTGAACCAAACCAATTAAAAATCTTCATCGTGACTCTAGATCAAAACCAGTTGTACTTTTAAAATAAATGAAAGACTTAAACCAACAATAACTTAATGAAACTTTTGCCAACTTCAAGAATTTTGCACTTCTGTTTATGCCTTTAGTAACTGACTTGTGAAAGAACTTCCAGTTTTATGAAGCAGCAGAGCCTCCTCCACCTCGATAAAGAAAATTGCCAGAACTTGAAGAAATCAAAACAAGTAATCACAGCTAAAAATTGCCTCACAGTGTGAACGAGGACATTAGTACTTGACAAACGCCCTGGGGTTTTTTTTCTTCAAGGCTTCTGGAGAATGCCTTCCAGGCAGCCTACACACCATTTGCAACACAAAATTCATTATAGTAGTTTTGGAGATATTCACAGTTACTTGCTGGCTCCACAAAGCTGCAGCACGCTGCAGGATGGGCTGAAACCCCAGAAGTCAGTGGGAACCCTTCCCACAACCTCTAAAATTAGGAAATATATATGTATATGTACAAGAGTGAAATCCTTCCCTGTGAAGGTGGGCAGGCCCTGGCACAGGTGCCCAGAAAAGCTGTGGCTGCCCCTGGATCCCTGGAAGTGCCCAAATCCAGGCTGGATTAGGCTTGGAACAACCTGGGATAGGGGAAGGTGTCCCTGCCCACGGCAGGGAGTGGAACTGAATGAACTTTAATACTCCTCCCAACCCAAAGCATTCTGCAATTCTGTGATTCTCACTGTCAGCCTATTGTGTGGATTAACTTCTTGAATGTGACAGAATGATCTTGCTGAGATTATTCGGCTCCTTCTCTCAAATAAACAAGAGTGTGGGGGGGCCCAGGCTGCTCTTAAAATGAGGTGATTCCTGGGATATTGATAGGGATTAACAAGAGCTGTCACATACCTGTATCTCATTTCAGGCCCTGAAGAGCAGCTGAGGCCAGACAGTAAAAAACACAGAATTATTAGGGTTGGAAGGGCTTTCTGGAAATCATTCGTTTTAACCTCCCTGCCAAGGCAGGGACACCTGGAGAAGGTGACACAGGAATGCATCCAGGTGGGTTTGGAATGTCTCCAGCCAGGGAGACTCCAAGCCCTCCCTGGGCACCTGTTCCAGCGCTCTGCCCCCCTCACGGAATGTTCTCCCTCCAGAGCTGCTGCAGGAGCTGTGTAGGATGCAGGACCATTGCCAAGGAAAACCTACACGACAGTGAGTGTCCAGTGATGTACCCAAGGCTGCAGTGAGAAGCTTGGCCCTGCAGCACAGCTCGGCTCTTACCATGGATGAGGCGAGAGCCCTGCGGGCAGGGGGGCGGCGGGCGCGGGCCCAACCCGGGCGCCTGCGAGGAGGTAGGGATGCTGCCATAGGCTGAGGGAGACGAGGGCAAACAAGGACACAGCGGGAGCTCTAGACGGAGAGATGGAGCCCGGGACGGGCTGGGGACGTGGCGAGCCCGGTCTTACGGGGGAAAACGGCGTTTTGGGCCGGATCCTATGAGGAAAAAGGGGATTTTGGGCTGGGCCCAAGGTCGGGCGCGGCGGCCATGACGCCCGCCCGTCGGTTACCTTGGCAACGACGGCGAACTCTCGCGAGACCTGCCGGCGCGGGCGATAGGTGGAGCACCTGGTCTCGCGAGAGTTGCGCGGGGGAGGAGGTGAGGGGACGGGCAAGATGGCGTCGGAGGGCGACCTGGGCAGGAAGTGGGACCGGTGTGTGGCGGACTCCGCCGTCAAGCTGGGTAAGGGCGGCATGGGCACGGCGGAGCGGGAGGGCCCGGGGAAGAGCGGTGGTGGTCCCCCGGGCTCCCCGAACCTGGGAGAGCGACCGCCGGCGTTTCCCCGCGGCGCGGGGCCCACCGTCCCCAGTCGTCCCAGGTTCTCCTCAGAGCGGTTGTGAGCCCGGGAGGGGCTCAGGGTGTCCGGAGGATCCGCCCTCATGGCTGCCCCCGGCGTCGGGTAAAGCCGGCGGCCCCGGGCCTGGCAAGGTGACCTTGGCCGCGGGCTCGGACCCCCGCCGGGCCCGCTCCCAGCTCTGCGCCCCGGCCCGGCCCCGGCTTACCGCGGTCCGGGCGTGTTTGGCCTCTGGTTACTCCCTGTGCTGAAGGGAAGAGTTTTCCGTGGGAAATCTGGGCTCCGTATGAAATCTGGGAGGATTGAATGAGCGGCGGGCAGGCACAACCGGCTCCTGGCGTGCCACGACCTCGTCCGCCTTCGGCTTTGCTGCGGCGGTGGGTTTGAAATCGGTGTGTGCAGAGCTGTTCACATCACTCCGTGTGCCAGGGGGGCTGCGTTTATTAAAAGCAGTTGGCAGCGTGACACGCTGAGGGCTTTGGCACGTGTCACTCGGTACCGCGTGTGGAGTGTGTGACATTGAGAAGCGCCGTCCGTGTCCCAGCCCTGGAGCTCTTCTTTTTTTCATCGACTAGCAGAACGGTTCTGTTGGGTTTTTCCGTATTTATTTGCCCGTAGAATGAGAGTTATGCACGTGCCTCGGTTTTCTGCGGCAAAACATTCACTGGTTTGAATGGTTCCACCGAATACTGTGAGTTTTAGGGGTGGTGGTGGCAGCGCCGTGCTCGCTCTGTGACCGGCTGCAAAGCGACACCGGGCAGAGCGTTTGGCTTCACAAAATGTGTTTACAAAGCCAAATCTTCAAATGCCGTGTGTAAAGCAAGAAATGCAGTGTCTGACACAGAAGATATTCGTTCCCTGTTGGTGCAGATGTCTCTTTTAGAACCATAAATAATAGCTGGGAAATGTGAATGTTTATTTCTTGTTGCTGCAGTGGCCTTGTGCTTGGAAGCTGATGAGGAGGAACTCGGGGGTTTTAGTTGCCTAATACTTTTCCATTAGAAAAGATGTTTAATAATTCTAAGTAAACTGAAACTTCCATTGTTTATAACAGACCTTTGAAAAGTGTCAAGTGCTCCAGAGCAGTGTTTTTCCTTATGAAATTCTATTCAGGTTTGTCTGACAAACATATCTGGATGTGTTTATGTTTCCATAGCATTGGTTGCTTTATCATAAAATATTAAGTATGCCAAATTATAAACAAGAACTTGTTCCACGCTGCAGCTGTACATGTCAGAATCCTGTACATCCTCTGCCCTGGAGGCTGAAAGAAGTGGATACAGGGTTGATTTCACACAATCTCAGGCTGGTTTGTGCTGGAAGGGACCTTAAAACTCACTCAGTCCCACCCCTGCCATGGGCAGGGGCACCTTCAGCTGTCCCAGGCTGCTCCAAGCCCAGTCCAACCTGGCCTTGGGCACTTCCAGGGATGGGACAGCCACAGTTGCTCTGGGAAATCTGTTGCAGGGCCTCACCACCCTCACAGGGAAGAATTTTTTCCCATTATCCACCCATATCCTTCCTCTGTCATTGGGAAGCCATTCCCCTTTGTCCTGTCTCTCTCCAGGCCCTTGCAAACAATTTCTTTCCCTCTTTCCTGCCAGCTCCCTTCAGGTACTGGAAGGCTGCAATGAGGTCACCCCAAAACCTTCTTTTTTCCAGGCTGAACAATCCCAATTCTCTCAGCCTTTCCTCCCAGCAGAGCTGCTCCATCCCTCTGATCATCCTGGTGCCTCTTTTGGCCTGGCTCCAGCAGCTCCAGGTCCTTGCTGTGCTGTGGGAGAGGGTCAGGATCCCCCTTTCCTGCTGCCCACACTGGGGGATCAGCACAGGGAGTTTCTGGGCTGGCTCATGTCCAGCTCTCAGCCACCAGCACCCCCAGGTCCTTCATCCCTCAGCCTGGACAGAGCTTGGGGATTGTCCTGGCCCATGTGCAGCACCAGCACCTGCTCTTGTTAAACCTCATGGGATTGCCATGGGCCACTCCCCCAGCTTGCCCAGATCCCTCAGGTGTGTGTGTAGCACTTAGCCCGGTGTCTGTCACCTTCACTCCTGACTCTGCAGGAGGCCTTTTGTTTTGGTTGGGTGTTTTCTTCCACCCTAAAGCAGCAACAGAAGAAAGAGAACCTGCTTTGCCTTGTGCTTCAGTCCCAGGATTCCCAGTGTTGGCTTCACAAGGATGCTGAGTAGAGATCTCAGTCAAATTCATGTTTTTCATTAGATTGCCAAAAAAATGTGCTGCATCTCTTTATCTTTGCACCAAAGCCAGTGGGATGGGCACAGACATGGGTTTCCCTTCAGGTGTGAGGGCACTTCCCTGCTTAGTGTGCTTTTACAATTGATCAGGAACTGAGGCGTTTGTACTGGCAACCTCCTGCATGAACCATGTGCTGACAACACAGATTTTTCCAGTGGGAATGATTGTTTTCTTTGCAGGGACATTAAAACTGTGAGTGGTTGTGTTGATTTGTTTTGTAATATTACTGAAAAGTTTACTGGAGTTCCAATAAATTATCAAGGGTGGTTGTTGTACTGGAAAGAAGGAAAGAAAATGAACTTTTTTACTTGAGGATTTAGTTGTTACATGGGATACAGGATTTGGTAAATGTCTTTTTTTGTCAGACTTTTCCCTTTGGTGGCCACAGTTTCCTTCCCAAATTCTCCTTTACATCCTTCCCAAATGCTACAGCCAGGGAGATCTTCCCAGCTACTGGCTGGGGAAAAACAAACATTGTGATTAGCCCAGTATTTTCCCATTCCAGACTCTCTAAATAAAGGAAAACACTGAATTTCTGCAGCCCTGCATGCATGACATTTCCCAGTGTCTTTGAGAACTGTGGACAGATAACTCCTGTGGATTAGTTTGAGGGCTGGTGGAACATGGGAAACAGAAAAGGGGAAGAAGGGGAGGTGGAGCTCTCAGGCTGGCTTTATTAGCAGAAATGTGGTTTAAATTCCAGCTGGGACTGTGCAGCCTGTCCTTAACCCATCAGGATTCCCACTAAGTCTGTCCTCAGCTCTGTTTGTAGTTGTGCAATACTGTTTTAGGTGGAGACCAGGCTCCTGAAAAAACTTGATCTCCTGCCATTAAAACTTCCAAAATAAATATTTATCTTTTGCTGCATCTTTTGAAATGCTGTATTATGTTTTCAAGCTCTTGGTCACTACCTGTGTGGATCTTGTAATTGAGTATTAACTTTTTCCTGTTAGTTCCAAACAGAGGATGTTGTCAGGCGTTGTTAGGACAGTATTTAATTTCAAAGAGTCAGTAAACCTTTTCATGCCTGTGCAGAACATTGAGCCATTGTTAAGTGGAGCTTGTGGTAACCTCGTTTTTATTCGGATGATATTTATTTATTTTGCTAATGATGAGGCTGTATCCAGGTGGTTTTGTTCCTCTTCCATTCCAGATGTAGTTGTGAGCACAGTGTTCGTGTGCAGGGACTGGGTTGTGCTTTGTTAACTCACCAGGGGTTTTCTGATGGGCAATCCAGTCCTGCTGCCTCTGCCTTTGCACCATCCTCAGGGCTTTTCACCCAGGCAGTCATTTAAATAATATAACTTTATTCCTTTTTTTTCATTCTGATACTGATTGCCATGCTGACAAACTCCTTGTTACTTTCTTACAGAAAACTTCGTTTGTTTGGAGTGTGGAAACAAGAGACTTGAACTAGCATGGATTTCTTTTCCTTCCCTTTAACTCCTGTGAACTTCACAGCCATTTCTTCCTTTTCATCCGTAGAGCTCTGCAGAGGAGGGGTGATGAAGTAAAAACTGCTGTGGTCTTCCTCCATCCTGCAGGCTCCAAACCCTGTTCAAAGGGTTGGTTTGTTTGTTTAACTGATGGATAGTTCATGGCTGTTTATTTGGAAAGACAATTACTCACAAAAGATTGACAGAGGTGTTGTTTTTTTTTCTGAAAGGCTGTAATTTTGGACAAATTATTATTATTATATGCAGTTTGCAGGGACAGAGAGGCAATAAAGAGCAAGTGTGGAAGAGAGGGAGGTTTATGTGCCTGCATGTCTTGTTTTGAAGCTGTTTAAATGAGTTGTATGTTGTAATTTCCCTGATACTGGAAGGTAATCCTAGGGAAGCTGTTTTCTTCATGACTTGTGTGTGTGAAGTTGCTGTGTTGAAGTTAATTTTTTTTGCAGGAGAGAAATGTTTTGCTGTATGTCTGTGATTGACCAAAATCCAGCCTGGAAGCTTGTAAATAACCCAGTGTAGTGATTTCATTTTCCTCTAATCCTCTGTTTTGACATCTGAAAATAAAATGCTTCTAATTTCCATTTAATAGGGGTTTTTTTTTTTTAAAGAGAAAAGGGTGCTTTGAATTCTCCTGCAACTGTTAACATTATTTCTTCTGCCTTTCATCATCTGGCCTGCTTGAATATTCTGTTAATGGCTAGGATGAAATTGTATTGTTTGTGTCATTCCACAGATTGGATATTTCAGAAAGAATCATTGTATGGATTGCAATGTCAGTATTTTTAAATAATCCTTCACATGGTTATGAATAGGATAAAGTCAGTCTATATAATGATAAAACTTGATTACACTTTCTGAAAACTGGATTAGACTTTGTCTAAATATACAAAAATCCTGAAATTCTTGTTTTGAAGTGGTTTTTTTTTTGCTTGGCAGTGACCATCCAGTCTTAGCTACCAGGCCAGAAGGCTTGTTCCAAACTCCTTTGGGGGTTTGTTTTTAGTGCTGGAGAACATGGATATTATGTGCACACACAGCTGCATTGTTGTGTGAGCTTTGTTGGAACCCCAAGTTATTTTTCCTGGTGGTACAGAAGATCCAGCTCTACTAGTTGTGTCTTGCAGCAGACTAGTGTAAATATGAGCTGCTCATGGCTCAGGCAGCAAAAAATGTTTTCCTTGGAAAAGAGGTGGGCAAGTGCTGTTCTGAGAAAAGGCTTTTAGTCCAAAATGTAACAGCAATATTTAGTTATAATGCTAGCAGAGCTCTGAATACAGTGTCCATTTACAAATTAAGAGAGTATTATCTTGTGTTGGAAGGAAAAGACTCTTTAGGAATCCAGGTCTCCTCCTAACTGCATTGTGCCCTGCTGGGGTGTGCCCCACCAGCTGTGCCAGTCCACCTGCAGCCTTTGCAAACCTCCAGACCTCCTCAACTCTGCCTCACAGGAAATGAGCCCAAAATGCCCTGACTTCCTGAGCCTCTGCAGCAGTGCATCGATAAGATGCCAGCTCTGCCTTTTTTGGAGGTGGCAGTGCCCAGGGGAAAGGGACTGTAGCCAGGTGATATCCTGAAGTTTGGTCCTTGAGAAGTTACAGCAGTAGGTGTGAACAAGACTTTGTTGTTTTTTTTATATCAGATACAGTTTTCTGAGAAAATCCTTGGTTATAATAAATGAATAGCAAGAGGTTTGAGAAGATCAGGCTGGTTTTCTCTTCTCTTGCCAGTGAGATGCCCCTGAAACTCTTCTTGCTCTCTGTTATCTTTGTTTCTGAGCTGGGCCAGCAGACGTCAGTGCTGGCCAGCCTGTGCTGGGTGGGTGTGAAGCAGCAGCATTGCCAACCCTCAGAGCTGGGCTGCAAAAGCCCTGAGTGTGGTGTGTTTACTCCTGCTAAATCTTTCTTTTCAGCAATGTTTTTATTAGCAGAACATGTAATTGCAGTAAGACAAGGTAAAGTTTCCTGTCAGAGGGGTATTTGCTGAGAATATTGCTGATTTCTTATACAGGAGCTTCTAAAGCAAGCACAGCCCTGATTTGTCTAAAAGCTTGGTGCAACACTGAGCACAGAATCCCAGGATGAAGTTTGGGGTGGAAGGCACCTTAAAGCTCTTCCAGTCCCACCTCTGCCATGGCAGGGACACCTTCCACCATCCAGCCTGGCCTTGGACACTGCCAGGGATCCAGGAGCAGCCACAACTCCTCTGGGAAATCTGTGTTGGGCCTCCCCAACCTCACAGGGAACTTGCACTATCTCATCATAGAGCAGCTTCCCCTCCTCTGCTCTTCCCCTTTTAGAGGGAGAAAACGTTTGTGCCCTCAGGTGTCCCAGTTCATTCACCAGTCCGTGGTGGGAGGTTGAAGTTTCTGGTCCAGTGTCCCTGGTTCCCTGGGACATCACGGGCCCTTTGTGCTGCTCTCTGTGTCTCTACAACTGTGCTGATGTTTACCCAGGGTTTGCCTTTGAGCAGTGCTTGACCTGACCCTGAAAGCATGTCAGGATTTTTGATTAATATGATATTTGGATATTAATATTTTGTTATTCCAATTTTTCTCTGTTACTGCAGTCAGATGCTAGTATAAAACAAAACTCTCTTTTTTCTGCTTCTTTCTTGAGCACTTGGTATGTAATTTCACTGTGTTTTCTTCCAGTGCCTGTGCTCATTTTTCTGTCTGCTCTACAAACAATCCACACCACAGGGGAGATGGGAATGAAAGCTTCAAAGTTGGTGTTTGAAGAAAATCTGATTCCTGCCACTAAGACCTTGCAAAGAGTCTGCTTAAAATTAATTCTCTCCGTAAATAAGTGATTTCATGGTCTTGGATTTCTGACTGGCCCCAAGTGCTGCCCTGTGAAGGCCCTGGTGTGTGAAGGCAACTTCCCTCCACATTTTTGCAAAGCAATTCTTTATGTATCTTGTCAGAGTGGGATTGGAGGCTGAAGCTCTCAGTTTTGTATTAATGTGTGTGGAATGGCAAAGGAAAAGAATAGTTTTCGTTTTGGGATTAAGTAATTGAAAACCTTCCAGCTGCTATAGTAACAGCAACACATCTGCCAGATGTCAATGAGCATATTTTAATCCTTCTATTTTAAGTTTCAAGCTATTGAAGCAAAACACATCTAGGTGTGGCTGTGTTAGTAGCTGCCTCAGCCTGTAGCTACTTGGGTAGCCTAGGAAAGAACCGTGTAGTATCACTGTTAGAGCGACTGTTGATTAAATTTATAGAAAAAGCTTTTCCCAGATGTTCTTACGGGGCAGGAGCCCATCCTGAAGATTTGTGTTTCTCTCTGAGACACTTTTATGACGTCCTGTTGAGCACACAGCGCGTGCTCTCCCGCGTGTTAGATTGATTGGAGGTACCGGGACGTTTTTCTTGGAAGGTGGAAGAAGCAGAAAAAGCAGAAAGAAAAAAGTTGTGGTGCCTGGGCTTGCTGCCTAACACCAATTCCGTGTGGCTGTGCCGCTCTGTGTGGCTGGGACGCGTAGTGGGGAGCAGGGCTGAGGTGTCCACACAAGTGTCCTGTCCCCTGGTGACACTGTAAATGAGTTTAGGCTGAAGTGATGGATGTGGGGTGGAAGAGGCTGTTTTTCTAGTTAAACATTTGAAACTGTCAGAGAAGGTGAAAAATGAGTTGTACTCCTTCCTGTGGCCTTTTCCTCCGAAGAGTCGGTCATGCAAGAAAGGGAGGGAAAATGTGCCTGGTGTGGATCAAGCCCTTTGCTTTTCCATGTTCCTTTGTTTTTATTGTAAGATAAACCTTTCATGTTTTATTGTTATGAAGTTAAAGCCTGGCCTAGAGGTGCTGATCTTTAGGAGGAACAGCTGGAGCGTCCCCTGCTCAGGTGGGCGGCTCTTTGAAGCGACATGTTGCCTCTTTAAGAGGAAATGGAGCATGTGAGAACTTTAAACCTGTAAAACTCATCATCAGCTCTGCCATTGTTTATCTCTGGTGTAACTTTATATAGAATTAAAGTGAAATGCATTGCTTTGCTCCTGAGGCAAGATGGTTTTGCTCCCCCTTGGTCCTGGAGACAAAGGAAATGACCACATAACCACAAATACTTTCTAGTGGAATGAAGATGAGTGACAAACTTCCCACAGAAAGAAGTTCTTAACCAGACGGGCTGAGGAATTAAATGTAGCTGAAGGTTCTGATTTCAAGTCAAAACCCAGTTTGAACTGTTCAGACCAAGAAGAAAAGAGCAAATGCTGTGCTTGCAGTGGCTGGTGTGAGGGGCAGAGCTGGTGTTTCTGTGCACAGGGTGCTGAGATCACAGTGGTTTTGAGCACTGGCTGTAGTCTGTGCCTCAGTCAGGAGAGGAGTGACCCGAGCTGCCTGTGAGATGAGGAAACCCAAGGTATTTTATTGCCTTTGTTTCTCAAATTGCCTTCTTGCACAGAAGGCCAGAAGCTGTCAGATCTCCTCCTTCACTTCTCTGTGGCATTTTCATTACTTAAAGCGAAGTCTTAGCTGTGTTCCCATCATTTTTCTGTGCTTACTGTCACTGCAGACTCCTTACAGCTGGGATAAAGTGCAATGATAGCCTCTAAAATTGCACAAAAATGCATTTGCATGAAGAACAATCCAATGAGCTGCATCAGAAAAAGCTTTTTCCTAAGTCAGTCATGCTGGACCACATCTGTTTAACAGTGGTGCTGGTGTGGGGGAAGGCCTAGTGTGTGTTTTAGGCTTAGGCTGAATTGCAGTTGACATAAATAATAAATTTTTCACCTTTTAAGTGTATCCTGTAGCTTCCCCCATGGCCAACAGGAAGCAGCAGCAATGGCATGTGAGTGCAGCCCTTAGAGAGGGGCTGTAATGTGAGAGAACATCTGAAGGAGGAGATAATGATAATTTCTGGACGTAAATGGAAACAAACTGTATTAATTAATTAACTGTATTAATAACTGCTTCCTTAGTGCAGGGTTGTGTTAAGAGAAGACAGGAAGCAGTTCACCACCAGGCTGGTGAGAAGAATGTGGGTTTGAGTGGTAACATGGAAAATGTGGTGACATTAGAAACTGCCCAGGCCATGCATTGAGATGATGCAGAATTTGTCATCCTGTAAATAATTTCTCATTGATTAGCTAAACTGTTTGGGTTGGCAGAGGGGATCTTCCCAGGAAATGTAGGACTGGCTCACTCCCTCATGGCAGAACTGGCCACTTGAGACAGTCCTGGTGCTGTCTGAACAGAGAGAATCCCTCCTGAAACACAACAGCCCAAACCAGCTCTACTACAGGTTGTAGGAAGGGGCTGGCAGAGGAGCCAGTTCCCCTCAAACAGGATGGATTCTGGAAGATAATAATTATCCCTAATGGCATAAACACTGGAGCATAGCAAAGGTACAGAGGGAAAGCTGTGTTGGGAGGGGCTGGGGGGATTACAGGGGTGAGCTGTGGCTCTGAGAGAGACCTGATGTCTCTTCCAGTGCTCAGTCCATAAGTCTGAAGGAGCTGCTCCAAGGAGTGTCTCTTTCTGCCTTGCTGAGAGCACAAAAACCCTGCTGCTCTGAGCAGACATCTGAGCATCCCAGACTTTCCCTTAGCTGTGCAAATGATTCCAGTGAGGAGCTGACCTTCCACACAGCGCTCAGAAATGTCTGGGGGAGTTATGTCAGGATGGCTTGGCGGGCGGTCAGAGCTCTTCCTGCATGTTTTGTAAGCCTACTCCAAAGTTGTAATGACCTGGTAAAGTAGTTACCTCTGGCACAAGTGAAAATCTGTAGTAAAATCAAGAGGGTTTTCAAACCAGCTCCCATTTTCAGCTCTCAGGAAATACAGAAAGTCTCAACAGAGAGTGAACGTGAGGGGGGTTTGCTCTCCTCTCTCCTAATATTCATGTGTTTATAACCAACAAAAAAATGTGGGATGCTTAATTAAGGTGAGGTGGTGCATCCTAATGTACTGAGGATGTCAGTATTTTTTGAGTAATCTGTTCTGCAGTGAAAATTATCAATATACAAGGAAAAAATTTTGAAGAGCACAAGGAAACTTAAATAAAAAAGCAACATCTTCCTATATGCCACAAGGGTAGAGGATTCCTTGGCATTGTTCTGGACTCAACCCACTTACTAATGCATTCAACAGGATTGTGTGCTTTTAGGAATATAAAAAAAGGATGTATTTAATTAATAAACTCATAATATTTAATTTCTCATATCGAAAGGTGAAAGTTGAAACCTATAACAGGGTGTGTTTGTTGCAAAATAAACCTGAAGCTGTTGGTTTGTTTATTTTAATGAGCATATGCATGACTGATTTTTTTTTTCTTCTTTTTTCAAACTTTTGTACTTCTGTGCCTTATCTAAAATTCTTCTCTTCAGTGGACATAATTAAAGGTAGAATTTGCCCACTCAGCTGCAGTTTTCACAGTGTTTTCACTGTGATATTTATTGGGTCCTGAGAGGAGTTTTGCCTGACATCTTGCACAAAATCATAAGCTCCACCTCCCAAGGAAAGCAAAAAATTATTTTTAAATATGCCAAGGTTTTTAGTGTCACTGACTAATTTTGTTTCAAGTGATGCAGTTATTTCTCTGTCTACTATAAGGATGTGAAAAATCATTCCCTCCTAATGTGTTTAAATATGCTCCATAATGAATGTTGTGGATGTGAAAGATAAGCAGCCTGGAGCTTTCTTTGTAAGGTATAGGGTAACACAAAGCTTCAAAGTTCTGCTGCCCTCAGGACACACATTGAAGCAGTTAAAGTAGTGAGATAAATGAAATACAATGAGATATTCATCTGCAGAATCTGAAGCTCAAGGACACAATAAGTTTTCATTTAAGTGTTTCTCATTTGCTGACAATGAGCCAAATAAATTTTAATTTCACATTGTGGATGGTGACATAAATTCAGGAACTTTCCCTGGGATTGGAGTCTGGTTTGTTTCCCAGATATTTCTGATAATATACTTATTACATATGTAGGGATTTTAATCTGAATTAGCTGCTTACAGTTACTTAAGAAAACAAGAATTGGGTTTTTTTCAGATTTGTTATGTAAGAACTCTCTGGTTTAGTGTGCTGAAATAACATGTAGTTGGATAGTCATAGTCTGATATTCCTGAGTTGGAATAAAGAATTACTGTAAAGAGCTAAATAATTTCCCATTCCTTTGCTTTATCTTTATCCTCACCCACTGCATTTCTTTTTACAGGTGCTGGATTTGGATTAGGAATTGTTTTCTCAGTCATCTTCTTCAAAAGTAAGTACACTGCATTAATCTTGGCTGCCTGGCTTCCCACTTTCCATCTGTTGTAGGTACAGTTAGAAGTCTTAGAGGCACATAAAAATTAATCAGCTTATTAGAGCAATTCTTCCATTGTTTGTCCTGTCTTTTCCATTGAAATGGAGCTCCCAAAACTTTTAACTGTTGTGTAAGGAGGTTGTTATCCATGGCACCTCCCTGAGCTCCTCCTGTGCTCAGCTCAAATCCTGCAATGGCAGGAGACCCTGAGCCAAATCGCTGGATCCACAATAAACTGCACACCAGGGATTTAAAACTGGTCTTGGTTCTTCAGCTGTGCTTTAAATCAGAGTCATTTTCAGTAATACCTTGAATTCAGAGGCTGCTCTCTGTCCAATCCTAAACTGGTGTTACTTTTCTTCTGTAGAGGGCTGGTTTGGAGGATTTTAAAGCTTGAAAATGCCTAGAATGCATCTTCTAGTCATTTGTTCTTTCTTAGTTCTTATAGAACAATATAAAACAAACAACTTTCCTTGACTTTTTGCCTGTTCCACAGGAAAGACATGGCCTATTGCATTTGGGTCAGGGATGGGGTTAGGAATGGCTTATTCCAATTGTCAACACGACTTCCAATCTCCATATCTTCTCCATGGCAAATTTGTAAAAGTAAGTATCAACACCAAGTGTTGTTTAATCTTCTGTTGGGTTTTGGGTTTTTTTTTCAGTGTGAAAACACTGATCACTTGTAAATTTTGTAGCTTGTTTGCATAGTAATCTATTAGTCTTGAAAAACCCTGTAAGAAGTTTTGAAGAGGATCATTTCAATGAGTTCAGTATTAACACTGAATATTTAGAAATATCTTACCATGCTGAAGTAAAAATTTTAAGAATAGATTAATTAGCAGGAATAATTTGTGCAGTCTCAAACTGGCTGCAGTGCACCAGTCCACAAACTGACTCCATAATTTCTGTGTCAGAGTTGGGGCTGTTCTCATGGTAATTTATCACCGTGGCATCTGGAAACAAAAAGAAACAAGAAAGGAAACAAAAAAGAAACAAAAGGAGTGTTCTCCACAGATCCATGGCCTGGTTAAATCATTTCAGTGACACTGGTGGAGAGACATCCATCCACCAGGATGTATTTACAGTTACTTTAGCACTTCACAAAGTACCGAGGTCAAATGTTCTGCCACAGATACCTGCTTACAAATATTCTCTCCAGCTGCCTATCAAAGGGAAATAATAAGATTCCCCAACAAATAAAATCATTGGAGAGCAGTACAGTTGGATGTAACTGATCAGCTACTGCCCAAAATCCCAATATTTGCCTGGTGCTTCTGGCCAGATTTGTTCACATTAAAATGTGTTAGTACTCCACACCATCCTGAGGTTGTTCCTGCAGTTTGTGTCTCCCAAAAAAAAAGCTGGGGTGACACGTGTGGCTTGATGAGAGTGATAAATGCACTGCTCACATGTTCTGAGAGAGCATTATTCGTTCAAGGATGATTGTTCCTAGGGATGTTGGACAGCAGAAAACAGTGTCTGGTCACTCTAGGAAGGGATTTTATTTGGATTAAAGACTAATCTGGAGCAGGGTGGTCCTTGGAGCCATGAGGTAACTGGAAGGATACTTTAGATGCCTGCATGGCACAAGACAAATAGTTTCCAGTGCACTTTCTCTGGCACAAAGAGGCTGAGAGAGGGAAAATAGGGATGAAGCCATCTAATGGTTAATGTCATTAATTCCCTCCAAAATGTCATGTCATGGATAATGGCTCCAGGGTTATTACAACAAAATTATTTCATTCCTCTTGGTTAGGAACATGGAAAATATTGTTGCATTATCACTCATCTGTTTTTTTCTTAGAAAAATTTGTTATAACTGAACTTTGTAGGATTTCCTTTACGACACTGAGTTCTGTTCAAAATGCTAACTTGTCAAAGTGATAGAAACTACAAGAAAATCAGCTTTGTTAGAGGGAGATGTAGCACAGATTGACTTGGTTGAAATGATTTCTAGTTTTCTGAGCCTGTCAAGTTCACAGGATCACAGGAGAACTTGAGTTGGAAAGGACTTGAAGGAGGTCTTGGGGGTCAGCTGTGAGGTCAGACCAGGTTACTGAGGCCTTCACCCAGTTGGAATTGCTCAGGATCAAGTTCTTAATTCAGTCTCCTGAGTCAGAACGAGAGATTCCCAAGATACTGAATAACCAGGAGATGCCAGAGTGACTTTGCAGCTGTTCCTTGGGTCATCACACTGCCCATCCTTTGGATTAGAAATTCCATCATGGAACCCCAACACAGTGCAGGAGCCATTCATCTCCACCAAATCAATTCTTAAAGTGCAGAAGAGTTCTAATTTGTAGTAAGAATATTCTGAGGGGTTTCTAAGTAATTTGACCAAGTGTTTTTCACTGTGACTTCAGCAGAATTTAAAATCAACATGTCACGATTACTTCAAGGCTTAAAATGCTATGGCTGTGAATTGCACAGCCTAGATTTCTTTGCAGAATGGAAAATATCCTGTTTTTCAGGTTATTTAGCCTGTGTTATCACCCAAACTTCACAATCTTTGCTAGGAATGTCGATTTGTATTGATGTGCAAGAACACAAGAAGGCAAACAGCCTTTCCTCTTGCCCTTTGTGGCTTTGATTTCAGCCTGATTTCTCTTCAGCCTGTGAATAACTTGACCAATAATGTGGAGCTTTTTGAAGTACCAAATTTATCAGGATGAAAACATGGCAAGCTTCTGGCATGAGAACAGCTGCTTCATTCCTCCACAAACAACCTCTTGCTTTAGCAAAGGATGAGAACGTTCCCGTGCCCTCTGGAAATGTTGCAGAGCTCTGTGACTTGCTTTACATCCTGCAGCACCTTCCATGTAAGGAACCCAAATGGCTTTTTAATAATATAAGCCTTCTTGCTTTACAGGAACAGTGACTAATGGCTAAGACTATCCCAGTGGGAAGGAAGGAGAAATCAATGATTATTCCTCAGGAATACTGAAGTGCCCCTGGAATAAGCCGACATTCTTCAGTAACGATCACCAGTAACTCTTTATACTCCAACAAACTGTTTCTGTCTATGAAACAAAGTTCTGTTGCTTGTTTTGTATCGTGTCTGAAAAGTGCAAGGAAGAGCTCTTCTGGGAAATAAATAAAAGAAAAATGGCCTTCTCTGGTGTGTTGACTTTGTATGTGAGTGAGAGAGAGGGAGAATGGAAGGAGAGAACTTCATTTGGAGTAGCCAGCAGCTGAGACCACCTGGGCCACTGGGAGAGCTCCTCAGCAAATCCAGCATCGTCTGTTCCTCCCCAGCAACCCCCATCCACCATCCAGTTCAAAGAAGCATTCCCACCTCATAAATCACCCACTAGACCCCTGCTGCTTGTGCCGGTGTTTGGAGAGGAATATAAATACTCCTCAGTCTTGTTTGTACAGTTGCCCTTTCAAATGGGAATTTTGTCCTCTCAGAAGAGGCAGAATCCAAATGGGTTAATCCAAACTGTGTGACAGCAAGGCCCTGCTGTCTCTTGTAGCTTTGGGTCAGGGAGTGACCCCAGTTTGAAACTTGCCAGGAAACACATCCTCGTGCCACCTGGCTCTCAGCTGACCCTTCAGGCTGATTCTTTTTGCACCCCTCTTCTGTGGGATGAGAGCTTTCAGTGCCTGGGAACGGGTCACAGCTCCTCATTGCCTTGGCAAGACACTCCCTTCTTTCCATCCAGCCCAGTTCTGGCACCTTGTCTGCTGCTCTTCCCCTGGCTCAGGAGCTTCTTCACTGCTGCTTTGCTCAGCACAACTTTCTAGCTATGGAGATGCCTCTCAAGGATCCCTTTGTCCCACACTTGTGTGTTGTCCATGTAGCACGAGGAGTTGAGTGCAGGTCTCAGGAGGGAAAGGGAAAGGGAATGGTGTAGGTTGATGTAGAACTTCCCTTTATTGAAAACCTGTTGTGCTGATAGGTGGAAAAGTGTCAGAACAACTCCTTTTGCACAGCAAATAGCAGAAAGGAAAACAAATGGTGCTGTAGTTGGATTTTAAACCATGCCAGCAAAGTCCAGGGGATAGACTGAGATGTAGGCTGGAGTTGAGAGGGCTTGAGAAACTCCTCATCATCCAGCCTGAGGTGTGGGGGCTGCTGCAGTCCTGGGCACTGCTGTGTGGATCCTGCACTCTGGAGGAACGTGTTGAGCTGTGCCCAGAGCCAGCAGATGCTGAGGAGCTCGCCTGGAGCAAAGGACTTGTGAAATTAAATAGCTCCAGTGCCAGAGCAGCATTGAGGCTGTCAGAGCATGATACCATCCAGGACCATTGCTCCAGCATGTCCTTGTTTTTCCACCTCCTCCCTTGCCGGACTGCATTCATCAGTCAGGTCAAAACAGCTTATTGAAAACAGGAGATCTTTCTTTCTTCCCAATTTGAAATCATTTTATCCCGCCCCAATTTTTAATTTGAACTGTGTACTTTGGAGCCACAGCTCCTCTGTGGTTTGGAAAGGGGTTTTATTGAGTTCTCCATGTGTGTGCTGCAGTCGGGGAAGCCAGTGGGATCTGCTGGAGAGAGGAGCACCAGCCTGGAGAACCAAAAGTGGTGGTGACACCGCACGTAGCGACCGTCAGCGTGCAGAGAAAGCTTCAGCTCCTGCTGTGACACTGGGGACAATGAGTCCACTTTTTATTTAGCCCTTACATGCTCTGTTTCAGCTCAGATAAGAGTTCCTAGTGTTAATTCTCACCTTGGGCTGCTGTGGCCTGTGATGGAGTGGTTCTGTGGCCACTGGAATTTGGAGATATCAATTGTTAGATATCGATTCCCAGTGTGTCCTTCACTGCTAGAGGGAGAATAATCACAACAAAGGTGTTGAAGTCTACGTGGGTGAGTGTGGAAAAAGTGCACAGTTCTAAAAATGGAATTTAAATTTGCTCTTTAAATGGGGTAAAAGCTTAACTTTTTTGGTTTTCTTCACAGCTGCCTTGCTTGTCATTGTCTGTGTTGATGTATGTATATATATATATGTATATGCACATATAATTACCACGTGAAGGATCTGTATTTGTTTTGCTTTATTTAATTAAAGATGTATTATCCCAAAGCTATTTTTGAACCTGTCCATGTAAGCTGTGCAAAATATCTTCTTGTGAGGACAGGTCTCCTTTTTTCCCTCTGTGGGAAGGAGCCTGTCCCCAACTGAGGCTGGAATAGGAATGGTTTCCTGCCTCTTCATTTCTAATTGCATAAATGGAAGGGGGAAAAGTGGAAATTCTAAGTACCAAAAGGCATGTTAAATTTAGTATAATACACTCATCTGGAAACTATCACATTTTTCCTTCTTTCTTAAGCCTGCTGAAATCATTGCTTCGTCTGTGGCGTGATTTGGATCCGGACCAAAAAGTGCAAACAAGATAGGGCTGAAAAAGGCAGGTGTCCCTACCCAAACCTAATGAGACCTTTTAGGAGAGAACTTGTATCCCAATTGTAACTGAGTGAGTACACACTGAGTAAGAAAACCATATCACTACCCAGGAGAAGGCGGGGGGGGGGGGGGAAAAAAAAGCTGTTTGCTGACTAGAACTGGTTTTGAACGTTTAACAACTCCCCAAGTGCTTGACTGACCACAAATCTGCCTCTTTAACAGCTTGATTAGATGTCTGCAGAGGTTTTGAGATGAGTAAACAAGTCATGGAAAAGCAGAGACAGCAGGGGGGAGGAAAAAAAATCTCAAGCTGCTTTTGTATTGTTTATCCGAGTTGTTGGTGTTTGATGGAGATACCGTCATTGCTTTGTGTTCCAGTCCTGCCTGGAGCCGTGGCCAAGAGCAGGACCTGGCTGTATGTGGTGCTGTACACACAAATAAAAACCAGCCTCTGCCCTGGAGAATTTACAAACTAAACAGATGGGAAGGTTTGTAATTCCCATTTTAAAGATGGGAGAAGCTGTGGAGGGAATGTGGTGTGCAGCTAGAATCTGACTGGAGTCCAGCAGCCCATCCTTCCCCACTGGTTTTTTGTGGGGAGTCTGCCCTTCAGAGACTGGGATTCTCCAAAAGGGTTTGTGCCACCCTTTGCTATCTTCAAATTGTCCCAAATTCTTACTGGCAAATCCCTAAGAAGTAAGGAATTGATGTTTTACTGTCTGGGGGCTGATAGCTTATGGAATCATTAGTAGGTGTAAATCACTCTGATCCTCAATACTGACTTGGGAGATAATCTGAGTCTGATAAAGAGAGAAAATACAGAAAGGTGTTCCCAGTTCTTTGTGCCTCATGGACAAGGACACTGCTGTGTTGGGCAGAACACGAACAAAATACCAGGAGAAAGTCAATGCCTTAGGAAATCTACCTTAAATGTGAATTTAGGTAACAGATCGAGAGAGGATTAACCATTGAATGGTTTGGGCTGGGAGAGACCTTAAAGCTCATCCAGTGGCACCCCCTGCCATGGGCAGGGACACCTTCCACTGCCCCAGCCTGTCCAGCCTGGCCTTGGGCACTGCCAGGGATCCAGGGGCAGCCACAGCTGCTCTGGGCACCTGTGCCAGGGCCTGCCCACCCTGCCAGGGCAGAATTTCTTCCCAGGATCCAATTTAAACCTCCTCTCTTCCATTTTTGAAGCCATTCCCCTTGTCACTCCAGGCCTGTGTCCAAAGTCCCTCTCCAGCAGTGGAAACAGCAGTGGAGGTGTAACTCAGCTCCTCCAGAGAGTTCACATGGATGGTTCTCCAAAGGAGGAGGAATTGATTTCCCAGCTGTTTTCCTTGCGTTCCCTCTGAGTTTGGGAGCAATGCAAAAGAAATCACCAAGGTGCTGGTTTGGAAATGCAAACAGTGGGTGCACAAGTGGACTGAGGGTGACAGGCTGTGCTGGTGGTGATGTGCCTCGAGGTACAGGTGGAAGGGAGAGGTTTGTGGGGCTGGGTAACCCCTGATCCGTGAGTGATCTGCTGGGAAAACCCCATTTTTCAGCAGGTTCTGAACCTGCTGACCCTTCTTTCACTCTGAGCCAGCTGGGTTTGGTATTACCCCCATACCCCACAGTAAGAAATAAATCTCCTCATCTCCCACCCCACTCCTGCCTTTGGATTTAGGACTGGTGCAAATTTTGGCATGGCAGCTCCGGAGGCAGCTGGATGCAATGTGCACTGTGTCTGTACTGCTCTGAGAGTCCAGCCTATAGCCCACCCACAGTGAAATGCTTCACTGAGACTGAAACTAAATGGGAACACAGTTTATGGAAATTCAGCTGTGGATGGCCATCCTCTCGTGCCTTCTGGCTGTCAGCACTTTGCTGTGCAGCACTGCAGGCTGCTGGAGCTGGATTTTCCTCGTGGTGCTGGATACCCAACTCCTGCAGCTTATAAAGATGCTTAGAAAGTTGCTGGTGACTAATAAATCACTCCTCATCTCTAGTTTTTATTGGTGGTGCTTGTAAAGCCTCCAGCTCTGTGTTAGGAGTGGATGGCCCTTCCTGGAAAAGGTCATGCCCTGATCAGTTCAAATTCAGTTCGTAAATCATGCAAAGGAGTGTGTTTCCTTTTAGAGGTTTTTAGGGGATATTCTTCCTCCCCCTGGGTGCTGCACTTGAAGCTGTCAGCAGTGATAAACCCAAAGCCATGGCTGCTCCCCTGAGCCCTGCATTCCCTGGGGATTTGGACTGAAGGAGCTGGAGCTGCTGGGGAGAGCCCAGAGGAGGCACCAAGGTGATCAGGGGGATGGAAAGGTTGGGATTGTTCAGCCTGGGGAAGAGGAGGCTCCAGGGTGACCTAACTGTGGCTTTCCAGTGCCTGAAGGAGCTGACAGCAGAGATGGAGACTGTGGACAAGGGCCTGGAGTGGCACGACAAGAGGACAGAGTTGGATGGGATCTTGGGAAGGAATTCTGTCCTGTGAGGGTGATAAGGTTGTGCAGGTCGTATTTGTAATTTTAATTAATTATCTGGAAGTAAATATAAAAGGCTGGCAGACAACTTCTATTCAGTGTGGTGCTGGGAAGTGAAAGAGTGGGGCAATGTGGATTTTGACCCAAAGGTGAAGTTCAGCATCCAGGTGTAACAAAACTGGAGATGGCAGAGCCTGGGGGATTATGGAGCCCTGGAACTGAAGGGAATTGCCAGCAGGGAGAGGCACAGTGAGAAACAAGGGCTGGAGACCAAGGCTTGACCCCTGCAGATGAGCAGTGAATCCCTGAATTACAGACTGGGATGAGCTGGGAGAGCCATGGCAGGGTTTCCCAACTCCTGACATCCTAAATGGAGTTACTGAGCTCCACCTGGGAGTGACTGGGTGAAATCAAATGAACTGTAGCACACATGGATTCAGATCAGATCATCCAACTGTGTTTGGTGGCCATAAATTCTCTGGAACTTGTAAGGCCACAAAGGTTCCTGCAGAATTCCTGGTCTCTGTCCCGTGGCTTAGTCCGGTCTGAACTAAAGGCAGAGTGTTTTTAGCTCGAGGATTCTGCTCCTTAGACCCTGAAGGTGTCCCTGGTGTGGACCTCAGAGGGAACACAACCCATTTCTGTGCCATTCCTGCTGCTTTGTTCCTCAGCTCCTCCCTTTTGCACTGTTTTCCTTGGGTTTCTTGGAGGGAATGGCTGATGCTGAGCTCTTCCCCCCCTCCTTTTTCCAGGCACGGGGCCCATTTTTTGTTGAATTCCCTGTGAAGATGACCCAGTTCCATAGATAATCTGTCCAGAGATGGGGTATTTCATATGCCAATAAATCCACCACTGGATGAGGGCTGGAGGGATAATGGGACAGCAGTGGAGGTGCACTGGAATTGCTGCAGGGAAAGCTCCACGTGCTCCTGCTGTTTGCAGAAAAGGTTCTTTTATAGGAAATAATTCCTTTAAATCTTTGGGAGCATCCTAGCAGGCGACATGCTTGTGGGAGGCTCCAGTTTACTATCTGCAAAGTCATGGATTTTATATCCATATTAGGTATAAATAGAGGTGGGCTGGCAGATAGAGGCAAGGTCACTGTGACTCCTCCAAGCACCGGATGAGCCTGCAGTTATTCCACTGGGGCTTCACATTTAACTCTTGTCGTGCACTGCAGCAGCCACTGCTGCCAAAATTAAAACCTGAAATGGTGCAAAGTTGGTCTAACCCAGGGTCTGAGCCTGCTCAGGAAAGCTGTGGTAAGCTGAGAACTCATGGCCACTTTCATTTTATTTTCTCATTTTCTTTATTTTTATTTTTATTTTAATTCCTCTTCAGCTGCAGCAATAGTTTCAAAAATCCCAATCCTGCTCCAGGGCAGGAGGAGAGGGAGGCAATAAACAGATTTCTGAGAGTTCCACAACCAGACCCTTTAAACTATGAAAATCACATTATCACTTTAAGAACAGTATCTGCATTTTGGAAGGTGGGAGGACTGTGAGCTGAGGCCTTTAATCTGCTAACAGATGAATATATATTCTTTTATCTTTTTTTCCTCATTCATCCTAAACATTGGCTTTGTTTGACATTGCTGTAGCAGGACTTTGAAAAACTGGCAATTCAGGGGATGTGATTTTGGGTGCTTTTCTTCAAGGCCAGAGAGTTTGTGCAGGAGGCTCTTCCCATGCAGGAGAATTGCTCTGTGAGTCACCCCATTTCCTTTCAGTAATGTGCAAAATGTTCCCTGCACACACGTGGATGTTCTGAGTTTGTCCTGCTGCTTTGGAGCAGGAGTTTGGAGGAGCCTCGGTGCCAGAAGTGAATCTGAACACTGATCTGTGCAGGGCCATTCAGCCCTTCATGGACACACACACACAAACTCTCCCCACTCATTTCCCACCCCCCTTTCCCCCATGTGCTTTTTAGCATCCCACTGTGGGCAGGCAGAGAGGCCTTGGACTCTGCACTGACACAAAGAAACATTTTTATTTTTAACTTATCCACCCTTCTAATTCTCACACCCACAGTGCCAGGTCCTGTCCTGACAAGCGGGGAGCCCCTGGCACTGTGGGTGTTTGTCAGGAACCCAAAACAGCAACAGCAGGCGAGGGAGGGAGGGATGTCCTGGGTTCCTGCTGTGTCCCAGAGCACCCAGCCTTGGTGATCCAGCAGCAGGGAAGGGCTGAGGGGGAAGGGGGGGAATGTTCTGGGCATACCTGGTGACAAAACAGGATGGAGGGGAGAGTGAGGAGCTGCAGCAAAGTCCCCCGAGCCTGGGGTGATGATGGATGGAGCAAGAGTCCCAGGGAAGAGGGGCTGGCAGGTGAGCTCAGCTCCTTCCCTCCCTGCAGAGCCTCTGCTCCCCGCCTGGCTCTGTCCAAATGACATCTGCAGGCATCAGGTCAGCACTCCCTGCTCTGGCTGTGATAATCTCATTGCCCAGGAGAAGGGGGAAAGTCTTGGCCCAGGGCTTTGACAGCCTTTCAGCAGCTTCTTTCATCCCCCAGCCACCCCGCTCTGTCCTCCAGCACCTCAGCCTGGTGCTCCTGACAGCAGAAAAGCTGAACCCTGCTCCTGCTGCCTCCCCACCCCCAGATCCACGGATTGCTGCTTCCCTTTCATGCTGTTCACAGGGCTGGAACGGGGATGAAGAGTAGGAAGCAGTGAATGAACTGCATGCTCACAGCTCCTTGCAGAGCAATCACACCCCAGTGCTGAGGATCCCAAAAATCCCATCCAAACACTGAACCACGGACCTCAAACGCTCTGAATTTCACCATAACGCCCACGGTTGCTCCTGTGCATCTACATCTTATTCTTCCTCCTGAGAACTTGCTTCAAAGTCTCAAATGTCTCTCGTTTCACTCATATTATTCAGAATAAAGTATCCTCCTGGGCAGGAGTTTACTGCTGGTCATGCTGGCCATGAGGAGCAGGTAGAGCACTGGTCTAGGGTTCAGCAGTGGGTAAAAATGCTGGAAAACGAGATTTTGTGCTCCTGTTGGGGCGTGTGATCATGGCTAGAGGCTGTTCCTGCTGTCTCTGTTGGAGCTGAGCAGTGCAGCACGGCCAGGTTGCATTTAGCGGGATAAGAAAGCGATGCTGGAAGCAGCTTTTTACCAGCCTGTTTACAAATCCTATTATCCTGCAGCTGGAAGGAGCCGGGCAGCAGGAAAGCATTCCTTCAGCAGAAACCTCCTCCAGCAAACATCCAGCCCCAAAACCTCTCCCCGCAGCTGCTGCCAGGGCACTGCCAGCACTTCTCCCCTTCCTGCTCCTCTGATCTCCATGCAAAGAGCAGCAAAACCCAGCCAGGCCTGGCAGGTATCTTTGGATTTGGGTGGTGTTTAATGTTGGGGGCCTCTTTAGATTAATTGTGCCTCAACAGAAACAGAAACAGCGATTATCCTCCCTGAAAGAGCCGTGATCTCTTCACCGGGCTGGGCTTTGGCTGTCAGGTTTTAATGGGAAAGGGAAAGAGGGGAAGAAACAAGAAAAGGAGGAGAAAGAGGAAGGGAAAAGAAAGTAAAAGCAAAAGAGAAAAGCGTGGTCTGTAGCGCTGGAGAAGTTTCCTGGAGTCCTTTCTGCAGCCAGGAGTCTCCAGCAGGAATTCTGTTTAAATCAGAGTTGCTGGCGTTCAGCGAGCCCCATGCAGACTCCGGATGCCTCTGCAGGGACCCTCCCTGGGGCTATCCCGGCCGAAACCCCCTCGTTCTGTTCCCTGCGGGCTCTCCCCAGCCAGGGGCTGAGCTCCGTGCCCGGCTCCTCCGGGCTCTGCGAGCCTCTCCCTCCTCCCATCCCTCCCTCCCCTCCTTTCCCCTCCTCTGCTTTCCCTGCCCGCTTGTGCAATCGAGAGCGGCGGGGCCCGGCGGCACCGCCCGGAGCCCGGCACCGGGGAGAGGGGGAGAGGGAGAGAGGGAGGGAGGGAGAGAGGGAGAGAGGGAGGGAGAGAAGGAAGAAGGGAAGAAGGGAGGGAGGGAGGGAGGGAGGGAGGGAGGGAGGGAGGGAGGGAGGGAGGGAGGGAGGGAGGGAGGGAGGGAGGGAGGGAAGGAGGGAAGGAGGGAAGGAGGGAAGGAGGGAAGGAGGGAAGGAGGGAAGGAGGGAGGGAGGGAGAGAAGGACGGAGGGAGGGAAGGAGCTAGGGAGGGAGGGAAGGAGGGAAAAAGGGAGGGAAGGAGGGAAAAAGGGAGGGAAGGAGCTAGGGAGGGAGGGAAGGAGGGAGGGAGGGAGGAAAGGAGCTAGGGAGGGAGGGAGAGAAGGAGGGAGAGAAGGAGGGAAGGAGGAAAGGAGCTAGGGAGGGAGGGAGGGAAGGAGGGAGGGAGGGAAGGAGGGAGGGAAGGAGGGAGGGAGGGAAGGAGGGAGGGAGGGAAGGAGGGAGGGAGGGAAGGAGGGAGGCGGCCGCTCCCGCCCGCCCCGCGCCTCCCTCCGCGGCCGCGCCGGGGATGCGGCAGCCGCCGGGCACCGCCGGGCCCCGGAGCCCATGGGATGCGCCCGCCGTCTCCAGGCTGGTGAGTAACCCTGGCCTTTGTGTGCCCCAAAAGCTGCTGCGTGTTCCCCCGGCCCGCATTTCCCGTCCCTTTCCCTCTCTCTCCCCTCGCCGGTGATGGATGGCCGGGAGGATGAGGATGTTGCCACGGGCAGAAATCGCTCGCAGATGAGGCGGACTCGAGCGGGGGGATCTGCTCTGTAATGGTTCAATCACACATCTGTGGTACAGAATCCTTCCCTCCTTCCCATCCCTGCCGGGGCTTGGAACAAAAGTGCCGGGGGAAGAACGGGAACGCTCAGCACCGATTAAACACCAGCAGCAGACGCGTTCAGCGATCATAAAAGAAAAGAGTTTTCCCCATGGCAAGGCAGTAAACTTTTGTTCCTCGGAAAGTTCATCCCGGGGATTGATTTACATCCTTGTTTCATGCAAGTACTTTAGGCATTTACTGTAAAGCTTATATCCAATATTTCCCTACCTGGTTTTTGGACCCTAACGTAGAGTTTCAATTTACCTCGGTATTTGTAGCAATTTTTATTTGTTCTCTGCATTTAAAATCAGTGGGGATTTCTCTTTTTCTCTGGTAGGTGTTTTGGGAACAGAACATGCTTTAGCTCGCTTTCAGTAGAGTATTTAAAGTATTAAAATCGATCTGGACAATCCCTTATTCCCTACTAACATTTCTCTTACGAGGGCACCAGCAAATTCTGCTCCACTCCACAGTTTAACTTTTCCATACATGATTAACCCCATCAAATTAAAAATTCAGCCTGTGGGAAGTGTTTGTGGATTTAGGACACCGTAACTTTTCCATGCTGGTTTTTTTTTGGGGGGGAAAACCCTGCTGAACAAGTGGGAAATATCCTGAGGATATGGAGAGACCCAGATTTTCCCTTTTAGCTGAAGAGCTCAGTGCCCTCTTTGCAATGTCCAAGCAGCCAAAAATCAGCTGCAAACACCGGGCACTTCTGCCTTTTGAAGGCAGTCTCCCATCTCGTAAAATTTGCAAACCGCAGGATGGGAAATGGAATTTGCCTTCAGTATAAAAATCCCAAGTGTTTGCAAACAGCCCTGAGAAGAATCCGGGCTCTTGGCTTCACCTCCCTGAGCAGAATTCCAGCTTGGGGAGTTTGCGGTCTCACAAAAAGGGCAAAGGAGCGAAATCTTCCTGAGCTCGTCCCTCCAGAGCAAGGAAAACAGTGGAGCTGGAGGGAATTTTGGGTGCTCTGGAGGTGCAGGATCAGGCTCTGAACCAAAACGCTTCTCGAGGAGCCTTGAAGACCTGCCCGTGTTGGAGGAACCTCGCTGGCGTTGCCGAGGGTGGATTTGGGCTGGTGCAGCCACGGGAAATCTGCCCGAGGAGCAGAGGAAACTCCTGGGCAGTTTTTGCTGCTGTTCCCATTAAAGCTTCAGCAGCTCCTCTGCCAGGTCCCATATCCGAGCACGGGGCAGGCACAGCCGGCGTCTTGCTCCGTCCTTGGGCCTCGCTCCTGCTCTTTTTGTTTTGAAAAAACCTCCTTCCTCTGCAGCTCGGAGATCCCCTGGGCCAGGGAGCAGAGCAACAGGGTCCAGCACGGCTGAGGGCAAAGAAACTTCACAGCCACTCAAATCAGGTCTAAAAAACCCGACCAGCTGATGGAATTGTGCTGCTGGGAGTGGGAGTGAGGGGTGGGCTGTCCCCTGTCAGCCCTGTTCCCCAGACCTTGGTTTCTGGTGCTGTTTGGGGAGGCACCAGGGCTTTCCTGGACATAAATGAGCAGCGAGGGTGGGAAGGGAGCAGCCCAAAACCCATCCCAGCAGTTGTGGGGCTGGGCTGGGCTGTGCCCCCATTCCCAGATCCACATTCCCTGTGGAGCTGAGCTCTGGAGATGGAGTCAGGATGGAGCCCTTGCTCAGGTCACTCTTAGCTGTGGTTTAAACCTCTTTATTCTCTGACACAGAGCTCAGGAAACCTGTCCAGAGCGGGGAAGGGAGCGCTGCTCTGCTCACAGTGTGATTTCTTTCTGGGCCAAATCCTGCAGTTTTAGGAGAAACTGTCTAAATGTCAAGTGTGAGGTCAGCCCTGGAGGTGACTGGAAATGCCAGCTGGGCCATGAGCTGTTACATTGCCTGCAAACCCCTCTGGCCCTGCACTTCCATGTGCTTTTCTGCTTTGGTCAGTGCCGTGGCTAAACAACACAGACCCTGGGTTTATCAGAACTGAGGAGGCTGCTGTGGTGTAAAGCAGAGACTAAAAGAGCAAAACCCCATCAGGTCACTGAATTTCTGCTGCTGTGTCTGAGATACGGCCAGAACGGGTATAAAGGGAGAGGGAGACAGCAGGGAGGATCCTGAAAAATCCTCAGCTCCATCCATAAGCTCTTTTCTCCTTTCCTCTTTCCCCTTCTTGCTCCAGCAGCTGGGAACCTGATCCTGCAGGCGCAACCCCGCTGCGTTGGGTTTTTATTCCAGTTTGGTAATGAATGACCCAGCCAGCGTGGTTGGCATCCCAGACAGCTCCCCTCGCTGCCTGCAGGAATTAAAAAAATCATCCTGGTGGCCACTCTGGAACTGGTTTTATCTGGTTCCAGTTAGGCTTGTTTTGAGTAAGACGAGCGGTGCCAGATTCTGATCTCATTTGCACCAGTGGAGTCATTTGGAGGAGCCGGTCCCAGTTTACCTCACCCTGAGTGAAAGCAGAGCGGGGCCTGCGGGGAGCAGCTCTCCCAGGGCAGTGCCCGCTGCAAATCCAACCTGGGAGAAGCTCCTGGCATCCTTCTGGGGGTTTTTCTGTGCTCCAGCAGGGAGGGGAGAGCTTGTGGCGAGGGATGCTCAGGCTCCCAAAGGTGCTGCTGCTCCCAGGGCTCAGGAGAGAGCAGCACAATCCCTGATATGAGAGAGCAGCACAATCCCTGATATCCATGTTGGACACCCACCACCCTCGGGCCCAGGCTGCCTCTCCCGGCTCTGTGGGAAGCTCCAGCTCCAGGGAAAAGCAGGAGGCAGCGGGGCCCCGCTCAGGTCCAGGCATGTGGGGAGGCCTCGGGCTGAAAAGCTGCTCCCAGCTGTGGGTGCTCACATCAGCTGCACCAGGAACGCTCCAGCCACGGCTCCAGAGCGCTCAGAGCTGCAGGGCTCGGGCAGAACCTGGACCCTCCCTCTGCCCAGAGAGCTGAGGCTGCTCAGGCACTGACCCCAGACCTGGGCATCCCCACAAAGCTGCTCCCAGACCTGGGCATCCCCACAAAGCTGCTCCCAGACCTGGGCATCCCCACAAAGCTGCTCCCAGATTTGTGCATCCCCACAAAGCTGCTCCCAGATTTGTGCATCCCAGCTGGATGCTGCTCCCAGACTTGTGCTCCAGTTCCCCCCAAAGCTGATCTGATCCCTCTTGTGCTCCAGTTCCCCCCAAAGCTGATCCCACTCTGCTCCAGTTCCCCCCAGAGCTGATCCCTACTCCCATCCCACTTGTCCTCCTGCTCGTGGGAGCTGCAGAGCCCCACCTGCTTCAAGAAGAGGGGACTGGAGGTGTGGGGCCAGGATATTCCTGAGCTCAGGATGTTCCTGAGCTTTGGGTTGATGCATTTTCCTGGCTGTGATTGTTCTTAATGCTGAAGAAATTGAGGAATTGAAATAAATTAGCAGAAACAGTTTATATGATTCTTGCCTCTTCTCCAGGCCATTAGTGTGTCCCTTTTTCCAGCAGAGCTCCTTCAGAACCCCATCCTAAGCCTAAATCCAGGGGTCCAGAGCTTTCCAGGGACTTTTGTAGGTAAAGCAGCTTGGATTTTTATTTTTTCCAGCTGCAAAAAATGAAATTTCCCAAAAATTAAATGCAAAAAATGAATTTCCCAAGTGCTCAGTGCATGGTCGAGAAGCCAGATTAAAACTCCCAATGTAGCAACATCTTTTGACATTCTGGCCAGTGTGGGGAGGGCAGAGGGTTTTAAAAACGCTGCACTGCTTTTCTTTGTCTCTGCTTTATTTGTGTGACTTGCCCAACCATGCTTGAGTGGAAATTAATGTGTTACAGAAAGGGAAGCTGTAACATCTGCTTCTGAAAGGAGCAGACACAGCCAGGTCCACAGCGAGAAACGACACAGCTTTTGCTCCACTATCAAAAAGTTCTTAGGATGGATTCTTGTGGTTGTTAAATATCAAATGTCTTCCTGTGGTAGTTCCCTGTTTATTTTTTTGTAATTTCTTCCCAGATTTTACAGCTCAGCAAAGCAAGGCTGGAGCTCTGAGCTCAGGAGAGATTTCTGTTCCCATTTAAGCACTTTTGTGTCCTGCTGTCCTGAAGAATTCCCTGCAGACATTCTCAGTGCAGGGTTCTCTCCCCTCTCCCCTGCCCATATCAGACCTCAGCCTGATTCTTTTGGGCTGTTACTACAGTAAGGGTCCCCAAAATGGTGAAGTTTTAGCTAAATGCAAATTTAAAAAAGGGGAAGTATTTAATAAGAGCAGGTATTAAATAACATCTCTTGTTTTGATAGATGTTTTTCAACACACAATGACTTTTCAATTTTTTTGCCGTTGAGATTGAAGCTTTCCCTCTTAATAATGTTGCCTTATAAATTGTTTTGTTCCATGTAAGCAAATATTATTTGAGTTGAGTTTCCTAAGAGCCAGTCCCCAGTGGGGTGCAGTGGTTACAGACCCAGCCCTGAGGAGAGCCATGCCCTGGATCTTCCTGGGCTGTTTCTTTCCAGATGCCACCGAGCACTTTACTCTGCCTTCTCATCCTTTTAGGTGCCTAAATAATCATTTTCCTTTTGGCATTTCCTGCAGTCAGGTCTCTCCTGGCACAGGAGGGATCCCACGCGAGATCTTGCAGCCAGGGAAACTGAGGCACGGAGCATCTTTGGGCCCTGCTGAGTGGCACTCAGGGTGCTGGGACTGGGCTGTGACACCAGCCTGGGGTGGCTCCTGGCACCAGGGAGGGCAGAGCCCGGCAGGGTGAGGAGCTGGCTCTGTGTCCAGGGAGGCAGGACAGGAGAGGACAGGGCAGGACAGGACAGGAGAGGACAGGACAGGAGAGGACAGGACAGGACAGGACAGGACAGGACAGGACAGGACAGGACAGGAGGAGATCCCAGCTCTGACCCAGACCTGGAGCCAAAACCTTCACCTTGCCCATCCCTGCTGAGATCTCGGGGTGGGGTGAGCCCTGTTCCTGTGATGTTTGGAAGCTTTGGGGGTTCTCATCTGGGAGCCTGTGGTGCTTCGTGTGTGGCCATGAGCAGAACCCACCCGTGTTTGTGTTTCTCTGGCAGAATTGCAAGATCTTGGATAAGAAAAATACCTCTAAACACGTTAAAACAACTCGTGAAACGTTCCTCGTGTCCACCTGCAAGCTTGTCTTGTGTTATGGTGTAAATTTCCTGCTGGAAAAAGAGGGTAAAACTGATTAGATCTGTTTTATTTTCCTCCAGAAGTGTTTGGTTTCCAAATATCTGGGAACAGCTGTGGGCTGGATGGTGGGAATGTGGCCTCCGAGGTAATTCCAGGGATTGTCCTCAGGCCCACGGAGCTTTTCCCAGCTGCTTCCAGGGACTCCTGAGAGCGCTGGGATGGGAGGAAGGAGCTCTTCAAGGTGACACAAAAGATGTGAGGTATCAGGAGATCCCCACAGAGGCAGCTGAGCTGCCAGGGGTGCTGGAAAAGGGCTCTGGAGCTGGGAGCTGCAGCTGGGAGAAGTTGTTTGTGTCGGGAGCTGGGATGTGCCAGGCTCGGGGCTGAGTCATTTCTTTCCCAAATGCTGCTGGAGGGATGGTGGGGAAGGAAGAGTGAGGGGGGGGAGACCCTCACGGGCCGCTGGCTCTGCCGGAACTGAGCTGAACTTTCTGCTTGAAGAGCTTTGACTGGAGAGGGGAAAATGGGCCTTGGGAGGGGGGAGAGAAAGAAACCCCCGTGTGCCGTTTAATGCTCCTTATTTTTTTGCTTTTTGTTATCAAGAGGATGTTTTATAACTTATTTATCACCATAAATGAGGATTTGAGAGCTCATGGAAGAGCAGGTTTTCATTTTAGCAGGGAAGAGGAGCACAGCTTTCTCCAGCACGCAGGGTCAGCAGGGGAACACACTTGTTCCTTTCGGGCTGCACCGTGTAATTTAGCTTGTCACGGAGGAATGTGCTCAACGCCTTTATTTAATCAGCACTTTACAAACCTCATCTTCCCTTTTTCTGCCTTCCCAGAAGGGAGGGGAGAAGGAACACGGTGCTTTTGTCTCCGTGGCTGCTGTCGGATGCGCGCTGCTGGTGGCAGCTCTGTTCGCATGACTGCTCTGAGCTCCGGGCTCGCTGCTCCCTCCCAAACCCAGCTGCATCAGATGTTTTCCTAAGCACTGGCATAAACCTCCTTATTTATTAGAAAAGTGGCCCTGTGGGTTCCAGGACATTCCTGGCAGAAGGAAAACACCGTGTGCTGTGTTGGAGGAATTGCTCCAGCTCCAAAGGGGTGCCTGCTTCTCCTGCTGGGGGTTCCCAGTTCCTCACCCTTTGCAAAGGGGTTGGTTACAAACACATTATTCCTGCTCAGGGAAGGAGAAAACTTCAGCAGATGGTTAAATTAATTCCTGAATCCAGGCCCTGCATTTGGCAGAGCACAACTTCCTCACGGGAGAGGATCCCTCGTGCCTGTGGATGTGCCCTGAGCAGCACAAACATCTCCACGGAACACAGACCCCAGGAAATTTCTCAGCACACACTGGGATGTTTTCCTCTTTGCAGCTGGGTAGAGATGCACAGAAACCTGGAAAAACCCCACCTTTCTTAGGAAACAAGGAAATTGCTCTCTAATGGGGCACGTGGAAGTGAACTTGTGTATTGAGAGGAATTTGGGCTGTTCTTTGGGTCACATCCCAGCTCTGAGCTCGGGCTTGCCTTTGGGAGTGGATTCCTCAGCACAGAGCTGCTGGCATTTGAGGAATGAGTGATGCTCGTTTCAGAAAGCAAACCAAGTGTGTGTGTGTGAGTCTGTGTGTGCAACTCAGCCACGTCCTTCCTTCAGGAATTGCAGAATTCCCCCACTGAAATGGGGAAAAACAACCTCAGGCACAAGAGTCCTCTTCAGGATGGATTTATTTAACCCCACAACTCACCGTGCAAGCTCAGGAGTTAAAACCCTCTGCTTATCTCCAGCCAGCACCTTTGTGCAGGTATTCCCACCAGGAACCCGTGGGATTCACATCCCACAAGTGCTGGGAGGATTAGGAAGCATTATTATTATTATTATTATTATTATTATTATTATTATTATTATTAATAATAATAATAATAATAATAATAATAATAATATAATGATAATGATAATGATAATGATAATAATAATTTAAAAAAAAGAAGAAGAAAAAGAAGAAGAACAATGATAATAATCGTAATAATAATAATAGTAATAACAATAACAGCAACAACAACAACAACAATAATAATAAGAATAATAATAATAATAATATAATGATAATGATAATGATAATAATAATTTAAAAAAAAGAAGAAGAAAAAGAAGAAGAACAATGATAATAATCGTAATAATAATAATAGTAATAACAATAACAGCAGCAACAACAACAACAATAATAATAATAATAATAATAATAATAATAATAATAATAATAATATAATGCAGGTGTTGCTGCATTATATTCCTGTGGTTCTTGTATCAGCAGAAAATGAGGAAATTTAGCAGAGACCCCACAAGATTCCTCCAGAGGGAATGAGGGTGCTCTTTTCTGGATGGAAGACAGGGAAGAATCTCCCTGGTGTGTCTCTTGATTCAGATCCAGGAGGTTCAGCTCAGTGGAGGGAGAACAGAGCAAAATCCCTGCACGACCTTAAAACCCCTGAGTGCTTAGGAGGGCGTCTCATTTAGATAAATCTGATGGTCCTGCAGCCCAGGGGGTGTGGATGAGGACTCTGGAGGGAATTTTTCCTCTCCTTCCCAGCAAGTGTCAGAGGGCTGGGCTCAGGAGCCATGGGAATCAACAGGAATCTTTCCAGTGTGGGCTGTGGAGCGTCGTCTGGATAAATAAATAGAAGGAAATAACAAATAACGCGGTTCTAACAAATATTTTAGGAAGTATTAATGCTCCATCCAAACCCCACACAGGAAAAAATTCCCCTTTTTCTGTGCTGCTTTTCCACCCAGCGATTTGGGAGCGTTCATTCAGGCACCTTGGCTGGAGAGCAGAGCGAGGAAACCTCGTGGGGATTTCTCTGGGGTGTGGAGTGACCTCTCCAAACCTTTCTCCTTGTGACAAGGCCCCCCCTTCTCTGCAGCTCCCGTCCTCGGAATAACCCTTTGCAGAATTTGGGTGGTTCTGGACAAATAAACTTTGTATTGTTCTTTTCTGTGGGTTTGCTCTGGGCTGAGCTCTCCACAGCAGCGAGCTGCTGCCTTGCAGCGACATCTGCTGCGCGTTCCCTGGAGGAGAGGGGTCAAGGCTGGCAGCAAGGCCAGTTTTGGAGTTCAAGGTGGGAGGAAAAGAAGAGGAAAAACTTGTTCCTTCCTCAAATAAAAACATTTCCGTGGTGCGGGACTTCTCCAGCCTGGCTCGACTCTTTTGGTTTGCAAACTTGTCCCAGCCCAGCTGTGGGTGGGAAATGAGGAAAAGCCTGCTGGTGTTCCAGGCACAGAGCTTGGGAGAGGTGACTCTGAGTGGCCCAGAGCTGCTTTGGGAAAGGCAGAGTAGCACATCCCACTCCAGGAGCAGCGTTCTGGGACGTGGGGACGGAGCCGTGCTCGGAACAACCCAGAACTTCCACGGGGTAGGAGAAACGAGCTGCTTTGCCGATTTCCTTTGCTGCTAACGCCTTGCTCTCCGTGTCCAGGTGTAGGATTTTGGCAGAGCTGGCCATGATGTTATGGTTTCTGGTGGGGGCCCTGTTCCCAGCGCTGCTCCTGGCTGCTCCACCGCCCATAAACAAACTCGCCCTCTTCCCGGACAAGAGCGCCTGGTGCGAGGCCAAGAACATCACCCAGATCGTGGGGCACAGCGGCTGCGAGTCCAAATCCATCCAGAACAGGTACAGACCCACCCTCAGCCCAGGCCCAGAGGCCCTGGTGGCACTGGGGTGGCTCTGGGGACTGTCCTGGCACAAGAAGCCAGGCACAGCCTCTGTCTCAGGGGAAGGTCAGATCTCTGCCTCCCCTGATCCCCCACCCCTCGTGCTGTCCTTGCAGGGCCTGTCTGGGACAGTGTTTCAGCTACAGCGTCCCCAACACCTTCCCCCAGTCCACAGAGTCCCTGGTGCACTGCGACTCCTGCATGCCAGCCCAGTCCATGTGGGAAATCGTGAGTATCCCGCTCTGCTCCGTGGGGCTCGGCTCTGACACCGCTTCAGGGCCGCTCCTTCTCCTTCTCTGGGCTTTTCCCACTCACAGTTTCCTTCCAGGGCGTCCCTCAGGTGTTTTGAGGTGCCTGGGTGGAAGGAGCCGTTATCCCTCTGTTTCCAGAACCATCCCCTGTCGTTCCCTGCATTATTTATCCCTGTGCTGATCCACTGCTCTCTCCACTGTCAGCCCTTGGGAGATCTGGCTGTGTTTGATGTCCATCCTTAGACCTCACAGCTCCGTGTCACCTCTGACCCATAACCCTAAATCCCAGAGGAGCGCAGGGAACCGGCTCAGCTCTCATTTGATGAGAGGGTTTATTCCAAACCGGGCTGCTCAGCACCTCTCGCGGGTGGCCTTTGCTGTCTCCGATAGGAGCTGTGTCCTGCTGGAGTCCGTGCTGAAAGGAGCTGGGAGTGAGGTGGGGTCGGTCTCTTCTCAGGTGAAAGGAGGAGAGGAAACACCAAGGGAGGTTCAGGTTAAATATAAGGAAAAAAGAATTGACTGAAAAGGTGGTCAGGTTTTGGAAAACAGTTCCTCAAGGAGGTGGTGGAGTCCCTGTCCCAAGGAATGACTCTCAGTGCTCCAGGCTGGGTGACACGGTGGGGATGGGTCATGGGTTGGATTTGATGGTTTTGGAGGTTTTTTCCAATCCTAATGATTCAGTGATTCCATGGTTTCGAGGTGACTGTGGTGGTGCTGATGGTTTGACTTGATGAGCTTGAGGGTCCCTTCCAGCCTTGATGATTCTGTGATTTTCCCTGAGTTTCTGGAAGGAGACATTCCCAGACAACTCCCAGCTTGCAGACTGACCGGGGGGGTTATTTCTCTGGATAGAAACCCATCACATCTGGCCTAAAACACCCCAAACCTGCAGGCTCTGGGACAGGTCAGACCTCCCAGCACCACAGGAACCCAAGCACTGACCCTCAGGAGCCCGAGCACTGACCCTCAGGAACCCAAGCACTGACCCTCAGGAACCTGAGCACTGACCCTCAGGAACCCAAGCACTGACCCTCAGGAGCCTGAGCACTGACCCTCAGGAACCCAAGCACTGACCCTCAGGAACCTGAGCACTGACCCTCAGGAACCTGAGCACTGACCCTCAGGAACTGAGCACTGACCCTCAGGAACCGAGCACTGACCCTCAGGAACCTGAGCACTGACCCTCAGGAACTGAGCACTGACCCTCAGGAACCCGAGCACTGACCCTCAGGAACCGAGCACTGACCCTCAGGAACCCGAGCACTGACCCTCAGGAACCTGAGCACTGACCCTCAGGAACCCGAGCACTGACCCTCAGCAACCCAAGCACTGACCCTCAGGAACCCAAGCACTGACCCTCAGGAACCCGAGCACTGACCCTCTGTGTCCTCATCCCGCCGCCCAGGTGACACTGGACTGCCCAGGCAACGAGGACATCCCCAGGGTGGACAAGCTGGTGGAGAAGATCCTGCACTGCAGCTGCCAGGCCTGTGGGAAGGAGCCGAGCCACGAGGGAGCTCTGTTCAACGTGTACCTGAACGCCGAGGAGAACGCGCCCCACCAGGGGCCCCACCACTACCCCCAGGAGATGGAGGAGCCGCCGGCCTCCAGCCACCAGCAGCACGAGGAGGAGGCCGAGGAGTGACCCGGCCCGTGTGGACTGTCCCGGCAGGGCTGGGCGAGGGCCGGGTTCTGGGGAGGGAAGGGAGTGCTGGAGTCTTTCCTGTCGAATCGCTGCCCTCGCGTCGCCCCCCGACAGCGCGGGGCCTCTCCTGATGCAAAACTAATTGCACATAATAATTATAATATATTGAGAGGAGCGGCACCAGGGGCTGGGCCGGGCTCTCCGTGGAGCTCTGCTGGCTTTTCCTCGTGCCCAGGGTGGAGGAAGAAGGGAATCAGCCTCTCCAGAGCCCCACCAGGGATCCACATCTCTCCTGGGGTGGTGGGATCTTGGTCCAACCCCAAGCCTTTGTGCCAGGTGGTGCCTGGGGAGGGTTTTTCCCCAGGATGTGTCTCTGGGGCTGTAAGTGTGGAGCCGTGCTGGTGACAACCCTCGCTGTCCCCAGGGCCACCACGGGGACAAGGGACTGGGACCACGAGCGCTGGGGTTTCACGTTTTGGGGCTGCAGGGGAAGGCCAAGAGCCGGGGGATGATCTGGGGGAGGTTCCACCCCTGTCCCCCCTCTCCCTGCTGCACTTCCACGGCGGTGGAGGGAGCAGGGGGCTGAGGGCTGGAACGTCCCTGGGGGTCGGGGTGGGCACGGCCTCTGCTGCCCCTCTCTCTCCGTTGTACAAAGCTGATTCCTTGGCATTGTCTGACAAGAGCTTCCAGAGCTTGTAATCGATGCCTCTCCCTCCTTTTGACAAGTTTTGGGTTTTTTTGGGGTTTTTTTTCCTTAAATAAATTAGTTGTGACTTCCACTGCTCAGTGCTCTGATGCCTGTCTGGTTTCTGGCAGTGCTGACACCAGGACAGGGCCCAGGGCAGGGAGAGCCGTGGCTCCAGCAGCTTTCCGCTGCATTCCAGCTGGGAAAAGGAGGAGAGAGAGCTGCTGGAAGGAAAACCCAGCCCAAATACTGAACGTGGGGGCTGCAGGTGGCCCGGGGAGCCTGCACGGCAGCTGTGGAGGGTCCCACTGGTGTGGGGTCTGTGGGGTCTGTGGGAGCTGTGGGGTCTGTGGGGTCTGTGGGAGCTGTGGGAGCTGTGGGGTCTGTGGGGTCTGTGGGAGCTGTGGGAGCTGTGGGAGCTGTGGGGTCTGTGGGAGCTGTGGGGTCTGTGGGAGCTGTGGGAGCTGTGGGAGCTGTGGGAGCTGTGGGAGCTGTGGGGTCTGTGGGGTCTGTGGGGTCTGTGGGATCTCTGGGATCTCTGGGATCTCTGGGAGCTGTGGAGTCTGTGGGAGCTGTGGGGTCTGTGGGGAGCTGTGGGAGCTGTGGGAGCTCTGGGATCTGTGGGGTCTGTGGGATCTCTGGGATCTCTGGGGTCTGTGGGATCTGTGGGATCTCTGGGAGCTGTGGGATCTCTGGGAGCTGTGGGGTCTCTGGGATCTCTGGGGTCTGTGGGATCTCTGGGATCTCTGGGGTCTGTGGGAGCTCTGGGGTCTGTGGGAGCTGTGGGAGCTGTGGGAGCTGTGGGATCTCTGGGGTCTGTGGGATCTGTGGGATCTGTGGGATCTCTGGGGTCTGTGGGAGCTGTGGGAGCTGTGGGAGCTGTGGGGTCTGTGGGGTCTGTGGGGTCTGTGGGGTCTGTGGGATCTCTGGGATCTCTGGGATCTCTGGGAGCTGTGGAGTCTGTGGGAGCTGTGGGGTCTGTGGGGAGCTGTGGGAGCTGTGGGAGCTCTGGGATCTGTGGGGTCTGTGGGATCTCTGGGATCTCTGGGGTCTGTGGGATCTGTGGGATCTCTGGGAGCTGTGGGATCTCTGGGAGCTGTGGGGTCTCTGGGATCTCTGGGGTCTGTGGGATCTCTGGGATCTCTGGGGTCTGTGGGAGCTCTGGGGTCTGTGGGAGCTGTGGGAGCTGTGGGAGCTGTGGGATCTCTGGGGTCTGTGGGATCTGTGGGATCTGTGGGATCTGTGGGATCTGTGGGATCTCTGGGGTCTGTGGGAGCTGTGGGAGCTGTGGGAGCTGTGGGATCTCTGGGGTCTGTGGGATCTCTGGGATCTGTGGGATCTCTGGGGTCTGTGGGAGCTCTGGGATCTCTGGGATCTGTGGGATCTGTGGGGTCTGTGGGGTCTGTGGGATCTCTGGGGTCTGTGGGAGCTCTGGGATCTCTGGGATCTGTGGGATCTCTGGGGTCTGTGGGAGCTCTGGGATCTCTGGGGTCTGTGGGATCTCTGGGATCTGTGGGAGCTCTGGGAGCTCTGGGATCTCTGGGATCTCTGGGATCTGTGGGATCTGTGGGGTCTGTGGGAGCTCTGGGATCTCTGGGGTCTGTGGGAGCTCTGGGAGCTCTGGGATCTCTGGGATCTGTGGGATCTCTGGGGTCTGTGGGATCTCTGGGATCTGTGGGATCTGTGGGGTCTCTGGGATCTGTGGGATCTCTGGGAGCTGTGGGGTCTGTGGGATCTCTGGGATCTCTGGGGTCTGTGGGATCTCTGGGGTCTGTGGGAGCTGTGGGAGCTGTGGGATCTCTGGGATGTCTGGGATCTGTGGGATCTCTGGGATCTCTGGGGTCTGTGGGATCTCTGGGATCTCTGGGGTCTGTGGGATCTGTGGGAGCTCTGGGATCTGTGGGAGCTGTGGGGTCTGTGGGAGCTGTGGGAGCTCTGGGATCTCTGGGATCTCTGGGGTCTGTGGGAGCTCTGCCATCACGCCACCTTCTCCGGCGCTGTTGCCACTAGGTGACAGTCTTGGTCCGGCGTGTTCCTCGGTACCCACACGCTCACGGCCCCCGGGAATGCTCTGGAACGTGAACTCGGACAGGAGGGACATCCCTTGGCGGGGAGGAAGGGCTGGGACCAGCGGGTTCTTCCCGATGATGTTTGGATCAGGCGTTGGAGGTGCCCCTGCAAACCTCCGGTCCCAGCGATGGCAGGGCAGCGTGGGAACCATCAGTGATGCTCCTTGGGCTGGCTCTGACCCTGGGGAGGGTCCATCAGCTCCGGGAGGGGTCAGAGGCTGTGCTGGCTCAGTGCCCTCTCCGTGAGGCTCTGGGGACTCTGCACAGGCTGGAGAGCAGCTCTGTGCTCGGGAGGTGGGACAGGCTCTGCACGGAGGCAGCAATCGCCACAGCAAAGGGGATGGATCAGCAGGGGGGGCCTGGCAAGGCTGGAGGTGCTCTGTGGGTCACTGTGATGATTTTGGGCTGTGAAGTGTCTGTCAAGGAAAGGAGCTTTACCTGAGAGCCAGGAAAAGGTGGAGAAACCCCTGGTGGTCACTGAGCACCATCAAGGGGCCCTTTTACAGAGGAGACAGGCTGGATTTAGCAGGGGGCTGCTCCTGTAAACCCCAGGAGCTGCACTTCAAGGTGTTTGGAGTCTGTTCCACACAAGCTGAGCTGCAGCAGGGGCAGGCAGTGGAGGTGTGCAGATGAAACCAGAACTCGATGTAGTTAGCCAGGCTCTGCCCAAATTCACACCCAAGGAAGGACATCCCGAGAGTGCCTTGCGCTGTTGGACATCGCTGTGTTACACCCTGGGCTGCCGGGATGTCCTCACCGAAATCTCTCAGCTCCCAGTTTGACTTTCTCTGCCTCAATATTTTTTTGTTTTGCCGTGTTGATGCTTGGGTGGCTGTTGACAACCTGGTTTTGCTTTCCCTGCTAGTGGTGCTGGAGAGCAGAGCTGGTGGAGTCCATGATCCCTGCAGATGTGTCCAGAAACTCAGCACAGGGAGACAGCCAGGACAGCTGCTGGCACGGAGAGGCTTTTGCAGGGACAATGGTAGGACTTGGTCTTCATTTCAAGGCAGGTTTTTTAAAAACCCATTTTGCTTCAATCAGTTCAGATTCCCTTCCCCAGCAAACACCTCCAAACCAAAACCTCCCATGCGTGGAGGATGAGCTGTGGATGTTGGGAAGAGGCTGCCCAGAGAAGCTGGAATCCCTGGAAGTGCCCAAGGCCAGGTTGGAACAAGCTGGGGTAAAGGAAGGAGTTGGGAATGGGATGAGCTTTAAGGTCCTTTCACACCCAAACCATTCCACGACTCCATGACTCTGATCCAATCTCCTTCCCAGAAGCAAAAGCTCTGGAGACAAACTGGGATGTTCCCAATGCTGGGATGAGAAGGAAGGCTGGCTTTGCACTGTGCCATCACTTCCTCACTGTGGATCCAGCTGGGAGAAATCTGTGCTGCTCTCTTCACTTTTCCTGCCTGGGGAGGCTGCTCAGGGTGGGCTCGGGGTGGGGTTTCCCTCTGCTGGGGAAAGGAGGAGGAGGGAAGTGAGGTTTTCCTGGGGGGAAAAGCTTTTCTAAGGAAACCTCCTGCTGCAATCAGAGCCTGGCATGTGTGTGTGCAGCCCTGTGACAGCGGGGTGGCCAGGGAGGTTTGGCTGGGAGCATCCAAGGAGAGGATCCTGGGGAAGCAGAGGGAGGGCAGAGCCTGTCCTGGCACAAGTGGCAGTGGCTGTTTCCCAGTGGCAGCCTGGCACGGAGATCCCAGCGGGATAACCCTGTCTGTTTGGGTCCCTGCCTCCCACCTCCCCATCCCTTACTCAGAAATTATTTCCAGGCCTGGAATGTCCATTCAGCAGCTGGAAAAAAAACCAAAACAAACACAACAAATTTGTTGGAGAGGTGATTGGAAAAGGAGGACTTGGTGAAGAGGCTGATTTCTGTCCCGGGGTGGGTGCACATCTGGCTCTCACCCACACATCTGCAGCACAGCTTCCCAGGGGAGTGTCAAGGAAAGCTTTAGGGAGGAACGGGCAGCAGCTGCCTGTGCCTGGCCCTGGAGACACAGGGTGGGTGCCAGGGGCACACCCTCAGCTCTCACGACTCTGCTGGAGCCACTGCCCTCAACCCTGGTCTCCCCCAACACAAATCGCAGCCATTTGTTGGGAAAATCCCACTTTTGGGCAGCTGGGTCATTAAAAAACCCCAAGCAGTCCCTGCCCAGCAGCCTGAGGTGTTTGCCCCGAGTGTGGAGGTGTGGAATTCCCAGCAGCACAGACACTCAGCAGGGTTTGCTGAGCTGGCTCCTCTCAGGGCAGGTTGCTGTGGCTCCATCCAGGATTGCAGGGAGGGAGGGAGGGAGCTGGGCTGCCCCGAGGCCACTCCAAATAACCCTGGAGCTGAGAGGCCAGGCTCCCCCTCGTCTCTGCTCCTCCATCCCTGGCTGCAGGAATCACTGCTGGAATATCTTCCAGCGAGTCCTCTGCCTGCTTCCTGAGGGCTGTTGTGTGCAGCTGCTGGTTGTTTATTTGGTTTGACTTAGCAAAATTTTGCTTTTTATAGCCCAATGTGGAAGATGGAGCCTGGAACTCGGAGCTGGCGGCCGGGTTTGGCCCCTGACCTGCTGGCCCAGGTGCCAGGTGCCTCCAGGCAGGGATGGCAGGGATGGGAGGGATGGCAGGGATGGCAGGGATGGGAAGGATGGCAGAGCACGGGGCTGTCTCTTTAAGGCAGAAACGGGAACTCTCTGGCTGCCACTTTGTGGAGTTTAGCCCCGATCCCTGTTTTCATTAGCGCTTCATTTCATCTCCTCCTCTCCCCCCCCAGCCCCACCTCCTGGATCGGCATTTCTGCATCCTTTGTGTGCATCCCCAGCAGCAGGTGAAAGTCGGGCTGGCACCTGCACACACCCACTCTCACACCTCCCTGCGGGCTGGACGCTCCTCTGCCGCTGGAGACATCCCTTCCACACTCCGCATCTTCCTCCTCCCGGCCGGGCTCGCCTGGGAGCATCCCGCTCCTCGCCTGAGGCTGCACGGAGCAGCTCTGGCAGCCCGGGACAGAGCTCTGCAGGGAACCCGGCTCAGCTCGGGGGTGACAGCTGAGCCTCGGGGGGCCGGAGCATCCTGGAGTCCAGAGCATCCCCAGCGTCCAGGGGATCCTGGAATCTGGAATATGCTGGGATGCAGAGCACCCCCAGCAGCTGAAGTATCCTGAGTGCAGAGCATCCAGAGCATCTCGGTGTTGTGTTATTCCCTGCTCCAGTGCGTCCAGAGCATCCTGGCATCTTGAGAACGCTGCCATCCAGCTCGTCCCCAGGCTCCAGGAGCAGCATCCAGGGACATCCCAGAGCAGGGGGATTTACAGGCACGAGGAACTGCTGTGAGTAAAGGGGAGGGGAGCTCGGTCCTGCTGATCGGCTCCTGGGAATGTCACTCTGCCCCGAGTGCCACTGAAGAGCCAGAGTGGGGGAAGAGAGGGAGAGGAGGAGGAGGAGAGGAGGAGGGAGGACGGACCCAGAGAGGAAAGAGATGATCCTCCTCCATCCCCAGGGATGATCACGTAGCACAGGCCACGCCGGAGAAGGTCCCCAGCCCCAGAGCCAGCCCTGCCCCCGGCTCCTCATGGAGGGGGACCTGGGGGCCCCCAATGCCAGCGTGCTGGGGGAGCACTCCCTGCTCGTGGGCAGCAGCTGGGTGGCCGCTTTCCTCTGCTTCATCATCCTGCTGACCACGGCGGGCAACTTCCTCCTCATCCTCCTCATCGTCACCCAGCGCTCCCTCCGCAACACCTCCAACTATTTCCTGGTGTCCCTCTTCATGTCGGACCTGATGGTGGGGCTGGTGGTGATGCCCCCGGCCATGCTCAACCAGCTCTACGGCCGTTGGGTGCTCAGGGGGGACTTCTGCTCCCTCTGGGCCTCCTTTGACGTCATGTGCTGCAGCGCCTCCATCCTCAACCTGTGTGTCATCAGCCTGGACCGCTACCTGCTCATCACGTCCCCGCTCAGGTACAAGCTGCGCATGACGTCCTGCAGGGCCCTGGCGCTCATCCTGGCCACCTGGAGCTTGGCAGCGCTGGCCTCCTTCCTGCCCATCAAGATGGGGTGGCACGAGCTGGAGTTTGAGGTGCGGCCCCTGAACGTCACGGGGCCGGGGGATGAGGATCAGTGCCGGCTGCTGGTCAGTCTGCCCTACGCCCTGGTGGCCTCCTGCCTCACCTTCTTCCTGCCGTCCACCGCCATCTCCTTCACCTACTGCCGCATCCTGCTGGCGGCGCGCAAGCAGGCCGTGCAGGTGGCTTCCCTCACCTCCAACGTGGCCACCACTGATGAGGCCACCCCACAGGTAAGGTTCCCTCAGGGGAAGAGCCCACGGTTCGGGTTCCTCGGCTGTTTCTGCCTCCTGGATGGCCTCGGGGTTGGATGTGACGACCGCAGGGAGGGAGATTTTGGGCACCATGCACCTCCCTGACATCCTCTGAGGTGTCCCACGCCTTGTCCCAGCAACGGAGAGCTCTGAGAGCTGCTCACAGGCACAGAAATACCGTCAGCAGAAGCAGAGAAATAAATAAGATTCAGGCAAAAATGCTCAGCAGTGCGAAATAAACGCAGTTTCACCCCCCTCCTCTTGGCTGGCGTCATCCCCGAGGGGTTTAATCTTATCTGACTTTCCACTCGTAAATCTTGGCCGTGGTGGGTGTGAGACATACGGGGGAGAAGGATTTTAACTAATAGCAAATGCCAGATTCCCGAGAGCACCTTATTTTGAACAGAAGCTTCTATTTTTGTTACCTGCTCTAAAACAGGAGCTGCCAAACCCCTCCTCGTGCGCTCGCCGGTGGAACCGGAGTGTGTGGGTTTTATAACAAAAACGTGGCTGCACTTGTTTGTATTTCTCCAGGAGAAGGTAATTGCCACTAAATCTAACAGCTTTAATTCCCTGTAATAGGCTTTATTGACCTCATATCCTACAGGGAAAAGGCAAACTTAATTGCCTTTAAATACCTTGATTTAGTTTGTTCTTTCTGAGAGCAGAGCCAGGACTCCGGCCAGCTCCCCCACACGTGATGAGCTGCAGCAGACGGTCAAGAGGAAAAGGAGGATTAAAGAATAAACAGAAAATATCATAAAGTGTTTATTTTCTCGCAGGATGCCAGGTTTTTGGATTCCAGAGAGTCAGGGGATGCTCAAGGCTTTGCAGTGCCATGGAAAAGCAGCGTCCATCCCCCCTGTCATTCAGCTGAGGCCCAAAAGGTTCCCTGAAGCCCCAAGTTGGCTGAGGAACAAGGTGGCAGCCAGGGAACCCTCAAATTTCATTTTTTAACCTTTTTCACCTTCGTCTCATTTTAGAGATTTTTGTTCTCATTTGTTTTCGGGCCAGAAGCTGAGTTGAAACAGGGCATCATTTAATTACAGGGGAGGGCTGAGATAATCACTTAATTTTAGATTGCAGGAGGGGATGGAGGGCTGGGTTGTGCTGTTTGGAGGCTGAAATATTTCATGTCCTGCTTTTAAAACCATGATTAGGTTTTTTTTGCTGTAATCAGCAGCTGGAGCTGCCTGTTTAGGGAATGGACTGAGCTGGGTTTTTCTCTAAAGAGCAGCCTAATGACAAATACCCTCTTTTACAGGAAATAAAATCAGTGTTGAGGCTTTCTATTGCTTCCCCTTCCTAATTTGTGCTTCAGGGCTTGCGGTGTGAGCCTAGCTGCTGCCCCTGGGAGAATGGAATCACTGGCAGGGTTTTTTGCAGGATCTGGAGCCCCAAATGTCACTTTTCTTGGGCAGAGGCTGGTGGTGGGGAGAGTTGCCCACCTCTCCCTGTCTCCGGCTGCAGGTCCCACGCGCCCCAAGCCAGCCCCTGACCGGCAGCGAGAGCAGGAGGTTCAGCAACAAGCACAGCAAGAAGGCTCTGAAGGCCAGCCTGACCCTGGGCATCCTCCTGGGCATGTTCTTCGTGGCCTGGCTGCCCTTCTTCGTCACCAACGTGGCACAGGTGAGAGCCTGGGGGGGAATTATGTCGGGTTTCCAGAAGTTTTCGCTCTGGAATCCAGCTGGGTTCAATTGGAGGCACCAGAAGGTCTTGCTGGACCTCCGGGACCAAGGATGCAATTCCCCAGGGAACAACAGCAAGGAAAAAACCCTTCAAATGGGATTTTAATGTTTCCTTTGAAAGGGGGATGTTGGTGTGCTGGGGAAACCCCTCTGGGCTGGGTTTCTGCTAATCCCTGCTGTGCCCATCCAGGCAGTTTGCAGCTGTGTCCCGGCTGGATTCTTCGATGTGCTCACCTGGCTGGGTTACTGCAACAGCACCATGAACCCCATCATCTACCCACTCTTCATGAGGGACTTCAAGAGAGCCATGGGCAAATTCCTGCCCTGCTGCCGGCGCTCGGCGGAGCCCCGGCCCAGTGCCATCTCCCTGTCCATGAGGAACTCCAACAGCGGCCCCCGCGCTGCCACGTCCCTCAAGAACGTGCTCACCCTGCAGGCTGACACCGACTCTGTGGACTCTGGGGCAGTGGGGAGCGAGCCCAGGCTGCTCCCGGCCGGGCCGGGCCATGGAGCTCGCTCCATCGGCCTTTGGGATGCGGAGCCCGCGGACGCGGAGCTGCAGCTCGGCACCCCCGTGGCCTGAGCGTGGCACACACAGCTCAGTGTGCTGGGAAGGATGCCCCAGGAGCCCAACACAAACCCTCTGGGATTTGGGAGCCATCTCCCAGATTCCCTGTTCCAGCAGGCGGTGCAGCTCGGGGAGGGGACGGTGGCCCCGAGCACTGTCACAAGGAGGATCAAACCGTGCCAAGCCAGGTGTTGCTGCTGAATTAACCTGCCTTGTCTCTTTTTCATCCCTCCATCATTCCTGAACCCTTCCTGTGGCCTTTCCACCTCTGGTGAGCCTGAACCTCAGATTCCAGACTCTGTGGTGCCCTAACCTCAAACCAAGGCTTGGTTTTGCATGCACAGATCTCTGAGTGCATCGAGGGAAGCGGTGGAAAAACATCTTCATGGACAAGAGCTCTGGGGCTGCTCCAGCAGGAACACTGAGCTTTGGGGCTACACCACGTCCTCCTGTTGCTGGATCTCACCCCTGGAGTCGTGGCTGTCTCAGGCTGCTGTCGCACAGCGCCGTGTCTCGTCACGCAGAGCTGCGCTGCGGGGGCTCAGTTTGGTGCACAATGTCCAACACTGATTTCTGGATGTTCACTGGGGGTGTGGGGTGACACTCACAGTGCCTCTGTGGCTGTCTCGCAGTGGTAACAGGATCAGATCCTCCCACAGGCTCCATCCCACTCCTGGCACAGGACCACCTCACTTCCCTCCGACAGTTCCTCACGTCCTCGAGGATGCAATTAGAAAATACACTTTTTTTCCTCCCTTCAAGTAAGAATCTAAAGGAATATTTTAAATGACAATGCCAGCCCCCTCCCCAGAGCCATAAGCAGAGGGAACGCTGAGTAAATGTGACAAGTGAGCATTAAAAAAAAAATCGATAAAACAAATTTTTTTTAGGAAATTCTTCTTCAAGTGCCTTTGGGCTGGCAGTTGGCTGCTGTGCCCTCCCTGGACCCTTCACTCCAAGCCTTCTGCCTAATTCCAAGACTGTTCTCCTGGAGCTCCCTGACATCCAAACAGACACAGAGCATCCCCTGGATACGGGATGCTGGAAGAAGCAGCCACACACCTTCAACTGAAACACTTCCAGTTTCCTTTCCATGTTGTCGTTGTTTCCATGGATGTTCCAGAACTGGAATTTGTATGACCAACCCAGCATTTCTTTGCCACAAATCCCTTGGGAGCCAGGGATGAGTGACCGAGGACTCAAACCTCAAACTGCTCCATGCACTTGGAGCTTGGGGCTGGTGTTGAGCACCCAGATCAAGATGTGCAACTTCCCACAGTGGTTTTATATAAATACAAGCTTGGACTACAACCTGGGTTGAAAAGGAGTTGAAAAAGGCTCTGTGGAGTTTGTTAGGTACCAAATCAGCCTCGGGAGATGGACAGAGAGAGAGGGAGAGTCGCCTCTTCAAGCCAAACGTTCAAAAGCAATAATTCCTTACTGTCTCAGGCAGTTCTGTGTAATTGTGGACAAACCCTGAGACGAGCAGAGAATCTCATCCCACCTCTGCAGCCAGTGGCACCAACAGCAGCAGGAAAAACAGCCCCATCCCTGTGGGATCCCACAGCCAGTCCCTCCGGTCTCCACAGAGAGGCACCAGCTCAGAGCTGGGCAGGTCTGAGCCCCCTGGGATGATGGATTTGGGGAGAGGACACTGTAACCAAACCATGGTGCTCTGCTGAGTCACAGCATCACCCCCAAACCCTGTCTGACTCCACGAGGAGTGATCTGCAGGTAAGGTTTGCAGGAAACTGGGAATGGAGGGAGAGGGGGGATTAACGTGGCTGCTGGGTCAGTGGGGAGGAGGAGGAGGAGGAGAACCCTGTGTGAACCCAAACTGGAAGGTGCAATCCCAATATTTCCCCTCTCATGAGTCAACAGGATCCCCCAGATGGGGGTGGGAGAGTTTGAACCCTCCCTTGTGGCAAAGCATAAAACCCCCAAAGGTGCCCAGAGGAGGGTTACCCACCTGCCACACTCCTGCCAGATGCACTTGCCTGGGCTCAGCAGCAAAACAGGCCAGAAAAGGGGATTTTATGGAAGATGTGGATCATTCCCACAAGATTCTGGAGCTGTGCTGGCAGGGGATGTAGAGCTGGGTCCTTCCCTCTACTCTGAGACTGGGGATGAAGAGAGTGGAGCAAATTCACTTTTCTGGAAGGAGGTAGAAATCAAACAGATCTGTGTTCATCCTGTGCCAAGCACTGGTTTAGTTCTAAGCCAATTAAAATTATGTCTGGATGGGGCTTTTAAGGCTGGAGATGTCTGTGGGACACAAAAGCCAAGTCTCAGTGGGTTGCTGGCTTGGAGAGCTGAGAGGAATTTTCATAAACCATCCAAAACCTCCTCGGTTTTCCTGCCACTTTCACCCAGGATCCCAAACATGTTTCTAACAGGAAAAGGGCCTCCAACACCACAGCCTGGAGACAGAGAAATAATCTTGGAGACGAGAAAGAGCCCTGGCAGCAAACCTGCAGCAGGCAGGGGAAGGAAGCCTGGCAGCCCAAGCCTTTCCCCTCCTGGTCAGCAGAGCCGGAGAGCAGATGTGGATCCATCCAGAGTGGGGCAGGCAGAGCTCGGAACACACCTGAGATCCTCAAACCAAACTCATCTCCAGTGGAAAAATGTTTTCTAGCAACTAACCCCTCTCTGTGAAACGCCTAAAATCGCCTCAGAGCCACCTGCTCCCCCCAGCCACAGCAGGGACACGGTGCCGAGGGGTGCAGCTGCTTCCTGCAGGGATTTGGATGGGATCTGTCGAGGATTCCTGAGGAGCGGGGCAGACTCCGGCAGGAATCAGCCCTCTCTCGCCTCGGGGAGGTGCCGTGGGTGGCTTTGATCCAGTGCCACACTCTCCTCTGGAGGGGCTGGAAACTGCAGCTCCAGCAGCTCCATCCTCTGGGAATCTCAGTGCCACGGATGTGCTGACAGCGGTTTTTGTGCCGGCTGAGCAGCTCTGCTCTGGTTTTCTCCTTTCCCCGCTGCCTGCTCCTCGCTGTCCGTGCTGTGTGAGCAGTCTGGGCAGGGAGGTGAGGGCTCTCCCAGGGCAGAGCTGGAGGAATTCTGTCTGTGAGTGCAGCTGGCTGGGAGAGCCTCACCCCCAGCCTCATCCTCCTCTTTCCTGGTGTTTTCCTCTCCCTGAGCCTTGCTGCCAGCTGCCCGCTGGGATTTCTTGGCTTGAGGGGAAAAACGACTGCCACTGCCCTTCTCTATGGGCTGGAATTCCTTGGTTTTAATGCCCACGGCTTTCAGGATGGTGTCCATCTGCTTCATGTAGTCCAGGTGGCCGTTTACCTGCAGGGAAGAAGAATCCTGTGAGTGGAGAACCCACAGGGATTCAGCTCAGCCAAATCCTTCATCCCAACAGCCACCACTGCCTTGGGTTTGCCTCTGACAGATGGAAAAAATGAGGTTGGAGAAAAAAAAGCACAGAATCATGGAATGGTTAAGGTTGGAAAAGTTGTTTATGATCACCAAGTCCATCATGCTGAGGCCACCACTAACCCATGTCCCCAAGTGCCACATTCACCTGTTTTGTGAACACTTCCAGGAGTGATGATTCCACCAGTGGGTAAGTGCAGGTGTCCATCGAGCAGCCTGAAGTAGCTGCAGTGTTTGGGGCATGCTCTGGTGCTGGATGAGTTTTCCTCTGAGATGTTTAAAAGCCTGGGCCTGGCTGAGTTCCACCCCAAAAATCCTGGGTGCCAAAAGGCTAAAGGAGGAGCTCTGCCATGGGGAGAGACACCCAGGCAGGAGAGCTCTCTTAGTTCAGTTGCCTGCTCTTGCTAAAGGTGTCCTCCAGGTGCCTCAGCTCCCTTGTAAAAGCCAGGATCATCTTATTTAAATTAGGACAGAGTCATTAAGCCTCACACAGCTCCCAAGCTGAGATTCTTGGCTGGAAGCTGCACTGATCCATCCCTCCCTGTATAAAACCGGGAGCGCAGGAGTTATGGCTTCATAAACCAAATAAAGTCAACAGTACACATAAAAACCCAGACAGTTTTATTGTAAGATGAATTCCACAAGAAGATAACCCCTTCTGAGATGGATATTGTAAACTTCCCTTCCAATCAGGGCACAGGAGGAGAGGAAATCTCCTCTGCAGGTGATTGTTCCTGATGCTAAAGGCCACGTGGCTGGGGAGGCTGAAATTCCTTCCCCATTCCAGGTGTCCCGAGCGTTTGATGCACCAACAGCATCCCCAGATACTCCAGCATCTCTGGTAAATCCAATTTTTAGCTGTTTAAATCTTCCTGAGCCAGCCAGAGAGCTGTCCTGGCCTTTTATTTTCCCAAACCTTGCTGGTAATTAGGGAATTTGCGTGGCAGGGAATGCCCATAACCTCAGTGCCAGGATTCCTGCTCCTCAGACAAGGGAGGTGATGGTAAGAGCTCTGTAAAGATCCCAGCCCTGCACCCTCTGCTCATCTCCTGCTTGCTCCTGCCTGGTGCCAGAGCAATCCTTCAGCTGCCCCTGGATCCCTGGAAGTGTCCAAGGCCAGGCTGGACAGGGCTTGGAGCAATCTGGGGTAGTGAAAGATGTCCCTGCCAGGGCAGGGGGTGGCACTGGATGGGCTTTAAGGTCCCTCCCAACCCAAACCATTCTGTGGGATTCATGCCAGCACCAGGGATCCCAGCACACCTCTCCCAAAGCTAAAGAAAACCTTTTCTCCACAAATCCAACCCCCCCCAAGCTGTTTGTGTGAAGCAGCTTTGGAAGGGCACATTTGGCTGCACTGAGGGCTGGGAGCAAACAGAAGGATTTAATCAGCACGTCAGGAATACAAATATGTGACTTCAATCTGTCCAGATGGCTCAACGGGCTCTGGGTGTTTTGAACAGATTAGTTAATTAAAATAACCATGGAAGGACTGGGAGCTGTGGACATTGTCCTCTGGAAAAGGAGGACTGCTCAGCCAGAGGGGCTGGAGGAAGGAATGAGCACAGCCTTGGGCCAGGTGGGTAGAGAGAGGAAGGAACTGGAGTCACTGGGAGCAGGGGCTGAAGGCTCCTGGTTTGCTGCATTCAGAACCTCTCCAGTCACACCATCTGCCTGCCCTGCCTTGGGAATTCTCAGCCTGTTGTTACTGAGTCATTAGTCAGAGAGAACAAATTTCCTTTGCCACCCTAAGGACTGATTTTCATTACTCCTCAGTATCCAGCAGCTTCCACTAAAACAACAGGGAATTCCTCTTCCCTGAGCACCACAATCCCTGGGAGAGGCAGGGTGTGAGCCATTCTGAGCAGCTCATGCAGCTGAAAGAGAAGCTGAGACCTTGTGAGAGAGTCTGTGCCTCCTGCAGCTCTGCTCACTCTTCCAAGGAAACTCACTCCTTTCTCTAGAGGAGAGGATTCCATAAAAACTGGACCAGAGCAGCCCCTGAGAAATATAAAAGGAGGGAGGGAGGACTCTGCTGCACTGAGCCACCAGCAAAAGAACAGCAAACAAACTGCCTTGCCACTTTAAAGCCATCCTGGTGGGAAAACCCAGCCTTTCCAGCTCTCTAAAGCCTGTTTTCATCTTCAGCCTGAAAGCCTGAATTCCTCTGCTGGGCAGATGGTGCTGGAGATGGGAGGGGAACATCCACAACGTTGTCAATAAAAACTTTAAAGGGAAATAAAGCGCTATTTTAATATTTGTTGGAACAAAGTGCAAGGAGGAATTTAGGATAAAAGGAAGAGTGTGCTCAGCACCAGAGTAAATACATTTCTGCTTGTTGTAAGGAAAGCAGTGGGGTGGGTTTATTTGGATTGTTTAGGTGACTTCTCCCAGCCATATTTGACTTTATGATTGCTTTGACTCACTGGGAGCCACGAGCCAGCTGCCTCTGGCTCCAGTGCCATGCCAGGTGATCTCCAGAGGACAAAGCTGATGGCTTTGCCCAGGGGGATCCATCAGCCCATCAGCTCAGCAGGTCTGGAAAGGTTTCCAAGTCCAAATCCACCCCAAAGTATCAAAAATGTCACTGAGCACAATCAGTTGTGATGATTAAACTGCCAGGGAAGTGTTTCTGTTGGACACAGAGGATTAAGAATCCTGGCTTCTCTCTGGTTTGACCCCCAGGAGCACGTCCTGGAGCAGGGAGGGCAGGGAAAGGGCCAGGAGAAAGGAGACATTCCCCAAAATCCTGGCTCTGCCATGGGCCCAGGCACAGCACTGATGTCACAGGGACAAGCTCAACACAGCAAGATAACACTTCACTGCTCACTCCAGAGCCAAGAACCTTCAGATCCCATCCAGTGTCCTTCAATAACAGCTCCTCCACCCATCCCGAGCCAACACAGGAGTGCACGTGGCTCCAAATGCTCTGCTCAGCTTCCCTCCTGCTCCCCCTCACCAAACACCCCTGGATTCCCAGGGAATCACTGTGGAGGCAAGCAGTGTGGTGGGGAATGCTCAGTCACTCACACACCTGAGAATTTCACTGCTTCCATGTGTTTTAAGCCCATCAAGTCCAAAGATCAACTTTATTCTTCAGCAAAAGATCCCCTGGAGTTCAAACATCTCTGCAGAGCTTGGTTATTTCAGCAGGAGCAGCAAGAACCTTGGAGTGGATCCTTCAGGATTCCCTTTTGGCTAATACTGTCTGTTTTCACAGCAAATAGCATTTTATGGGGGGTGAAGGAGTTTCTGGAGCGAGCTGCAGGTTCTGGATAACCACAGCTCACCTCCCAGGAGCCCTCACCTGCCCCAGGCGTCACACACAGAGTGAAACCAACAGCAGAGCCAGCTCTGGGTGTTGCTGTTTCCACTTTCCCAGAGTTACAGTGAATGTGTTGTCCAGGACAAGCACTGCACTCCAGCCCTGCCCCAAACTCAGCTGCTGGGTCTGGGAGCTGTTGGTGCAGAAGGGAAGAAGCTGCTGCTTTCCAAAAACTCCTCACTTGTGGATGCTGCCTCCACACAGCCCAAGAGGTGGCACAGCTGATGGATTGCAGGGCTCCCAAACTCTGCCAGGCTATCCCTCAAAATGCAGTCAGCTCTGCCAAGCTGGCAGGCTCCTCCAGTCACAGATATCCCCACATGTCAGTGAAAGCCTTAATTCTGACTCTGGCTATATCCTGCATGACAGAGAGCATCCACAGAATCCCAGAATGGTTTGGGCTGGGAGTTTGAAGATCCAATTCCATCCTTGCCATGGCAGAGACACCTTCCACATTCCCAGGTTGCTCCAAGCTCTGTCCAGCCTGGCCTTGGGCACTTCCAGGGATCCAGGGGCAGCCACAGCTGCTCTGGGCACCCTGTGCCAGCCCTCCCCATCCTCACAGCCAGGAATTCCTTCCCAATATCCCACCTAACCCTGATCTCCAGCAGTGGAAGCCTTTCCCTGTGTCCTGTCCCTTCTCTCAAAGTGAGGACAGTGAATGCATCCACTAATTCACAACTTGCAATTTAAATGGATTTATTAAAAAAATGATTCTGTTCATCAATTGAATGGATTCATCAATTTGAATTTTGCACCTGCAGCAGTGGTGAATCCTGGGCATCAGAAAGTCCTTGAGAAGCCAATAAAAATACATTTGAGGAAAAATTGACAGAGTTGAATTTATTTTGGAAATCCTGAAAACGCCATTTGCATTATTCCTCTTTAATGTTTCTATTTCTGCTCTGACAAATTGATGGAATAGATTTATTCTGCTGAGGCTCAGAGGCTTTGCTTTCACATCATCCCTTTGCACAATCACAATCCTCGTGGACAGAATAAAGCACTCAATTCTTATTTTTCTGCTCATTTCAAAACTCACTTGACTGGTAAAAGATCTCTTTTCATTGCAGTGATATTTTTTGAGCCAGACTGTAATTTTTTTTCCTGCAATCATCTTTCAGCCACAACAGATTGATCCATTCATTGTCACCTCTGGGGTGGTAATTGAGGGATGCTCCCCTCAGACACCCTCAGGCAATTCCACACCAAGGAAAGAGCTTTTTCCAAGACTTTTTTTTTCCCATCAAACTTTGATATGTTTTGTGTTGAAAATTCTGAACAATCACTGGCTTTTGCTGGATTCATCCACTGCTGAAAACCTCTGCCAGCTTTACACTCAATTTACCTCCAGCAATTCCAAGAGGAAGATGGAGAGGAGTAAAATACAGAATATAACAAGAAAACCCAGGAAGCAAATGGAGGAATCAAATTCTGGAGGTCTAAGAGGACATTTAGATTGGATATGAGAGAAAATTTCTCCATGGAAAGGGCTGCTCAGCCCTGGCACAGGGCAAGGATGGAATTCCCTTCCTGGGAGGGATTTAAAAGCTGTGTGGATGTGGCCCTTGGGGACATGGGTTAGAGGTGGCCTTGGCAGTGCTGGGGGAACAATTTGCCTCAATGGTCTCTTGAGAGCTTTTCCCCCCTCCCCAATTCCATGATTCTAAAATCCATCCCTGCTCTCCACTGGACTTTCAGCCACACATTGCCTCTAACCCTGCAAGTTCATCCCTGATTTCTGCTGCTGTGAAACATTCCTGACCTGTTGCTGACTCCTGAGCCTCCCTGACGGTGCTCCTTGAGCGGTCCTGCAATATTCAAATATTAATTCTGACTGCACTGAACAAATTCCCCCGGGAACAAACAGCAATCAGGATAATCCCCTGCAGCTCCACCACTTCCTTGGTCTCTAACAGGTGCTGTCAAATAAATCCACAGAATAAATCAGCCTCTTTGTAACCATGAGGAAGGATTTTATAACTGCCTTTGCTGAGTGGGAGGACGTTTTTCTCTCTGCTTTTTCTCTGACAGTCAGATAAAAAACACACTAATCAAGAGAGACATGAGACAGAGGCCTTGGAGGTGAACTCCTGTTTATACTGAGGGCTCCTAATCCTTCACTCATTTGAGGATTCTGGTGTTACCACAGCAAAGAGAACCAAGCTGTTTGGATCCAGACCAGTTGTCATTATGGATGGACCAGGAGATGCCAAAAATACTGATGGGTGCCTTTGCAGTGTTTTCATGCTGAGCACCTTTGCATCAGCTATTCTTTATTCTTCTATCACAGCTTGTCCTTCTCCTGGCAGGACACTCACAGGGATCTCCAAAAAGGGCATCTACAGGGGTGGAGCTGGTCTCCATAAAGTAGATACCTGTAGCTCTATATATCTCTAAATATCACTAGGTATTTTTCTGTTATGCTACTGCACTGGACTTGCAGAAAAATCCATCTTTGCTTTCTTGCCACTTTAAAAAAATATTGCCCCTGGATATTTCCTTCCCCATTCTTGCTCCTTTTATTTCTAAAATGTTCACCAGAATGCACTGTATTTCTTCCCGTGGTCTGGAAAATGGATCAAGGCAATGACACCTACTTAACATACATTTTTCCTCCCCAAAGCTTTGCAGTGAGATGAAGGAAGTGTCAATTCCTTCTGAAGGAGAGCAGCTCTGGGACTGACTGCTGGCAGCAGGCAGCCAGGATGCAGACACACAGCCTTGGGAGATGTGCAGAGAGCAGCTCTGCAAACCTTATTCATCCAGCTGAAATGTAAATGCTGCTCCTCTGAGGGGAGGGGAGAGGCTGCTGTGATCCAGGCAGGATAAAGTGTGCAGGGTTTTTCTGGGGGGGGTTCATGCTTCCAGGAAGCAGAGGGTCATGAGAAGGAGGGTCTCTGAAGAGAGCTCAGAAAGAGAGGGGTGACATGGACTGACTGACAGCAAACATCACCCCCGTGCTGCCACTTGGCATCTTGGACCATTTTCATTCCAGCAACAGATGTCAGAGAGCAAATGAGTACTGGCAGCTCTGGGCCGGTGAGAAAATAGATGTGTGAGTGTGTGGAAATGCTGACAACCCAAAGAGATGCAAAGATGCATGGACCATGTTTTAAAACCTCCACTAAAGCCCTTCCTCCTGGGAAGCTCCTGTTTTGTTTCTCCAAGTGTCTGTTCTCTCTGCTCAGCACCAAGCCCTGTGTGTGCTGCCAAGGGCTGTGCACAGCTCAGCTAGCATGAATGAAATGAGCTGAGAACACTTGGATATTTATAGGATCAGCAAGCTGGTGCTCCAGAAAATCTAAAAGCTCTTCAAAGTGCCTTTAGCTCCAGAGCAACACTGACAGTCCCTGCCAGCTTGTGGGGACACTTGGGAGGAAGAATCACAGCAGGAATGTTGACCATGGAATAATCCTGAGCTTTGTGCTGGGCATCTTCCAGTTTGCAGAGAGCAAACAATAAATTAAAACATTAAGATATGGAATAAACACAAAGGCATGCCCAAGATTTCTGTGGAAATGGATATACAAGATAAGTTTTCTGTGGAAGAAACAGCAATGTGGTGATGAGTTTAAGATAATTGAGCTGAATATTGCTTAGATATATTGCCAGCTGTTCTAACAGTGGCTTATCACTAATGACAGCTTTGAGGAAGCTGAATGTTTTCCAGCTATACCAGCCAATCTCTCCCCATTTCCTGGAGACACGCACTCCAAAAAGGGAGCAGGACCTGGCAAACCAACCATTGCTGTCACAGAGCTTCAGTAATTCCAAACCAGTTCCTCCTGCAGCCCTGGGGACCAAGGTACAAGGGCCAGGAGCCTGCCCCTGGCTGAACCTGAGCAGTGTGGAAGGCTCCACCAAGATAAGATAACGGGCTGCACCCGCCGTGCGGGCGCGTGTTTGAGATCCACGTTTCCCAGCTGCTGATCCCACCTCACATGGTGATCCACACTCACGGGGCTTGGGACTGGGCTCCTTCCAACCCAAACCATTCCATCATCCTATGACAGCAAGGCCCTTCTAGAGGAGTAATTGTATTTCCACCATGAGGTATGTCAGAACCAAAAAAACCCCAAACATATCCAAGAGGAGAGGCAGATTGTCTCTACTAGATTTGCTCAGTGTTGAGTGCTAGATGGGCCAACAAAATCCAGAGGGAAGTGTGGAAAAGAGTTCTCCCAAAGACAGGAAAGAGGGACAGTGTAGCTAGAGGTGCTCTCTTCAGTCCCCAGCTTCCCCAGTGAAGTGAGTGTGGGGTTACAGTGCTGCAGGCAAAGAATGATGGACAAAAACTGAGAATATGAGAACTTACCACAGAGGAAAGGTCCACGTTCACCATCCTCCTGTCATCCAGGTCGACTGGCTGGAGGCCTGCCACGTTGAGCTGGACAGAGGAGGTTCTGTAAACAAAGCTCAGCAGCCAGTCCCCCCTGGGGGCAGAGAAGAGTGGGAATAAATCCTGTTGCCATGTGGAATCAAAGAGTTCCAGAACAGATTGGGTCAGAAGGGACCTTAAAACTTATCCTGTTGCACCCCTACCGTGGGCAGGGGCACTTTCCACTAGAGCAGGTTGCTCCAAGCTGATCTGGAACACTTCCAATGTGTTACTACTCAAACTGTGAGGAGGGTGAAGTGCTGGGAAGCACAGTGATATCTGGACCAAGACCTGCTGCAGGTCTGTGTGATGCAGCAATCACACCAGCAATCACATGCTGGATTCAGGGCAGGTTCCTGGGACACGGGGGTGTAAATCTGAACTGAATCCTGATCCATGGCTGTCATCTCTTTATCTGCAGTGAGTTTAAAAATCTGACCTTTCTGTTTATGTTTGTGTTTGCTTAGGGATTGCACATTGACGTATTTCATCTTTTTCATGTACTGATAGGTTCTCCAGCCCATAAAGCTGTAAAGGTGATGAGACCTACAACACTGATGTTGTGACATAAATATGGATTGGTGATGAGACCTACAACACTGATGTTGTGACATTAATATGGACTGTGAAGCTCCTGGGAGTGCTGCTGGTTTATAGGTACTGTAGGAATACATGGCTTCAGTGACAGAAGTAGGAAGAGTTCGTTCCCACTCCAAAGCAGTGCCATAAGTCACTGTGACAGTTTCAGGGTCAACTGTGGCATGAGGAGAGAAGGAAATACAAAACTTCTGAGCTGAGCAACAGCATAAAATCTGGGCACTGAAACACCACTGTACAAAGCAGATTGAAGTGGGACACGAGTGGGATTTGTGCTCTGTGATGGCAGCAGGTGAAATGCTCCTGGCACAGGTGCCCATTCCTGGCTACTCCCAAATAATCCACACTAGGAGTTGTAAATCTAAGCAGAGCCCTGCAAAACCTTTACAACACATTCACACTTCTCAGGTGTGGGTTCTTTCAAAAGCTGAGCCAGTGCAACTGATTTGGGTGAAGTTTCCCACCGGGAATTTGCAACTCTGCTGTTAAGTGGGAGGGGACAGCTCTGACAGCTGACAGGGCTCTCACTTGCCCTGTCCCCTCATATTCCAAAGCCACAGGAGAACAAGGACTGAAGCTCAACAATTGGGCTCAAATCTGATCTCACAGGAATTCTGTTCAGTGTAATTCATCCAACCTAAATAGTTCCTCCTGAAGTGACAGAACGAGGCCACCCTTTGTGCAAGCAAGAGACCAGAGAAATCAGAATCGGGTGAGGCCTTACCACAAAATGTTTATATAATCTTTCTTTTCACCTCAATCCTCACAGAAATTCCCCAAATCTCTCAGTTCCCTCCTCTAGCTGCCCCCATGTTACCTGAATAACCCTCTAGACACACACACACTCTGTATTTTATTTCAACAGCACAAGGCAAACTATAGAAGATCTTTAGAAGAAAATACAACAAGATCTTTTTTTTTGTATCTGTGTGTTATAGGAAATGGATACACCGAGCTATTTACAGTGAAATTTCTTTTTGTAGAACACAGAGAGGAACAACATTTCCTGGGTAAACTCAGTTAAATGCAATGATTTCTGTAATTTATGGCTTCTTGGAGGAACTCAGAGCACTCCCAGGGAGGCAGCTTTTTATTATGGCACAGGAAGAAACACTGCAAGTGGTGTTTACATCCAGCATCCCTGAAAATCCTGGGATCCAAAGAGGACAAAAGCAACACTTTCCAACCTAGCCGAGAGACAGGATTGATAATTTATTGTTTTAAGCTTGAATACTTTTAATTCATTTATTTAGTTATTCTTTCTAAGTAAAAACACTCTGTTAGAATCACAGTAACACAATACTTCCCCACCTTCCATGTACGTGTGTAGGCATCCCTATGGATGCAAGCATGGAAAACACCAGCAGCATTTTCACCTCTCCTTGACCTGAGGGCTCACAGCTTTATAAACTGTCCTGACTTGCAGGTTCTGTGCTAATTTTCTTGCCTGATTATTTCTCAATTTATTTCCCCATGCTCTTAGTCTTCCCTGCTTCATTCCTTGGTTTTAATTTCCCCTTATCTAATTGTGCTGGTAAGCAGTGTTCCTGCCACAATTATCTTCTAAGACACAGTCATTAGGTTTGAAGCTGTCACTTGAATACTTAATAGCTTTTCTGAGATTGTTTCAGGTTTCTGAATCTCCCCCTTCTCACCCAGCAGCTCCCATAACTGCACAACAGTTGTCTGCTTTTATTTCTAAAATGTTTTTAAATGTGGTTTTAAAAGGCTGGTATTTGTTTTGAAGGCAAGCTTTGTATTCATTCACATCCTTACTAAATTTGCTACAGCTATTCCAGCTATTCTTCCTTTGCAAGTTAAATATCTTGTTCATGTGGATTATCTTGACCAGAAACCCACTCCAGATATGAAACCCTTCAATTTGCTTGAGCTCCTTCCCTTCCATTGTGATTTTCACATCTTTTCCCCCATAAGCAGCCACAAGTGAACTGCATCTTGAAGTTTTTATAGGTTCTAATTCTCATTCTTTAAGCCAGTGAATTTACCTGCTGTATTTATGGTCCTTCACACAAAGCTGAGATTTCAAGGGGCTTTAGAATATATCAGATTACACCCACAAACACACTGACCCGGCTTTAGGCTGTCCCTCTATGGCCTTCCAGTGGCACAAAGAGCCAAGAGCTGCGTCCAACAGCCTCCAAGTGCCTCCTGAAGCTGCCATCCCCAATGGATCTGAGGGAGAAGCCTGGAGGGACGAGGCTCTGGCACTGCTGAATCAATGATAAATACCCCAAACCACTTCCAGGCTCACAAGAGCACACACTGACCTGCAGAAGCCATTTATGATCCTGCCTGACACCACTCTGGTGAGAGCTCTCCAGTGCTTGGCTTCTCCTTCCACTGGAGCTCCCAGTAAGACAACATCTTCAATGATGCCTTGTGAGTCTGTAGAGGTGAAAGCAGAACAGTTCAGGTTTAGAAGATGGATCAGAAAATATTCTTGTATGAAGTGTGTTTGGATGTGCACTACAGAAAAATCTTCATTGTGATGGCTTCAATTTGAAAGGCAGAAACAGTGGAAAGGAGGATCATAAATAAAACTTGGCATACATCTTAAGTGTCCACAATTCACCTGGAGTTAGTAAATGTGAAAAATTGAGATCCTCAGATGGTGTAGGAGAGAGAAGTGGCCTCTGCCCAGAAAGATGCTGTTCAAGCAGCAAATCTCTGGAAAGGTTTGGAAACCTTTGGAAAGGTCCTTTTGCAGACTCAGTGATGTGGGTTTACACAGAGCTTCAAAACAGGAGAAGGGGTCTGAGAGCCCACATGAAGCATGAGGAACTCTTTCCACAGCTGATTCTTTGAAAAACATGACCTGAACACGCAAGAGGAAATCACAAATTCTTAATATTGATTTGGAAGTAGCAGCAACAGAGGCAGTTGCCAATACCCAGTGAAGATCTATCAAACTGGTTTGATTTCTTTCTGCTGTAACCTGAATGCCCAGGGCCTGATTTGCTGAACAGCAATGTTGATTTTTAAGCACAATAAATCTTCCTCACTTATCAGAGAGCTGCAGCTGGGCAATTTCAGGAGGAATAATGATGGGATGAGGAATACTGGGCAGCTCTGCTGCTTTCCTAAACTCCTGAACAATATATCAGTATCTTCCATAAATCTTTGTAAAGAGAGATGAAGTCTCTGATGCCACAGCAGTTAAATGGAAGACTCATGAGCAGAATATTCCAAATTCATACTCTGCACCTGTGGGACAGCAGGCTCCACAGCTAAACCAAACTTTTGAGGGAGAGGTTCTGCCTGGGTAATTTTCAGATGTAAATCACTTAGCTTCCTTTCCCTGATAGCAGTAAAGGACTGGAGCTGCCTGCGGTGCCTGCATCCTTCTCCGTGTAAATCCCCGTGCCTGACAAATCCAAATGAGCTCTCTGGAATTATTTCTTATCACAGAGCAAATTTTGCACCAATCAAAAAGAGCAAAGAGCAATTCAATTCTGTGAGTGTAATCTGTGAGCAATAAAGCCTTGTTCCCATAATCATGGGCAATCAAAAGGAAACCCAGAGCCATGCTAACGGGAAGCTCGTTCCAACCAAGGTTCTAAATTCCACCTCCATGGTGTGAGCCAACTGAATAAACAAGCAGCTAATTCATCAGGATCCTGAATATTTGGGCAAGCTTTTGTTTCTCTAGTCTTTTGTCTAGCTTATTGCTTGCTTAGAACAAAAAAAAATGTTTAGTCTTGGCTGAAAAATGCTCATTTTCTTTGAATGTTGACAATATAGAAACCTGGGAACAGATTACTGGCCTGCAGAGCAGCTGAGCCTAGAGATAAATTAATGTATTTCACAGTTTGCAAATCTTCTAGATGATGAAGAACAGTAAAGTCTGCAAAAGGAGTGAAAAAAAAATATTTCATTAACCATTTAGCCTCACAGAGAGTGGTTAATGAATAAGGAGTTTTATAAAGGAAAGATTCCAATCAAGTCCAAGCAGGTGAGAACAGAGTGAGAATGAGAGGCCAAAATTCAACCCTGATTAAGATGATTTCTGCAGAAAAGGTGTGGAAGAAGGAAGCTGTCCCAGACACCATAACCAATCCTGGGAGCTGGGCTTTGCTGTGCCTGGGAAAGGGAAAGCACCTCAGCACATCAGTCCTGGCTGGAGGGAGAACAGGGCTGGAATTCAGCTCCAGATGTTCCAGGGCAGAGCTGGCAGCAGCATTCCCAACACTGAGCACAGCAGGGATCACAGCCCAGTGGGATCCTGGTGACACGAACTGTGACCAGTACCAAACACCCCGTGTGTGGCACCTCACTCCTGTGACACACAGCTGGGTATCAAGGTGCGGTCTCTGCTGGTAACAGCCATTATCAATTTGCGTTAATTTGCTAATTATTTATTAAAATGCATGGGAATCACGATGAAGAAATCAGAGCAATGATCTTCCCATGCAGTAACGTGTCTCTGATGTCTCACTGACTCTCCAGCTTCTGCCATAATGTCATTTTCTGGAAACCTGCTGAGCTCTGGCTGCCGAAGCGATCCGTGATGAAGTATCCAAAGGTTATTCCATTGCTTTGCAGGGAGGCATTTGAACACTCTGAGTTCCTGCCATGGTGTTTCACTGGCCAATCCATCATTAGCTATTTGTCCTCAGAAATGCCACTGCCATCTGGATACAGAGCCCTGCACGACAAGGCCGTGTGTTCCTTTCGTGTGAGACATCCAAATCCAAACCCAAATCAGTCTCAGCTGTCCCAGGTCCCAGCTCTGTTCCTTCTGTGGCTTGCTCTGGAATGTGCCTGTGAGAACGCCTTGGCAATCTGTGCTAAACATGCTTTTCATCTCACAAACAGCTCAGCTTTCAGAATTCAATTAGGGAACTGAAAAATCAGTGCATGGTGGGAGCTGTTCTGATACATCACCACGATTTCTTTGGAGTGGCAGCCAACCTTCCAGACCCCTAAGGATTTCCTCCCTAAGCTATGGGCTCATGTCATTCCAGAGCCTGCAGACTGAAACAGAACCTGGAAATACCTCAGCCCTTGGAATTCTCACGACACAAAACTAGGGCCAGATTAGGATCTGGGTCCTGGCTCCAGTGTAACTCTGTAAGGATTATTCTGGATTTGATTAGATTTATTTTGAGAACAGAATTCCTGTATTTGAGGATTTCTGTCTTAAATCAGAAGTGAAGTTCTGGTACACAGCTGTCAGTCCTGACCTTCTCCATCCTCAACTGACTCTATATCCACCTTCTTGGACTTTACTAGACATTTTCCTTTATAAAATTCCCTATTTATGATTTATTGTGAAGCTAAAGTTTAATGAGTTAAATTGCTGCGTGGGGGGAAGGCAGGCTGCACACACTCACTGCTGACTCAACTCCAAGATACAATTTCCATCAACTGATCAAAATGATATTACTCTTTCTTTTCCCCCCTAAATTAAAAATAGAAATCTATTAATAAACAGAACCACAATGGGTAATAAATTGACAGATGGTTTTCTACTTGACTTTGGGGGAAAATTACCATGAAAATAGCAGATGACAGTGGCATTTCAGTGACTTAAATGGAAGGCAGGACTCAGGGAATCAGATAGAAGAGCTGCAGAGAGCTCCCAAGAAAGGCAAAGCATTCTCTGCTGGGATCAGGCAGTGCATGGGCAGCTCCAGACTGATCACAAATGTCACGTTGTTGTTTACAGACCAAATGATTCACTGAAACCCCTCAACTGAAGACCGTGGATTTTCTTCTGCTGGACTGGGGGAAATGACAGCAGAATTTGGCTCCAAAGGCATTTAAACCTCGGGTTTTTTTTGTTTTTGTCCTGTCCTAAAAGAGCCAAGCTCTGTTCTTCCTCTTGGAAGAAAAATTTCTCCACCAGGAGTAAGGGAAATAAAAGAAAATAACAGTTAGAAAGTGAATGTTACCTTTTTCCTGAGCCATCTCCTGCAGGCAGAAGTAAATGACTCTGGCACCCAGGCTGAAGCCAATCAGTGTGACAGGTCTCTGGCCCTGAGAAGGAAAGAGAGGAAAAAATGCCACCAAATTGTGTTTTCTCTGGAAAGAGAGGCTGGGCTTGGGATCCCCGAGAGCCTGAGACACAGAGCACCTGCTTGTGCATCACTTTTGAAATACTGGAGCAATTAGGTTGGTTTCAAAGGGATCAGGTCTCCTGATAGTTATGCCCAGTTCAGTTTGGAGACTTCTACATATCTGAGTATGTTGTATGTTTTGATCTTCAGAAAATCAACTGAAAAAAAGAAATCTAAGGATCAGAAGTTACAACAAAGCTGATGTTTCAAACAGAACCAAAACAGATGCTGTAGTTGGTTTGAAATTTCCAAATGAAAACCTTACTCAAGGAACAAAATTTCCCTAGAAATGTTTCAATACACAGAAGAAGAAGCCATAACACAAAATACTGACTGCTGAGTGACAGCAGCAGCATGCAATGGTTATAAAAAATGATGTGGCTATTAAGCTCTAAGCTTTTATTTTGGACAGCTTAATAAGATTTTCTGTAAGATTAAAGGGAGCCTAATCCCAACATCAATGAAAAATGTTTTTTGTAATATCCAGGGAGCAGGTGTGTGATGGACACCCCAGACATCTCATTAACTAGTTTTAGACTCTCCAGCACACTGGAATGTGTGTTTTCACAACAGCAAATGCTTAACAGGCAGGAACAAATGCCCCATAGCAAAAGAAAGGGCTTGTATGAAATTAAATTTTATTGAGTTTTCTAGGATTGGGTTTTGATGAGAAATAAAAGTTTGTTCCACCTGTCTGGGGTCACAGTTCCCCTCGGGCTCCTCCATAATCTGCAGTGACTGGTGTGAGACAAACACATGGCCAGCAAAAACTAGTGCTGGCCCAGCAAATGATGGCAGGGGCTCAGAAATGTCTTTTTTCAAACCTTTTCAGAGAGATTTCTGTCACTTCTGTCAGGTACCAGCCCCTTCCCCTTCTCTGTAGGCAAAGCCACGGCTCACTGGGCATTGGCTGCTGCCCACTTTTCTCTCAGGTTGTTTTGCTGGTGCCTCTTAATGATCAATAAATGTTTTTAATGCTTTGTATTCTCCTTTCCTTCTCACCCATTCTCACCTCCTGCTCTCTGACTTCCTCTAGGTGAGTGGGCCTGGCTGTTGTGACATGGTTAATCCATTTTTGACCTGGATCTCTTCTTCCTCACTGAGAAAACCTTTAGGTTAAATGGAACAAATCCCAGCAGGATTTCTTTGATCCACTTGGGACCACGTCCTTTTCCCCAGTGAGCCAGATATCTGCTGGTCACCTTCATGCAGCACTCTCTGAGTTTTTGTTTTATTCATTTTTTCTCCCTAGAAAGATACCATTTAACCAGTAAAACTTCACCTCCCTGGGCCAATTCCCTTCCAGCTGTTTTTCCTGGATAATTGTGGCCAGTTACCTGCTGTCTGCTGAGCAGGATGTGTGCAAGGTGTTTGCCCACCTCGGCAGAGCGATGCAGACACACTCCCCAGGGGTTGTCAATGACACTGGCAACAGTCAGGAGTGATGCTGGCCAAGTCAAGGCTGTCACAATCCCTGCAACACACAGAAATATCTTAGAAAACATCAAAACCAAGAGAGTTCACTGAAGTTAAAGGCTAAGCCTAGGACTTTATGTCATTTCCAGTTCTTCTTTCCCAATAGCTGTGCTGAGAAATGTTTTGCTGGACTACAGATAAGAAAGAATCTGATGCTCTGGCATGGGGGGGTGAGTGTAACCTGCGTGTTGGGACGTTTCTGGACAGCAGTAAATGTGCAATAACACAGGGAAATGAACAGTCACACGTGAAGGAAGGTGTTTCCAGCTGTAACTTTAACAGAGTGACGCAATGACACGGTGGCTCAGCAGTCCAGGAAAGCACAGCTCAATTATAGGTGTGCTAGAGGAGGTTCTCAGGTCACCTCTGCTGGGCTATGCCAGCACTGACTCCTCCAAAACATTCCTTCTTTAGGAAAGCTCCTTTAACACTGAAACTGCACAAGAGCCACTCAAGCAGATCCAATAGGATTTAGTTTCTCACCTGACAAGACAGTGAATTTTAGGGCTTCTTGAGCCATCATGTTCACAAAACCATTCAGAAGGGAATCCAAGGCGTTGCCAAGCTCCATCAAGTACTTGGATTCCCAGGCCAGGCAGTACTGCTCACTCGAGTGCAGCATGCTGCTCCACGGGGCTGTGAAGCTGCCTGGAAAGGTTGGAAAGATGGAATTAATGTTTGGAGAGAACACAATGGCTGATTCCTGGCAAGAGGAGCCCAAGAGAGGATCAGAACAGAACCTGCAGGACACTGGAATATTCTAGCAATGCTATTAATGACAGATCTACACTGAAGGGCAGAGCAGAACTGTCATCTTAATTAATTAAAAATCTACCCACACTGTTCCTTCCCCAAACAATGCAGGTCAGGTTGAGGCAGCTGCTGAGCAGTGACACAAGATCCCCACAGTGGTCTGTCTTATTTGGCAGCTCCAAAATCACAAAGTGGCAAATTCCATAAAACTCCTGTCCTCAGTCCCTCTGTTTGAAGGAGTGTGTACACAGACAGACACTGCTGTAAGGAGGAAAATGGATGACAACCCTAGTTTTGCTCTTTAAAACATTCTAGCAGATTGCTAGTTATGGAAGAAGAATGTGTGTCATCTGTAACTCCCTTTTAAGGGCAAACAGACACAAAAAGGTTCCTGGAGGGACACACTTGCCTCTCTAACTGTGCCTGGGAGCCCTCCAGCCCTGAGGATTTGGACCTCTGGCAAGCAGACAAAGAGAGAAGCCAAAGCACAGCACTGCAAAAGTGAGAAGAACTTCCCTGTGACAGCAAACTGCAGCCTGGCAAGTGACAGGGCGAGACATCCTTCTGCATTAATGGTAGCCAGAGTTAATTATGGTGCTTCTCAATAAGCTGGCAGCTGTTCAGTCAGGTTGCTGAGCACATTAGCAGACAGGTGACATATTTTATATGACAAGCTACACTGGAAAATAAGAACTACAGACCTTTCAAGGTTTCCCCTGTAAGTCATCTCTGGAGTGCTAAAACAGGATTTACTTGACAGAACCTTCTTGCCAATAAACCTCATTAGCTGGCAGATACAGAGAGCAAAAACACACTATTTTCTGTTAATTCCTGGAGGATAAACATAAGGTCTCAGAGACACTTCGTACTAGTGCTGGCAGTCATTTCCCAAACAGGCCTTTTCTGGCAAAACCATGTTCCTAACAGAAACAATCCTGCCATGGCTGCTCCCAGTCCTGCTCTCACCACCAACTTAACGCCCTCTTTTTGAGAATTGATGTGGTTCAGTTAACATGCTATGGAAATGTGGGGCAGACATGGTGCTGTGTGAGCACAGCACAGCCTGGACTGGGACACAGGCACAGCTCTTGGAGCTCCTCTCAGCTTCTTCAGCGTGTTCTTACCATATTTGCCAGTGCACAGCCATCCAGTGATTGCTATGGTGATGTGGAGCTGCCTCCCTTCAGTGAGTGGGAGGAATTCAAACTCTTCTATGGCTCCCACACGTTTCTTCATTTTGTATCCTACACACAGCCAGGAAGAAACACGGCTCAGAGATGGCACAGAAAGGACACCCTCTGCTAACAGTAGGAGTTTGTTAAGAAAATAATTGGGTAATCTGGGGAGGGTTTTTTTCCTTTCCAAAACCCTCAGTCAGCCCATGCATTACTTATAGCTTGGTAAGGAGCCAGCATGATCTTTCTGAGCTTGTGTGATCTGAGGGAACCCAGCAAAAGGTTGGTTTTTTTTTTTGCTCTAACAGCTGCTTTTCTCCATGGCAGCATCTTTCTAACCCAAAGCAGCAAGTTTTCATTTCCTACATTAACCACACTCCAAATATTTTTTCCCTATTTGGTCACCAGGGGCTACACAGTACCTTAATCAGCACTGAGACCAAAATCTCATGGATTACACCTCAAATCGCTTCCCTCACTCTGCAGAGAGTTCAGTGGGGTCATTAACTGTGTTTGTAGACATGATCCTGTGTCCCAGGGAATGAGAAAGGTGTGGTCACTCTCTCACCAGTAAGACCAGCTCCTGCTGCTCCAAACAGGGATGCCATGACAGCGATGCCAGCAGTTGATCCTAAAGCAGCTGCTCCAGCACTCCCGATGATCGTGGCAGCTCCTGCAGCCACCAGAGGGGCAGCCAGGCCTCCTGTCAGACCTGAGGATGCAGAAAGGGATATCACCAAACTATTACTCCTTAAAAACCCCAGGCAGGCATTTCCCTGTGCTGGGAGAGTGCTGCTACTGCTGCTGGAAGAGCTTTTTGCATGTGCAATAAAGGGACTTCCTGAGACCCTCTCCAGACCCTGAATCTCTGCCCAAATTCTTTGAATGACTTCAAAAAAAATGAAGAATAATTTCAAAGTCAAAGGAAGACAATGTGGTGACCTGGGGTGAGCTGTATTCTATTTGCTCAGGAAACACTGATCTAATCTCACACTTTTGATTTCAGAGCTGAAGATCTCATCCTCTTGTAACATAAGAGCAAAGAAGGAGTTTTCTCCTTGTTTTTAAGGGTGACAACCTCAGTTTAATACTTCCCCCAGCTAGTGAAGGAATAGATTTTCCAGCTAACTCTTTCTTGTTTATTTCTGTGGGGCTGAAAATACTTCTCTTGGAGTCAGACCCCTCTCTGTCCCTGGTGCTGTGTCCCCAGAATGCCAAGGGCAGCCTCACCAATCGCTGTTCCACCCCCAACAGTTGCCAGACCGATCAGCAGGTATCTCTTCAGCTTTCTCCTTCTTTCCTTCTTTTTTCTTGAGACTTCTGCAGTTCTGTGGGGGATTAAAAGTACAAAAACTAAGGGAAAAGCCCAACGGATAACAATGCTGTATCAGAATCTGCTTTTATTCTCCTTGGTGTAACTTCCCTCCTGGGAACAGTAAAAAGGAACATGCAGGTGTGGACTGTGACAGCACACTGAGATTTATGAGCATGGATTTAGAGATTTAAATTGAATGGATTAAATGGACCACAGATTTAAATTGAAACGATTTAATTGCTGACAAAAGCCAACAGATATTACTTACTCAGAAAACCCTTCCTAATAGGGCTGAAGCTTGTAAAAAAAACAAAAAAGAAAGAAACAAAAAGTCAAAAGCATTTCATTAACTATATGTTGCCTAAGTGTCTTAAAAAGCCACAAGAAAGCTAAGAAGAAACAGGGAAAAGTGTTTGGAATAAAAGGGAATATGGATAATTTGTGCTAACAAACAGAGATGCAATTAAACTGTTTTCCAACAGCAGTGTTTACTTTGAGCTGCTTTCTAATTGCACATCACAATATAATAATAGGAATTAAACACAGTCATCAGTGTGCACTAAAGCTGTATTTTAACAAGCTTATCAGAAAGAGCTAAATAAACCTAAAAGGAACAAGTACCACTTATTAGCCACTACCTTTGACTTCTCTCCTGTGTCTTTGCTTTCTCTCTTACAAGAAGTGCTTCAGCTTCAGTGGGAAGTGGGAGAAACAGAGGCACAAGTTGTTTCCAGAGGAAGGTTCCTTCTGGCCTGTTTACACAGCACTTAATCCAGGCCTTGAAACGTGACAAGTTATCTTGCTTCCAAACTTGGATATTTTCCCGGTTAATCCTAGCCTAATTTTGGATTTTCATTATCCATATAATTGCTTAATCCTTCCTGGAACCCCCCTAAGCAGACTGTAATTTTGATTAGGACAATTTTACACGAGTCCCAGACAATATGCAGCTTTGTGAGGCGCAGCAGGAGGAGAATGGAGCTCAGTGGGTGAAATCCCTGAGTCACTGCACTCACTGGCAGAACTCCCACAGACCTGCACGTCACAGAGACCCTCCAAAAACCACTGCTCGTTACCTTATGCAGCTGCAAATGTGGTGTCTGCAGAGAGCAACACCTAATATGAAATCCAAATTCTGCATAACCACAGCCACTTCTACAGCCCCACGGACAAAGAAGTGTTTGGCTATCAGAGAATCATGGAATCTTGGAGGCTGGGAAGGATCTCCAGGACCATCAAGTCAAAGCTGTGCCTGATCCCCATCTTGCCACCCAGCCCAGGGTGCTTTGTCCAGCTGTTCCTTGGACACCTCCAGGGATGGGGACTCCACCACCTCCATGGGAAACCCCTTCCAATGCCTGACAGCCCTTTCCATGAAGAAATCCCTCTTGATTTAACCTGAACATCCTCTGGAGCAGTTTAAGGCCGTTTCCTCTCATCCTTTCAAAATGCTCTACTTTGTGCCTTAGTCACCAGTCTGAATGCTTGGCTTTGGATAAAATTGCTCCTGGAGCTCTTTACACGAGTGCTGCAGCCAGGCTGTTCATACCTAAGCTGGCAGTACCCAGCAATTTCTGTTCTACAAGAGGTTCATCAGCTTTTACGGTCACTGCACTGTGTCTCAGGCTGCAAATAATGACAAGAGAGCTGGAACATGTCTAACCTGGAGTCAGCTGGAATAATGAGCAGCTTGAGTTATGTGGGGAGAAGGAGAGTGGCAGCTAAATCCTGCCTGCTGATGCAGTAAATAAAAGGAGAAGTTTTACCTGTCACTGATTCCCTTCTGGAGCTGCCAGCAGCTGTTAAATGGCTCCTCCATTACCATTATCACTGGATTACCAGACTGCTTTTATCCACTCTGGTAATTAACTGCTGCTTCTGGTATTTCTCTGCCCTCACTGAGCTCAGATGTGCAGCTTCTTGTCTGAACTACAAATTATGTTCAGAGATATAGTTATGGGGAATTTCAGGTCATTTTCAATAAGGAAAAGTGGCAGGAGCACGCATTAGCAAGCAAATGTTGTGATGTTTTCCAGTTTCTTACAGATATGTGTACAAAAGAAAGGTTCTCACCTGCAGGTCAGAGCACATTTGGTGCAACTAACATGGATTTAAGTGGTTGGAGCATTATTCTTTAGAGGATTGTACATTTAACCTTGTAGGTTCTGGGCCTCAATCCAACATATCCATAGCAAAGGCAGGAGCAAAACCTCCTGTTAACAAATATCAGTAAAAAACACCTGTGCAGGAGCTGTCAAACCCCTGGTTGGTTATTTCTGCTCCAAAACTTCTTGATGGTCAAAGCTGGAAGCATCCCAAGCACGTGATGGTGTTCCCAGCCCCAAAATCTGTGAGGTCAAGGTGATGACAGGTTTATATTTAGCTTCCTTTCCCCACTGACTCCTGATTTCAAACCAAAGAAAGGGTCATTGATGCCCCACAAATCTCAGCCTTGTTTGAGCACAGCAATAACAACGTGTTCACACTGGTCTTGGGCTCCTCTCACCATAAAGATTTTTCTTCTTCCTTTTCTCCATTAGACATTTACTCCCATGGCTGCAATTTGGGCAAAGGACAAGGTAAGAATCCCTGGGTTTCTCCAGAGGAACCCCACTGGGCTGGCAGCAGGATTTGAAATCCACAATGTTCTTTCACCGTTATCAGACACATCTTAAAGGCCCAGCACTGAGTTTGTTTCAACAAACTCCAGCAAAACAGTCCCCATTAATACCAACCCTTGCTCCTGCACACCAAACGTTTAATCTTTGAGATTATTCTGACTTTTCCTTTTTACAGTGTGCTATAAAGTTAAGCATTATTTAAATACAGCTGTTACTGGAAGATACCCATCACATGCTGGACCCCATGGTAACATCTGAGCTGAACCATGGCAAAGGTGTCAATTAAAGCCTTTATTAGCATTCAGGGTAATCTCATAACCCATTTGCTGAGTAGACAGATGAAATTATTTCCCTAGAAAGTCCACTATGGACATATTTACTGCCTTAAATATCACTAAATTGTCACACAATTCCTGAGAGGGATACAAAGATACCAAATTTCTTACAGATACCAAGAATGGATCCTGTGTTCATAACATAGAATTGTGAGCTAGGTCTGTACATATCTGAAGATTCAGCCTGTTGCCCTCAGAAATCTCCCTTCAATAGGAGTTATCCAGCTGTCTCTTAAGGATGCTTAAAGACAGATCCAGAAACAATGAACAGCTGAGGATCTCACCCTGATTATCTGGAGGAATTCATTCTGCAAGAGGCAGTTCTAGCTGAAGGATATTGGACCAAGAGACAACAAGATCTTTGTGATGTATTTATGCAAAATCTACAATCTCTGAGAGGCAGCTGGAAAGAGGAAAGGAGGCAGCTCAGTGCAGAACAGCTTTTAGCAGTGTGCAAGGCCAGATCTCAGCTCTGATTTTAAGAATGCTGAACTTTTCTGCTTGTCAGTGGTGTGAAGGCTCTGCAACCCTAATCAAGCCATAAATGATTACGGGAAGAGCCATGTGGGGAATAATCAGAGACTGGACTTAGGCACAAGTAATTACTGCTAAGTTTTTGAGTGCTGGCAGGGTTTTTTGATCCCGTATCAACCCAAATGTTCTTACTCTGACTCTTCCTCTTTTTGTTCCTTCAGGCTCTCAAGCAGAGATTCCTCCAGGACTTCCAGATCTTCCAAGGGAATTCTCAGCAGCCAGCTGACACGGCAGATCAACACCCTGGCTCGAGCATCATAGGATCCTCGAAGAGAGAAAAGCCCAGGAAATCAGTCTGATCAGTCTGATGACAGAGTTTAATTAAGGAGCAGAGTACTCAAGGAACGTGTCACAGAGCAGCTCCTTCCCCCAGGCCCTTTTTTTCTTCCAGGAACATGAGAAGAGACTGATAAATGGCAAATCCTTCTTCCCTGTGAAGAAAGCCACCACACCAGGTAATGCCTCTGTGGCAAGAAAAGGATCTCAGATCCTTTGGGCATCCCCTGTGGTAGAGGCAAACTTTTCAACAGAGAAATGCTGCAGCAGGACCACTGCTAGCTGGAAATATCAAACATGTCTGTGTGGGTAACTGGGCACAGCCCACCTTGACTGCACCAGTACAGGAAGGTGGGTTTTACAAAATGCACCTCCATGCAAAAGCTTTATCTTCTTCTTTGGTGGCAATAAGAGAAGCTTTACTCAGGAGTGTAAAGCTGCACACCAGCTCCCCCAGCAGCACCACGGACAAATGTCTGCTTTTACACTCCCTGCTGGAGATGCAGGAGTGGACAGTGCACTCAGACAACACCAAACAACTGAACTGATCACTCCTGGTTTTGTAAGCAGGTGTTCTTGGAGATATCTTAGAATAAAAAACATCTTGAATAAATGTAATAGGCTTTAAATTATTTGTGCCAACTCTTGTTTTTTTAATGTATTTCTCTAAGCAACATGTGCTGCTTCCTGATGTTTGGCTTTTACAAAGGGTTTTTGGTGCACTCTGGGATGAAAAACACAATTGCTTTCCTCAGGGTGGGTGAAGATACCAGCAAGACCCAATTACAATGAACGCTTGTGATCCCTGCTGCACGTAGATCGAATACGTCATTGGGCAATCTATTAAGATTGTTTATTTATTACCATCATTACCAAGATACCAAACTAATTACGTGGCCTTTAATGACGCTCTTGATCAGGATTGTGCTTAGTTGAGAAATGAGGACAGGATTTATCTTCACTCCTTCCCGAAATGTGGCACGTCCTACAAGTCCAGGCAGGTGTAACAAGCCCCCTTCTTTTTTCTGTCTGCTGACACTGCTGGGCTCCTTCCTCACCAGCCTGCTGGGAAGGCAGGGAGGCTTGGAAAGATATTTTTCCTAAATTCCAGCCTGGAATTTCCTAAATTCCAGCCTCTCCTATTCACAAAATAAGCGGTTTTGCAATAACTGACTTGTCAATTTTCCATTAAAAATAAAGAACAAAACTTGTTTTGTTCTGCAGTGCAACGGGCTAATCAGCAACCAGTGAGTTCTTTCCTGTGAGAACATGTTAAAACACACAGATTTCAAAAATGCAAGTAGTGATAGAATCCAGGCTTCTTTTAGAAATGAACATTCTGTTCAGCAGACAGTCTTTATTTCATTAATTTTATCAGACTAATCCATGTAATGGATTGCAAACCAGAGAACTGTTTTATGTGTAATATAATATATGAGAAAAATCACATTTCTTTATAATGGGCTTCACAGGACACTCTGCAATTTATACCCTGAACTTATTATTTTATTTTTTTTTTTAGGCAACCAGCAGAAAATACTTTAGGCTGAGATTTTCATAACAGCTTTCCTGCCTTTCTAAAGGAAGAGGTCACCTGCTCCCCTGGAAACATTGGAGAAAAACCACCCCACTCCAGCACCATTTACATCTGCTTGCCAGTGCATGGTGTGTGAAGGTAAGGAGGTGAAGAGCTATTCAGTTTGCAGTGGGTATTATTAACCATTCCTAGTGTTAAGAGCTGCTTTTCCTGAAGGAGATGCAGGGAAGGAGTGTGCAGTTGTGCCAGAGTGGAAGCTGAGATGAATAGGATAGTACCTTTTTGAGCACTTTAAAATATCAGATATAAACTAAACTGTATTATTTTTACAAAGAACAAATGATAAGTAAACTTACCATCTTGAAGAGAGAACGATAAAAGGTTCTAAAGAGAGAGAAAAAAAAGAATATTCAATTTAAAACTGATGATGTAGTTCTGGAGGATTCAAAATGCAGGCAAAAAACCCATCAAACTGATTGAATTACCACAGCAGCTCAGTTCATAAGTGAGAAGCAGAAAGTTACATTTCAGTGAGGCAGCACAGAGCAAAACCAGTCCAAAATTCTCCAAAGGGCTGAACAGAAGCAGATAATGCTTGGTATATATGCTGAGGAACCCCACATTTTTTTGTTACTTTGTTATGATCCTGATCTTAGACCAGACTTCAAAGTTTGGAGGAACAGGGCTCTAAACCTCCCACTCTAATGCCTTCTGCTCCCTACACTCATATGTACTCACAAATGCAACATCACTAACAGGTTTGAGTGCTCCTCTAATGGCCCCTGTTTTCTTTGGCATTCTGGGAATTCACAGCTCTACACAGTAAGGCTGAACTGGCATGAAGTTCTTTTGGATTAAGTGAGTTAAAAAACTCAGAATTCATGGCCTGTCAAGATTGGGGGACTTGACTTCTGTGTTGGCTCTTTACCACAAAAAAAATGGAAAAACAAATCATTTCAATGGATGGTTTCTATGGATAAATCCATGAAAAAGAGGCCAGTGTTTTTACAACTGTGTTCTCCTCTTTTATTGCCACTGGACAAATTCTAAGCTCTTTATGTGACTACATTAAGCACCAGCTCACTCGAGCTGCTTCCCTCTCCTACACACAAATACAGCACAGCTGAATTTTACAGGGAATCCTTTCAGCCCTCTGGGAACACAAAAAATGCAGCCAAAGAAGTAGGAGGCTGCCAAAGAGTTTATGATTATTAGTCCTGTAAGCTCCCAAGCACAGTTTGTAACGTCTCTAATCTGAGAGCCCTACACATGAGAAATGGAGAATGCAGAACAAACCACCCTGAACCAACCAGAAGAGGGACAAACTGCAGACTGCTCCCCAGGCTGGCTGGTGGGATGTGGGAATTGGAGATACCAATCCAGAGGGAGGGATGGAACTGGTTTCCCAAAGCCTGAGTCCTGGGGGTGCCCAGGGATCAGCTACACAGGCACCACCACCTCTGGGTGCATTTCTGAGGGATGGGTTGGCACAGAGGTGTCAAAGCCCGGCACAAGGTGGAGCAAAAAGCCAACCAAACAAAGGGCCTGGAGTCTAGAATAAAGTGAAGCTTGTGACCTTGTTGCCACAGTTTTCCACAGACTGATGTGAGCAGCCTCTGCAAGAGGGTGATGGTTTGTGGGCAGTACACTCTCCCTCAGTGAGGCTCAGGTCCCATCCTGTCTGCCCAGTATCACCTGTGGCACCTTGTATGGAACCACCCCAAACAAACCTGGCCTAAGCATGTACACACATGCCTTTCAAAAGGTCAGGGATGCACGTAGGTAATCAGGTGATAAACTGAAACAACTGTTTTTATGGCATCCATGCCAGTTAGCACTCTCATATTTAGGCTATAGTTTAGGCTGTGCATGAACTGCACATGCAGGCAGCTGGAATCCAACCAGCAGTGATTAGATTAGTTCACAACTGGTTTGTTTTCCTCCCCAAGCAGCAGTTGTTATATTGCAGCCTTATTTTGAAGTCAGTGTTTTGAATCTCCATGAGAACTCTGTGACAAGACAACCACCCATATGACTGAGAAGCCTTTCAAAAGAAGGGACTCTTTATTCAGTCTTTGCCAGCTTTTTCCGAGTTGATGCAAGTTCAAAATTCATTTCCTTAAAACAGAGAGCCCCAAATCCACATTGCACTGAATGTGGGTAGAAAAACACTGGAAAATGGGCATTCTAAGTATGTTTAGAGCAAAAACATATTCATTGTAAGAATTTTCAATGTTTTATCACCTATCACTGCTTCTACACTTCTTTTATTGCATTGCCTTCCCATACCACACCCACAGCCTGCTATGACTACTGTCTTTAAAGATTCAGTTACCACCATCTGCCTGTATTAGTCATCTGCAATGAACACAAAGATAACAATCCCTAATCCTCAGATGCTCATTGAATCAATGGTGAGCTCACAACTAATCTCCAGACTTCATGGATCATCCCTTCAGCTCCTCTGAGATGAACGGCCTTCAAAAATGCAGCAATAGTGCCAGCAAGGCCCTGCCACTGAACAGGCTGAGCAATTAAAGCAATTAATAAACAGTAAATATTGCGTCAGCAGCAGCTGCATACAAAGGAGCACAAGCACCATAAAGCAAAAGATCAATAATTCATAAAGCTTTGTCCCGTAGCTTGTTTATTTCCAGTTAAGAAGGAAGAAGCTGAACCCAGGTTATTGCTGATGTTTCCTACACACCAGTGTTTTTACCTGACACACCTCTGCTGCCTTGCTCTGCTCAAGTCCTTCGTTCTGCCTCTCCTCAGACAAAATAAATCACCTTGCCCACATGCAGTTGACTGTGTAAGGGGTTGCTGCTGTGGCATTAGACTGATAGTTACTCCTCATCTTTGCTTTCAACTGATCAAAGTTGTCTATGGTTTCTGTATTCCAGAAATCCAAATCCAGAATTCCCAAATCCAGGGGATATCCTCAGTTTCCTGTCAGAGCAAAATCCCGTGTGCTCCCGCTGATCCACAGCCACTTTTGTACAAGCACATGGAGCCCTCATGCAGCATAAGCTCAGAGCAAACACAAGTCAAATTCCAGCCTTAATAAACTCAGCAGCAATGCAGGAAAACCAGCCTCAATGCAGAGAATCCATCCTGAGGCAGAGAGAATGAGGGAAATGACACAGGAAGCACGTCAAGGCAAAAAGAATGAGTGTGGATGTATTGAATTTGAGGAAACAGCATCCAAAGAGCCACTTTTATTTTAGAAGATATACTCTAAATTATTAATTAAGATCTTTGTTGCTGTCCTTGTACTGTTGTAGGACTTTGAGCACTTCTGGATGAGGAACAGATCCTCTGAGGCATTTCATGAACTGACAGGAGACAGGAAAAGGTGGCTGAGGAAATGGGAGCTGTTGATGGTGACCAGAGAAGTTCACTGCTCTTATCTCCCCTAACACAGCCAGGTCCTCACATCTGCTGCTCTGCCAGGCCATTGCTCAAGGTGAGTGTGTGATAGCCCTTAATCAATCAATAGCAGAGCACTGGCTTATGCAGGGTGTCTGGCACAGGGTGACACAGCACAGGGTGACAGAACCCATGTTCTGTGCACCACCAGCAGCAGCCCAAAGCTCTCTTCACCCTGCATGGCACAACATGAGGTTGGATGAGGAGAGATCTTCCCCAGCAAATGCTGCCAAAATGCTTCACCTCTTTTATCTTTCCATCAGTTTTTACAGCAGAACATTATGGAGCAGCCCAAATTTCACTTCCTCGGTGAAAGAAAATCCAGTCACAAAAACTTCGTTCTGGTCAAAGTGTACTCTGGGAAGAACACTTTGGAAATTATGCTCCTTGGAGCAAGTATGTGGAGGTGGTTTGTGATACACATATAGTGAAGGGGCTTTTAAACAAGTGAAAATCAGGTCTACTGTGTTCAGGGTATCACTAAAATCTGTACAACACGTGTATGAATGGAAACCACTGCAGTAACATAATCCAAGTAAAAACTCTGTCAGTTCTCTGTTGTGTAGAGTGCAACCATCAAAGACACAACTCAGCAGACAGTGACCATGCTACACGTTCATCATTTCCAAGAGCTCTTTATGGATAGACTGCCAGTCTCCCCACAGCTGGTTATAAATAAATGCCCATCAGAAATACTGACTTTATTTCCCTGACTGCACAAACAGCATTTCAGCTGCAAACAGACAGATAGGACAAACCTCTTTTGCAAAGCAAACAAGGATGAGGGGAGCACATGGACTTACCTGGGTAATAAGAAGTGGATTTTCTTTCAAGATGGGATCCTTCAGCAAAATTTCAGTGAAAGTTTCTGTGCCCTCACCTCCTAAGCCATCAGCAAAGGCTGTCATGGCAGGTAAGACAGCGTCAGGCAGGTCCAGCCACTTCACAAAGCCCTTGATGAATTCTGTTCTGAAGGAGCTGTAAGGCAACAGAAGCAGTTAAGGCTTCACAAGTGGGTATTTCAAGGCTCCAAACTCGGTATTTTTGGAAGCTTTGAGCAGTTCTTGATTTCAAACATTGGTTCACACAAAAATCAAAGCATCAGGAGTCAGCAGAAGGTGAATTGCTAAACAAACTGGCTAAACAAACAAGGAAACAATCAGAGTGGGGCTAGATCTTGCTTCAGAACATGCTTTGATGTCTGCAGTGTCAACGGATGTGTTTTGTGCTGAATTTTAAAAGTCTTACAGGTGCAAGAGAGAAAGGATCTTCCATTCCCCCAACTTCAGAAGAGTCTGATAGCATCTCTGGCAGAGCCACCACCCAAAATCCACCTGCCCTGCTCAGCCCTCGCTCCACTTGTACCTTTGCTCGTTTTCAGGGAACAGCCAGGCGAGGGAAATCCCACAAAGCGCCGCGTAGGCGAATCTCCCGGCTTCACCCAGCTGCCGGCCCAGGAGCACACACGGCTCCCTCTCCCCTCCATGCTCAGCCTCCTTTTGCTGTTTCCACCTCTCCTCTGCAGCCATTTTCACCTGCAAGTTCAAGGAGGAAAAAGCAACAGAAAAAAAAAAAAAGCCAACAGCAAACAGTTGGAAACCAGGAAGTGAGGAGAAAAATCGCTTTTGTTTTTACTGCCACATTTACTGCTGGAATTAAGTCAAGTCTAACCAGGTCCAGCTTGTCTATTGCCCCCAACACACTGCTGTGACCAAAGAAGACAAAGGAACTGGACACAGATGAGCAGTTCACCAATCTCAAACGTTTTGCACAAAATTAGCTGACAATAAATATTTCAACCTGCGAAAGGACAAGTTCCCTTGGGGATGCAAAAGGACTGGACCCCATTCAGGCCTATCAGTCCCATATTTACTGCAAAAATAACATGAAAATAGAAGCTCTGCACCTGGTGCAGGGACCAGTACAGCTGCCTGGGAAATTATTTTCCTCTCTTATCCTCAGCCCAAATTGCTCCTGTTTGTTTTGCTGACAGCATTAAGAAAGTTGAGTCCAGCTGCAGCCTCTGAGAAGGACTTTGATGTGTCCCACGGTCATTGCTGTGCTTTGCTTGTAATATTCCTCTTCTATACAACCTGCCAATGCTCTTTCCCTAAAAATAAGATCCCTGCACCACATGGACCTTGAGCTGGGCCAAGATATTATTTTTTAGAGTGTAGCTGTGCACACTTCCAAGTGAAGGGCTTCCAGTTGCTCCCTGGATGGTGCCAGCAGCAAACTGAGACTGCAGGCAGAGGTGGCAACAGCTCATTTCAAATTCAAATTTAAAGGTAACAACCTGCTCCAGGGCTCACTTCCATCACCTGGAATTTCTACTGATTTCCTTAAGATCCAAACTAAGGGGCTCAAAATCACTCATTTCATTTCATTTCATTTCATTTCATTTCATTTCATTTCATTTCATTTCATTTCATTTCATTTCATTTCATTGTTCTAATTGAAATCTTTCCTTTCTTCCACACCCTGGATAAATAGGAATTAAGAGCCCATGACACTACAAATGATTCCCAGGGGATGCAGACATCATTTATGGATTGTTTTAGAGGCCTAAAAGAAAGAACTGCAACAGGAGCTGCTCTTCTTAAAGGGATTTTATTATCTGCATGCCATCTGTCATGGTCTTTAGGAAAGTGTCTGTCCTGCCTTTCCACTCAGAAACCCTAAACATCCAAATTTCCAGACCAATAATTTCAATAATTTTACAATTATTTGTCATGTCTGCTCACCTCTGGACACGTTATGGGGAGACAGCACCAAAAATAAAACCCCCTTCCCTGATAGATTTATTGATTTCTTAACTTGGGCTCATATGAAAAGTGAAGCAGCCAAAAAAGATTCATGAGCAGTACAACTGTTTAACCTAATTTCCTAATAACATGAAATATGGAGCAATAATGGAGCAACACGATGGTGGCTCCTGGCATGCAACAAATAATTCAAAGTGCTGAGCAGCTAAAATACCCAGAGGAAGTTTCTGGAAGACTTTGCTCTGAAGATGCTCAGATCCATGCAGTTCCCTCTACACAGGTATCTTTTTTCCTTATAAACACGTAGGAAAAAAATGGGTTTGGGATTTTCAGGGCAGTAAAAAAAGGGCAATGTGTGATTTACTACATAAAATTTGAGCCAAGAAGTTTTGCCACAAATCCAAGATGAGGGAAGTGAGAGTTAGAAGCATATTTCAAAAGTTATTTATTCCAAAAGTGGAATTCCCATCCCTGCCTTGAACAGCGTGGTTCAACAATCAACAGCACTGCCATAATCTGAACTGTCACTTGAAAGAGAATTTTTTATCACTTCCAGCTCTCATTTTTCACACAAAACCCTTTGTTTTCTTGAGTGATGGTGTATTTTATACAGCAGCTCATGCAATCCTGTCTGGAAAGCAGAAAGATAATTCCTTTGGGGATCTAAAGCTGTACAATACACATGTTCCGTGCAGCTGAAAGAGGAAATAGAGACAAGGTGGCGTCACATTTGTCCTAAAATGTGACAAAAGCGACCAAACCATCATCTCCACAGCCCTCCAAAGTTAATGAGGCATCTTATTAACTTCAGAGAAGCAGTTGTAGGTAATTATTCAGATGTTCAGATATTCAAAGAGTTCCGTGTGAGGCACAGTGGAGACAGCAGAGCCCAATTGTGGTTACGCATCGCACACAACACTGTGACTGCGGAAACATTTGGGCAAAAGAGATTTTTTGGGGACCTGCACATGGCTCCAGAGATGCTGGGAGCACCACGACCTCTGCTTTTAATCCGTAGATACGAGGTATGAACACGGAATGCAGTTAATTCAACTGTGTCAATGCAAGAAGGCATCAATGCAGTATGAACGGGCCACAGGGATCAGAGCCCGAGGGGAGAGGGACATGGAGAAGCCCAAGGCCTAAGTAGTTGGGAAAGTGAGCGTATTTAATTCAGTTAATCCTAAAGTTTGCACAGCAGCGGCTCTGAAGCGATGTCCTCACAGTGAAGTGAGCAAAGCTGCGGAGAGGGAACAGCACATCGAGAAGCGTGAAGGCACCAGCTCAGCTGGAGAAGGAAGCTGTGAGGGCGGACACCGCCACAACTGCCCGTGTTCACTTTTACCACAAATCCTTCACGTCCGAAGTCTCCGCTGATCCAGCACAGGCACTTATTTACGGAAAGCGGCGCTTCTGGCCACGCTGAGGGGAGGGAGGCAGCGGGCAAAGCAAGGGAGCGGCCTGAGGGGACGGTCCCGTCCGCTCGCCCCTCAGCCCGCGGTGTGACCCCGGCCAGCCCCTCTCCCACCCGCCCGGCCCGGCCCCGACCTGCCGCCGGCCCGGCCGAGCACCGAGCACCGGGAACCCAGCGCCACCAACCAAGCACCGCGTACCGGGAACCGAGCACGGAGTGCGGCCGCCGATGCCCGCCCCTTCCTGCCCGGCCTCCCCGCCGGCACTGCGCCATCAGGGCGGCCCGGTGCTTAGGGAGGGCGGGAACCGCGCTCGGCTGAGGGGATGGAGGGCGCTGAGTTGGAATATTCCGAGTTGGAAGGGACCCACAGATAGTGAAGTCCAATTCCTTTAGTGAATGGCCCATAGAAGGGATAAAAACCACGATCTTGGTGTTGTCAGCACCATGCTCCAAGGAACTGAGCTGACCCCGGGATCTTCTGAGGCGATGGTGAGGATGAGGTAATGCAGCCTAGCCCCATTTCTCATTATAATCCCTCCTCTCTTGAGCCATAGATAGTATGATATATCTAATATATCTAGTAGATAGTGTACTACCCAAAATCAGAAGCTAGCCGGGTAAGGTAAGCAGGACCTCAGAGCTGAAACTTTCTTAACAAAATGACCAGCATGAATTAAACTTGAGTGCAAGAAAACCCTTTACATTTTTGAGTAGGAATATAATCCCATTAGCTTTTTCTCTGTAAACTTAATTGCCCCTTCAAAGTCTTGCATGGTTATCGAGCCTTATCTTGTCAGATGGGAATGTGTTCAAAAGATACCAGGTTCCAGAGCCTCATGACTACCACCAGCATCTGTGAACTCTGAATCACCTGGGTGTTAGCGGCTCTCAGGCTGAAAACATTTCAGCGGAACTGCTGAAGGAAAACTTAGAAGGTGCTGCTTCATAATTCTATGGATCCATAGGGATTCTTCCAGAGGGCCAGTCTCTCCCTGGAAATCACACTTTATGCTGCCCTTTCCTGCTGCCCCCATTTTTTTTTGGCTCTGTAGAAAGTAGTGTAATAAAACAATTCTTTTGGAAGGACAGGTTGAAGCATAATAGCAGATTTTACTGATGGTGTTCATTCTGTTTTCATTTCTTCACACCCATGTGCTGAAAACATACATTTGCTGGCAGAATACCTTGTGAATGATCTGTTCAGGCCAATATTAATGCATTTGTTACAGACCTTTACAGTACCAGTCACCCACTGGTGTTGGTGAAGGGAACTCGACAAGAATATTGTCTGGGAGCTGAACGACTTGCCCAGTGTTTCTGAAATTATTTTCAGAGCAGCTAAATATGTGGTCCAGTCTTTACGTTTGGAATAATATAGTATTTGGGTTTAAAACTACCTGCCTTTTTCCCAACTGGAAAGCTTTTTTTTTCTAGTTGGTTATTAGCAAATGTCATATGTATTCTGCAGTAAGCCCGTTGCTGTCCAAAGAGATGAGAAAACCCAAAGGATTTATTTCCTCTGAAGACTCCTGTTCCTGACAGAAAACAAGCCTGTGTTTTCCAAGACTTTAGGATCAGAAGAGCTCCTACCCTCGTAGTCTAATCTGTTTCATCTGCTGTGAGACACTCCGTATATTTATGTACTGAGCAACTACAGGACATCAGTTTCCATCCTTATCAAACACAAATATTTACCTGATCCAAGGTCTCCTGAGCTCCTTGACACTCTTTAAACATGCAGTTTAACTAGAGAAATACATCTTTTTCCTCAGTTTTAGTTGGGTTTAAGGGAATCTTCTTAGCAACTAGGTATTTTTTTAAAATGAAGGAACACTCCAACACATTACTGCTTTGCTTTACTCACCAACTCAGCTCTCCAGACCCCCTAATACACTTTCTCAGCTTCAATTCCTGCCAAAAAGGAAATTAGGAATTGTTTTGACATTAACTGACCATGAGGAATTGATACAAAGAAGTCAATGAGCAATTAATACTATTTAAATTTAATGGAGACATTCCATTTAAAAATATCACACGTGGTTTGGCGCAGCAGTTGATTTCTGTTTACCTCTGTGAGCATCTCCAAGGGCAGCGTAAAAAGGGCAGGAGGAGAGGTCCTGAAGGGTGTCAGATGAATGCAGGTGAGAGGAACTATTTCTGTGCTAAATAACGTGGGGAATTTGGAGGGTCATGAGGTTTTTGAGCCTTGCCCTTTGCAAGCCACAGGCTCAAGTGTTGGTTTTGCTTCTTCCTCTCCAGTTTTGTGTGTCACTTCAAATGGCATCAACTGACATCTCTTTCCCCAATCCCTTTCCCATCCTTGCCAGGGATTAAGGTGGTAATCTGGGCTAAAACAACTCTCTTCCAAACACCCATTCCCTGATTTAGCAGCCTTATTTCCCACCCAGTCCCAAGGAAAGGTGTCTGTGTGTTCAGAGAGTGGGAACAGCAGCCGTGGGGTTTTGCAGATAACATCCTGCAGGGCTGATCAGGAGGGGACACAGACATGAACAAAATGGTAAAAGCAAACCAACACAATTACTAGTCTGGAATAAAAAAAAAAAAAAGTGTGGAAAACACATAAATATCACCATATAAATAGTTCATTTTGTTTGCAGTAATGAGATTTAAGAGCACTGGGCATTGGCATTGAGCCAGCTCAGCCAACTGTTGAATTTATTCTCTGAGAGATTGTTTTTAAGTCCATAACTCACTGGTGTGCCCAGCGTGCATGTTGGCCCAGTCCCTGATCTCTGGGACCCGCAGGTTAATTGTTTCAGGCAACAGTAACAATGTGGATCTCCTTGTCACAGGAGGTGGAGGAGTCCTTCTTGCACCTGCAGTGGAATTTAGGAGTGCAGCAAAGCACCATAGACATGAGCAACCCCAGAGTAAGCAGCAGACAAATTACCCATTTCACCCTCCCTGAGTACATAAAGGGGAGGATGAGGATGGCAAGGATCACCCCGAGCAGCAGGAGCAGCACGAGTCTCTGCACAACCAGGCTGGTGTGTGCTGGGCTGTTTTCCTCTGTGTTTAAAATGTCTTGGCTGCTCTGAGTCCAGCTATTGCCATCCAGCCCCATGGCACAGATGTACACCTCAGGGTTTGAATTGAGGTTCTCCAAGCGCTCCAGGATGTCTTCTTTATTCTGGAGCGTGCGGATGAGCCCTCCTGACACGAAGGTGGGTTTTCTGCAAAGAGGGCAGGTGATTATCCAGGTGTTCTCCTCTTTCCTGAGGATCAGCTTCAGGCAGACGGCGCAGAAGGCATGCTGGCAGTCCAGGAGCTTTGGGACTCTGTAGATGCTGTACTTGTTGAAGCAGATCATGCAGTCCATATCCAGGGTGGCTGTGTCTGAGTGCTGCTGGTTCAGTTCCAACGTGCTCATTTCGGGAGAGTTTGTGTCCCTTAGCGGCCTTGAGTTTGGAGAGTCTCCTTCCAAAACTGCTGGTTTAAAGGCAGCGGGACAGTCTCTCTCTGTTCCTGAAGGTCTCTCCATTTCTTCAGCACACTCTTCAGTGAATCTCACTCTCTTCTCATGTTTGGAGTTTTGTGTTACAGATCCTGTTCCGCTCATTTCTGCAGCACCTCCCGCCGCGGGCGCGGGACCGTCTGCCTCAGCCTGCACTACTCCAGGAGCTGACCATCTGTTTGCCTTGTCAGTGGATTTCTCCATGGAGATAAACCTCGGTGCAGCTTGTCTCCCCTTAGCTGAAGGATTTCCTGAGTCTCTGGCTCCTTTTATGTGTTGCTGTATTCCTGTTGTGTGCCTGGTTGATTGGTGAGAGCCTTAAGCGAGTCATGCTCTTACAATACGATGTTTTTATGGCATGAGGACCAGAGTTAATGATTGACTTCCCAGCCAAGACAGTTTACAAGGACTGATAGTATCAGTGGGCAATTCCTGTCTGGAAGCAGACTCCATGGCATTAGCAGACCACTGACAGCCAGACCATCATTATTAAATTAGAACTCTCTTAGTTGAAAGCAATTTCATTGTTCTCTAAACAGTGTTTTTCTGGACAGTGACAGGCTTGGGGGAATTTCCCATTTCTAACACTGGTGTGCTGAATGCACTGCTTTGATTAGAGCATAATTATCACCAGTTTGGATCTCTCTGGGTAGGAAGTTTGCTCTTGGTTTAGAAATACTTATTACCCTACAGCACCAAGTGAAGAATGAGATTGAAATTATAAATTTGACTGTTGAATGTCTAATTGTTATTAATGCTTTTATGCTAGGGTATCTCCTTTTTCATCCTAGGATAACTCTTTTAGTCAAGTTTTGAGTACAAACCCAAGCATGACTGAGGCCCAAACAGGGTCTCTCAGAGTCCATGAGATCTGGAAACTAAAAGCAAGACCAGTGTCCTAGATGGTGGGACCATCTTTTTTGCTGTGGTGTTCACCAAACAACCTCATGCACTTGGGAATGCCCTTCCTGAGTGGTTTTGTGAATATTCATCATGTCTGAAAAAAAAAAAAGCCTAAACAAAATGCCTCAGTCTCTAATTTCTTTCTGCCTTTTTATTTGAGGAGTAAAATACAGATGGTTTCTCAGCAAGAATCCCATGGAAGGAAGGAATGAAAGGAAGGATCACCAATCCCAAAAAGCCAGATGAGGTCAGTGTTACCAGCAGAAGACACACAGTACCACGCTGGTAGCCTCAAGTGGCCCTGAATGCTCACACTGCCTGTACCTCCATGTCCCAGCCTCTCCCTCCTAGAGAGGAGCAGCAGAAAGAAACGAAACAACTGCAGATGTCAAGGGCAAAGAGTTCAGGAAGGCTCTAATCTCATGAACTCGCTGGAGGAAGGGGTGAGGTGAGAACTTATTGCTGAGAAATAGAGGGTTTGTCGTAAGCAAGCTCCGTCAAAGTGCCCGAGCACTGCTGTGTTTCTGCTGATGTGGCATGTGGTGGTGCTTGATGGACTTTTGGATGACCCCAAATTTTAGGAGCTTGAGTATCTCAGTTGCAGAAGTTGGTATCAAAGTGCAGGAATATCTGGAAGAAGGCTGGTGAACTGCCAGCCAGACTGAAGTCTCAAATATTTATCTTTAAAAAGACCGTTTTCTTTTGCATTTCACATAACTCTTTGTCAGCAAGTTCATGCTGTTAAAAAGATTCAGGAAAGTAGAAAACAGACTTGCTGTATTACAACAGTTTAGAAGCTTCAAATTTGCTCTGTCAGTTCCCATGTCCAAAATGTCTTAGAATTTCCTGATTTCTGATTATGACACCTTGCAGAAGATGGAACAGACACCAAGAGGGACAACTATACTCCTAACGTAAGAAGTTTAAAACTAGTGGGAATGAATTTATGCTCCAAGTCTATCTGCTCTCTGTTCTACCAGTGGGTGGAGGTGACTTTTCTGTGTTTTTTGTGATGGGAAAATAAATTTTTGTTGTCCTCCCCACTGACAAAGTTTTCAGCCAGGCCCTGATCCTGGCTGTGCTTTGTCTCTGCTGTCACGAGTGATGCTCCCTGGCTGGCACGTGCCTTGTGCTTATCTGAATTGCTCACAGCCTCTTAATGCTCCTCAGGCGAATTACTGCCTCATTAATCATTTCCAATCAGTTTTTGTACTGACACTCTTTTCCTGCTTTTAGTGTGTTTGCATTAAAAACATTTCTTTCTATGAAAGGCTTTGTATGGAATTGTTTATAGCAGGAAAGAGATGTGAAAGAGCAGTTGTGTCATTCCTAGTAAAATCCTCATAAACCAAAACAGCCCAGGAGATGCTGGGGATACTCCTGTGAGCTTCTCCCTGTGCTGAGCTGTGGTTCAGGTTGTCCTGACTCAGGAGAGGAACAGAAAAATGATATACAACTTAAAAATCGCTGTGATGTGAAGCCTCTTACAGTATTTCTGGGACTGTTTTGTTGTGTTCCTCAGGAAGCTGCTTGGATGTGGATTCCTCACAGCATCTTGTGAGGAGTCTCCCTCAGTGCAAAAAGAAACAAGAGGCGGAGGTTCAGTTTATTACAATTACCACATTTAATTCATTGGTGCTGCCTCAGCTCCTCTCCTGCCCCACCCCTGCTCTCAGCCCTGTTCTCCTGGTGCCACCTCGCGGGTATTCCAGCTGCTCACCTCCCTGATTTAATAAAACTTATTAAGATTTATTTCGCTTATTTCGCGTTCCAGTACATTTTGTTTTGGGTGGAGCAGCCCCGTTCTGGGGTGGGGTGAGAGCGCCCACCCTGAGCCCATCGCGGGGCGTCACGGTGAGTGCCGGGAGCTGTGCTGGGCAGCAGGGGAGTGCAATTAGCGATGGAGGCCAATTAGCCGCAATCCGGCAGCTTTTGGCACAACACTGGTGATCTGTGGCAGGGCTTCCGCAGCCTCCCCAGCCTTTCCCCGCGGACGCGCCGCTCCCGGCGCTTGGCTGCGCCGTCCTTCCCTTCGCCGCTGCCGCTTTTCGATCCCGAGCCTCAGTTTCCCCCCCGGGAAACTCCTCTTCCTCCTCCTCTTCCTCCTCCTCTTCCTTCTCCTTTTCTTGCTCTTCTTCCTCTTCCTCGAGGATCACCCAAGCGGGCGGGCGCTCACGTGACACCGTCCCGCCGCCGCCACGTGACTCCCTCCACGTGTCGCCGCCACGTGACTCGCTCCCGCTGCCGGTGTCACGTGACCACCGGCGGCGGCGGCGGCCCCGGCGGGAATGTCCCGCAAGCAGGCAGCCAAGGCCCGGCCCGCCACCGGCGCCAGGAAGGGCCGGCGGCCCCGGCATTCCCCCGCCGGACCGGCCCCGGGCCCCGCTCCGGCCCACAGCGGCGGTGGTTTCGCCGGGCAGCTCCGCGCCCTCGGCCTCAAGCTGCGGGAGGTGCCGGGAGATGGGTGAGCGCTGCGGCGGGTGTCCCCACAGCAACCCCGGGGCCGGCGATTCCCCGCACATCCGAAGGCTGACGGCTTCCTTCTCCTCGTGGGGGCCGAGGGCTTTCATCGCTCCCGGGGGTGGGAAGCCCGTGTCCCGGGGGCCGAGGATTTTCCCCTCCCGGCTGAAGTGGGCCCTGTGCTCCGCAGGGGTGAGGATGTCCCCGCTGTGGCCCTCAGGGATCTGTGCTGTTCTCTGCGCTTCTGTAGGGCCTGACGGCTCGGCCAGGGGGCCGAGGGCTCCACTGTCCAGCGGGACTGAGCATACAGAGGTCCATAAATGTTCTTATGGATCACTTACACTCCCTTCTGTTCTATCAGGTAAAGGGGTAGTAAACGCTTCTGCTGAGAGATTGTTCAGAGGGGAATTGTCCTTTGTTGGTCTGTTGTCAACATGACATTTTGGCCCAGCTGTTTTCCCATCACACAATCAGTCAGACCCAGCTGTCCCAGCAGCCAACAGGGAATGAGCGCTCCTTTGCATTCTTATCCTTGCTAAAACAGACAGAACAAGTACAGCCCCTTTCCCCTGTGACCCCGTTATTCCTTCTGCTGCCTCACACACACACCCACACACACACCCACACACCCACTCCTCATTTCAGCAACTGCTTGTTCCGGGCCCTGGGGGACCAGCTGGAGGGACACTCCCGGAACCACCTGCGGCACCGCCAGGAGACCGTGGAGTTCATGCTGCGGCAGCGCGGGGACTTCGAGCCCTTCGTGGAGGATGGTGTGCCCTTTGACAAACACGGTATGGGCTCCCTGGCACATCCTGGGAGGCATCGTTGTGTCGTGGGGTTGCATCTCCTTCCTAACCAATTCCTCAGCCCTTAGGGCTCCTCTCTAGTTTTAAGCAACATTTTATGTTTATGGCTGTTGAGGTGCTGTGGGAAGGTGAGCTGTTTAATCTGCATTGAATTCGTCCTGGAAGTTATTTAAATTTAGGAAATTTGGAGAAGGAAAGAGAGACCACAAAGGCGAGGAGTAAAAATTAGGTGTTTTCAAAAGGAACTTAAGAAAGATTGTCTAGTTCTCCTTGAATACTGGTGGGTATTCAGCTGTTTTGGTGAGTGGCTGATTTCTTTGGGTTTCTTTCTCTTGGCACTCAGTATTTCCTCCTGGCAACTGAGGGGAAGATCCAAACCAGAAGCAAATACAGCCTTTGATGTGCCAGGTACCATGCAGATGATGCATGAAAGTGGTTTGGTCACTCAGTACTCAGCCACTCCTCCTTCTGAGCTAACAGAGCCAGTGGCCTTGCTTAGTCTAAGGGTGTAGTGCCTTTTTTAGAGATTTCTGTGGTCATTTAAATGCATTAACTCATGTTGCAGCCAAATTCTTGCCTCAGTACTCATTGTTCCACAGGTGGGATTTCTCTTCCAGAATTTCTCAGGCTCATGTTGAAATCTCACCCCTCATTATCCCTCCACTACTTTTGGAAGTATCAGAAATAAGCTTCCAACTCTTGTGAATGTTTTTTCCTTTAGTTGCCAATTTGGCCAAGCCTGGTACTTTTGCTGGCAACGATGCTATTGTGGCCTTTGCAAGGAACAATCAAATGAATGTGGTTATTCATCAGCTCAACGCTCCACTGTGGCAGGTGAGAAACAAAGCTTCTACGTTTTGGCCTGTTTTTTTACCTGAGGGATATAAATAATGTGGAAAATTCCTGATTTATTAAAAAAAAGAGCAGTAGCTGCAATGATCTGGGTGTGGTGCAGGGCTGTGCTTGGTTTTTGAGGAGGGGGAACACTGGAGATTTTGGCTAGGAGGAGAGGGAAGGAAAGAAAACAGTGGGTGCATGATGGGTATGTATATTTTTTATTTGGGTTTTAAGCTATGAGCTTCAATGCTGTGCTGTCTCCTGAAGATCAGCTGCATGGGATGTGAAATGCCAAGGTTTCTGACAGATAGAGAAATGAGCTTTTAAAAGAAATTTTAAAACCTTGAAGTGTTGTTTAATCAGTTCCTGGAGAGGACTGATGTGGTGTGGTTTCCTCTGATAGAGGGGCACTGAAACAAGTAATCCATCAGGTCCCTTGTGTTCTCTTTATTGTTGTTTTTCCATGGCAAGTCCACACTGGAATGGGTCCATGCTCAGTCTGCCTGGTCATTGACCAAGTGAGAACCTGAATTCAAGTCAGGATTGTTTCTGGCCTCTATTTACAGACAGAACCAATGAAGTATGTAGATTAAACAGGGCAATAAAGATTAAAAAAACCAGATGAAAGCTGTCAGTGATGTCTCAAATACATTTAAAACAGCGTCACGTGGATTCCTGAACTCAAACAAGTTTAAACTCCCATTTATAGACAGCTATGGGCAGTGGGACAGGTGGGTGAAGTACCTGTACAGAGGAAGTGACCCTGCAGAGGTCACAGGGGTGGTTTTCATGTGTTGTTCCTCAGTGTTATAATGTTCTGAGATTTTGATGTCCTTTTTGATGTCCTTGGTTCTTTAATCTCCTCTCATTGACCGTGTTAGGGTGTCAGCACAGAGTTTGTGGTGAGGTTCTGCCTTGCCTGAGCAGTGTTGTTAGTGAAGGGGTGTGAGTTAAGAGAGCTGTGAGTAGCTGTAACATCATGAAAAGATCTTTACAGGTGGACATCTCTGCATGAATTTCTTGGTCTTTGAACACCCCTTAACTTTTTTTGATAGTGACTGTAAATTATAGAATTTACAGAATAGAATTATAGGATTGTTATTATAGGATAGAATTGTTAAAGTTGGAAAAGACCTTTAAGATCATGGAATCCAACTGTAGACTCAAGTTAGCTGAGATTTTTAGGTTATTTTATTGGCTTTTTGGATAACAGGCTCAATTTGGTGGCCTCCTCTGGGCCCATTCCAGAGTGGAAAGAGGCTTCTCTAATAAAGAGAATTTTCAAATCTTTCAAGAGCTTTGGGATTTGTTCCACACCTGTTCAAGCTCTGGCATAGAAGAAATGTTTAAAATAAATCTCACCAAGTTTCACCATTTGAATAATTGAATAGGCTAGAAAGCAGGAGTTAAGTATAACCAAGAGTTGAGTTGGCACCTGAAGACGAGCAAGTGTAAAATAGATGGAGAATTATTTGTTGGAAAAGCTGAAGTCATCAGTACAGCACAGACCACAGCCACTGAAAGATGACTTGGTGTGTGGTCTGGAGCAGAGATAAGACAATTCACAGACGTAAAAGGGTTGGGAAACTCTTGGAGCCCTAAAGCAAGGAGTTCTGGTCCTTTGCTTGCTGACGTCTGCTCCAGGTCTTTGAACTTGGGCTGGCAGGTCAAGCCAAGCTGGTCTGCAAGTGCAGAGGGATTTTCTGTATTTGTAGGAGCTGGAGTGCTGTGTAGCTCTTATCTAACAGTTTGAGACACTGATAACTGGGACAGGAACTATGTTCACATCAGTACAGATAATTCTCAGAGCAGGAATTTTCTGTGGAAACTGCTGTAACTTGGTGCTGACGAAGCAAAGCAACATTTGGTTGTTAACAGTGCTCCTGAATGGAGTTAATACATTTTCATGGATTTGTTTTCTTTTAGAAACAAAACACAGCTGCCTGGAATGCTGGTAAAACAGCATCTTGTCCCAGCTGCAGATCAAAATTTAGCCTGAGTGACTGTTTCCACTCTTGCTGTCACTTGAATGGCCTATCTTCCCTCATTTCTGAGGGTAAAATGTCTTGGTACATTCCCTGGGAACTCTTGCTGAACTTGGTTCTGGGAAGATGAAAACTGATAGCTCCTGTGGAGAGTTCAGGAAATAGTTCTGAGCTTTCCACAAAAAATATTTTCATTCCATGTTCTGTTTGTTCTGATGTAACTGCTCAATATTTTACATCTGGCTTTCAAACCTCCTTCTCTTCCTGTTTCAAATGCTCCAGCAACCACATACTTGCTTCCCTCACGGTGTTTGCTATCACTGCAAAAAATGAACACTGTGAAAAATCTGATGCTGATTCCAAACCCTCATTTTCAGTTTGTTTCTTTTGTTGAGATCCGGGGCACAGACAGGAGCGATGCCAGGGAGCTGCACATCGCCTACAGGTACGGGGAGCACTACGACAGCGTCAGGAGGATCAGCGACGACTCGGAATCTCCGGCCTACCTTCGCATGGAGGTTGGTTGTGAGGGAATGAGGCGGCTGTGGGTGACAAACAGAGCTGAGGAGTGCTGCCAGCTGATTTCCATTCTCATTCTGGATGGAGGGAAGAGCTGGGTCTCTGTGTTGTGCTCGGGGAGCAAAGCCCTGAGGTCGTTGTAGCTCATGCTGCTGGCTCTCCCGGAAGGGGCTGTGAGGGAGGATTTCAGCCTCTGGGCTGGAAATGAACCCAAAGCTGGTGCTGTGGTGTGGGATGTCTGGAAGCAGCCTCATCTGAATGATGTAATCATCAACCTCAAATGGAAAAAGAAAGGGAAGGGAAGAAAGATACCTTTATCTATATCTTCATATCTCCCTTTTTGATGTTGAGGAGTAACTGCTGTGCTTGAGGTTCTCTGCACACAGCTGAGGTGTGGTATTGTATTAAAAACAATCCATTTAAAAGCTAGTTTATTGTGATTCATGATTTGGAGTTTGTTCAGCAGTGCAGGAGATGTGGGAAACTCTCAGTGATGGTGGAAGTTACACAGCTTTGATGGTTTGACACGGGATGTTTGTGAGGAAAGTGTGCCATGATAATTACTTTTATTAGGATGTCAGACTCCTTTGGATTGCATGCTTGTGTGATCTGCTGGGCTTTGCTCTTCCTCAGATGCTTTGCCAGAACAATTCAAGTAAGTCAGAGGAAGTGAAGCCACAGAAGGGTGACTCTGAAGATGAGACTGAAGTGGAGTTGGAAGATGCTGTACAAAAAGTGTGCAGCGCAACTGGGTGTTCAGTAAGTATTGAGGAGCCTTTCTGTGCTTAATGTTCAAAACTCCTTGGAACATGGAAGTAATCCTGGGAAAAATTCTGAAAAAACACTCATCTTGTACAAACTTGAGTATCAGGGCCATCAATCAGGGTTCATCTCATCCTAGAATCAACCCTTGAAGGCAGGTGAAATAGCAACCTTTTTGTGGATGCCTAATAATTTTGGTAGATTTGTCTTGCAGCTCTCATAAAATTTACTTGGAAACAAATCCTGTAAGTTCTGAAATCCTTTGGGGTTATTGAAGATCACAGATAATTGGATAATCAGTCACTCTTGGCACTGTGCAGGTGGCTAGGACAGAAAGGGTAAAGAGGGGAAACTTACACTGAAAACAGCATATTCCTTTTTTTATGTTATCTTCAGGAATTTAAGGTTTTCCCCCTTCACCCTTTCAGAAATAAAGCACAGACCAGCTGAATGATCATAAAAGCAGCAGCCCCCTCTCAGTGGTGTAGGTGTTGTTAAGTGAATGTAGGTCATGGATGTGAACTTCTTCAGTGTTCTCCTTCCCCTCTTGTGGACAGGACATTGATTTGGTAAGCCACGTTCTGGAAGTGGAGGACTACGACGTGGAATCTGCAATATTTGCCATCTTGCAGGTGAAGGAAGGGGAAGGAATAGGTGAGTGCACAGTTTGTCACCTGGGGATTCGGGTGACTGTGATGCTGGTGGTGGGGGCAGCAGCAGGACAGGTGGGGTTTGTGTGCTGCCACCTCAGCCTTCTGTGCTCAGGAAGGTTTTCTGTGCTCAGGAAGGTTGTCAGTGAGGGCAGTTTCAATCCAGCTTCCAAAAAAACCCCAGGATTTCTGGGAAGAGGAATTGGCTGACAGTGTGACAGCTCCTGGGTACAGCATGTCTGAGAAAACCTCTGCTGTTGGCAGGTACCGAGGAGCAGCAGGAGCCCCCGGGCAGGGAGCAAAAATCCTGCAGCAGGACACTGTGGGAAGAGAATGGAACTGGTTCAAGAATCTTTGGAAATCAGAGCTTGCATCAAGGTGAAGCAGAAAACAGCAAGGAGCAAGCTGGATCCAGGGAAGAGAACCGAGCCAGCAGAAACCCAAAGGTGTGTGAGGGGTTTGGCAGCAACATGAGCGCCCTTCAGTGATTGCCTTAGCATTTCTCACTTAGCAATTCTGTTCTCCTTTCAGTTAAAAACAGCTTCTGCTCACTGCATTTTGTCTCTGCTGCAGCTGTCACTGCTCCCACAAACATTTCCTGGTGATGTGCAGCACTCTTCCCAAAACAACCCGGAATAAAGCCCTGACAAATAGTTAGGAATGTCCTCTGGCAGCTGCCTCAGTATCTGCCTGTCTTCTTTATTACTTTTCCCCAGCTGAGCAGAGAAAATGTGGTTTGAACTTTGTGTTTTCACCCTTCCCTTCCAGGTAGCCAAGAAACAAAGGAAGGAGCAGCAACGGCTGGAGAAGAAGAAGCGGCAGGAGGAGAGGCACCGGCAGAAGGTCCTGGCCACCAAGAGGGACAGTGCAGACACCAGGACAGAGCCAGAACCAGCCAACCACGTCACCCTGGTGAAGGCCATGGCAGCCCTAAACATATGACTCAGTGCTTTCATGAGAAAAGCAAATAAAACAAAGAAGACAAAATTCCCCTAGGAGAATTTCCAGGCACCCGTGGTTATTTTAAAATCCGTCTCTGGTGAGATTTCCAAGCACAAGAGAACTTCCTCTTCCTTTGCTTGTGGGGAGGACAATTGCTCATTGATTCTGCATCAACCTGTGGTGAGAAGAGTTGTTTAAACTTAACAGGAAGTAAAGACTTGAGTCTGTAGTCTTGGAGTTAGATGAAGGTGAGAACCTTTTCTTCACACAACGGTGTCAGATTTGTTTTGACATCTCTTGATGTGCCTGGTCTTGTTTGGTTTGGTTTTTTTTTGCCTTTTATTTGGTTATGCCTGGAGGAGCTTTATTTTACCTTGCTGTCAGGGAAAGCTTAACAAATACCAACTCAGGAATATCTCTGGTGAGTCTTTTTCTATTTAAATTCAAATAAAGTAAGAGAACAGAGTCCCAGAATCCTCTCCAAAGCAAAGTGTGTCAGTCAGCGCTGTCTCAAACATGACATTGCTCTTTTGTTTGCCATGCAGGAATGCAGTGACAAGTTTTAATCTCACTGGAATTGCTGGCATTGCACTGGGCTGGTTCAGAAGGGATGAATACATGGAGATGGGGATTGTTGCATCCATGCTTGCTGAGGTTTGGGATCAGCTCCTTTAAGATGAAACCTGTAGGGGGGAAAAAGACCTCCCCAAAACAATGATCCAAGTGGACTCATGAGAATGCAGAGCTGATTCTTCCACTTTGGTAAAATGTGACAGGAACAGGCTTAAAGTGTCTGGTGAGTTGTTGTTACTTGAACACCTGGAATCTCTTTCCCCTTTTCCAGAGTTTTTGGTTATTCCAATTTGGTTTAGTCCAAACCAGGAGCTGGATAGGTGTTAGTCTCCAAATGAAATTACTATAGCCAAAGGACCAAGAGTCTTGGGAAGAAGCTTCCAAGCAGCAGTGATCCCTGGGAGCCTATTTCACTTCATAATAAATCAAGCTTTTTTCCAGGGTAGGATTTTTTTTCCATCTCAAATTCCATTTTGGTGAGGTCACCAAGTAGGATGTGAGCTTGACTCCTGTGATGTTTTCCATTGTAGGACTGAGAATTCGAGGTGCAAGGACTGTGGGACTCAGCCTTTGATTTATGGCTCACAGTGTTTCAGCTCCACTCAGGTTTTTGGGCTTGTAGCAAGCCCTAAGCTTGAAGAAATCACATGTGCACTTACAGGAGACACCTTATCAGCCAGGGCAGAGGTGAAAGGGATTTTTAAAAAGGAAGGAGTGTTGCATTTGAAAAATTTGTCTGTGCTTTAAAGTTTATGAATCAGCATGGAAATATAAATGTTTCTTTTTTACTGAACTGCCAAGAACTGGGCTGATACTTGATGTGCTCTGCTGCTGTTACTTGAATAATAAAAAGAAAGGAGTTCTTCTGGAAGAACTGGTGGTGTTGGAATTCCTTTTTCTCCAAGACAGTCATTTTTACAGTAGTGGGAAGAGAGGTGAGTCACAGCTTAGTGGGGAGAAAGTGCAATTTCCTTCCGGGGGTGATGAGTTGTGACAGCAGGTTTGGCAAGGCAGTGCAGGTGGCTGTGTCACCTGTGTCCTGCCCTGCCCTGCAGTTTGGTCTGAAAGGCAGGTGTGTTCTGCAGGTTTGAAAAGATAAAGAGTTTGCAGTTGTGCACTGTGAGAGGTTTGATCTTAATGAATTGGGTTTTTGTCCTCTGGAGCCGGAGCTGTTAAGAGATTTGTTGTTGGCTGGAGCTTGAGAGCTGTGAAAGGAGCTGTCCTGGAGGGTGAGGAGGGAACTCAAAGCTCACCCCATCGTGTGCAGGATGAAAGAGGGGGTCAGCAACAGCAGCACAAACAGCAGAGGAAGAGACTGGCCCAAAGCCTCTGATATATGGAACAAAATCTGGGGCTGAAAATGCTTTCATTTCTGAGTGTAATATGATTAAAATAAACTCTTAATGTGCTGTGCTCACAGATCTTGACAAACCAGTCAAATTCCCTTTATCTTGCTGGGGTAGCTTTGTCCCTGCACAGCCATTCCATATCCAAAGATGTTAAAACTGATTTTGTCTGTTTCACATTTTTCCCATTGAAATTTCCACCTTCCTAATGTATATATTTATATTTTTTTTCCCTAGGAAATCTTTGCGCAACATTCTTCACAGAACTCGGTTTACACAGTGAAATTTGCTTTGTAAACAGGTCTTGGATTTTCCTGGGAAGAGGAAGGGAGGCAAGAAACAAGAGCAGAACAACACCATGATTCATACATAGCGTGTGTTTACTCCTTGGTGGAGCTGAGTGCTCCGTAATCCGGTGCCAAGGACGGACAATAAGCAGTGGATATTCCCTTTGGGCTTTGACCAGGATTACTGTTTGTTCTTAGCTGACAAATTTGAGGGTGTTTTGGCTGTTTCTGCAGCAGGGTCATTGTGAGCCTCTCAAGGGTGAATACGCAGCAGGAGGATGTAGAAAGGCTGCTTTCCCTGCATCCTATTTCCCACCATCATCTTCCCTGGACTTATTTTCCCAAATCCTTCCCCTGCAGGTGAGGAATTTAGTTGAACTGGAAGTTTTAAGTGTTTAGGAAGGTCCTGGCTGATCTCTATAAGCACATCTGTGTAGGGGAAGGGTTTTCTGCCCGTGCTGCTCCGTGTTTCCTGTCCCTTGTTCCTACTCAGGAGCTGCACTCTGGTTTTATCTCACAGCTTTGCCACATCTCCATGTCTGCAGAGCTTTGGGAGTGAAATTGGGCATGAAGAACGATCCATAATCCAGTGTTGGATGAAAGGAAGATGGTTTGTACTGGTGTTGAGCTGTGGAGTGGTTCCTAGGAGTTTTCCTGGGTGCAGGCACCAGCCTTAGAAGGCAGCATTGTAGATGGTCCTTTTGGGGCTGCAGCCAGAGGAAACCAATCTCTTGTAGCAGCAATCGTGGGCATGGCAGCACCTGGGGGCACCAGAACCGAGTTCAGGGCAGGGGACAGTTGGGACAACACTCAGAACATCAACACCACCTTTGCTGTGCATCTTTGCTGCCGCTGAACCACTTTCTAAAGAGGCTTTAAGGACAAGCAACAATTTTCTCACTGCTATTTCCAGCCCCAGGAGCAGGAACAAGATTCCACTTGCTGTAGCAGGGAGGTGAGGAGGGCCAGGGACACCTGCTGTGCCTTGACCCTGTCCCAACGTACCTGTCAGTGGCATCCACGGGCTGTTTGGGTCCCCCCCAGCCGCAGTAGCAGCCGTACCTGTTGTAAGCCAGTGGCGATTTCCCCGTCTTTTGAACAATCATCATTCCAAACTGGGCCAAATTGCAGCTGGCAAGGGCCAGTCCTAGGACTGGAGAAGTGGGGTTAGAAGCACAATGGGGAAAAAAAAACCTCCTATCCCACTTTTCTACAGCAAAAATGAGCATTTCCCTCTCCATCTATCTACAGACAGGACCTGGGAGCTTTCCCAGGGGTGGGGGGAACTCACAGAAGAGGAGCAGCGAGAGGAGCTTCATTCTGGTGGTGGCAGCTCCGGGGTTTGGTGAGCCCCAGGTGCTGCTGGTCACACTTTTTATGGCTGTGCACCCTCAGCAGGGCCCCTCCTCCGGAGAGCCCAAAGTGGGCAAATATTGACAATCCTCCCCATACTGCTCCTGCTGCTGTGCAGGTCTGCTGGAGGCCCTGGCTGTGGGATGCCTTAGGTGGGGGAGCTCTTGGCAGGAGGTTTTGGGTGTGTGGGGCAGCCTGGAATCGAGTCTGTGCATGGCTCTGGGTGTCTCAGCTTTCCCAGTGCTTCCCTGAGTAAAATGAGAGAAATTGAGGGACAACAGGAACCACTTAGTCCAAGGTGTCCCTTATAAGGTGGAATGAGATTGAGGAGTCTGTGATTCCATGATCCAATCTGTTCCTGGCTGGCAGTTTTTTGGTGTCTTGGCTAGAAAACACCATTCTGGATCTCACTGTTTCCATCCTAACTTACCTGGAGCAAGGAGAAAATGCAGCCAGTGCAAAGCATCCTCCCCTTCCAACTCAGCAGAGTGGCTGAGATGCAACAGTGGGAGTGGAGGAAGATCCCAGGGACTCCAGAATGTCTCTGGCTGGAGAAGGAGCTGAGCAGGGGCCGTGTTTGGTGCTTTTCCTGATATTGGGGCTTTCTCAGAGCCCTGCAGGTGGAGATGCTCCATCCCCCTCCCCACGTGTGTTGGGCACAGTGTTGTGCTTTCAAATACCTCATGGCATGAGGTGTGTGGTGCAGCTTTATTTAGAAGCAAAATAAATGGCAGGGAAGGAAAAATGCTGGTGGTGTGTGATGGAAGGTGGGGGGAAAAAGAGGCTGCTTGTGTTGTTTAATTTCTGATCAAATTGGTGGTACAGAACAATCATTTAGAGGATAACTTCTGGCAGAGATTGCAGCTGCTCTGTGCTGCTTTTTGGGGAACCCCAGCTTGGGCAAATACTGAGGCAGGGGAGGAAATCCCCCCCCAGGGCTGGTAGGGAAACTGAGGCAAGGAATAAGGATGTGACTTGCACGGGAATCAGAGAGATGCTGAGAAAAGGGAACTCAGCTCAACAAAATCTCTTTCCCCCCTCTGACATGGCTCATCATCATCAGCTCTCTGGGTTAATTTAGGTAGTCCCCTGGGATGGTGTTAATTGGCTAAACCAGGATTTGCCACTATTCAGGATTTTTCCAAGTCCACAATCAGTTTTATCATGGAGGAATAGGGGATATTCAATATTCTTGTCTATTAAACTGACTGAGCTCCACTGAAAGCTTCTCCACCCCATCCCCTCGACCTGTGCCAGGTTAAATTGGAAATAAGTCCCTCCAAAAGCCAAACACCTCCTGGGAAGCCGTGGGTTTTGTTTCTTAGTCTGAAAACCACAACTTTTGCAGCCCAGTTTATTGCAATGCTCCAAGGGGGGTGCAGTGTCTGAGCCAAAACATCAGCATTTGGAGGATTTGTATGAATGAGTTTGTACAGCTGCATGTCCAAGCAGGAAGATTCCTGGGTGGTTAAAATTCACCCAGAATTGACAAAGGGAGAGCGTGGTTGAGTTTATCCCAGCCTGCAATCTGTCTGGGCTATCCATCCTCTCCGTGAGGATTTGATCATTGATTTATGCCCTGCTGCTGGGCAAAGGGCTCCTTCCTCCTCTCCCCCAGGATTCCACATGGCTGGAGGAGGGTGGCAGGGTGTGAGTCCTGGCTGACAGCTGCCAGAAACATCCATTTCAGGGCTATTTCCTGGTGCCATTGATTTCAGCTATGGGGCAACCCAGGGTGGCAATTCCAGCTGGGCATCAGCTCCTGAGGAAACGGTGTTTTGATGTTTCTGTGGCTTTATTTCATTGCTGAACCTCCCCCTAAGGTGGTTTGGAGCATGGGGACCTGCTGGGATCAACACTAGGCACAAAACCTGGGGATGCTGAAGTGGGGGGAAGCAGCCACTGCCAGAACTGCCTTTTCCTAAGGAATGTGCTCAGAATTGGGCCAAAACATTCTTTTCTGGTGAGAACTCTTGTTTTGCTCAGCGCTGGGTGTGAGGCAAGCTCCCAGCCATCCTGTCACAGCAGAGATTTAGGGGATCACAGAACATCCCGAGCTGGAAGGGACCCACAAAGATAATTGAAGTCCAAGCCTGTCCCTCCCACACCATCATTCCTGCCCCCAGCCCTTCCAGCAGTCTCCACTCCTCCATCCCCCAGAAAAACTGGCAATTTTCAGAGCCTGGATTTCGAGCTAAGTTGGGGCAGTTCAGGGCTGAGTCGTGTCACCTCTCAAGTGTCGTTTTTGCTGAGTACTTGCAGAGGAAAGCTCTCTGAGAGGTGAGAGGTGTTGGCTGGGCTCAGCTGAGTCACGGCACGCTGGGAACCGCTGCTTTGGGCTCTCTGCTTTTATTTTGGAGCAACAGGAGGGAATTTGAAGCAGGAAGCGGAGGGAGCGGCCAGGCTGCCAAGGGAGACGTTTCCCATCACCGGGACCAGGGGCAGGTGTCCATCCACCCCTCCCTTGTTTTGCTGTGCTGGAACATCACGTCAGCTCTGCTTCCCCCTCCTCGCATCACCAAAAGGCTCCGAGGAGGAGACTCACCAGGGCTGGGAAGCTCTGCCTGCGCCGTCCCTTGTCGGATCATCCCCCGGAGATGGTTTGGCCAAGGGAGTTTTTGTTTCAGCACCTCCCGGCTCGTCCCCGGCAGCGGCGGCGGAGCCGAGCCCGGCACAGCCGCGCCGCCCGCTCGCACCTGCAGGCGCCTCGCTGGCACCACGAGCCCGAGCCTGGGGGACACACACCGCACTGAGGCCTTCCCCGAGCCCCCCGGAGACGGGCACAGAGAGGGGATGGTGTGCGTGTGCAGACACTCACTGCAGGCGGGGATCCCTGCCCGGGGAGCCGAGAGCGGCTGCAGCGCTCCCGGGCGGCACCGCCGCGCTGCCAGCTTGGCATAGCAGCAGGATCGGAGCAGGCAGCACCTGCGGCAGGGGGAGAGCCGGGGATGGCCGGGAATGTGGCTTCCCTCCTGCCACAGGCTCGGGGAGAGCCGCCAGCCCTCCATCCTCCTGCTCTGGATCAGCCAGAAGCTTCTCTGTCCCGCCCTGCCCCGCATCCCGGCTCCGGGACCGTCCCCATGCGCTGGTGCCACCCACGGCCCGGGCACCTGCCCCTGGCAGCACCCTGCTGACCCCGGCCTGGAGTCAGGGCTCAGCACTGCCTCACTCCCCTTGCTTCCCCAAAACCTCATTCCTTCCTGCTGCTGCCTGGTCTGCACTTGGCAAAGCCTCAGGGGGTGATGCTGGGCTTGTGCAGAGCCTCGGGGTTACCCCGGGACCAGCGTTATCCCCCTGGGACCAGCGTTATCCCTCTGGGACCAGCGTTATCCCTCTGGGACCAGCGTTATCCCTCTGGGACCAGCGTTATCCCCCTGGGACCAGCGTTATCCCTCTGGGACCAGCGTTATCCCCCTGGGACCAGCGTTATCCCCCCGGGACCAGCGTTATCCCTCTGGGACCAGCGTTATCCCCCCGGGACCAGCGTTATCCCTCTGGGACCAGCGTTATCCCTCTGGGACCAGCGTTATCCCTCTGGGACCAGCGTTATCCCCCTGGGACCAGCGTTATCCCTCTGGGACCAGCGTTATCCCTCTGGGACCAGCGTTATCCCCAGCGTTATCCCTCTGGGACCAGCGTTATCCCCCCGGGACCAGCGTTATCCCTCTGGGACCAGCGTTATCCCCCCGGGACCAGCGTTATCCCCCTGGGACCAGCGTTATCCCCAGCGTTATCCCCCCGGGACCAGCGTTATCCCCCGGGACCAGCGTTATCCCCAGCGTTATCCCCAGCGTTATCCCCCTGGGACCAGCGTTATCCCCCTGGGACCAGCGTTATCCCCCTGGGACCAGCGTTATCCCCCTGGGACCAGCGTTATCCCCCTGGGACCAGCGTTATCCCCCTGGGACCAGCGTTATCCCCCTGGGACCAGCGTTATCCCCCTGGGACCAGCGTTATCCCCCTGGGACCAGCGTTATCCCCCCGGGACCAGCGTTATCCCCCCGGGACCATCATTATCCCCCCGGGACCAGCGTTATCCCCAGCGTTATCCCTCTGGGACCATCATTAACCCCCCGGGACCATCATTAACCCCCCGGGACCATCATTATCCCCCCGGGACCATCATTATCCCCCCAGACCAGCGCTGCCTGTACCGATCCACCGAAGCCCTCGAGCTGCCCCATCCCGAGTAGCATCCATGGGCAGTCAGGTTTCCTACGGTGCTTCCCTCGAGTCCCGGTGTGAATGTGCGTGGGTGCTTCCCGTGAGCTGTGAACACACCTGGAGTGACGGTAAAATGTGTTTTTTTTGGTAAGTTATATGAATAAATGTAGCCGGGGGAACTGGGGAGGGGAGGAGGCTTTGCTGGGAGTCTCCCCGAGGAGTGCACAGGAGTTTGGGGATGAGCCTGGCTCCTGTCTGTGGGTCGGGGATGCACTTACTGCAGGCAAGCAGCATCGTCAGCACCAGCAGGACCCTCATCTTCCTCTCACCTGGGCCTGGGAGGAGAAACAGGGGACAGGCTGAGCCAGGCAGCGAGGCCAGTTTGACAGGAGCTTCCTCTGAAATCGGATCAACCCCCAAAATCTGAAGGGAGAAAATCAACTCTGCCCCCTCCCATCAGTGGTGCTGCCTCTTGGCTGAGAGAGCAGGCGTTTTCTGAAGCTGCCCCATCACCTGAGCATCCCCCATCACCTGAGCATCCCCCATCACCTGAGCATCCCCCACCCCTGAGCATCCCCCAGCACCTGAGCATCCCCCACCCCTGAGCATCCCCCATCACCTGAACATCCCCCATCACCTGAGCATCCCCCACCCCTGAGCATCCCCCAGCACCTGAGCATCCCCCACCCCTCCAGCATCCCCCACCCCTGAGCATCCCCCACCCCTGAGCATCCCCCAGCACCTGAGCATCCCCCACCCCTCCAGCATCCCCCATCACCTGAGCATCCCCAGCACCTGAGCATCCCCCATCACCTGAGCATCCCCCACCCCTGAGCATCCCCCACCCCTGAGCATCCCCCATCACCTGAGCATCCCCAGCACCTGAGCATCCCCCACCCCTCCAGCATCCCCCATCACCTGAGCATCCCCCAGCACCTGAGCATCCCCCACCCCTGAGCATCCCCCACCCCTCCAGCATCCCCCATCACCTGAGCATCCCCCATCACCTGAACATCCCCCAGCACCTGAGCATCCCCCACCCCTGAGCATCCCCCACCCCTGAGCATCCCCCATCACCTGAGCATCCCCCATCACCTGAGCATCCCCCAGCACCTGAGCATCCCCCAGCACCTGAGCATCCCCCACCTCTCCAGCATCCCCCTGCTCCTGTCCCACCGCTTTTGGCACCCAGAGCACCCCTCCCCACACTTTTCCTGCAGGAACCTGCCGCTCCCTCTGCCTCCTTCCAACATCCCCCCGGATTTTTCCTTCCCCAGCAGCTCACCAGGGAATCTTCCTCGCTGTCAGCCTGTCCTCCCGCAGAGATCCTGCCCTCGGTGTCCAGCCCAGCTCCAACTGGAAGCTCCAAAATGATTCGTCTGTCCCAAACCCAGGGAATGCTACGCCCCTTCCTCCCCTCTCCCCGTGGAGCCTCGAGTGACGCAGGGGCCGAGACTTCTCGCAAAGTTTTGGGAAGATGTTGATTATTTACAGGCATTTCTCTCCCTGCCCAGCAGCAGCAGCAGCTCTCAGAGGACCGGAGACGATGAACACGAACACTTTATTTTATTTTTCTTTATTTCCGCGTTGATTTAATTTACATTTAATTCGATTTAATTAAATTTTAAATGTTTTAAATTTCAATTTAGCAGCTCTGCCGCAGGCAGCACAGGGATGATCCCCATCCCCACATCCCAGCTCCCATCAGTAGCACCGGATTTGGGGGAAGAATTGATAGCCTTTCCTGTAGCTGCTGATGTTTCTCCTCAGGCACAGCGCCAGGCTGCGGTCACACTCACAGGACAAGTAGGAGCACCGAGAGCCAGGCCCTGCACAGAGAGGATGCCAGGGTCAGCCCCAGCTTTGAGGGGGTGACACCCCCTTTTCCAGGACCCTACTCACTGCAGGAGAGCCTGCCGTGGTGCCAGCTGTAGCAGTAGCTCCGTGTCTTGGCATTGCAGCCATGCTCCAGGAGGTTTTGGTAGCAAGTATCGTGCAGCTGGCAGCATCTGCACAGGAGATCGAAGCTTGAGGGGGTGCAATTTTCTGCCCCTCACGCCACAGAATTAAAAATATTCAAGGATATGTCTGGGCAGTGAGGTTTAAAGTGGGTTCTCACCTGTCTGTGGCGTCCTTGGGCTGCCCCTTGCCCCCCAGGCCGCAGTAGCAGCCGTAGAAGCCGTAATGCAGAAAAGCGTTTTTCCCTGTCGCCTCTGAGATCATCTGGTGCAGCTGCAAGAGGCTCCCCTGGGCTGGGGACAGGCCTGGAAGGGGAAAATCAGGGAGATCATGTTGATTCCCTGCCCCAAACAGCAGCTCCATCCCTCCAGACTGGCACCAGGGTGGTGGTGAATTAGGAATGCAATGGAGAGGAAATGTGTTCCCAGCTTGGCACAGGGGAGCTGTTGCATGTCAGGGAGAGCTGGTGATGGGGAGAGGTGAGGAAATCACCAGCCTGGTCCTAATTTCAGTGTTGTGACTGCACAGAGAGCCTTGGGCCTGAGAGAGGACACTCACCCCACACAAACAGCACGGAGAGGCCGAGGACAGACTTCATCCTTCTGACAGCTCTGGGGGAGGAAACCAAATTCTCTATTTTACCAACCACCTTCTTCTTCCTTTCCTCATCATCCAGGAGCAGAGGTTCTCCCTCTCTCCAGGGACTGGGAGCATGTCCTGGGCTGGCATCTCAGGCAGCATCTCCTTCAATCCTGCTTCCCCAGCGTGGCACCTGCACCACAGCTCCTGCTGAAAGGAGGAGGAGAGGGAAAAGCAATCCCCCATCCCCACTTACCTTGGCAAAGCCCTGCTGGCTTGCAGCGCCCTGCAGCAACTGGGTTTGCTTTATATAGTTTGCTCCCACCTGCCTGGGGTTCCTTTCACCCAAATCTTGCTGACTGGGCTTCCCTGCAGAGAAGATGTCATCCTTCCCCTTCTGAGGAATGTCAGAAATACCCGAAGGCCCCGTAGCCCACGAGTGAGGTGGGATGAGGTGGAAAAGCAGCATCACTTCCAGCCCAAGGAGGAAGCAAACATTCTCTGAGATGCTCAAGGGCCTTTTCTTCTGCCTTTCCCAGAGCCAAGGAGCTGCATCAGGGGGGAAAAAAACCAGTTCGGGTTCAGGCTGGGCATGGACACAGCAAGTTTGGGGCTTTCAAGGAGGTTCAAGGAGAGTTATCACTTCTTTGGGAAAAGTGTGGGCAAAACTGAAAGCATCTCTAAACGTGCAGTTCCCAGAGACACGAGGTTGGGCAGACACCAGATGATTACACCCTCACTCACCATGAGAAAACAGAAGCAACATTAATATTCTGAGATGAGAAAGTGGAACTTGCCTTTATTTCTCTCCTTGTGACTTTTCCACCTCCTCATTACACCCTTCATGAGAAACCATTCAGTCATCAACTGCCCTCCTAAATTAGCACCTGCCTAATGTCAAGGCTTTGAAATCTTCCTTCCTCTGGGGATGATTATTCTTTAACCCTCATTTCCAAGAGTCATGGAATCCTAGACTGGTTTGGTTTGGGAGGGTTGTTAAGGAAGGAAGGTGATTTGTCTGTGTTTTTTGTGGTGGAAAAATAGATTTTTGTTGTCCTCCCCACTGAGAAAGTTTTCAGCCAGGCCCTGATCCTGGCTGTGCTTTGTCTCTGCTGTCACGAGTGATGCTCCCTGGCTGGCACGTGCCTTGTGCTTATCTGAATTGCTCACAGCCTCTTAATGCTCCTCAGGCGAATTACTGCCTCATTAATCATTTCCAATCAGTTTCTGTACTGACACTCTTTTCCTGCTTTTAGTGTGTTTGCATTAAAAACATTTCTTTCTGTGAAAGGCTTTGTATGGAATTGTTTATAGCAGGAAAGAGATGTGAAAGAGCAGTTGTGTCATTCCTAGTAAAATCCTCAGAAACCAAAACAGCCCAGGAGATGCTGGGGATACTCCTGTGAGCTTCTCCCTGTGCTGAGCTGTGGTTCAGGTTGTCCTGACTCGGGAGAGGAACAGAAAAATGATATACAACTTAAAAATCGCTGTGATGTGAAGCCTCTTAGGGTATTTCTGGGACTGTTTTGTTGTGTTCCTCAGGAAGCTGCGTGGATGTGGATTAGAAATTCATAGAATGCCAGAATCCCAGATGGGTTTGGGCTGGAAGGGATTTTAAAACTCATCTTGTTCCACTCCCTGCAATGGCAAGGACACTTTCCACTGTCCCAGGTTGCTCTAAGCCCCATCCAACCTGGTCTTGGGCACTTGCAGGGATCCAGGGGCAGCCACAGCTTCTCTGAGCATGCTGTTCCCCAAACTTATTGCTCCACATGGGGATAGAAATGTGAATTACAGCCCTGTTGGGACCATGGAAAATGCTGGGGGGTCAGGCAAATGACGTGGCTGAGGTGTGGGATGCAGAAGTTCTCCCCAAACTCGTCAGCCACTCTTGTAGCGCGTCAATCTCAACATCCCTTACAGAAAAAAAAACCACCACGGAGCACCAATTTACATCCCTTTTATTGTATCATTATTATCTGCTGGGAAATGAAATCAAGAGAGGAGGAAGGGACAAAAAGAGGAAGCTGCTGTGGCTTTCCAGGAACTGCTGGGTCTCCATCTGTGGTGCTCGTTCTGAGCAGCACCTCACAGGCAGCTCTACCTTTTCCGAGCCCCATTTGCTGGGGAAAACCAGCCCAAATCTGGAATTTTGTGTGCAGATTCCTCCTCCTCAGCACTGGAGTTTACTTCCTTGGCATTTGAGTTTGAAGTAGAAGCGGTAGGAATTGTTGTAGGAGTGCAGGGTGCTGGCGAAGCACGAGGCCACGGTGCTGTCACACACACAGGTCTCTCTCTCGCACCAGCTCTGCTCATCACCTGCGGGGGAAAACAGGGAGCCCTGCCGTGCCTTTCCTGCCCGGAGCCCCCGGGGAAGGACAGAGAACAGCGTGTCCTGGTGCTCCCCTTCCCCAGCCTCAGTGCGCATTTCATTATCCCAGCCCGCCGGGAATGGGGCTGGATCCACCCGGGATGTGCGGGGGATCTGCGGGGGATCCACCCGGGATCCACCCGGGATGTGCGGGAGATCCAGCCGGGATCCACCCGGGATATGCGGGAGATTCACCCGGGATCCACCCGGGATGTGCGGAAGATCCACCCAGGATCCAGCCGGGATCCACCCGGATCCACCCGGGATGTGCGGGAGATCCACCCGGGATCCAGCCGGGATCCACCCGGGATGTGCGGGAGATCCACCCGGGGGATGTGTGGGAGATCCAGCCGGATCCACCCGGGATCCACCCGGGATGTGCGGGAGATTCACCCGGGATCCACCCGGGGGATGTGCGGGAGATCCACCCGGGATCCAGCCGGGATCCACCCGGGATGTGCAGGAGATCCAGCCGGGATCCAGCCGGGATTCACCCGGGGGATGTGCGAGAGATCCACCCGGGATCCACCCAGGATCCACCCGGGATGTGCGGGAGATCCACTCGGGATGTGCGGGGGATCCAGCCGGGATCCAGCCGGGATCCATCCGGGGGATGTGCGGGAGATCCACCCGGGATTCACCCGGGATTCATCTGGGGGATGCTCAGGAGATTTACCCGGGATTTACTCAGGATTTACCCAGGGGATACTCAGGAGATTCACCCGGGATCCACCCGGGATTCACCCAGGGGATGCTCAGGAGATTCACCCGGGATTTATCCAGGGGATGCTCAGGAGATTCAACCAGGATTTACTCAGGGGATGCTCAGGAGATTCACCCGGGATCCACCCTGGATTTATCCGGGATCCACCTTGGATTTCCCCAGGGGATGCTCAGGAGATCCACCCTGGATTTACTCAGGGGATGCTCAGGAGATCCATCCTGGATTTACTCAGGGGATGCTCAGGAGGTTCACCCGGGATTTACTCAGGGGATGCTCAGGAGATTCACCCGGGATCCACCCTGGATTCACCCGGGGGATGCTCCCCCGTCTCGGGGATGCTCCCCGTGCCCTCTCGGTACTCACTGCAGGTGATGCTCCCGTTGGAGGAGGTGAAGCTGTAGGGGGTGAGCAGGGGGCTGCACCTGCCCTCCCTCAGCCTCCTGTAGCAGCAATCGTGGGCTTGGCAGCACCTGCGGGGACACCACATCAAACCTCGGCCCCAAACCCTCCCTCACCACAGCTGGAGCGCAGGGGAAGGTCCAGCCTCAAATTTAAGGGAAGAAGAGGGAGCGAGACAACAGCTGGGGAGGGGTACAAAGCCCCCCAGCGCTGCAAGGCAGGCAGTGAGGGGCTTCAGTGCTGTGGGGTCTCACCTGTCAGTGGGATCCACGGGGGTCCCGGAGCCCCCGATGCCGCAGAAACAGCCGTACCAGCTGTAGGACAGCAGGGCACTCCTGCCCGTGGCCACCCTGATCATCCTCTCCAGCTCCAGGACGCTGGTGCCAGCCGGGAGCAGCCCTGGGGGGCACAGGATGGGCTCAGGAACAGAGAGCCAGGGGGTATCCCCTGAACCTTGCACCAGGCAGGGGCATTAAACTGCTCTGGCATTGCTGGAAACCTGCACTTGCAGGATTTGAACCTCCAGAATGATGGAATTACAGAATCATGGGATGGTTTGGGCTGGAAGGAAGCTCAAAGCCTGTCTTGTTCCACCTCCTGCCATGGGTGACACCTTCCACTATCCCAGCTTGTTCCAAGACCCAACCTGGCCTTGGACACTTCCAGGATTTGGGCAGCCACAGCTTCTCTGTGCCAGGGAGAGGATGGATTTTTCAGTCTGGCTTTTACAGCCTCTGGCTGTAAAAATAAAGATATTTTTACACAAGGTATTTTGCAAACTGCAATCACCCATCACCAACCAGGATCAGCCATGGGCTTGGCACAGGTAGGAAAGGTGACAACAGGGCTCCAGAGCCTCCCAAAATAAATATGGATCTCAGCATTCCACAGCCTCCCCATCCCTGAGCCCTCCAGGACCGCAGCAGTTCTACACAAAGCCCTGGAGAGAACCTGCCAGGTTTAAACCAAAACCTGAGTTGTGCACAGAGACTCAGGGTTTGTAGGTGGATTCCTGGCCGGGGACAGCAGGACACTTACCACAAGCCAGGAGCACGGCAAGGAGGAGATTCCTCATCCTGGGGCTGCCCTGGAGAGGGAACAAGGATGGGTGATGATCCAGGAGCTCCTGCAGTGCCCCAGCAGGGACAGGGAGCCAGGGCAGTGCCTCAGGTGACATTTGTGTCACTGTGGGCACACAGCTCTGCAAGGCATCACCCAGTGAACCCCCCCACGGTTCTGTACCCCAGTTTGGGGACATGGGGCAGGGTGGTTTGTCCTGCCTGGGACCTGCAGCCCTCCCCTCATGCCCTGGGGAGCAGCAGGGCAGTGAAATCCCCTCTCCTTACCCCACCTGGACCTGCAGCTCTCCCCCCATGCCCTGGGGAGCAGCAGGGCAGTGAAATCCCCTCTCCTTACCCCACCTGGACCTGCAGCTCTCCCCCATGCCCTGGGGAGCAGCAGGGCAGTGAAATCCCCTCTCCTTACCCCACCTGGACCTGCAGCTCTCCCCCATGCCCTGGGGAGCAGCAGGGCAGTGAAATCCCCTCTCCTTACCCCACCTGGACCTGCAGCTCCAACGCTGCCGGCTCAGAGGGGTGGGTTTATATCCCTGCCAGGCCCACCCCCTCCTCTATCTGTGCTGATGCTGTCAGTCACCCTAAACCAGGATTGCCTGAACAGGGAGACAATTCCCATCCTTTTCCCCCAAAAAACACGGGTTTTCTCACAGCATCATCTCCATCATCTCATCATCATCCATTCCTCCACCATCTCACTGGGCACAAGGCTGACTCCATCCCTGCATGAGGCCAGTCAAGGCCTTGGCCATGGCCAGGGTTTTAAAATCCGTGGGATTTGGTGGCTGGAGAAATGGGATGAAAGTGATTTTCACCCAGGATGGCACCTCAGAGGATGTCAAATCCTTGTTACAGGTGTAGAGAGGCAGCACTTTGGGCTCAGTGTTTCCTCAGTTTTGCCAACTCACTCTCTGAAGCCTCAAAGATGATTTCCCTTGGCTCCTTCCTTGCAGCTGTCCCCCCAAATCCATGGCTGCATCCAAATCCAGCAGTGCCAAATTGCAAGGGAGAGCAGCAAACAGCAGGATTGCAATTCCTGGATCTGCAGTTTTCCTGTCCTGCCCAGGGGGAAAGGGGTCTGTGAAATTAAACTGCCAGCAGCGAAGGCTGGAAAAGCCATGAAAGGGCTTGGAATGCTTTGGGAATCGAGTTTATTTAATTACAATAACCCAAACATGATACAGAGACACGTGGGAGACACAAAATCAGAGGAGATAAGGAACAAAAGCTGCTTCTTTGAAACGGTGGGGCCAAGAACAAACACAGACACAAATGCAGGTATCAGGAGATAGGCAGGGCCCCACCCTCAGGGATTAACCATGCTCCCAGAGAAGGGAATTTGGGGTTGGGAATTGTGAAGAAATGACTGTCTGGTGTGGAGGCAAGAGGAGAAACCTTTGTTGAAATTCCTGAGAGCCCCCAAAGCTGACACTGGAAGGGATGTCACCTCTCAGCTGCTCTGCCCCAGGGTTTTCCTTCCCTCTAACCTTTTATTTCCTGCTGCAAGTGGAATAAAACCCCATCCAAGCCTGTTAGGGATGGGGAGTTACATCTCCCCACTCATCATCTGCACAAGGAACCTCTCCAAAACACCACAGTGACAGCCCCAACCCCTGCTTTCCCCACCTGACTTTTAAAACCAGGGCATCCCTAATAATTAACTAATTAATCCCTTTCCCATCTCCTCCACAAAACCATTGCAAGAGGTTGCCCCCACTGTGGTAGTTCTTGTCTGTGCTGCTCCTGCTTTGGCATTGCAGGCACTTGGATTTAGGGGGAAAATTTGGGGTTTTGCTGTAGAGTTTGGATAAATCTGTATGAAAAGCATTGTCCAGAGACATAAATGGAGAGCAGAGGGCTGGGATCATGTGGATTTGGGATCCACACATGGTTTTAACCAAATCCCCTCATTTTAAGCCCTCCCTCTCTGTGGAGGATCCACTCAGGGAAGTGCCCACACAAACCTAAACCCTGTCTTTAACTAACCCACAGACTCGAGGGCTTAAAAACCACCTGTGGAAGTTATTATCCCATTGGAAATGTGGAACATTTCAGCCTTCCATGGAACAAGGAGAGCCAGGTATCACCCACCCATCTGTTTGCTCAGGGCCTTACTGGAGTGTAAATACCCGCTGTGCTTTGATCTGCAGCCTTGCTAAACATCCTGGGCTGGGGTGAGCTGATAGGAAACTATTCCCCCACTTATTTTATTTATTTTTAGTGCAGAGGTTCGCCTTGATCCTCCCACCCCGCAGGGTGGAGACCCCCAAGTTTATGGTGGGTATTTATTGCTTGGATGGGCTCTGTTAGTGGGAGCAGCAGCTGTTTTAATTAGGAGTGGGTTTAGAAAGGGATTAATGGGGAGAGATGGAAGAGGTTGGTGTTGTGTGGGGTGTTCCCAGAAGGAAAACTCACCCAGGGATCATTTGTAGCCGGGGGGATCAGGGGAATCCCTCTCCCTCCCAGCTGCAGCTTTCCCAGCACAAAGAAACTCCCCCAAAAGAGTTGTTTTAGGTCCCTGTGTGATCTTGTGTGTAATGTGGAATTTTAAAAAGGTGTTTTCATCGCAATTTGGGGTTTATCTGATTCAGTGCTCACTGAATAATGTCACAGGGAGGTTAAACCCTGTCTTGTGCTCCCATCTTGCTGCCTTTGCTCAGGATGGGCTGCAATGCTCCCTTTCCCATTCCTGTCACTGCTCCCATTCCCATCCATCCTGGTTCCCACTGCCATTCCCGTCCCCATTCCCGTCCCGGTTCTTGTTTCCCTTTCCCATTCCCATCACCATCCCTGTCTCCATCTGTCCCCGTCCCCATTCCCCATTCCCATTCCCCATTCCCCATTCCCCAGTTCCCCATTCCCCATTCCCAATTCCCCATTCCCCATTCCCAATTCCCCATTCCCTATTCCCCATTCCCAATTCCCCATTCCCCATTCCCATTCCCAATTCCCAATTCCCATTCCCAATTCCCCATTCCCCATTCCCCATTCCCAATTCCCCATTCCCCATTCCCAATTCCCATTCCCAATTCCCCATTCCCCATTCCCAATTCCCATTCCCAATTCCCCATTCCCCATTCCCCATTCCCATTCCCTATTCCCCATTCCCAATTCCCCATTCCCCATTCCCCATTCCCATTCCCTATTCCCCATTCCCAATTCCCCATTCCCCATTCCCCATTCCCCATTCCCATTCCCTATTCCCCATTCCCAATTCCCCATTCCCCATTCCCAATTCCCCATTCCCCATTCCCATTCCCTATTCCCCATTCCCAATTCCCCATTCCCCATTCCCATTCCCATTCCCAATTCCCAATTCCCATTCCCAATTCCCCATTCCCCATTCCCCATTCCCCATTCCCCATTCCCCATTCCCAATTCCCCATTCCCCATTCCCCATTCCCCATTCCCCATTCCCCATTCCCAATTCCCATTCCCAATTCCCCATTCCCCAATTCCCCAATTCCCCATTCCCCATTCCCCATTCCCCATTCCCCATTCCCGTTCCCGCGCGTTGCGGGGGGCGGGGCTTGACGGGGGCGCGGCCTGACGGGGGCGGGGCCGGGGCGCGCGCCCGGAAGTGCCGCTGTCGCCACGGCAACGGCGCCGCGCGGCGGGCGCGGGACCGGTGAGGGGAGCGCGGGGCAGGTGAGGGGAGAGCGGGACAGGTGAGGGGAGAGCGGGGCAGGTGAGGGGAGAGCGGGGCCCGTGAGGGGAGAGCGGGGCAGGTGAGGGGAGAGCGGGGCAGGTGAGGGGAGAGCGGGGCAGGTGAGGGGAGAGCGGGGCAGGTGAGGGGAGAGCGGGGCCCGTGAGGGGAGAGCGGGGCCGGTGAGGGGAGAGCGGGGCAGATGAGGGAGCGGGACCGGGACCTGGTTCTGGGGCTGTGGAGCCGGGCTCAGCCAGCGGGGCTGCGCTCCTGCCGCGGGGCCCGGCACTGAGGGCTCTCCCTGGGGCTGCGCCAGCCCTCAGCAGGACAAGGGACAGTGGGCAGGGACTGATGTGCGGGAAGTTCCACTTGAACGTGAGGAAGGACTTCTTTAAACACCTGGAACTGCCCAGAGAGGGTGTGGAGTGGATGATCCAGGGGATGTTCCAGACCCATCTGCACACAATCCTGTGCCCTGTGCTGGCCCTGCTGGAGCACGGAGGGGACACCAGATGAGCTTCCATTGTCCCTTCCAGCCTGACCCAGCCTGGGATGCCGTGCTGTGGGTCAGGGGTGTGAAGTGCCAGCCTCCCAGGCCCTGAGGGCACCGTTCTGGGGGCACCTGTGGGCACAGCCCTCCCTGGCTGTGGTTCCCCATGCCAGCCCTCACCAGAGCCCACGTTTTCAGCCTGTCCCCTCTAACATACGCCGTGCTGGGGCAGTGCAGACACTCGCGGAGGGTCCCACCAGGTTGGTTGCGTGGTTGGGGGTTTATTCTTGGAAATGGCAGCGTCACTGAGGATATCTGTAAGTGCTCCCGTGCACTGGGGAGTTGGTTCTGCCTCGGTGCGTTGTTGCCTTGGAGTTTATTTGTTAGCGGTAAGGTACAGCCCCTGTCCCTCCCACAGGCTCCTGGGAAGCTGGGATGAGTCACCCGGGCGAGTGTCCCTGTCCCCTCCGCTGGAGGCTCAGAAGGGACAGCTCTGTCAGCTCGGGCTGGGCACGGTGTGCTGGGACTCTGCCTTGGCTGTGCTGAGCTGGAGGAGAAGTGAAATGTTGAATAACAAACACATCGCTGGCAAAGCACCACAGGGGCTGTTCGCTCTGTTTGGTTTAGAATAGAATCCCCAGAAGGGTTTGGGTTGGAAGGGAACTTAAAGACCATCTTGTTCCACCCCTGCCATGGGCAGGGACACCTTCCACTGTCCCAGGCTGCTCCCAGCTCCATCCAGCCTGGCCTTGGGCACTGCCAGTGATCCAGGGGCAGCCACGGCTTCTCCCTACCCTCACAGGGAAGAATTCCTTCCCAAGATCCCATCTAACCCTGCCCTCTGGCAGTGGGAAGCCATTCCCTGTGTCCTGCCACTCCAGGCCCATGTCCACAGTCTCCATCTTTCCCTTCAGCTCCCTTCAGGTACTGGAAAGCCACAGTTAGGTCACCCTGGGGTGAGTTTCCAGCTTCAGAAGAAAGAAGTTGTTCTTTCCATCAAAAACTTACATTCAGTGGCCAAGGGCACAACTCCCTGAAGCTCTGGGTCAACTTTACACAATTCCTGCCAAAGCCAGTCCCTACAAAGAAATAATGCATCTCCCACCCTCTGTGACTCAGCCCTTTGTGCCCTGCAGGGTTTCTGCCTGCCCATGCAGTGATACCCCAGATTTATTCTATCATTACCTGACACATTGCACAGCGTGGAAGCCTCAGGGAGGTTGAAGTCTCCTGGCCCGTTCCTGTAACTCTTCCCTCTGCTCCCAGCCCGCAGGTGCGATGGCCACAGCGGCTTTCTGGGACTCAGCACCAGCTCAGCTCCTCTTCCCTCCAGGCACAGCCACTCTGCTGTGCACCATGCACGTCACCAGGCCCAAATCTGCCAAGGGACAGAGGCCAAGCCTGAGCCACCGCCAGGGAATGGAAGCCTGTCCGTGCCGTGTGCCATCTTCCTCACCGGCAGCCTCTCCTCGGGAACTGCTGAACAGCCGGAGAGCACCACTCACAAAACCGGCCTTCCCACCTGTCCAGGTGTCTCCTGAGAAAATCCCAAAGCTCCTGCAGCAAGTGCCTTTGAAGAGCTCCTCGTCCCTGAACAAGTACCGGGTGCTCCCCTCCATCATCCGGAAGGGCGTAGGGAGCGGCGCCGTGGAAGCGTTGGCTGAACGGACCGACCGGCTGGAGGTGACTGAGGGGCAGGGGGATGCTCCAAAAGCCATCAAGGCTTTTTCTGGAGAACAGGGAACTGCCAGCACATTGTCAGGAAGTGACATTCCCACTGAAGAGAGCTCCCACGTGCACTGTGCCCCTGAGCAGTGGGGAAGGCGAGCGAGGCAGGAGAGCCCTCGGGTGTTCCCTGGAAGCCTGGAAGAGCCGCACGTGCTGCTCGCTGTCCGATCTCCCTCTGGGCAGAGGTTTGAGCACCACTTCAAGCCCTCTGATAATCTCCAGACGGTTCTTGCCGTGGCAGGACAGAAATTGTTGGCCAACTACCAACAGTGCAGCGTTGAAACCATGGAGGTGCCCCGGAGGAGCTTCTCTGACCTTACAAAGTCCCTTCAGGAGTGCGGGATCCTCCCCAAGTCTGTGCTGTGCATCCGACAGGACGAGCAGGACGATATAGCAGATCTTTAGGTACACAGAGATGCTGTGGGTCCTTCTTCTTCCAAAAAATTGAGAGTCTGATGCTTCCTGCAACCTACTTCTTTATCTTCCAACTCCCACCAAATACCGGTGAAGCAGTTATGGATATGTAATAGTATTTGAAATAATATTTCAGAAAATAGTATTTCAGGTGCATAAACCTGATGCATACAGAGCAGCTCGTGTCACCTGTGCCATCACAAATTTCTGCCTCAGCACCACCAACCTTCAGCCCTTCTGGTTTGTTGAAGTTGCTGATGTTCTTTGAACACTCAGGTTTCCAAGTCCTCTCCCCTTGTCCTTTTCTGTGTTTTGGGAAGGTATCAGTTCTCTGAATGCAGAAGCACCATTTGGGAAGGTAGAAGCTACAGGAGCACCTTCAGTAGCTTCTGATTATCTTAAACATCTTCTCAAGAGACTGAAAAGGAGATCAAACCCCAAAACCATCTGGAAATAACAATATTAACGCATTAATGAGTTATTGTGAAGTATTAAATTGCAACACTGATCATAAAATACCTGTGAGGGCTCAGGTGTAACCTCACTCCAGCTCTTAGCTTTGACTAAATCATTTTTTTAAGAACAAATAATTATTATTTTGGTTGTCTTGAGGAGCAGCAGGATTTTCTCTTAAGTTTTCCTCCTCTTATTCAGCTCATGTGATCCACAGGTAAGAAGAGATGGATAGTTAAGAAGAGATGTTAAAGATAATTCCATTTAACCCCTCTACACTACAGGGAGTTAGTCCAAGGAGCAAGTGCTGCTTTGGGAATTTTTGAATAAGGTATTAATGTGATTTGACTGGGAATTGGCTCAAGGACTAAGCCATCTTTTACTAAACCATCATTAAAAAGCTGGTTGGGTGACTAACCAGGTTTAGGCTAACAAAATGTGCTTGTGCTGAAATATGAGAAATATCTTCTAGTTTCTAATGGAATTTCAAAAGCAGTGATTTTTAATCTCCTTTAAAAATGGACCAGTTGCCACACAGATGGACTGACTTTAAATGTTTTGAGACAAACCCAGTTTATTTTGAAGCTCAGTGTAACTGCTAAAACAGCACAGCAGCACAAACACAACAGGAGCAGAAAGCTGATTGCTGGTGCTGGCTGTGAGTGTGGTACCTGATGCTAAATCAAGTGTTCAGCAGCTTTATAAAACCAGTATGTGATGGAGCAGTGCTCCCTCTGCTGCTGTTGGTGATGGGAATCACTCAGCAGTCCCAGATATTGAAATATATGGACGCCTTCAACAGAACCATGAAGCATTTCACTTGGTTTCAGGAAAAAGGACCATTTTCCATGTTTCCTTCAGTGTTAGGTAGTTAATTCCCTATTTCTGCCTGTTGTGTGTGCTGTTACTCCTTCATTTCAGAGTGTTTCCATCCTGTGTTAAATAAAATCTTTTAGGCTGAAACTTGAACATGAAATGATTTACATGAGCTGAGGTTTATCCATCACACCTGCTCTTAAGAAACTATTCATTTGATACCTCAAATATCAAATTTGATCAAATAGCAAATACCTCATGGGCTGCCCAAAGGGGTTTTTGGAAGGTCAGCTGCCCTCCAAGAACCTTCCTGAAGTTTGTACTTGTGAGAGAGCAAGAACAATCACACAGTTCAGCAGCTTGGCTCACAGTGGACTTCTCATGCTGGAGGATGTTCCTCCTGGATATCTAAGATAAAGCTGGGTGAGTTTGGTCCTAATCACCTCACCCAGGCCACAGCATCCCCAAAGATGGGTAAAAAAGTCTTGATCTAGGCACACACAATGCAGAAAACACCTCTTTTCTCCCTCAGTTCTCCTTCTCTTCCCTTCAGAACTGTTCTGGGGAGATTTTAGCAGCAAATCTAAGCCCAGCACAAGCACAGGGGGACCTCATTATCTGACCTCATTTATTGTGTGGCATCATTTAACAAACTTCTTTGTGGGAATCTTTTAAGAATTTCAGCATTAAAACTCATTCTGTCACAAATATAAAACTTCTCAGGACTTTTGGCTCAGAATATCCTTACTGAGGTTTTTAAACACCAACAAACCATTCAAGCAAGAAGTCAGCAAAGGGATTGTTCAGTATGTGTTCTTTAATTCCAATTAAAAGTACATTAGAAACAGCACACAGGACCAGCAGCAGCTTCCATGACAATTCAACCCAATACTCTGCTGTCACCAGGTCATTCAGCTGTACTAGGAAAGTAGGTGATTAAATCAAGTCTTCCACTCCACACACAAGCACTCACTCACCTGCCACTTTAAATAGGATTCCAACAGAATAAAAATAGATACACCCCAGAATACAAAAAAGTTTAATTTTAAGCTGTTTTTTTTTTTTTTCTTCACTAAAGCCTTTATACAAATTGATAAAAGGGTGCACAATTTCCTAAAATTTTAGGTACATTTTAAATGAGCCTTTTTTTACTTGGTAAAAGGATCCATATTCCTGTCTTTGAACAGAATATGATGGCCAAAATTGCAAAGAAAACAATTCAGTTTAAATTTACAATTTATACATTTGTTTTTGACATGATTCCCACACTGAGTAGCAGGCCCATGGCTGCTCATGCATGTCCCATTTCCCCCAAACACAGGGCTGTGCACCCTAAGTTCTGTTCAGGAGCCTCCTTCTCCTGGAGACTGGGCTGGGGGAACAGCCCACAGCATCCAGCTGTGTGCACAAGAGTGGTCCCAACACACAGCAGGCGTTACCCTTCCTTCTCCAGGAGCTGAGAATCTTTCCTTCTCCATGGAACACCCCGGGGCAGGGACCAACAACCTATTTTGCACTATGGAGCACTTCCCACCTGTAATTTGGCTGAGCAATTGAACTCAAAACTCTGGTACTGAAACATACTGCAACAGGTAAATTTGGTGTTCTAAGGGTAAATTGTTTTGGTCAATCCAGGCTATCATGGGGTTTTTTTTTTGTTGTTCTTTTATTCTTCTATCTGATGGGTGAAGCCAAACAGCTCTGTACATTATCCATGCTGAGCTTCACAGCATGGTGCATTTAACCACATGGTGAATTTCATTCAGAGGTGAATTTAATCAGGCAATTAATTAGTACAGTTCCCTTCATACTGCCCATCCCACCCCACCCACCCACACCTTAACCAGGCTAAACACTTGGGATGAACTTCTGTAGTGTCACCACCACCACCCAGGGCAGGGAGAGCGGCCATCCCAACAAATCCAGGACAAAGGAAAAGAAAACACTGCCCAGCAAAGCGACACGGCACCTGTGTTTGCGAGTAGGAGCTACTGGAGACATCCTCAGGACAATTTATGCAAGGAAAAGCAGGGCAAATCCATCAGAAAGCCAGAAATGAGTCTTAAAGAGCTCAGGGGAGCGCCAAAGAGAATGACATCCTAGTTTGTACAAGTTGAGTATTTAGCCAAAAACCAGCTGCCTTGTTTGGGGATTTTAGGCTTTTTTTTTTTTCCTTTCCTTATGTCCATTATATATTCAGCTGTTGAATTTAAACTGATCAGGTTAATGCTGCAAATTATTCCAATTAAAGGCAATATTTTTTTGGTTTTTTTTCCTTTTAAAATTTTAGATAATTCCCTATTGCCTCTCTTTTGGCAAGTGTATTTCTCAGAATTCCAACAATCATCCCATTTTAAGGCTAAACTAAGAAATGTTAAAAGCTTCTGTAAACATTTCCTCTTCCTCCCCATAGTTGCACAATTTGAAGTCCAACTGCAATTTTGAAAATGAGGTAATTTTTGTGTACTCATATCTTGAAGAGTCCTTTTGAGAGGCTGTGCCAATCCAAACGCTGATCCAATTGTAGTGGGAGAGCTTCCACAGCAGGGCACACACCAGTTCCAGCAGCTATTTCAGTTATTTATCTTCTCAATTTCATCCAAGTCATCAGTATCCAATTTGTTTATCTTTTTGTCTGGGAAAGAAGAGAAAGAGGTCAGATTTTGTAACACAGAGCAGAGAAGGGAACGCTGCTCTCCTCAGCTGGACTCGAGTTCTGGTTTACCAGGGAATGTTCATTTAAAAATACAAATTAAAACTGTTTCATTTTATCAATCTGGGTACTCCAGTATTACCCACCCCTGGAAAATCAACTTCAAGGACTTCAAGGCAGCCAGCAAACACAGCCTTGTTGGAGTGTGAGACACAGAGTGTGAGCCCTTGTCTCTGACATCCAGGAGAACACTGAATTTCATACAACATGAAATTTATGGGCGTGTTTTCATGGTGATACATGAAAACAACTGTTAGTTAGAAAAGCTAAAAGTCTGAGTGTGTAAATTAGAGACTTTTCTTAAGTCACTGGGTGAAAAAAAGTTAAAATTTAGAGTTTAAAACAGTTTAGAAAGCAGAAGGCAAGATGGAGGATTTAGAATGTTCTCTATTTTCCTTCTTCATTTTCCTCTTCTAGAGGTTTTTAGGTAGTAGTAGGTGATTGGATAGAAAATGCCACAGTGCAGCACACAGGTGATGGGTCATTGGGTCATTAAGGAAAATAATATACATGTTTATTGTTAATTGATAAGAATAAGTATAAAGATAAAAAGGCTGCACAGTTCAGAGCCATTTTGTGCCATCAGAGCCCAGGCTGTAGTGATTTAAACCTGTGCAGAAAGTCTGGAGAGACCTGCCAAGTTTTGTGATAACATCCTAATAAACAAGAGAAACAAGATCCTAACGAGCTTTGGGGTTTTCTTTCTGACCTGGAGAACTGAGATAAACAGAACTCAGAAGAGACTGAGAAATCCACATGTGAGAAGAAGTGCATGCAGAATCAGAGAAAAAACAGATTAAAAAGTTACACAGGGTGACTTATTCTCCTGTCACAGGCAGCAGGGCACACTCCACCAAACCCTCCTGCTGTGCTCCTCTGCCACCCGTTTAAGGCTCAACAACCACCCTCAGAGCTGCTCAGCATCCAGCCAGTCAAATTCTGCAGCCACTCAAGAGTTCAGAGGCAGGAGGAAGGCTGAGGGTACGTACTGAAATGTTCCTGGATTCTGTTGAGAATGTTCATGCTGTGCTTGCTGTCCACCATGTTAATGGCCAGCCCTCGCTTGCCGAAGCGGCCGGTGCGGCCGATCCGGTGCAGGTAGGTCTCGTTGTCTGGATTCCCATCCTTATCCACAGGCAGATCAAAATTGATAACAACAGAGACCTGCTCTACATCGATCCCTGACAAAAAGAAAACATCAGGTTACAAACTTGAATCTTTTTAGAGCGGGAACAGCCTCCTCAGATTCTGAAATGCTGATTTTCTACAGTATCCTCGCAGGGAATATTGGAAATAAAAACTAATGAGCTGTTAGGGCAGAGAGTCCCACTGAAACAGCCAAAGGCACTTAAATATTTATTTCAGAGTCTCTTTCCTTCCCTGCAAAGCTCTAAAGATCACTTGTTTTTTACCAAGTACAATCCTGTCTTAACTGTTCTAGGATGTCAAATTACACCACAAATTCCTGCTGGGACAGTGAACTGAATTTCAGTATTTTTCAGTTTTCCATCCTTGAGCACATGTTCACTGCAAACCCTGAAGGTCAGCAGCACAAGGCAGGCTTGGTCATCCACAGCATGGACTTTTCCAGTTCCAGCAGCAAGAATCCAACAAGGAATCCTGTGTTTGCTCACAGGCATCCAGTGCAAGGACACCAATTTCTCCCGGCTGGAACACCTGAGGATGTGAATTCTTCCTGTGAGCTGGCCAGGGGTATGTGTTATCTTAGCAAGTGCTGCTTCCAGCCCTCCCTGTGATGCCTTTTGGGGTTACCTAAAAAGAGGCCAGACAAAACTAAGGGAATAAAAAGTGCTTGTATTTACTGAAGGGCCTCAGGTGTGTTTTGGGCAGACCAAGCCCCCCAGGGGCTGCACCCAAAACGTTCCACGGCTCACTTTGGCTTTTCACACTTGTGTGAGTTTGGTCCATTGGCACACTGGGGGTTAATCCTGCAATTCCAGCCGCAGGTAATGAAGTCATTTAGCCCAAATTTGCTGTCCCAAACTCCCTTCTGTTTCCATTTCTGGGGCTCTGAGGCAGTGAGGTGCCCTCAATTGCCGGGCCTGGAGAGGAATTTTGTCTGCCCAAACCAGGAGAGCAGCGGCTGACACCGTGTGTGGAGTTCAGAGCTCTAAAGAACCTCGGGATTACAATTCCACATGAAATATGAAAACTAAATTCCTAAAGCACCACCTGGCCCCATTCCACCGTGTCCTACCTCTGGCACAGACATTTGTGGTCACCAGCACCTTCTCCTTGCCCTCTCGGAAGCGCTCGATCACAGCAGCTCTCTGCTCCACCATCATCTCCCCGCTGAGCAAGGCCACCTGATGGCCCTCCCTGGACAGCTCTGCCGCCAGCCACCCCGCCGTCTTCCGAGTCTGCAACACACAGCCAGCCACACGTTTGGGAGAGAGATTTAATGCTGGAAAGCACCAGTAAACCTCTCTGGGGGCTCACTGGAAGCTCTGTGGCTGCTCAGTTTTTGTCTCCCTTACAAACTGTATCAGGAGGACAATACAACTCAGCCCTTGATTAATAAAGGACACGTTTTCTTTGGGCTCTGCTCCTTGGGTTTCACTCTGCTGGAGAGTGACACTACACATGTACACTGAAAACTCATGAAAATTGTCACGAAACCACAACTAGTCAGCTTGGAAAATAGCAGGGTCAGACCTGAATGCAGTTGTGAAATCCCACAGAGGCTCTGCACAGCCTTGAACTAAACAGTTTTTTGAGCTCCAATAAAAAAACCTAAAAGCAAACTGCTGCAACAGACTCCAAACATTTTCATCCTGTCTGAGCTCAGACAGGAGCTGTTCTGTGCTGTCATCACTGATTTTTCCTTGAAAATTATTATGGTGGCTTCCAGAAAATGAAAACAAAGTCTCAGTATGATTCACAGTGAGATCCCAGAGGTGTATCCTCAATTACCTGAGGGAAATGAAGTCCCAGGAACAGCTCTGTATCAGCTAGAGAAGCACAAGACTTCCCAATCCCTCATTCTGCCTTATTTCCATGCATTTTCCCACCCCACTTTTTTTGTTTTTTTCTTTTTTTTTTCAGTAGTTCAGAATTTTGGAAAAATGTGCATTACTCAGAGCTTTTCTTCAGAGGACTTCAGGGATAACAATGACCACTCAGCAATAAAAAAACCCAGTGTTGTCTCCTGGATGGACAAACCCAGAGAATCAAACCAGCCAGCGCTAATGTGACTTTTAGGATTTCACTCAAAATGGGAGCCACAGAAGCCAAAAAGGGCAATTCTGTACTCAGTTCCTTCTGGAAACCTGCCTTGGTTTCAGCACTTGCAGAGTCTGAGGGGGTCACTAGGAGTAACATTCCCTGGAAGCACTCACATGGCAGAAGATCATGGCCTGGGCAATGGTGATGGCACCGTAGATGTTACACAGAGCCCGGAACTTCTCATCTCTGTTGTTGCACAGAACATAATACTGCTTGATGGTGTCCAGGGTCTCCTCCTCACGCTTCAGTTTGATAATGTTTGGGTCAGGAACAACTTTTTGAGCAAACTTCCACACAGAATCCTCGAAAGTGGCTGAAAACAGGAGCATCTGGCAGTCCCTGGGGAGCATTCTGAAAGAGAGAGAAATAGGGAGGGTTCCCACACAACACTGTCATCTCCTGATATCCTGATGGAATTCAAAGGAGAACCATAACCCTGGAACCAGTAATTTCAGTACCTGGAAAGACTAAAACCAATCTTACCCACCCATGATCGCTCCCTCATGGGACCACAGGCATCCAGACTTACCATCTTTAAAAGGAATAAACCCTGCTCCAGGGACAGGATTTTTATTCTGTAAGGAAATGAAACTGCTTGTCATCCCCTGATATTGTGCCTCTATGTCAGTGCCTCACCCTAGAGCTAATGTATCATTTCAATCTTGTTGCAGCCCCGCTGTCCCTGTGGCACTGCTCTGTACCTCTGAATGCGGATGCTCTGGTCCTGGTGGCCCTGGGTGGCGATCATCACATCTGCCTCATCCAGCACGAACACCTTGATCTTCTTGGGGTCTATGAATTTCAGTTTGGAGCACCAGTCCAGCACGGTGCCGGGCGTGCCGATTACGATCTGCTCCGAGATCTTCTGCCCTCTCTCCACTGCCGAGACAGAAGGAAGGGCTGCTCTAGGGTGGCTGTGCAGGCAGGGAAATGCTCCATCCCTCTCTGACCCAGCTATTTCACCACCTGACTGCTCTGAGGAGCACCACTCCCTCCTCCTGTTTGTGCTGTTTCCCCTTACTCACGTTTGTTGCCTCGGACAGCGTACGCAAGTTTCAGCTCTGGGTAGAAGTTTCCCATCTGTTCAATCACTTTTCCTGTCTGAAGTGCCAGCTCGTATGTTGGGGAAAGGCACAAACACTGCAGAAACAGAAGGATAACAAATGAGGTGATCAACATCCAGGGCAACATTATCACACTTGGTTTATAAAATCCTCGTTGAAGTTTTCTTCAAGACAAACATCCAAGTGGCTGAACAGTTTCTCAATCATCCCATGAGGAATTCTGATTTAAAAAGTCCTTTTCCAGGCACTGTCTGCTCTGTTGTCACAGTTCCTTCTCTTCTACACCAAACCCACTGATCCAACCCCCTTCAGTCTGCACTATTTCTCTGATTTAAGTCCTCCCAGAAAGATTTAACTTCTCACAGAGCAATGGCATCCTGTGTGATGCACAAGAAGGACTGACAGGAACAAGCTTTGAGCAAAATCCACATCTTTTACACTGAAGGCATTTTTGATGAACTCCCAAACCTCCACGCCCTTTAAGCAATTTAAAAGAAATAACACCATGGCTCCACCAAGCCATGAATTTACATCTGAAGTCCTCCCAGCAGCTCAGGCTCTTCACTAGATGGCACTGCACCACCAGGGAACACCCCAAAACAGCCACATCCCACAAACTTTACCTGTGGATACTTGTTCCCAGGCTCAACCCTGCTGAGCATGGCCAGGACGAAGGCAGCTGTCTTGCCAGTACCGGACTGCGACTGCGCGATGAGGTTCTGCGGGCTGGGGGCACAGCAGGCACAGCTCACAGGGTGAAGCACCACGGTGGCATTTGAATCCTGTCACATTTAGCCCTGCTCTGGATCCATGGCCAACCCGACCAGCTATGCTCCATTATTATTTCCTGCCCAATGTTTCTCATGATGGAGATTTTGGAAGGAGAACTGTGGTTATCTCGTAGTGATTTCCCATTTCACACACCTTCCCCAGTGGCTCAGACATTCCCCAGAACCTCACACATTCCAGCTCAGGGTTGTGGAGAGGAAAATCAAAACCAAAGCTACTCCTACCCACCCAGGATTTCTGAGCTATTTTGGATTATTTCTTCCCAAACTAATGAGGAAAATGGCAACGACCTCCCAAACCCCACAGCACTGTATGCTCAGTACCAGCCCTAGGAAAAGGACAAATCCATCATATACTTAAATCCAGTGTCACACAGTTAATAACCACAGAAACACCGTGGCATGGGAACTCTTTCTCCATACCCTGAGAGTTTCTCCATCACCCTCCTCTCATCCAAAATTCAGGAGCAGCACACTGAACCTTTCAAATCTTTCTGTTCTGGTAGAGAGTAGGAAGGAAGCGTACGTACGGTTCAGCAAGCATCATGGGCAGGGCATTCTCTTGGATCTTAGATGGTCTGTTGAAGCCCATGGCATAGACTCCTTGCAGGAGCTGTGGTTTCCTGAAAAGGGAAATTTTTATATCATGACCTATTTAAATTCATTTAGTTTTCATATATGTACAAAAAGGTGAAAAAAACCCTCAAAAAGACATCCTAGAGCTGTCCCTACTACAATCCCACCCATGAAAGAACTGTGGTCAGCATCTGAAAGCTATAAGTGACAGCAGGAAGTTTGGACACAGGAAGCTTTATAAAAACCCCTGGATTTAATAAGTCAGCCTGCCTGTCCCAGCTTGAGGGCAAAGCCTGTGTCTAAGGCCAGCACTGCTTGTTCCAAAGCAGCTTTTCAGACAATCCAGGAACCCCAGAGCAGAAAGCATTAATCCTGTCCTTCAGGCCAATCCCATTTGCTCAGCCATGTCTAATCTTGGTGCCGAAATTATCACTCCTCGATGACTCAAACACGGGACAAAGCGTGAGGAACAGGATGAAGGGATCTTGAGATCTTTGCAAGGACTTGAGGAAGTCGTGTGGATTCTGTAATCCAGCTGAGTGATGCTGGCTCAGGTAAATGACTGATCATTAGCTCAGTTTGCTGTCACTACACTTTGTGATCCGTGGCTGCCAACCAACTCTCACACCCACAGCTGCGTGGTGACACTGCAGGCCAGCAAACTCTCATCTGCTGCTTTCTCTGAGGGAGCTTTCTACTCTCAGCAGACACTTGTGCGGACAAGGAGAACCCAGAACAACCTAAATCCATGGAATGGTGCTGGAAACTCTCAGCTGATGACCCCCAAGTGTTCTCTGGATGCTGTGAGTGCTCTCAGAAGGGCTCTCCTTTCAAAGCAGGTCTCGTGCCCGCATTTCCCACTGCACTAACTTCCTATTCAGCACAACATGCTTTTGCAAAAATCCTCTGTGACTTCCCAACCATGGCCAGAACAAAAGCTCTTTGAAAATGTAACCTTGTGCTGCTCCAAGCAAGGACAGACGAAGCCCAGCTCTGCACCAGTTGCCAAGGATACCCCGAATCATAACAAAATGAAGACTCAATTAGGCTGCCTGTCCCTGTCATTAACTCCCTGGGATTGTTTGCTTTTTGAAACACAGGAATGAATTCGTCTAACAGGCACTGCAGGACCTCAGCTTCTTTTTGTAGACATTCAAGCACGAACACTAACAAAGCAAAACATCCTGGCATTTCATGGGGAGAAGGCTCTTTAGCTCCCATTCTCCTGCAGAGCTTGTAGAGCAACAAACCTGAGATCAATGCAAGCATGACAATCCCAACAAGATGTACTCTTCAGCATATTAATGAATATACCCATCAATCATGCCTTAAATTCAGTTATCATCCCTTGAAAGCTGCATTGGTGGAGGTTTTCAGAGGAGAGGAAATCAGAAAATACTGGTCTGACCAGTACATAAATCCAGTATGCTGGAAAAGAAAAACTTTTCCCTTTGTGCTGTTCACTGTTTCAGATGGAAACCCCCACCAGGCACACAGATAAACCAACTCTCCTTGCATTTAAATAATACAAATGATACACTCACTTATTAATGACAGGTCTGCAGTAACCTGAAACACAAACTCATGTACTTTTAAGTGATATGTCCTATGCAACCAGGGAATTTTTCAGGACATGAGGAGAGGTTCCAATTATCCTATGGACTCCAAACTCCCATCTGCTCTGGCAGTTTTAGCAAAACTGTTCTCTCTCCCTGAGTTTAAGAATAAGGCTCCCCATGACAAACTAAAAAATCCAGTTATAAGGGAGCCTATTAAATATATCTGATGGCAGGATTTAACAGCTCTGGCTCATCCCAGCAGACACTTACAGGCGCAGCTCCTCAAAAGACTTGACAGAGTAGAGAGGTGATGTGGGATCCCTCTGCAGCACCTCCACCTGATTTGTGGTGTCAACCAGGTTACTGCGGATCAGCTTGTTCAGTAAGGACTGGGCAGCTCTGTCCTCTGGGAAAGGAGGTGGAAAACAGAAATCCATCAGTTACAGCTTGTTCCAGGCCTTGCTCCCACTGAAATCCTGAGCCAGGTAAAAGGGACAAAATCCCTCCAAATACTGAAATTTTTCATTGGAGTGTAATGGCTTGAAGAGCCCAAACCTCCTGGATGAGACATTGAGAGATCCCAGAGATTCCCCCATTTAATACCCAGGAAGACAAATCAAACAAGCAGTGTTCTAAGGGGGACTTTTTAACAGATCCAGATCTCTGCTTATTTAAGATTATTTCAGTTTAGCATCTACCTGGGGCAGGGTAAGGCCTCCTCAACCCCCACTCTGACACGTGGGCAGACACCTCTTAAGAGTTTAATTTTTAAGGAAACTCTGAGAATAAACGGTACTTTAAAAGATTTCAGAGCTGAATCACAAGGGCTGAGGATAAGGGAGATCTAAACGAGGTTAAACTGCTGCACTTTGGGGTTTTTTGCTACTAAATCTGTTTCCTAAAACCACCTTCTGAAAGATTTCGAGCCGTTACCCACCTCTGAACAGCCACTGCATAAACGCAACTTGTTGGTTGCTACAGCAATCCCAGCTCCAGGTTATCCAACTGCTCCTGTATCCAGTCCTGCCTTGAGGATACTGCTATCCCCTTATTTCTCTCCACTCTAATCCAGGAGTCTCCCAAGTTATAACAGGACACAATGCCTTTAAAAGTGTTATGGAGGAAGGACATGTCTTACAATTAAGTCCTTGGGGCAGGATACAAGATCAGCTGTCCTGAGACATAAGGCAGACTTACTTTAAGTATATATTAAATCAATATTATTATAATTAAATTCAATTAATTTCCTTGCCAAAGCTTTTTTCAGAAAGGCACTCACCCTTCTCCTCATCCTCCGTCTTCTCCACATTGTCATCTGCCTTGACAACGGCACCTGAATTGGAACAGTTTAGGGGGGCACAGGTGAGGTCAGGCCTCAGGGACAGCTCACACCCTGTTAAAATGAATTTAACTTTGGAAAATCCTAGGAAAAGCTACAAAACAGCTCATTTTCCTGAGGAGAACTGCCCTGCAGTGCAGAGGAAACCCAAGCATGAGCTCCAAGTGGAGTTTAGCAACCACACCCTGAGACACCAAAACATTGAGTTTGTGCTGCTGCTTAATCTCAGCTCTTCTGGAATCTCATGATTTATCAGGAATTTACTTTGGCAGCAGCGCTCTGAACCCCCACAGGCAAACATTCCACCCTTTCCAAACCCATCTGAGCAGCTGGAACTCACCATTGGCATCTGGTTTGGTTTTTTCATCCTTCAGCTGTAAAGTGCTCAGCTAGAAACGAGGAAAAACACAAAATCAGAGAAATTCAAATACAGCTCCCTATATTCTAACTGCAGCCAGGAAAACCTCAGCTTTGGATTTATCAAGTATTGCACAAACCCTGCTCAACTGGAAGGGATGAAGATACAAAAGGAACTTGATTTCAAGAGTTTTAATATGACTATTTCTAAGCAGGAGCTCTTAACAGAAATACAAGTTTTTCTAAGCTGTAACACAGGGAAGGGGTTGTTTTCTGTGCTGCAGCCTGCACTCCCTAATAGCTCTGCTGCTGGAAAACGGGACAAAAATCAGCATTCCAGGATGGAAACAGGATCCATGCACTGTCCTGGCTGGCACAAGAACAAGATTCTGTTTCACCACCTGAGATGTGCAGGAAGAGCAACCCTCAGGGTCTTCCCCACATCCTCAGCTCAGTGAGTGTTCTCTGCTCAAGAACAGAAAAAAAACAGAAAACAATTTTTTTCTGAGGTATGAAGTTACACCTTTTCATTAAAAAATATATGAAAGAAAGAGGGATTTTTTTGGATGCTGGAAGACAGAGCCGAGGCTGAAGCAGTGCAGTGTCTGGATGGAGGGTGAGTGGGACACCAGGGACGTCTTTGCCCTTTGGATGCGCAAAAAATGGATGAAGGAGAAAAAAAAAAATTAAAATAACGGTAAATAAATAAGTAAGTAAATATATAAATAAAATTAGGGGTTTTTCTTATAAAGGGACAATCAGATTCCCCGGGCCCTCCCTGCCCCCACGGTAGAAAATGAGGAGAAAAAGGCTTTCTGCCATCGCTGTTTTCTGTCAGGATGAGGCGGAGGCCGCGCGGCCCGAGGGACCCCGCACAGCTGGGCCGGGCTGGGCCGGGCCGGGCCCTCCCGAGCCCCCGCGGGCCCCGGGGCGCACTCACCGACTCGGCCGCCGCCTCCTGCTCGTCCACGGCCAGGGCCCACGAGTCGGTGGCCATGGCCGGCCCGGGGTGGCCGCAGCAGCCGCGATGGCGCCGGGCGGGAGCGGCGCCTGCGCGCCCGCGGCACCGCCCCGGCACCGCCCGGCCCCCGCGCACCGCGGCCGCGCACGGGCGTTCCGGGGGCAGCGCGTTCCGGGGGTGGCGGGGACAGGGCATGGGGGTGAGGTGTACTGTGGGGCTGTGAGCTCTGTGTGTGGGGCTGTGAGCTCTGTGGGGCTGTGAGCCTTGTGCTCTGTGGGGCTGTGAGCTCTGTGTGGGGCTGTGAGCTCTATGGGGCTGTGAGCTCTATGGGGCTGTGAGCTCTGTGGGGCTGTGAGCTCTGTGTGTGGGGCTGTGAGCTCTATGGGGCTGTGAGCTCTGTGTGTGGGGCTGTGAGCCCTGTGTGGGGCTGTGAGCTCTGTGGGGCTGTGAACTCTATGGGGCTGTGAGCTCTGTGGGGCTGTGAGCTCTGTGTGGGGCTGTGAGCTCTGTGGGGCTGTGAGCTCTGTGTGTGGGGCTGTGAGCTCTGTGTGTGGGGCTGTGAGCTCTATGGGGCTGTGAGCTCTGTGTGTGGGGCTGTGAGCTCTGTGTGTGGGGCTGTGAGCTCTGTGGGGCTGTGAGCTCTGTGTGTGGGGCTGTGAGCTCTATGGGGCTGTGAGCTCTGTGTGTGGGGCTGTGAGCTCTGTGTGTGGGGCTGTGAGCTCTGTGTGGGGCTGTGAGCTCTGTGGGGCTGTGAGCTCTGTGGGGCTGTGAGCTCTGTGGGGCTGTGAGCTCTGTGTGTGGGGCTGTGAGCTCTGTGTGTGGGGCTGTGAGCTCTGTGTGGGGCTGTGAGCTCTGTGGGGCTGTGAGCTCTGTGGGGCTGTGAGCTCTGTGTGTGGGGCTGTGAGCTCTGTGTGTGGGGCTGTGAGTTCTGTGGGGCTGTGAGCTCTGTGGGGCTGTGAGCTCTGTGTGTGGGGCTGTGAGCTCTGTGTGTGGGGCTGTGAGCTCTGTGTGGGGCTGTGAGCTCTATGGGGCTGTGAGCTCTGTGGGGCTGTGAGCTCTATGGGGCTGTGAGCTCTGTGGGGCTGTGAGCTCTGTGTGTGGGGCTGTGAGCTCTATGGGGCTGTGAGCTCTGTGGGGCTGTGAGCTCTATGGGGCTGTGAGCTCTGTGTGTGGGGCTGTGAGCTCTGTGTGGGGCTGTGAGCTCTATGGGGCTGTGAGCTCTGTGTGTGGGGCTGTGAGCTCTGTGGGGCTGTGAGCCCTGTGTGGGGCTGTGAGCTCTGTGTGTGGGGCTGTGAGCTCTGTGGGGCTGTGAGCCCTGTGTGGGGCTGTGAGCTCTATGGGGCTGTGAGCCCTGTGTGGGGCTGTGAGCTCTGTGGGGCTGTGAACTCTATGGGGCTGTGAGCTCTGTGTGTGGGGCTGTGAGCTCTGTGGGGCTGGGCACTCAGATCAGTACGTTGAGGGGGCCGGCAGTGAGGGGCCTGGTGCCCTGAACGCTGTGGGGCTGAGATCAGAACCCCGGTGTGATCTGGGCTGAGATACAGCCGGTATCGCACATGATGTGGGGCTCAGTCCCCTGTGTGACACGACCAGGTCCCCATGTGGTGTGGGGCTGGGGCTGTGCCTCCTGTCCCGTTTGGGGCTGGGGGTCAGACCCTGCTGTGCCATCTGCTGTGGGGCTGGAGCTTCTGTTTCCCATCCTTTGGCAGCCAGGGCCGGGGGAAAATCCTGCAGACATTGTGACATTTGCAAGGGAACCGCAGCTCCGTCCCTGGAACAGGGATGGAGGTGAAAACAAAGTACTGGGATGAGTCATGGAGGTGTAGGACTGACAGGAGCTGCAGGAATCATTTCCGTCCTGTCTCCTGCTGTAGGACAGGAGCTGGCTTAGACCCGATATCAAACCTGTTCTTTAAAGGTCCTGGAATAAAGAGGAGTAAAAGGAAAAGTAGAAATGAAAGAAGTGTGGGAAGAGCCTGTGAGATTTCCTCGCTGGGCTGCTGTTCCCTTCCTTGAGCCATGTTTGACAGAGCAGCTCTCAAGAAGGGTCTGAATTTGTGTTTTTACCAGTAAAATGGCCAAGCCTGCAGGAATCAGCCATAATTTCCCAAACTCAGGATTATTTCCCTGACTCAATATTCCCCCTCCCCATTAATGGAGACACTTCATTTGTTCCCACAGCCTAAAACCTCCATCTGAGCTTATTTCTTTCTGTGCTGAGAAATCTCATCCCAGGCAGGGCTGGACCCTTCACTATTGCTCTTCACACCAACTGTGGCAGTTCCTTCCTTAAAAGTAAACCCCATCATTATCAAATAATTGTCAAATAATAAAATATTATCATCTGATGCTTTTCCATCTAATTCAGTTTTCTGCTTGGACATGGTAGCCCTTTGCCCCTCAATTTATCAGGATCCCTCCCCAGCCCCACATGTGAATTTTGGGGTCTGGCAGCTTTATTTGTGGAGGTGATGTCACAGCATTTTTTGCCATGGCAACAGGAGGATGCTGAACACAGGAGCTGAACAAGGAGATTTTCAATGGGAACTCAAAGGCAAGTCTGAGACATTCATTAGTTAATTAGGGTAAAAATAAAGATAAATGTGGGAAATCCCAGAGGCTGACGGGCTCATGCTTCCAATTTAATATTTTCTTGCAGACACACCTCCCATAAACACATTTAATTGGGATTAGTCCCATTGTAGAGAGGAGGCATTGAGAAGAAAACTGTGATCAGGAAACACTGGCTGGGGGCAGATCTTTCCAACACCTCCTTTTTCCTCCTTGACCTTGGCTGCAATAATTCCTTGGGGTTTTCAGGGCTGTGCAGCCTGCCAGTGAGGTGTGACTGTGGTGGGTGTTTCTGTGTTCTGTCCATGAGGAAGGACTTTTCTCCTCAATCTCTGGAGCAGGGATGGGCTCCTGGAGGTGTAGGTTTCCTGTAGGTTCAATGCAAGGTCCTTGATTCTGCTGGAGACTCTGCTGTCATGTAATTTCATATTTATTCATTTAAATGTGAGATAAATATCCAGATTACTTTAAATAAATGCATAATTCCCCTCACCAGCAGACTTTGTGCTGGAATGAGAGATCTCACAATGGTGGATGGTGGAATTTCATTGGAATTACCTCTGGTCCTTACACACCAAACAGGTCAGAGTCTTCCTTGCCCACACACAAACTGCTGCAAGGAGGAAGAAGAGGAAGAAGAAAAGGAGGAGGAAGAGGAGAAAGAGGAGGAGGAGGAAGTCCCTGCCCTGTGTCATCACTTTTTAATTATCACAGTCTCCCCACACAAGATTATTTGTTTCTTCAGAGCATTCCAGGCTGAGGAAAATGACATTTACATACAGAGCACACATGGAGGTCATGGGAAGTTCTCGTTGCTGTCCATCCAGCAGGAGATTTGGTTTAATACTGGGGTTTTTTTCTGTTTTGTTTGGGTTTTTTCCCCCAGTTTTGAGCCTGCCTGAATCTCCCAGCACAAGAACACGGCTCTTGCACACTTGAGTGAGCTGGATAATGAGCCTGGAAAGCCTGTCCTGTGCTTGGCCAGTCCCAGAACCCACCCAGGCATGAACCACGACTGGAAATACTCCTCTGTGCTGCTTAGAGATGCTGCTGTTACCTGGCCCCTGGTGGGTAAAGCCACATGCTGAGAGATGGCACTTAGGTGACCTCAAATGCTACTTTTAGCTTGTCCCCTCCCCAGTTTAATCTCATTTATACCCATCCCATTCCCCTCTGCTGCTCCCTGGGAGGGGCAGGCCCTCATTGATGGTGGGGTGTCCTGGGCAAAGCCAACCTGGAGAAGATGAAGAGGAACAAACCCCTGTGAGCTGTTCTGGGCAGCACTTTTGACCACATCATTGATGCCTGTGGTGATGCAGCTTCAGCATCAGCACTAAATATTAATTCCCCCCAAAACAACTCCATGTGTGTCCTCCTGTGCTCTCACACTTGCATCATCCACCATGTCAGATGCTGCTTTGTCTAATAAACAAATACCCCACTGCTGCTTTGTTGGTTTGAATCCCAGGATTTCTCCTGACATATGTTATTTTCTTCCTAGAAACCACGAGCCGTGGTAAACAAACATTTACAGGCACTGGGAACACGGGACATGGGTTTTTCCATGGCTGACTTATTTGTCTGGCAAAAATCATAAATTCTGGAGGTTCAGGGCTGAAGTCAGCTGTAAGAGCTGGGTTTAGGGAAAAATAAACTTGAACAGGCGTTTGTTTGTGGATTTTCTTGCTATTTCCTGTAAACCACATTGTTCTTGGGGAGCAAGATGGGTCATTAGGGATGCCATGTCTGGTCACCCCCATCCTGTGACATGAATGTGTCCTTGGAGGCCAGGGGGAGAAAGAGGAGCTTTACCCTCAGTGTGCTCTGAGCCAGGCTCGGTGCTCTGAGAAATGTCCAAGTCTGTGCTCCTCCAGCTGCCTCAGTTTCCCCTTTCTACAAGTTGTTTTTCCTGGGTTTAAGTGTAATTTGCTCAAAATCCTGGTGGGATATCCCTCATTGCTCCTGTGGGGAGGGTCCTTCTAGACCCCCATGGATGGGCTTGAGGGGCTTTGGGCATGAGCTGAGATGGGAATGGGGGCAACAGCAAGGGTGGAAGAGAGATCCAGCCTAGGGCTGCAGAGGAGGCCAGTGAGAGGTGATGCACCCTGATTTTGGGGGGCTTTAGTGTGCTTTCCTTCCTTTGAAAGAGGAAGAGGATGACAAAGGTGAATGCGGTGGGTTCTTCCCCTCCCAGCAGCTGCTGCGGAAAATCCCGGGGAGACAAATCGTGGGGATGGCTAAGGGGAGTTCGCAGCTTCTTTTTTTCCAGCAGCCTGCCCAGGTCGGGGGCATCTCCTCCGCCCCTCGCCCTTTCCATCCCCTGCAGCCCCCGGGCTCAGGAGGGGAGCGAGGGGAGGGAGAACCGCCAGGGTGTTCGGGGGCATTGTCATGGTTACCTCCCTGGCAAAACAAATGGCTCCACTGGGTGATGATGATGATGGTGATGGTGATGGTCACCCAGACAGCTCCGGACACTCTGAGTCAGCGGTGGGGGGCGATAGACCCACCCTGGGGATCCAGAAGCCCCCCATCCCAGGGGAGCCAGACACCCCGCCGGCTCCGGGCAGAGCCTCCCCGCCGGAGCACATGTTGCTGCAGCCCGTTCGGTAAGAGCCTTCCTCGCCCCCCCGGGACCCCCAGGACTCGCCGGGTTCCCCCAGCCCCACTGCTCGGTGGGGAGGGTCCGGGGGGGTGAAGGTTGCTGAGGTGGCTGGTGGTGCAGCGCTCCCCCACCCCAAGCCCCGGCGCTTGCTCCTCTCCCTCTCTCCCTCCCTTTCCCCTCTCTCCTCATCTCCCTCTCTCCCTGTCTTCCAGAGACAGCGCTCCGCAGCCGTGCCTGTCGCCTTCGGGATCCCTCCTGCCCCTCCTGCCCTCCCCAGCCCAGCCGCAGAGGGGCTGGAAGAGTGGGTGAAGTTGCTCCAACCCCCCCATCCCCTTCTTCCTTCTCCTCCTCCTCCTCTCTCCCAGGAAAGGTAAGAGAAGCAGTGGCTACTCTCCAGTTGCTCCTGCACCTTTTTAGCTCCGCAGGGGTGGGTGTGAGGGGTGTGTGTGTGTGTGTGTCACTTCCCAAGGCTGTGCACCATCCCAGCACAAAGCAGCTCACTGAAGAGATCCCTGTCATAATATTTGTGCAGGCACAAGCCCACACTTTGCAAGCTGCTGCTTCCCAGCCTTGCTTTTTCCCAGCTGGATGGTGAGTCCCAGAACATCCCATCCCTCCCCAAAAATTGTACAGACATTAGCAGTGACTGTGTCCGTCTCTGTGCAGGCAGAGGACAGGGATGGACGGGGGGATGATGCCGGGGGTGACAGGGTCTTGCTGTCCTGGGCAGCCAAGTGGGATAACCTGTCTGTGGACACAGTGTCTGGGGAAGGAGGAGTGACCTTGGCAGGGTGAGGGGGGCTGATCCCCCCAGTAAAGGGTCAAAACACTGAGATCTGGCTGGAATCCACCACACTGGCTGGGGCAGGGCAGGGGTGGATGGAGAAGGGCTGTGCTGCTCCTGGGGGCCCTGTGTGTCTCCTTGGATGTGGGTGCACCCCCAGCAGGAATCAGGCTGCCTGGTGGGTTTAGACCCTGTCTGGGCCAACATCCCCCCTCTGGCTCTGCCCAGGGATCATCCCCCAGCTCTGAGCCCAGAGAGCTGGGGGTTAACTAAACCCCTGTGTCAGAAACGTGTGATTAACAGCTCTAGGAAAGGGCTTGGGACATAAACCCAGGTCTGTGAGACCTAACTCTGGGGCCAGGCTGATGGTCCAAGACACCTGCCAGGGTTATGGCTGGCAGTCCCCAAAATCTGTCCCTACCAGGGCTGTCAACTGTGTCCCATCCTGGCACTGCATCACCTCGGGAGGGGGGACCTGGTTGCTTCCACTGGGCTCTGGCAGGAGCAGCTGCTTCCCAACCTTTCCCCAATTTCCATATCTGAGGCCTCAGGGTGCCCTTGGGGCCAGCAAGCCTTGTCACTGGGGTGTCACCCTCTGGGGGCCTGCAGTGGCTGTTCTCCTCCCTGGTTTTCTCCAAGTGGGATATTCTGTGTGCAGTTCGAGGCTGGAGATGGGAGAACAGCTCCTGTAGCTTTTCCTGAGAGTATCTCACAGCTCTGCCATGGTGGATCCATGGCTTTTCCAGACAGGACAGTGCTATGGGTGCTCTTTCAAACCTCATCTCCTCCTGTGGCTTCCTACAGATATTTTGGGGGGTGATCCCAGTTTCCTGGCCAGGTTTGAGCTTTGTGCTTTGGGAGAAAGCAGCTGGAGGACTCCTGCATGTCTTAGTCATGACCTGCAGTGATGTGGGTCAGGTAGGCGAAGTCAGGGGTCCCTCAGCAGCTCCCTGCCCCTGAAAACCAGGGAGAATTCCCAAGGCTGACTCCACTTGAGAGCCCTGAAAGTTTGGGAAGCTCAAGGCTTCTCCTGTCTCGGATTTACAAGCGGGAGGAAGTTTATTTCCCCGTGGTGATGGGCCAGGAATGCTGATGGGAAAGCTGTGGTGCAACAGGCATCCTTGGCCAGCTCTGTCCACCTGTACATCTCCACAGGGCGCTCCGGCTGTCGTCATCCCTGCGAGCCACTGGATGTCAGTGTTGATTGAGACAGACGACGTGGAAGGAATATTTTACCCAGCCGCAGAAAAACCACTCTGAGCAGTGGGGATGTGGTCCAGGTCCAGCTGGGACCTGGAGGCGAGATCTCCAAGGGAACCCTTTGTGGCCGGTCAGGGCTTGCAGCAGGGCGGGGCAGTGGTTGTTCAAAAATGCGTTTTACACAAGGAGTGGCACCAGGGCTGGGCTTTACACGGCTGTCTTCTTGTCCTGGGGGGCAGAAATAACTGGGCTGCCCCTGATTCCTGCCCTTCAGGCCAGGGGGAGCTGGGTCAGGTTTTAATCCAGCTTTGGTTCTCCCAGTCCTGTTTATGGCTGTGGAAGCCACAGATCCTGTGGTGTGCTACAGCTGGGACCCCAACCCACTCCTGGGAGTCGGGTCCTGCCAGAAACCAGGCTGTGTGCTCACCGTTTTGCTCAATTTTCCTTTTCAATACACAAAAATACACCTCAGAGGAGCATTATTCTTTTCTCCACGTGCTCAGACAGATTTTTCAAGGGCACATCACCACTTAGAGACACAGCTGGACACCCAGGAAGCTCCAAACAGTGCTCCAGGCACCACCCCGCTTTTCCAGGCACATAAACACCTTTTCCCATCGCATAAAACCCATCTCCAGGTGCTCAGGAGTGCTGGGACAGACGCAGGGGCTGGAGCCTGTGCTGAGGTCACAGGGACCATCCGCAGACGTGGCAGCAGCATCAGCGCCTTCCCCGTCAGTCGGGCACAGGAATTGGCCGAAGGTATTGCCTGGAGTGGGGTGATCACGTTTCCGTGTCTCCCTCCCCTCTGTGGCCAGGAGGAGCAGTGGATTGGCATGGAAAGGATGCTTACAAAGGAAGGAGGGGGGGGAAAAAAGATCAATCCAGTATCAGCCTGGTGTGACAGGTCCAGAGCGCGGCTGGCCAAGGGGCAACATCTGTCCCCATCCCTGAGGTGCTCCCTGGTTGGTGGGATTATAGGTGTATTTTGAGGTGTATTTTGAGGTGTTTGGAGATGTATTTGAAGTATTTCCCTTTTTCCTGGCGTGCCAGATGCAGTCAGGAGGCACCTGGCCAGGTGTGGGGTGGGATGGCCCTGCACCTGCTGTGTGTGGGAGGCAGGACACGTTTGGTGGCAGCGAGGGGACACGCTGAGGACTGGGTGGGTCTAGGGGCACCCTGTGCAGCATCAAGGTGTTGGTAATTTTTTTGGGGATGCAGGGTCCCACCAGGATCCTGCATCCTGAGAGTCCAGCCCTGTGGCCTGAACATAGACTGAGTGCACATCCCAGAGCAGCAAAGGCAGGATGGGGAGCAGACAAGGGGCTGGTGCTGAGTTCCTTGGGGACAAAGGGGAGAAATTCCAGCCTTCCCACTGCTCTCCATCACTGCAGCCTCTCTGCTGCTCTCCCTTTCCACGCTGCAGTCACTTGATGGCGTTGGTGACACGAGCTGTGTGGAGCAGCCCCATGGCTCTGCTGCCAGCATCCCCTACCAAAGGATTTGTAGCGGGAAGAGCCCTCTGAGCCCTCACTGGCCTTGTGGGGCCGATTTTTTGGCTGGCACAGCAGTGAGGGCTGGTGCCAGGCTCCTCTGAACCACCTGGGAGCTGCACAAGGGGTTCAACTCTCCTGGCTCTCCTAAACAGGACAGGGCACAGGGCTCTGCATCTCAGCAGAGCTCCCTTAGTGTTGTCCTGGCCCAGGTGATGCAGAAATCCCTGCTGGCAGAGTGGTTCCCATGAGAGTTATGTCCCCAGTCTTCCATGGGTGCAGGAGATGTGAGGGGTTTGGATCTCACTCATGGCTCTGCACTAAGTCCCTGCTTCCATGCTGAAGTCACCCTCCTGCAGCCCAAATTCACCCCTCTGGCAATCCCATAATGAATTCCTGTTGTGCCAAGCTGCTAGAGAGCTTCTTCCCATCATTATTTCTTCCCTACAAGGTAAAATCGTTCCCCCTCCCTCCTCCCTGGCATTTAATCACTTCCCAGTACCTTGATGGCCTCTGCCACATCTCAGAGTGATGGGACCTGTGTTATCTCAGGTGAATTCCTGCCAGCTCCCGGCTTCCCAAGCCCTGTTGGCACAGCTTGGAGCATCCCAGAGTGGGATGGCCTCCCTTGGCTCAGGCAGGACTCACATTCCTCTCCTGACTGTGGGAGCTGCATCCCCATGGATGCATCCCCGACCTCCCTGGGCAGCTCCTGGCGTGAGCAGCATTTGTGGTGGAAGGAGAGGTGGATGAAATCGGGAATGGCTGAGGTTTCTGGCGGGGTTCAGGGGCGTTGCCTTTGGGTTACTGCCCTCCATCATCATCTTCACTGCTGTTCCCTGTGCTCAGTTCCCTCTCCCATCCTGGACAGCCCTTCTTGCTCTCCCTGGATCTTTTTTTTCCTTTCTGAACGCCCGAGCACTCATCGAGCTCGTGGCCTTGATGTCTTCTGTGGCATTTGCATATAAAGGTGGGTTTTAATAACGCAGGACTGGTAGGGAATGAGAAGCTGATGTATTTCAGTGCTGCTGGCTTCTCCTGGGCCTCGTAAATCACGGCATAAAGCACTGCAGAGCCAGCCAGGGAGAACTGCTGCCTAGCAACTTCTCCTGCTTCCCCGGGGGAGCGGCATGTGGCCCTAAAATCCACCTGAAAAGTCTCCTTTAAAACCCTGAGGCTTGGGGGAGAGGAGCTGTAAGGGAGGAAAACCTGCTTAGGGGAGAAGAGTTGGAATGTAATTGAGAGAAGGAGTCACTTTGCATCTGAATGTGTCGGCTGAGGGATGAGTCAGCCCATGCAGGAAGGATCTGGAGATGCAGGACAGCAGAGCAGTGGCACTTCCCCTAAATCCTCCAGGATGAGGATGGGCAAGGGCATGGGAAGGCAGGAGGATGTCTGGCTCTGCCTGTTTTCCTTCCCCAGGAGAAAGGAACGCTCTCATGATCATAGTCTTGATTTGGAAAGTTGTTGGTTTGGAGGATAATGAGGAGAAAGAGGGACAGGAAAAGATGTTGACGTGTCCTGCCCAGACTCCAGCAGTGGGAGCTGGGGACTGTGGATCTCTGGGGCTGTCTGTCCCCAGCCAGGGAGGGACAGGGAGGTTTCATCTGAACCTCCTCCCTTGTGCAATGGGGATTTTGGGTTTTCCTTGTGGCTTTCCACCGGGGTTCTTGCTCCATCCCCATCCCCATCACTGCAGTCATCAAACCCAGGTCTGATCCCATCCCAGGTCTCTCCCCTTTCTGTCCTCAAGGCTTCAGAATCAGGTGGCAGAGCCATGCAAACATTTTGGGCACTCAGGGCTCCACATTCATTCTCACCTTTCTGTCTCCAGCTCCCCACCATCACCCAGAGCCCCTTGGGAAGATGCCAGGGCTGATTAACCGGGTGACCCTCTCCCGGCTGCCCCTCATCGCGTCCGAGGTGACATCCTGCGTCAGCGGCTACGCCTTTGGGATGACAGCCCTGCTCACCTACCACAACCCAGACCCCCAGGCTTTGGAAGGCAAGTTTTAAGGAGTGGAATGGGAACTTTAAAGTCAGGATATGGCAGTGCTGGGTTTCTGTGCGTGCCTTCAACCTTTTAGATGCTGCTGGGAAGCACAACCAAGTGCGTTGTGTCCAAGTCTGAGACTTTTTAGGTGTGAAAAATCCCACAAGTGGGATTTGCTTCTTTTCCCCCACTATGGGAAGTGCCAAGAGGGACCTGGCTGGTGGGTCCAGGGAAGAGGTGGGTGTTGCTAACACCCCTCCTGGCTGGCAGGTCTCTTTGTGTACCCCTTGGACGAGGGCACGACTGTGGTGGGCTTCGAGGCGGCCGTGTCCCGGCGCACCGTGACAGTGCAGATCAAAGACAAAGCCAAGATAGATGACACCTACTTGGACAGCTGCAGCCTCCCTCCTGGAAGAGCTGCTGATGGAAGTGGTGAGGGGGTTGAGCGTGTTTTTAGGGGAATGTGGGGAGAAAAGGAGGGGAAGAGGAGTGGGGAGGTGACTGGGGGTGACTGGCTGGTGATGGCACCAAGGGGGCTCCTTTTGGGAGGCTGAGGGGTTGTGGTGCTCATGCCAAAGGTGTCAGTTTTATCCATCCTGGAAAGCACTGCTGCTTCTGGAGTGATGCAGAACCTGGGGCTCTTTAGAGAAAGCTGATGTGTGCAGTGGGGGCGGCTTTGGGTGTTTGATCCAGGGCTGGGGGGTGTGGGAGGCCTGGAAAGGAGCATTTTCCATGGCTGCAATACCCGGCATGCTCCAATCTCTGTGCAGGAAGGATTATGATGGATGAGGACCTGGAGAGGATTGTTTTTGTGGCCAACCTGGGCACGATTCCTCCCCTGGAAAGTGTCTCCATCTTCATCAGCACCTCCTCTGAGCTTCAGACACTGCCCAGCGGGGTTGTGAGGGTCCTTCTGCCAGCTGTGTGTGTCCCCAGGGTCCCCCAGCCCAGCCTGGAGAACACCAGCAGCTTTTCCAGCCACCAGCTCCGAACGTACGGAAAACCACGGGGTGGGCTCTGCTGGGACTGATCCTGGGGAATGCAGGGCTGGCTGGGCAGCAGCTGCAGGAGGCTGGAGAGTGGCTGCAGGCTTTACCTCTGGCAGACCTGCATTTCCTGGGGTGATAGAACACCTTCACGGGGTTTATTTGGATTTATCTCACTGGCAGGGAGAAGCACCTCTGCGGATCGGGGAGCCCAGAGCGAGGGAGCAGGTTCTGCCTGGCTCAGCTGCTGGAGAGTGAGGCCACCAACCCCTTTGAGTACGAGTTCAGCTTCCACCTGGAGATCCGGGGGCCGTGTTTGCTGGCAGGTAGGAGCACTGGGGCTGAACTGCTGCACCAAGGCTGATTTATCACCTCCCCAAGGCAATGTCCACACTCCTCCTCAATGTAAATCTGTGTTGGCAACTTCACTGTGCTGGGGTGGATTTACCAGTACAGGGTTGATGCTAACGTGGGTTCCTGTCCTCTGCCACATTGTCATCTCTTCTCCCTGCTCTCCCCCATCCTCAATCCCCTCCTTGGTTTCCCTGGGCAGGAGTTGAGAGCCCCACACACGAGATCCGAGCTGACGCCGACCCCTCGGCTCGCTCTGCCAGGAGCATCGTGATCACGCTGGCCAACAGACACACCTTCGACAGGCCCGTGGAGATCCTGATCCATCCAAGTGGTAGGTGGGCTCTGCTTCCCCTCTGCTGGTCCTGCCCCTCCCTGGGATCCTCATCTCTGGATTAATGCTGGTTTTGCAAATATTGTCAAGGTTAAACTTCCCAGGAGCTAATCCTGGCCCCTCTCAGGGTTTTCTGAGCTCCCCAAGCTCACAGATTTTCCCACCCAAGGGTACCTGCATTTCTGCCAGACCCAAAGTGTAACCACAGCTGTTCTTCACACAATTCTCTGCATTTCCAGAGCCCCACATGCCCCACATCTTAATGGAAGAGGGTGACATGACCCCAGCAGAGTACGAGCGACACCTGAAGGGGAAGAACGATTTCATTAAAGGCACTAAGAAAGACCCCAGTGCCAAGAAAAAGGTGAGAAACACAAGCTGCAGGTGTTAGCTGGGGCTTTCCATGGACTGGAGCTGAGCTAGAAGATGATTCCTTGTTTTCAGCATCAGATGTTACACTGTCCCAATGAGACCTGCAGCATCCTCCCTCAGAGAGGGGCTTGTGTGGAAGAAGAGGGGAAAATTCAGCAGTGCTGCTGATAAACTGAGAGGGGAAGGAGATCTGAGATGGTTATTGTGTGTATAATTAGTGCTAGTCTAGCATAGCATAATTAGAGAGGTGCATTGTGATAGCATTAAGGGTATTATAATTATTGCAATGACATAGAATAAAATATTCTTTTAATTGCTTAGTAAATGTTTACTGTTTCTGGGTAGCTGTCAGAGAGAAAGAAGTGATTTTCCTGGGAATAATGAGCTGAACTGAAGACAAGGTAGGAGAGACTTCTCTTTGTTCTGCTGAGCAGCAAAGAGAAAAATATCTGTGCTGGGATTTGTGCCTCGTCTTCCAGCAGTTCTGAAGGAATGAGTGACAGCCCAGCACTTTGGCATGTCTGGGATCAGTGGAGAGGAGCAGACAGCTCAGAGCCCTCTGGATTTGCAGGGTGGGCGTCTTCCCCTAAGGGACAGGTTGTACTTGTGTGGCCACAGCTGGGGCTGACAATGTCAGCTCCTGTTTTACACAGCCAGGCCTCTCCTGTGTGCTCATTTCCCCTAAACTCCTTCTCCACGTCTCTGATCCTGGGTCCCTCTTGGCAGACATCCCAGACCTGCTGCAGGGGTGTCTCCCCGTGCTGTTAAGATTTCTCCTTTCACCAGAGACTTGTCAACCCTTCCTCTCCTCCCTTCCCTTTGCCCTCTGCTCTCTCTGGCAGGGCTGGGACTCTGCAGGCGTCTCCTCTAATTGTGTTCAACGTGTGGCAGGTGGAACCAGATGAAACACCCACGCTACGCCTCGGATGGCTCCCTAATTATTCCTGCGCCTTTAGCATGTCAAATTATCTAAGGGAGGATCATTCTGGAGACATTTCCCTGCAGGAAAGCCACCTGTGCCCCAGGAGGATGGGAAACAACTGCAGGGAGCAGGGAAAATGCCTGGAATACCTGGGGTAGATGATGGGATGGAATTGGTGCTGCTCAGAGCAGGACACTGGGCACTTCTTGGCCTAAATTAAATTAGCCCAGAAATTTCAGCAGTAAATGATAATTAATTCTCCTCCCTCAGTCTGTTATGCAAAAGGCTCAGATGCTGTCAGCTGCAGGTTGGTGGGGATGGATGCACACTGGAATCAACTTTCCTCAACAAAATCTGATTAGTTTCCTGTAATTGGATAATGGGTGAAGGGGAACGGAAGGGAGGTGAGGAGATGTTTTCTTTTCTGGCTGACCTGTAGCAGCCCCTCTGAAGCTGTTTACTGAAGATTTGCCTGTAAAATTCCCTCCAGTCAGTGAAAAATCCCAAAATATGGGCTCATCCTGATTACACAGGAGATTTATGTCATGGACACCCAAGAGCATTCCAGAGGGTTCCGTGGATAAGTCCAGGGCCATGATTCAGTATTTGGACAGAGGCAGCAAGGAACACTCTAGTCTGGAGTGTGATAAACTGGAAAAGTTGTTAAAGAAAATAATGTCATATGGCTGGAGGGAAATGTAAATGGGAGAAGCCCTTTGATTTCTCAGCAGCTGATTAATTTATACCCCATAACATAGAAAGGGAGGAGGATGAGTGGGAGCTTGGCTCATTCCTGTGAGTGGGACCTGTCTTTTCACTGGGTCAGAGAAGCAGCACTCAGGCAGAGCTGAAAGCAGAGCTCATGTGTGTGTGTGTGTGTGTTGAGCCACAGGGAATTAGTGAGTTTTAGAAAACCAAGGTTGGTCATCAGCTCACAGGAATGTGACTCATAGGTGGAGAGAACAGACAGAGTTATCTGGGGTCTGCTTTACTCCCTCTGAAACCAACAAGCAAAGAAGTCAGAAAGAGGAGAAAAGAGGCAAGCAAAGCCCCTGAGGATGGAGTTTCCACACTCAGACCCAGGGGTGAAAGGCCATGGCTGGGCTGATGTGGGGTTCTGGAGCTCCCTCCAAAGCAGCTGAGGCCGTGAATCCATTCCTGCTTGATACACACGTCAGAAACCCATCACAAGAGGTTTTTATCAGTTTAATTTTATCCCATTTGTAATGAATACTTGAAATAGAAGAAGGGAAAATGCACAGAGTCCTTGGAGCTGTGTGCAGTGCACAGATCATGCAGGTTCCTATCGAACCGTGGCCGGAGCAGACGCTTCAGCTTTCCAAAGCCTTTCAATCCCTACAAAGAAAAGTGATAAAAGAAATGGGCAGAAAAAGCAGCAAACCCGAGGTGGCAGGAATGAATTGGAGTGTTGAATGCAGCAGATCAAGGGCTGCATCTCACACTTCATTAGTGAGTGACCACGGAGAAAACCTCTGCTGTGCCTCGGTGGGATGCTGAGCTGTGCTAATGAACCAGGTTTTCTGGAAGGATCTGATGAAATGTTTGGAGAATCAGTTTTGCAAGGTGCTGAGTAGGGCCAGGTCTTTTGATTTCTTCCCCAGGCTTTTATCTGAGTGTGCAGTTGCTCCATATAATCCCAGAATAGTTTGGTGGAAAGGACCTTAAAGCTTATCTTGTCCCATTCCTCCCCTGGGCATGGACACCTTTCATTATCCCAGCTTGCTCCAAGCCCCATCCAGCCTGGCCTTGGACACCTGCAGGGGTGGTGAATACCATGGGTATGGACAGAACAGGACACCTGGACATTGCCCCACCCTGGTGTTGTCACCTTTGGGGCCAGAAGAAGCAGATTCTGGCCCACAGAATGCCACTCACTCACATTTTTAGCCCTGCTCCGATTCCACTCGAATCGAAACGCGTTGGGAAAAATCAACATCTCGAGCTCTCTCCTGCTTTCTTTCAGACGGAAATCATCAGGAAGAGGCTGAACAAGGACATCCCACACCACCCTGTCATCATGCTCAACTTCTGCCCTGACTTGAGGGCTGTGCAGCCAGGCCTCCGGAAAGGCCAGGGAGAGTTTATCTTCCTGGTAGACCGCAGCAGCAGCATGAGTGGTGTGAGCATCAGCCGTGCCAAGGTACCTGCCTGTCGACAGGGATGAATGAGAGAGAGCAGGGGGGTGCTGAGAGCATAAGAGTTCATTATCAGGGGATGGGGGGTTAATTATGGGCTGTATTTTAGTCATCTCTACCGTGGTGCTTCTTTGGTACCTGCAACAAAGGTGACTCTCCCTCGTTCTCTTCCCCTTCTTGCTATCAGCACATAAAATGCAAAATTGTTTTCTTTCCCTCTCTTGCTGGCATGTTTTGTGCATCCCTTTTCCAGTTCTCCCTGTCTCCAGGAGGGCTTTGGGTGATGGCTGCCTAGGAGGAAACCTCCAGACAGCTCCACAGGGAGTGAGGTGCTGACCATGAATTCGGAGAGGTTTTTGCTGATGGGCACCTCTGTGAACCCACAGAAATGATTGAAACACGAGACATCCCTTTTCCAAACACAAATGAACACCAGCAGCCTGGTGGATGGTTATGGGAGTTATTCAGAGTCCTCTGAATAAAATATAGCATTGTCAGGATATTTTGTGGGTCTGAGGTTCCTCTCTCAGATGTGGCTCTTACTCAGAGCCAGCCCTGGTGCAGGACCCTACACTTGTTCTGTTGAACCTCATGAGGTTCCCACAGACCCACTCCTGAGCTTGTCCATCTCCTAACACATCTCTTTTCCATCTGTCTCCAGTTTCCATGGGAACTGCCAAAGAAGGACAGACACCTTCAGCAGCAAGGATTGGGATGCTGGGGAGCCTGCAGATGGCTGCTGCACATCCCCTGGGATAAGGAGGCTGTTCCCAAGGGGGACAGGATATCTCTGGGGTTGTGTCCCCTTCCCCCAGCATCTTTAGGAGTCTGGGAATCTTGTCCCAGGGTGGAGTTTTGCTTTCCAACTCCTGGCATGGCTGGCTTTGGGCAGCACAGTCTCTGCAGACTCTGTGGAGGCAGGATTGTCCCCCAAGGATGGGGACCTGCAGGATCAGAGCCCTTCTCTGAGAGCTCCTGGAATGGAAACCCCATCACAGGAAAAACAGGAAAAAAGCTGTCCCCCTTCAGGAAAAAAATATTTTGAGGGAGATTTTGGAGGAGATACCTCAAGGGAGAAACCCACTGTCCCTCTTTTGAGTATCCTGTCCTTGTTTGTCACTCACAGACACCAGGGACCTCATAGCAGGGGCTGTTCTGAGAGGGTTTGGGTGGGTTTTGCTTGGTGGAACCTTCTGCATCATCCTCAGCTGCCTGGATACATGGCATGACGGGTCTTGGAGCTGTGCAGCCTCAGGATGAACTCAGGGATGGCTTGGAAGAGCCTGTGTGGAGCAGGAGGGCACCCGTCCAAAGCAGCTGGAGTGGAAAATTCAGGAATTTAAATTTCCTGCAGCCAGTTCCTTTCCCACCCCGATGCAGCCAGGGAGGAAAGCCAGGCTGTGATGGTGCTCGCTGGCAAAACTGCACTAATAACTGGAAATTGACTTTTCTAGAAGCAAACATCCCTCCTTATTGAGTTGCCATATAGCTATGGAGTGCAACAGGATCAAGATCAATATTTACCATAAGAAGCAATAAATCTTTCTGCTTGCTGAAATAGCAAGCAGGCATCAGTTGCCCATTTTGGGAAGTGCTTTAAGAGAAATATTTGGAAATTTGTATTTTTTCCCTTGTAATGAGTTCCAAGATGGGATGTCAGCACTGAGATCTGGAAGAGCCAGCATCCCAGGAGCCATCTGGGAGCAGTGGTATAAATATATCCTCGTAGGTTTGAGATAACAGCTTGGATTCAAGTACTCCAGAGCCTGTTAAAGGGCAGCCCTGTTCTCGTACATCATTCCACTGATTTTTAGTGCTCCAGCTCTGCTTTGTTGCTGAGTGTTACAGGCTTTGGGAGCTGGGCTGATCTGGCACCACGTCCCTGCTGGACCCAGGCAGGGGCTTTGCTGTGTCTTTGCCACTGGTAGGACAACTCAAGGAGGATGTTCTTGCTTGTTTGACCTTGGCAGCTCCTCCAGGGGCTGGCTGGAGGGTTTCTGCTGCCCTCGGCAGACTGGCAGGAGTCTGCCTTGATCAGCATTTAAATAGAACTGAGCTGCTCCTGAACACTTTGCTTTACATTTTGCTTTAAATAAACACTTTGCTTTAAATGGGCCTCCTCTCCTGCCACATAATTGCTGCTACAAGCTCAAGAGCTCCTTAGGCAGCTCTTGCCCCGTTGCTGTGATCACAAGCTCTGCCCTGGACTTGTCCACAATATCACTGTGACAATTCAAGTTGCTCTGCCTTATGTAAAACCCAGGAATAGGCACATTAGATAACCACCTCTGGTAAAGAAAATAGCTTAAAACTGTCGTCTCCCAGTTATTTTAATTGAAGCCAGTTATGAATACAAGAGAATTGGGGATGGGGGAGGCTTTTCCTTTTGTGTAACTTTAAGCTGTTTGTTTATTTTCTGCAAGTTTAGGCATTGAGATGCATTGCGTGTCGCACTTCTCAATTTCACACTCTGCTTCTCACCCACCAGCTCTGTGCTGCAGCACTGAGTTGCCAGCACAAATTGAATCCCTTAAAAACAAACAGAAAAAAAAAATTGTTCAGTTCTTTGTTGTCTTTTTTTTTATTATTATTATTATTTTTCCCAAAGGCTCCCCATTTTCCTCACTGCTTCGGGTCCCAAATATCATCAAGGGACTTTGAAAAGGAGGCAGGGGAAAGAAGCAGTTGGTTTGTTGTCAGATGAAGGTGGGAATAAGATGGGATGGCTCTGGGCAGAGCTTTTACTGGTGAAGTTGGGGCAGCCAGGCAGAGTCCAAGTGTTCTGATGCTTTTTTGCTTTCAGGATGCCCTGTTGGTCATTCTCAAGAGCCTGATGCCAGCGTGCCTCTTCAACATCATTGGGTTTGGATCCACCTTCAAGACCCTTTTTCCTGTCAGCCAGGCCTACTGTGAGGTGGGTGAGCCCACAGGGCACAGAATCACGGACTGGTTTGTGTGGGGAGGGATGTGCCATGGCCAGGGACACCTTCCACTGTCCCAGGCTGCTCCAAACCCGTCCAGCCTGGCCTTGGGCACTGCCAGGGATCCAGGGGCAGCCACAGCTGCTCTGGGCACCCTGTGCCAGAGCCTGCCCACCCTCACAGGGAACAATTTCCTTATAAAACCAAATCTAACCCTGGCCTTTTCCAGCTTGAAGCTATTCTGCCTTGTCCTGTCACTCCATGCCCTTGTCCAAAGTCCTTCTCCAGCTCTCTTGGAGCCCCTGTAGGCACTGGAAGGGGCTTTAAGATCTCCTCAGAGCCTTCCCTTCACCAGGATGAACAGCCTCAACTCCCTCAGCCTCTCCTAAGGTTCTCCTTGGTGCTCGGAGGGTTCTGGTGCTGACGTTTCCACCGTTCCTTTGGGCAGGAGAGCCTGGCCGTGGCCTGCCAGAGCATCAGGAGGATCCAGGCTGATATGGGCAGCACCAACCTCTTCTCCCCACTGAAGTGGCTCACCCGCCAGCCCATCCACAGGGGCCACCCCCGGCTGCTCTTCCTGCTGACGGGCGGGGCCATCAGCAACACGGGGAAGGTTCTGGAGCTGCTGCGGGACCACTCCTGCTCCACCAGGTACCGCTCAGCCCTGCGGGGCCAGAATCCTGGCACAGCCTGGGATGTGGCTCCCCTTGAGCACAGCTCCATCTCACAGACATCCCCACTTCAGAGACAGAGGCAGGAGAGATTGCTGCTATGAGCCACGGGCGAACCTCAAAGGGTTTGGAACGGATCCCAGAAGTTCAGATGCTTTTTAAACAATCAAAAGCAGGATAATTGAGCTGACAACTTCACAGCTCTCGGCTGATGCTTCCTGCTAGGAGAGATTGACACGCCAACAATCTTCCTTGCTTTTTTTTTTCAAATTTTTTCTTTTTTTTTTTTTTTAAAGCACATCTGGGACTGGCCCCAGCTGCTTCCAGGATGGGGCTGTGCAGAATTGAATATGCTGAAAGGGAGCAATGTAAAAAGCAGCTAATTTGTGCATGAGCTCCCAGCCTGGCTCCCCAGCCCTGATCACAGGCTGTTCTGCTTTCTCCTCTGCCTCTTTAAGGGGCACAAAACATGAGAAAAATGTAAGAAATCCTGATTCCTCTTCCATCTCTCAGACTTTGGGGTTATCAGGGAAGCTGCTCTGTGGGTTTGTAAGTGCACAGAGGTCTGGTTGTTTCCCAGTGTAGAGAGCATCCCACCATGCCAGCCCTGGCCCTTGCAGAGCTGGAGGGGAGGGTTAAATGCAGTCAGAGCTGGAGCGTGGTCTGGGGTGACCCTGGAAGGGAGAGTCCTGGGCATGGCCCATCTTAAAAGAAGATCAGAGCCTTATTTAGGAGGGGTGTGAGACTGGGCTAGGATTTGCAGCCAGCTGAGGATTAAAACCCTGCAAGAGAAAAGCTCCTTGTGCAGATGCAGTTTGCTGCTGAAGGTGCTTTCTTTCTCAGCAATCCACTGCCCTGCCCAAATGCCATATCCCACCCATCCCCATCCTCCTGGCTTCCTGGCACATCCATCCCCCACTGGGCTCCACTTCCAGCCTCCAGCCCAAACCAAATCTTGATTCACAGACCTGGGGGAGCAGCCTAACCTGGCTTGATCCTCCTTCCTTGAGAAAACGTTTGTTTTCATTGCAAGCAGAGATAATTACTGGATATTCACTGTTATTGACCACAGGCAGCAGGGAGAAGAGTGGAACTGAGAGCAAAGCAGCTTGTTTGTTTTTGCAGAGGAGGGGAAGGCTGCTGGGAACCCCTGTGTGTCACTGCTGAAGGCTGGCCTTTGGGGAGGGGGTTTGGGGTCTGCTGAGAGGAGGGGGCTGGCAGTTCACAGAACCCCAGAATGGTTTGGACTGGAAGGGACCCCAAAGCCCATCTCCTTCCACCCTCCTTCCATAGCCCAGGCTGCTCCAAACCCCTTCCAGCCTGGCCTTGGACACTTCCAGGGATTCAGGGGCAGCCACAGCTTCTCTGGGCACCCTGTGCCAGGGCCATCCTCACAGGGAAGGATTCCTTCCCAATATCCAGTCTAGCCCTCTGGCAGTGGGAAGCCATTCCCCACATCACTCCATGCCCTTGTCCAAAGTCCTTCTCCAGCTCTCTTGGAGCCCCTTTAGGCACTGGGAGGTTCCCAACCCACCTAAAAGCAGGGCTGGTTTATTCCACTGGACACAGCAGTGGGATAAAGCCAGAGGGAGTTTCTGCCTGTGGGAGTGTGTGAGCTACACGAGGCTGGGGAGGGGAAGCTTTTCCTTTGGATCCTGATTCTCCCTGTCCCTTTGCAGGTGCTACAGCTTCGGTGTTGGGCCAAAGGCCTGCAGGAGGCTGGTGCAGGGCCTGGCTGCCGTGTCCAGGGGCGTCTCCGAGTTCCTGGCGGAGGGAGAGAGGCTGCAGCCCAAGGTACAGCCCCACTCCCCGGGGATGGGGCTGTAACCATGCCCTGGTCCTGGAGGCCACAGCTCCCAGCAGGTTCATTCCCCACCCTGGCCCTGCCTCCCCAGCCCTGCTGGCAGGTGGGGAGCGAGGGGATGAAGGAGCACCTCGGGGTTTGTGTGTTTGAGCCCCGTGCAGCAGCTCTGCCTCCAAAGGCAGCTCTGCCCCAGATGGGGCGAGGGCAGAGGCACCGCCATCAAAGCAGCCAATTAGTTTTGAAGTCGGGCTCAGCCCTGGCATTGCTCAGGCGAGAAGGGCTCGGGGTTGGAGCGAGGGGAATGTGCTGTGATGGCTTTTGCTTATTAAGCTGACTTTAAAGCCTCTCCGTTCCCTCTCTCCCCGTGAGGAGCAAAACCCTGCGCTTCAAATCCGGCGTAGGGATGGCTCTGTCCCCTGGTGAATGCACAGAGCCCAGCCTGTCACCTGCTGCTTGACTAAACCCAGAGAGAATTGGGTCTTTAGTTCCTAAATATCTCCAAAAAACCCGGCTCCTACCTTCTTGATCTCTCAAGGAGTTCAGCAACTCCACCCTCTGCAGGAGCCAGGAGCACACAAAAACCTCTCTAAGACAGAATGGCATCAACATTTCTGATGTAAATTAAAAGCAAAGACAGTGAGCAGAGAGGTGTTTAATAAGAGCTATTAATAAGAGCTTTGCAGGCTGTGCAGCTCGGTGCCTTCAGCAGTCTCAGGCGTCAATTAATGGCCTTACAAAACACAGCCTGGTGTGTCTCCCTGAGCCTGTGAAAAAGCAGGGAACAATAGGGAATATTTGAGCTGTTCTATCTCTAAATCTGGTGTTCAGTTCCCTTGGCATGCAGGGAAGCTTGTGTAGATGGCTCCCTGGCAGGTTTGTCCATGAGGTATTCACAGATATTGGTCTTCTCCACATGTGTGACTGGCAGAGCATTGCTGATCTCTGGCAGTGGCTTGTGCCAGCAACGAGCTGTTCCAAAAATATCAGTGTGTGAGTGCCAGGCTTGGGACAGGGGCTGGGGCTCAGGCCAGTGGAGGCTGACAGCATTTCCTGGGTGCTGCTGGGGAGCAAGAGATGCTGCCTGACATCAGAGGAAGATCCCTCAGGCCATGAGCTCCCACCTTGCTGGCAGGGTGTGTGAGATCAGCCCCGTGCTCCATCACTGGAGCTCATGGTAAAATATCATGGACTCATTTAGGATGGAAAAGACCAACCACTAACCCAGCTCTGTCAGGTACAGCTGTGCCAAAGAGGGTGCTGGGATGGGTGTCAGAGTGGGCTAAGAGGAAGCAGGCTGTCAGGAGAGGGTAGGAATCAGCTGGTGGGTTTGTTTGAGGGAACATTTCCCTTCCCTGCCAAGGGAACCACGGCTCACACCGTGTCCAGCTGGTGTTGAAGCTCTCCCCCTGCTCTCTGCAGATGATCAGCTCGCTGAAGAAGGCCATGGCCCCGGTCCTGAGCGATGTGTCCGTGGAGTGGGTCTTTCCTGAGAGCACCGAGGCCTTGGTGTCCCCTGTCAGCAGCAGCTGCCTGTTCCCTGGTGACCGCCTGCTCAGCTACGGGGTCATCTGCGACACCTCCCCGTACATCTCCAACCCCAGATCTGTGAGTCCCTGGGGCTGCCCCAGGATTGGGGGTGTACACGAGAGTCTTGGCTCTGTGCACAGTCAGGGGGTGGCTCCTGCTCCCCACTGTGTCCTTAAGGGAGGTGATGGGTGGGAGTTTGTGGGGCAGCAGTGGCTTAGGATGCTGGTGCAGCCTGTCTGAGCTGGGAGCCGCTGGACAGACACGGTGCTGGGACCTGTTCCCTCTCTGTGCTTCCCCCCAGGACAAGAGGCGGCGGTACAGCATGATGCATTCCCAGGAGTCGGGCAGCTCTGTTTTCTTTCACTCCCAGGAGGAGGGAGCAGGCTTGGAGAGCTGGAATCACTCCAGAGACTCGGAGGGCTCCTGCCCTGCTGAGCACTCCCCTGACCACCTGGGCATGGGCAGAGATCCTGGGGGAGAGTCGGACACGGACACGGGTCAGCTTTTCCTCTGTACATGCTGGGGGGTGATGCCCCTCTCTTTCTCTCTAATCAAGCTCCTGTCACTGCTCCCCCAATTTTTTTTTTTTTGCCTGATTTATACTGCAAAGAGCTGGAGGAGTTTGCAGGATAGATGACAGATCTCCTGAGGCTTGAGCAAGTCTGTTTGGTTTGGATGTTTTATCCAAACCTGTCAGGAAATCAAGGGAAGCCCTGGTGAGCTGGGTTCCCTGGAGATTTTCAAAGCAGCTTTAGCTTTGACCACATAATTATTTACAAGCTTCCCAAGCGGTGTGAGGAGGAGAGGAGTGAGTCTAGCTCTGCTAGACCATCCCTGTACCTGCAAAACAGAAGTCAGCTCTCCTGACTTCTCCTGGGAAGTCAGGAGAGGGGGGGAATGGATCCAAATCCCTCTCCCCAGGGTGTCACTCCTCCCCAGCACGGCCTGGCTGGGTGTTTGTGTCAGCAGCATTTGGCATAAAGCAGCTGGTTGCACCCTGGAGCTGGGGAAACCTCTGTTACTCATGGGATGTTCTTCCCTTTTATTCCAAGAGGAGCTGTTCTGTGCATCCCCTCAAACTTGTCAAAAGCAATGAGAAATCGTGTCTTTCCAAGGCAAATTTTAGTCTTGCTCTGACAGGAGCGTGTCTGCACTAATTAAATTTCATTAGCAAACCCTTTGTCTTCTCCAGGGAGGTTTGGGGAAATGCAGTCAGGCTTTTTTTGGCTGAAAACTCCTCAGACAAAACCTTCCCAACCTGCTCTCTTGACATCCCCAGGAATCTGGAGTGTTTCTTGTTTCCTTTTGTGGTTTCGTTGCTTTGTTTAAAACTTTTCAGGGCTGAGTGTGTCCCCCCTGAGCTTTGGCAGGACCCTGGGGAGGGTTCCCTGCGTCCCACCTTGAGCCAGGGGGGTGTTTCTGGCTGATCCCACCCTGGAGCGGAGCTGATCCTCTCTCCCACGGTTCAGGAAGGGATGTGAAGGCTCTGGCCAGGAGACGGGCGTACAGCACCACCCAAATCTCTGACCGTGAGCCTCGCAGGAAGGCACCCACAGCCAGCGACCCTGGCACTGCCCTGGTGAAAAACCCCCTCCGAAAAACCCACCTGCAGGACCTGCAGCAGCTCAGCCCCGAGCCCTGGCAGCTGCATTTCCAGGTAGGTGAAATTCCCAGGGTCCTTCCCACAGAGGCTTTTGCCAGAGAGGAGAAGCAGGAAAATATCAGGTGGATAAGGGCCTGAGGGAAAGGGCCTGACTCACACTAGTCCTGAAATATTGGTATAGATAATAAATATAGATAATATAGATAATAGAGATATAGATAATAGAGATATATAATAGAGATATAGAGAATAGAGATATATAATAGAGATATAGATAATAGATATAGATAATAGAGATATAGAGAATAGAGATATATAATAGAGATATAGAGAATAGAGATATATAATAGAGATATAGATAATAGAGATATAGATAACAGATATAAATAATAGAGATATATAATAGAGATATAGAGAATAGAGATATATAATAGATATATAGATAATAGAGATATAGATAATAAAGATATAGATAATAGAGATATAGATAATAGATATAGATAATAGAGATAAAGAGAATAGAGATATATAAGAGATATAGATAATAGAGATATATAATAGAGATATAGATAATAGAGATATAGAGAATAGAGATATATAATAGAGATATAGATAATAGAGATATAGAGAATAGTGTTATATAATAGAAATATAGAGAATAGAGATATAGAGAATAGAGATATATAATAGAGATATAGATAATAAAGATATAGATAATAGAGATATAAATAATAGATATAGATAATAGAGATAAAGAGAATAGAGATATATAAGAGATATAGATAATAGAGATATATAATAGAGATATAGATAATAGAGATATAGATAATAGATATAGATAATAGAGATATATAATAGAGATATAGAGAATAGATATATAATAGAGATATAGATAATAGAGATATATACCATAGATACAGATAATAGATATAGATAATATATAATAGAGATATAAATAAGAGAGATATATAATAGAGATATAGACAATTGATAATAGAGATATATACCATAGATATAGATAATAGATAATAGATATAGATAATACAAAATAGAGATATATACAATATATATAAATAATAGCTATAGGTAATAGAGATATATAATAGATATATAGATAATAGAGATATTACAATATATATAAATAATAGGAATAGATAATAGAGATACAGATAATGGATATATACAATAGATACAGATAATAGATATAGATAATAGAGATACAGATAATAGATATTGATAATAGATATAGATAATAGAGATACAGATAATAGATATTGATAACAGATATAGATAATAGAGATACAGATAATAGATATAGATAATTGAGATAATAGAGCTCTGCAGCACATCACAAACGCTGGGGAAACGAGCCAAGCAGGGAGCAGAGTGCCATCCTGATATCCCATAGCAGTTCCTCCTCATGGGAGCCTGCTTTTTCCTTCTTCCCCTTCCCCTTAGTGGCCTGTGCTTCACCTCCCTGCTCCTCTGGTCCTTCCTATCCCCCTACAATTTAGCATTCAAACTCTTCTCATGGCTGTGGTACTTCTGTGCCTGGCAGGGAAAAGGAATTTGGTGCCAAAGCAGAGTCCCAGCTGGATCTGCAGCCTTACTCAGCACTGGGATGAGATGTGAACCTGTGTGATGATACAGCTGCTGAACAGGGTTTTGTCCCCTGTCTGCAGCAGGTGGAATTTTGGGCAGGGTTTTCAAGTGATCTGTGGGAAGGATAGGGGTAGTTTTCTCTCTCATCCTTGGCATTGCTGGGATGCTCTGCTCTGCAGTCAGCATCTGCAGGGCTGGGAGGACCAGCAGCACTTGTGTTCCCATGGAAACTCGGAGCAGGGATGCCAGGGACTTTCATTTCCCCTCTGCTGTGGGTTAGAGATCACTGGGTGAGGGGTGGGAGGGAAGGTGAGGGGGCAAAGGGCTCCACAGGGAGGGAGGGATGAGACCTCTGCTCTCAGGCTACAGCAGTGAGGGTGGTGAACAGCATGAGTGACCAAGAACAAGCAGGTTTTAGGGGTACTGGCAACATTTCCTGCATTGGGAAGGTCCCCAGAGCATCCTCAGCATGTGGGCAGGGGCAGAACTGGCTCCCTTCTGGAGGGCACTAAATGGTTAACAGCATGCAGCCTGCTCTTAATTAAATGCAGCCTGCTTTTGCTATCCCTCCTGCTGCCAGGGCTCCCAGCAGCTCTCCCAGTCCTGCTGCCAGGGCTTGACATTTTCAGGGGTGTGAAGCCGAGCCCTCAGCTCATCTCCAGCTTGCCATGCTGGGAGGGAAAGGTCAGTGCCAGCCACAGGCAGCTTAAACCCCCAGCTCCATTCCCAGCTGGCTTCCTCTGGCTGGGAGGAGAGCTTGGGCAGGAGAAGGAGCAGGTTTGGAACGGGAAGGGTCTGGCAGGATGTGTCAATATTAGCTCGGTAAATCGTGCCTGGAGCTGCCTGGCTCCCAGTTTTGCTGGTTATTTTGTTATAGAACAACAAAATTCAGGTGGTGGTGGTGGTGGTGGTTGTATTCTTGTCTGTCACTCTGAGAAAGTATCCTTCTATGCACCACTTTGTTCTTTGCTGGTGATGTCCTAGGAATTCAGAGTTTGTTTTACATGGATCTTCCCATAGCCCTGGGGACAGGGATGAAACCCAGACCTTGCAGAGGGGAGCATCTGTGTGGGATGTGGCACCAGAGGTGGGGGATTCGTGTCTCCTGAAAGTGGTGAAACAGTCTCATAAAAAAAAAAAAAAAAAAAAAAGATAAAAAGATAAAAATTCCTTTCTCCCATCCCCTGCGCCTCTCTCCTTTCGTTACTAAGCAACTGGTCCTTGATCTTTCTGTCTCTCTTCTTTTCTTTGGTTCCCAAGTGAAGTCATTAAAATATCTGGAGGGATGAAACTCATATTTCACCTTCTGTACGTCTGGGGAAGGAGCCTCTGGGGCCAGGGTCGCTTGGGGACACCCCAAGGTCTGCTGGAGGGCTTTGGGCACGGATCCCAGCCAGGAATGGGCAGAGGGAAGGACCTGTGTGATTGCATCCCTCACTGGGGTGGGGCAGGGAGCAGATGGGGTCAGAGGGGACAAAGTAGGTTCATGCATGGAATAAACAGGATCAGAGGGCACAGAGCAGGTCTGAGAAGGGAGCAGGCAGGATCAGAGTGCACAGAGCAGGTCCATGCATGGAAAAGATGGGATCAGAGTGCACAGAACAGGTCCATGCATGGAAAAGATGGGACAGAGCAGGTCCATGCATGGATCAGAGTGCACAGAGCAGGTCCATGCATGGATCAGAGTGCACAGAGCAGGTCCATGCATGGATCAGAGTGCACAGAGCAGGTCCATGCATGGATCAGAGTGCACAGAGCAGGTCCATGCATGGATCAGAGTGCACAGAGCAGGTCCATGCATGGATCAGAGGGCACAGAACAGGTCCATGCATGGATCAGATGGGATCAGAGTGCACAGAACAGGTCCATGCATGGATCAGAGTGCACAGAACAGGTCCATGCATGGATCAGAGTGCACAGAACAGGTCCATGCATGGATCAGAGTGCACACAGCAGGTCCATTCATGGATCAGAGGGCACAGAGCAGGTCCATGCATGGATCAGATGGGATCAGAGGGCACAGAGCAGGTCTATGCATGGATCAGAGTGCACAGAGCAGGTCCATGCATGGAAAAGATGGGACAGAGCAGGTCCATGCATGGAACAAACAGGATCAGAGGGCACAGAGCAGGTCCATTGCATGGGAAAGATGGCACAGAGCAGGTCCATGCATGGATCAGATGGGATCAGAGGGCACAGAACAGGTCCATGCATGGATCAGAGGGCACAGAGCAGGTCCATGCATGGATCAGAGGGCACAGAGCAGGTCCATGCATGGAACAAACAGGATCAGAGGGCACAGAGCAGCTCTGTGCCATTGACTGCAGCTGGATCCAGCCCTAACATCTGCTCTGCTCACAGCCCCTCCCGGCCATCCCTCATGGTTCTGCCACCAGGATCCGTGGTGCAGGCGCCCGGCGCCCGGCCCTGCTCCAGCACGGCTGTGTGTCCTTCTGCCACGACCCCAGCTCCCCAGCACTGCCAGAAGGGCTGCAGGAAACCCCAGCAAGGGGATTGGAAGCCCTGGATGCCATCTCCAGCCTGCGCTCCTCGTCGGACAGCCGGAGCCCCGGGGATTTGGGTAACTGGAGAGGGGGAGGCACGGCCAGCCTCGCCTGTCCGTGCCGGGGTTTGGTGGTGCCCCGTGCCAGCTTGTGAAAATTGGGAAGGATTAATTACTGTTTTGTGGTGCCAGTGGGGAATTCAGCTCCCAGGGAGGTGATTAATGATCTGTCCCCTCTCTGCAGAGTCTGCCCAGCATCCATCCCTCACCTTTGAGACAGAGACCTCCTCCGACTGGGAGCCCCAGGAGCTGGATATCGGCGCTGCCTGCAGCTCCCCGAGCTCCCCCAGGACCCTCTGCAAGGCAGTGGTGAAGGGGCTGAGGAACAACGAGCCCGTGCAGTGGGAGGTCACGTTTGATATCCAGGCTCTGTTCCAGGAGCGGGAGAGCCGGGAGGAGGGTGACACAGACCTGTGGAGTGAGACCTTCCACCACCTGGCAGCCAAGTCACTCATCCAGGATTTCGAGCAGCTCGCCGAGAGGGAGTGTGAAATCGAGCATGGTAATGCACAGCTGGCTTCAGGCAGACCCTGCCTGGCCTCAGCAAGGCTTTCCAGCAGGCTCAGCAGCCTCTGGAGTGAAAGCAAAAGCTGCTGGTGGTGAAATATTAGGGAATGTCTCACACAGCTCCCAGATAACAGCCCCCTTCAGCTGCCTTGTGCTCTCCTGCTTCTGCAGCCTTGCTGCACATGGTTATTCCCGAGTTCCTGTTCCTTCCCACTCCTCAGGAGCGGGGCTTGCACTTGATGATCCTTGAGAGTCCCTTCTGACTCCGTATCCTCCACGATTCTGTGATTCCCCTGCTTCCTGCATGCCCTAACACAGTTATTTTTAAGGAGCTGGTCACTTGGAGCTGGGAAGTGACACCCAGCTCCAGCAGCAGCCACACGTGTCCCTGGGCCGTGCCACCCCTGTCACATGTGAAATAAGAGTTTAGAGGGATACAGCCCCTGCTGGCCATGGATCCCCAAGCATGGAGGGGGTTTGGGAGCTGGGTGTGAGGGATCCCACAGACCCTGACCCCGCTGTCCCTCCCGTGGCAGGGTCTGGGCGCCGGTTCCAGCTCAACGCTGTCCACACCAGCAAGGCCTGTAATGTCATCAGCAAGTACACAGCCTTCGTGCCTGTGGACCTGAGCACCAGCTCCTACCTGCCCACCCTGCTCCAGTACACACACACAGGTAACAGTTCCTTGTCCTGGCAGGGAAGGTGTCACTGGGAAACTTCTCTCAGGGCAAACCCTACGAAGCCACAGCACAATTTGGCACCAGATCCATACTCACAGCCAAGCTCTTGGTGGCAAGAATCTCTTCCCACGGCCAGGGAAAAGGTCTCCTCTGAAGTCTGGATGCCCAGAGGTGATCACAGAATCACAGCATGTTTTGGGTTGGAAAAGACCTTAAAGCTCATCCCATTCCACCCCCTGCCAGCACCTCCACTATCCCAGGCTGCTCCAACCTGGCTTTGGACACTTCCAGGGAGAAATCAGCCACAGCTTCTCTGGGCAGCTTGTGCCAGGGCCTCACCACCCTCATATCAAAGAATTTCTTTGCTGTAGCCCATCTGAACCTATTCTCTTGCAGTTTGAAGCCATTCCTCCTTGTCCTGTCTCTCCAGTTCCTCACCCAGCTCATTTGTGGTTTCATTATCATCATGCATGTGCCAATCCCTCTCTAACACTGGCCATTCTCTTCTCTCATGCCAAGGGGCAACATCCAAGCAGGGCAACCAGAGGAAACAGAAGAGTTCAGGGAACAGGAGGCATCGTGGCTGTTCCCCTGGACGTCCTCAGTCAGCCTGTGGCCACAACGGAGACTACAGATTTTACAGCATGAGTAAGATTTATCTCCTCCCTGGTGTTAGAGAGCTCAGTGCTTTGGGACAACTTCTCTGATCTTTTTAAATTCTGCATAAGGTGCTCACCAGACACGTGTCAGGCTGGGGCTCATCTCCTTAAATGGTGAGGAAGCTTCAATTTCCCCCCAAAGCCTGGAATGGCAGGTGGTGCTGCTGACAATGCCTGGGAGTTAATTGGCAGCCGTGCCGCGGATAACACGAGGGATGAAACGGCTGTAATTAGAGGCAGGGGGGATGTGAGACACTCTCTTGTCACCAAATCCTCCACTAATGAAGACGAGTTGGATCGGACCTTGTCTGGCACCGTCAGAGCCGGAGCTGAGTTAACAGAGAGGCTCATTAACCCCGTGGTGCCGTGGGAGGAGGGTGCTGCTTTTGGCTGGCTGCTGATGCTGATGTGGTTCCTCGGTTGCAGATGCTGAGGAGAGAAGCCCCTCACCCTCCAGCACCCCCTCCTCATCTGCCTGGGAGCGCTGCCGTGGCCCTGAAGGTATGGAAAGAGCTGCTGGCACTTGGTGCCGCTCCGTTCATTGAGTGATTTGGGCTTCTGCTGAGTTTTGGGGAATTTTTTTAAAATTCATGACCTAAAACTAGGCTTGTGAGCACAGGGCCTGACTCATTCTGAGGTGCAAAGGATGGAACCTGATGTGGCTTTTGGTATAAATCTCCCCCAGGTTCATTTTTAAGAGCTGTGGGAATTTTATTATCCATGTAGGAAAAATAATGAGGCAAGGGAAGAGGAAGGGTTGTGCCAAAGATTCAGCAGCCAAACAAGCCCATGTTTCCACACCTTGACTCTGCTCCCTTTTGCTCCCCAGTAGCATCTTGTGACCCCAGCGCTCTGTTTCTTCCCAGGGCCGCTCCACAGCCTGTCTGCTTCCTCTGCACAAGCCCAAAAATCCATCGAGAGGCTCTTTGCTGCCAGGTAGGAGCCAGCTCGACCTTCCTCTGACCTCAGCAGGTGCCTTTCAGCTGAGTGGGTGTGATGTGAACACGAGCCAGGGGGAGAGGAGGGACCCCCAAGGACAGCAGCCTGAGCTGGCACTAAGCCTGGTGGCAGTGTCTGGGGAGCAGGGGTGGTTTTGGAGGAGAGGGGTGGGTGTCAGGATGAGCACAGAGGTCACAGACACCTTTTCATCCTTTGACAGGCTGACCCTCAATAAAACCATGCTGCTGGTTCGAGCTGCCAAAGGCTTCATGAGTAAATCTCCGAGCAGGGGGAGCGAAGCCGGCTCTGAGGGTGACAATGAGAGCATGGACTACCTTCCCCTGGTGAGCAGCTCCTCCCTGGGTGTCACTGGGGTTGTGTGGTCACTGCAGGGGAGGATCCCCCAAATCTTCCTCCTGCTGTCTCTGACAGCCATGACCAGTGCCCTGCTCAGAGATGGAGAGCTGTTTCATCCATCCATTCCTTTTTCCTGAGCTACCACAGGTGGTTGGTGTGCCAGAGCTTCCCTTTGTGCCCACCCTCCCTTGCAGGTGTCCCTGCAGCTGGCCTGCGGTGCCTTCCTCCTGAATTCAGCCTTCTGCGACGCCGTCAGCATCCCCATGGAGAAGCTGAAGTGGACATCGCCCTTCGCCTGCCACCGCCTGTCCCTCAGCCCCTCCGGCTCCTACAGCAGCAAGAGGAGCAATCCCTCCTCGGAGCACAAAGCCCTGAACCCCAGCCAGCAGCTGCTGCTCCCCAAGGGGCAGGGGAAGGGTCCCAGCGCCGCAGACACTCGGGGAGCAGCGCTGGGGAGCACCGGCCGCCCTCGGCACTCATCGGGCAGCGCGGCCGAGAGCATCTCCAGAGCCCTGAGAGCCCAGAGGGATCTGTCCCCTCCTGCCATCACCATCCGCAGCTTCTCCTCCCCTGCCGAGTGCCAGGCTGGCTCTGCCTGGGGCTGGGACAGCGAGGGCTCCGAGCTGCAGGCTTTGCTCTGCGAGGCGCAGCTGCAGCAGCAGACGGAGCCCGAGGGGATGCTCTGGGCCACGGCTGTGGCTCTGGCCTGGCTGGAGCACAGCTCAGCTTCCTACTTCATTGAGTGGGAGCTGGTGGCTGCCAAAGCCAGCCTGTGGCTGGGCAGGCAGGACTTCCCGCAGGGATCCAGCCTGGCCGCGGTGAAAGCCGCAGCCCAGCAGCTCTTTGTGCTGCTCCGGCACTGGGATGAAAACCTGGAGTTCAACCTGCTGTGCTACAACCCAGGCAGTGTGTAACAGCAGGAGGAGGGTTGGGTGGGTTAGTGAGGGCACAGGAGCAGGGATTTATCCTTAAGGAAGTGTCTCCAAGGAGCTGAACTCCTCTGCTGCAGGGATGTGTGTGTTTATCAGAGCAAACTCTGCAAACAGAGCAGCCTGGCCGAAATCCTGCACTCAGCAGTCGGGATTTTGCCCTGGGAGGGAACCTTCCACTGCCTGCAGTAGATGCTTTTTATTTTCAACTGGAGCAGCACTTCCAGCTACAGCAGTTCCCTCTGATCCTGCTTTCTTCTGGTCTCAGCCCAATTTCCAGAGCAGATCTTCTGCCCTGCTCCACTTGCTCTGTCCTTGCTTAGATGCCTCTTCCCAGCCCTGAATCACTGCCAAGCCCCCACTGCAGCCCCTCAGCCCAGCATCTCTGCTTTCCTGAGGCTCCTGCCTGGCTCCTGCCATCTCAGATGGCTTTCAGAGAAGGCAAAGGTCTGACAAAACGCTCATCTCGTGGATCAAAGGGAATCTGGGCTGGCAATGACCACGTGAAGAGCAGCCCCTCTGTCACAGCCGGGCGGATTCAGCCCAGCCACGCACAAACAAGCCGAGCCAGTTGGAGGCTGGGACCAAACCCATCACATCCACACGGTGCTGGGCTCCCTCAGGCCCTCTGCAATCCCAGCAGGAGTTTGTGAGATCCCTTGCAGCCAACGTGTGCCTTTGGAGCTTCACAGGCAGAGCCAGGGCGCCCGGGATCGAGGGACCAAGTGCCTACAGAGGGGCTGCGATGCCCGTCCGGAACCCGCTGCCTTTTGCTCCCTCCCCTGGCATGTAGCAGCCTTGCCTGACCCAGCAGGCTTCTGTCTCGTGTCTGTGTGTCTGGGGGTGACACAGGAGGGAAACCGGTGCTGGGGACCATGAGGGGTCTGCTCTCTGCTCCGGTGTCACCTCTGAGGTCCTCAGGACCTTGAGCATCCCTCTGGTCTCTGCTTTTGTGTCACCTCTCCAGGTCCCCAGGACCTTGAGCATCCCTCTGGTCTCTGTTCTGGTGTCACCTCTCCAAGGTCCCCAGGACCATGAGCATCCCTCTGGTCTCTGTTCTGGTGTCACCTCTGAGGTCCCCAGGACCATGAGCATCCCTCTGGTCTCTGCTTTTGTGTCACCTCTCCAGGTCCCCAGGACCATGAGCATCCCTCTGGTCTCTGTTCTGGTGTCACCTCTCCAAGGTCCCCAGGACCATGAGAACCTCTCTGATCTCTGTTCTGGTGTCACCTCTCCAGGGTCCCCAGGACCATGAGCATCCCTCTGGTCTCTGCTTTTGTGTCACCTCTCCAGGTCCCCAGGACCATGAGCATCCCTCTGGTCTCTGCTTTTGTGTCACCTCTCCAAGGTCCCCAGGACCATGAGAACCTCTCTGATCTCTGTTCTGGTGTCACTTCTCCAAGGTCCCCAGGACCATGAGCATCCCTCTGGTCTCTGTTCTGGTGTCACCTCTCCAAGGTCCCCAGGACCATGAGCGTCCCTCTGGTCTCCAGTCCCTGTGTGGCCCCAGGATCATCCTTCTGGTCTCAGCTCTGGTTTCACCTCTCTCGAGTCTCCAGGAGCTTCCCTCTGGTCTCTGCTCTCAGTGTCAGCTCTCTGGGTTCTCAGAACCTTGAGCATCCCTCTGGTCTCTGCTTTGATGTCACCTCTCCAGGTCCCCAGGACCATGAGAACCCCTCTGGTCCCTGCTCTGGTGTCACCTCTCCAGGTCCCCAGGACCATGAGAACCCCTCTGGTCCCTGCTCTGGTGTCACCTCTCCAGGTCCCCAGTGTCCCAATGCTCCGTGGTGCTGCAGGTGCTGCAGCTTTGCCTGGGCACACTCGTGTTCTCTATTGTTGTTGTCCCAGTAAATCACAGCCTGCTCTACTTCCCAGTGTGAGTCCTTTTATTTTGGGGTGGGCTCTTGGTGGCTTTTCCCAAGCTGCTTGGGAGCATTGTGTGTAAAATACCCCCCCAAAAAAACCCCATCATGATTTAGTGTGTGAGTTTGGGTCTGGGTTTCACAGGGGATGAGGAGCTGCCTTCAGGTTTTTGGGTGTTTTGTTTTGCAAGCCCTGGCTTGGGCAGCATTTGGTAAAATGATGGATCCAGGATTTTCAAAAACAGGGGAAATTGGGTTTGGTTGTTCTCTGAGGCAGAGATGGAGCTGAGAAATCATCTCCTGTCTCTCTCTGCACAGTTTAACCTGTCACCCTGGTCAGAAATCCTTCATCCCACACCTTCCTTAATTAGTCTTGTAATTACATCTATTAATAAAGCAGCCATTGTGTTTTCCAGTCCAAAGCAGCCCCTAGGAGCTCTGCCATCCCTCATCTTCCCCTTGGCGAGCAGGACCCCCTCAGGTGCCCTCCTGCATTTGGTGACCTCTGTATCTGTACATAAATCACAAAAAACAGACATTTTGGCCCAATTTCCTCCCTCTGGAGCCCATCTCCGGGGATGGAGCAGATCTCCCAAGACAGGGATTGGTGTCTCCAGCCTCAGCATCTCAGATCCACGGCGATTTTCACCCCATTAATGAAGTATTAATGAAGTATTTTCCTTAAGGAAGGGCTCTCCTGCGCTGTTGCCGGGGTGACAACAAACGCCTTTATTAAGATAAATCAGTTTGAATACAATTGCCAGCTGTGGCTTAATAAATAACCCCATTTATGCCGTGTAAATAAATATTTGCACTCAGGGGAGGGAGAGACATCCCATCCCGGGCAGCCGAGGGGAGTTTTGGGGAGAGAAGTGGCCAAACTGGGGTCATGGCCAGACCCCTCCATGTCCCCCACCACCCCCAGCATGGGGAGATTTTACTGCTGAACTTCCCTCCTCCTCCTCCTCCTCTTCCTCCTCCTCAGGGGCTCATTAGCCGGGAATCGGAGGAGCCTTTTCGTGCTTTGAAGGGTTATGAAACCTGAGGGAGAGGGGGAGGACGAGAGAGCTTAAAAAAGAGCCGTCGTGTCCCCCTCCCTCCACCGCCCCACCAGGCTGCCGGAGGAGAAGGGCTGGCAGCAGCTCCAGCACAGATTGCGCCTCTGCCCCGGCCCCCGCCGGGGTGGAGAACTTCGCTAGAAATCGGCATTTTAAACAAAAATTCACAAAATTGTCCCAGTGCTGTGAGGAGAGAGGGGCGCAGAGCAGAGCAGCAGCCGCTGCCATCCCCGGGGGATGCTCCAGGGCGCTTTGGGCTCCCCATGGATGCGACATCCCCCCGAAATATTGGGGAGGGAGGGGTGGGTCTGAGCCCACCCAAAGCAGCGTGGGGCTGTCTTGTGTGAACCACAAAGCAGTTTGGCTTTGTCTTTCTCTTTGATTTTCCCCATCCCAGGACCCCGGGCACGCCGGCGGGGGATGCAGCCAGTTGGTGCCGTGGGCTCCATCACTCCTGAAATAGAGCCCAGGGGCAGATTTTGGGTGTCGGAGGCATCTGAGTGAAGTCATGTGGATGTTATGCAAGACTTGATGATAGGTTGTAAACAGCTATTAAAGTGATTGACAGGCCCAGGACGAAGTTTTTGGGTTGTTTTTTTTTTTTTTTTTTTGAGGGGGGGAAGAAAGGGGAAAGATGAGTAATAATGATTAAAATAATTATCAAATGGAGACGTTCCTTGAATTAGGGGAAAGTTTTGTGAGGAGGGAGGAAGATGAAGAAATCGCGTTCCAGCTCTTCCCTGAGCTGAGGGGGTTGGGAGGATGGGGCAGATACTGAGCACATAAAGTTTGGCAAGGAGGGGTTTGCTTCCTCAAAACCAGCTTAAAAAAAAAAAAGCAATTTCAGCAGAAATTTTGGTGGATTTGGGTTCTCTGAGTGCCCCTGGGTGTTGGCACCCCCAAAACCCAAGGGCTGAGCAACCCAAGGAGAGCAGCCCTGAGTTAATTAAGAGAAACAAGCAGATTATGGAGAAGACAGCTTCTATTTATATATAAATACTCCAGTAATCAGCAGTGAAGGGCAAGGGAAATCCAATAGAAATATGTGGCTGTTTAAGAAGCTTTTTGAGCAAAACGTTACACAATCACTTCCATTTGCCTGGGTCTCGCCCCAAGTCCCAAGAAATTAAGAGGGAAAAGAGTGACCCTGAGCAGAAGGAAGGAGAAGGGATTTGTAGAAGCTTCTGCCCATCAGATTTGGGGGAATTTTGAGCCTAAATGGAGATTCCAAAGGTGCCAGCAGCTCGATTTGACCCCACACCCCCAGCTTTGAGCCCAGAACCAGCTCCACACCTCACAAAGCTGAGAGTTGATGAGGTACACTCGTGTACAGGTGAATTTCATGGGGAAAAAAAAAAAAACCCGGGGAGAAAGATTCCTGGAGTTTCAGTGTGTTCCCAGGGTGGTGCTGTCAGTGGGTGCTGACACGGAGCAGAAATAGCAGCCCCACGATTTCACACATCGCCCTCGCTGCCTCCCGCAGCTCTGCTTCACCCCGGCACAACCCAGCCTCCAGGGGGGCTTTGGGGATCCCACACATCCCCTCTGCTGAGAACCACCTCAGCCACGGCTTTTAGTGGCCATCAGATGGTTGGATGCTCACCTTGGGGCTGGGGGTTCTCCAAGCACCTGGGGGTTGTGTCCTTTTTGTGTTGTTTCCCCTCCCAGGGCGGCTGCACTGAGATTTTTGGGGTTTGTTTATCCTGAAGGTGATATAAGGCTTGAGGCTGAGGTTTTGGGGTGTCTCAGAGAGGGATGGGAGCACAGCTGGGCTGGCTGACCCTGCCAGTGTCCCAGTGCTGTGCCTTTGGGGTGGCTGCTGTCCCCACAGAGCCATTCCCTGGATAAAGCAGGAGGATGGAAATTTCTCCCCTTGCCACCATCACTGCCCAAGGGTCACTGCTGAGTGTTTGCTTCACCTGTGGGCATTTAAATTTTATTTGATTTTATTTGTTGTATTTAAATCATGAGGATCAACCCCCCTCGTTTTCTGTGCCACCTGTAAAGTTCCCTTTGCCACGAGAAGTTTGTGATTCACGAGTCCTGCAGGTGCTTGTGCCTTCCTCTTGTTAAATTGTTCAATAATTAAATTGTTAAAGCCATTAAATCTCCTCAAGACGTGGATATGATATCGCTGGTATTTAAAAAGCCAAGCTAGAGGTCTGTGGGCTTCTCTGTTCATTAAATTTGAGGATTTCTCAGCTTTTTGTTGTGGTTTTTAATCCTTTCTCTGTACAAGGCAGGAAAATGAGGGGTGTGGGTAGTGAGAGTGGCTTTGTGGGGTGGGAATCAAAACATCAGCCCCGGTGCAGTGGGCACAGCACTGGGAACCCCAGAGCATCCCAGAGCATCCCAGAGCATCCCAGAGCATCCTGGAGGATCCTGGAGCATCCCAGAGCATCCCAGAACATCCCAGAACATCCCAGAACATCCCAGAGCATCCCAGAGAATCCCAGAGCATCCCAGAGCATCCCAGAACATCCCAGAGCATCCCAGAGAATCCCAGAGCATCCTGGAGGATCCTGGAGCATCCCAGAGCATCCCAGAGAATCCCAGAGAATCCCAGAACATCCCAGAGCATCCCAGAGCATCCCAGAACATCCCAGAGCATCCCAGAGCATCCCAGAGCATCCCAGAGCATCCTGGAGGATCCCAGAGCATCCTGGAGGATCCTGGAGCATCCCAGAGCATCCCAGAACATCTCAGAGCATCCCAGAGCATCCCAGAGCATCCCAGAGCATCCCAGAACATCCCAGAGCATCCTGGAGGATCGTGGAGCATCCCAGAGCATCCCAGAACATCCCAGAGCATCCCAGAGAATCCCAGAGCATCCCAGAGCATCCCAGAACATCCCAGAGCATCCCAATCCCCTGGATCATTCCCCAGGGTGTGTTTTCCCGGTGTTCAGGACTGTGGGATGGATACTCTGGGGTCTCAGGGCTGTTTGCTCCTGGTTAGAGCCAGGGAATTGTGTAGCAGAGCTCCTGAATTCCCAGCTGGGAATTCAACTGGGAATGCTGGTGCAGCTGGAATGGCAGGGATCCGTGGGGAGTAGGGGTGCTGGGATGGGGGCAGCTCCCCTGGAAGGGCTGTCCTGGAGGGTTTGGGTTGGGTCACAGCTCCCAGAGCCCAGCCTCAGCCGGTGCAGGGTGAATTTCTGTACCAAACCCTGGTTTTTGCTGCTCCTGGGGTCCCCCCGAGCTCCCTCCTCATCCCTCCCTCCCTGCTGCCGATCTGGGGCCGAAGCTGTTGCTATGGAAACTGCTTATGGATGCTGAGGATGCTGCTGGGGTCTCATCCTGATCCTGCCTTTCCTGCTTTAACCTGGGATGAGGCTGGGATGGAGCCCACCCCGAGAACCCCAGGGGTTGAACACCTGGGGGGTTAAACCCAGTTTTGGGGTGGGCTCCACCCCCTGCTTGTGTCCAGATCCAGTGGGAATAAACCCAGGGCAGCTTTCCTAAGGCACCTCCCCAAATTCCAGCCTTCTCTCGCAGTTTTCCACCCCTCTGGGGATGCTGTAGGATGATGTGGATTGGAAAGGCCTGGGGCTGGTGGGAACTGAGTCTCAGCACCCACTGCACCCCAAATGTGGTGTCCCAGGAGGCTTCACCCCACCCTGGGCTCTGCTCTGGGTTGGTTTCCCCTGTCCGTGACCGATGGGAATTGGTGCTTTGTGTTTAAAATGATGCTAAGCTGAAAAAATACCAATTAATTAGAATTATCTGGAAAATCCCCAGTGCTTCCTTGCCGTGGCATCAGCAAGAGCACCCCATGTGTGTGTGTTACCCCCTCCAAAAACACATATTTAAAAAAACCACTTTAAATACTTCAAAGGTCCCCAGGCCTGGCTTTTGTGGGATATTGGCCTTGTGGAACCATCAGGAATTCGGGGGGCTTGAAGGGGCTGCTGAAAGCTCACCACGTGGCTCTTAGTCAGAGTATTTATTTCTATTTGAGCAGGTTTGGAGGCAAAAATGGGAAACAGGAGTTGTGGTGGAGGAAGAGGGGGGGGACACAAACAGGCTGCACCGGCTGCCCGGGCTGAGTCAGAGCTGGATCAGCCCCATCTCCACACCCGTGACTCACCACCGGGTATTTCGGAGTCTGGTGTCACATGGCCTCTTTGGGGATTTATTTTTGTGCTTTGGTTCTTTTTCCCCCTTTGTTTTCTTCTCTTTCCCCCCCCCCATCCCTGAGAAGGGGATGATGCTTCGAGTTGTGCACACAAAGCTCCAGGGAATCTGAGATGTTCCCACTTTTTGCCTGTGGGAAAGGGTGAGCAGGGTGAGATCCCTGCAAAGGGAAGGGCTCTTGTCACATTTATCTCTGCAAAAAAAATTATATATATACTATTGTATGTATTATATAACGCCATATATATATATATATTACATAATATTATATGGTATTATATAATGTAATACTATATATATTAATAATTGAGGTGTTGTAGCACGGAGGGGAGACCAAATTCCTTTGGTTTTCTTCCTATTTCTTCGGTTCCTGCTGTTGCATCACCGACAGGAATTTAACAGGGCAATCGCTATCACGGCCACATCCTGCTGAAACTCAGGGGAGGAATTGTCTTGGAAAAAAAAAAAAAAAAATCTGTGGCAGGGAATCTTCCTCCAAAGCCAGTGAGGCTGGGAACTGGGGCAGCCCTGAGAAGGCAGAGCCCATCCTGCCCAGCGAGGCTCTGAAAACACCCAAAAGTGAGGCAGCACAGCCATCCCAACCTCCCAAAAAATCACAACCCCCCCTCCCAAACATTGATTTCTCTAGGAAAGCTTTGGCCAGGTCGCAGAGCCCGGTGCTGTTTGAGTTTTATCCGAGCATCTGCTGCTGCATTTTTGCTCCCTGGAACATCTCTCTGGGTTTTTGGGTTTTTTTTTTTTTTTGGTGTCTCCCACTTGTTATTGTCGTGCAACAGTTTGACACCTGGAGCGGTGTGCAAATGAAGATGTCTGATGTTTCCCTCCTAAGTGGGAACGGCTGTTTAGAATATCCTAGAAAATTTTAACTCCAGGCAAAATGAAAATGAGGAGCCAGGGGAGGCACCAGCTCCACTCCCAGGCTCCCCCAGGCAGCAGCAGCAGCGGGGATTTGGGGATTTTCTTGCAGAATATTCCCAAAATAAGGAATGCCACATCACGGGAATGGCTTCTTGACCCCTCCATAAAATTCCTGGTGAGCCCAGAAAGGCTGCGGAGCTTGGGGCAGCATTTCCCTGTCCTGTGGAGATGTTCAGCTTGGGGTGGGACATGCAGAATTCCCAGGTATCCAGGGATGTCCCCAGGGTGTCCCCCAGGGGTGTCCAGGGATGTCCCCAGGGTGTCCCTGATGTCCCCAAGGTGTCCCCAGGGTGTCCCCGATGTCCAAGGATGTCCCCAGGGTGTCCCTGATGTCCAGGGATGTCCCCAGGGTGTCCCCGATGTCCAGGGGTGTCCCCAGGTGTCCCCGATGTCCCCAAGGTGTCCCCAGGTGTCCCCGATGTCCAGGGATGTCCCCAGGGTGTCCCTGATGTCCAGGGGTGTCCCCAGGTGTCCCCCAGGGGTGTCCAGGGATGTCCCCAAGGTGTCCCCAATGTCCAGGGGTGTCCCCAGGTGTCCCCACGCCCCTCACTTGGTGATGGTGTCCCTGGAGGAGAAAGGGGGGATCGGTGTCCCAGTGCTCCCAGTTCCTTCCCAGTCCCTCCCAGTGTCCCCAAATCACAAGTCTGTGCAGCTGAGCCCAGATTTGGGAAAAGTGTCGCTGTCCCCCGTGGGGTCCCAGCGTGGGGACACCCCTGGAGACACCAACAGAGCTCAGGGACAGCCCTGCCCTGCCTGTGCCCAGTTCTGCTGCCTGTGTGGATTTCTGTGTGTCCAGATGTCCTGGCTGAGCAGAGCACAGAGCCCCAGTGGCCTCTAGTGGCTCCAGGGACACAAAGATCCCGGGGAAGGGGGACCCTCAGCCCCCCAGAGCCCCCAGGGGCACCAGGGGCTCCATCCCACCAGAAGCCACCCTTCCCATGGGGAAACCCAAAGGTGAAGCCCCCAAAAGAGCTCCAAGGCCTTTGTGAGTGATGGGGGAGCATCCAGCAGGATTTTCTTCCCAAATCCCTCCTGGCCAGCCCCATCTCCGTGCATGGAGAGATTTTGGGCAGCCACTGGATTTATTTTCCTCATTCTTGTGTTAAAAAGCAGGGGAAAAAAAAACCCCCAAGTTTTTAAGGAGAATAAAATTTCTTTCACTCCTTTTTCCATTTTTCGTTTTTTTTAGGGGTGTTTTCTGTCTGATGCCACGCCACAAATCACAAACCCCAGCAGTGAAGGGATCAAAAAAGGGTTTGAAACCCTTCAAACGACCATTTTTATGTCTTCTCCACCAAAGGTCACTAAAGCTGCTTCCTTTCTGAGTAATTGTGATTTTCCAACAAGGGAAGAAGGAAGAACTGACCCATTTTATTCTCCAAAACCACAGCATTCGGGGGCAGGATGGAGCATCCCCTTCTGCAGCCCATGCTGTCCCTCCTCTCTCCCCTCCACGATAAATAAATTACTTTAGGAGTGCTGGCCTAGTTTAACATGGCCTAGTTTTGATGGAGGAGGGGAAAGAAAGAAAAGAAAAAAAAAAAAAGAAAAAAAAAAAAAGGAAAAGAAAGAGAGAATATTTATTTTGGGCAGTTGTTTGATGGGGAAGAGCTTTGGGGGACTCACCCACTCCCCCTGCTCTGCTTTGCCCTGGCTGTAACACACTGCCCTCGATTTTGGTTTCTTTTTCCATCTTTTTCTCAATTTTGGTTTCTTTTTCCATCTTTTTCTCAATTTTGGTTTCTTTTTCCATCTTTTTCTCAATTTTGGTTTCTTTTTCCATCTTTTTCTCAATTTTGGTTTCTTTTTCCATCTTTTTCTCAATTTTGGTTTCTTTTTCTGAGTCACTGCCTGGCTGATGTGGGAAATGAGTGGTGGGGACGCTGATCCAGCCCCAAAATCTTTGTCCATTGCTCTGAGCACCCCCAGGACTGGGGGATCCCAAGGGCTGATGCTTTAAATCCTGTGGAAAATATCTTTAGGGGTGAATAAAGTTACACTCCTGTTCTGGGTGTGAGTGGTCAGGGTTGGCTTTGCTGCAGGAACAACTGTGTTAGCACCTTCCCCCAAGGCCAAAATCCCTGGGAAAATGGGATTAAAGTGGAATTTCACAATGCCTTGGGTGTCACCGGGACCTTTACACCTCTCTCATCCCTGCTTTTCCAAAGGCACCAAGTTTCCTCCAGTAAATAAACCTGCAAACAGCTCTTTTCTAATTTTCTATACATTTTATTTTTTTCCTCCTTTTTTTATTTTTTTCCCCACCCCTGCCAAAACAAGCAGCCCATATGGGCAGGGTTGGGTGGGGATTTTTGCAGTTTCCATGGGGATTTGGCTCTGGAGCTGCTGGGTGCTGGCTCCTAGGGTTTGGTTTGGGTTTTTTTTTTGTTTTTTGTTTTTTTTTCCTTTCTGATCTCTGTAATCTGAGAGTGGTGATGGCACCAGGCTCCTTTCCCAGCTCCGGCATCTCCCAGCCAAGGTCACCGGGGAGACCGCAGGCAGCCGCCGCCTGCGTTGGGCCATCTGTTAAATAATATATGCAATAAACTCCTGCCCCAGGGCCAGCTTAATCCTTAAATCCTCCTTCAGAACAGCATCTCCCGGTCGTGTGGGATGCCCAGCTCGGTCTCCCGGGCTCATCCTTCCCCCAGCATCCCCGGTGAATCCCTCTCTCCATCCCGCATCCTCCCGTACTCCGGCTGGCCGGGCTCTCCTGCTCCATTATTTATGTGCCGTGCATGAAAGATGCATATAAAAAAGCGGTTTATAATTTAGCAGAATCTCCTCTTCTTTCAGCTTCCCTTCCCCCTCTGGATTCAGGATTTCTCTGGTTCATTCCCGGCCTCTCCTGATGTTTTTTTGGGGGGAGGATCCCGGGGTTGTGTTTGTGCCCCATCCTTGGATCACCCATACACGGGTCTGGGTCTCAGGGTGGTCTCAGAGATCTTTTAATGAATGGAATAAAGTGGGAAATTCGGTTTGGCAGACCCATAAATCAGGTTTTTACAGACAAAAAAAAGGGTTTTTTTTGGTCAACTTAATCAACCCAGCGCCGCGTCCAGCCCGTGGTTTTGTGATCCCCAGCGCTTTGTCCTTGGCACATGTGGGATGCTTTGCTCCCCTCTGCTCTCCCAGAGCCCTGGCCTCACCCCCAGATTCCCAAATATTGGTGTGGGAATAAAAATCCTCCCTTTTTGGGGGTCATCCTGTGATTTGGAGGTGCAGCACAGAAAATCTTGGGGGCAAAACCGCGTGTGCCGAGTCCGACCCACGCATCCGCGAGCCCGGAGCTGAACTTGCTGGGGGGAATAAAAATGGAAATAATTGGGGATTTTCTTCAAGGGAGCGATTTAGCAAAGCTCCTCTTCGTATCCTGGATGTGGGAGAGACTGTGTGGGTTAAAAAAAGGAGCAATAAATAGCAAAGGTGGTGGGGAGGGGAGCGTTGTGCAGCCTTCACACCCCAAAAAATGCGGTACCAGCTCCCTTTGCCACCCCAAATGAATCCGCCCCAGGTTATCCTGTACAAATCCCAGCTCAGCAGCATCCTGCTTTTATTGCAATATATGATTTTCTTTGCAATAAAATCCCACCCCTGGACCTGTTTCCCATGGTTATGTTCTTGTTCCCCGGGCACAAAGTGGGCAGAAGGGATAATGGCCTTTTCTAACACCAGGATTTGGGGTTTGGGATGGAAGGGAGGCAACACAAAAATGAAAATTCCCATTTTCCACAGCTTTTCCCATCAGTGAAGGGGAAGCCACCTTTTATTCCCCATCCTCAGGACCCAGCGTTGAATATTTCCATTAAATTGGAAGCATTTTCCCATTAAACAACAACAACAAAAATATCCCACAAATAAATATCAATTACAATTAATTATTCAGCATGAACAGGGGGCTATGCCAGAGAGTGGGGAGGTTTTCCCTTGGTTATTTTGGGGTTTTTTTGGGTGGACAGGGGGAGGGATTCTCACGGGAAAACACGGCAGATCCGCATTTCGAATTATTATTATTATTATTATATTTTTTTTTTCCGTTTTGTTTCATTTTCCTTTTTATTTGGACATTGCAGAAATAGCCCTGTGTAGTGGATAAAAGTGCAACATACACAATATTTAAGAAAAGGAGGAAAGAAAAACCTGCCTTGAGGTCTGTCAGTCAATCGCAAACAGAAACAAGAACCAAGCCCGGGCGCCAGAAGCGCTTTTTGTTTTCCCCCCACCCCACACCTTTCTTTTTTTTCCCCTTTTTTTTTTTGTTTTATGCACATCATGCAAAATAGTTAAAAAGAAAGATTAGAAAAGAGAAGTCAGAGAAAACCCCACGAGAGATCGACCGAGCCTTAGAAAGAGCAGAAAGCTCCGAGTGCTGCTCGTCTCGGGGAGGGAATCGCTGCCCTCCAGCATCTCCAAGTGTTTGGCACTCTTGTGATTACATTAAATAATTTCTTTTATATATATGTTTTAATACAGTCTATTAAAGAGAGGAAACTGCCACAATATAAGGAAAAAAAAGAAAAAACCAAATCAAGATCACCCACACTACAGACTGCATGGTAGTTAGAAAAGCTGAGCGTTGCCCCCCACCCCCCTGTACATATAAAATCTGTCCCTTTGCTCACAGCAACCAAGAAGTACAAGCTTTAAAAAATAAACCAGCAATTCTTCCTTCAGGCCTTCCCTTTATAAAAGTTTTGGTTTTCCCCCCTCTAGAACCTTAAAACGTGACTAAAATTAAATATATATATATCTATATATATCTATTTTATATAATTTCCCAACATCCAAAGACATCAACATAAAAAAAAAATAAAAATAAAATAAATAAGAAAAAAAAAGAAAGAAAAGAAACTCGTACAGAAGGGGATAGCGTGGTACATCCAAGTGCACGGATTCATTTTTGCAAGATTAAATAATGTAAACAAGGTGCCCTCTGGGAACAACCCTGACCGGAGGGAGACCCCAGGGGCTGTTCCCCTCCCATCTCTCGCTGCCCCCTTATTTTTTTTTTGTCCTCTTACCCCCCGATCTAGCTCGGCACAAGGTTCATCAGCCCGAGAAAAACCATCCCGAGTAATTCCCAGCCGCGGCGTTTCTCCTCCGTCCATCCCTCGGGGTGAAGAGGGGGGTGGTTTGAAGCAGGTGATTTATTTTCCCCCGATTACACACATATATATATATATATATTTGAATTTATTATTATTTTTGGATTCTCGGCTGGGCTGTGGCTCGCTCGCCGCCCTCCCCTCCTGCTCCGGAGGGCAGGGCTGCGGCTGGACGATGCTCCCGGAGCTCGGGTGGTCGCTGCGGTGTTTTGAGGAGGGGGATTTATTTTTTTGCCGATCACCTGTGCCATTGTAAACCGAACCCCACCCCGGGCTTCAGCTCGGCGTCCCCGGGGAGGCTTCAAACACCCGGAGGGGCCTTCTCGGAGAGGTTTTGCAGCACATCGTCAATTCTGTCGTCTTCAATAACCACTGGAAAGCAGAAAGAAACGGAAGGGCGATGAATTTTCTGCCGCTCCCCTCGCCCAAGGTGACCCTGGGGGGTGTTGGAGGGGTCCCACATCCCTGGGGTGCTGCTGGCAAAGCCTCCCGGCGCAGGGTGCCCCGGTGCGCTGTCCCTGGGGACACCTGGCATGGGGAATGTCCCCAAGGAATGTCCCCTCACCTCTGTGGTCACCGGGGAATGATGCCCGGCCCCTGAGGAAGGTCCCTGCTGCTCTGTACCCGGTCCTGTCCCCAGGGAAGGTCCCAACACCCTGGTGAGAGTCCTTGGGACGTGATGCCGGACATCCTGCAGGGAGCCTGGTGCATCCCGCCCCGTCCCCAGGGACGCTCCCCGGTGCCCTGAATCCCCGCAAGATGCTTGATGCCCAATCCCTGGGGAAGATCCACGAGACACGGTACCCGAACACCCCTCAGGGAGCCCGCCGCACCATTCCCTGCCCCTGGGGACGGTCCCCAGCGCTCTCCATCCCTGCAGAAGGTCCTCGGGACACGATGCCCGACATCCTCAGGGATCCCGCTCGTCACGCCCGGTCCCCTGAGGACGGTCCCCGCTATCCTCCATCCCCGGGGGAAGATCCCGACACACGAACCCCAACACCCCGCGGGATCCCCGCCGCATCCCCTCTGCGGGCACCCACCTCTCTTGCTGCGGCCGATCTGCCCCAGCTTGGGCGGCCGCTTGCCCTGCCCTCCGGCCAGGAGCCCATCTCCGCCGCGGAGGCGAACGGGGAAGGGCAGCTGCCCCACGGCCGCGTCCCCCGCCAGCTGCCCCTCGCCGTAGGGCGGCCCCTCCGACATGGGGGCGGCGGGGGGGGACCCGCCGCCGCCGCCGCCCCCCGACAGCCTCCCGGGGCGCGGGGCCCGCGGGCCCGGGGCAGCGGCGCAGCGGGCGCGGGGCGGCCGCCCCTCACATCCCGGCCCGGCCGGCGCTGCTCGCGGCTCCGCGGCTGCGGCGGCGGCTCCGGCGGCGGCGGCGATAGAGGAGCGGGAGGCGGGACCGGGCGGGGCGGGGCGGGACCGGTTCGGCCCCCCCGGCACCGCTGGCGGTACCGCCCCGGAGGGCTGGTTCCCGCAGCCCGGGGGATCCCCGGGACTGCCCCCGCTGCCTGTCCCGCAGAGTCCTCGGGGAGAGCGGAGCATCCTGAAGGAGAGCGGAGCTGCCCCGCGGAGCCCGCAGCATCCCTGGAGATGCCAGAGCTGCCTGGCAGACACGCTGCGGAGCTGCCCCGCTTCATCCTCACTATTCCCAACCTGCCCCTCAGCATCCCTGGGGACTCTGGAGCTTCCCTACAAGGACCCCCGGAGAGCTCAGGCGGCCCCACAGCACTTTTGGGGAGCCCAGAGCTGCCCCACAGCCGCATCTGGGGAGCCTAGGCTATCCCACAGACACCTTTTTAAGGGAGTTCCCAGTGGGCTCCTGGAAAGTCTGGAAGGAACCCCCTCCACATCCCCGGGGAGCTCAGCGCCTGTTCCCGGGAGCGCTGGGCACAGCCCCACACAGAGCCCAGCACAAAGGAACCATCTCGGGACCTTCCTGGGGGCTGCGTGTGCTTGGCTGTGAGCCTCCAGCACAAAGTGAGACACGGGAAGGTCGGGGATAACATTTTGGGACAGACCACAGCCATGCTGGGGTGTTCAGGCATCTTTGGTGCATCTCCCACAAAGTGGAGCAGGGGGACAGCGGCACCAGCAGCAAAGAACGCGTTTGTGCGAGGCTGAGTGAACGGGATTGCTCTGGAATAGGGAGCCTGGCTCATTTTAGGGCTGAGCAGGGTGCGGGCTGCTGCCAGGGCTGACCCGGGGCTGCTCCCATCTCCAAACCCCTCTTTTGCTGAAATCCTCAGCCCCCGGAGCCGCACAAGCCCCTCTCCCCTCCCCTGCACCCCCGCCCGCCCCCGAGCTCCTTACATAAGGTTGCAGCTACGCCCGAGATATCACAAAAAGCTTGGAAACAGGAGGAGAGGGGTAACGGGGAAGCACAGCCCCTCCAAGGTGTATTTTTAGCCTTTGCCTGATGCTCCATTCCCGGCTGGGCCGTGTGCTGCCCTGGTCTGAGGGGGATTGACCTCCCCAGTGAGGGGATGGGGCATTTTGGGTTCCAGCAGATGGCATTCTGTTGTTTCAATCTGTATTCTGGGTTTTTGGGCTGCGGTGTGGCTGTTTGAGCCGTGCTCCGGCTGTTCCCTCCGGGATTTTGTTCCTCGCCCTGCAGGCAGCCACCGCCATCTACAGCCGGTCCTTCCCCAGCACTGGGATAGCCAGGGAAAAATCAAACAAATCCTCCAAATCCAGCCTTTGTGGGTTTGTTCTTCACAGCCAGACCGGCCTTCGGACTGCTCTGGTTAATGTTTAATGAGGAAACAACCCAGCATTTTCACTGTGAAATTCAGGGGGTTTTAAATGCCTGTCGATGGGAATGTTTGTTTTTAAATGTGCCTGGGGGATGTGAAAGGCTCTGATTGCCCACAGGCATCGGATGGAGCAGGGGTGCCCTGGGATTTTTAACTGCTCCCTCATTCATGTTTCACTAATTGTCCTCCCCAGCAAATGTTAATTGCAGCAGCATTTTGGGTCCATTCACCCTCCTGGGTGCTTATGGGATTTATGGCAAAATAAATGGGGGTGTCAGGGAAGGGAATTTTCCTGTTTTGTGTCAGTCTGGGTGTCATGAGGGGACAGCAGTGACATGTCCAGTGCAGGGGGGACAGGTTCCCCTGCTCAGCCATCCTCCATCATGGCTTGGGATGATCCAGGCTGGTCGTGTCCACCTCAGGGAGGACAAATATCACCACTCCCATGGAATAATCCAACACAGACACGCTTTTCATCCTATTTTATTACTTCACACCGTTTGCTGTCCCAAGCCAAGCACAGCCATCAGCCACAGCATCCCCACATCCCCACATCCTGCTGTGACAAAGCCATTTTGGGGGGATCACAGAATTACCTGAGTTCACAACCCCTGGTACGAGCTCTCTGACAGCCCCTCCTGCTCTGCTAGGCCTTGCAGCCCCCTCTGGCAGCCTCACAGAAATCCTGCAGCCTCTCAGAACCCTTCATATATTTTATTTTTGTTTTCCCCATGTTTTTATCACCTGGGTAAGGGGCCACAGGCTCTGTAACCGTGACACAAAGCCTGGGAGTCCAAACCTTAACAGAAGAGCCTCGAACTGCATCTCTCCCTGAGCACCTCACCCTTTGCAAAGAATCATCTCTCAATAACACCTCTGAGCACAGTGTGAGCCCTGATCAGCTGCAGAGTCACCTTTTCAGCCTCAGCTCTGCCCCCTGCTGAAGCACCCCCTTCTTCAAGCTCCCTCCCCTTCCCCAAAATCCAAGGTGACAAAACCCCTTTGCCAGCAGCAGCTTTAAATCCAGAATCTCCCCACCCGAGAATCCCAAGAAATTAACTGTTGTACAAGGGAACCACCCTGGTGATGCCCTGCCTGCAGATCGGGCACTTCTTGGGCTCGGGAAGTGCCTGGTAGCACTGGTGGCAGGAGCAGACGTGGCCACACTCCAGGAAAACGCAGGATTTGGTGCTGCTCAAGCAGACCACGCAGGCGTTTTTGAGAATCTCCCCGCCCTCCGTGTTCATCAGGCGCTCCTGGGCCTGCCGGAATTCCTCCTGCATCTGCCGCAGGTGCTGCCTCTCGCGGTGGTGCCGGTATTGCTTCCGCAGCAGGAAGAAGAGGACGGCGCAGGTGGCAAAGCCGAAAACGACCGTCAGGATTTTCCAAAACCGGACGCTGGACTCTTGTTTCTGCAGCAAGGACTCGAAATCCAGGGAGCTCAGGTAGTAAGGCATGCCCTGCTTTGGGGGCTGAAGCTTGATGGTGGCGTTGTCCAGCACCAGCTCTCCCACCCCGGTCAGGGCCGTGCCCACCTTCAGCATCTGCTCCGTCTCCTGGATCCCCTTGGGACGCTCCCCGCTGATGTAGTGGCCGATGACATCCGTGAAGGATTGGACAGAGGGGTGGAATTTCTCATACACCGTCTCCAGGCTGAGCTCAGCGGCCTCCAGAGGCTTCACCACCCGCACGGTGACGCCGGCGCCGTCCTCGGCGGGGACCAGGTCGAAGGGGGTGGTGTTGGTTCTCTGGTGGATGATCTTCTCGTAGTCGTTCCTGGGGAGGGAGGAGAGGGGGAAGTGAACTGATTTCTGCTGGTGGGAAACACAGCCTGGCATGACCTGCTGGTTTTGGGGACTGCCAGAGCGGAGTTTCTTTCTGCTCGTGGCATTGTCCAGGTGTGCACAGGGCTACTCTACCCTCAGTGTTCCACAAGTACTGGGGGCTTCCCCCATCCCCACCTATTTCCTCCTCACCTGCCTGTGGCGTTCCCAGCTGTCACAAACCATCCCAATGGTGTCACACACCCCAGTTTGGTAATGCTTATCAAACAGCATCACTGGGCTCTGTTTCAGCAGTTCTCAGATTCTCCTTGAGTCCCCTGGGTGTAGGGATCACCCAATTCCAATTAATTTCTGTTCTGCAAGTGGGTTTTTTTTTTTGGAAATGCCATTCTCTGGCCACCTCTGTAACAAGGTGGAGCTGATCAATGTTCAGCCTGTGCTGGTTTAGTTGACATGCTCTTCTCCTCCAGCCCCTCTGTGAAAACCCTAAAATCAGCCAAACACTCCCCATTATGGCAGCTGTCACAGTGGGGGCTACTTTGGGATCCGGCTCTGAGGAACCTCTGGCCATGTCTGAGGCCATTTCAGGTGCCCCACAGGTGTTTGGGGGTGGCAGGCACGTACCAGAGGTGGGTGGTTCTGTTCCACACCATCTTGTGCTCCTGCAGCGTCAGCCTCTGAACCACCCCCTTGCAGTTCTCCACAAACTGACTGCTCAGGGTCTCCTTCACCGACCGCACCACACCTGCAACGGGAATCCAAGGGGCACGTCAGGTTTAAACAAACCTTGGAAAAAGGCTTGGAGTGACAGGACTGGGGGAATAGCTTCATACTGACAGGTTTTGATGCGCTGCTGGGGAAGAAATCCTTCCCTGGGAGGGTGGGGAGGGCTGGCACAGGGTGCCCAGAGCAGCTGTGGCTGCCCCTGGATCCCTGGAAGTGCCCAAGGCCAGGTTGGATGGAGTTTGGAGCAGCCTGGGAATGTGGAAGGTGTCCCTGCCATGGAATGGGATGAGCTTTATGGTCTCATTCAATCAAAACCATTGTGGGATTCTAAGATAGGGGAAAAAAGGGATGGGAGCTGGTGTTTGCTGCTGTCAGGAGTCTAACAGGGGGGATATGACCCGATGGGCACAGAAGGAGGAGCTGGGGATGAAATTCCCTCACCCCTGTCTGGTGCACCACTTTGGGTCCTGTTTGAAAGGAATGAGGGATTTGTCCTTACAAACAAACTGTGGGTCTGCTGGTAGATAAAAATAGACACTGAGAGAGGAAAGAAACAATGGGAAGAACCATAAATTCCAAAGGAATTCCACTGACTGACACCAGGAAAGGAAAGGAGGTGGTGCAGTTGTACATTAGAAGGGGGTATGAGGCGTTTCGGGAAGTCTGCACCTCTCAAGTAACTCAGCCAATGGGGAAAAAGAGAGGGAAATGAAAATTAAAAAGGAGGCTGCGTCCTCTAGCAATTTGAGAGACCCCATGGGAAATGCCCAAGAGCTCTCCCTTTATTCGAATAAAGTTACAGGACTCCTCTGCCTCCCTTTTGGACATAAACCTCTGGTGTTTGTGGGTTAATCCTCCTGACACGACCCTACCTTCTATAACTGCATAGGGCACGCAGCGTCCAGGCGCCTCCAGCAGCACGGCCCGCAGGTCCCCGTCCAGCCGGACTTTCCTGGCGCCCTGCGGGGAGAGCAGAGGCCGCGGCTCAGCCGGCGCGACCAGGCCGCGCCTCGGGGGCCGGGCTCATGCCTTCCCCCGTCGCACCCCTCGCACCCACCTCGAGCCCGCGGGCCACGCGAGCCTTCTGCCGGTAGACGGAGTAGAGCAGGGCGGTGATGGCGCTGCTAGCGGCCAAGAGCACGGCCTGCGCGGCCGAAGGCCGCCCGCCGCCCTCCATGGCCGCCAGGCCCGCCGTTACCACGGCAACCGCCCGCCGCGCTGGCGCGTGGTGATGACATCACGAGCGGCGCTCTGGCAGCCGCAGCGCAACCATCGAGACGGGGAGTCCTCCAAGGCCGGGGGGGAGCGGGGCGCGGGGACCCCGCAAAGCCTGGTTGGGGTGCGGGGGTAACACAAATTACCCCCCAAAAGAGGCTGCGGGTCAGGGACCGGCCCCACGGAGCTTTAGGGGGATAAACCCCATCCTTGGGAGTTTGGGGGGCGGGACGGGTCGCACCCCTTTACCCCCACCTCCACCCTGGGGTCTCGGGGAGGACATGGAACTCCAGCCTCACCAGTATCTGAGGGGGGATTAGCTCAAATCCCAGCCATCCCTTAGGATTTTGGCAGCTGGCCCCAAATCCTAATGCCCCCGGCTGCGGGGGGGAGCATCCCCCGCACCTCTCTCCCACTTTGGGAGTGGGGAGCAACCCAAATTTCACCCTCTTGCTAAATCTGGGGGGCAGTGGTCAGCGCAAAGCGTGTCCCCCCGTGGCTGGGAGGGGATATCTCCCCAGATCCCAGCCCTGTAGCACCTTGGGGAAGGGGTTACAACCCCTCACTGGGCTGTGGGGCAGCAGCACCATGTGGAGCCCCCAGTGCAAGGGCTCAGCCTCAGGACACAGCCCCCAGCCCCACAAAGGGCCATGGTAGGGTGGCAGGTCCCTGCTGGCACGACCCCCCAAACCCCCCCACCCCCCATCTCCTTACCATTGCTTATTCTGGGAAAGCAGCAAAAAGGAGAATAATAAAAAAAAAAAAATAGAAATTTTTCATAAATTATTGATCTTCAGGCCCTTGGTGCTAATTTGGAGCAGGGTGGGGAGGGGGGGTTTGCAGGCAAATTCTGCGCTCCAGTGGGGTCCAAGGGGCCGAACCCCCATCACTGCTCCCCCGATGTGGGTGGCACAGCCGCCCCCCCAGCTCTATATTTAAAAAATCAAGTTGCCATGGCTACGCGGAGCAGCTCTCCCCAGCCCTCAGTGCCGCAGGAAAGCGCTGTGGACCCTGCAGCCCCCTCCTCGGCTCGCCTTTCGAGGGGCAAACGCAATAAAAACCCCCCAAAACCGCCTCAGTGCCCAGCTTAACTCCGCCGTCCGCCAGGGTGAGACACAGGCGCCGTCACACCGCAGAAAACACACATTAATTTTATTATCACGGCCGCTGCGGAGGAGGCACGAGAGCAGGTTCATGTGCAGGGCCGGGCAGGGTGGGGGGGGGGGTCCCTGGGGTGCAAAGCCACCCTCAGCACGGGTCTTCCTTGCAAAGGGAGCCGCCGTCTCCAGCTTGATCCCCCAGGAGGGTCCAGCTTGATCCCCGAGGAGGGTCCAGCTTGATCCCCGAGGAGGGTCCGGCTTGATCCCCGAGGAGGGTCCAGCAGCGCTTTGTGGCGCAGCGAGGCCGCCTCAGCACACGGCGGCCCGCGGCCCGCGCAGGCTGCAGCCCCTCATGTCGCTGGCCAGCCGCAGCACGGCCGCTCGCTCGGCGTCCCCCAAAGGCGTCGTGGCGGCACCGAAGGCCTCCTCCTCCTCCTCCTCCAGGATGGAGCTGAGGCGAGGGGCGCAGCGGGCCCGCTCTGCCGGCGGGCGGTAGGGACACTTGGCGTTGAGCAGCCTGCGCAGCGGCACCAAGGGCACGAAGGCGTCGCCCAGCAGCTGCTGCTGCACATGGCGGAAATCGCTCTGTCTCTTGAGGCGCTTGAACTCGTTGAAGGCCGAGGCCGAGGTCTGGTAGAGCAGCAAGGCCATGGCGCGCGCCTTGTCGGCCTTGGAGACCAGCACGGCGTGGCAGCGCAGCACCACCGCCTTGTTCTTCACCTGGTGCCGGTACACCCAGGCGAACACCTTGGGGTGGCGGCGGTCGGCGGCGCAGTAGGTGATGCGGTGCAGCAGGTACGCGTGGCCCGGCCGGCGGGCTCCCTTCTCGCAGGGCGTCATGCGGATGCCGTGAGGGCCCAGCGTCAGCTTCATCTTGGCCCCGCCGGCTCCCGCCTCGCTCTTGGCCCAGATCTTGCCCACCGCCTCCTCGGTGCAGCCCTCGCCCTTGGCGTGCAGGGTGACGGCGTTGCCCAGGTACCGCACCGTGTACGTCGGGTCCTCCTTGTTGAGCTCCACTTTCTGCCGCTTGCCGCGGAAAACGCTGCCCAGGCGCTCCAGCGGGCACTCGGGCAGCAGGTCCGGGCAGGAGCGGAGGAACCCGGCCAGCAGCGCCGCGTAGCTCAGCCCCGGCCCCAGGCTCTTGCCTTTGCACTTACGTTCATTTTCCACCAGCACGAACTTGCTCCGGCGCCAGGGCAGCATCTCCGCTCCGCTAAATCCCGGCCTCTTCTCGCCCGCGGCGCGACCACCCCCCCCCCACCCCCCCAAAACCCTAAACCTCTTTAGAGGGGGGGTGTCCCGGGGTGAAGCCCCCCTAGCCGGGCAGCGGGGATCCGATGCGGCTGCCCACGGAGGATTTTGCGGGAGGCTGGCCGCGTTCCGGGTGCCGCCTGCGGCTGATGCTGCGGGAGCGGCGGGGACGCCGTGGGCTGCTCCACCTCCCCGAGCACGCGGGGAGCCGCCGCCGAGCGGCCCCCGCCGGCTCCCCCAGCGCTCTCCCCGTGGAAATAAAAGCAGAATAAGGAAAAGGATGACCGGGGGGTGGTGGGGAAATCAAGCCCTCCATCGCTATGCGGCAGGCAAACCCACCCCTCTCCCCCTCCCAGCGCCGAAACCCACCGGAGTGAGGGGAGATTTGCCTGATTTGCCACCCCGGGGGAATGATTTTGGGAGGCTTCTAACACTGGGAAGACAAAAAAGGGTTTTTCCTCCCCAAATCGGTGCGTTGCACTAAGGTGTGTGCCGGGATTTGCAGATCCTGCAGTTTTGCTGGCTTTTTTTTTTCCTACAAACCTCCCATTTCCCCCTGTTATTTTCGAGGCAGTCAGATCTCCTCGCTGCTCCTCTCCTTTTGGGCTGAGCTGGCTTTTAACCTGTTGCTTTTAATCTCTGGCCAAAGCCCTAGGACAGCTTCTCTCCAGGAGAAATGGAATGTTATTTCCCCGTGGCACAGCTCAGGGGGGATTTTTTGGGGAGCACTGCGAGGTTTCAGCCCTGCAGTGGAGTCTGAGGCTGCTCAGGATTCAGAGTCTTTGGCTCAAACCTTGATTTCCACTTTATTTTAATTTCTTTTTTACCATCTGGACATAAAGCAAGGAGACCCCTGGGCTTGGGGACGCTCTGTTTGCCTTGGGATTGAAAAATGGGGAGGAGGAAGGGGTAAAATAACACCATGTGCCCTCACTTTTAATCCATTTGGCGAAGAAAACCAGAGTGGGGTGTTGCAGGGAACAGGAAGCCATTTCCCAGCAGCTTCCCAGATTTTCTGCTGTTTGACTGAAGCAAATACAACCTTAAAATAGCAGCTTCACAGGCAGACAGCACCAACCCCACTCTCTCACTGCCGCGGCCTTGACAGCCTCATAGGTTTTTGCAGCCAAAATAATAAAAAATGCATGAATTTGTCTGTTTTTCAGCTTTTTTGATGCAAATATGGGCTGTGTGGTTTGCTGCAGGTGCAAGGATGGTTTTGGGGGGATGGCAATTAGGGAATTAGTGCTGATGAGGAAGATTTCTATCCATGCTAGCCTCTGTCTTTCATAATTTCTATTCTCACCCTTGTTGACTGAGGTGAGGACTGTGTTTACTTGCTTGGTATTCATATTGAGAGGGCAGGTGTGAACCCACCCTGAAAGCTTCTTTATTTACAGATCCCACATTATTTGGGTCGGGGTGGGGCCTTTTCACTGGTTTGATCCCACAGTGCCACCCCCAAGTTGCCCTAGGACTGGTTTTCCTTTTTGCCCCCAGATTTTTGGGGACAAAGGAGACTGCACTGCGTTTTATATAGGGGAAAACAACCTGGATTAGCACTTAAAAACTGAAAAAAAAAAAAGGGTTGTGGGCTGATAATCCCTCTTCTCACTCACTGCCCTGGCAAATAGTGAACTGTCATCATTGTGTTTCCTGGTTATCCCTTGGACAATACCGACCTCAGCATCCCAGCTTTGGATTCTTGGGGTGCCTTTGGTGATCTCACTGTCCCATGCTCTGTTTCAGCTCCTGGAGTTTCAACCCCATCAGAAGCCACTGCCAATTTGGACGCTGCTTCCCAGCCTCTTGTGGCTCCTCCAGCAGCAAGATTTGGTGGCAAAACCACCAGGTAAGGTCAAAATCCTCCAAAATCTAACAAACTGGCCAAAAATCCCAGTGATAAATCCATGGGGGCTGTGACACCCGTCCTTGCAGCTAGAAAATGGGGCAGGAAGCTCCTCAGGCAAGGGGGAAAATAGAGAAATCTTTAATTAAAAAACAATTTGATGATCACACGAGAGCCCTTTATCTTGTGTGGGCTGATTCCTGTGGGAGCAAACTGAATTTGAGCTCCAGCATGAGGGAATCTCAAATTGGGCTTTTGACCACTTGTGTCTTTAGCCAGTTTTCCTTGCTGCCTGTATTTAGAACACCTGGGAAAACGTGATATACACAGATATTAATTTTTATGCTTTCAATCATATTAATCTATTTATTTTGATCTCACTGATCAAGAGCTGTTCCTTCCCCCCCAGGAATGATTTAATAAAATTTGCCTGTGGAGCCACAGAACCAGTTTTGAACTGAGGAGGGAAAAAAAAAAAAACCCAAACAACTCCGGGACGGCGGCGGAAAAATGCTCTGCAGGGACAGAGAAAGGAGGAAGTAAATAATGAAAAGAGGAGAAATTGGAAAGAATGAGGCAGCAGGCAAGGAGAGGATGTGGGAATCCCCGAGCACGATGCTTTGGGGGCCCCTGAGGATGCTTCCCAGAGCTCAGCTGCGTGCCGGGGCGTTATCCCGGCGTCCCGGCCAGCCTTTTTTCCAGGCAAGGAAATATTTAACTGCAGCGTCAGCGGGCAGGGCAGGCGGGTGCAGGAATGGAGAGAGGCAGGCAGCACCCTGTCCCTGCTGTCCCCCCAGGCCAGCCTCAGGGTGACCATCTCCAGCTCCTGCTGCGCCGCAGCCAGGAGGCCAAAAACTGCGCTTATTGCCCCTACAGCCGCTTCCCGGTGGGAGCTGCGCTGCTCACCACCGGTGGGGAGATCTTCTCGGGTAAGATGGGGATCTGAGACCCCCCTGCAGGGATTTTGAGGTGCCCCCAGTAAGTTTTGGGTCATGTATGAGGGTGTAGCGGGGTCATCCCGGGGTGTTGGTGTTGTGTGTCCTGCCCCGCTGCCTCTTGGCAAGTCGCCATCCCTGACCGAGCCAAAGATCACAACGGATGGGAAAGCGGGGCAAGCGGGGAAAATGGTTTTTATTTGTAAATTCCCTAAGAAGAAATGAGGTTTTGGGTGGCTGATAATGGGGTTGTCCCTGCAGGGTGCAATGTGGAGAACGCCTGCTACAACTTGGGGGTGTGCGCCGAGCGCACCGCCATCCAAAAAGCCATTTCCGAGGGGCACACCAGCTTCAAGGCCATGGCCATCGCCAGGTGAGGGTGCTCTGAGAGCTGGAATGGTGAGGGATGGCAGGGGGAACCAGCAGGAGAACCTCCGGTGCTCCTCAGGGACAGCTTCTTTTGCAGCAGCCTCATCTTTTGGGGAGGGAAATAAAGTTTTTTGCGTGGTGATTTTGGAGGAACTGGGGGGGTAAATCTGTTGTTGGTCTGTATTTATTGGGGCATGAAGGTGTTCTGTAGGTGTTCTCCCCTCCTCTGACCTCAGGGCTGAGCTTTGTGCCCTTCTCTTTTGGCAGTGACATGAGGGACCACTTCATCATGCCCTGTGGTGCCTGCAGACAAGTGATGAGAGAGGTGACAGCTCATGTGGGGCTCATTCCCTGACCCCAAACACCATCCCCTGACCCCAGGCATCTCCCCCTAAAACACCTGGAGGTACCAAGAAGGGTGGAACCCCCCATCCTCAGCCTCAGGGCTGGCTCCAGGCTCCTCAAATGGCATTATCTGCTGGGAAAGGGGTATTCCAACCCTGGGTGTTCAGTGGGAATCCATTAGCTTGCCCTCCCCAGGGTGTTTTATTTCTCCAGGTGCAGGGTTTTGCCCTTAAGTCTTTGCTCAGGCTCTGGCCAGCCTGGAAATGGTTTTTTTTCTGCAAAAACTGAGCTTTCCACAGATGCTGTCCTGCTCTCATCTCCCTCCTCCACAGGAATCCTAGCACCCACAGCCCATTTTTGGGTTTTTAATATTTAATGGGTTGTGGGGCTCTGCTTGAGGGTGAGATTCAGCAGGTTCAGATGCACTGGGGCTCATGCTGGTGGGGTAAAAAACACAGGGTCTGAGCCCAAAATATCCTCTGGGGGAGGGAATGCTGGTAAGCCAGTCCAAAATACATGCAAGAGAGGAGGATGCTCTCTGTGAACCTGGGAAAAAAAAGGGGTATATTAGTAATTTGGGGAAAAAATGCAGGTTCTTCTTCTTCTTCCTCATAAGGCTCTTCTTTCTCCTCCTTCAGTTTGGCACAGACTGGGATGTCTACCTGACCAAAGCAGATGGCACCTACATTGTCAAGAGGCTGGAGGAGCTGCTGCCGCTCTCCTTTGGCCCTGAGGACCTGAAGAAGGTCTGAGCAACGTGGCCACCACCAGCCTTTGCCCTTAGGCACAGAGGACAATGGTTTTTTCCCCAATTTCCTCAGCCTGTAAGCAACTTTTTGGGAACAACACAGTGGGAAATGTGTTTATACTGTTAAGTTGCCTGTTCCTCTGGCTCATCTTCTGATTCAGTGTTGATTTGCAGACTCCAGCTCCACCTTGCCCTGAGGAAATAGCAAAATCAATTAATAGAAATTCCCTGTTATTAGTAAAAAAAGGCACCCAGACGTCCCTGTAGGCAAGGGAGGACATGGGTTTCATGCACAGCTCAAACAGGCTTTGGTACAGAAACCAGTCCTGAATAATGTAAAATCATTGCTTGGGAAAGTGCTGGATCCTTCAGCTCTAAAGAGAAGCGAAAGCAAGAAGGAAAAGGTCCATCAGTGCCAGAAGTAATTAGTGAGCCAATCCAGATTAGGTGGATTGCTGGAACAGGATGGTTATCGCACTGAGCGTGTCCTTTGCTCGTTTCTACCCAGCTTGTTTTCCTTGCTTTTATTCTGTTTGGGGTGAAGAAGAGGACAAGGAGTTTTTGGGGACTTCTGGAGGGTTTTGTGCCTCCAGGGTAATGCCATTTGTTGATTGTACTACTGATTTACAATACAATGATGAATGAATTCATTACATTTCCCAGCCAGCGTTGGGTTGAGCATTTCTGCCATGCCCAAATGAAATAAAAGCAGTTCTGATTTATCTCCTGCAGTGGTGAAACACAGGGAGAGGGGTCCTGGGGCTGTCCTGCAGCCCAGGAAGGGCTGGGGAGTGCTGGATGTGCCCTGGGAACCTCATGAGGTTCAACAATGCCGAGTGCAGGGTGCTGTCAGGGCAGCCCCTAGTATCCATACAGGCTGGAGGATGGAGAAGACTCCTGCTGGGAAGCACTTGGAGATGCTGATGTGCCTCGGCTGTGGGGCTGATCCCACAGCATGGGAGGGAGGGATTCTGGCACAGGGTGCCCAGAGAAGCTGTGGCTGCCCCATCCCTGGCACTGTCCAAGGCCAGGTTTGGATGGGGCTGGGAGCAAGCTGGGATAGTGGGAGGTGTCCCTGCTCATGGCAGGGGTGGAACAAGATGGGCTTTGAGGTTCCCTCTAGCACAAACCAGTCTGTGATTCTGTGATTTGATGATTCCACACACTGGGCTGTGCTCTGGCTCTTCCCAGGGCAGTGCCGTGCTCCACGCCAAGGCACTCCCAGCTGTGTCCTCCATGCCCTGCATTGCACAAGGCTTCACCTTGGCTGCACCCTGCTCTGTGCCCTGCTCCATGACCCATTCCATGCCCTGCCTGATGCCCCACTCCATGTCCCCCCTTCCCTATCCAGCTCCATGCCTCACTCCATGTCCCATTCCATGCCCTGTTCAGTACCCCATTCCACGCCTGCTCCATGGCTTGCTCTATGCCCCATCCTGTGCCCTTCTCCGTGCCCCATTTCGTGTTCCATTCCCTGTCCCATCCCCTGCCCCTCTCCACGTCCCTCTCCATGTCCCATTCCCTGTCCTTCTCCATGTCCTTCTCCATGTCCCATTCCCTGCCCCTCTCCATGTCCTATTCCATATCCCATTCCCTGTCCCATTCCATATCCCATTCCCTGTCCCATTCCCTGTCCCATTCCGTGTCCCATTCCCTGTCCCATTCCGTGTCCTATTCCATATCCCATTCCCTGTCCCAGTCCCTGTCCCAGTCCCTGTCCCTGTCCCAGTCCCAGTCCCAGTCCCAGTCCCAGTCCCTGTCCCTCTCACGTGCGGGGGGCGTGGCCTCTCGGTCACGTGGGCGTGTTTATCGGCGTGCCCGCTCCCCATTGGCCCACTCTGGGCCCAGCCCCTCGCGCAGACGCGGCGGCCATGGCGGTGCGGCTGCTGCTGGCTCGGGCCCTGCGGCTCTTCCCGCGGTGCCGCCCGCCCTGCGCTCCCCGCGTCCCCCGCCCCAGTCCCGGCCCCGGTCCCGGCCCCAGCCGCGACCCCGGCCCCGCGCCCGCCGCGCCATGGCGGCCCTGGCTGGCCTGGCTGCCGGCCGCCCGCCGCCTCTTCCTGCGGGGCCCGGCGGGCGGGCTGGCGGCCGTTGCGCGGCGGGGCCGCGGCGGCGGTGTCTGCCTGGCGCTGGCCATGGCGCTGGGCTTGGTGGAGCCGCGGCTGGAGGAGCAGCGCCGGGCTGAGGCGGCGTGTCGCCACATCCAGGTGGGAAGCGGCCCGGGGATCCCGCTGGGCAGCGCCTCGCTCCGTGAGGGGAAGGGGGGGGGCTTGCTGGGGGGGAGACCTTCACCCCCACCAAGAAGGGCACGGGGGTCGTAGCCCTCCGGACATTCTTCATGAAGGAGAGGGTGGTCCTTGATGTGTGGAGCCTCTTTAACCGCCCCATGAACGCCACAGAGTGTCAGTGCTGTGGGGAGCCATTTAAACACGCTCCCCTATGAAGGGAAGGGGGTCCTTGTTTTGGGGAGTCCCTCAGATACCCCCCATTAACAGCACTGGGGGGATCATTGCTCTAGAGAAGCCTTTAGCCATCAGCCACAAAGGGGAGGGGGCTTGTGAGGAGCCCCTCAGAGGGGACGGGGAGGTCACTGCTGTGGGGAGCCCCCCCAGACACCCCTGGTGAAGGGGAGAGCCTTGTTTTATGGATCCCCTCATGAAGGGAAGGGATCGCTACTGTGGGGAGCCCCCAGACACCTCCTCATCTCTCCCCAAGGAAAGTGGGGGGTGCTGCCATGAGCAGCCCTCAGGCACCTCTTTCTCCCCAGAAATAGGGTTCTGGGGAAACCTCGCTCTCAGCAGCCTCTCATCACCCTAAAGCAGATACTTTCAAAAGCAGGGGACCCTCACTCCCTGTTTCCCCACAGAGGGATGCGGTCAGGGCCCTGGTGTCATGTCCCAGGCCACTGATGTTGATCCCCAGGTCCATCCCCTCTGCCTGAGGCAGACAAGGGACCCTGTGGTGCTGGGCCAGGCCGTGATGGATGGTGCTGGTCATGCTTCCTGGGTAAAAATAGACCTTTGGTGCTCTGAGCCAGCTGTCACCTGCTCCACCAACCAGCAGACACATTCCCTGAAGTTTCTCAGGGTACTTTCTCTCCTCTGTCCTCGCTGGGTTGTTCCATTTGCTGTCCCTGGCTCTGTGTCCAATGACACATCCCTAAAAAGTGTCACCAGTGCTTTGGGCTGCAGAGGCCACTCATTTGTATCAGTCCAGGTGACAGCTGGGGCACCACCAGACCTGTAGGATCATAAAGTGTGATGAAACTCCAGAGCAGCCTCCTGAGTGTTATTTTCCCACATCTCTTGATTTCCTTCCCCCAGCTCCCTCCTATCATGGATGCACTCTTCCTCAAATTAACCAGCCCTCTCAGTTGGCTGCCACAAAAAGGCAATTGTTTTTCCTGTTGCTGCTTTTAATTGGATTTTCTTTTAAATGCTGTTTACCTGGTTTATATATGGAGAGGTTGAAAAGTGTAATAATGCATCTTGTCTTCAGAAGTGTTCAGTTAAACTTTTCTTTACACAACCGTAGAATCATGGAATGGCTTGGGCTAGTAGGGACTTTGAGGCCCCTCTCTTTCCACCCCTGCCGTGGGCAGGGACACCTTCCACTATCTCAGGTTGCTCCAAGCCCTGTCCAACCTGGCCTTGGGACACTTCCAGGGATCCAGGGGCAGCCACAGCTTCTTTGGACAAAATATATTTATATTCTAGATTGGCAAATGACTCCCCCTCCTGGTTCCTCTTCTTTCCTTGCAAAAGGCACCTTTAGAAAAGACTGGTTTAGGGGTAAATCGTATCTGACAAAAATATATGGCCTGCAGATGATCTTTCATGTGGTTACAGTGATTTGAGCCCCGTGGTTAGAGTCTGATTGAGACTTTCAGGTTGGACCAACCCACCAGGATGTGCAATACCACTGAAACACCAGGTTCTCCTTCCCTGGGAGGTGTGGGATAACTGAGCGGGTTTTTCTCTTCATATTCCTTTCAGACCGTGTTTGTTGGGAAGAACAAGCCGCAGAAAGATCCCCTGAGCTCCTTCCGCTGGCAGGGCTTCAAGCTGGAGGAATATCTCATCGGCCAACCCCTCGGGAAGGGCTGCAGTGCTGCTGTGTACGAAGCAGCTATTCCCTTCTGTCCCGCTCCTCGGGATCGTGTGGAGAGCAGCCAGCTCCCAGCCGTGCAGCAGGAGCGTGGCTCAGCTTCCCAGGGGGCTGAAGAGGAGCCTGTAGTGAAGCACCAGCCAAAAGGGGCTTTTCCCTTAGCTATCAAAATGATGTGGAACATTTCGGTAAGGAGTCTCCGTGTCTGCCGCCGGGGAATTCTGGCTGGAATGTTTAATGCTGAAGTGTTGAAAGCGCTAATTATGGAGCGCAGGATGATGTGTCACAACAAAGCTATGGGTAGGTGACACTGGAGTGTTAGTGAGGAGTCCCAGAGTGAGATAATTAGCATTCATCATCCTCTGGAATCAGCACTGAGAGCTGCTGCTGGAGCTGTTGGGTATGGAGGTGATGTTTTGGGAAGAAAAGGTTTTTCTGAGGCTGATTCTATTAGAAAGGTCTGAGAAGGGGAAAGCCACTGCTTTCCCTTGCCAGTGATTTAGGAATTGGTGTCTTGTCAGGTGGGTTTTCTTCCTGAAGAGTCGGTGATCTCAGGGTGCACAGTAACCTGCCTGCTGTGTCCCCTTGCCATGAGGTGGCTTTCCAAGATCTGCTCCAGTGTTTCCCAGCCCGGGTAACTGAGGATCCAGTTCCTCAGTGTGGCTCTTCCATGTTTTAAAAAGTCCACGTGGCTTTCCCCATGTGACAAGTATTTCAAGAGAATCTTCCAAAATGCCAACATCTGCAATCCCTTGGACTCCAGAAGTACCCTGGCATTTAGCTGTGGGCTCTTCCACTTGGGTTTGGAAGTTGAAACTGAGTGCTGAGGTGTAGTTTGGATTGCTTACGGTCAAGGATGCATTTGAAGTGACAAATAGATTTCTTTCTGCAAATAAAGGCCTTGCAGCTTCCCTAGGTGAACTCTTTAAGTAGTTAATTGCCTTCCCTGATTTTTCAAGAGAGGGAAGTCCTGGAATCTGGTGTCAGTCCATCCAGCTCCAGACGCAGTGCCAGCATCAGGATTGTCTGCTTTCAGCTTGTGTTGTGGCCAGATGATTTCGGAGCTGAAACCAACGTGGGGTGTGGTTATTGTTGCAGGCTGGTTCCTCAAGTGAGGCCATCCTCAATGCCATGGGCCGAGAGCTCGTCCCAGCCACAGGCGCTGCCTTGTCCGGGGAGTACGGGGCCATCTCTGGCCGCAGGTACGGAGGTGGCAAGGTGCTCATTTTACCCCTTGATTAATTTTTGCAGCAATTAGGGCTTTCTAGAATAGCTGCTGAAAGCAGGTAAAGCTGGGGATTGTTAAATTCTTTGGCGTGCAACAAATTGCATTGCTAAACTGTGTGGTTCAGAGGGGTTTGGAAGGGTGCACCAATAATTTGGGAGCGTTTGAGGTCCCACAAGGGTGTGGTGGGTGTCTGTGGCTGTTTTAGCTTCCCTGTGTTGAAAAGTGTTGGCATTTGCTGAGGTAAAGGCTGGAGGAGCCACAGGTTAAAGACCGTTTAAATTTGTATTGTGATGCTTTATAATTGCACCAATGCAATTGGTAACAATTTGAGTGCATTAAACATCAAATGATTTCACTAATACAATTTGACTGTGAGGTTTGAGAGCTGGTTTGGTGTAAAATGGGTGCTGGACAGGGAGCTTGAAACTGTTTTAGTGCAAAAAAACTGGTGAGAAGGAAAATGGAAATTACTCAGTTCCTACTCTTTGACCTGAGCAAACAGCATGAAGGTGAAAAATTTCATGGAAACTTCTAAATTACCTCAAGTTAGCTATCTTTTTGTTCCATTTGAAACAATGGAGTCCACAGGCCAGATTGTCTGATTTAAATTTCAAATCCATCCCGGCTGCCAATACAAATGCATAATGAATGCTGTGCCCGTGGCTGGCTGGGAATGCAGTAGAGCAGCCAAAGGGATATTTGACATTCAGGGGATGAGAAATCTGTCTTGCAGACAAATAGGTAACCTGCTTTTCAGGGCAGGGAGAACTTCCTGCCTGTGCCTTGAAATAGAGGGTCTAAATTGATACTCCCAGCGTGAAGTTGACCTTTATTATATGTCTAACAAAGTAATTGCATTTGGGTGTTATTCTCTAGAGCAGCTGTAGCTCTTTTTGAATGGAGAAGCAGCCTGTGCCTGGCTCTGCCTTTGTTAGCAGCATGGAAGGGTTAGTGGGGCTTGAGTAAAATGAAAGCTGAATGTTTTGTGTGAGGGTTTTTATCAGAGCTTTGTTTGTAGTGCAGGTAAAGCACCTTATTTCCTGTTTGGCCATTGTGAATAGGGAAATCCAGTTACAGCAGAGCCCCTGGGAGGTCTTGGTCGGCTCAGTTTGCTCTGGGAGGCACCAGGCTGGATTCTGAGCTCTGGAGAAGGTGCTGGAAGACACCCATTGCTGCTGTGGGTGCTCTGCATCCACCTGGGAAATGCTGGGCTGAGATGCTGGTTGGGAAATGGGCCATGAAACCGCTGCCCATGCTCTTGCTCAGTGAATGGATTCCAGGATGTGTCTGTTTATTTAACGTGCAGTCCTGTAATTCACCCTGTGCAGCTTTAATCTCCCTCTGATGAGGCTTCCAGTGCAGAACAAACGTGTTTGCTCACTGCTGGGGAACCCTTTGGTGTGGAGGACAGGCCATAATAATGAAAAATAATTCCAGCAATAACAGCAACGTGCCAGTGATCCACCAGAACCAGCTGAGGGATTGGTGCAATCTGTGGTGTCTTTCCTCTGCACAGAAAACCTGTCCTTGGGAGGAAGAAGCTGCAGCCTCACCCGAATATAATCCAGGTGATCCGAGCGTTCACATCCTCCGTCCCTTTGCTGCCTGGAGCCTTTGCTGACTATCCTGATGTCCTCCCTTTGAGCCTGAACCCCAGAGGGATCGGGCACAGCCGCACCCTCTTCTTGGTGATGAAGAAGTAGGTGGAGAGAAGCTGGTTAACGTGACTTGGGTACTCTGTCCCCGCAAAGCTTGGCTCTGGGCTGCTGCCAAAGAGCAGAGTATGCTCTTGGAAACGCCTCTCAGGACCTGTTCCAAGTCCTTGAGGTTCTGACTGTGCTTCCACAATGAAGACAAACCGTTCTTTTTAATAATTACCCCAAATTAAAGTGAGAAATGTGGAGTTTGTCCCCATTTGTCTGCCCTTCTGAGCCTGAACTTCACCCGTAGTCTGAGCACAGTGCTAGAGATGGAGTAGAATCTGTAATGAGATGAGCCAACACTGAGGTTGAACTGCCAGTGATAAGCCTCCAGGATAATTCCTGTTTTTTTTTTTCCCTTGTTCTGCCTAGTTACCCCTGCACGCTGCGCCAGTATCTGCAGGAGAACACTCCGGATGTTCACCTCTCCACAGTGATGATTCTGCAGCTCTTGGAAGGCGTGGACCACCTTGTTCGACATGGAATAGCACACAGAGACCTCAAGTCTGACAACATCCTGGTTGAATTTGATTCTGGTACGTAGATCCCTGAGGGTAAATGCCAGTTAATTCACAGAAGTGTTTCGGTCATGTTGGTATTTGGGGAAATCCCACCCAGCTGTGTGTTTGGGGAAAAGAAGCATCAAACCTTTTGAATAATCTCAGGTTTAGTTTTTGGCTTAGTGTTTGCTGTCACTGCAGCAAGTCATTGATCCTGTCTGTGCCTGAGGTTTTGGATCATTAACATGGAAACAGTGTATTGCTGAGGTGATGGATTGCATGAGCACAGCCAGCATTGACTGGAGCATCCTGGAACAGCACATTTGGAATGCTGCAGGGGCCTTTGCTTCAGGCTCTTGGTTCTGTCATCTTTCCCAAGCCAGAGAGTACAGGGAGCCTCTTAAATTCCCACCCCATGGCCAGATTAACAGTGCTGCACCCTGGGATGATGAAACATGAGTTGGGAGGGAGGGGATGCAGCATTTTCATCGATGTGTTCTCCTGTCAGCCCCTAACAGCAGTTTTAATTACCTGAGCTCTTTTTTGGTGTGATTGAGAGTCAAATCAGCAGGAAGCAATAGGAGGCAGGCAGGTTTGTGTAATTAGGAGTGGAAGAATTTGGTTGAAGAGTATCAGGGAGAGAGAGACAGGGAGAGAGAGACAGAGAGACCACTGGAATCCACCCTGCCTTCCTGGAGACTGACCCAAGAGGTGGGCAGCACAGAGGATTCTGTGTTCCTGGGGCTCAGGATTTATAATCATAAAATCATGGAATGATTTTGGAAGGGATCTTGAAGCTCTTCTCATTCCAACACCCTGGACAGGGACACCTCCCACTAAACCAGGTCACTCTACTGAACATCTTCACCCACAATCTTGGTGAGGGGATCGAATGCCCCCCGAGTCGGTTTGCAGAGGACACCAAGCTGGCTGTTGATGTGATGTGTTTGGTGCTGCCAGATCCTCACAAACTGAACGCTGTTGTTCACAGCTGGCTGCCCCTGGCTGGTCATCACTGACTTTGGCTGCTGTTTGGCAGATGAGAGCATTGGCCTGAGGCTGCCCTTCACCAGCTCCTACGTGGATCGGGGTGGCAATGGCTGCCTTATGGCACCTGAGGTAAATCCCTCTGCAGCACTGCTTTCTGGGGCTGGTTTTCTGCTTGTCCACCTGTCAGGACTAGAAGTTTTGGTGGTGTGGAAGGTGTGTGTCTCACCTTGGGTTAGGCTTGGTGAAACATCTGTGCTGAACTATGTCAGATAGACACCTTGAGCTCTAACAGGTGAAACATAATCAGTTGATGTTAAGAGGCAGAATCAGCCTTTCCCCCCCAACAAATTTACTCTTTATTCAGGCCCCTTTCCATGTAGCTATTAAGAATTTAATGCAGCAGTGCTTGTGTTGCAACAGTAGAATTTGGCTGAAGTTCAGGGCGGTTGTGAAATTATTTACAGTTCCATTTTATTTCTCTGATGATAAGCCACATAAAAACCAAGACACCCTTGGTGGTGTCTGCTGGACCTGGAGCACCTTGCCATGGTGTTGGTTGTTCACCTACAGGTCTCCTGTCTCTGTGATTCCAGCAGGAGATAGCCCTTGGGACTCTGGGAATGCTGGTCATGGGCAGCAGCTAAAGCCTCGGTGCAATGTTCAGACTCCTCCCAGCATCCCAGTGGGCTGAGCAGTGCCAGGGGCTTAGAGCATGCCAGTAGGGAATATTTACACCTCAGATTCAGAATAAACCCACCTTTGGACTCAGTGTCTAAGTTTATTAGAGGGAAAATGCTAGTTTGAGCATTAGAAATGGAATTTCAGCACAGAGGCTGCACTCGAGCTGTTTATTTGAGTAGCCCCCTCTCTGTGGCAGGTGATCACAGCATCACCTGGTCCAGGCACAGTGATCAACTACAGTAAAGCTGATGCCTGGGCTGTTGGAGCGATTGCCTACGAAATCCTGGGCCTGGCCAATCCTTTCTATGGCCATGGGGACTCGACTCTGGAAAGCAGAAGTTACCAGGAGGACCAGCTGCCAAGCCTGCCCGACCATGTGCCCCTCGAGGTGAAGCAGGTGGTAAAGATGCTGCTTCAGAGAGATCCCAACAAGGTAAGAAGCTGTTGCCTTCAAGATAACTTCTTTGGGAATATCTCTGGTGGATCACTTTGCCTTGGAGCAGGTACAGGGGTTAATCCAGATCTCACTGCAGGATCAAAGGACAACATAAGGATCAAAGCTAAAAATGTCTTTGCTGAGTGGTGCTGAATCATTTCAGGGATTTCAGGTGATGTTTGTGTCGGGACCAGACCTCACATTGGAGGGTTACACACAACATTATATATATATATATATACAATAACAGTCTCAAAGAGCTTTCTAATTCACAGGGTGGTGCCTTAGGGGGGGCCCAGGGAGTTTTGGAGGTGCCAGTGCTCCGTGCTGGTGATGTGGCTGAGTGCAGTAGGATCAGCTAATCTCCCTTCCCCTTTTGCAGAGGCTGTCTGCGAGAGTGGCTGCGAATGTGCTGCACCTGAGCCTCTGGGGTGACAGTGTTGTAGCATCCAGGAGCCTGAAACCTGACCAGATGATTGCCTGGCTGCTCTGCCAGTCTGCAGCCACCCTGCTCACCAACAGGCTGGCAGAGACCAGCCAGGTAGAAACCAAAATGAAGATGTGCTTCTTGGCAAACCTCGAATTTGAAGACCTCTGGGCAGCAATATTCCTGTTGCTGGCTTGGAGAAGCCACTCTGGGTGAAGGAACCCCCTGGAACACGAGCATCCCACATAAATGGCACTTTGTAAAGGCACATAGGAACCTGTCCTTTCTGTCTGTCTGGAATCCTGTAGTGCTTTAGGGAACAAGCTGCAGGCCTGTGTTTAGGAGCTTGAGTTTCTCTCAAGCAAGTGTTAACCACGCTGCTTTTGTGTCCCTGCTAGAGGAGATGCCCTTGCTTCCTCACCCTCTGAGGGGAGGGTGTGTGGACTTTGCAGGTGTCCAGAGGTGCGTGGTTGGTTTTGCTCCCATTTGGGAATTCATTGACTCGTGAGTTGTGTGTTGAGTGGAGCAGATTCCTTTCAGAGGGGTGGCTGGGAGGAGGCAGCGTCTGGCTGCATTTTGCATAGGAACATCACAGTTTAAACAGCACACAGAAATCCAAGCTGGCAAAGGGACCTGCAGTCTCTGTTCTTGGGGTAACCAGGCTGGTTTGAAACTCATTTTCTTCTGAGCTGTGAAGTGACAGCCTGAAAACTTCCTGATGAGGTGCTGCCTGGTAACGTGAGCGTCAGCAGCACTAAAAACCTCGCAGTTGTACGCAGGAGAGTGGAAGCACATCATCCTCAAAACCCGCTTATCGTTGTTCTTAACTCGTGTAGCTCTGTGGTGGCAGCTGCCCCAGGCTCCAAGGCTGAGTCAGACTCTCCAGTTAGGGATAAATCTCCAAACAAAGTGAAGTTGGGCAGCAGCCCCTGCTTAAAGAGCTTAGTGTGATGCTCTGCTCTTTTACCTGCCTGTGTTTCCTTCAGTGAAATAATATCCTTTGGTGGGGAGGACGGGAGAAATCAATCTTTTAAGTAACAACAGCCATGGTTATGAAACAGCATTGAATTTCATGGCTATAATTGTGTTTAGAGGAACTTGGGGGCAAAGTTATTTATGCTTGTCGCACAATAAATTAAAGATTAAGCTCTGTGGCTGTGTGGGTTCTCTCAATCCAATTTGGGCTGTGGAGCATTGGTTCTGGGGTGTCTTAAATGAGAATTCAGCTCTTCTCAGTGCTAACTGTGCAAAATGGTGTTTGACTCCAAGTGGAATTTCCTGAAGAGGAACAGACCTTGCCTTGGGGATGTGTTTTGTACTCTCCTGCATGGTAAACTGCTCCTGCACTTTCCAGTTGGATGACAATGGCTGATACCCCTGATCATCACAGGATAACCTGCACTCAGGGTCCTGCACATTATTCTGGTGCAGCAAAGAGCCTGGGGAACTGGGGGAAATGAGCTCTTGGGGGGGAAAAGCTGCAAAAAAAGACCTTTGTAACATTGATCTGACCCAGCCAAAGCGTGTGCTGCTGTTTCTTCCATTGCTGAGCTCTTGCAGTGTGTTTCTGCTGCCTTTGCTTTGTGTGTGCTTGGGTCTGGCAGTGTCCATGCCCTGGACACTCTGGAGCCTTTTGAGGAGTAAATGCTGTTGCTGTGTGGTGGATCTCTAATCTGAGCTCTCTTTCTGCCATGAATACCATTCCCATGCCTTTCATTTTTGCTCCTGGGTCCAGTCTCTATACCAGCAGGGATCAGAATTAGGGGCTGGAGCCATCCAGTGTGTTTGTATTTGCCCAACCAGGGTTTTATCTGTGCTGATGAACTCCACTGGTTGGAAACTTGCTTCCCCTGGTTTCAATTCCGTCCTCAAAAATGGCCTGAAATGCTTGTCCTGCAGCTTGTCCCTCTGGTCCTTAAATCCCTCTTAATGCTTCCCTTGTGCTTGCATTTTGTTGTCCCCACCATGGTTCTGCTGAGGTCAGACTTCCCTTTTGTTTTCTCTCCCTTCTACCTTCCGCCAACGAGACGTTTTTATGATTCTTCAGCATTTTGGGTGCTTCTGTGGAGTGCAGGTTAAAAGTACAGGCTGTTAATGCAACAAAGGCTGCCGTGCTGTCTGTCTGCAAATGCCCAGGGTGAGCGAACTGGGACATCTCCCAGCACATCCCTCCCTCCCTGTCCCGCTAATCCCTGCGCAGGCTCTTGCCCCTCACTGCCGTGTTTGTTCCCAGGACTGTGGCATTGGGAAAGGGGGTGGCTGGGCTGGATTTCTGCCCTTCCCCAGGCAGTGGAGTGTCCGGTGCACTTTGATCCCTGGAGGGAGGCTTGGCAGAGGCAGCCGGTGCTCTGCCCGAGCTGGGAACGGGCTCTGCAGCAGCCCTTGCTGCCTTTCCAGGGTGGGAGTGTGCAGGTCAGGATGAGGCTTCTGCTCTGGGCTGCCTGCAGCCGGCTGCTGCCCCGGGGAGCTGGGCTCTGCTGTCCCAAACCAGCTGTGACCGCTATGGTGACCGCCTCACACCACAGCCTGCGGCCCCCGGCCCTTCTTGCCACCTCCAGCTCCGCAGCCAGTGCACCTGCAGGCTTCCTCCAGGCCCTGGTCCCACGGAGCAGAGCCCCCAGCTGCTGGAGCTCCCAGTTCAACGTGCCCCCCAGTGCCCTGCTCGTGGCCAGGCCCGTGGGGGTCTGCTCCATGATGAGGCTTCCCCTGCAGGAGTCAGCAGAGGGGCTGGACGTGGCGTTTGTCGGTGTTCCGCTGGACACGGGCACGTCCAACCGGCCGGGAGCCAGGTAAGTGCCAGCCAGGGGAGCTGCTGCTTCCCTCTGGCCATGGGGGCACGGCTCTCCTGCGGTGAGAGGAGCGCTGGGAGCGATGCCAGCCGTGCCATCGCCCAGGTTCGGCCCGCGCCAGATCCGTGCCGAGTCCGCCATGGTGCGCAGGTACAACGGCAGCACCGGCGCGGCACCGTTCGACTCCCTGCGGGTGGCTGACATCGGGGACGTGAACGTGAACCTCTACAACCTGCCCGACAGCTGCCGCCTCATCCGCGAGTCCTACCAGGAGATCGTGGCCTCGGGCTGCGTGCCCCTCACCTTGGGTAAGGAGCCCTGCTCTCCCTGTCCTGCCACTGCGTCCTGCCTCTGTCAAACTCCGTCATTCAAGGCAGGCTTGGCAGAAGGGGAGCGATGAATCCATCGCCTGCCTGGGCTGTTGTGCTGTGTCGGGGGTAAACTCACAGGCTCTCTGCACTCAGAGTGTTCTGTGATGCCTCTTCCTTTGGGTCAAAAATGAGGAGGATGGCTCAGTGTGTAAATACAACCAGTGGCGTGGTTTTGGTGTCCTGTTGAGCAGGTTTTGTCCTTTGTGTCCCTCCAGCTGAGCGAGCAGCAGGCTTTGCACGGAGCCTGATCTGGGTGCACGTTCAAGTTCACAGCTATTACTGCTTGGCATGGCTGAAGGCAGTGAGTGTGCGGATAACGAGGGGCAAGTCACCAGTTACAGCATCCTCAGGAGCTGATCAAATGTCTATTTATAAGCCCAGTCAAGGGCTCTGCTCCACAGACAGTCCCTGCTGGCAGTCCTGCATATCTGGTCCTCTCTAGAAGGAAAACCAGAAGAGAGGACTCAGGAGAAGTGAGAGGAAGCAACCCGCACCTGGGAGCATTAGTTTTCCTTTGGCAACAAAGCCCTGCATAAATAAGTGCAGGATAAATGCAAAGAAGGAGAAAATTACTTAGGAATGAAAGTAATGAGTGCTGAGCAGCTCTCATAGTGTGTTCCCCCTCTTCCCTGTGTCCTCTTGCAGGTGGAGATCACACCATAACATATCCAATCCTGCAGGCCCTGGCGGCAAAGTGAGTTTCTAATCTGGAGATGGAGAGAAAGGACCTGGCAAAGAGCCTCAGGAAGGCTCCTGGTTTGCTGTCCCTGCTGTTGGCAGGGCCACCATGCATGGGACAGGACTGATGTGTCCACCTTGTCTGGAGCAGGCACGGTCCCCTGGGGCTGGTGCACGTGGATGCCCACACGGACACCGGAGACGCGGCTCTGGGGGAGCGCATCTACCACGGGAGCCCGTTCCGGCGCTGCGTGGAGGAAGGGCTGCTGGACCGCGGCCGCGTGGTGCAGATCGGCATCCGAGGCTCTTCCTACGACCCCGACCCCCACAAGTACAGCCGGGAACAGGTAAACTGATCCACACCCAGCGCTGGGGGCTCTCCCTGCTGTAAATACCACATCAGTGCTTGGCTTCAGGAGGGAAATAAATGCATTTGTGGCCTCTCGTTCCATGCCAGTGGATTGTTTGCAGGACAAGCACTTCCCAGCTCACTGAGTGATGAGTTAAAGTGTGTGTGTGGGGAGTGGAAGGTGTTTCCAGGTGCACTTCTGCAGCAATGAGGACTGTTCCTGGTAGATATTCCCCAGCAGGACAGGGGATGCTCCTCATCTCCCCCCTTTTCCCTAAGCAGGTGCCTGTGTGTCTGTGTTCCCACAGGGTTTCCGGGTGGTCCCGGTTGAGGAGTGCTGGATGAAGTCCCTGGAGCCTCTGATGAGGGAGGTGAGGGCACAGATGGGGGACAAGCCCATGTACATCAGCTTCGATATCGATGGGCTGGACCCCGCGTACGCCCCGGGCACCGGCACCCCGGAGATAGCCGGGCTCACACCTGCGCAGGTGAGGGGGACACCATTGCCCTTCCCATGGGAAAGGGATGTTTTGCACCCTTTAAAGGAGGTTGTTTCACCAGCACAGCAAAGTGGAAGTTTAGAGAGGCCAGGAAGTGTTTCCTCATGGCAATGAGGAAGGGAAATGTGGGACTGATATGCTTTGGTCTGTAGAGGTTGGGTTTCCTTACTGGAATATGGGGAAAGCAGAGCCTGGGGTGGTCTGCTAGGTCAGATGTGTTTCTTGATCCCAAATCCATTTTTTCCCCCTAGGCTTTGGAGATTATTCGTGGCTGCAAAGGCCTGAACATAGTGGGGTGTGACCTCGTAGAAGTGGCACCAATGTATGATGTCTCTGGTGAGTCTGAAGATGCCTTAGGGCAAGAGAAGTGCCTGGCACAGGCTGGGGGTGAAAGCCAATGGATATACAGATTTTTTTCTTGTTTTTTGTCTTGTTTTTTTAGGCAATACAGCCCTCCTGGGGGCAAACCTACTGTTTGAGATGCTGTGTGTCCTCCCAGGAGTGAAGACGCTGTGAGGGCAATTCCCACCTGCCCTGGGACAATGCTACTCCGTGTCCTCAGCCAGGCTTTCCATGTCCCCTTCCTTCAGCCAGCATGGGCTTTGCACCATGAAATAAATGCCATTTACCACTAGAAAAGGTACTTTTAGGCTGGGAAAATGTAGGGAACAGGCTAGACACCCCATTTAAACTGGGGTCTGGAGCTTTGGAGTTGGCCTAGGAAAGGGACAGATGAGGTTAATGCCATTTTGCCTCTGGAATGATCACTCAGCTCACAGGGCTCCTGGGCAAACTGTCACTGATAAAAGGTTTGTCCCATTAGGATGTCACAGCAGGACAATGAATGTAGAAGAAGGGAGGACATGATGGGTTAGGGTTAGGGTTAACCCTAACCCTCAGCCTCCTGCTGAGTAGGGAGATATTTGACTGGATTTCCTGCTGGTGGAATAATCAGAAGTTTCCTATGGAAGGAACAGTTTAATGCTCCTGAAATTTCTGAGAGGACATGGAGGTGAGGTTAGTTTGTACATGGAGACACGGAGCCACCTCATCACACATTAAAATAGTTTATTTTGGTTGCGAACCTGTAATTGTCTTAAATCAAAATGACATCAGTGCCTGTTCACAAATACAAAAACAAAACCAAACCAAAACAAAAACCCCCAAAAATAAAAAAGACAAGTTTGCCAAATAAGTTAATTCCCCCCCCTCCCAGTATCAAAAGTGCAAAATAGGTACCTAGTTCTCAGTCCTACTTGTCAGGCTGCGCTCGTGTCCTGGCTCCTGTGGGTGAAGGGCAGAGGCAGGGACAGGGAGGAGTTTGGGAACAACCTCCACTCTGGGGCTTTGCCTCAGCTCCGAGCACTGTGCCATCACTCAGATCTCACTAGGAAAGTGCACTAGGTCCCAATCTCCTCAATCTTTGGATTAGGAATCACCACGTGTGGAACAGAATCGCGAGTGTTCAGAAAACGACGGGGGTGACGGCTCACGGCTGCTGGGAGAGGGCAGATCCCGGGATAAGCAGCTCTGACCTTGGTCTCGAGACAGCAAACACCCAGAGTGCCACGCTGGCACTGCAGCCAGATAAACCAAGGGGCAGAGAAGCTTGGCTTTTGTTTCAACCCAGGCAAAAGTTTCCATTAAAATCCAGGAGCTGTGCTCCTGTCCAGCCGCAGCCGGCACAGGTGGGATTGATGGAAGCACTCCCTCAGCTCAACCCTGGCTGAAAGGGGAGGTTACCTGTGCTGAAAAGAAAATAAACCCAAGGATTCTGGCAGCGTGCAACACACACAATGGATGTGAAGGCCATAAAGCCTTCTCCCCTTCCTCAGGGTTGGGCTGAATTGCCTCACTGTAGCATAACTAGGCACTTTTTTTTCATGAGTTGAGGGTTTTCTCCTTGTTTCTGATCAGCTGAAGAGACAGCAGAGATCCAGAGAGCATTCTTCCTCTCCTGCAAATGTTTAAGACATTATGTGGAGCCTTTTGCTGGGCTAAAACCTATTCCAGCCACATCCTGCATGGCAAGCTGTGGGAAAAGTGCAGGAGTGCTGTGGTGATTGCTTCAGCCAGGTGGAAATCAAATCTAGAAAAGATCAGGCTGATGTTTCACTCTATCTCTGCTCTCTGTCAGCATTACCTGTGCATGCTCACAGGAGCTTCACAGGAGCTCCTGGGCAGGGAGAAAACCTCACCTTCCTTCCTTCCCTCTATTTTGGTGCCTCATTCTGCAGCCCAGAGGTTGATTAACCTCACGTGGGGATTGTTTGTGGCATCGCAGCCTTTATTTGAAGCACGTTTTACAGGGGATCTGAGGTACCTGTGGGGGTTGGAGCGTGCCAGTCTGCTCCCAGGATGGGGAAATGCCATCAGGCAAGGCTTTGGGAGCAATTAGGGCATGTAGGGAGTGCAATGACTGGAGCATTCCCAGCTTCTGTGCGGGATCAGCAGCTAGCTCAGGGCTTGGCAGCTATTCCTACAGACTGGCTGCTCTGCTAAGATGGTAACTAAGGTGGCAAGGGCTGAGTCTGGAATGAACAGCACGTGTTCACCGAGTGCTCTGTGTTCCAAGCCCTGTGGCAAAGGCCACTGGCTCTCATCCCTGTGCTTTGGCAGTGCCTGATGGTGCCACAGGGCTCCAGATCCACGGAAGGAGGAGGCCTGGGTGCCACTGTCAGCCCTGGAGCAGTGAAAACAAAGAACAAACCGCACAGGATTTCAGTCCTGGCCACAAGGAGAAGCCCTGCTGCCTCACTCAGTCACTTGAGGAGTGTTAAGCAGCCAGGAAGCTGCTGCTTGTCCTCCCTGTGCCTTTCCCAGGGCCACCCTTTCCCTGTGGTGTTGGAAGCAGCTGTTGGGGCACTGCTACAGCAAAGCATTGTCCAAACGCATGGCTGTGCATCTGCTCTAACCTCCCACACCCCCACCACTTCCAAAAGAAATACCCCAGCAAACAAACACAAAGCCACGGGAGCAGCCTGAGTGTGGAGAAGTGGAGGTTTGGGGCAAGAAGGAAACAGGTGAGAGGCTGAAACCCAACATCTCAACCCCTGACTAAACCAAAGGAGCTTCACACGCACGCAACGCTCTGATGATACAGCACTTCTGGGGCAACATTTCAAGAATACAATCGTTGGAGGATGAGGTTCCTCGATACAAAGGAAGGTTGGTTGGTTTGTACTACAGCTGGAAAGGTGTTTGCAAGGAGCCCAGGTGGCTCCCTGGCAGCTACGTAGAGGTTTTTTACACATCTACTGGCTCATAGCAGCTCACGCCTACAATCTGAGGACGCAGGTAAAGTTATGGCTCTAGGATACATCGTCTAAAATCGACAGAAGCAGAAAAGGCATCTGAAAAATCAACGTGACATTTAAATGGCTCAACACTTTGACAGTATTTTACGGCTGTGCCCTTTCCCTCCCTGTTACGGTTCAGCTGGTGAAGCTGCAGGTGGAACCATGACATGAGGAGCATGAAACATGCAGATCGCCCACGAGCCCGCACCACAGGGGAATCCCAGCTAATTTTTGCTAGGAAGGAGATGCTCCTGACCAGATTCTGCATCACTTACCATGGGGAAAGCCGAGAGAGTACGACTGCCTGGTGGGAGGAGGCCTTTCAGAAGGGCAGGGCCTGGAGGGGTCTGCAGGGTCTTGCCAGAGTTACACCATGCACCATGGGCTAAGCACACGGGGACGGGGAGGGAGAACCGCGATCTGGCCCGCGCCACCGGCCGCGGCTGGCGCGGACCCAGGGAAGTCACGGATTTCTTCAACCGAGGTAAAACAAGAGGTGGGACGGGGGTGACTGGACAAGAGAGGCAAAACAGATTTCTTGGCTCTTCGGTTGTACGGCGTCCAAACGCACGGCGGGGCGTGGGGGGAACAGGGGTGCGCTTGGCTGCGCTCCCGGGCTCCGGATGCGGGAGGTGTGTTCTGGTTGCCGGCCCCAGGAGAGTTCATCTAAAACCTAAGGTCCATTCATCATCACGTTTGTTTTGAGTATTCCTGGAAAGAGCTGTCCCTTGTCATCTTCATAAAAAGTTTGTCCCCTTAGAATCTCTGTGAAGTCCCTCAGTCTAGTGCGGGCCACGAGGGGATATAGAACCTCTGTAAGGAACCCTCTAGAAGGCGTTCCATCCAAAAGGACAATTTGTGTAATTTGTTTTTAATGGATCTAGATCCCGGGCTGCAGGAGGATTTCCCTCTGGCTTCTGCATGTTGTAAAGCATCGTAATCCTCGCACGCTGCCAGGGTTCCCCCCTCGTCCCCTGATCTGTGAGGTTTAAAGAGGCAGAAGTATTTCTTGTGGCCGTTCAGAGCCAGGACGTAGCCCGTGTAGTCACGCTCGAGGAAATGCTTGTCGTACTGGTTTGGGATGGGGGCTGCATCCTGGGCAAACTCCAGCAGATACTCCAGCCACTCTCGGTGCTTGTCCAGGCTGAGGAAGGAGAAGTGAAGAGAGCTGCTCCTGCGGGAAGAGCAGAGAAGATAAGTGGGATTAGCACATGTTGTCCTGGGTCTGGCTGGATTCCTGCTGGACAGGAATCGTCAACAAGGGCAGGGCAGTGCTGCGATGCCACAGCTCCTTTTTCAGCTCGGTGTATGCAGCCCTGTCAGGCTCTCTCTGTCAAAACACGGGTACAACCAAAGTGGCACCAGCACCTGACCCCTCTGGCCACCATCACCCAGTCTGGCTGGGAACAGCCAGGTTTTTGGTGGCTCATTGCCACTGGTGAGGGCAGAGGCCACTTCACTCACCAGAAGTGGCAATGGAGCCAACCCTGCTCCTCAGGTGTCACCAGAGCAGCATCACACAAGTGGTTAACACAACAACAGAAGCCCAGGAGAGGGCCCAGCCTACCCTGTGAACGTGTAGACTTCCAGGGCAAACTTCTGGAGCAGGGGGGTTTTGGTGGAGTTGGACAGGATCAAGACGACATTCATGTGCCCTGGCCTCAGGCGCACCAGGTTACTGGTGTAGTTGATGTCTGTTAGCTCAGTCACCTCAACAAAGCCCTTTTTGGGAATCCTGCTGCAACAAAAAAACAAGTGAAAGGGGGGCAAGGGACTGGGAGCAACTGAGCATGGAGAAACTGTGAGCCCGTTATGCCAATCCATCCCTGTGCCCTGCAGCAAAAGCCGGTGTAACTGGTGCAATGGCTTGGTTTGCACCTCCCTCAATGAGTGGGTCTGACCTTTACCTATCCCCTGAGGATGCTCTCCTGGGCAAATTTGGTGGGAATTGTTTAATAAGCAGATAAGTGACCCCCTGTCCTTGCTGGCTGCACACTGTTCTTTGCTGTGCCTGCACTGCCCTGCACAACAACTGCACTAAGAGCAACTTCAGCACTTCCCTGCTCTTCATTAACCCTCCCTGCACAGGTCCTGCCTGAGCAACGCTTCTGCAGAAAACATTCTGGAGAAGTTAGAGAGGGAACCTGTTACTCTCTTTGCTGAAGCTCGCGTCGTTCTTCTCTGTCTTTGCGGCCGTTTCTTCTTTCCCCGAGGGTGCAGCGTCCCTTGAGTCACTTGAATCACTGCAGAGGAAGGGGGTTTTGTGTGTTTAAGGCCTTGGGGTTGGACTGAGGAGCTGTCCCTGAGGGCATTTTGGTGTGCACTCACCTGAAAGCCTGAACAATGACGGTGCCAAAGAGAATGAAGAGCGCGGAGAAGAGCAAGGACAGGAGCGGCATCATCTCTCGCCTGAGGGGAAGATGTGCAAGCAGCAGTCAGGTCTGTGAGTTCACATTTTCTGCCTCAATTTCAGTTCCTGCCTACATCAGGTAACACTGTGTGCTTTCCCCAGAAACTCAGCTTGTTTCTTGGGTCTTAAAAACCATTGTGTTTTTGAGTGTTGTCCTACTCCCACCCAAAAGGAGGCTAAAATTGGATCTGTTTTAAAATAAGGTGAGAGGGAAGCAGTGAACACCAACAATGGATGCCAAATCCATACCAGTTACTGTGAAACAAACTGTCCCAGCAGTCTGAGATGTAGTCCAGAGTGGAGTAGAACCATCGGATGAGGAACATCTGTTCAAAAAGAACAAAAAGCAAAAAACTAAATGACAAAACTGCTATAAAGAGCTCCAACGGGTTCAAATTATGCCATGAGCTTCCTTCTGTATGCAAGAAATCTTCTAAGAGTTTTCCCTTGTTATTTTAAAATATGAACAATGCCTCTGAACAGCCATAATGGGACTGTCCACAGAGGTAAGAGGAATGTCAGGCATCTGGAAAGGCTGTGCACTTACAGGAGCGAGCTCATCATTCAGGTCTGCCACAACGGTTTCTGATGAGAGAAGGCCAGGGTCTGTCCTCAGCTGGTCCAGGAGATCCAGGAGGATGAAGTTGTCCTCTTTGCTGCCTTGCCAGGCGTCCTCCAAGGCTTTATAGGAGATCTTCCCTGCGTTATTGCGCCTCTCCAGAATGACCACCTGGATGAGCCAAGAGCATGGCAGATGTCAGACAGCAAGGGGCTTTTGTTTTCTTCTAGACAGATGATTCATCTCAAACCACTGCCCAGAATCAGCTGTCAGATGTAGGTACAGCACCAATTAAATGACAGGCTAAGAGAAGAAGGGATTAAAAAAACAAAAGGAAACCCTCACAGCTGATTTTCCGTGGTATTTCTCCTCATCCATCAGCAAGGCGTCTGCAAATTCCGGCTGTCGATCGCTGTAGATGTGCACAAACTTCAGTGTGTCTTTTGTGTTGGCCACAGCAAAAGTCAAAAAGGCCTCATAAGCCTCAGCAAACTTCTCTCCTTCCCCGGTAAGCAAGACCACGCAGTGCCTGGGTGACACAACGAGATGTGGGATTAAGAGCCAGTCTGGAGGTGAAAGGGAATGACCAACCCCTGTCCTCTTGCCAGAACAATCCTGATGAACCTGAAACCTCTCTGACAGTGTGGATATTGAACATGATCCAATGCAGTCATTGCTCTTTTCCCTCAGAATCAAACCGAAAGGGACTCTAGGAGCAGCCCCACAGCCTTGGGAAACAAAACGGGGACGCGTCACTTACTTCCGCTGACGGTGACTCTTCTTCACAGGACACAGCTCCTGGAACAGCCTCTGGCTGGTCAGTCTGGCCACCATGAGGAACTTATTCTGGGAAAGGAAGTCATCAATGAGCTGCTTCTTCATCTCTCGTGCCTGGCAAGGACCAAGAAAGCAGAAGTCAGAGATGAGCAGGAAGAGGAGGGGAAAGATGTTGGATGTTCCTGGAGAAGGCTGCCAGCCTTTGTGGTCCTCCCAAGATGTTCTGAGGCCCCAAGACTGAGAAGTTACATGTGTCCCTCCTCCCCAGCAGGCTGGAGTGACCCAAACTTCCCCTGTGCTAACACTCCCTCTCCTCCTCCAAAGCTTGAGTTTAAGCTAAGCTCAAACACTCTTCCTCCAAACTGCACCACTGCCAGCTCGGTCAGAAACCTCCTCTCCCATTTTCCCTAAGCTCTTGGAGTGATACCTGCACAACATCAGCGGGCCTGTCGATGTGCTCCTTGAAGATCATCATGGTGGGAGTGTAGACATTGATGTTGTACTGGCTGGACAACTCCTCAGTGCCCCGGAGTCCGACGTACACGTAGCCAAAGGACAGGTAATCCCGGTAGGCAAAGGCCGTCAGCTGGGTGGGAGGAAATCCCCAGCACGTGGTTATGTTACACAGTAAGCACTTTCTCCCCCAGGTGCTTGTGGTGGCTTTGCTCCACAAGAACACATCTTGCTGTTTGAATGCCGTCAGATGTGCTGTGAGAAGAACAAGCCCTTCCTCTCCCTCACTGAAGCAAATTTTGTGTCCTCTAGGTCATGGTGGCAGGAGCCTCTATGGATCCACAGCTTTATTTACAGCCTGACCCTGTTGTAGGGTAGCAGGGGCTTCTTAGGAAATGGGGTTTTCAGCAACTCCAATTAGATGTGCCACAAACATCTCTCATTCCCAACAAAAGCTGTGCACCTGTGTCGCTGCTACCTCTAAACACACCTGCACCTTCACACCCGTGAAGGGTAAGTGTGGCAGGACAAAGAAACAGACTCCTAACAAAGCTGCTCACCTGGCCACGGCATTTACAACCTGCACAAATCACCTTGCTCTTCTCAAAGCAGTCAGAGGCATCAGTCCACCCCTGCTCAGGGCAGTGGTGTGTTTTAATTTGGAACACTTATAAGCAAGTCAACAATGCAGTGAGAGAAATGACATTACCTTGTATAACAAGGGCACAACTGGCATGTGATCAAACAGCAGCACGTGGGGCTTGTTGTCTTTCCTCCAGTCGGACAGAAAGCGGATGTAGTTTTTATCTGTAATCTTTAGACAGAAAAAGAACTTTAGTTTAACCTCTGAGCCTGGAAGAGCTGTCCAGCTGCTGCAGGAAGCAGACTGTGGGATGGTCTTTCCAAGATATATTCCTGATTAATGAGCGAATTAAAACCATCACTCTTGACCTTTCTCAGCCCTCTTAGTTACTGCAGCCTCTGTTGATGCCACTCCAAGTCATTGCCAACAGCACTGTTATTCTCCTGTATATTCTCTTTAATTATAAAATGGGAAGCCAAGGGTTAAAAGGCACCTGAGAGCTCCATGAAACCTGCTCTGTTTCAGGTGTGATGCCTCTCAGAATGGACTTAAATGGCTGCAGTCACTGTAGAAGGGGAAATGATCCCTCTTTTTGGGGGAAGAATAACTCCAATACCCAGAAGCTGAGTCAAGAGCCTGTTGGGGAAGGTGACCCTTGGTAAAGATCCCAAGGGACAATGAGGTGAGGTGAACAAGGCCACAGGCAGAGGCCAGGCAGGTGAAAGCGCCACATGCAGGGGCAGTGGGATTTTTAGGACTCTGTCAGAAATCACCAGAAGGCCGAAATACAGGAATATTTTATCAGTTAGGAGGTTTTACTTATGACTTTGAAAGGGCTCATGCTGCCAGCTTGTTTCAAAGCTCTGAAGGAAAACTGGACAAAACAAATGGGACCCTGTGTCAGTGAGTTTTAGTGATGTGACCTCTGAGGTAGCGAGTGGTCCATAATTTGCTGGATGAAATGCCAGGAGAAAGCAGGAGAGAAGTGAAATCCAGCAGGTTCCTGTCCTAGGGATAGCTTGGGTAGAGCCCTGGCAGCTGTGGGGTGTCACAGCTGGGGTCAGCTGCCACTAGAATCACTGGTGGGACCATGTAGTGGTGACAGGATCGGCTCTTTTCACGGACAAGTGTTACAGAGCGGGGTGGGAACGCTTCTGACAGCTCCAGGGTTTGGAGCTTTGTGACACAGATCAGCTTGGAGCCCGAATTAAACAGATTAGCCACCAAAACAGCCAAGGAGAGAGGGCTCTCCAGGCAGAGAGGAGCAGCAGCACCTGACACCCCTGCTAGACCCTACCTTTTCAACAAGATTCCCTGGCAGAAGGTTCTCCACGAACTGCCGCAGGTTTTCCCGAACCACAGCGTTGTGGAAGAAGGTTATTTTCCCATTAATGAGCCCCAGCAGGGTTGGAGTGCTGTGGGCACCCAGATGATGGGCGAGGCGCCGTTCGTACCCCGCGTGGACGACGCCGATTCCTGCTCCTGCAAAAGGAGAGCACCCGCCTCACCTCTGACATCCCCAGCAACCCAAACGCCCAGTGGAAAACTGATGACCTGCTCCTTCACCCAGCACCCTGCTTTGGAGTTAGGAATGTTTGGGAGAGCATTAGGATAAAACCCTGAGGAAATCTAAACTGGGTCACAGACCTGAAGGCAAACCACTGCAGCCTGACCGGGCGAGGGACACACACCCAACCCCAACAACCTCATCCTTACCCAGCGCCTCCAATTCCTGAGCAACTTCCTTCCACACAGGCTCGATGTGGATGCAGCTGAAGCACCAGTCTGAGGTGATTTTAATGAGGTAAGGCTTCTTGAAACTATCTGGCACGATTTCATTGACGTAGTGGGAAAAGTGGAGCAAATACTTCTCGTCGGAGGTGTCGCGCCTCTCGGAATTGAAAGGGAAATGGAAGAAGGACTCATCGAAATAGAAACCGTCGTGGAAGCGGTGGAACTGGCGATGCTGCTGCTGAGAGAAGCCCTGGCTTTCCCCAGCATCTCCGTAGCGATCAAAGTTTGCCCTCTTTTCCTCGTTGGAGAGAATCTGGGAAGCAAATGACGGAGAAATGATTGTCTGAACCCATGAGGGGGAAATGGCCTGACTGTAATCCCTCAGTAAATAACGTAAGGAACGTGCAGCCTTTGCTGCACATCAGAGGATAAATATTTTGGGAAAAGGAAGCATCACATCCTTCTAGGCTCACTGTAGGAAATCAGGGTAAAAATAACCCTCAAAGCCTGAAGAAAAGGAGCTCTTAAATCCAGACTGCTGTACCCACTTGTGTCACCAACAGCTCCTTGGCTCTGAACATCCTGTGTTCTGAGCACAAACACTCTTTTCTGTGTGGCTTTTGCTGGTATCTCTTTGAATCTGGAGGGTTCAGCAAGTGCCAAAAGTTTCACTGAGCAGTCAGAATCCCTGCAGAGAAACTGCAATTTTAGCATGGAAATAAGGATTTATTTTGATTTCCATGGGCTTGGCTGCCACAAACTGAAGCGACCAATTTCCAGAACATGCAAATAACTACTGCTAAGAATAATTTGAGGTGACCAAATCCCTGTGGTGATGATGAACGATGCTTACATCACTCCAAAATGCTTTTATGTATGTGTGACACAGTCAAGACGCTGCCCAGCCAGGCAGGGCTTGGGGAATACCCACTCCTTCATCCTTTGAGGCTTTTTAGGCAGAACAGGGCAGACCTGTAGCAAAGTATTTGCAGCAGAAACCATGCTGGTGACTCCAGTGGCTCTGTTAACAAAGCTGAGCAAACTTTTTGTGTGGGTAATATCCACCTCCATAGAGTCAAGCACTTTTCCCACACAGAAATACACTGGAAAAACACAAAGCCATGTATGGAAAAATAAGGTCACTTAATGTTAAAGAGTGGCAGGAGTTTACAGGAAGCATGTGTTACCTCGTAGGCCTTGCTAATCTGGATGAATTTGTCCTCTGCTCCCGGGTCCTTGTTTTTGTCAGGGTGCCTGTGGGGCAGAACCAGAGGAAAAGGGGTCAGTGTGGAAGCTGTTGGAGATGAGGAGGACATGGGGCAGTGAGGGCGTGCAGTGACACCCCTGAGGCTGGGTTTATACCCAGCACGTGCTGTCCCAAAAACCATCCCACAGCACTGGGATGGGGGCTGTGTGCCCCTGGATCTGTCCCTCTGTCTGCTCCATCCCCAGCAGCCTGAGCCCAGGACACGGAGCGTGTCTCCTCCCCAAAAACGCCTCCCTTGCCCGCTGCCCTACATAACTACCGAGTTCTTCCTTGAATCACCTCCTGCCACGGCCTCAGGGATGTCTCACACAGAGCAACAAGGGCTCTAAAAGCTGCAGGTAACCCTACTTTATTCATTTTATTTCTATAGCCTGCCCATCACCACACACCACCTGCATGAGGGGTGTGATGTTTGCACATCCAACACGTTTCCCTTCCACAGCACAGGGACTGAACGGCCCTTGGACATCAAGGTATCAAGCTGAGACTTCCAGCCTCGTGTATTAGAAGTTTCCAGAGATATTTTTCTCCACACAGGCAGGCTCTAAGAGAACTTTTCCCCCCATCACTTGTCTCTGGAAGGACTTTTTTCCCTTGCAGCCAGACTCCAGGAGAATTCTCCCACCCTAGCCAGACTCTGGGAGAACTTTTCCCTGTAGCCCAATTCTGGGAGAACTTTTTCCCTTTGTAACAAGGCTCTGGAAGAACTTTTTCCTGTAGCCAGACTCTGAGAGAATTCTCCCACCACAGCCACACTCCAGGAGAACTTTTCCCTCCATAGCCAGATTCCAGGAGAACTCTACCCCCCGTAGCCAGACTCTGGGAGAATCCTCCCACTCTAACCAGACTCTGGGAGAATTCTCCCACCCTAACCAGATTCTGGGAGAACTTTTCCCCCTGTTGCCTGAATCTGGGAGAACTTTTTCCCCTCGTAAGCAACCCCTGGGGGATGTCCTCGCCCCGCAGCCAGGCTCCAGAGGGTTTTCCAGCACGCATCGCTGCCATGGAGCATCTACGTGTGTCAGGCTGGTTCCCGGCCTTGCGAGGAAGCCGGGACACACAGCCAGGCGAGGCGGCTCATGGCACCACGGCCCGTGGGGCCCGGCGCTGTCACCGAACCCCCTCCGGGATCCGCTCCCGGGCCGGGCGGACGGGGCGCAAGGGCAGCACGTACCATTCCCGGGCGAGCCGCTTGTAGGCCTTCTTGATATCGGCCTGGCTGGAGCTCCGGCCGACCCCCAGCACGCGGTACGGGTCGAATTCTCCCGGCGCGGCCGCTCCCAGCAGCAGCAGGAGCAGGAGGCAGGCGGCCCGGGCCGGCTCCATGGTCCGGCGGGGCCCGCGGGCGGAGGGAGCGGACGGGGCCGCCCTCCCTCACCGAGCGCCGCCGCTTCCGGCGCGCCCGCCCGCCGTTCCCATGGAGACAGCGAGCGCTTCCGGGGAGCGCCGGCTGCTCGGGGCCTGCGGGAGCGCTGCTGGCGGTCCCGGAGATGTGGCAGTGTCCTGAGCTGGCGGTCCCGGAGATGTGGCAGTGCCCTGGGCTGGCGGTCCCGGAGATGTGGCAGTGCCCTGGAGTGAGGGTACCGGCGGCCGGCAGCGCCAGGCGTGTCCTCGGCCCCGGAGCGGCCCTGGGGCGGCCTCGCCTGCGGTGCTGAGGGGAGGTGTGGGCCTGTAAAAATAATATAGGATCGCAATAAGGCCGCGATATAAGGAAGATATGAAGGTGTTAGAAAGCGTCCAGAGGAGGGCAGGGAAGTTGGTGAAGGGTGTTGAGGGGAAGAGGAGCGGCTGAGGGCACTTGGTCTGTTCAGCTGGAGGAGACTCATCCCAGTTACCTCATGAGGGGAAGAGGAGAGACAGACACTGATCTCTGCTCTGGTGACAGTGACAGCACCAAGGGAAGGGCTGGGGCTGTGTCAGGGAGGTTTAGGTTGGATTTCAGGGAAAAGTTCTTCCCCCAGAGGGTGCTGGCACTGCCCAGGCTCCCCAGGGAATGGGCACAGTCCTGAACCTGAGTTCAAGAAGCGTTTGGACACTTTTGGGTACGTGATGTGACCCTTGGGGTGTCCTGTGCAGGACCAGGACTTGGGCTCAATGATCCATGTGGGTCCCTTCCAACTGTTATAGATACATTTTATATTGTTGGCTTTTCACAAATATTAAAATGAATGTTATGTGTACAAGAATTGCATTTATATAGTTTTCTTTATTCCTGTTATTGATGAAATTTAGAAATAGTGGTATAATACATATATATGTTAGGCTATGGCATAGTATTAAAATAAAAACTGCTTTTGTTTGTATAACCCAAAGACTGAGGAAAAAAATTAGCTAGAGAACTCCTGCATTTGTAAACTCTCTTATCCAGATGAAGACAGCAGTGACCAGAACTCTGGGGGAGGAATTTATTGCATTTCTGGTATCAGGGAATGTAAATCTCGATGGTGCCAAGAGGATTGATCTATTGGGAAGGGGGCAAGAGAAAACTGAACAGAAGAACACCAAAGATCCACAGAAGAATGTATGAATATGTATGAGAATTTATGGATATGTAGCAGGGTTCTGTTTTTAAGGGACAATCCTTTGTCAGTAAGGTGTGCTCTCTTGGCTGAATGCAGAGACACCTGGCTGTATCTGTATACTTTATTTTTTTTCTCCTAATTGTCTTTTTTTTTTTTTTTTATTAAACTTTTAAATTCTATAAAAATTATGTGAACCTCGTTTTTCACACAACTCTGCGTGTTCCGTCATTCTCTTCTGGTTTTTTGCTAAGTCGTGTTTATCCAAAATCAAACACTTCTTTCTTGTCTTGTGCTCTGGCAGTCAGGAGGTTCCCAAAGGAAACTGGGAGGGAGCACAGATGGGACAGGTGACCTGAAGTGGGATATTCCCAAAGGGATATTCCACCCCACAGAATGTCCACCTTCAGGGTGTGATTGGGAGGGAGCTGATCTGGGTTCAGGAAGATCTGACATCAGTGAATGATTGTGCATCACTTGTTTTCTCCATTATTATTATTACTATTGTTGTTGTTTTGTTGTGGTGGTGGTGTTATAATTTACTATTGCTACTGTATTTTACTTTATTTTCAATTATTAAACTGAGATGGTGTGGAGTGTCCATCCCTGGAGATATTTTTTAAAAACCCAATAAAACACCAAAACACAAAAGGACGGAATCCTGTTTCGTTTGCTTTGGGATGACCCTTCTGGAGCACACCGGGGCTCTTCCAGCCTGACTCCAGCGTGTGATTCTGGGACTCCGAGGCGGGGGCGCTTCCTGCAGCGAGCGGCGGTTCCGGGGCAGGGGTTCTGGGCAGGGCAGGGGTTCGGGGCAGGGCAGGGGTTCTGGGCAGGGCAGGGGTTCTGGGCAGGGCAGGGGTTCTGGGCAGGGGTTCTGGGCAGGGGTTCTGGGGCAGGGCAGGGGTTCTGGGCAGGGCAGGGGTTCCGGGGCAGGGCAGGGGTTCCGGGGCAGGGCAGCGATTCCGGGGTTGAGCAGCGGTTCCGGGGCTCAGCGGCGGTTCCGGAGCAGAGCAGCGGTTCCGGGCACTGAGCGGCGGCGGCTCCGGGAAGGGACCGGCGGCGGCCCCGGGCTCTGAGCCCCGGGCTCTGAGCCCCGCAGCCCCGGGCTCTGAGCCCCGCAGCCCCGGGCTCTGAGCCCCGCAGCCCCGGGCCATGGAGGAGCAGCAGCGGCGGGCGCTCCGGCGCGGGCGGGCCCGGCTGGTGGCGGCGCTGCGGGTGCAGCCGCTCTGGGAGCCGCTGGAGCAGCGCGGCCTCTTCACCCGGCCCATGCTGGAGGAGCTGCAGGTGCGCCGGGGAGCGGGGCCCTGAGCTCCGGGGTGCCCTGGGGAGGGTTCCCTGAGAGCCGGGGGATAGCTCCTGCATCCCCTGAAAGCTGGTGGCGGGCCCAGGGGAGGGTCCTGCGCCCCTTGAGCCCTGGGGACAGGCCTGAAGGGTCTCCTTGCCCTGGTGACAGGCCTGAGGGGGGTGGCTCCATGTCCTCTTGGGCCCAAAGAGGGAACCCATGTCCCCTGAGCCCGGTGACAGATCTGGGGGGTGGCCCCCAGGTCCCCTCACTCTAGTGACAGACACTCTAGTCGTGTGTCCTCTCACGAACAAGTGAGACTCCCCTCACTCTGGTGACATAGTGGAACTCCATGTCCCTTTAGCCCTGGTGACAAGCCCAAAGGGATGGCATGGCCCTGTGTCCCCTCACTCTGGGGTTGGTCCTTGTGCAGATAAGATGTTTGAGAACCACCCCCCAACTTGTCCCTTCTTGTCCCCAGCCCCAGGCAGTGCCAGCTTTAGGGGTTTCTTTTTGTGTCCCCATCCCAATCTGATGACACCCTTGAGGTGTTCTTGTTTCCCCTCCTTGGTTACAGGTGACAGGCCTGGGGGTGTTTTCACCTCATCTTTCACACTGGTGACAGCCCAGGGGTGCCTGTTTGTCCCCAGGGACCAGACTTGGGCTGCTCCCTCTCCCCCTTTCCCTCTAGACCCCTTGGTGGGCTGGGTGTCCCAGTGGTGACCATTGTTGTTGGAGGGAAATCAGGGCTGGGGGTCTCTGTGACTGTTTCCACTGAGTTTTGCTGTTGTTTACCCCATGTCCTGGGTGCAGATCCCACATTCCCCTGCTCAGAGCAGTTGGAAGAGCTGTCCAGGACACCCGTTCTGGGTTTTTCTCCTCTGCAGAGCGCTGGCAGCCGAGGAGAGCAAGCCCGACAGCTGATCATTGACCTGGAGACTCGAGGGAAGCAGGCTTTCCCTGCCTTCCTCTCCATCCTGCGGGACAGCGGGCAGGGTGACCTCGCTGAGATGCTGCTCCAGGAGTGCGAATCCCGGCCGGTGCCACCACAGCTGCCAGACCTGCGGCCCGTGGAGCTGGAGCTGCGGGAAGGAAAGCAGCGTAAAAGTCAGTGCTGAGGGTGTGGCGTGTTTTTGGCAAACAGCAGCATGGGGGGTGGCAGCTGGGATCCCTCTCCCTGTGGGCAAGAGTCTGGGAAGTCATGATTTGTATTATCCTGGTAGAGGTGACTGTAGGGAGAATCATGGAATCCCAGAATGGTTTGGGTTGGAAGGGGCCTTAAAGCTCATCTCATTCCATCCCCTGCCATGGGATTCCACTATCCCAGGTTGCTCCAAGTGCTGTCCAACCTGGTTTTGAACAACACAACACAGCTCGGGGCAGCCTGTACCTCCTGCTTTTCAGCAGTGGAACCTTTTGAGCTTGGGCTCGTCCTCTGTATTTTTGTGTCATGTCATTACAGATGGGACCCCTCACGAACGTTTGTCTATCCCAGTCCAAGCTGAGAGTGAAAGACCTCGGGTACCTCCTGTGCCAGCCCGGGGTAAGCTCCAAGAGCCAGAGCTCATTTCCAGTGTGGTGGGAAGGGGAAATTCAGATGTGTTGGGAAGGAGGTGAACTCTAGGAGTGTGGTGAGCTGAATGCTGTGTCTGTTTTGTGTTGTAGGTTCAGCTGTTGACAAGAGGAGCCGTGACCAGGTTAGTATTTGAGAAGGCTGAAAGTGTTCCCTACTGGGCAAAAGCTCATGGGTGGCTCCAGAAAATATTTCTGGAAGATCTGCTTCTCACTTTGTCTTACCTGAGCAATTGCTCCGAGGCTGTAACAGGGCTAATGGTCTCAGAGTCTCATTAGTCAGATCCTCCTTAAGAATACCACAGTGATAACACAAATTCTTGGCTCCTTTTGGTGAGGTTTGATGACAATGCCTAAAAGAATTTCCCAGAAATTTCAACTTGCTGTCAGAGATGCTACAGATAAAGGAACAGACGGTTTTCCACAAAGGTTTTCCCCATTTTAGTGGGTTGTTTCTAAACCATCAGCAGTTCCCAGCTACTGATGAGAAGATGTGTGTGGAGAATCGATGCTCCTACCCACCCCTAGGACTAGAGAAATGGAAACCTGTGAAATTGAACCACTTGTATCCTGCTGGATTAGCCAGCTTGGAATAAGAGGGAGTTTAATTGTGGCACGTCCCTGCCAGGATTATGAGATGAAAGCGGATCCCTGCGGACACTGCCTGATCCTCAATAACGTCAGTTTCTCCAGAGACTCAGGTCTCTCGACCCGAGAAGGCTCTGACATCGACTGTGAGAAGCTGGAGAGGCGCTTCAAGGCCTTGCATTTCACCGTCCTGACCCGGCGGAATCTGAAAGCTCAGGTGAGGCTGCTTGTGTCCTGCTGACACGAGGGGTGAGAGCTGAGCCCCTGGAAGTGTTGGGAACGCTTCAGGGGATGTGTCTCGTGTTGGCAGCACACCAAAAACCTCCCACAAAGAAACAACAAACCACTTACATCCTCCTACTTAATTGTGCTGCAATTGCAGGAGGAGAGAGGACTTTTGCACACTTTAATCCCTCTGCATGAGTGTTGAATCCTGGCTGTGATTTGTAGGGGTTTTTGGGATAACTGACAGCTGTGTCATGTCTGTCTGTGCTATCCTTGGCTGTTACTGGAAGTGTCAAGGGGGAACTTGATCATCTGGAGGTTTCACAGATGATCTCACAAAACTTGTTTCTCTGCTCACCCACCAGCTCCCAGTCAGATTTCAGCAGATAAATCACGTGGAAATGCGCTTTAGTTTGTGGTGCTGTGTTGTAAAGAGTGCAGAGAGGTGAGAAATCTGTGTGTCAGAGCAGCCAGTGTTAAATACAGGGAGAGACACAGAAATACTCTCTGCTTTTGCCAGCTGTACTTGGGGCTCACATTACCCTGTGGCAGAGATTGACCAGATCCAGGGCAGTGCAATTAGAGCAGGGCCTGGCAGTAACCTGTGGCTGAGATATGGTTCAAAAAACTCTCACTGTCATCTTTTCCACACAGGAAATGGTGTTGGAGCTGCTGAAGCTGTCACGGCAGGACCACAGTGCTTTGGACTGCTGCATCGTGGTCATCCTCTCCCATGGCTGTCAGGTGGGTTTGTCCCATCTTTGTTCCTTCAGGAAGGGGTTAATTCCCTGTCCTCTGGTCTCACACAAGCTGAGAGGGTCAAAACCTTATTCTGCCACTTCAGTATGTTTCAAACAGTTCCACCCTTACTCTGAGTTAAAGAAAACAGGAGCTTCTCTGGTGTAGTCTGATCCAGTGGTGCCAGTGGACAAGTGTTTTCCATTTTGGAAGTTGTGGCTAATAATTTGGAGCTGAAGGGAGGTGCCACTCAGCCTGAGGTCATTCAGTCCTTCTGTTCTCCAGCTCTGACAGGGAGATGCTATTGGCAATAAAGCCTTTTTGTTCCAGGTCAGTTCTGGAAGGGTGAGGAAAGTGGTGTAGGGTATGTGCCTGTTGTACCAGAGGATAAAGAACTCCTCTGCTGGAGGATGTGGGATATGAGTTGGATAACAGAAGTCGGATTGCTGGGTTTTAGTGCATTTCAAATATCTCCTGGATGTCCCCTCACCCTGACTTGGCCACAGGGATTCCCACAAACAGCAGGATTTGTTTAGGCTGTGGTGGGAAATGGGCTCCCTCAGAGCTGCTGTGTCACCAGCTCCTGCATTTTCCTCTTGCAGACGAGCCATATTCAGTTTCCTGGAGGCGTTTACGGAACGGATGGAAAACCCATTCCCATAGAAAAGATTGTGAACTATTTCAATGGCTTCAATTGCCCGAGTTTGAGAGGAAAACCCAAACTGTTCTTCATCCAGGCCTGTGGTGGAGGTGAATCTTTGTGTTGGAGATGTGGTCAGGCTGTGGCTTTGGCTCCCTTTGTGTTCATCTACTGCCCCTCTCTCCAGCTGTCTCCTCACACCAGCTGCCTCTTCTCTTTCCACGTGCTGAGAGGCTGCTCCAGCTCTTCAAACACAGTGAGGAGTTTTGTAAAATCCACCAATGACTTCGACACAACCAGTGCAGCTGAATGGCCAAAAAAGCCTTATTTTGTTCTAGGGCCTTTGTCCTTTTCTTTCCTCATCTCTTATTAACGTCGGATGTACAACCGTGAATCTCTTGGGTGGGATGAACATCAGGAGCTGTCTTGTTGCTGCTTTTTTCAGAGCAAAGGGATCAAGGCTTTGTAGTGGATTGTGATTCACCTGAAGAGGAAACTCCTGGGGGTTCTTTGGAATCGGACGCGACCCCGATTCGGGTTCCGTCGGGTAACGAGGATGAGCCCGATGCTGTTGCCAGTTTGCCCACACCCAGTGACATCTTGGTTTCCTACTCCACTTTTCCAGGTGAAACATCCTTTTCTGGGCATGGGGGAATTAGCAAAACAGTCAGAGCTTCACAGCCAAAGATAGGGGCAGTTCAGGACAACCCGGCTCTGTTGCAGGAGTTGTTGGGATGAGAGCACCAGATGGGTTTTGGCATAACATTCTCCTTCTTTCTATGAAGGTTTTGTCTCCTGGAGGGAGAAGTCGAGAGGCTCGTGGTATGTGGAAATGCTGGACAGTGTGCTGGATCAATATGCCCATTCAGAAGATCTGCTCAGCATGTTAGTGAGGGTAAATGTCTTTGTTTTCTGTTTTTTTTTGATGAAGGAAATAGGCAGGGGTGTGATCAGTTGGGGCATGGAAGCCTACACTCAAAAAAGGAGTGAGGATATTGAGTGTTGAGTTTAGGGATGGGCTAATTTGAGGTACTGCAGTGAGGTTTAATTACAAAGAAAGTGCCTGGCCTCAATCTGCCAAAAATCACTGGAGGTTTTTCCAGTGAGGAGGAATCCTGGCAATACAGGCTTTAATCCTAATGAAAAAATTGCTAAAAAAATGTTGTGGCTTGTCCTATCCAGGCTGAGGGGATTTGGGTGCTCCTGTAAGCTTGTCCTGGGGGTGGAGGAGCACAGTACAAGGAGTCTGGCTGATCAAAGCCTTCCTTTGTGTGCCTTGCTGACACAGCATTGCCAAAGCTGCCTACAAGTGTAGGTGCCCCAGATACTTTTTCTGTTCTCCATGGGTAGGAGACAAGTCCAAGGTGGAGGGAGAGAGGACTTACAGAATCACCTTGTTGTTGTTTCATGGTCGTTGAGGTGCTTCTTTGGCCACCTTGGCGTGGCAGCCATCGATTTCAAGGGGTGGGGAGAGCATCCTGTTCCTCAGCCTCTTTCCTGTTCCCAGGTGGCATGTGCTGTCTCTGCCAAGGGGAGGTACAAGCAGATCCCAGGATGTTTCAATTTCCTCCGTAAAAAATTCTTCTTCGTGTGTGACTGACCCCTGGGCTTCGAGCCCCCTGCCAAACGCTGGAGGTTCTTCCCGTGGCTGAATGAAATCCGTGCCCACCACGACGTGGTGGCAGTGCTCCCCGTGGGTTTTGTCTGTGTGTCCAGATGTTTGTCTGGAGAAATGTGATCTGCCAGCGCTGGCTTTGCCGTGCAGTGGAGATGGAGATTGTGCTGTGCCATTGGGAAATGCTGTGGATGGAGCAGGAAATCCCTTTGCTGGAGAGCAGAGCCAAGGAGAGCACTTCTGGCTCAGCCTCAGAGTGTTTTCCTTTGCTGATGGTGATATTTGTGTCCTGTGCTGCCTGGGTAACTGATTGAGGGGACCAGGGTCTGATCAAGTAAAACAGGATGAGTTTTTCAGTCAACTTTTCTAATAAATTCAATTGAAGAGCAAATCTTTGGCTGTATTCCCTTGTCTGTTCCATCTCCTCACTGCCATTCCAGCACCTCCTGAGGGCTCCTCTGAAGTGGGAAGAGTAGAAACCTTCACTCAAATCTGCTGTTACATTTACATTTACATTTGTCATTTACAATGTGGCTGTGCCAGCCTATGGAGAAGGCATCCTGCTCCTTTTGAGGAGTCAGAGCAGGAAACTGGTGAGGATTCAGTCAAATACCAGAGCTGAGGTAAAGTGCTTAAGGAGCTGCTGTGGTGCTTGTGGCCTTGGCTCAGAAATCCTGCATCTGTGTTGGATTTTGAGGGGGGGAAGCATCCTTGGAGCCACCCTTGGGAGGTGCAGAGGCCTTGGGGTAGGTCTGTGCTGGGGGGTGCTTGGGGATTCCCAGGGAGCCTGGGAATATCCAGTCTGCATTTGCAGCCACTGAGCGTCTCTGTGCTCCTTTGGGAGCATTTCAGGTGCCTTTTAGGTGCTGCAGGAGGGAGCCAGGGGTGCCCTGAGCACCCCAAGGAGGGTGTGGCTGTGGTGGCCTTGCCTGTGCTCAGGTGTTTGTGAGAGCTCATGGTTGTCTCCTTCTCTATTCCCCTTCTCCATCCCCAAGGGGAGTGGGGCTCTGGGCTGCCCCATCCTGTTGCTGTCCAGTTTTGTACAGAGCTTCTGGGTGTGATCCCAGGGCTGATCCCACCTCCCCTGGACCTGTTCCCCTTTGGGAAAGGTGACCCTGCACTCTTCCCCTTCTCTCCCTAGGGATGCACCGGGGCTGGGGTGGGGGTGACTGTGGCTGGAGATGGCTCGTGATAGAGTGACACATGTGGATGGAGGTGGCTCCTTTCCATGACAGGGACTGCAGTGGCTGCTCCTTCCCCAGGGCATCCAGAGGTGAGAACAGACTGGGAGTGCTCTGGCAGCACAGGTGGTGAGGGGAATGTGGTGGGGCTGCAGGATGACCCCAGATCCAACCCAGTTACCTCGAGACCCCCATCATAAATCTGCTGCCATCAAGTACCAGCGAGATCCCCTGAGACATCCCAGCACCAGCCAAGACACCCAACACCTCCTTGGGCCAACCAGGGGCCCTACAGCCACCCCCAAGTTCCTTAGAGCCCCCCAGGACCTCCAGGCCAGATTCCAGCCACTTTCCCATCAAACCACCGGTCAAGCCTTGAACCCTTTGGCTCGGCAATGGCTCTGCTCCGAGCTGGGAGTACCTTGTGGGAAGTCTGCCCACCTTAGGCTCCCCAGGACCCTTCCCAGCCTCACTGCACGATGTGAGGGCTCTCCCCAGCTCCTGGGAAGAAGCCCAGGACCGCAAGACAACAGCCCCCTGGTTCTGCTCCACCGTGTCCCCCCAAAAGAACCACACGAGACCAGCTCAGCACTACTGCCTTTATCACACCCAGTGACTGTCACTACTGCCTTTATCACACCCAGTGACTGTCACTACTGCCTTTATCACACCCAGTGACTGTCACTACTGCCTTTATCACACCCAGTGACTGTCACTACTGCCTTTATCACACCCAGTGACTGTCACTGCTGCCTTCATCACGCTCAGTGCTTGTGCTGCAGGCCGTGTCCTCAGTTCTCTGCGATTTTCTGCCAAAGACAAGCCACGGGGAGGCTCAGGGTGAGAGCGCTGCCAGGGCAGGGGCGCTGTGGCCAGCTCCCTGTGCGGGGGCAGAGGAAGGGGCACCCACCTCGTTGATCCAGTCGATGTAGGCGGACACCCGGGTGAAGACTGTCGGCTTCTTGGCCACGTTGCAGCCCAGTCCAGAGCCGAAGCTGACGATGCCATCCACCTCCCAGATGCCATCATCGCGCTGGCAGTTCAGGGGGCCGCCAGAATCGCCCTGTGTGCACAAACACTCCGGGCCGTGGGTCCTGGGCACCCCAACAACTCCCCTCATCCCTCCTGGCCATCCAGGGCTCCATCCCCTCTCCTCCCAGCAGCGCCCACGCTCACGTTGCATCCGGAGACGACGCCGTCGCCGCCGGCGCACACCATGGTCTCCAGCACAAGGCTGCCCCACCAGTCCCACTTGGAGCAGGTCTCATAGTCCACCACGGGCAGCAGAGCCTGCTGCAGGGTGTCAGCCAGGGGCCCGTTGGCTGCAAGGACAGTCACATCTCACACCCTGCACACCCCAGGGACTCGCTGGGGACCCTCCTGGGGACACCCCACTTACTCCTGATGCGTCCCCAGCCGGTGACATAGCAGGGGTAGTTGTTGGGCAGGATCTTGCCGGCGTCAGGCAGGCAGGAGGCGCGGATGGTATCGCTCTCCTGCACCTCCTCGGCCAGCTTGATCAGGGCAATGTCGTTGCTACAGGGGGACATGAACCATGAGGATGTGGTCCCCAGCTTTGATGCCTCCCACCCAGTCCCAGATCTATTCCACCCCCTACATGATGAGGAAGGAGTTCCATTTCTCATGGACGATTATCTTCTCCACGCCCACGGCCACAGAACCGGGCTCATCATCCACTGACAGGTCCTGCTTGCCCAGCACCACACGGTAGGTCATGAAGTTGCTGCCAGAGAGAGAGGGGGTGTCAGTCCCCACAGATACCTCCATGGCACAGGTCCCCCCAGCACCCCAACACCCACCTGATGCAGTGGGCAGCTGTCAGCACCCACTGGGGAGCGATGAGGGTCCCGCCGCAAGTGTGGCGCCAAGATCCATAGCTACTGTACTGCAGTGAGATCTGCAAGGGGCACAGGGTCACTGCAGGAATGTCCCCATCCCTGTCCCCATCCTTGTCCCCATCCCTGTCCCCATGTGCCCCCTCACCTGCCATGGCCAGCTGTGGGCTACGGCGTCTTCACCGCCCACCACGCGGGCGCCCAGCTGTGGCGGCACGGCCGGCTGGCCGCATCCGTAGGCTGTGTGACAAAGGGACATCAGAGGCTGCCTGTGCCCGTGGCTGGGGCTGTGACAGGCCCCACAGTGCTGTCCCCCCTGCCCCGAGCCTTCCCCAAGCCCTGCACTCACCGTAGCCCAGCAGCAGGACGAGACACACAGCTCCCAGCATGGCTGCGCTGCCCAAAAGTGCCGCAGTGGGGCTGCTCACCCCTCTTATGGTGTCCCCACTGCCGGGGACCTTGGGGTGGCCCCGCCTGCCACTGCCATGTGGGGACTGTCCCACGCTGTGGGGGGCTCCTCAGCCCCTCTTATCACACTCCCTGTCCCACCTGGGAACGGCCACGTGTGCCCGGCCTGTGCTGGCACCGTGCTGGGACATGGTGGGGACACCTGGCCCTGCTCTGGGAACGGGCAGGGTCCCTCATGGGGCACAGCTGCTGGGCACACCCCAGCCACAGTGCTGCCACTGGGGTGCTGGGCAGCCCTGGTGCCTCCCAGCCCTGAGCACCCATTCCCCCTGGACACTGCCTGCCCACACCACCACCCCCCCGGGCACACGGTCCCCTTATCTCACTCTTGATGTGCTCAAGGCCAGCCAAAACCCCACAGGTGCTAAAGGCTGGGACCGGTCCAGGCATCAGCTGATGGCCTTTGGTAGTGCCAGGTCCCCACACCTGGATCAGGCCCCTGCTGCTTCCCACTCCAACGTGGCTTGTTCCTGTTCAGTGGAATTCCCATCTGCGGCGGGAACCGCGTGCCCAGGGTCACACCCCGCTCCCCAAACTCCTTCCCCCCACCCAAGCCCCCGCCACAGACGTGCCCATCCCTCAGCTTAAGAAATCCAACCCATCCAGCACTTAAGAAATATAATATTTATTTGGGATTAAATTAAAAAAAACCATAACACACCCCCTATGCCGCCACTCGGGGGACACAGATGTGGGTTTTCACAGCCACCCACAAACACGAGAGCCTCAGTGACCAGTGGCAGCCACTTGTGGCCACCACGCTCATCCTGCCAGGCTGAACACAACATGAAAAGAAACGTAACACAGCCCCACGAGCCAGCAGCTGCCCTTCTGTACATCTTTTGAGCAAAATAAAGAGAGACACAGCTCCTGCAGGGCTCCAAGTCAGTGGGGTGGGCACGGTGGGCACCCACCCACCCCCCAGCACCACACACACACACACACACACACACACAGAGCCCCTCTAACAGCACCTGGCCCTTGCCATGGCTTTTGTCACTGGTGTCACACACAGCAACACCAACACCCACCAGCTGCACAAGCCCCCATCCTGCAAACCTCCCAGTGCACTCACAACACACAACAGGGCACGGCTGTCCCAGGGAGGGACATTCGGGACACAGCTCCCCTGGGACTCAGGGTGGGGGGCACGCTGGGGAGGTGAAGGGGGCACAAACAACACCTACAGACACCACAGCAAGAAGGGATGGGGGAGCTGGGGCGGGCTGGGCTCTGCCGGAGAGGTGGGCGCTGTGCCGAGCCCGCGCCGGGACGCGGCTCCGGCATCGCTCCCGGCACGGCTGGCACGGGCAGCGCTGCCAGTCTGGCCACCGCTGGCCAGTCCTGCCCGGCCCTGTCACTGCGTGAAGGTGGACTGCAGCTCCTTGAAGGCTGCCTTCCTCTGCTTCAGCTCCTCTGCCTGCTTCTTCTTCTCCTCCTGCTCTGCCTTGATCTCCTCCTCGAACCTGCTGGCTTCGTTGATGGCTTGTGCCTGCGGATGGAAATGTCCGGCTGTGACCTCTGCCGAGCTCTCCTGCCCGCCCCAACATCTCCACCTCCTGCCTACCCGGCACCAAACTGCCCTGGGGCATCGCCATCCTGCAGTGGGACCTCCTCAGCCTCACCTTGGCCTCAAAGAAGTTCTTGGCGCCTTTCACCCCCTCTGTGGAGACATCGATCTCGGAGAGCCGGGCCAGGGCGTGCAGCCCACTGTCCTCCTGCAGCTCACCCGCTGCTGCCTTCCGGAAAATCAGCAGGAACTGTGAGGGGAGATGGTAGCATTGGCTCCCTGAAGACCCCAAAGCCACCACGGCCACTGCCCACCGTCTCAGCAGCCCGAAGAGCGGCTGGGGACATCTCCCTGCCAGCGTGGTGCCTCCTATCCCCTCACCTCTCGAAAGCTGAGCTTGCTGTCCAGGTCTTCATCCACCTCCTTGATCATGTTCTTCAGTCCCAGGTGCGTCTGTGGAGCCCCCAGTTTCTCCATCATCAGCTTCAGCTCCATCAGGTCAATGAAGCCGTCCTTCCCTGCGTCGTACCTGCACACAGGATGATCCTGACACATCACCACGGGGTGCAGAGCCCACACAGCCCCCCACAGTGCCCCCCAGCAGCACACCCAGCTCTCTTTTGCCTGGGAAGCAAAGAGGAACAGCAAGGACCTGTGCACTGATGGTCTCCGGCAGCTCTCCAGACCACGGGGAAGCTGTGAACCGCTAACAACCCCCCGGAGCATTATCCAGGATCGCTCCTGTTTCCGTGCTGTGCTTGGCAGGAGAACCTGCCAGGACGCTGCCAAGCCTGCTGCCAGCTCCCTGTGCCAGCAGCCTGAGCATGGGAAAACAGGCCATGGGGCTAAGGCCACCGGGCACTGCTCTGTCACCACCTCCTCCTCACTGTGACACCTCCAGGTGCCCCACCCTCGCTGCCCAGAGCCTGTGCCATCCATGCTCCACCCCTGGCCAGGTGCCTGGGCTCGGCTGAGAGCTTTGGGCACAGCTCTGCTCACTGATGCTACCCACAGACCGGTCAGGAATGCCCCTCCTGAGACCTGTGACAGTGCCACAGTCCCCACAGCCACCCCACAGCCACCCCACAGCCACCCCACAGCCACCCCACAGCCACCCCACAGCCACCCCGCTGTCTGCTGCCCTGCCTGGGCTGTGGCACAGCGGGATCTCCACGGGGAGCCAGCACAGAGCCTCGCGTGGAACAGCTGCACACGCTGTAGGTGGGCAGCCACACGCTGTACCCGTTGTGACAGGGCTCCTTTTTTTGGGATCTTGTCGCTGCAGCAGCCACGCAGAGCCCCGGCTCCCCACGCTGCAGGGCCGTGACTCATCTGTACCTCCCCTGCTGCTGTCTGCTCTGTCTGTGTCTCCAGCAGCACCTTCCTCATCTGCCAGGGACCCTGAGAGGGGCTGCTCCTGCTCACCGCTGCCTGCTGAGTGCCAGCACCTTCAGAGTGGGGCTGTGGGCACAGATCCCACATGGTTTTAACCTCCAATACCCCCCTTGGAGCATAGAACCATGGAATGGTTTGGAACAGACTGTGAACATCACCTCATTCCAACCCATGGGCAGGAATCCACCATCCCAGGCTGCTCCAAGCCCTGTCCACCCTGCCCTTGGACACTTCCAGGGATCCAGGGGCAGCCACAGCTGCTCTGAGCACCCTGTGCCAGCCCTCCCCACCCTCACAGGGATGAACTTTCTCCCAGCACCCAAACTAACCCTGCCCTCTGTCACTTTTGAAGACTTTCCTCCTTGTCCTGTCACTCCATGCCCTTGCCAGAAGTCCTTCTCCATCCTGCATCCCTCAGAGTTTCTCTGCCAAGGGTGCAGGGCACCTCCTTTCTCTCAATCCCCTCTCTGATTTTTTGGGATACCGGTGTTACAAGTGCACATTATATTATTGGCTTTTTGCAAATATTATAATGAATGTTATATGCAAGAGGTTAGAAAACTTTGTTGTACTAATATAGCTTCTTTTATTTCTGTTATTGATGAAATTTAGTGGTGTAATACATATATATGTTAGGCTATAACATGATATTAAAGCACAAACTACTTTTTGTTTGTATAACCCAGAGACTGAAAAGATAATCAGAGACCCCCCCTGAATTATTAAGATTATTTTGTCCTCCAAGAAAAAAATTTATTACATCTGTTATTGGAGGATATAAAACCCAGTGGCACCAAGAAGATTGATGTGTTGGGAAGGGGGCAAGGTAAAATCTAAACAAAAGAACATCAAAAAACTCAAGAGGAATGTCTGAATATGTGTGAGAATTTATGGATATGTAGTAGGGTTCTGTTTTTAAGGGACAATCCTTTGTTAGTGAGGGGAATGCAGAGACACCTGGCTGGATCTGTACACTTTATTTTTACCTCCTAATTGTCTATTAAACTTTTAAATTCTATATAAAAAATACACGAAGCTGTTTTTTCAGCATCCCGCACCTCCCAAAGGGCCAAAACCCTTCCTGGCATCACTTCACCCTCTCCAGCCGCATTTTCACACCCCGAGGCCGGCAGCAGCGAGGAGAGCGGGGCAGAGCATCCTTCCCTGGGGTGCTCCCGGTGCTCGCAGCCCGGGCGCTGCTCCTTTGGCTGCAGCTGTCGGGGCAAACACACGGCGCCCACACCCTCCCTCCCTCCCTCCCTCCCTCCCTGCCTCCCTGCCTGCCTCCGTCCCTGCCTGCCTGCCTGCCATCTGCCCCCGGAGCATCCCCGGCACGGCCACTGCTGTCCCCGGCACTGTCACTGCTGTCCCCGGCACTGTCACTGCTGTCCCCGGCACTGTCACTACTGTCCCCGGCACGGCCACCGCTGTCCCCGGCACTGCCACTGCTGTCCCCGGCACTGTCACTGCTGTCCCCGGCACTGTCACTGCTGTCCCCGGCACTGCCACTGCTGTCCCCGGCACTGTCACTGCTGTCCCCGGCACTGTCACCGCTGTCCCCGGCACTGTCACTGCTGTCCCCGGCACTGTCACTGCTGTCCCCGGCACTGTCACTGCTGTCCCCGGCACTGTCACCGCTGTCCCCGGCACTGTCACTGCTGTCCCCGGCACGGCCACCGGGATCCCCGGCACTGTCACTACTGTCCCCGGCACGGCCACTGCTGTCCCCGGCATGGACACCTCGGTCCCCCGGCACGGTCACTGCTGTCCCCGGCACTGTCACTGCTGTCCCCGGCACTGTCACTGCTGTCCCCGGCACTGTCACTGCTGTCCCCGGCACTGTCACCGCTGTCCCCGGCACTGTCACTGCTGTCCCCGGGAGCTGTCCCCGGCACGGTCACTGCTGTCCCCGGCACTGTCACCGCTGTCCCCGGGAGCTGTCCCCGCCGCAGCTCCCGCCCCTCTGCCATGCTCTGCCGGTGGGTGACAGCCCCCAGCAGGACACGGGGACACCCGTGTCGCACCAGGCTGTGCCCGCACCCCAACCCTCGCGTTCCGGCCGTCACCGCGCTCCAGCCCCGAGCGATGCGGATCCTCGGCCGGTGCCAGCCGGGGTGAGGGCACTGGCACACCGCAGCCCTGCCTCCGCCTGCTCCCTCTCTCCGCGCTTTCCCGGAGCCTGTCCCCACGCCTCCCGCACAAAGCGCCCAGCCCGGGATCCACGGGGATGCTCCGGGCCGTCCCGTTTATTCCCCCGGCTACTCCCGCTTGGAGTCACCCCGATTTCTGGCTCCCCCTGGAAATTTCCAGGGCTGGAGGCTGGCTGCCAGCTCCCCCCCGTTCCCAGGGGCCGGGGGCCGAGCTCGTGCTCCGAGTCACGCCTGGTGGCAGGCAGCGCGGGCAGGGATGCTGAGGATGCGCCAGCCCGGCCTCTGCGGCCCCGGCAGCTGCAGGATGTGGGATCCCTTGGTGATGCGGCAGAGGGAATGTGGGGGTCCCCGGTTCCCCCTTTTCCAGACCCCTTTCTCTGGCCTCAGCGCCAGCGTACCCCACTCGTGGGGGACAGGAGGTTCCTTCTGCGAGAATTCAGGGGCGCACCGGAACGCCCCCGGCAAGGAGCTGGGGGAAGGTGTCCCCGGCACCAATCTTGAGAGGGGCTGTGGGAGGAGAGGGGTGTCCCTGGCATCCCTCCTGAGAGAGGCAGGCGGGGGATCCCTCCTGCAAGGAGCTGGAGGTGTCTCGGCATCCCTGCTGCACACAGCTGGGGCGGGGGGAGTCTCCCACAAGGAGCGGGGGATCCCTCCCGCAAGAGGCTGGGGTGCATGGGGGGGTCCCTCTCACAAGGAACGGGGGGTCTCGCCCGCAGGAACGGGGCGGGAGGCGCTGGGGCATCTTCGCTGCCAGAAGCCGGGATAGCGGGGGATGCAGGAACCGCGATCCGAGGATGCTCGGGGCTCTCTGTCCGCCCCGGGGACCCCTTCTCCCCGGGGACCCCCCTTTCCCAGGGGACCCCCCTCTCCCGGGGGACCCCGCGCCCCACACTCACTGTCGGAAGAGCCTTTCCATGTCGCGGAGCTGCCTCCGGGAGAACTCGCGGAACTCCCCAGCGGGGCTGAAGACTCGGCGGCCACCGCCCCCGGGCGAGCCCTCGCCCACCGCCCGCCCCGCGGGGCTGCCCGGTGCCGGTCCCGGCCGCGGCCCCCGGCCCCGCCGCCCCTCGGGCTCCTCCGCCGCCGCCGCCATGGTGCGGTGCCCGGATGGCCGCGCCGCTCCGCCCCGCTCCGCCCCGGGGCCGGGCTGCGGCCCCCCGGCTCCCACCGCCCGCCCGGGGGGCTCCGGCTGCCCGCCCCCGCCAGCGCAGCGCCGTCCCCCCGCACCCAGCATCACTTATCGCCGTCCCTGCATCACTTACTGCCCTCCCTGCATCACTTATTGCCCTCCCTGCATCACTTATTGCCCTCCCTGCATCACTTCTCGCCGTCCCTGCATCACTCATCGCTGTCCCTGCATCACTTATTGCCCTCCCTGCATCACTTACTGCCCTCCCTGCATCACTTATTGCCCTCCCTGCATCACTTCTCGTCGTCCCTGCATCACTTATTGCCGTCCCTGCATCACTTACTGCCCTCCCTGCATCACTTACTGCCCTCCCTGCATCACTTACTGCCCTCCCTGCATCACTTATTGCCCTCCCTGCATCACTTACTGCCCTCCCTGCATCACTCATCGCTGTCCCTGCATCACTTATTGCCCTCCCTGCATCACTTATTGCCCTCCCTGCATCACTTATTGCCCTCCCTGCATCACTTATTGCCCTCCCTGCATCACTCAACGTCGTGCCTGACGTTCCAGTTTCCCCCTGACACGATGGGGACTGGAAGACACAGGAGCTGTGAGGGATATTTCAAGCCATGCTGGCTCTGTGTGCTCGAGGCCACTTCAGCAAGGACAGGACACATCCCCCAGGAGTGACTTCACACATCACTGGGCTGTGTTCACACACAAATATCCACACTGGACAATATCCTCCCCACCTTCTCCACTGCCACAAATCCCACCACATTCTGTGGGACGTGGAAAATAAGGTCCAGCATTGTCCACTGGCACCAGTGTGCCCAAGGATACAAACTGGAGCTCCTCAAAATGCACCCAGGCCTCATGCCAGCTCCACCCTCAGAGTCCAGAGCGATGATCTGTTCCTCCTGCAGACCAACACCTAGTGAAGGTCCCCATGGTGCTGCTCCCGTGAGCTTCCCAATTTGACAGCATCAGCCACGTGCTCCTTGGCCTTGCTTGAGCAGAGAGGCTTCGTGGCTCCAGGCTGCAGAACAGAGACAACAGAGACACAGCGTTGAGCACCAGAGCTCAGCATGACCTGGTCCTCTCCACCAGAGCTCAGCATGACCTGGTTCTGTTCTCTCCACCAGAGCTCAGCATGACCTGGTTCTGTTCTCTCCACCAGAGCTCAGCATGACCTGGTTCTGTTCTCTCCACCAGAGCTCAGCATGACCTGGTCCTCTCCACCAGAGCTCAGCATGACCTGGCTCTGTTCTCTCCACCAGAGCTCAGCATGACCTGGTTCTGTTCTCTCCACCAGAGCTCAGCATGACCTGGTTCTGTTCTCTCCACCAGAGCTCAGCATGACCTGGTTCTGTTCTCTCCACCAGAGCTCAGCATGACCTGCTCTTCTCCCTCACCCTCTTACATGATACAAACCCATCGCTACAGGTGTTTGCACCTCCTCCAGCTTCATCAAGGGATGCTGTGGCTGAGCCTGGAGCCTCCAGCCTCTTGGGATGGTCCAAGTGCTCACTCTGTGGATGGTTCCCAACAGGTGGAGCTGGCTGTTGTGCAAAGAGCAGCAGTTGGGTGTTGCCTCCTCACCTTGTGCCGCTTGGCCGCTTGCCGCAGCCTCTTCTCCCGGTCCAGCTGGAGCTGCATCCTCTCCAGAGCCTCTCGCAGCAGAGCCTTCTCTTCTGCCTCCCTGTGGGCTTCATCTTCCAGCTTGGACATCTCCTCCTGGCACCTTCTCAGGGAAGCTTGGCTCTGCCTGTGCAAAACAGGAGGGGAAGATTCTGTTGGTTTTTTTCCCTTATCGACCCCCTGACCCTCAGCTGTGCTCTCCCTTGGTCCTGCTGACACCGTCCCTCTGCCCCAGCCGATGCTGCTGCTGTCCCAGGCTCCAGCCAGCCAGGACAAGGGAACCTGACACGGCTCTGACACTGCTCAACCATGTCAGGCTGCAGAAGGTACCACTGTAGAAAACTGGGAGCACCTTTCCCCACTCCTCTTGACATTTGACTTTGGTACCGTGGCCACAGACACAGACTGGTCCCAGACAGACACAGGACTCAGCAGTGTCACTCCTTGCCCCAAGCTCTCTGTCACTTGGCATCCAAGGACCAGGTCATGTTCAGAACCCTGGCTTTCCATACCTGAGCTGCTCCACACTTCCCTCATAACCTTTCAGCATTTCTTCTTTCCTTTCCAGGCGGACCTGGAGGTTCCTGATCTTTTTGTACAACAGCTCCAGGGCCTTCTGTCTCTGCAGTCCCACTTCTGCCCTTCTCTCCTGAGGCAGGTGCTGCAGAGGCTGCATTCCTGACAGCTCCTTCATCTCCACCAGGCTTCCCAGAGCACCAATTACATCAAGGTACTGTGGGAAGGAGAGGCAATGCATTATTTACCAGGTCTGCTGCGTTCCATCACGCTGCTCAGCCATCTGCTTTCTGTCTGCTCTCCTGAGGAGATGACAGTGTCCTGAGGAAAGCAGGTTTGCATTCCATTCCCAGCTGCACGGCTTACTGGGATGGGATTGCTTTTCCTGAGATGATTGCTTTCCCTGCTGGGTGTTTTTTGGAGGGAAAAGACCCACTTTGTCCAACCCACCAGCTGTGCTACCCTTGGACCCCTTCCCTAGCAGCTCCCTCCATTGCTCCCCAGCCTCTCTGATGCACCGTGGCATGTTTTGGGGTCCCAGGATGTCCTGGCAGACACACAATGTGCTCTGGGCCATGGAATCATGGAATAGTTTAGTTTGGAAGGGAAATTTAAAGGTCATCAAACCAATCCCCCCAGCCACGGACAGGGATGTCTTCAGCTGGGCCACAGAGCAGTTCATCTTCAACATTCCTGGTGTGATACCCCTGAAATGTGTTCAAAGAACACCTGAACTCTACACACGGGGCATGTGCACACACTCTACACGTGATTTACCACACCTAACCCTGACATACCATCTTCTCACCCAAGTCTGTCGCCTCAGCCACTTCCCAGCTGGTGATCCTGAGCGAGCCCCCATGAGGAACACGGTCAGGAACCTGCACAGACAGGGAAAGACCCATGGAGACCACTTTGGGACAGGTTTTTTTCGGTCAAGTGGCCTTGAGCCTCTTTTTCACCTCATGGGAAATCCACCCTAGCATTGCTGCGGTCCCAAGCCTCCCACCCTGCTCAGCCCATCCATCCCTGCTGCAATCCCACCAGCCCCAGGCAATGTGCTGGTCCTGATGGAGCTGCCACCCTCTGCAGGAGCACTGCCTGCCACCCATGGGGCTGCATCTCCCACCCTGACTTTCTTACCTCTAAAAACCTATTTCTTCTTTCCCAGGGTGTGCTTTCCAAAGTCAAAGTTTGTCATTTCCAAATTACAAACCTCACACTGCCTCCCTGCCTTGCCAGCCTTCAGTTTTCCTCCCAACACAGGTGCAGGTTCCAGCTCAAGACCTCTTTGTTGGATTCTTTTCTCTGGCAAGTCTCTCATCTGGACCACCAGTGGCTCGAAATTGCCTGGAGGCACACAAGCAGATGCCAAATTGTTCCACTCTCCACACAACTTTGAGGTTTCCCAGCTTTCCCAGCCTCCCTGTGAGGGTGGGGAGGGCTGGCACAGGGTGTCCAGAGAAGCTGTGGCTGTTCCTGGATTCCTGGAAGTGCCCAAGGACAGGCTGGACAGGGTTTGGAGCACCCTGGGACAGTGGCAGGTGTCCCATGGCAGGGAGTGGAACACGATGTTGTTTAAAGCCTCTTCCAACCCAAACCATTCCATAATTCTAGGAGAGCTCTGCTCACCTGAGCACTGCCTCTTCTCCAGCATCTTCACTCTCTCCCGGAGCTCAGCCAAACCTTCTTTTTGGCGCTGGATCGTCTCCTCGTGCCTGAGGCCTCGGCATTTTGCACCGAGCTCAGCCAAGTCTGATGGTGGCTCCTGGAAGAAGTCAGGTCCTTGCCCAGTCTGGTAAACACAGCCTTGCTGCCAGACACCGGGCACTTGGAGCAAGAACAAAGCCTGGGGAGCATCTCCATGGATTTTGTGGGGGTATAAGAGACTTGTCAGAGACCTCCTTCCTGCTCTGCTGTGCCATGGTCAGGATGTGAACCCTGCAAATGCTCTGGAGACCCACGAGAGGGTTGGTGCACAGCTCTGAACAGCCACGTTGGTGTTTTTCCCTTGTCCTCTGCACCCTCACACAAACACCTGTGTCCCTGCACAGACCTGGACATCACTCTCTACACGTGCACCCTCTCCCAGCCCCATCCAGACCCCACACTTTGACAAACACCCAAAAACCTGTGATGGGGCTAGAGCCACGACGGCTGCAGACCCCCAGCTCCGATCTGGCCGCTCTCACCACCCCCATCTCCGCCCATCCCGCTCCCCAATGGCCCCCCCAGCGCTGGGATCTCCCCCTCCCCATCTCAGAAGGTGGAACAGGACGGGCAGTACCTCCCACCCGCTCATCAGCTGGCTGTGAGTCAGTGGCCAGCCCCCGCAGCCAGCCGGCCTCGCTGGCTGTACGGAATGTACAATTCCTACAGTCCCTCCATCTGCTGCTGCCACCACCTGCGAGCTCTTCCCTTTTCCAGCCTCGGGGAAATCAAGCAGGGATTTGGCACAGGAGAAGGAGGAGCGTTTCTTCTCGTCCTGTGCAAGGAGCTGCCCCTGTTTCTGAGCGTACAGCCCCAGAGCTGGTCCTGCTCTGCACAGCCAGCACCCGCAGCTCGGCAGGCTGGGAGGAGGAAGGAATGCTCACACGGTGCTGTTCCCTCTAATTGCTTCCAAGGCATCATCTCCTTAGCCAGCAGCAGCCTGGTGGTTCCCTGGATCACAGGTGGCCCTGGGCTTGGGAAGGGGCTCCAAGCATCCCAGCCTTGGGCCAGCGTGGAGCAGCTCCAGGCTCTCACCCACAAACACCATGCACACCACGGGCGCTCTTGGCAATCCCACGCCTCAGTGCTCCCCGTGATGATTCCCCCTCTGAGAGGCTTCACCCACCTGCAGGGGTGTCCTGGGAGCATCCTCTGGGCTCTCCAGTGTTTGTTGGGAAGCGTCCCTCAGCACCCGGCAGCGCGTTTGGGCTTGGCTGTGGGGAGGGACAAGATGCTGTGGGACCCCGTGATGGGTGAGGCTGACCCAAAGAGCTTTTGGAGAGCAGCACCCCCAGCACCCACTGATGACTACCATGGTGTGGGTGGCAACACTGGCTTGGATACAAGTGCCTGAGTTTCACATCTACTGGCATGAGTAAAGCCCCGTTCTTGAATCCTGTGTCGTGGATTCAGAGCTGAGCTCCATCCTGATACTCTCAGAGCCCTGTGCTCTGGGGAGGACCCTAAACACCATCAGCTGCTGGGGACACACACGTCTGTGAATCCTTGGGTGGTGTCAGGGTGTACCTTAACTCCTGAGCTGCTGCTTTCAGGGCCCCATCCTTCTCCTCCACGAGGCTGGACATCTCGGATAGCTTCTCCCGGAGCTGGTTCACTTCCCACTCCCGGTGTTTCAGCTGCCTCTGGCTGTGCTCCAGCTCCACCTTCTGCTCTTCACTCAGCTCCCCTAAGCACAGAGCAGCCCCGTGGGATGCTGGCTGGCTCATCACCCAGTCCTGGGGGATCTGCAGCTGGGGCAGCCTCATGGAAGCACCAATGGGGCTCATCCCTGCCCTTGACAGTGCCCTCAGGTGCTGGGCCATGCCAGCAGGACATCCCAGTCTCTTTGTGGAGGTTTAAGCCAGGGCAATTCCTTGCTGTGGCAATTTTCCTCCAGACTGAAGGAGGACAGGTCACCAGCATTTCCTGACTTGCATCTTTTGACTCCACACATTCCTCACGGGCTCTCTCCCCAGGTTCACAGCCCATGGAGGAATCCCAGGCAAGGTTCTCCCAGTCCTCCCGGGCTTGGAACATCTCCAGCTCCAAGAAGTTCACCAGAGTGATCCTGAGTTTTGTCTACCTGCTCTCCCCGTGATTACTCTGCTCTCTCATTGTCACTGCTACTACTCAGCCAAGGATGGGGAGAAATTCACCCTCTCAAAGAGAACAGACTGCCTGCTTTGCCCCAAGCAGGACAGGTGACAAATGGGTGTCACCACTCTCATTTCCTGAGAATGGTGCCACCCCTTTCCTGTGATCCGTGTGCGCCTCGCCGCGTGGAGACGGCAGCCACACATCACCCACCTCTCATGTCCGACATCCTGGCTCTGGTTTCTGACAGCTCCCTGCTGAGCCTGCTGATGACTGCCCTCTCCTCCAGGAGTGTGCCCTGTGCCACTGCCAGCTCCTCCCGCAGTTTCCTGGGGAAGATCAGTGCAGACCTCACAGCCAGTGGGGAACCTCGTGGCAGGGCACCCGTGCACGCCTTCCTGGTTAATCCACACATTCCCTTTTTTCACCTGCCTTTTGGTCCCCTGGGCTTACCCTGTGCTGTGGGATTGGCCACTCCATTGATCTTACCTGGAGCCATCCAGGTGGGATGGCAGAGCCTCACGTGCTATTTGGCATCACTTTGATGCTCCACGTCCTTAGGATCACTTCAGCCTAGCAAAGGGACTGGAGTCCCACCCTAAACGGACTAATGAGATCTTGGGGCAAGTGGTGTTGGACTTCCTTAGGCTGTCCCAGGTGGTCCCTGCCCTTCTCCAAGCTTCTCTGATCACCATCAGTGAGTGCTGCTCACCTCAGACAAACGTGAGTCTCCATGGCAGGACAAATCCCCGGCCAAGCTCCCGGTGCTGACCTGTGGGCAGCACACTGCAGCCCTACAGGACACGAGGAAAAAGGCCAATCACTTCTTTGTAACACATTCTTCTTGCTTTCTCTACACAAATCATTTCCTCCTGAGGGCTGAGGACTGTCTCTTTGGGAAGCCCACGTCCCTGAGAGCCCAGTTCCATGGCCAGCTGGACAGTTCTTGACATCCAGAGTTGCTTCTGTCTCAGAGCAGCCCAAAGCACACCAATCTTGTCATTTCAGAGGGCAAAGAGCCCCTCTCCAGTGGCAAAGCCCTGTCTGTTCTCCAAAACCACCAAACAATGACACAGCTTCTGTGGGGCCTCACAGAGAGCTCGCCCTGCAGGTGGAATAACCTTCACTCAACATCTTCCCGACATTTTCTACAGCAGCAAATTCACTCTTCCATCTCCACACGCATTTCACGTCAACCCAGCTGCCTCCTGGTACAGGTGCATCCCAAACAACCCTCACCTACCTTCTATTTCTCCCACAAGAGCTGCTTTTTCCTCCTCCAGCACCTTCTGCTGCTGAGTGGCCTCCAGCAGCCTGTCCTCTAAAGCCAGGATGGTCAGGGAGTGCTGCTTGCTTTGCTCCCTGTATCCTGCTACATCTTCTAGCAGTTTCTGTCTCTGTGACTCGTTTTCCTCCTGGACAGCCCTGAGCTGCTGCTCCTGCTGAAGCACCTGCTGCTGTAGCACCACCTGGGAAACGAGAAGTGGCAGCTGGGTTGGAAGTGCTGGGGGTTTCTTCTGGGATCACCACTGGCCTCATCTCTCCTAGATGGAGGTCACAAAGGTGGAGGGAAGGGTTTCAGGGATGGGGGAAGCCTTCTCCTCCAGCACTGATCCTCCACCTGCGTGGGTCAGTGCAAATACCTCTTGTGCAGTGATTTTCTTCAGCTCATGCAAAGCTTCTCTCAGCTTTCCCTCCGTCAGTTCTTGCTCCTCTGCCTTCTTTGCTGTTGCCTACCAGAGGAAATTAGCAGTAATTAGGTTAGCCATGAACCCACCTTTCTTTCTCTGTGTGTTTTGGGGAGAGGGGGACCCCTCTGCTCACTGATTTGAGCCCCTGGAGCACCAGACTGCAGCACATTTTCCCTTTTCTTCATTCCAGGAGGGAGCTGTTCTGCTTCACCCCCCCATGCTCACCTCAGCCATGCTTCTTAGGTGGCTTTCCAACTCCTGGATCTTCTTCTGTTCTTCCTCCACAGACTTCTTGCACTTGTCCTTCTCCTCAGCGACGGCGCTTTCCAGAATCTGTGAACCAACAGCCCACAGATTCACTTCAGGAAAAAGAAAAGGACCTCCAAGGAGAAAAGCAGCAGGAAGGGTCATTTCTCTGGAGCAGGGGTGGGTGATGGGAGAAAAGCTTGGCAGGACACAGATAACTCAGTGAAGGAGAGGATGGGAACACCTGGGGAAAGGAACAGCTGAGAGACTGGGTAGGAGCTGCTTGGCTGCTCCTTGCCAGAATCCTTAGAGAGCTGAACAGCAGGAAAACACCATTCCCGAGGTGCCAGACGAATCCTTAGAGAACTGAACAGCAGGAAAACACCATTCCCGAGGTGCCAGACACACAGGCAGACTGGAAACTGTCCTACAGGGCCACCATGATCACAACACACCCACCCTGAGTGACCCTGCATCCCACACCAGAGCTGCTGGGGGGCTGGCCTGGGCTCCCCTGGCTATCCCTGCTCCACAGGGATATCCTTTTCCAGCCAAAAAGGAGCCAACTGGAGCCCAGCACGGGGAGGGAGGGAGGGAGGAAGGGGGAGAAGGCTTGAGAGGAAGCAATGCAGTGTTTCCCTCAGCTCATGGATGATGCTCCTTGTGTTGTCCTTTCTCCCAGTGACTGGGATGTTAACTCCTGATGTTACCTGCAGGTGTTTCCCCGTCCCACCACGGATACTTTTGGGAGTTTACATCACCTGGATCCATATGGGAGGATACCCAGTCCCTTGGGGCTGCACTCAGCTCGGGGCTGGAGGTTCCTCCTCTCGTTATCCAGCGTTGTTACAGGCATCCATTTTTCCTGCATAACATTCCTCCTCTGAAACACCAACCACGCCACTGTACCTGTTTGAGCTCCTTGTCCTTTTCCAGGATGATTTGCTGGATTTTTATCTCTAAGTCTTGCTCATGTTTAGCTTCCAGCTCCTCTGTGTGCTCCTGCAGCAGCTCTGCCTGCAGCTCCTGGAGCTTCTCTAATTGCTCCTACAGGGAGACACGGGGGTATTAAAGGAACTCTGTCAGCAGCAGGGCAAGAAATAAACCTCCTGTGTACACTCACTCACAAAAAAATTCACAAGAGATCTCCTCTCCACCCTTGCTGTGTTGGGGATATGGACACACTGACAGTGGCTCTGTCTGACCTTGCATTTCCTGCACTCAGGGATCCCAGCCACATCCCCAGTCCAGGTGCCACACTGGCTTGTTTGCCATCATATTTACCCACAGGAAGAGTCCAAATCCACCTGCTTTATGTGCATAAATATTTCTGTACCTGCAACATCTGATTGCTCTGTGCCATCTCCTGCATCTTCTCCGACAAGCTCTCGAGAGCAGCCAACAGCCCTGCAAAAGCCAATGGAGCCTCACTGTGTGGGGAGCTCACACACCATATCATGGATATCTGCAAAAATTTCCTCATGGAAAGGATGCTCAGGCATTGGAATAGGCCACCATCCCTGGAAGTGTTCAAAAAGTGTGAGCACTTGGGAGCAGTGTTGGCTTAATGTTTGGATTTGGTGATCTTGGAGGTATTTTCCTTAAAATTTCCATGATTCTGTGATTTTCTCCCCCAGGAGTGGCTCATGCTGGACTTTCTCCTCTCCATCTGGCTTGCTGGGACACCCCACATTCCCAGGGATGCCCAGAAGGACACAGACCTTTGCCAGAGGTGTGCAGGTCCATCCCCAGGCTGTCCAGGAGCTGCTCTGCACCCTCCAGCCAGGCCAGGGGACCACGTGCCATGTCCACCACTGCTGTCCTGATGGCTGAGACAGAGGGATCCAGGCACAACACCTCCAGCTGCCCCAGCTCCCCTCTCAGGCTGGAGCTGCTGCAGGAGCTCCTCAGGCAAGCCTGGAACAAATGGAACCAGTGGGGAACAAGCCAATCTCCACTGTCAGTGGCCTTCAGGGACTGGCAAATGGCAACAACACTTCTGAACATCTCAGGCCAGGTTGGATGGGGCTTGGAGCAACCTGGTCCAGTGGAAGGTGTCTCTGTCCATGGCAAGGGGTGGAACAGGGTGGGCTTTATGGAGAATTCACAGGAGATTCCTTCCTCCTTGAAGGACCACATGAACACTTAGGGATGACGATTTGTTTCAGGGTTGTATCTTTATTCTGACCTTTCCTCAGGCCAACAAAACACCCTTGGCCACTTGGTCCTCAGTGTTTAAAGGGCTGACCTGGAGCTTCTGCAGGGAGTTCTTGAACACCTCGATGTTTGCCGACACCTCCTCCTCCTTTGCGAGCTTGGAGCTCAATTCCTTCTGCAGACTCTTCTCTCTCTCGTGACTCAGTTGGCTCTCATCAGAGATCTGCCTGACCTTCTCTATCACCTGGCAAAAGTGGGGGAAGAAGGAGGATAAGGCTCACACCGTTTTGAGGGGCCAGGGATGGTCTCAGAGAGCCGCAGCTGAGACTTGCTGCAGACTGGCAGCCACGTCAGACCCCTGGGCTTGTCCCTGCTGCAGACACTGACTCCCTCCAAGCTTAAAGGACCCTGTCCCCTTCACGTCATGGAGCAGTGCCATCACCCTGGGACAGCCACAGCACAAATCTGGGGCAGCCTGGATGCTGCAGCCCTACTGCCCATGGAGCAGGCAGCTCTGCAGCCGCTGCCTGGAGCTTTGGTGGCTCTGAACATCCCTGTGAGCTGCTGTCCAAACTCACCTGCTGCTCCGTTACAGACTCCCCTGTGCTGCCAGCTGCTGATGGAGAACAGACTTGCATCACTCGGGTCTTGAAGGACTCCAGCTGCAGCAGGGATCAACACACGGGAACAAACACCACCGAGCATTGACAGCCGCTCTGCTGATCACTGATAATCAATATCTGGCATCATGTTATCAGCAAAGGGCTGCCCCTGCCCAGAGCAGAATTACCCAGGCACTGAGGAGGGCTGGTGTGGCTCGCAGACAGCATAACTAAGGTTACAGATTCCTTTTCTGTATGCTAATAAATGCTCTGTTGTCCATGCTGCCCACACAAATCCTGTGGATAAGCCTTTTATTCTTCACCCATGACCGTGCCAGGGCTTGGTGCTCAGGACTTGTTTCCACAGCACATCCTTCCCCATGGGAAGCTGCATCCCTGTGCTGCCCACAGCCCCAGTGGGGATGTTCCCATCCCTGCCATTCCCTACCTGCTCCCCAGCTCTCTGCAGCTCACACCTCAGCAGGCGCTCCCTGTGCCCCATCTCCCGCAGCTGCTCCTCCTGCTGGGACCAGGCTGCCTTCAGTTCCTCCTCTGCCTGCAAAGAGAGCTTTGGCACCTCACAGCAACGTCCAACACCATGCCATGGGCATTCCAACCACTCTTCCCATCAGACAAGTCCAAATGTGCCTTTGGAATACCAGGAGACAGACAGCAATCCTGTTGTAGGGAGTGGGGTTGCAGCATCCACCCTTCACGGCACTTTTTGTCTGGGTTTGGTCCCTGGAATATTGTCCATCCTTGTTTTCCTCACCCAACACCCACACAGGGCACTCTGCCATCTGTTTTTCCTCTTCCATCAGGGTCCATGATCGAGCTCAGGACAGTTGGATGCCCCTGCCCATCCAGCCTCTGCTCCCAGGGATTGCTGGTCCCTGTCCCACCCCTCTGTGTGTCCCCTGCAGCCAACAGCCTACCTTGGCTTTCTCAGCCAGCTGCTTTTGGACACTCTCGTGCTTTTGGATCTCCCCTTTCAGCCCCTCCAGGTCCTGCTCCAGCTCCTCGATGCGCTGCAAGAGCCCGGGGAGGGCGGGGGTCTCACCAGGGCAGTTGGGCATCGCCCCTCTGGATGACCTCCACTGATCAGCAGGATTTGCTTCCCATCCAACTCACTTTGTTTACCCTGGAATTCTCTTCTAACCTGTATTTACTGTGGCTATCTCAGCTTACAAGTGGAACTCAATCTGATTTCTGATCACATCTCCCCAAGCCCCCTTTCCCCTGCCCTCCCCTTCACACCAGAACTCACTGATCCAACAGAGTTACTGATTATCAGAGTTACTGATCCACTTCCCCAGCTCTGATGGCCACTTTGTGCCTTCCAGGACAGGAGCTGAGCTCCAAACCACTCCCTTACAGTGCCCAGTTAATGATTCCCTCACTGATGTGCTCCTGCAGCCACTGCCTACCCCAAAAATGACTTTTGACTCACATTTCTGCAGGAGATTAGTTCCTCCTCTCTGAGTTCACACTTTATTTCTTCTTTAATTCTCAAGCACTAGAAGGAATGGCAACCAAGGTAAAAAACATCAGGGCAGTGAAACCTGGTGTGGATGGGACACTGGCACAGGCTGCCCAGGCTGAGTGCCATCCCTGTAGGGATTTAAAAGACACTTGGGGATGTGGTTTAGTGGTGGCCTTGGTGGGGCTGGACCCAGGGCACAGTGACAGGGTTTCAGTGGCTCCTCAGGAGGACCTTGGCAGGATTATTTTGTGTGTACAAACAGCTGCTGTGCTCCCAGAAGTCCGGGGCACACAGCAGCTGATGCAGAGCAGGGAGGGAGATCCAGCTGGGGAAGGAGACCCTGATCCGTGGGCATCGTGGCACACCCAGACATGGCCATGGGACCACCATGGTCATGGGATCACCTCCCTGTGATAGAGCTGCTGCCATCCTCACCAGAGAGAGGCATGACCCTTCTCACCTGCTTTCCCACCTTAACCCCCACGTCATAAATCACTGAGCCCCTCATTAGTGCTGCCAACCTTGGCTGAAACCACAGCCAGCTGATTGTCCTTCTCTTGCTTTTCCTTGATCAGTTTTTCGGCCCCTTGCTGGAGTTGCTGGATTTTCTGCTCCTTTTGCACCAGCTCCCTTTTCATGTTGCTCATCAGACCTGAGGAAAACAACTCTGATCAGAGGTCACCCAGGAGTGACATTTAGATGGGATATTGGGAAGGAATTCTTCCCTGGGAGGATGGGGAGGGCTGGCACAGGGTGCCCAGAGAAGCTGAGGCTGCCCCTGGATCCCTGGCAGTGCCCAAGGCCAGGTTGGATGGGGTTTGGAGCAGCCTGGCACAATGGAAGGTGTCCCTGCCATGGCAGGGGTGGAATGAGGTGGTTTTTAGGGATCCTTCCCACCCAAACCATTCTGTGATTTGATTCCTACAAGCCACTAGGAATAATTTGTTGCCTGTACAATTTGACCAACGCTTCCTCCTCATCCAAAGCCATTCTCAAATTGCTTCATGCCCTGACCCAGAGCTCCAGGGATACAATACCTGCAGTCAAAGCCTGCTCCCTCCTCAACTTCTCACTTTCTCTCCGCAGCCTCCCGATCTCCAGGTCTCTCTCATGAAGGGAATGGCTGAAAACCTGGTTTGAGCCTTTCTGCAGGTCACTGATCTGCAAAACACAGATTTACCCGTGCTCCTCACCAGAACATTCACTGACTGCTACAGCCCCTTTGGAGAGGGCACTTCTGGTTTGGTGGGACTGTTCTTTAGCATCTTCAAATTCCACCTAGGAATTCCATATAGGACATTTTTAAATGTGCTCTGGCTGTTCCTGCTGAAATCCTAATGCCAGAGGCATTAGAGAAAGAAGGAAAGAAGGGATTGGAAAGGATGGGAAGGAAAAACCCTCCCTCCCTCATTTCCCTTGATTTCAGCCACACAAACTGCTCCTGCCCCAGCCTGGCTGGTACACCACAAGCACACCTGTACCTGAGAGGTTTTCCCTGCCCATGAAAGCCCCCAGTACCTGTTCCCTCAGGGCTTTGATCTCCTCTGTTTGGGCTCCCAGCTCTCGGTTGAGGGTGAGAAGCTTCTGGGTCAGCTCAGCCTCGCTCCTCACTGCTGCCTGGGCCAGTTTCTTTGCCGTGGCTGCGATCTCCTCCTGCAGGTCTCTTATCACCACATCCCTCCCCTTTGTGTCCAAACCAAAAAGGTGACCCATCTCCTTCTCCAGCAGCTTCTCACCCTGCTGGCAGATTCAGGTGCCACTGCTCAGTCTGCAGCCACGGAAACTCCACACCACCAGCCCAGGGGTTCCAGCTCATGGCCATCAGCGAGGGACCCGCTGTCCCTGGCTTCCCACACCCTGCAGCCACCCCTGTCCCCATCCACCCGCTTTGGTGGCGGCCCCCACGCCCTGCTGGGACTCCTGGTGGGACACAGACATTTGGGAGGATTCAGCTGCTCTGCCAAGGGCCAGGACAGGGATGGCATTCCTCACTCCCACCCCAGCATTACCTTCTCCTGCAGGAGGAGATCCACCTGGTGAGTGCCCAGGGAAGGGGGTCCCCCCCTTGCACCATCACCTGGGAAGCTGGCTGAGACTGGAAGAAAGCAAATTATCAGCAGGAGAGGTGGCAGAAGTGCTCCCTGCAGCATCCTTTTCCCTTGGCCCAAAACTACTCCAAGGCAGTGGCCACTACTCAGGGTGGGAGTTTGCTTCACAACCAGCAGAAAAATAAAAAAATGACATTTAGAGTGTAAACTGCACAGAAGAGAGAGTTAATTCACCTCAGGGAACCCAAACAGCCTAAAAGCAGCAGAGACACAGAGAAGAGAGGCTGCCCTTATTTTCCAGCACTGCTCAGCCCCTCAGAAAGCTGTCCTTTTTCATCTTCCCACATGGGAATAGCTCTGCTCGCTGCCTTTAGGGCATGGAGATCCTTTGGGCTGTTCCCAAAAAGAGGAGTTTGTTGCTTATGACAGCCCAAAAATCCCACAGCAGGAAAACCACAGCACTGTGCATGAATGTAACATTCATGGCAAATGTCACATTCTCCAGCTGGCCCAAACCCTCACCTCTGCCCTGCTCCATCACAGTTTGTTCCCAGAGGTGCATCAGATCTATTTTCAGGTGCCTTCACTCAAGGCAGCCACTTCAAAGCAGGGAAAAACACCACACAGGGGTCAGGAGCAGGCACAGGGGCCACTGGGGCAGATAAAGTCACTCCTGGCCCTTCTGGGTCCCACACCAGGAGAAAGGAAGAGGAAATGTCCCTCTGCAAAGCCAACAGCATTCCCCTTGGGATGTCCCAGCTCGTTTCCTCCCAACCCAAACCCACCCAGGACCACACAAGGACTTTGATCAGCTCCAGGGGACAACGACTCGCTCAACACTCATCGCTTTTCTGCTCCAATCAACTCCACTCAGCACCGAGTGAGGACAGCAGGACACAAATGGCTGGGTTTGGCATCGTGGAGTACCTGGCCTTGCCGCAGGGGTCCTGCTGAAGGTGTCCAGAGAGGTGGCACCGGCCGTGCTCCTGCCCCGGGCACTCGCAGGTCGCCTTGGCAGAGGCAGATGGGGCTCGTGGCCGGGGGCTCTGGGGGTCCCCCTGCCCAGGGAGCTGGGGGGAAGCTGCCACTGCAGCGAGGGCAGGCACAGAGGAGATGAAGGAGTCCAGGCTTTGGGCTCTGCACCCACATGGAGCTGCCTGCTCCACCCTATGCGACGCTTCAAGGGGGGACAGGACATCTATGGTGAGAAAACATCACGTTATCTTCAAGATTTTAGGAAGGATTTCAGCCCTGGATTCACACCCACTGTGTTGTACAAAACCCAGGCACGGATCTCAGCAGAAGCACAATTTTAGTTTTTTCTCATTTCCATTACTCAAGGATCAGATTTTAATCAGGGCATCCAGACTCTTTGCTGAAACAAAGAGAGTTATTGGGGTTTTCTGCTTTTTGAGCTGTTTCCTCTCCATCTGACTGCCCCAATTCTGCACATCATTCACACGCTCCAGCAGCCCTCCTTTCACAGCTCACACAAGGTCCTACCCCATCGTTTCTCCCAGACAAACCAAAGCCTCTCACTGTGCTCCTGTTTTCCCATCAGCTGTCAGAACGGGAATTAGAGCACAGCCTGCTGTTCTCCTGATGAGCAGAGCCTTCCAGGACAGTGGGGACAAGCCACCAGCAAGGTCTCAGTTCCAAGGGCTGCATTAAACACCTGCCAGGGCAGGTGGGACCTGGGTGTGGGTCCTCCAACACCCGGCTGTTAACGGAGCCCCAGCCCCCAGTGCAGGCTCCCTGCTAATCCAGGGATTATCCAGCACCTTCCCTTCTCCCAGGGCACATCCCAACCCTGCTGCTTTTGCTCATGTGGAGCTGGGATTGCCCAAAAACCTGCCAGTGTCCCTGGTGGGTGCTGCTCCTCTGTACAACATGTTCCCCCAAGACTCCAGAGGAGCGATCCCAACCCTTGTCAGACACTTCACAGCTGAGGTGCTTCCCTCCCTGCAGGCTGCTTCAAATCTGCCCCTCCAAAGGAGCATCACAGAGCCTGGAGTGGGGAAAAGGCACCCCATGGACAGGCTCGATTGTGTGTGCATCCTGCCTTTGGGAATTCTCACTGCTCCAGCTAGCTTCAGCTAGGCAGCATTCTTCAAGAGCCAAAATAATAAAAATACTGCTGGGGATTATCAGTTCCTCTATGTTTTATTCGAAACTCAGCTTCTCTCTGGTTAAGTAGCTTGGGAGGAAACATAAAATGCAAATAGAGGTCTATAAAATGCAGATTTTCCAGGTCTTCCTTTGCTAATGAACCTCTGTCCTGTGCTTTTCCATTTTCCTACAGAACTGCAGGAATTTCTTCAGCAGAGGGAGCTCCAGCTTCTCATTTCCTCCTCCCCCGTGTCAGGAACGATGTGTTCTAATATCTTTACAAATAATTTGATGGGTGAAGGTGTGGGTGTTAATTAAGACCCTTTGAAATGGGTCTTAATGTCTCTGCTGACGTAGGGCAGCAGGTTTGTTACAGACCCCAGACAGCCTGGCTCCTGAAAAGACAAGGCTGAATTTCTGAGCTTTGGGGTAAAACAGGTGGTTCAAGGAGGGATAGGTGCTGGTTTGGGAAGGCTGTACCTCCCTAGTGCCTCGGCCAGGGGGAAAGGAAGACGGCACCGTGTGGCCAGGAGTTTGGGATAAAAGGAGGCTGCACCCTCCAAAACCCTGAGAGATAGAAAACCCCATGGGTTCTGCTTATTTAACTAAAGATGACGGATTCCTCTCCTTTTTGGACATAAACCTCTGGAGTTTGTGGATTTTCCTGACACCCACCTTCGGCACCTTTCCTCAGGATCTCCCAGATGAACCAGATGAGTGAATTTCTGCTTCTGGAGCCTTTCCTGAGCAACAGCACCCACCCACCCACCTTTCCTGGGCATCCTTCCATGGGCCAGAGCATCCAACCCTTCCCTGGGCACCTTTCCTGGGCATCCTTCCATGGGCCAGAGCATCCAACCCTTCCCTGGGCACCTTCCCTGGGCATCCCCAGCCCTACCTGGGCAGCCCCATCCAGCACCAGCTTGAAGGACACTCCCGCTGTGCCGAAGCTCAGGATATCCCCCGGGCTCACCCTGACAGCCGCGTTTTGGACCTGGCAGCTGTTGACAAAGGTGCCGTGGGGGGAGTTGAAGTCCTGAAGGATGAAGCTGTTGTCTGAGGCGGAGAATTCCAGGGCTGCGTGAAGATCTGCTACACCTGCGGCCTGGGAGCAGGCAGGGGATGCTGCTGGAGGTGGCTCCAGGTTGGTCCCTCCTTTGCCAAACCCATTTTCTGGTGCTCAATCCCAGCACAAAGCGGGACCTCCGGCGCATCCTCCTCCCTTCCCTCCATCCTCCACCTGTTTTAGGATGCTCAGCTGCCTCGTTCCTACCTGCAGGACGATGTCGGCCCCTCTGTGGCTCCCGATGGTCGTGGTGTCGGATTTCAGCTGGAAACACCGCTCTGAGTTCTTTAGGAAAGCTCGCATTTCCCAAACCCCGCCACCTGCAAGGCTTGTGCCAAATAATTCCTCAATTTCCCACCCCCCACCACACAACCTGAGCCACGAGTGGCTTTACCAAACACTAAAAATTCTACAAAATGGCCCCAAAAGCGGCCGTGTCCCAGCTGGAAGTGTGGCTGCAGTAGCCTTGGAAACCTCAGCCACGCCAGATCCTGCTGCTGCCTGCCTGGGTGAGTTTTTCCTCTTTGATTTGTTTAGGTTTTGTTTTTTTTTCTCCTCCTTTTTCCAAGCAACTGTCCTGGCAGCACAACACAGCTCCGCCACAGCTGAGATCCCGTCAGCTGGGGACACACGCGGGAATGCGTATCCCAAACCTCACGGGGGGCTGTGTCACCTGCCAGCGCTTTTTCCCCTTTTCCCCTCGTTTTACTTTTTATTTCATATCATGTTCACGCACAGAAACAGGTCTTGCAACCCCAAGCAAAGGGATAAACATTGCTATCAGATGGATGCTGTCACCCCTCAGCATTTCTCCGATCAATTGTTAATTAGAGGGTAGGATAAGTAGGGAGATTTAAGTTGACAGTGAATGCATTGTTATGTCTAAAATTAGAGATTATCTGCATCGTTAAAGCATTTGAATTTGCTTTTCTGCTGTTAACTAAAAAAAAATAATTATTTCTTGTATTCTGGAGGTCTTTCTCCCAGGCATGTGATGCACAGGAAAAAGAGGCAGAAGAAGCAAAAGAACCTGCTAACAGATGTGGGCAAACTCCTTGCTCTTCAGAACGAGGAAGTGAAAAATAAATGAAAAAAGCTGAAGGTGCAATTAGCTGTTTATTTACCACCTTGTATGAAAAACTACAGATATGGAAAAGATATCTTTATTTAAGCTCTGTTCCTTACAAAATCGGCTGCACTTAGAAACAAGATGAGGTGAATTTCATCTGCATAACAGTTTTTGGTCAATGGAAACATCTCAGAGTTCTTTCCCAACCTAAATGGTTCTACGGTTCTTCATCTCTCTCCTACTCCCCTCCACTGCTCTTCCTCTCTCCTTTTTCTTGTCCGTCTTTTCTCTGTCCTGTTCCCAGACTTGTGCTTTATCGCTGCACCCTCTCACCAAGCTGGCATCTTCTCTTTTCTCCTTGTTCTCTCTTTCCTTATTTTCTTTTCTCATTCTCTCTCTTCTCTTTCTCTCTTTGCTTCTTTCTTCCTTTCTCTCTCCTTCTCTCTCCCTCTCTTCTTTCCTTTTCTTTCTCTCTTCCCTTCTCTTTGCTTTTCTCTTTCCTCCTCTTTCTCTCTCCTTCTCTCTTTCTTTTTTTCTCTTTCCTTCTCTTTCTCTTCTTTTTCCTCCTCTTTCTCTCTCCTTCTCTCCTCTCTTTCTTTTTCTTTCTTTCCTTCTCTTTCTCTTCTTTTTCCTCTTTCCTTCTCTTTCCCTCTCTTCTCTTTCCTTTTCTTTCTCTCCTTCTTTCTCTCTTTCCTTCTCTCTTTCTTTTTCTCTTTCCTTCTCTTTCCCTCTCTTCTCTCTTTCCTTTTCTCTCTTTCCTTCTCTTTCTCTTATTTCTTTTTCTCTTTCCTCCTTTCTCTTCTTTTTCTCTTTCCTTCTCTTTCTCTTCTCTTTCCTCCTCTTTCTCTCTTCTTCTCTCTCCCTCTCTTCTTTCCTTTTCTTTCTCTTTCCTTCTCTCTCTCTCTTTCCTCCTTTCTTTTTCTCTTTCCCTCTCTTCTCTCTTCCTCTCTGCTTCTGTTTCCTCCTCTTTCTCTCTCCTCTCTCCCTCTCTTTCCTTCTTTCTCTCTTTCCTTCTCTTCTTTCTCTCTTTCCTCCTCTTTCTCTTCTTTTCTCTCTTTCCTTCTCTTTCAGTCTCTTTCTCTCTCTTTCCTTCTCTTTCTCTTCCTTTCTCTTTCTCTTTCCTTGTCTCTCTTTCCTTCTCTCTCCCTTTTTCTCCTCCTCCTGTTCCTGCTGACTGTCCCAGTGGCAGTGGCAGTGTCCCCAGGTGACGGAGCAGACTTGCTGAAGGAACATTTTAATGTGACAGAATAATTCCTTCCTTCCTGGCCGCCCTTTCCCTCTCTTCGCCGTGGGCAGGGGTTGACAGCCCCCAATGGTGCTGTCCTCACAGTTTAGACAGGTTTTTATGTCTCTGGCTCATAAAATTGGTTTTGTCTGTGCGCCGTGTGTTCGTCTGTGGGTGTTTGTCTCGAATTGTGTGCAAAAACCACTAAGAACTGTAACTTACCTCTTTATACGTATGTAGAAAAAATACAAAAATTTATTTCAAGGTACAACCCCATATCTACTGTTTTATGTGAAGGATCTTAGTGCATAAGGAACTCAAAATACAGATATATAAGGCTTGAAAATATAAATATAACTTTTGCACATATAAATGAAAAAATAAAGGGCCTGAAAAGGAGAGAAAAGATGACCGCGATGAAGGCGACAGAAACAGCTTTGTGTGCTCAGAAGTTTTTTTGTGCATCACTGGAACACAAAATCAGAGATTTCGGCTGGGCCTGGAACCGCTGCTGCCTCCTGCGCCGAACGCGGGCACTGCGCATGCGCGGCCAATGGAGGGGGGGGGGGGGGGGGGGCCCTGGCGGCGGTACCGGCGCGCATGCGCACTGCCTCAAACGTCTCTGCGGCCCCACCGCAGGGCCAAGGCGGTACCGCAAGAGTGACTTATCCGACCGCCGCCGCTTTCCGTGCCTGCCGCCGCCGCTCGGTGCCCGGAACACCGCGGGAGCCCCAAGCGCGGGGCCCGGCTGTGGTGGCACTGTCGGGTGAGGATTGAAGGGAGCCCACGGAGGAGCGGGCTGCGGCTGCGGAAATCACGTGACAAGACACGCGGAGATGGCGGCGGAGGCAGGAACTGGCGTCATTCCACACTCCAGGTGGAATTGACGTGTCTCAACACTCAAGATGGCGGATCGGGAGGAAACTCGCGGCGCCGCACTCAAGATGGTGGCAACGCACAGAAAATGACGTCACACCACTCTCAAGATGGCGGCTCGAGCGCGCGAACCAGGCCGTCCTTCCCAAGATGGCGGCAGTGTGCGCATGCGCTGTGGGGATAACTAAGGTGGAAAGCGCTCTCCTCACATCTTCATAAAAACAACAAATCCATTCCAGCAGCACTCTGGCAGTTGGGCTGAGGATTGTTAATGTTTATTACCCGATAAAGCTCTGCACAGGGCTGTGCCATCACCTCTGGCTGTTGCAGGAGCTGTGCCCAGGTGTGTCACAGCACTCAGCAGCCCATGGACACCTTCCCTCCCCGTGGGGATCCTCTGGGAGGGCACGTCCCACACCTGGGCCACTCCAGGACGCAAATCAGGAGAGGATCAGAAAAGCAAAAAAAATCCTTGGGAGAGAGAAAATCCCTGGCTTGGTGACAGAGGCACCTGAGGCAGAGGAAAGCGAAGGAAGAGATTTGTACAGTGAGATTAAAGATTGGAGTGTGGGGAGGGACAGCTCCAATCTCTGCTGATTTTTTTCCCCCCCTTACCTTTATTTTTTAAGCCTCACGAGGGCGATCTTACCCTGTCATTTGTGGGAAATGAGCTCAAATTCCCTGACAAAGGTTTGAAGAGGCTCTCAAGAGCTATTTCCTACCAGAGAGTGCAAAGGGAAACACTCCTCTTGGACTGGAGATGCCTTAAAGGGCAGAACAGAACTCAGAATTGGAAGGAAAATAATAACACAAGTTTTTTTTTTTTTTTTACATTTTTCCTTGCATCTTTCCTTAACAAAGCCCTGCTGGCTGCCCCAGTCCACAGCTGCCAGTTCTGGAGGCAGAGCTTGTTGTTATTCACACAATAAAATAATTTAAAACACCTCTTGTCAGCTCACTGCTTTTTGACTTCCGTGACATCATTACCATCCCCAATAGACTCTTATTAAAAAAAAAAAAAATAAAAAATTAAATAAAATAAAAAAGACATCTGTGTACATTTTCAGAAATGCTGAGAACTCAGAATCTGTTCTCACCTTCGGGGACCTTGACAAATGGTTTGTCATAAAATCAGTGGGTTGAATATGCACAACCTGGCGATGGGCTGTTGATGAACCCATTACCAGGGCTTGGAGTAACTCTTAATTTGGGGGGAGCTGCCACTCCAAACTGTCAGGTTACACTTAACGTGCAGCAGATGTGCTGCACGTTGATTTATTCATGTGCCCAGAGTGGAACATCTTTCTAAATAAAAGTGAAATGTAATTTTAGCCCAAGGTCATTATTAGTATTCCTTATTTTGTGCTTGTTATAAAAAGCCCAGCAATTGCATCTCAGTGATCCCAAAACCTGCTTTGGGTTTGTCTAACCTAGTCCACACCTTAAATTTCTTTGCCTTATTCCAATTGTTAAATTTATAAATTTTTTTCCTTCTGTTTCATGAGATGAAGCATTTATTTTAGGGTTCATAGCACAGTGATCCATCCCATCACAGCAGATTTTAATATTCTGACTGGATATTCTTTTTTCCACCCCTGACTTTGAGGTTAATGGGCACCTCAGTGGGTTTTTGTTGACATGTCCCTCAGAGGATTTCTCAGTGTAACCTGAGGTTTGGACTGAACAAACTTAAACCCTTTGGGATGACAGATTAGGGTTAGGAGTATTATTATTTAATAAACCATTAAACATCTTCTTATCTGGGCCCAGGCTAAAGATTTCCTATCACAATGCAAATGAATGCCAAACAACCCCTGAAATGTTATTTTAACCCATTTTAACAACATTCCCCACACAGCCCCGTGGATGTGGGAAAGGGGGGGTCCTGTGACTTTGTTCAGAGCTTTCCAGATGCTGCCTTGAGCTCTGGATTAATCATTTCCATTTCCCCACCCCAATTTGTCTCAATTTCCCTGCTTTTTTTTTTTTTTTTTCAATGCAACTGCAGCATCCAGGAGTGGAACTCAATCCATGCTGGGCCCCTTCAGCTCAGGATATTCCATGAATTTGTGATTCCATAAATGGGTGCTCGCACCTGACTCTTCCCCCTGCAAGCTCAGCTGCCCCAGAATTCCTTCAGAGACCCTCTGGCATTCAATAATATTTAGCAATGGATCATATAGAAGGTGTTTAATGATTAATGGTATTTGGAAAAATATCATACACCCTGAGAGGTTTTACACTTTCTCTATTCCCATGCCAGCAAGTGAAGATTTGCAGAGTGAGGTAATTTTATTAAACCAACTGATAAAACTGAAAAAAAAAGAAGAGAAACGCTTTGGAAATTCACAATCTTCTTTGAGTCTTAACCAGAAACTGCGAATTTCTTGCCAACTTCTGGCTGAAAATAGCTGTGCTGAGTTTCACTTAATTTTTTAAATCAGTTTGGAATTAAAGGATGGTTGGTGAAAATGTGGAGCGTGATAATTATTGTGGAGTAAAAGATATTGCTGGAGCCAGGAGCAAACAGTGGGAATCCAGAATTACCTGATTAATCTCTGAATCAGCTCCAAGTTGACCTTGGGGATCCATTGCCCATCAGCAGCTCGTTCCCACACTTCCTTTCACTTCCATCCCAAGGGAATTTTCCATTTTTTCGTCTCTGCTGAATTTATCCTGGGCTCCAGAAGATTTTCTGGGGCTTGGAGAAGCTCTGCAAGATGCTTCACTGTGAATCCACGAAGAAACTCCCTTTCCACACATTAATTATGGGTTTTGCTGAAGAAAGTCTAAGGAAAGACAGAAGCAGATGGGAAGAGATATTTAGACTTTTTAACGACCTCTTCCTGTGCCTAATGGAAGAGGGTTAAATGTTCAATTCCATAACTCTTCAAAACCTTTGGGTAAGCTCTGACCTACAGTCACAAGTTGCTGCATTAACTGTGAAATTTTCCAGTCCCTGCTGGAAAGCTCTGATTTTGTCAGGGGCTGGAAATTCCCAGGGTGTTAATTTTTGTTTAAAAGTACCATAACCTAACAAACTCCTTGAGCCCAAGAAGCACAAATAAATTATTTAAATGTTAGAGAGACTATTTTAATGAAGAGAAACTGTGGAGCACCTTGCCTGTTTTGTTATTGGTGTTTTTTTGGGGCTATTTATTTATTTCTTTTCAAGAAAAGGGCAGAAATGAACATTCAAATTCCCTTCTGTAACTCTGGGTTTACAGAGGTAAAAATCCACCTCTCCCAGGAGATGGCAGAAGAGCCCCAGTGATGGTCGAGGACAGTCACTGCTGGGTGATGGATGTTTAAACACTGGGAAAAAAAAATCTGAGAGCTGTTGAGCTCTGATCCAAATGATCAAAATCTTACAGATTTACAGCCACGGCCTTTTCTGGTGTCTGTAAATTCTCCTGCTCTGCACACAGTGATGTGTCAGGTCTGAGTTTCGTGTCACTGTGGCTGAAGCAAAGGGAAAAATCATCTTTTTTTCAAGGTGGAAAGGGCTGTGTCAGCTGCTGGGGAGATGTTGGGCCAGGAGTGATGGGATGACAGTGTCAGGTTTGAGGTTTGGACTGGGACTGGAGGGCTGAATTCCTCAAAATGACATCACCACAATCATAATTTTATAAATCTGTGGGTGGGAGAGGATGGAAACTGTGACTGAGAGAGCCATGAAGCTGCTGCACCTGGCTGTGTGTGTGTGGAGTGGGGCTGTGGAGCAGAGAACAGGGGTTTTAGTGCTGGCAGAGCGTGTTGGGCTGGCTGAGAACGACTTGGAGCTGCTCCAGCTTGGGAAGGACACCTGGAATGTGATGTGGAGGTACCTTGCAGGCATCAGGCAAGGTCACAGAATGCCAGAATGGTTTGGGTTGGAAGGGACCTTAAATCTCATCTCCTTGCACCCCCAGCCATGGGCAGGGACACCTTCCACTCTCCCAGGTTGCTCCAGGCCCCATCCAGCCTGGCCTTGGACACTTCCAGGGATCCAGGGGCAGCCACAGCTTCTCTGTGCCAGGTTTTCCCCACCTTCCCAGGGAAGAATTCCATCCCAAAATCCCATCTAACCTTCTTTCATCCACCCAGGAGCCGTGGCAGCTCATCATGCCCAGCCCGTGGAACTGAGCTGGGCACCAGATGTGACATGACCAACAACCCAAATGCATTTGAGATGACAAGAGCAGGGACATCCCCCTTTTCTGGGCTGTTTTTCTGCAGCTTTTCTTCTGCAGGAGACTCATTCAACCCCCTCTGTGTCCTCAGCCAGCTGTCCCACCTCCTGCTCACACACACCCTGCAGCTTAAAGGATGTTTTCCACAAGTTGCTCTTGATCTACCTGCCTGAACAATCTTTAGCTCCATGAATATTTAACTTTACTTCATAGGAAGCTGAATAACTTTAAGAGGCAGGAGAGGAAAAGGCTCGTGGTAAGAGGTCTTAGATCTTCTGTTCAAGGGGGTTTGTGCAGGGCAGCAAAGATTGAATCTGAACAACTTAATTGTCTTCTGCAGTTTCCAAAGTGAGTTCAGAACTGGTGTTACAGATCTTAGAGATTTATGAGAAGCTCCCAACAAAAATAAGGACCCCAAATACCGAGGGAATGTTTTAGACAAGTGCAGAGTTCATCAGTGACCTTAACCCTGCCCTCCACTGAGGCTGTGATGAGGAGGAGCCAACCCAACCTTCTTCATCCCAAACTATAAAATCTGCACTCCCAGGAGCTGCTGTGTGGTTGTTAAGAAAAGGTTTAACCAGGTTGCCTTATCTGCCACATTATTTTTTAAAAAAATATTTATTTTGTTTTATCCCTGGGGTCTTTGCACACCTTACTCTGCTTGGAGTCTAAATTTAATGAATTCAAGAGTTTTCCAGAACATCAGAGGCCAAAGGCACATACTGAATGACACAAAAATCTTTTCTTTCAAGGTATCTAAACAGCTGCCCTTTCATTTTTAACAAAGACCTTCCATCTCATTTGTCATAGAGAAGTATAACACCACTGCAAATAAAGATCATGTGTGGAAAAAAAAAGAAATCTCACTTGCCAGATCAAGAATCTAAACTATGTAACTGTTTCCAAGATTACCGTGGAAACCAAATTACTACTAAAAGGACATTAATCTGTCTCTGACCCTGAAATGCTGTAGTGAAGGATTTTTGTTGTTACCCATTAGCTCTGCCCAGGAATTTCTTCAAGCATTTAGGAATTCAACATTAATTGCCTGTGCGGGTGAATAAGCCATGAAGTTACCTCCACAAACCCTCTCCCAGATCAAAGCAATGCCCAAAACTAAGAGAAGAAAGAGATTTTTTGGTATTTTCAAGCTGCAATTTGCATGATTCAGGTGCAATTGAGTGTGGCTTTTGCATGGGAATATTTCTGCCAGAACAAGATTGGCACCCACAGGCACCAATTTAACAACGCCTGGATCGATCTCTGCTAAAAAAGTTCTTAAGTTTAAAGAAATTTAAAATTGTGTTCATCTCCCACTAAGAAACAATCAACCAAAGACCTCAATGAAGAAAATCTTTGAGTGGGTAACAAGGACAACTGAAATATAAACTGCTTAGTATATAAAAAATAATAGTTTTCTCTTAGAAGTGAAAACCTCTTCTCTGTATATACTCACAGACCCTTTTAAAACGTGTTTTGATTAATTTGTGCTATTTCTTTTCCTGGCTTCTGTCCCAGTTAGGGGAGACTTTCACTGGAAACAGCTCAGTGGGGAGCAGAAAGGGGTGTTCAGAAACCAGAATCAAAGTATTTGTTCCGATCTTTCCTCTGTAAACCCTTCTCTTCCTTCCTTCCTTCCTTCCTTCCTTCCTTCCTTCCTTCCTTCCTTCCTTCCTTCCTTCCTTCCTTCCTTCCTTCCTTCCTTCCTTCCTTCCTTCCTTCCTTCCTTCCTTCCTTCCTTCCTTCCTTCCTTCCTTCCTTCCTTCCTTCCTTCCTTCCTTCCTTCCTTCCTTCCTTCCTTCCTTCCTTCCTTCCTTCCTTCCTTCCTTCCTTCCTTCCTTCCTTCCTTCCTTCCTTCCTTCCTTCCTTCCTTCCTTCCTTCCTTCCTTCCTTCCTTCCTTCCTTCCTTCCTTCCTTCCTTCCTTCCTTCCTTCCTTCCTTCCTTCCTTCCTTCCTTCCTTCCTTCCTTCCTTCCTTCCTTCCTTCCTTCCTTCCTTCCTTCCTTCCTTCCTTCCTTCCTTCCTTCCTTCCTTCCTTCCTTCCTTCCTTCCTTCCTTCCTTCCTTCCTTCCTTCCTTCCTTCCTTCCTTCCTTCCTTCCTTCCTTCCTTCCTTCCTTCCTTCCTTCCTTCCTTCCTTCCTTCCTTCCTTCCTTCCTTCCTTCCTTCCTTCCTTCCTTCCTTCCTTCCCCTTTTAGCACAAACCAAGATGACATCTGGTTTGGGGGTTTGTCTTCCCCACCCTCCTCCTTCCCTCTCCTCCAGGTGATGGAGATTTCCAATTCTCTCTCTCCTAATGGAGATTTATTCCAAAAAAGCTCATCAGTGCTCACTGCTGACCCCACCTTCCATGTCTTGGTCTTGGCAAGACCATCCAGGGAAGGACAAACCCAGGATCTGCTCATCAGCAAGGCTGGGGTTTTATTTTTCTGTTAAAATCCCCAGCTGAGATTTCACCTGTGCTGCTGTCTACCGAGATAATGAATATCATCACATCTCCTCACCAGGTCCCTGAGATGACCTCCAGAAAGACAAAGATCTTGTATTAAAAAACAACAAAAAAATAATTTAAAAAGGCTGACAAATATTGGAGATGTAGCTGTTTTCATTCTCTTTATTTCACTAAAGGTAGAAAATCAAAGGGAAATTGGGAAGAGCATCCCAGGGAGCCTTGGCTCAGGCCTGTGGTGGGGCTTGCAGAAAATTATAATTATTAACATTATAATTTACATCTCCATGGTAGGGTCATTTAAACACGGGGCTATTAAAGAGTAGAAAGAGGAGATGGAAGGTTTTGTTCTGAAGAAGGGTGGCATAAAATAGAGATGGGGAAGGGAATGTGAATTTTTTTTTTGGTGAAGATGGAGAAGGGCAAGAAGCCATTCCAGGTTCAGGCTTCAAGCACCTGCTTCCACAGCTCCTCCCAGGGCCACGAGCCTTTCTGAAAGGGGAATCTTAAATAATTAAAATCTGAAATCTACTCACTGAGAGAATGAGCAGCTCTTCCAAAACCTATATTTAAACCTATATTTAAGCAGAGTTCAGGCTGAAGGAAAAGACCAGTTGGGGAGGGTTAAAAACCACCACAGGGATATTGTTGTGTGTGTGATAAATTCAAGAAATTCCAAGGGAATACTACACATCAAAATAATCCACTCGTAGTTAGGGAAGGAAAGATGTTCAAGCTCTTCAGATTGCCCTAAATCCTACCAAAAGTGATGAGAAGTGTTTTTGTGGCTCTGCTGCCAACTCGTGCTATCTTTAAAAACAAACCCACATGTTCTGCAATATTTTGAGCCTAAAAAAGTAACTCAGCTGTGAAAAAAGCCAGATCTGGCTGTGTGGATTGCGTACTTCCCACTTATCCATATTTGAATGTCTTTCAAGTGTAACCTTAACTGAATAATTTGAGTTTATTGTGCTTGTTTTGAGAAAATTATCTCATCACAGAGCAATCACAACATCCTTGTAAAGCTGATTGGAGAAAGCCACGTTCAGTGAGGAGTTAGGAATTGTTCCCTGTCAAACCAGGGTGTTGCATCAAGTGTGATTCTTCAGGAATCTGTGGGAGCCAGCAAGATCCAATATTTCCATTTAACACCTTGTATTGAACAGACTTTGCTGACATTTGCAGATGAAACCAGGCTGTGAGAGATGATTTTTACGGGGAGACGTTTCAGAGGAAGAATCTCTTCTGGAGCCTGGAGGTGCAGTCCTGTATTTTTTTAAGGAATAAACACGAGCAGGTACATGTCAGGTAATCCAGCAGGAGTGCAGCAGCTTTGCAAAAAACCTGGGGATTATTATGGATTACATTTTGATGTGGGATATGAAATTGAAAATAAAAATGGGCAGGGACACTTTCCACTTATCCCAGGTGGCTCCAAGCCCTGTCCAGCCTGGCCTTGGGCATTTCCAGGGATCCAGGGGCAGCCTCAGCTGCTCTGGGCACCCTGTGCCAGCCCTCCCCACCCTCCCAGGGAGGAATTTCTTCCCAAAATCCCACCTGACCCTGCCCTCTGGCAGATTTATAGCAAAAAAACCCCCACAAACATATCTATATTTATATTTATATTTATATTTATATTTATATTTATATTTATATTTATATTTATATTTATATTTATATTTATATTTATATTTATATTTATATTTATATTTATATTTATATTTATATTTATTTTTATTTTTATTTTCATTTTCATTTTTATATTTTTTATTTTTATATTTTTTATTTTTATATTTTTATATTTTTATATCTTTATATTTTTATATTTATATATTTATATATTTATATATGTATATTTATATATTTATATATTTTTATATTTAGATTTTTTATATTTATATATTTTCATATTTATATATTTTCATATTTATATATTTTCATATTTATATTTATATATTTATGCATTTATATTTATATACTTATATAAATATATTTATATTTATAATTTTTATAACACAAACCACAAAAATATATATTTTTTTAAATTTCAAAAATCATTATTTTATAACAAAAAACATATAAAAATTGATAACAAAAGTTACCCAGCTTCCTAGACTTCATGGCAATTATCTGCAGGAATATTTGGAGAATGTACCCAAAATAGCTCATAACAAACAGAAGGATTCAGACCTTCATTCAAAGCACAAAAAAACCAATTTGCACTCTGGGGAACCACTTCTTGTGTCCCCAAAAACGATACAGATATTAAATTATAAATAATGTTGACCCAGCAGCAGATGACATTTGCCACAAACCTGAAATGGAAGATTTCTGGGTTGTGTTCTCTGAGTTCTTTGCTCTCCCCGTGGCTCCACCTGAGGCACGGAGCTCCCAGGATGAGCACAGCGCTTCTTTGTGAAAATCCCTGGGATTAACGGGGACACAGCTCCAAATCCAGCTCCACCCAGTGATTTGTGTCACCTTCTGTCACCCTGTGGGAAGCCCTGCTAATTCCCAGAGAAATCTGCACCCACAAATGTTCTGATGGAAATAAAATCCTCCGAGGGAGATGCTTGGGGTAACATCCCCCTCCCACAAATCCCAATCCCAGGAGCTGAAATTCCTTCACATTCCCTTCAGTGCTCCCTTGTGTGATCCTCTAAAGTGCACTCAGCAGTTTTGGGCTTTGAACTTTGATTTTATGTTGGTTTTCACACCCAACCCCTGTGAGATGTGGTCACCATGGTCTGCTTCAGGTGCAGGGTCTGCAAAGCTCTTCCTCCGTGAGGGCCGGGTTGAAATTCTGATTTAATCCTTTGTGAGGTTACGTAAGGTGCTCAGGAGAAGTGTCCATCCCTTTTTGAGGCCAGCAGGGATGTCAGGGTGGGTTCAGCTCTTGGGAAAAGGTAGAAAAGACCAGAAAAGTGACCTTTGGGAGAAGGAAGAGCCCTGGGGCTGTCACAGCCTCAGCTCAGTCACTGTGGGTCAGGGTGGGGTCACTGCACACCCTGGAGGAGGAACCAGAGGGTCACAGAATGGTTTGGGTGATCCTTAAAGATCATCTCATTCCCACCCCCTGCCCTCAGGTGTATCAACACCTTCCTTGAGGAACCACAGGGATCATCAATCCCACCCCAGCTCTCCACAAACACCCCAAAAACCCCACCCTGGGTGGTGTCCAAACCCTCCTGGAGCTCCTGGGGAATGTCACCGTTCGTCCAAACCACCCAAACACCTGAAACAGCATTTTCTTTGTCTTCGAGAGACTATATTTGCATATATTTACATGAATTTACAGTTTTTATACGCATTTATCTCCACAAACAAAATATTTTAAAAATATATTTACTACAGTGTCTCACGGCGTAGGGGAAAAAAAAAATTGAGTTTGTTCTCGGCTTCCAAATGAAAAATAAGGATCAGAAAATGCTTTCTACTTGTTCAAATAAAATAAGCATTAGCAAGATACAGCCTAAACAAAAAAAAAGAAAAATACATCCTTAAGGTAATTGAAATTTCCCATTTTAGTAAGTTTGGCTCTGTTGCCTCAGTACCTGCTCTTTTCTAATATTCCAAAAAAAAAATAGGCACAGATGGCACCTGAATTTCCATTATAATAAATCAGGGAAAAAACTGTAAACACTTCTGTGATAGATTTTTCCATGTGCAAAACAGAAAAATCCAGCCTTGCTGGACACACAGTCAAAGGACTCCTCATAATTCACCCATCTCCTGTCATTTGTATGGGGTTCCACCATCCAAATTGTGTTCTCCTGAAAAACTTGGCCCAAGCACCCCTCAGTCCTGAGCAGGAGGATGAATCCAGGTCAGATCTTGTGGCCTTGATCTCTTCTCCACAAGAACTCAGCTGCTCTGTGCTGGGCACACTTTGGGCACTGGGTTACTGACGGGGAGGGATTTGCATTTCTCTGAAACAAAATTTATAGGAGGTTTATGGTCCCTTTCAGGAAATATCTAATATTTTTCAATCAAGGCAAACCAGCAATTAAAGGGGGTGGATGCTTTTATAGAGCACTCCTGGATATTTTGGTGCTTTGCAAAGGTCACACTGCTCCCACTAATCTTCTTTTGTGGATGGGAACGGGGCCAGTTCTGGTTCATTTATTGCACTGTGTATTTTTTAAAGCTGAATTGTTTATTGTGCATCGGATTTTAATTTGCTTAGTGCTTTCCTGGGATTCTGAGTTACGTTATTTGTCGGGAAAAGGACTGTAAAATTATAACTGCTGGGCCCTGATGTAGCAATTCAGTGCTGATATGCAAAGATTACGAAATAATCACTCAGTGCTCAAACAGAGCATTGTGAGGTGTGAGGATTTCCTCACAGCAACTGGAATAGGAGGGAATTTCTTAGGGAGAAACTGCAGAAAGCTGTGCAGGGCTGAAATCCCCATCCCAGCCTTCAACTGCTGGGTGAGAAGAACGATTCTGTGTCTCTCTAGATGATTTCAATGTCTGCACCGAAGCTGGGTGGAGAAACCCTCCCAACAAGCAGTGGGTTGGGAGTTCCTGTGGTCTCTTACCGCAAAAATTAGAGAGGGAATTTAGTGCTGGACAATTTTTCGAGATGGAAATGAGGAAGAGTCTGAGGAAAAAAAAATCAGCCTTCAGTGTCTTGTTGGGTGAAAGAGTCTGTGGGGCTGAGTGGAGACCTGGCCCAGGGTCTGTGTTGCACAGCTGAGGAATTTCAGAGGTTGCTGTCGACTTCTGAGGCCACCACTCAAATCCTGAGCGTGCTGAGGCACCAGCAGAAACCCTGGCACCTCAAACGAGCGTTCCCTGTGAGCCTCCCCCAAATCTAACCGCACTGCTGGTTTTATTTTTGGTGTTTTTGGACAACAAAAGCCCCTTTGGCAGAGCACCAGCGATGTCACGGAGCAGCACTGGCGTGGCCATGAGCACCTTGCACACACCGAGTCTTCCTTGAGGGATGTTCCTTGTGGGACAGGTCTGGGAGAACCCCAAGTGTCCGTGGTGATTAATAAAACCCTTAATTACAGGTTGCACACGCCATCCCAGTGCTAGCCATGCTGTATCCCCACAATTCCTGTTTGTATCTGCAAAAGGGCCTTGAATCCCGCCCAGGGGAAAAAGGGATTTTCTTTTTCTTTCTGTTTTTATGTCTTTGAGCGGTTTTGGGCATGAAGCATCAATTTATTTTTATTGTTTTTTCATTTTTTTTTGGTCAACTTCGCTAGTGCTGGAGACTGTAATATAACTGCATTTCAGCTCTGTCTGTGCAATAATTCTACCTGGACCATTTAAATCATGTTTGTTCATTAGCCATGAGGGGCTGGGTGAGTGTGCCTGTTGAGGAAAAAGCACTTTTGAGTGGATAATGTGAATTTGGGGGATATGCTCCACTTCAGGCTCTGAGAGCAGAGGGATGAGAGGTGAGGGCTCTGTGGGCTGGAGTGAGCAGAGACAGGGAGCTCGGAGCAGCGAGGGCTGGGGATAAATGGGACACAACTGCAAAAGAGAATGGCAGCAAAATCCTCTTAAATGAGGTGGGGTGGGAGCACATCCATCCCTTTATGCACATCAGAAATCAGTGTGATCCTCACCTGGGCTGGCCCTGGAGGCAAAGTCCTTTCAAAGGAGAATTTGTCATAACCAGCGTGGTGTTAGAATGGGACCATGACAAGCACCACCTCGTTTTGTTTTCAGCTCTTAATCTGTGAACTTCATGTCTTCAGGGCAAAGGTGATGAGCAAGCTGAGAACTCGTCCTTACCTGAGAGGAGATTCTGGAAGTGTTTCCCTTCCAGCTGAAGAGATGCTCGTGACCTGGGTCCATCCCAGAAAGCTGGGAGCTGGGGATTTGTGGAGTGTGATTCATCAATTTATTCCAATTACACTCTTTGATGTGAGATGAACCCACTCCACTGACTGCAGTCATTAAAACTCACTGAGAAAGGAGTTCAAAGGGTTCTGAGGTGTAGGTGTTTATATTTTGCCAGATTATTCTCACTCTTAGTGGTCCAGAGTCTTTTAACTTGCAGAGTAACTACAGTTTAAGGGGCACTATTGCAATATTATGTGGTTTCATTAGTGCTCCTTGGGGCAGAATTTGGTCTCTTAAACCAATAAAGTAAGTTTTGTTCTTGTCTGTTTTTGATGCTGGGAATGTTAATGAAGCATTTTCTATTTGTTTGGTTCCCTGATGAGTAATTCTAAAAACATTTTTAAGCACTGTGTTTCTATAGGCTGTTGCAGACACATTGAGTCACTTTTTAAAGCACAGATTCAGTGAAAAGTGAGCAGATGGGCAGATTTTGCATGTTTGTTGTACGGATTGTGGAGCCAGTCTCTGACATGGGTGAAATAACAGTGGGATATTTTTAAATTCAACAGAACAGCAAGCGTACACAAAAGCTTAAACATTATTCATAGCGGTAACTTAGATTCTATAAAAGTTCAAATAGGAAAAAAACTAAAAAAAAAAAAGGCAAATTCACAAAATGCTGTTAAAGCTGGTGTAAAACAGCTGCTAATTTAATCAGGTCACCCGTCCCCCCTCCCCTCCTGGTGATCAGAGCTGGTTCTGCTCTTCTCAGGATGCTGCTTTGGCACAGAGTGACAGAAGTTTGGACTCAGGATTGTGAGTGGCTGCTTTCCATGACTGACTGGACCACCCCAGAACTCCACCTTGTCCTGTCTGCCCTGCATGACCTCTCCCAAATCCTCTGTACAGGTCTTTCAAGGCCCCCTTTTCCCCCCCTGTATCAGGGAAGGGTTCCCCTTCCCAGGGTGAGCCAGGCTTTGTTGAGATAAGCTTTGCTCCAAGTCAGGAAATAAAAAAAAAGCCCTGGAAAAATCCCTGGGCTGATGAAGAGACATTTTCTGAGAGACCCAGGAAATTCTCAGCCCTTGGATGATAGCAGCTGATCACCACAGTGGTCATCAAACAGACAATACAAGAGTGGACACTTCAGTGCTTGGCTTTTTTTTTTTTAATGGCATCCAAACACATCCATCCAGCACATTCCCAACCTCTTTTTCCTGCAGGTATCTCCAGCTGCCATCAGGCCTGTCGTGCACTGCTGGGGTCCAGTGACAAGTCATTAAAAGCAGTCTTAAAAACGGGGAGGATTTGTTTGGCAAAAGAGTCATTTGCCTCCACCCTTCCCTTTAGAATGGCATCCACGAAGCCACGCGGGCAGGAGAGTCTGGTAAGACACAGATTTGGAGGCAGCTCCCGGGAGGGGAGGGAGGAGCAGGGAATGTTTAGCTGTAGAACACGGGCTTGCGCAGGACACGCACCACGTTGTAGGTGTTCAGCCCCGGGGCGTCAAAGCCGGGGGACAAACCCTTGCGGTCGAAGGGGTAGAAGTTAAAGAGCTGCCCGTTCTGCGTCTCCAGTGAGATGGAGGCAGAGCCCAGGTGCAGAACACATGGGAATTCCTTGTCGAAAACGACTTGGAAAACACGGTCTTCCAGGTGGTGGAGCTTGATTGTCCGATACTTTTCAGGGATCAGCTCTTCCACGTGAGGCCCGAACTGCTGCATGACCAGCACCCCACCCATTCCAACTTTGATCTCATAGAAAGTCAGGTTGGAATAGGTGTAGTAGCCAACATAAGGGATTGGGTTTGGAGGAGGAACCAAGCTTTTGTCGGCCTCTCTGAAGGCTGTCTCCATGGCAGGGATGAGATACTCGTATGTCTGAGTCACAATGTCCCCACCCTGAGGTCTGGGCCCCGCCATCAGCACGATGAAGCTCAGGCGGAGCTTGGGGATGAGAGAGAAGGTGGCTGAGTAACCATCAAGGTCCCCATCCTTCCTGACAACATCATACCCCAGCTGCTCGTTAATCTCCCAGGGCGTGCCCGTCTTGTTGGCGAAGTATTCAGTGGAGCATTTCAACAGGGGCGTCAGCATCGTCTTCACCGTGTCAGGCTCCAGCAGCCGGCGGTGGTAAGTGCCCAAAAAGACCATGGCCAGCTTGGCCAGGTCGGCAGCCGTGGAGTACATCTGGCCAGAGGGCCGGTACCAGCCCAGGTCGTAGAGCGGGGCCGGCTGCTGGCTGCCGTAGAAGCCCACGGCCATCTGGGAGCGGATGGGCGCCGTGATGTCGAAGCCGGTGTCCTCCATGCCCAGGCGGTCCAGGATGTTCTCCGAGACCCAGCGCTGGTACTGCCCGTCGGCAGCGTGGTCAGCCAGCACGTGAGCCATCAGGGAGAAGGCCAGGTTGCTGTAGTGGCATCTGGGAAGGAAGAGGAATATATTGGGATCAGATTTTCATCGGTGATACGACACCAAGTGGCCTCTTCTTTCCCCCTCTCTTCTTTAGGGGGAAAATTCACATTTTATGGAATGACAGATGCAAGGGAGACAGAGAAAAGCCGTGTGTTGTTGCCATGATTTGCTGTTAAATCAAGGAAAATAAATGTTTTACAGGAATATCAGCAGAGCTGTTCAGCCCTGGTGTGCAGAGAGAGTTGAAGATGGAAAAGAAACAACCCCTCTATATTTGCATAACCTGACTTGCTGTTTATAATTGTTCACCATCCATTCTTTTTAAGAGTTCCAGGTGCTCACCTTAAAGGTCTCAAAATCCCGGGTAAACCTCTTTGGGGATTTGCCATGGGATAATCACTTAGATACCTAAGCTAACTTAAGATGGTAAAAGCACTTAAAAAGCACTTAAAAGCCCACAAAGCAGCATCCAGCAACGTGGAGTCATTAAAGAAACCCGACTACTCCAGGCTTTAATAACCATGAAGTGATTTAAGTCTTCACACTTGAATGAAGTTTAATGGCATGAAGACATGAAGGGTCATGTTTTTTAAAATACGTTTTCAAAATTCGTTATATTTTCAACCCTGTTGGTTTTTTTAATTGTGTGAAGCCACACATCTCGTTGAGACCTATTTAGATCATAAATTTGGTACCACTTCAACCTTTTCCAGCCCATTTAATTGAATAAAAGCTTGGTGAGCATATATATTCTTACCCTAAGACTAAGCACATTCTGTATGTAAAACCTTGCGTCTGAAATGGAGCTGAATTTCAACACAGAAAAATGTGTTAAAACATCTATATCAGTGAATTGGAACTTCTTTTGAGAAGAATCATCTGTTAGCTGGGGAATAAAACCAGGAACAAGGAGAGAGAGTGAAAACTCCCAACGTATCAATTAATAAGGTGTTGAGAGACTATCTTTATATAGGATATCTTTATTTATCTTTATGGGGATCATAAAATAAAGGTACCATTAGAGATAAGTTACAATAAATATAAATAAAATAAATATAATAAATAAATAAAATAAAAATACCAAAGAAGATGATGGTATTAAAAATCCTAAACTCATTTAAGGAATATCTGTTGTAATGACGTGGGACAGAACTAACACAAGTGACTGGCAGATCCTCAGCCACCCTGGGTGAATTATCTCAGACTGTAATTAATGACCAAACAATTTTGCAGTCTTAGGAAGTTTCTTCCCAGTTAGTTTGAATCCTTTCCTTCATCTGCTGTGCACTGGATCCTGTTGAAGGCTATGGGGAAGTGTCCAAGGCCAGGTTGGACAGGGTTTGGAGCAACCTGGGATAGTGGAAGGTGTCCCTGCCCATGGCAGAGGGGTGGAAAAAGATCCTTTTAAGGTCCCTTCCAACCCAAATCAGTCTGGGATTCTGTGATTCCATGATATTTTGAGTGTTTGCAACCCAGGTAACAGACTTTTAACTGGCTACAGGAATTAAAACAAGCATTCACAGACCTTTTAGATAATTTAGAGACACACAGCTCACCACAGACATGATTTTAACTGAAACCTGTGATGATTTAAACCGTTTAAATTAAAGTGCCTCTCCACTTTTGAAAACTTGCATCACTTTAGGCTCATTAAGTGAACTTCAGCAGTTTAATTTGGCTCATCTGGGCTTAAAAAATTAATCCAACCTCCAACAGTCTTTTTTTTTTTTTCCAGCCTCTAACAGAGGGAGGTTTTTTTGGGAATGGCTGCCTTTTACCCACGGGGGCTGGGGATGGGGCTGAGGGTGGAGAACACATCCAGAACCAAAAGCTCCTAAATAAAAATATCTGACCTGGTTCCTGGGTCAGCCACCAGGACGTCGTCTTTGAGCAGAGCAAGGGCATCCTGCGTGTTGCCCTTCCAGAGCAGGCTGGTGGATCGCAGCCTCCTGGGCAGACCTGTGGCAAAGAGAGGGAGAAATCATGGAAATGATGTCTCTGGTGAAGGGAGAACAAAGGAAAGCTTCAATGGAAAAATGGGAGCACCGTGGGGTGTGCTGCAGTCTGTTTCTGATACCTGAGATCCAGGAGAACATTGAATTTCATACGATTTTATGAAATCTATGAACGCGTTTTCATGGTGATACGTGAAAAGTCTTAAAGTCACTGGGTGAAAAAGTTAAAGTTTAGAGTTTAAAACGGTTTAGAAAGCAGAAGGCAAGATGGAGGATTTAGAATGTTTATTTTCCTTCTTCTTTCTTCTTCATTTTCTTCTTCTAGAGGTTTTTGGGTAGTAGTAGGTGATTGGATAGAAAATGCCACAGTGCAGCACACAGGTGATGGGTCATTGGGTCATTAAGGAAAATAATTTATGTGTCAACTGTTAATTGGATAAAAATAAGTATAAAGATAAAAGGATTGCGTAGTTCAGGGTCATTTTGTGCCTTCAAAAGCCAAAGTGAGCCACAAGGCCATTTTGTACCATCAGAAAGAAATGAGCCAGACTGCAGTGAATTGAACTTTTGCAGAAAGTCTGGAGAGACCTGCCAAGTTTTGTGATAACATCCTGATTTTTGAATCACCCCAGCTCCTCTTCGCAGGATCTATGGCTTGCCTAGGCCAGAACTTGGATCACTTTTGGAACGGAATCCTTGCTGCCAATTTGCAACTTGCTTTGATGCGGAGTTTTGGCAGGGAATTGGGAAATGTATGTCTCTGACAGGAAAACGACTCACAACTGTGTGCTCAGAGACCGTGTCTTAATCATGGATTCACTAAGGTTGGAAAAGCCCTCCAAGATCACGGAATCCAACCATCAACCCACGTCCCCAAGTGCTACTCCTCATGTTTTTTTAATGCCTCCCAGGGTGGTGACTCCACCACTTCCCTTTCTTCCCAATCTTCTCCAACGCTTTACAAATCTTCCTCTGAAAATCTGATTCCTAATATGGGATCTGAGCATCCCTTGGTGCAGCTTGAGGCCTTCTGCTCTTGTCCTGCATCCTGGCAAAGCTGAACGAGGCCAATTTCTTTTCCTGGCAGCAACACCCGTTTTCTTCAGCTGGCCTGAACTTGGCATTTGGGCTGGAGTGACAGCACTGCTTCTGCCCCTGCTCTGGGGTTATTTGTGCAGCTGCAGGAGCAGAGAAGAGATGCACTGACATCTTCCAGTGGACAATGGGCTCCTTCATTTCATACTTGCCCCAGTGGCAGCAAAGAAAACGCTGGAGCAGTGGGAGAGTTCACCAGTCTCCTTGAGGTTCATTGGAAACGATAAACCAGAGCGTAATATAATCCAGAGCCATTGATTTCTACCTCGTGGGCTGCTAATTGAAGTGACAAGCAGGTTGTTAATAATTTACAATCGCATCCCATCCTGTCATTCCTGTGGATTTGAAAATCACGCTCTTAACAAGCTGGAGCTTCCCTCCAGCAACGGGACCATCGAGTGCTGAGGAGAAAAACCTTTGGAGTTACTTTTGTAAATGTGCAGTGGAGAGCCCAGATAATGAGGATCTATTACAGATCAGCTTCCACAGGAAGAATTTAGATGAAACCTGCTTTACAACGTGTCATGCAGTGCCTTTGATCCCAGTGCTAAGCAGAACTTTTTCCTCTTTGGGGTTTGACACGCGGCAAACGGGAAGCGGAACCGGGAGCGTTCCTTTGATTTGCAGTTGGGATGTGGAAACTGTGCATCTCCTTCTGCTGAATTGTCAAGGTCCAAGGGTTGGTGTGTCCTGTGGGGGTGCTCTGGGAAATTTGGGCCACATTCTAAAATCCAAAAATACGTAGAAGCATAAAAGGAGCTGAGCAGGGGCAGAAATCCAGCACGGTGATGGGAGCAGTGGAAGGGCTGCACAGTACATGGAATTATGCCATGACCAGCTACTCTTTTGATTTATACTCCTTACAACATTTCTGGGGTGCATTTCACACCTCCCTGGGTGACAGGAGCAGTCAGAGCAGCTTTACCAGGCAGAATTGCTTCATCAGGCTGGGTAGAGCCACACCTTGACTGCAGGGAGAGGGGCTGGGCAGGGATGTGGCCAGTGGCCACTTTGGGTTGTTCATCTGCTTCTTTCCAGGTTTCACTTCATCTTGGGGAGCCCTCATTTTCATATTGGCTTGCTTCAAATGGTGCTATACCCCATCCTGAGGTCCTGTAAGTTGCAGACATTCTATTTTGACTTTAAATCCTAATTTTAGGGCATTTATTCCGATCTGGAAAAATGCAAGTGTTACACAGAGATTAACCAAAATACCACAGCTGTGATATCAGCACAGTGTCTTTGGCCACCACATTTTGTAATCCCTCAGTCAAGTCTTAGCAGCTTTGTTTCTGAGGCAGGTTAAAGTTCTTAGTCCTGTGAGTCCCTTCTCCCTTCATGTAGGAGTTCCCCAATTCTGAAGGTAGCAGCAGATTAACACTTCTCTGACAGCAAGTGCCAAGCTATTAATAGCCCAGGAATCCCGGATCAGGAACCACACTGACAGCTAAATTTAGCACAGCAATCAAAGTCTTTCTATTCAAAGCAAAGAGGTTTGACCCTCAACTCTACATCTCAGCAAAATGAGAGCACTTGGGGCTGGAGTACAAAACATTGGTGTGCAATTGGAGCCTGGTTTCAAGTCATGGTACCATGGAGAAAGGAATCTGTACTCACCTGAAAGGAATCTGTGCTCACCTGAAAGGAATCTGTGCTCACCTGAGTGGAATCTGCTCACCTGAAAGGAATCTGTGCTCACCTGAAAGGAATCTGTTCACCTGAAAGGAATCTGTGCTCACCTGAAAGGAATCTGTGCTCACTTGAAAGGAATCTGTGTTCACCTGAAAGGAATCTGCTCACCTGAAAGGAATCTGCTCACCTGAAAGGAATCTGTTCATCTGAAAGGAATCTGCTCACCTGAAAGGAATCTGCTCACCTGAAAGGAATCTGCTCACCTGAAAGGAATCTGTTCATCTGAAAGGAATCTCTGCTCACATGAAAGGAATCTGTGCTCACCTCAAAGGAATCTGTGCTCACCTGAAAGGAATCTGTGCTCATCTGAGAGGAATCTGCTCACCTGAAAGGAATCTGTTCACCTGAAAGGAATCTGTTCACCTGAAAGGAATCTGTTCACCTGAAAGGAATCTCTGCTCACATGAAAGGAACCTGTGCTCACCTTGCAGGGGAAAGAAAGCTCCTCACCTCAGCCCCTTTCCTGGCAAGTGTCCTGGACAAGGGTTCCCTTTGAGCACCCCTGAAGTTGCTGACTCCCTGTTTCCAAGAGCCCTGCCTGTTCCCTGGGAATTTCACGGGGTCCAGACTGGGAAAGAGCCTCCCAGCAGCATTTTTTTAACTCCTGCAATATGCTCTGCCCCCTCTTTGGTGTTTCCAGGGCAGAGAGGGACACTCAGGGAGCTCACCTGAGAGCTGGCTGGCCATTCTGCGCAGGGTGACCGGGGATGGCTTCAGTGGCATCGAGCCTTTTTCCAAAAACACCAGCCCGTCCGCTGTGTATCTCTGCTCTGAGTCCTTCAGCCTCCCCAGAGGGTTCTTGATAACAAAGTTCTGGGCATAACGCTCCAGTGGGTCATCCAGGGATGTCACTTTTCCTTCCTCCCACATCTTGTACAACATGATGGTGGGGAAGATCTTGGAGACGCTGGCAATTCTGTTAGGGGAAAAAACATTTGGAGAAATTTAGCATCAAGAAGCCCATGAATCAAGAGGAAAGAAAAGATCACCATGATTTGATTTTTATATTTAATTTATATATTTAATATTTAATTTTATATTTTATTTTTATATTTTATATATTATATTTTATTTTTATATTTTATATATTATATTTTATTTTTATATTTTATATTTTGTTTATATTTCGATTTATTTATACTTATATTTTATAATTTGTTTTATATTTTATTTATATATTATATAGTATATATTTTATTTTTATATTTTATATTTTATTTTATATTTTATTTTTAATATTTATATTTGTATCTATATTTATTTATATTTATATTTATATTTAATTTATATACTTTATATTTAATTTTATATTTTATTTATATATTATATAGTATATATTTTATTTTTATAGTTTATATTTTATTTTATATTTTATTTTTAATATTTATGTTTGTATTTATATTTATTTATATTTAATATATATATTTTATATTTTATTTTATATTTTATTTTTAATTTTTATTTTATATTTATATTTACATTTACATTTCTATTTACATTTATTTATATTTATTATTTAAAAGAATTTATATTTTATTTTTGCTCATTCCAGAGGGAATTGCTAAAATACAGGTAGGAAGTCTGAATTAATATCCTTAAATCTGAATCTTTATAAGCTGCAACATAACCTCTGTCTGTCCCCAGCAGTGCAGTGGGCTGCTGATCTCTTTCCATTCACTTGGCATTCATAAAACAACAAAACTGTAAATTACTGCTTAGCAAACACCATCAAACCCCTCCAGCAGTTTACTGGAATTTTAAGGCTAAAATCACAGAACCATTTAGGTCAGAAAAGACCTTTCAGATCATCAAGCTGGAGCATTCACCCAGCACTACCAAACTGCCCCAAAATTCCAGGTTTTCCCAGTTTTGTGGCCACCCAGGCCGTCCCCGTGGCGCAATCGGTCAGCGCGTTCGGCTGTTAACCGAAAGGTTGGTGGTTCGAGCCCACCCAGGGACGTGGCCCTGACTCCTGGACCCTGGTGCGGGGTTGGAACCCCCTTGGGTTGTCCCTTACAATCCAAATAATTCGGTGGTTCTGGAGGAAAAACAGCAGGAGGTTGTTTTACCGTTATACAGATTGGGAAGGAACCCGTTTTGGAAAAAATCACAGCTGCTGAAACTGTCCAAAATCGTTCACTCTGAGAAAATGTCACAGTCAGAATGCAGCCCATGTTTCTTAGCACAGTTACAATTCACTGAAAACTGATCTTTAGAGGGAGGAAGCATTTCCTTCCTCTTTCTTTTTGGTTTTTAGCACAACAATTAACAGCTTGGTTCTGTCTTAACCTAAAAAAATGACAGCCAATATGAATTTGACTTCACTGGAACGATGAATAAGCTTATGGGTCTACTTGACATGTTCAGTAGATATTAATCCCAAAAATCAGTTTTTTCCTAAACTGACATTTAGTATTATTTTTTGAACCCTGTGACATTGTTTCCTCCCTGATCTCCAAATCTGTGCCAGCTCTTGGTCTTCAGGTTTGTGCCCTGGACATGCAGCCATTCCCACGTAAGGAATGTATGTTTTCAGGTTCTTTAGGATCACTGCTATTCCAGTTTAAAATATTCTCAGGATCAAATGAAAAAAATACATAAATAAACCCAAAGTAACTCATTAAACCCCCAGCATGCAATCTGGGAATTCTCTTTTTCCTCACAAAGCACGATCCAGCAGAGCTCCCTGCATGGCCCTGCAGGTTGTGACGGTGTCTCTGTTCCGGGTATCAGCTCTCTGTTGGTGTGTTTTTCCTTTCCTGGCTCTCCCACCTGCGCCAGGTGTCTCACCTGTAGATGGTGTATTCATTGGGCAGCCCTGAGGTGGGGTCAGAGCCGTTCTTCTTCCCGAAATTGCCCGTCCAGAGCACGGTGTCGTTGTAGATGACGATGGCTGACATGGCCGGGAGGCCGGAGCTGTGCATCTTCTGCCGCAGCATCTGATCCACCTGGGGAGGGAAGGGAAACCATGGACTTCCAAAAGAAGGGTTTTACAACGCATCCAGTCTGTACCAAGCAATGGAAACATCCACCCTCATCATCCCAAATCACTCGAGAGTGATCCTATGAACGGTGTTCTGGCAAAAAAAAAAAAAAAAAAGGTATTTTTTTTATATTTGTTTATCTGTTTCTTCTAGAATTGCTTCTGTTGAATTATCCCGTGTCCTTTTTCAGTCTACATGACCACTATGTAGAAGAATGACGTGCTCTTCACTCATTGTGAAGAAGAATGAACCAGCTCACCCTCTGGGCAAGAGAACTGCTCACTGGAGGAGTTTTACACATCCATTTCTAGGTTCACGTGTTCTCCTCAATTCCCCATCTCCTTCCCCAGGGATGCTCAGTGGTAATGATAGTAAAAGGTCTTAAAATCTTAGAAAATTCGGGGATTTAGGAAGAAAGTTAGGTTTGGAAAAGCAGGCCCTGGGAAATGTTAGGCCTTGTGCTTGCTAAAGACCAGGTCAAGCTGCATCTGTATAATCAATATATGATAAATGATAGAATTGTTAGATTTGATTAGATATAATTATTGTTTAGAGAACATGGGGAACAATGTTAGGGGGCTGAGGGGGAATCACGACAAATTCACGCTTGGGTGAAAACAATGCATACAATAGAACAATGTAAGTTTAATAATTAATATGTAAGTTGCATAATGATAAAATATGTTCAACTTGAAAACCCAAATCGGGTCAGATTTGGGTCTGTGTACCCCTGACACCCAGAGCTCTTTAAATAAAGCACCTTCATATAAACATTCGTGGTTATGTGTGTTCCTGAGCGCTAACAGTGAAATCCTCCATCTCCCCTGCACCCCTGGAGAAAAGCAGCCAAGAGCTGTGTGTCCCTCTGGTCCCTCCAGCCCCACAGACCTTCTCCAGTGCTTCCTTCAGGATGGGGAGGGGATGGTCCAGCGGGACCGGCTCAGGATAGCGGGGACACATCTGCACGGCTTCTGACCTCACCTCCATCACGGATGGACCTGGAAAACAGTTCAGGGTGACACAGGTGTACTCCAACAGACACATGGAGAAGCCTGAACCTCACCCAGCAGCCACCACAAGCTTTCTTGGCCTAAGGGACGCTTTGCACGGGGAAGGGACAGCGCTGAATTATTTCTGGTGCCCTGTTATTGCTCATTCCCACATGGGATGGACACGGGATGGGCTTCAACCGACTCTGCAGCCTGGGAGAGTGAAGAACTGGGGCTGCACAAGGCTCTGGCAGTGGGTTTAGCCCCCCTGGAAAGATGTCTGGGGAAGCGCTCCTCAGGGGAGAAAGGGGAAGAAAGCTTTTACTGGTCTTCCAAATCTCTGTGCCACACCCTGGGCAAGGTTAAAACCCCTCTACTCACCGGGCTCCACCTTGGGGAGGCTGTACTGCCACAGGAAGCAGCCGGTCATGGCCACGGAGAGGAGGAAGAGGAGGATGACCAGGACGTGGATCCACTTCACCTCCATGGCAGTGAGTTTGAGGAAGCTCCGGCTGCAGGGCGCCTGCTGGGAATGGAAAAGGAATGGGTTATGGGGGAGAGAAAACACCTGTGTGTGTGTCACAGGGAGAGAGGCCCCTGTGCTGGGGAATAAAGCAGAGACAGGACTGGTGGAAGTGTCCCTGCCCATGGCAAGGGGTGGAGTGGGATGAGTTTTAAGGTGTCTTCAAACTGTTCTGGGATTCTGGGGTGATTTCAGTACCATTGCTGCAGCAGGGGAGGGCAAACCAGCCCATGGAACCAGAAATGACTTGATGGCTTTCAGTGAGCTCTCTGAGCCGCTCACTCACCTCTCCTTGTTGGTTCTTGTGGAACCCTGCTCGCTCCTTTTGCTTTCTCCCCTCCCTGCAGGTGAAGCTCATCATCCCAGCCTGGCAGGAGTCTCAGTTACAGCTCTCACTTCCTCCCTTCTCACCACCACTTATCCCTGGATATCTTTCCATCCCCCTTTTCCAGAGCCCAGCATCTGTTCATGACAGCCACCAGCCAGACCATCTGAGCAGATCCAGCTTTTCTAGATGAATGATGGAATTTTTCACTCCGTGCTGCCCTTACCCTTCTCTGTTGTGCCTGTAAATCCCATTCTATCACGTACCATCTGTAAGCTTGGCATTTACAGATGCCATGTTTTAGGAAACTGGCTGATATTTGAGTGTGTGCAGCTCTCAAAACACTGGAGACCATCCAGGTTGGTGAGAGAACCAGATCAATGTTGAAGAAAAACAAGGAACAGATGACAAATGAGGAGGTGCCTGAGCCTGAGCTGTGCTCCTTCACTGCCTGCAGGAGGTCAGGAGAGTGCTTTTGAAAGTTTGGCAATTAATGTTATAAAACATATGGCCTGCCATTTGCATCCAATATGCTCCACATTCCTAAGCTGTTTCAGGTTGTCTGGACTCACTTGTAGGACAGACAGATTGAAATATTCCCTTTAGATTTCCACACAGCCTTTTTTTTCTCCCTCCCCCCCACCCCTGTTTTTGAGATACAGGATAGTTCACGCAAAAGCTTCTGCAAATCAACTGAGCCTTGTCACTCACAGCCAGGGAATCTGCAGAGCCTCTCCCAGACTTGTGGATCCAGCTGGGTTTTCCAGCCTTCACTGGAACTCTGGGTTGCAGCTCCACTTTCTGCATAATAACAGAAATATATCATAATTTTTCCTGAAGGCCCTCTGCCTGGCCAGGCATTTCTGAAAGCAGCTTATGTCAGGTTCTTCCATAAGATAATTAAAATTCAGGGATGGCTGAAGACTGTGCAGGTGCCTGCAGACCCCACTCACACCTGAGCCTGCCTGGGTGCTCCAGGTCCATATTCCTGACGTGTTTCTAAATAGGGGAATGCCATCCTGACAGCAATCCCACTTTTGTTTGGATATACCAACCTCTTTCAGGGCATTAGCTTGGCAGGAGATTCCATCACTCAAGGAAAAGCCTGTGCTGAGATCTCTTTAATCCCCTCACACTGGCAGGGCTCAGTGTTCAAGGATGTTTTCCTGCAGTGAGGGGTGGGATGGGGCCCTCTGCCCTGGAGTGGTCATGGGATTTCTTGGATTTAGTCACATCTTAATAACATTGACTTCTCCACCAATTTTCAGTTCCTCTGGCCATTTTTCTGCCTCACTGAGAAGCCCTGGTTCCTGAGTCCCAAAGAACAAGGTGAGAAGATTATTTTCTGGTGTGTTCCTCACCTCACGGACTCCAGACTCACTGGGCCACTAACAGAGGACACAAATACCGACTCTGAGCTCATCTTTTAGCCCAAACTCATCCTTCACTCATTTACTTCATGTGGATCCTGAGTGCTCTGAGTGGCTCTTTTTCCTTCCCTGTGAAATTCCCAGTGGGAATGCAAAAAAACCCCTGGCAGTACCACGGACTAGAGATATGGATCTCTCCTTCACTGATGGGACACCAGATACCCAAAGGTGTGAGAAATATTCATCCAAACCACCTTTCAGGGAAAACACCACTTCTCCCCTGCAGCTGGGAGGCCGTCAGGCGAAGCAGATGGATAGATCCCTACAAACACACATCACAATTCCCACTCCAGGACCTGTCTGCTCTCACCTTCCCATGGCTTCCCCCTCACTCCGTGCCTCTGTGACTGTCGCTGCTCACAGCACAGACACAGCAAGGCAGGGGGAGGGGGACACTGAGCACTTAATCACATGCAAATGAATGCAAACGCATGCAGGAATGAGCGCACGCGGCTTCCCGTGGGGACAGCTTAGCAGTAGGATACCTTTCTTTTTCCCCCCGCTGAGATTTACAAAATTGGGATGGGGAGAAAACTCAGGAATTCCCCATGGACCACCCAGGCCACTGCCCTGCCCCACAAGGCACAGCTCAGCAGGGATTGGGGACAGCCAGGAAGACCCCCCAGCCCCTCACCTACCACATCCAGGAGCTGCCTCAGTCCCAAAGGCTGTTGTCTCTCATCCAGGCATGTGGGCACCTCAACAACCTCATCCTGGCCAGCCTGAGCCTCGGGCAGGGGCGAGCAGGAGCTCTCAGCATCTCCCCAAGGCAGCTCCGTGTCACGGGCAGGAGCTGCTCCCTCACTGGACTTGGGGTTTGTCTCCCCAAGGATCCTGCTCCAGGTTTATCTCCCCAAGGATCCTGCTCCAGGTTTATCTCCCTGAGGATCCTGCTCCAGATTTATCTCCCCAAGGATCCTGCTCCAGGTTTATCACCCCAAGGATCCTGCTCCAGGTTTATCTCCACAAGGATCCTGCTCCAGGTTTATCTCCCTGAGGATCCTGCTCCAGGTTTATCTCCCTGAGGGTCCTGCTCCAGGTTTATCTCCACAAGGATCCTGCTCCAGGTTTATCTCCCTGAGGATCCTGCTCCAGGTTTATCTCCCTGAGGGTCCTGCTCCAGGTTTATCTCCCTGAGGGTCCTGCTCCAGGTTTATCTCCTCAAGGGTCCTGCTCCAGGTTTATCTCCACAAGGATCCTGCTCCAGGTTTATCTCCCTGAGGGTCCTGCTCCAGGTTTATCTCCCCAGGAGTCCTGCTCTGGGTTTCCCCATCCATTTGGCCCATCCAGAGAGTGCTGCTGATCTCCCCTGGGAAAGGAGCTTAAGTGACAGGGACAGGATGGCGTTTGCACAGGAAAGTGCCCGAGAGATTGGATGTTAATTCTTCCTAATGCTTCTGTGCCATGTGTGTGAATCACAGCTGAAACCAGGAGGGCTTCACCATCTATTTATAGCAGCTTCATCTCCTCCTGACATCTGAACAGGAGGCGATTAAGCAGGACAGGGACAGTCCCTGAGTGCCTCCAGCCAGCCCCGGGAGCTGCTCAAGGGGAGGGGATGTGGGGAGCTAAGCTGGGAGCTCAGGCACTCTCTGGGCTTAATCCTGCAAGCCTCCTGGAGTTCCCCCTCAGTGACAGACAAGGCAGTCATTCCCAGCTCCCAGGATGAGGATGGAGCTGGGATTTCTTCCCCCTGATCTGCCAGGTACCCTGGAGGATGGCGGGAGGTGCATGAGGGGATCCTTACCCGCAGCTGTAACCCCTCCATGGCTGCTCAGGAGGCTCTTCTCATCCCCTGGGCTTCTGCTCCCCACAAATCGAGGGTTTGCAAACCCCTGTGATGGAGAGAACAGAGTTGGTGCAGGAAAAAAGCAAAGCAAAGAGGTAATGGAGGCCCAAGAAACAAAGCCCAGCTCAGGTAAGCAGGGCTGCAGGGACAGACATGGGGACAGAAATGACACAGGGACATGGGGGCTGGAATGAGGTGGTCTTTAAGATCCCTTCCAACCCAAACCATTCCATGAGATAAACCACAGTAACCACAAAAGTCCTCAGCAACACCTTGGCTCTCTCTGCCTCTGCTCTGGCAGCATCCCAAGCTTCCCATTTCCCTTTCACCTCCAAACACAAGAAACTGAAGCTTTGAGCCCTTCAGAGCTGACACATTTTCACTGTGGCTTCTCCACAGGCTCCTTTGCCTTGTTCCCTCTCCACAGCCAACAACACCCCCTTACCCCTGGGAATCACCCCCACAGCCAAGGGACTGCGTGACAGGACTGGAAGTGCCAGGATAATAACAACACCACCACCTTCCCCACAAAATCTCCCATAAAATCTCCCTCATCCATCTACCTGGCAGCAGCAATTCAATCCCCAACCCCCCAAGAAGAGCTCTTACCGTCCTTGCTGCTACCTCTGGCTTCCAGCTGAGGAATTTGGGGCTGTCCTGCAGCTGCAGATGTTGAGAGCAGCTGAAGCACTAATCCAGCTGCCAGCCTCTCTGAGCACAGATTAACGGGCCAGGCCTCACCCCTCCACAAACAGCTCAGCATCTGTCCAGGGATGCAGCCAGAGGGAGGATTGGAGGTGATCTCCTGGCTCCAGGAGAGCTGCAGAGTGGGAGATGGGGAGTATATTATATTATATTATATTATATTATATTATATTATATTATATTATATTATATTATATTATATTATATTATATTATATTATATTATATTATATTATATTATATTATATTATATTATATTATATTATATTATATTATATTATATTATATTATATTATATTATATTATATTATATTATATTATATTATATTATATTATATTATATTATATTATATTATATTATATTAACTACATAATATGTACTATATTATTACTATATTATTTTAAATCTATTGTATATATTATATAATATTCTATTCTATTCTATTCTATTCTATTCTATTCTATTCTATCTATTCTATTCTATTCTATTCTATTCTATTCTATTCTATTCTATTCTATTCTATTCTATTCTATTCTATTCTATTCTATTCTATTCTATTCTATTCTATTCTTTATAAAGTACATCCTAAATGCTCTCCAAAGAGGAAGGTGTGGTTGTGCACCCACTCACATTCCAGATCCAGGGGGATTATGCACCTCAGGGGACCTGCCATCCTATTCCTTCACATCTTCATAGGCAGGGACATTCCAGTTCCATCCCTTCATTCCAGTATCTCCAACAGCATCCCAGAACCTGACAGTGCCCAAAATACCCAGTGGAGCCCGTGCCCCCAGAGCTGTTCCCAAATTTTGGTGAATGGGGCTGCTGATGACCTTCTCTCTAATTAGATCAGCTCAGGCTTCTCACGGTTTTGTCACTCCCCATTTCTGGGAGCTCTGATTTCCTTCTGTCCCTGCTGGTGCTCTTTGTGCCTCCAGTGGTGATTTTTGGTCTGGGCTCCTCTAACACCTTTCTGGACTCTTTCTGTCTCCATGCACACAGGACATTGACTCATCTTGTGGTGCCACCGATGGCTGGAGGTTCCTTATCTCCTGCTCTGTGCTTCCTGAGCCCTCGCTGAGCCAGCAGAGCTCGGGAGCACAAAGCCTTCCTCATTTAGGGAAAGCATTGGGCAGCAGCTCAAACATCAGTGTGTTATCAGTGTTATTCTCCTCCTGCATTCAAAACACTGCTCTGTACCAGCTACCAGGGAAATGACTGGGAAAATGAACTCCATTCCACCCAAAAGCACATCTGGGTGAGAGTTCAGAGCTTGTGACTTGAGGCTTCTGCAAATCCAGCTACTCAGGCTAAGAAAGGAAAGCTAAGCAAGCAGCTAAACCGCACAGTGTTATAACTCTGAGTGACCTATTCTGATTTAAAACTTACTTATTAACTGATATTTCTCAACCCATCCTTTGGGGGGGCCTGAGAGTGGCCTCCACTGAATGGTTTTACACTGGGTCCCAGCTTAGAAAAACCTCAGAAGATGTTGTGGTTCCCAGGGCAGCTTCTCCCTCCTTTTCCCAGGGCATCCCTGTGACCCAGGGAGCCACAGCCAGGAGGGAACATCAACCAGGGACTGCAGCCAGAGGATTTTGTGTTTCATAACACCAAAGGTCAATCTGTGGGATAGCTCTGACCAGGAATCAGTGGGATATGACCAAAACAAACAGCTGGCTGAGGGCTTTTCAGGCTTCTCCCCTGCCTCAGCTGCAGATCAGCAAAAAAATCTGCCCAGGCTGGCTGCATCTGTCTCCACTGGAGCCAAGGAACACCAGGTATTTTACACAGCTTGTCCTGGAGCAGAGAGCCAGAACGCCCATCAGGCTCTCTCCAGCTGAATTATTTTTCCATCCCTGCCCAGAAACAACCTTTGGCACGAAGGTGACTAATGCAGACACTTTGGAAATCAGCAGTGTGGGAAATTCCCCCCACACAGAGCCCCTTCCCTCCCTGCTGGGACCCCCACATCTCTTCTCCTGCTTCCAGGACCTCCTTCTTCTCCTTGGCTTCCTCTCCCACCCCATTTCCCTGGCTGAATTTGGGGATGCAGCTTGCCATCCCACATGGGCTTGCACAGGAAGGGTTTGGGGGATGCAGTGGGGGGCTGGTCCCAGTCAGCTCCCAGCCCAAGGCTGAGCCCACCTGTGAAGCCTCACCGTGCAAATGTGGGAAGAAAATGTCTGGGAGAAAATTCCAGATGGGAGGAGAAGGGAAGAGCGAAGTGGGGAGGGAAAGAGGAGCAGGAGGGGCTCCATGGGGATGAAGATTTTCCCTGCAGCCCAAGGAGGACTCAGACCAGGGCAGATGTCCCCTGCAGTGTGGAGGGGACCGTGCCATGGCAGATCCTCCTCACACAGCATCCCATGGAGAGCCACTCCAGGGCAAATGGATATTCCTGAAGGAAACACAGCCCCTGAAGGACCACACTGCTGGAGGTTTTCCTGCAGCCCGTGGGGTTCCCGTGCTGGAGCACAGGAAAGGCGAGGAGGAAGGAGAAAAACGAAGAAACCACTTTGTGCTGACCTTGACCTGCTGCCCTCAATGTCCCTTGCACCGCTTTTTCCTGGAGGGGGCTGATTAGGGGAGTTTGGAGTGAAGAAGCAAAACTGAATATGAGAAAGGACTGAGGAGTGAAGAGGAAACATGTTGGTTTGATGCCTTTTTGTTTCCCACTAACTCAAATTTTAAGGCAATAAATTAATTTACCTTTCCCCAGATTGTGTCTGTTTTAACCTGTGACAGTAATTGGTGACTTCCCCATCTTATCCCAGCCCATCAGTTTTCTTGCCCCCTTTTATTCCCCAAATTTTTTGGGAAGTGGGCAGCTGGGTGGGAGTTCTGCTGCCAGCCAAGGCTCTCTCATCACCACAACCATGACAGAGGGTTGAAATAAAATGATCTTTAAGGTCCTTTCTACCCCCAATAATTCTGGCACACAGGCGAAAACTCTCCCCCACAGCTTTCTCTCAGTATTGATCCTCAATCTCTCTGCCCTGAAGGGTATCCCTGCCATTTTCCTGCCAAAAGATGCATTTACAGATCTCCAGAAAGGCCCCAGCTGCTGCTCAGCCCCTGGTTCAGAGCAGGTCCCCACACAGGGAACAAGGTCTGGTTTTGCTGGCTGGAGGGGACCCATGGGGACATTTTCTGCTCAGATTTTTTTATTGGCAGGAAGAAAAAGCACCTCAAACCAAACAGTCTGAGCAGATGAATCAGATGTTAAAGAAGGAATTAGAAAATGAACAAGGGGAGGCTCTCAGCGGTCCAGGCACTGTCTGATGCCAGCAGAGCAGTGACACATCCCAGGGACAAGCTGGGCTGCACTGTCCCCTCCTTCCTGGGCTGTCAGGCTCTCACAGTGGCACAGGAAGGTAATTTCCAGCTCTAATTGCCCTTCTCTCCTTTGAACCATGATGGGGATGAGGGGGGATCTCCCCCTCCCAGGGCCCCACACTGCAGAGCCCAGCCAGGACTTTGTTGTCCCACTGGGTGTCCTTTGTGTCCTCCCAGGCACCATTGTCAGCCTTTGTGTCCCGTTACCAGCTGGCTCATTTTATCCACGGTTTTTGTGCAGCTGAAGTGAGATTTGGAAGTCAAAAGATGGAGCAGAGTTCCAGAGGGGCTCCAGCTGCACGTTCCTGTGTCCAGGATTAGTGGCAGTGGCTCAGGTGGCAGAGCAGGGGGTGGCCAGCAGTGCCTTTGCTGTCACTGCCCAGCTCAGGGAATCACAAAACAAGAGTCAGGAGCCTGAGAGGAAACGTGAAAAACCAGCATCACTCCCTTAATAAATTATAAAAGGTTTAATATAAACAAAAAGACAATTGGGAGACAAAGATAATAAAGCAAAGGGTTAAAATGGCCAAGAGCACTGCCAGGAGCACACCAGGTATCTTTGGAACACCCCTTTTATCCCACTTTGCTGTGGGGTTTTAATGTGTATTCCAACTTTTCTAAGAACTAGTTTGCATAGCCCAGGTCTGCCTTTTTAGAGCATGTGCATTTGCTTTTAATTTCTCATTTATTCATATTTATATCTATATCTATATCATGGGGTGGCTCCAGGAGAGCTGGAGAAGCATTTGGGACAAGGGATGGAGTGACAGGACGAGGGAGAATGGCTTCCCACTGCCAGAGGGCAGGGATGGGTGGGATTTTGGGAAGGAATTCCTGGCTGTGAAGGTACCCAGAGAACCTGTGGATGTTCCTGGAGCCCTGGCAGTGCCCAAGGCCAGGCTGGACAGGGCTTGGAGACACCAAGGTGTCCCTGCCATGTCAGGGCTGGGACTTTATGAGCTCTAAGATCCCTTCCAACCCAAACCAGTCTGGAATTCTTCAATTCTATGACCAATCTCTGCAGAAAATCCCCTCTGCTGCCTCCAACAGGAGCTTCCCTCAGCCTGTGCATCAGCAGCAAATCCTCCACCACCCCACACCAGGGCTGTCCCAGCTGGAGCCAGATTTGGCTCCCTCTCCTCTTTCAGAGCTGCTCTGAAGCCTGCAGGGAGCTGGGTTTTCACTGAGCTGTTTCAAAGCTCTCTCATTAACTGCTTGCCAGCAGCCAGCTCTCCCATAATGGGGATCGCCTCTGGAAATTGCAGCCCCATAGCAACAAGGAGTTTAATGGTTATTATTGCTAAACGAAGGACACAGGTCTGATAATCCACCTCGTGCCTCTAGCAAAAGCCCTTGGAAATGATGATTTCCCCTTGCAGGTAAGGCAGGGAAACACACACAATCACAGGGGTATTAAAATGACATGGCCTGGCCTGGCAGAGTGGTTTTTAACATTTCAAAATACCGGAATTTTTACATATTTTTATTTTATTTTATTCTTCTTCATGGAGTCCAGTGAATAGACAGGAAGCCTTTTAAAAATTGAAAAGTATTAATCTTCCTCACAAGGTAAAACAAAGGGAAACCTGTTTTCAAGGACAGGACTCACATGGCCTGCAGCAGTGCCTTGGGAGCAGACCTGGCAGTGCTGGCTTGATGGTCGAGCTTGGAGACTTTAGAGAGCCTCCCCAACCTTAATGATTGGAATTATTAATTAGTTAATTAATTAAGCCCGTGATTTCTACCCACCCAGCAGCTCCATCACCCCTGCCATGGCCAGCAGTGGGTTTCTTTGAGCTTCCTTGGACATGAGCTTGGTGGGACCCTGACCATCTGCAGGATTAACACTGGAGGTGGTCCCAGATGTCCCAGTGACAGGTGGTGGCATCACCCTGCCCATCCCAGCATCACCCACCCCGTTTCTCCTTTTTCCTGCCACCAGACAGGTGTTTTTCTGACACCAGAATAGTTTGGAGCTGTGGAACTCCTGGGATTTCCCCCCGGGAAAAAGGGGAATATCACTTTGCTCGAGTGGGGAGAAAATGGTTAGAGGGGCTCCAGGGTGGGAGGGAGATGGGAGCCTGAGGGGAAGGTGTGCAGGAATAAGAGAAACCCTGGAGAGGGCAACCAGCAGAGAAGATACTGGTGGATTCATGCCTGGCCATGACTGCCTTAGGGCCATGAAGGTTTTAGGAATTTTTACCCCCTGCAGCTGCCTTTTGGAGCCCTTGGGATCTCATCCACTGCTTTTTTCTGTGCCAGTGGGGCTGCAAAATCTTTCTGATTTTATTTTTTTGATGAAAGCAGCATTTCTCTCATAGTCACCAAGGCATTCCAAGAGCTGGAAAAGACAGAATATGATAAGAGATATAAAAACTTTCTAATATCATTGTACATCCTCTATAGGATGGGAGGGTTGAGCTCTGTAGAGTGACCCAGCCAAGGCAGGCAATCCCTGCTGGGGACCAGGGTGACCCCAGGGAGGGGGTTCAGCACAGTCTGTGCCTCTCAGGGATATCCTCTGGCATGTCCCAGGATGCTGGAGCTGCTGTCTGACCTCCAAACCTGCAGTTCTCCCCTGCATCCACTGCACTGGCTTGGCTGTGCAAACCAAATCGCTGCAAGAAGGAAGAGTGGAGTCTTTAAAGTTTGGAAAGCTGCAGCTCCAGTGGCAATGAGTGCAGGGAAGCCTCCCCTTCCTCAGCCCACAGAAGGATGGGGGATTTGGGCAGCAGGAGGAGGGAGGCACAGGGCTCCCCAAAGCCTGGGGATGGGCTCTGTGACCCCTGGGCTGGGGCTCAGCTGGGTTTGTGCAGCCCCTTCCCTCCCCAGGCACCTCTGGACTCATGTTCACCCACCCATCTGACATCATTTTCTCCACCCCAGAGCCTGCCCAAGGGCCCAGGGATTTGGTGCAAGCTACAACTCAAACAAGGGTCAGCTCTGGGGTCACTCCAGGCTCTTTCCTGTCAGGTCCTGGAACCCCACAAAGTCCAGCATGGTGAGATTCCCGGGATTATCCTGCAGGACTTGGACTCAATGATCCTTGTGGATCCCAGCTCAGGGCTTCTCTGGCTCTGTAAATGGTTTTGTATTCTGCCTGCCCACGCTGGGAGGGTGCTGTGGGTGCCCTGTGCCCCACAAGAGGTGACCCCAGGACGTGTCACCTGCAGGGTGACCCGGCTGCCCTGGGCTGAGGCGACATCGACCTGCTCTGCCCTGCTCGGGGGACTTTAAATAGGTCAGCAGCAGGTGACTGGATGAAATTACCCTTCATTTTATTGTAAGGGAGCTGCAGACGAGGCCCTTCCCCGTGGCTAACAGCAGGGATTGCCAGGGACAATGTAATGATTTTAATCCAGCAGTTTCCATTAACTCCTCGTGTGCCAGCCGGGTCAGGGGGATGATTTCTCTGCTCTAAACGTGCACAGGGACACGTCCCAGACACTGCTGTGGGACAAACACATCTCTGGGGACTTGGTGTAAAGCCCAAATTCTCTCTGTGCTCTGTGACAGCAAAGAGCCAGTTTAGCCCAGGGAACAGAATCTCTCCATTTCTGGAGGTGAACAGAGAATAATGCAGCTCTTCACGTGGCACTGGGTATAAACTGACTTTTATTTGTCAGAGGGTAAAGGACATGACTTGAGCATCAGGGTATGGACCTGGGACACAGCAGGGCAGCAGGGGAGGCAGGGCGGGGATGGAGAGGTGGAGAAAATGATGTCAGAAATGGGTGAACACGAGTCCAGGGCTGTCCCACCAGGGAAAAAAAGCAGCTTGAGGGCTCAGAAGGAGCCCAGAGCTGGAGCTGGCTTGTGGTGTCAGGTGCTCAGGGAGTGGGCAGGACAGTGAATCATCACAGTGGGACTGAAAGAGGCCAAGTTGTCTTTCTGGCCTGAGTTCTGATGTTCAGAGTGACCTTCACTATTAATGAATATATATTATTTATATTATATTATATCATATTATATTATTTATATTATTTATGTTATTTTAAGTATTATATTACATTACATTATATTATGTTACATTATATATTATATCATATCATATCATATTATATTATATTATATTATATTATATTATATTATATTATATTATATTATATTATATTATATTATATTATATTATATTATATTATATTATATTATATTATATTATATTATATTATATTATATTATATTATATTATATTATATCTATTAAATTTATTATATTATATATCTATTATATTTATTATATTATATTTTTATATTATAGTATTTATATTATTTATATTATATTATATCTATTGTATTTATCATATTATATTTTTATATTATAGTATTTATATTATATTATATCATGTTATTTATATAATTTATAATTATTCTATTCTATTCTATTCTATTCTATTCTATTCTATTCCATTCATAATATTATTATATATATTATATATATAATATATATAATATATATAATATATTATATATATATTATATATTATATATATTATATATATTATATATATTATATATATTATATATATTATATATATTACATATATTATATTATTATAATTATATATTAGTAATGATTTTTACTATTGTGAGCACGTAACATTTGTTTTGGTGGTAATTTTGACATAATTTGGAATCAGAGAAAAACGTGGAGAAAAAAGAGGATTGTGGCTCTTGACCTGGGAACTTGCAGGCATTTCCAAAGATGGGGAAAAGACTTAAAAATAATTTTAAAGACTTAAAAATAATTTGGTCCAATTTGGCCACCAGGAGAGCCTGGCTGACACCTTCCCTTGGCCTCCACGAGCAGGAAGGTATTTATTTAATATACATTCTTCTGATATTTAATTCTACACATAAACCCAGCTGCACATTATTCCTTTATTTGTGGAGCTCCTAAATGCGTGACAGCATATTTATTAAAAATACAGCTTTAAAAATATAAAATCCATATATAAAATATATGTGTCTGAGGCTATATAATAACTAATAATAATAATAATAATAATAATAATAATAATATATAGATATATAGATAAATAGATATATAGATATATAGCTATAGCTATAGCTATAGCTATAGCTATAGATATAGCTATAGATATAGATATAGATATAGATACAGATATAGATATAAATATAAATATAAATATAAATATAAATATAAATATAAATATAAATATAAATATAAATATAAATATAAGTTATATATATATATATAATATAGCCCATAAAATGTACTTATTATTTTATAGAACCACAGAATTATTAAGGTTTGAAAAGACCTCCAAGGCTGTCAAGTCCAACATTTGACTGCAACTATAAATCCTGTTTTTTTCCCTGTGCTATTTCCAGTCCTAACAGACAAAGTTCTGCAGGTGAGGAGCACAACAGGTAAGGCTGGGATGGTGGAAAGAATTGGGAAGATTTTCTGGTGGCCTTCAAAGCTGGGTGTTGGTACTAACACTGCCCAAAAAATGTCTCTTGGTGGATTTGATTTAATGTTAAATGATGAGTAACTTAATACATTTTAATACTTTCACGGAACTATTCGTGTCCTGAACAATTCATACAAAGCTGTTTCAACAAAACAGGAGGAAAAAAAAAATAATCCCCTACAAAATACCCCAAAAACTCACACAATAAATTGCTATTTTCCTTTGGAAAAAAGAGAAATAATTTAGTCCAACTGTTTGGATGTCAGTAAGGACCACTGGTCTCAGGAGATAAGGATGAATCCCATAACGAAGAACACTCATAAATGTTTCATTCTGACAGAATATTTTTTAAATAAAAAAAAGGTGATCTGGAAAGAAAAGCAAAGAATAAACGACGATGAGCGTTTATTCGCGTGGGTGTGAGGAACGATGCTGGCATCGTTGGTGAATCCTTAAATACAGAGAAATCCAAAGGACAAAGAAACACGAGTGTGAGAATACAAACACACTTCTTTTGGAGAAGCCAAAAGACAGAATTTGGGGAAAATTATTGGAGGAAGAAGGATGATGGGCAGAAAATTGAACTGCAGGTGTCAGTCCCTGCCTTGTTCCTGAGCTTTCCCTGGACAGAGGGAGGAGATGCAGGAGTGCAGGAGGGAGGAAAAGACAGCAGGAAAAGGGCAGGAAAAGGGCAGGAAAAGGGCAGGAAAAGGGCAGGAAAAGGGCAGGAAAAGTGCAGGAATAGGGCAAGAAAAGGGAAGGAAAAGGGCAGGAAAAGGGCAGGAAAAGAGCAGGAATAGGGCAAGAAAAGGGAAGGAAAAGGGCAGGAAAAGGGCAGGAAAAGAGGAAAACAGCAGGAAAAGAGCAGGAAAACAAACAGAAGGAAAAGGGCAGAAAAATAGCAGGAAAAAGGCAGGAAAAGGGCAGGAAAGGGGCAGGAAAAGGGCAGGAAAAGGGGCAGGAAAAGAGGAAAAGGGCAGGAAAGGGGCAGGAAAAGGGCAGGAAAAGGGCAGGAAAAGAGGAAAAGGGCAGGAAAAGGGCAGGAAAACAGGAAAGGGGCAGGAAAAGTGCAGGAAAGGGCAGGAAAACAGGAAAATGGCAGGAAAAGGGCAGGAAAACAGGAAAACAGCCCCAGGGCAGCCAACCCCAGGCCAGGGCTGTGGGTCCTGCTGGGAGGGACCACAACACTTCCACTGCCCTTCATCCTCCTCAGTCCCTCCGGCACAGAGACGCTGGGAATGTGCCAAGAGACTGATGGTATGTGCTGATTTGCAGATGAATTTGCATGAATTTGCATACATCTCCCTCTCAGTTTGCATTCATTCCCGGCGATGCCTTTAAGAACAAGTAAAACATTGTCTGCTCTGAATGAGTCAAATTTTCTAGTTTAGTTTTTTGCTGATACACAAATGTGAAAAATTCAGCTACTGGTTAATTTATTTTCTTCCATTTCTTTTGCTTTCCCCACCTCCAGCTACCACAGTCATCTATTCTTTTTTTTTTTTTTTTACATTATATGAAAATTGTTATCATAAATTATTCCCTCAGTTGTGCACAAAGCAGGCAATATCCAAAACTGTGCCACTGACTGTCCAATTTGCACAACACCGGTGGTTCACAGATTGATTTTAAAATGCTCCACTTTTCCTTTCCTTTCCTGGAGGAACAGGTCTCAACACTGACATCTGCTCGCTGAGAAGTTTTGAGTAAATTGAATTGCACACGATGAACTCTTGAGTTAATAATTAACAATTATCCTGGTGGCTCTTTGCTGGGCAGATGAGGGAGCTGAGTGGGAGATCATGGACTGGGAATGCTCATCCTGCAGGGAGCTGCAGATATTTTGGGTAATGTGGTCACTCTGGGGACCTGATGGAGTGAGGGATAATGTTTTGTTGGCTTTTTTTCCCCCAATATCCCACCTGGAGCTTTGTTGTCCCTTTGGCTGTGATCTCCAGCCCCTCAGCATCATCTTTCCAATCAAAACCATCGAAACCAACTCTTTCCACCCATCCTGGGGCCACCTCAGCCAGCCCCTGCCACATCTCCCGTGTGCTTCTGTCACCCCCTCTCGTTCTGGGTGGGGAAGGGGCTTTGGGGGATGGACAAGAACAGAGGGACAAGCAGAGGGAACTGTGAACTCCTCCCTCCTGCTCCCGGTCCTTCTGAAGGCCAGTTTGTGGATTCCCTGATTTGCCATCAGAGTGCACTGTTGACTCATGTTCCATCTGTCCTCCTGGTCCTTTCCCAGCAGCCTGATCCATCCCATCCCACGCTGACCAGGGTCGCCCTGCCCTGGCCCCGAGCAGTTTGAGAGGTTCCTGTTGGCCCAGATCTGAAGTGTGTTGAGGTTCCTGTGGGATAAAGCTCTGCCATTCCCCTGCCAGCCGCTTCCTCATCTCTGGTGTTGCCTACAAACACAAAGGGGCTGCACCTCAGTTGTCACCCAGAGAGCACATGGAGGTGTTGAGCTGCCCCAGGCCACTGCCTGGCCCTGGGGTACTCAGATTGTCACCTGGAGTTAGTCAAGCTCCAGTCCCACTGCACCCACCACCCTTCCTTAGGGAAGGTCCATTGCCACGGTCTTTAACCCAAGATTTTCCATGTATTAACTCAGTGCTGTCCAGGCTGTGCCAGGGGGTTTGGATTTCAGGAAAGGTTCTTCCCCCAGAGGTGCTGGCACTGCCCAGGTTCCCCAGGGAATGGGCACAGCCCCTGCCAGAGCTCCAGGAGGGTTCAGACAACGCTCCCAGGCACAGGGTGGGATTGTTGGGGTGTCTGTGCAGGGCCAGGAGTTGGACTGGATGGTCCTTGTAGGTCCTTTCCAGCTCAGGACATTCCATGATTACATATTTCATGACTCCATGTCTTTCCTGAAATTATTCTTCTTCTACCACCCCCAGTTCCTTCCACTTCACCGAGTCCCCACCTTTTGGAGACCCTTCCTGGCTGGAGCCTGACTCTCCTGGCATCACTGGAGCGTGGTCTGTGCCCCTGGGCTCCCTGCCTCTTTGTCATGTTTTTAATTCCAATGCTTTGGAATGGTTTGTCCTGGCAGGAGATGGGTTTGCCAAGATTCCCTTTCCCCTTTCCCCTTTCCCCTTTCCCCTTTCCCTTTCCCCTTTCCCCTTTCCCTTTTCCCTTTCCCTTTCCCCTTTCCCCTTTCCCCTTTCCCCTTTCCCTCCCTCCTGGGTGTCCCCAGGCACTCTCAGGTCTGGGGGATGTTTTTTGCCCAGCCCTGGCTCCTTCAGTGACCAGGACAGGACTGTTCAGAGTCAGTAGGACAGAGATGGGGAGCTTCTCCCATTTTCCCCCTCACACAACATCGCTGCCAAGCCAGGAGTTGGTCTTCTCCTGATTTTTTTAAGTCACAGATGAAATACTTCATTATTTGTAGCTGTGCTCTCTATTAACTGCAAACCACAAATCTAATCAAGTACCTGAGTTGTACCTGAGGAAAACCTGAGCATTGCTCCAAACCTGGCATATAAATCAATGCCAGCAGAAAAAGGTGAGGCCCTCTGAGCCAGGATTTCCTTCTGAGCCAGGATTTCCTTCTGAAACAGAGGATTTAGCACAGGGAATTCTGAGCAAGGACTCACCTGAGGAGCTCAGGAGAAGCTGAGTTATTCCATCAATGTGGGATGATCCTGATGGATCAGTTATCTACTCATCCTATTGTTAACTACACAAGTTTTAGCTACAAACACTACAGAACAGATGTTTGGAGTTAGCTTGTCAAGCTATATCTTTTAATTAGAAATTTGTTCTGCTGTTTTTAAAACTCCAACAGGGCAAGCTGTAAATATGATCTCTAAGCTAAGAAAAAAAAAAAAAGCTCTACTCATTCCTCAAAATCCATTCCTCCTGCTTCTCTGGAATCAGACATTTTTTGGATTTGACCTTTTTTTTTTTCCCCCCATTTCCCCTGCAGATTTGCTCAGGTTTTGAGTATTTTGCTGTCTTTTCTCGTGCACCTCGCAGCAGGCAGTGCAGCAAGAAGGGTTAAACAAGCCTGGGAGTGTGCAGGGGACGTGCTTGACTTTCATTACTGGTTATGGCACACGAGACAGAGAACCCAGCATGTCCTCTTTAAAGGAAAATTGTGTTCCTCTGCCTGCTTTAAGTGTGTCAGCAAAGCCGTTGTGAAGGATGCAATTTACTGAGACTTTCAAAAGCCTTTGTCAAACTTCCTCCCGAAAGTCACAGAGAACCAAAAGCATCTCATGGGGAAAAAAAACCTCCAGCACCCACCAAACTCCAGGCAGGAGCAGGGATTCCCCTGGTGTGCTCTGGGGAATCACAGCTGAGCCAAGAAAATGAGAGGCTGACTTTCAAATTGTTTCCTTCTGGGGTCAAGGAGGATCTTCTGGGTCTCCCTGGCAGGATGGAGCAGCTGGTGGGGCTCTGTTCCCAGGGAACAAGAGGAAATGGTTGGATATTAAGGAAAAATCCTTCACTGAAAGGGTGTTCAGGCATTGCCCAGGGCAGTGGTGGAGTCACCATCCCTGGAAGTGTTCAAAAAAAGCCAGCAGGCCTTTGTGCTGTGGTTTGGTGGCCGTGGGAGTTAAATCATGTGAAGGTTGATGATCTTGGAGGTCTTTTTGGAACCTCAATAATTCCCTGATTCCATGAGGATCCACCACCATCCGTGCTGGTGGTGCTGCCTTGGCTCACAGAGCTGTCTCCAGGTGAGCCCAGGCCGGCAGAAGGAACGTGGGTGACAAAAAGAATGTTCCTTGTACAAAACCCGAGGGATTTGGCAGCACAAACCTGTCCCCCAGCAGCTCTGGCAGCCAAACCTCGGTGCCTGTGCTATTTCTCATCGTGTTATCCCAGCAAATATGCCAGATCCACCAAACAAGCAAACACAGGCAAGAGAAATCAATCTCACTTAAGGCTTACTGAGGGTGAGGCAAGGAGAAAAGTCTACAGCAAAAGATCACACTGCAATAAATGTTGACTTCTGGGTCAAAGCTACTGCCCAAAAACCTCTTATCCTTGACAATCACGAGCACCCAGGGAGGGATTGGAGGGACACAGCAGCTGGCACCTTTTCTGGGCTGTGTTTGGAAAAGCTGTGTCCTTCCCATCCCTCCCTGGATGCTCAGGATTGGTGTGAAAAATGGATTTTGGATAACAATTTATTGCAGTGTGCCTCACCCATGAGCCACATCCTGGTGTTTGTGCACGTGAGGATGCAGGATCAGCCTCCCTGAAAGTTAAATTAAATCAAATCAAACCCTTTTCTGCTTCCTGACAGTTTCTCACAGAGTTTTGGTCCACTCTCCATAGTCAGTCCTTGTGGGACAGAACTTTTCTCCTGCATTCCTAGGGCTCCTTTGCATGGCTGAACGGAGAGATTTCCTGAATGAAGAGCTCTGCCCCTCTTCCCTGAACCTCGGGGTGCCTGTCCCAGCTTGCATGTGGCTCTCAGGGAGGATGGATTTGTGTTTTCTGTGCAAAGTCAGGGGTGAGCAGCCTCGCAGGGCTTGGGGAAAGGCCTGGCTGGATGGTCTGCAGGACCCTGGCAGCACAGGGGGAAGGACTCAGTCCCTAGGGGGAGAAAAAATTAAAGGAAAAGGAAAAAAAAAATCCCAATTCCAAACTGCTATTTGCCTTTCTCTGCAGACTGCAAGTGCCTTATGGGAGAGACAAGGGGTTGGGGAGCAGGGAGGGAGACAGAGGGATTGGGAAGGAGGGAAACACTGCCAAAAAGCTGTGTCTGCAGGCAACAGGAGGGGACAAGCTGAGACCTGAGAATGACACATCATTTTCTGTGATAAGCTGGCAGGTGGTGAAGGGGCCAAAGGTTCTAAGTCACAGACCTGGAGGTGTTGAATTGTGCTTCCCAAAGCTCCAGGGAGAGCTCAGAGCCCCATCCAGCCTGGCCTTGGGCACTTCCAGGGATCCAGGGACAGCCTGTCCATTGACTCCAAAAGCACAGGATCATAAAAATCACAGAATCCCAGACTGGTTTGGGTCAGAAAGGACCTCAAATTAATCCCATCCCACTGTCCCAGGGTGCTCCAAGCCCTGTCCAACCTGGGCTTAATATATATATAGATATAAAAAAATTACATATAATTATATAGTATATATATAATTATAATACATAACATATAATATATAACATATAATATATAACATATAATATATAATATATTATATATTATATATAATGTAATATATAATTATATTATAATATATATTATATATAAATAATATATTATATATAAATAATATATATTATATGATATATATTATATTATATTATATTATATTATATTATATTATATTATATTATATTATATTATATTATATTACATTATATTACATTATATTATATTACATTATATTACATTATATTATATTATATTATATTATATTATATTATATTATATTATATTATATTATATTATATTATATTATATTATATTATATTATATTATATTATATTATATTATCAGCTTGGCTGCACCCTGGGAATGTCACCTGGAATGTTCCCTGTCACTGCACAGGGTGCCCAGAGAAGCTGATCCCCTGGAAGTGCCCAAGGCCAGGTTGGACAGGGCTTGGAGCACCCTGGGACAGTGGGATGGGATTAATTTGAGGTCCCTTCTGACCCAAACCAGTCTGGCATTCTGTGATTTTTATGATTCTGTGCTTGTGCCCCAAACAGCCACTTTCTCCCTGCTGGGTGATTTTTGTCACACAGCCATGGGTGACCACAGTTGGTCACCAGCTGCTCACCCAGTTTAGTGGGAGCCAGCTCTGGCTTTTGTCTCTGTGCTGAGCCTCGCCCCTGGAGTGGGAAAACACTGACCTGTCACACGGTGCTTTCACCTGGGCTTGAGGCATCCAGGAACTGCATTTTCAGTCAGAGCACTCTGATAAAAGCCACCTCAGCCTTTCCCACTGACTCAGGTGCTCCTTGTTGTGAAACTCTTTCCTCTTTCCCAACACTGCAGTCCTGGCCAAGAGGATCATGCAAGAGCCAGGGAAAACACCGAGGAAAAAACAGGGTGTAAAAGAGTTTGTCTAAACAAGTTCCCATCACAAATCCTGATCCTCGGTTCAGCAAGAGTGAAAAATAAAAGATTGCATTTCCTCCAGAGGTGAGATGAGAAATGCTGCTGCTCACCACCACTGTGAGACCACGGGAGAACAAATCCCCTGAGGATGGGGGGAGAACAGTCACCAGATCAAAATTCAGCTGTTAGCCAAGACCAGGAGGCTCAGAACGATGGGAACAGGTGAATATCTCACCCAGCCATCAGGGAGCAGGGGAGACAAATAATTCCTGTTTACAGCAATAACCAGATGGGTGCTGAGTATGGAACTGCGTCCGTTCACACCTGGGCTTACCCAAACACCCCACGAGGGCCAGCTGATTGCTCAGGCCGTTTGTTTCCCAGAAAAGTTGCTCAGAAACATTTGGACGTGCTCTCAATCACTTTTGGAGTCAATGGACGAGGCCTTTGGGAATTTAAAGAGCACCACTGATGGCAGCAGAGGGGCTGGAGCCTGTCTGTGAGTGCTGCTGCTCCTCCTGACCCTTTCTGGGTGCTTGCACACAGCTTCAAGATCCTCTCCCTGCTCTACAGACCCTTTAAACCTCTTTTTAAACCTAAATATTCCCCCAGACCCCTCTGTGTTTCTTGCATCCAGTCCCTCCCACCCCTCCCTGCCTTGCACAAATTCTAATATTCATCACGGAGCTCGGGAGTGCCTTATGGCTTAATAAAATCTGTCTCAGTCAAGGGAAAAGATTTAGACAGGAATCAGCTCACTCAGCAGAGGAAACTGTTCTCCTAACAAACTCATCAAGCCATTTCCCACAGGAAACCAGTTCCAAAGGCACGTTGGCAAGCAGCAGCCTAAGACAAAAGGAGATCAATTTGCTGGATAAATTGCACGCTGCAGGCAGGAGGGTGACATAATTGTGGGTTTTCTTCTTGTGACAGGTGAATTTCAGACCCAGGGCACCTTAGATCATGCAAAATCATTTGTTAAGGAAATAAAGTTTTATACTGGCTTACCAAACCCTAGACAAGGTGCAGAAAAGGGGGAGGATGCTGTAGGATGCCTCAGAGCTGCAAGGAGTTAATTCATTTATAAATATATATTTTTTAATTTTTAATATTTTAATTTTAATTAATTTTAATTAAAATTTTAATTTTAATTAGAATTACATTTAAATTAATTTTAATTTTAAAATTTTAAATCATTTTTATTTTATTAATTTTTTTTAAAATTAAAAATATTAAATTATTATTTTCTTTTCTGCAGGGATACTGGGTGAGGATGTGGAAGGTACCTGACAAATAATTCACACACAGAGCCTGGAGCTGCCCAGCACACCCAGGGGTGCCGAGGGTGAGGGGTGGGAAGCGATGTGGGGAACGTGAGGGAGCTCTGAGAGCTGCAGAGAAGCAGAGATTTTACCAGCCCTGGGTTCCAGCCCCTGTCCTGGGGTGGTTTGTAAATTGATAATCGATATTAATGTTTACTGGAGCTCTCTGGGAGTGCACAGGGCTCCTTCTCATGCCCTGGCTGGTGCAGATCCTGACATTTCCCACAGCTGATTGTGCTCTGCTGAGGCTCAGGAGGGGACTGCACTTGGCACCGATAATTTCTTTGGTTTATTTTTACCCAGAGAAGCTGTGGCTGCCCTGGAAGTGCCCAAGGCAAGGCTGGATGGGGCTTGGAGCAACCTGGGAGAGGGGAAGATGTCCCTGCCCATGGCACTGGATGGGCTTTAAGGTCCCTTCCAACCCAAACCATTCTGTGTTTCCATGAATGTGATATTTCCAGCCTTGCTGTCTCTCACATAATCAATCTGTGAGTTAAAGTCACTGCTAGAGGCACCACAGAAATTCTGTGTAAGTACCTGAAAATCAGGCACTTATCTCAACAAATTTCCCCTGTGGCTTCCTGCTCGTGCTCTGCCGCTGGAATCCTCCATCCCCGTGTTTCCCTGACACATTTTTCCTGCAAAGCCTTTGCTACTCCAGCTCTTCCCCTGGAGACAGACCTGCAGCTGGGGGACTTCCATCTCCAGAGGGCACCCCTGGCAGCTGTGCTGGGATGGGATCATCATTCCTGGAGCTGGGATGGGATCATTCCCACAGCTGGGATGGGATCATTCCCACAGCTGGGATGGGATCATTCCTGGAGCTGGGATGGGATCATTCCCACAGCTGGGATGGGATCATCATTCCTGGAGCTGGGATGGGATCATTCCCACAGCTGGGATGGGATCATTCCCACAGCTGGGATGGGATCATTCCTGGAGCTGGGATGGGATCATTCCCACAGCTGGGATGGGATCATCATTCCCACAGCTGGGATGGGATCATCATTCCCACAGCTGGGATGGGATCATTCCTGGAGCTGGGATGGGATCATTCCTGCAGGGAATCCCGCACCTCCAGCGGAGGCTCCACAGCCCAGCCAAGCCCAGCAGGTCCCTCCAGCCCCAGGGCTAACTCCAAAGTCAAAGCAGGTTGCCCAGAGGAGCTGTGGTTGCTCCATCCCTGGAAGTGTCCAAGGTAGGGTTAGACAGAGCTTGAAGCTTTGTGTAGGGGGTGCCATGACAAGTGGCTTGGAACTGCATAACCTTTCAGGTCCCTTCCAGTCCAAGCTTTTCTCTGATTCTGTGATTTCTCATTACTTTTTCCAGTCGAGTTTTGAGAATTCCCAGGGACAGAGATTTCTTGATCAAACCCACAGACCCTCCCCAGCCAGGCCAAGCAGCCCCAGTTCCCTCCCACACCCCACACTCAGCATTTTGTGAGGTTTCAGTGACCCTCCAGTGGACTCTGCAGGCTTTTCTGGCCTCCCAGAGTGTCCCCAAAGCACCCACATCCCTCCAGATGCAGCCCCAGGAGTGGGAAGAACAGCACCCCTCCAGCTGTGCTCCTGCTGACACAGCTGGGGCTGCTGTCAGGGGGAAGGGGCATCTTTGTCACACATAAATCTGATTTTTGTCATCTGCACCGGTGCAGGTGACAATAAACCCCGCTCCCTGGCCGGGCTGTGAGCAGGGGATGATTCCAGCCCCTGGGATGGAGCCAGCAAAGCCTGGTCTGGAGCAGACACAGCCCTGGCTCTGGTGTGACGAGTCCTGCTCCCCCCTTTCATCAGGGTCAGGGCTGTTTCTCCCTGCTCCTCTTTTCAAAGGCTCCACATCAAAGTCAGCCCGTGGGTTCCTCAGTTTCTTTTCATATATCCCACAATGGCCTGGTTAAATCACAGAAACCTTTGCGGCTTTTCTCCTTCCTTGCCTTCCTTTCTCTATTATTATTTTATTTGTTAAATAATCTTTTCATTTGGGGGGAATTGATAAGGTAAAGTGGTTGTTGGGGGAAGGAAATTTCTTCCTTGGCATTTCTTTAAGAGTCTTGCTTATCAAAGCAAAAAGAAGCAGCAAGGAAAATGCAAGCAGATGGATGAAATGCTTTCCCTTTATATATATTTTTTTTTTCATGTAGCTTTGGAGATGTGCCTTTGATTTTCTCATTCTTCTCCTATTTCCCCCCAGTCTGAATTTACAAATTTCAGCTGGGGAACTGGCCAGAGTCACCCCAGTGACCCATGGAATATCCCTTTCATTTTTCTTGCCTTAAACTCCTGCCTTACAGGATCAGAGAAAACCATTTTAAACCCCAAATTCCCACATTTGTGCTGGGTCCCTTGAGCCTGAACCTGCACAGGCAGCTCCAAAAAGTCCAAATAACCCAGGGGCTCACACTTCTGGTGTGAGAGGTGTAATTTGGGCCAAATGGGGCACACTGGGTTCTGTAAAGTCACCTGGGTGTCTGTCAATAAATCCTGCCAGCTCCCACTCACCCATGACAACCCTGCCCAAATTCTCCAATTTTCCAAAATCCCTTTTTTTTTTTTTTAATCTTCTCAGAATTTTTCTCCCTCCTGACATGAAAGTTGAGGTTTTCTCCAAGCTGTTGCTACCACTGCACCTTCCACCACCTCAAGTTTCCAGTCTAAACTTATTCTGTGAATCCACCTCGATGTTTTCTTGCACCACAAGCATCCAATTGCTGGAAACATCTCCTCTCCAGACAGTCTGAGCCCCCCAGAATATTTACAGAGAGTGATCTGATCTCCTTCAGATCACTGTTTTGTTTCTGGGTGATGCCCTCCAGCCTCCCAGGGGATGTCTCCAGGGTGGGAGATGCCCTGGGAATGCTGATGGGCTGGAGATATCCTCACCTGCACCGGTGCAGATGACAAAAATCAGATTTATGTGTGACAAAGATGCCCCTTCCCCCTGACAGCAGCCCCAGCTGTGTCAGCAGGAGCACAGCTGGAGGGGTGCTGTTCTTCCCACTCCTGGGGCTGCATCTGGAGGGATGTGGGCGCTTTGGGGACACTCTGGGAGGCCAGAAAAGCCTGCAGAGTCCACTGGAGGGTCACTGAAACCTCACAAAGTGCTGAGTGTGGGGTGTGGGAGGGAACTGGAGCTGCTTGGCCTGGCTGGGGAGGGTCTGTGGGTTTGATCAAGAAATCTCTGGCCCTGGGAATTCTCAAAACTCGACTGGAAAAAGTAATGAGAAATCACAGAATCAGAGAAAAGCTTGGACTGGAAGGGACCTGAAAGGTTATGCAGTTCCAAGCCACTTGTCATGGCACCCCCTACACAAAGCTTCAAGCTCTGTCTAACCCTACCTGGGACACTTCCAGGGATGGAGCTGCTTCTCTGGGCAACCTGCTTTGACTTTGGAGTTAGCCCTGGGGATGGTCAAGGTCCCCAGAGGGTTTTTCCACCTTTTTGTGACTCCAAGAAAATCAAAGCCAAGGTTTAGGGCGCGCTACACTCCTCAGCCCCTGCAAACCTTCCCAGACCTTGCTCACAGCTGGTCCAGCACCATCTGTCCTGCTTGAGGAGTGACCCAGCACTGCTCCAGAGCTGCTGTTTCATTACAGGTGTACAGCCCTGGGCTGGCAGGAGCGGGAGGATTGCACCAATTTGTCATTTCTCAGACAAGTTCAGCCAAAGGAAGGCACCAGGTGATCTCCCTCTGGGAACGAGTCTCCCTGTTTCCTACACGATGTGCTGTTTGCATTCCTCTCCTCAACTCTCCCAGCGCTTCCTGCCAAGGTTCCTGTGCCAGCAGGAGCTGCCAGATCGTGCAGGGACCATCCTGAGCTCTGCCTACACACCACACCTTTGCCTGACCCTGTTTTCCCACCTGAGAGGAGAGGCTGGGCTGGGAAGAACATCCCTGTCCTCCTCTGGTTCCAACAGTTTGGAGTCCTCCTCCAAAAGAGGACTGAAAGCAGAGGTTGGAAGGGGAGGTGACAAGAATATTCTGTCTTTCTGTGCCGTCTTGGGTCAGTTCTTGTGTCTGCACACACCAAGCTGGGAGCTCAGGGGTGGGGATCCTCAGAGTCTGGGTTTAAAATCAGCTGTCTCCAAGGTCATGAGGCATTGCTGGATGTGGTGTGAGAGCAGAAGCGTCCAGAAGCTTTCAGGGGGTGTGTGGTGGGTGTTGTCACCTCCTTTGCTGGTCACAAACTGCCTGCAGCATCCCGGTGTTCCCACCTGCAGGAACACTGCCTCTGGCTGTGCAAGTACAGCCCCAGAGCCTGCTCTGGATCCAGACTGGCTCTGTTTGCTCAAACATGCCCTTGAGCAATTGCTCCAAACCTGTCTTGGCCGGGGATCCAGCGCCAGCACATCCCCAACCCCAATCTCACCACAGCCCAAACCGGTCCTGGCCGCAGAGACACCTCGGTGCTCACAGCCTGCCTCCCTCCCTGCTCCACCCAGCATCTCCTGAAAACCTGCTGCTAGCAGAGATCAAACCTTCTCAGAGGGAGCATTTCAAATGCCAGGAACCACTGGAGAAAGGCTTTGGCAGGAATTTCCCAGCCCAAGCCGGGCAGAAGCCGGGCAGTGATGTCCCCATCCTGCCTGTGGCTGCTGTGGTCCCACTGCTGGAATTTTGGCATTCCCAGTGCTCCCAGCCTGTGGGTGCAGTTTGCAGGGTCCAGGCACCAAAGGGTTTCCTCAGGCTGATCCCTGCAAGGCTCTGTGCCCGTCCCCAGGCTGCCATGGACAGCGTGGAGCAAGGACAAGGCATTTCCTCAGGGTCTGGGAAGGAACAAGAGATCTGGAGAGGGACTTGGGACAAGGGGGAATGGTTTCCCACTGCCACAGGGAAGGAATTGATGGGAATCTGGGGAGAAATTCCTCCCTGTGAGGATGGGGAGCCCCTGGAACAGGGAAGCTGTGGATCCCTGGAAGTGCCCAAGGGTGGGGTTTGGAGCAGCCTGGGACAGTGGCAGCTGTCCCTGCCCATGGCAGGTGGGGTAGAACAAAATGAGCTTTAAGGCCCCTTCCAACACAAACCATTCCATGATTCTGTGCTCCACACAGCCAGGAAAAGCGAGTTGTGTGGGATGGGAGGCACAGCAGCCTCACGGGGAGTGTGGGGGTGGCACAACCTGCCAGCTGTAAGCACAGGCAGGGCTCAAATCCTTGTCTGCCTGGATTTAAGACATTCCCCCTGGAGCTGGAGTTCTCTGGTGCCAGGGCTTGGCTCTGGGCCTCACTTAGGGTGATCCAGAGGTGGGGACAGCACCCAGTGCCTTGTAGAAAAGCCCAGTGGGGAGAATGTGTGAAAGAACAGCAAAAAAGCTCTGTGTGATCCCCAAATCCAGAGCTGCCCTTCCCCAGGACAGAGCCCCAGCTCCAAGGAGGGTGCAGAGCTCCCTTGAAAGTGCTTTGGGAATTGGGAATTTGGGAATTTGGCAGTCCCAATGTGCAGGAGGATACAGGATCCTGGGATGGGTGAAATATGAATAAACTCCAGCATGGCTGGGAACCTTTCAGAAGCAGAAAGCAGAGGAAACAGCAGTGGGCTGGCAGCAGGACGGGAGGCTGGAGGGAAGCTCATGTATATTCCCTTCTCCAGAGCTGGAAAACAAGCTCCAGCCTGGCCACCCCTGCTGCTTCAGCAGCCACAGCCACAGAGCAGAGGAGGCTCTCCTGCCCTCAGACACCTTCCTGGGGAGAGCACCATCAAAAGCACGGGATTTTTGTGCTCAAATAGCATTTCCTATCAAAAAAAAAAAAAAAAAAAGGTTTCCTTGATTATTTCCCAGCAAACTGCAAACCTTTGCAGAAGCCCAAACATCACAGGAGGAGAGTGTGGGACTGGCTGTGAGGCCAGCTCAGGGCAGCCCCATCTCCTCGGTGCTGAGCTTCAATTGTTCCTCTCCCAGCTCCAGCCCAGAGCACGAGGGGGCACTTGGGAATCATCAAACACCTCCATCCATGGTCCCACACCTGATCCAGCTCCTCCACAGCAGTGTGGACAGCACAGAGCTGTTTTGTGCTATTCACATGCCTCAGTTTCCCAATTTCCTGCAGGCTGAGGAACAAGTGGATAGGGATAAGGATAAGGATAAGATCCTTCTGCTCCAGGAGATAACAAGGAGTGGCTGCTGGGCACACACAGGACTCCAGATCTCCCAACAAGGCATAATCAAAACCCTTGTTTGGCGTCAGTGCTGCGCTCCAAACCTGGGAACAGAAACTCCTCTGCCTCTACAGGAGCAGAGTGAAGGAATGTGTGAGGAAAAGTTACCAGAAGAATTCCCTGGGAAGGATGGAGAATCAGACACTTAATGCTTAGCCCAGAAAATTAGGAAAAAAAAGAATAATTGTCAAGAAAGGAGGAATGTTCAAAGTAAAGAGAGCCAGTCAGGGCTCAAAATCCAGGAAAATCATGTTGGCTGGGGTCAATATTCCAGCAGGAGCCTGGGCAGAGCTCTGAGAATTCAACATTTCTTATAAGAAAGGAGCCCAGGCTCTTCCCAGGTTTGGCTTTGCAGCCACGGAGGGAGAGAGGGAAGGGGGGATGGACGGGAGCCAGGGGTGGGAGCCCCTCTGCTCCCCCAGGACCGTGGCCATGGCTGGGGAGGAATCAGCTTGGCCCAGGAGCACGAGGGGCTCTCACACTCAGTGTGCTTCCCCAAGGTGCCAAGGTGAATATCAAACGGTCCTGAGGAGCCCCAGGAATTGGGCTAAGGATGCAGTCGCCATGGCAACAGAGTGGCTTTTGGTTGATGATATTGAGTGATGTGTCACATCCATAAAGTCACGGCGCTGAGGCTGCGCCTCCGAGGAGCCTTTGGAGCAGCCCAGGATGGAGCAGAGAGAGCCAGGGCTGGGACTGGGACTGGGGCTGGGACTAGACCTGTGACAGGGGTCTGAGCTCAGGCTGGGGCTGGGACTGGGGCTAGGACTGGGATTGGGACTGGAATTAGGACTGGGACTGGGACTAGACCTGTGTCAGGGGCCTGAGCTCAGGCTGGGGCTGGAGCTGGAGCTGGGACTGGGGCTGCTGACCCTGATGGTGTTTATTTCTGGGCAGAGGTGTTCTCAGCTAACCTCCTCCCACATGAAAGCTAGCCATTCCCATTGTTATTCCACACTGTGGCTTGTGGAGAGGTGGGGAAGTTCAGAAGAGATGGATGCAAACCACAATGTCCTGTTTTACATTCATGCCACGACCTCGCTCAAGATTAACCTTTAGGATAAACCTTCCCTGAAAACAGCTGAGCAGAGGCATTTTCTTCTGTTAACAGGAGGTGACAGAATCGTGGAATGGCCTGAAATGGAAAGGATCCACTGGGATCATTGAGTCTAACTCCTGGCCCTGCACAGACCCCCCAACAATCCCACCCTGTGCCTGGGGGTGTTGTCCAAACCCTCCTGGAGCTCTGGCAGCTTTGGGACCATTCCCTGGGGAGCCTGGGCAGTGCCAGCACCCTCTGGGGGAAGAACTTTTCCCTGAAATCCAACCTAAACCCCCCTGACACAGCCCCAGCCATCCCCTTGGTGCTGTCACTGTCACCAGAGCAGAGATCAGTGTCTGTCTCTCCTCTTCCCCTCAGTTGTAACTGGAATGAGTCTCCTCCAGCTGAACAGACCAAGTGTCCCCAGCTGCTCCTTACAAGGCTTCTCCTACGCCCTTCCCCATCCTCGTGGCCTCCTTTGGACACTCTCTAAGAGCTGAAATGATACTTTAATGTACTCACCATGTTTATGTTTCTCCTCCACTCCTGGAGGGTTGGGCTGTGGGCTCCCTGGAGCCCCGGTTTCATTCACTGCAGAGCCCAGCCCTGGGCAAGAGAGCAGCCCCACACAGAGGTCCCGTGGCACATCCTCCTCTCCCAGCTTCCCTGGACCCAAACTGGGAGCTGGTGCTGCTGGGCAGGGATCTGGGAATGCAGGATGTGTCTTGCTCTCACCCTACAGCACAGAACCGAGCCAGGCTCGCTCAGAGATCTCTTGTCAAATCTCTTCCCTTTGGATTTTGTGGTTTTTTTTTTTCCTTACCCAGTAAATGTCAGATGTAAAACACCTAAACTTTCAGAGCAGAACCTCCAGGCACAGGGTTTTTTCAGCAGGTCCCACATCAGAGATTTCCCAGCTGCTTTTCCCATAACCTGTGGGTTTTACGCTCAGTTTCAAAGCACACACACAACATATTGATGCTCCTTTTCAACTTCAAATGCTCACAGGCAGTGAGGGTGGTGGGGGAGGTACTTCAGCTCTCCCTTTCCCAAATAATTGCAGTGATCCCTCCAGATCCCAGCAGGGATGTAGGATTTGCCCTTTGTCTCTCGGGCAGGTGCTCTCATTGCCGGGTACGACACAGCCGTACGTGTTTTACGAGAAGACAGAGGTCTAAGTGCCTAAACACAGGAATAAGTTTCATGCTCCAAATCCCAATTTCACAAGTTGCCTAAGTGCTGCTCTTGGATAGACACGTGAACTCATGTGGAAGAAGCTCCACACAACCTGTGTCGTTGTCATCTCCAGCGCGGGGCCGCCGACATCCCTGTGCTCAGCATCATCCTTGCCACAAACCCCGCTCTTCCATTCTTCACTCCAGTGTGTGTGTCCCAGCTCAGAACTGAAAATTCCATCCCTGGAGCTGGGCTGCTGCTCCTCAGTTTGGGAGGTGCTGCACACCACAGAGCCCATCACGAATCCAGCCAGAAGAACGTTGTCATGATGAAGGATGAGCGCGGAGGAAGAAGGAGTTGAGCATTAATAACACTGGACAAGACTTGTCTGCGTTGATGGATGGTTCTAGTAGCAGGAAATCAAAACAGATTTAGACTGGACTTGGGATAATTTGAGAACTGGGCCGAAGCAAATGAACCCACGAGAACCTTTTTGTTTCTCAAAGCAGCATTGCAGAAACATAAAAAGAAACCTTTTTTCCCCCACTGGGATCCCAAATCACTGTTTTAGACAACAGACCCCCTTTGAACAGGTGTCTGTGGGGTGTTTGTGACGAGGTTTTGATGGAGAGAACTCCACGGCAGAGCAGGAGCTCCCTGCAGTGCATGCAGGACCTGCCCTGGAGCAGATGGAGGGTCCTGGCAGGAAGCACAGCCTGTGGAGGAGCCAGGCCAGGGCAGAGGAAGAGGATGAGAGAGGAAGGAGCCTCTGAATCCTGACTGCAGCCCAGTCCTGCGCTGCCTGTTCTGTGATGAAGGGCTCAGGTGTGACCTTTGGTGGCAAGAGCAGGACTTGGAATGAGGTCACTCAAGGAAATGAGGGAGGAAAGGTCATTTGTGGGTTAATAATTGTCTTTCTGATTCCCACTGCCTGAATAAATCATTTAAAATGTTTAAAATATGTATATTTATATGCTTTAATATATAATTTGGCACTAAATTAATTTCCCCAAGCTGAGTCTGTTTAGTCCACAACAATGGGGCCCTGAGAAATCAGATCTAGTGGGGACCATCCCTCCTTGATGAACTTTGAGGTCCCTTCCAACTCGAAGCATTCCATGATTTCCAGGATGATTTCAATGATATTTGGTAAGAGGTCTTCCATCTTTATCTCAACTATGAGTTTTCTCATTCCTGAGAATATATAATATATAAAAAACATTTTCACTAGACTTTGTCAAACGTTATTTGCTCCTTTCTGCCTGTATCTGCTCATCAATGTGTAATTAATTAATTACCACTACAGACCACCACAGGTCTGAGCTGTAACACCCAGCTTGGCTTCAGTTGTCTGGTCCCAGAGCTGACCACAAGGGTGTCCAGCAGAAAATCCTATACTGTTTTTATTGGAGAATTAAACTTGGAAATGCCAACTTGGTTTAAATCATAGAATCCCAGGCTGGTTTGGGTCATCAAAGCTCATCCTCTTCCACCCCTGCCATGGGCAGGGACACTTTCCCCCTGTCCCAGGTTGTTTCAAGCCCCACCCAACCTGGCTAAAATTTAAAGTTATGAAGATTCCAGTAATATCACAAAAAGGCAGTTTTTCTACCACCAAGGCTATTCATTCAGAATCAGTTCTCTAAGAACTCTCTATTAAAGACAAACAATGCTCTTTGCCAACAATAATCTCATCAATGACACAGTGTTCTTCAAGCTGCTTTTTCCCTGAAATAACAGCACAAAACACGTACACACACGCATTTTTTTTCACCCTTATTAAACTCTCACCTCACACTGGATCTGTGTCATGATCAGAATTTTGGTTTCTAATGTGCTTGAAAAAGTTCTTTGCTCTATTGATTTCAGCTGTGGATTTTCCACTGAGGACCTTAAAACCCCTTTATCAATTTTCTGTTCCCTTAAGTGTCTCCTTCTCGGAGATCGTCAGGTTCCACCCCCCTCCACCTGTTATTTAGAGCTTTTCTTTTTCAATAGCTCAGGACCATGGGAGGTGGGGGACTCGAGCAGCAGGAGCTGGAAAGAAAAGATGGGCCCCGAGGAAAGCGGAATGTGGGACAGGCAGATGGGGCAGGATGGAGGGGGGGTGGTTTGACTCGGATACCTTGAGGGTCTGGGAGGAGAGGAAATGGATGGGTGCCTGAGAGATGAGATTGCTCTTGGCAGCATCACAGGCTGGGGAGCGAGGAGCTGTGACAAGCAGTTTACAAATGTGAGCCATGGGTGGTCTCCCCTTGGTCTGCAGCTGTGCTCCAGAGCTGCTCTGGCCACTCTGGAGCTCAGCACTTTGTGGGCTTGGTGACATGTTGTCACTTCACCCATCAAGGCATTGCAGGGGAGGGAGGAAAGCACGGGGAAGGATGAGAGGGAAGGGAGAAAGAGGCTCAAGGAGCAATAAAATCAGTGTTGGACACAAGGAAAGGAGACAGAAAACCACGAAACACTCATAAAGAGGAGAGCTATGCAGAGGTTAAAGAAAGTGAAGTGGAGCATGAGGAGCTTGAGGTGTCTGGGAGAAAACACAGCTCCAGCGATGGTGTCTTTCCCATCCCCCAAACATGCTTCAAATTGAAAATAATTAATGCCCCCATCTGATGAGAAAGTGAGGTGGGCAACTCTTGCACAATCCCCTCTCCAGGTTCCTGGAGCCCATTCCCTTTCCCTGCCCCACAAAGGAATTGTCTCTGCAGCCCATCGTAGACGATGGAAAGCCTCAGCCCAAAGCCAGAGAAGCCACTGCAGCACTTTGAAATGTGGAACACATCCCTGTGGATCCCAGAACTCAAATCCCCCTCTTCCCACACTGAAAGATGGAATTCATGCTCTGAGGCCTGTGGCTGTTTTCTTCCCTAATGTCTTCTCCTCCTTAGAGCCACGGAACCCCAGACTGGTTTGGGTTGGAAGGGACAGCAAAGCTCATCTCATTCCATCCCCTGCTGTGGGCAGGGACACCTTCCACCACCCCAGCTTGCTCCAAAGTTGGTCAATCCAACCTGGCCTTGGAACTTCCAGGGATGGAGCAGCAACAGCTTCCCTCAGCATTCTTGTGGTGCTCATCTCTCCTGCACAAATCCACTTCCTCGGTCAACCTCTGTTCCTCACCCTTTTCCACCGCTACCAAACATCCCCCTGCGATTTTCCTTACAAGAGATGATGAGAGGAGCAGCAGGGTGGTGAGCCCCTGATCCAGCCAAGCAGCCTGTCATAGACAGACACACCTCTGGCCAGGAAACCCTGCTTGGAACGTGGCACCCCTGGAACTGAGCCAGAAACTGGAACCTGCCACCAAAGCCTGGGGGTTCAGAGTTGTTCCAGCTGCTCCTGCTGCTCCTTGTGCCTGGTTCTGCACAGCTCCAGACAGTGAGTTATGCAAATAACACCTTCAGTTACTTCTTTACTGTGTTTTCAGACTGTTTATCCACAGCTTTAAGCATAAGATTGTGGAAATGGGAAATGGAAGAGTATCGTTTGGTTCATTGAACATCTGGATTCTGCACATGTTGCTCCTGCCTCGATTTTTAGGATGAGGACCCACCCCAGATAACAAGGGGCAGGACAAGAGGAAGCAGCCCCAGGTTGTGCCAGAGGAGGTTCAGATTGGATAATAGGAAATCATTTTCATGGTTAAGAGTGGTCAGGAATTGACACAAACTGCCCAGGGCAGTGGTGGAGTCACTGGGATGGTGCAAAAAATGTGTAACTGTGGCACTTGGGGACTTCCAACGGTGACCATGGCAGTGCTGGGGCAATGGACTTGATCTCAGAGGGCTTTTCCAACCTCAGTGATTCCATGATTCTGCACATTCCAGAAGGCAGGAAATGCAAGGACAGCAAAACTTCAGGTGAGAAAACCACACGCAGAAAGCTGCATCCATCCCCTGTCTGGTTGGGTGTGCAGGGGGTTTGGTCTCCTTTTTTGGCTATTTAGCCCCAAAATCCCAAATCCCAAATCCCAAAATCCCAAAATCCTTTTATTTTGAAAAGTAGGACAAGGAAGAGACTTCTGCAAACAAAAGGTGCAGCTGGAGAGAGGGAAAGGAACATAAAAACAGTCACCCAGTCCGTAGGGGGAATAATAAAAAATGTAATTGTCCTTTGCCAGCAGAACTTTCTGGGGTTTTTTTTGAGATCTGTTTTGATTGTTTCAGGTATTTTTGTGTGTGTTTTTGGTTGATTGGTTTGGGGCTTTTTTGTTGCTCTTGTCCTGTTTGTTGTTTTGTTGGTTTTTTTTTAAATTTTGGATTTTTTTTTTCCCGATAAAATGAATCTGACCTTGAAAAAAACTTTCAACCACTAAGGCCAAAGCTATGGAGCTGCGAAAGGAGCAAAAGATATTTCCACACGGGTTTTCAAGTAGTTCCTGGGGCTGCTTTTCCAATGGACTTTGCATCAGTCCTTGCATCCCAAGCAGCAGCAATTACCAAGAAGATTAGAAAGTTGCCCATTGGTGTCAGGAGCAGCAGTCCCAGAGAAACAGTCTAATTAAGAATCAAATAATCCAGCATTTAGATAAACGCAGAGTGGCTTGATTGGGTCAAACCATCAGAGCTGCTGAAGGGAGAAGCGTGTCTTGTTAACCTGGAAAAGTTAATAAAATCCCAGAGCAAGGTGAGCCAAGTGCGTGTCATTCCCTTGGATTTTGAAAACATTTTTTATAAGGTCTCTCATAAAAGACATAAAGAAAAATAAATAGGTAGAGAAAGGAAATGAGTCATAATAACTGATTTCATTAAAGGATACAAATCAAAAAAATTGCAATGGAAGTTTGTTCCCCAGAGGAGCAGAGGTAAGAAAAGGGTTTTCTCTGTGTTGTTTTTATAGTCTTTAATTAAATATTAAATATTAAATATTAAAACTAACGTTAATTATATTGTCAGTGGAAAACATTAATTTAAAATATAGGAAACACCAAACATCCAACTGTCTTTTGTAACAAGGCTCTGAACTCTCCATAACTTTCAAATGAATTTCCTTGGTCCTTTTCCATAAACAACCAAAGAAACTTCTCTTAAAATCAAAACCAACAACAAACCACAGAGATTTTATCTGAAAAAGGATAAGAACAAGGAGGATTTTTTATTTTTTTTTTCCAGTCTGCCTGTCAGATCCAACAACCTGATGCTATTCTGGGATATCCCTGCTCAGGAAAAGTCATGGCAGACACTAATTTTGATGTCCCTTTCTGGCTTCTGGAGCTCTGGGGAATGAGGGCTGTCCATGAATTCACACATTAAAGAAATTGAAAGACACACACACACACACACACAAAAAAATGTCCTGGGTACTGCAGTTTCTCACGGGTTCGACTTGGCAAACAGAATATTCTGAATATTGGGAAAAGAAGGAAGAAAATGTGTGATTGTCTGAACTCTGGTCAGTCATGGAGAAAAGCAGGATTCAAAGAGGAGCGAATTTCCTTTTACCTTCACTGAAGATGGGGAGATGTTGAGGCACAGCATCTTTTATGGCAAACAACAAAAGCTCAAGCAACCTGAATTATTTCAGCTATCCCATCCAGGAGGGTGTTGTGCAACTTTTGGAATTCCTGGGGGGGAAAGAAATGCGACAAATCCAAAACAACAGAAAAGAATCCCATAATGGTTTGGGTTGGGACCATAAAGTTCATCCCATTCCCAGCCCCTGCCATGGGGCATCTTCCACTCTCAGGTTGCTCCAGACCCATTCCAACCTGACTTTGGACACTTCCAGGGATCCAGGGGCAGCCACAGCTTCTCTGAACAACCTGTGCCAGCCCTCCCCACCCTCCCAGGGGAGAATTAGGAAATGACAGATGTATCTGAGAAATGTTTCAGTAGAAATGGTTTAAGTGTGAGGCCCCTGCCTTCTCCGTGAAGGTTGTCAGCACTGTAATAACCATTCCCAGGTGTCAGATGTTTCCTGAGACAGGAATAATGACAAATGGTCAATCTATTTCCATTTCTTATAATAAAAGACAAATCCTGGGTTGGAAAGGGCCCCAGGAGATCTTGTGGTCACCCCACAGTCTGAGCAGGTCTTTAAAGACCCATCCTGCTGTTCAAGCCTTGTCCAGTCGTGTTTTGGCCACCCCCAGTGACAGAGATCCCACAGCCCTGTGCTGGTGCCAGATTTTGCTTCCCCACTGGTCCTGGCAGGCCGAAATGGCAGGGATTTAGAGAAACCAGGAGTTGATGTGATTTCATGAAGTACCTGCAGTTCCAGCCCCTTTGCAGTGATGTTTTTTTACAGCAAACCTCGTGTCTGAACTTCATCTGCAGTGTGACTGATAGCAGAACGATCCCAATATTAGATGATAAAGAGGACATCTCCATTATATGATAAAGAAGACTTTAAGTAGGATAAAGAGACTGGTAACTTCCTCAAGTGCTCCCTCTGGAGAAGTAACACAATTTTGGAACCAAACCCACACCAAACTAAGCTTCAGCTGAGTTCACCAAGAGCAACCTGGGAAGCAGCAATGAGGGAACAAAGCATTTCTCACATTTCCAGACGTTCTGCTCTTGAGGGATGGACCACAGGAGAGCTGGTGAGACACTTCCCTGCTGCCCTAGAGCCACGAGTCACAGCTCCTGCCATGGTGCTTCTGATCAAGCAGCATGAAGGAGGGGTTTGTCAAATCTCCAGTGACAGTGAGGGAATACATCAGACTGATTAAAAGGGTTTTTTTTTTTCTCAAAATCAGCTAATGATGCAGGGCTGCAGCAGCTTGGCTGGAGGAATTACACTCACTGCTCGTTGTCTGAGGGGTGGGCATGCCTTGGAGGAGCCTGGAACCCCACTGTGATGTCCAAAGCTCTTTGAGAGACTGGGATGTAAAGGGACAGGGGGACAGGGAGAGTGGGAGGAGAAACCGAGGCACAGAGGGACAAGAGCTTCCAGTCAGCTGTGAGCTGAAACCATCCAGGTCTCCAGAGCTCTGCCCACCCAGCTGGGAGAATGGACAACATCCCATCTTTTTTTTTTTCCCCAATTCTCCTAATTCTTTGGCCACAATTCTAGCATTTTATAGCTTAGTTTTTTGGGGTTTTTTTGCTAGTTCTGGCTGGAAAAGGTGAACATTTCTTATACCCATTCTACATCAAAATACCATTTTCATGGTCATGTTTCTGGTTCTTTGACACTATTCACTATGGTGACTGCTGCACTGGAAATAAGAATATAACAGACCATGAAATTGCAAAAGATCGCACAGGATTTCAGAGCTTTGCTAGAAAGCTGAGGAAAATCCTTCCCTGTTCCAAGCGAGAAGAGTATGAGAAGATAAAAGTTCTTTAATTTTGTACGATGTTCCAAAGCCAGTGGCAATTTAAGGCACGAAAGTTGTCTTTTGGAGAGGATGGATGGTTGGAGAGATGGAACACCCCTCCTGTGAGGAATTCTGGGGGTGTCCAGAGTGGACAAGTGAAGGGAGACTTTAGAGCCCCTTCCAGAGCCTAAAGAGGCTCCAACAGAGCAGGAGAGGGACTTGGGAGAAGGGATGGAATGACAAGGACAAGGGGGAATGGCTTCCCACTGCCAGAGGGCAGAGTTAGCTGGGATAGTGGGGAGAAATCCTCCCCTGTGAGGGTGGGGAGGCCCTGGCCCCCATGAGAGCAGCACACATCTGAGCCTTGCTTTCATGAGGTTCCAGTACCTCAGCAGGGTCTCCTGAGCTCCATGAGGCCACACTGCCTCACCCTGGAGTGTTGGTTCCATGAGGTTCCACACCCTCGCTGTGGTATCTTTGGTTCTGTGAGGCTTCTCTGAGTCACGTTAGTGGGGTTAGAACCCCACCGTGGCCTCCTGGGTTCCAAGAGGCCGCCCTGTGTTGTGTTGGAGCCTTTGTGCCAGGAGATTTCACAGCCTTACAACAGTTCTGGGTTCCATAAGGCCTCCCTGTGACACAGAAGGGCCTTGGTTCCCTGAGAGAGCAGAACCTCACAACATCTCCTGGGTTCCTTGAGTTGTGTCCATCTGGAGCCTCGGTTCCTTGCAGTCCCCAACCCCCACTATGGTTTTGGGTTCCACAAGGGCCTCCCGAGGTCTCACTTGAGCATTTTGGTTCCAGGAGATCCCGCCGTGCCCATGTGGTCTCCTGTGTTCCGCCAGGCCCCTCTGTGTCACACCTGAGCCTCGGTTCCGTCGGGTTCCGTGGCCTCACAGTGGTCTCCTGCCGCTGTTCCAGATTCCAGCCTCAGCTCCAGGAGCTTCCATAACCTCCTCGAGGTCTCCATGTGTCACCTCAGAGCCTTGGGTCTGTGAGGTTCCATGAGGCCTCCAAATGGTCTCCTGGGCCCCATGAGGCCCTGCTGCTGCCCAGAGCAGCTGTGGCTGCCCCTGGATCCCTGGAAATGTCCAAGGCCAGGTTGGATGGAGCTTGAAGCCACCTGGGATAGTGGCAGGTGTCCCTGCCATGGCAGGGGGTGGCACTGGATGAACTTTAAGACCCCTCCAACCCACACCATTTAATGACTTGTAGGTTTCTGTGATTGCCGGGAGGGTAAGTGGGCAGAACGAGGCCTCAGGTGGTGGCCATGGTGTGGACTGAGGAGATGTTGGACCCCCAGCACGAAAAGGAAGTCAAGAAGTGAACCCAACACCTCCTGACTGTTAAAAGTGACACAACACAAGGAAGACCCAACCCTGAGGGACACTTCGAGCTGCTCCTGCTCAGGACTTTGCGGCAGCCACTGCTGAGGGGCTCTTTCTGGAAGGGACCACAGTGGGGTCCTCTGGGCCAACCTCCCTCTGAGCAGGGTCATCCTACAGCACCTGGCACGGGACTGTGGCAGGTGAAAGGCTGGGACAGAGCCATGGGAGGCTCACAGGTCATGGGAACCTCAGGGATGATGGAAACCAGTGGATGCAGGGAGGTGGTGCCTTGTGTCAGGCAGAAGAAAGTGGGAAAATGAAATCTTGAGCTAAAAGGGCCAGGGGGGAAAGGCTGGACATGGCAGGAAAGTCTCAACAGCCTCCTCTGCACCTCCAGCTCCAACCTAATCATGATTAGACCCCTACAGTTATCAAATGCATGGGCATTGGTGGGAATTCTGAGAGCCTTTAGTGTTTCAAAAATGGATTGAAAGGTAATTACTGCTTATATTGGCTCAGATATTTTAGGTGATGAATTTCTTTGCAAAAGTCAAGTATAACTGCTTTAAACCTCGTTCCTGTGTGGTTATAAAAGTAGTAAAATTTGAATAAAGTGTGATCTTGAGCTGCCTTCTCTCACTTTAACTTTCAAAATGGGAAAAAGTAGGTCTAGAATGGAGGTTTGGAAGCTTAGAAAGGCAAACTTTGAAATCTAAGGAAATGAATTATTGAGTCTGACTAAGCAGCTCTGGGATCTGTGAGCAGAGAAGGCACAGGTACTTAAAATTCAAAATTCAAAAGGGAGAGAGAGAGCAGTGAGAAGAGGAATGTGTGAGAGGTTACAAACTGAAAAAGAAAGTTAGAATGACCAAAAAACCCCACCTCACATAGGAAATTAAAATTAATAATAGTAAATGGCACTTAAGCCATAGAAACCAAGGGGAGCCAAGAGAAAATTAGGACAGTTGCACACTTGAGACTAAAATAGATCAGAAGTTACCTGTTGCCAAGCCCGAAAATCTTATTTACCACAACTAACAGCAGCATCAAGGTGATATTAAGGACATTAACAGAAATCCCAGGGTAAATTAGGGTGGGTCACGAGGCCTGATGTCATCTGAGGAGAAGCCAAAATTTGGCCTGGTTCAAGTGAAAAATAAAGCAGTGATTTCTACCTGGACCAGCAACAACACTGTCAGAACAACAGATTGATAATGATTATTATTATCATTATGGATAATGATTATGGAAATCGGGGACAGTCCCCATAAAGGGGTTACAGGTAAAACTCTTCTGTCAAGAAGAGGGTGAAGCATTGTTCAGACAAGTGTGGGCTCTTAGCTGGATGTCAAAGTTATGGAAGAAGAACAGATAAAGCCAGGGGAGCAGGGAGAAATGCATAAAGTACAAGACAATCGAACAAAGCTAAATTGTTTCTGGATAATTGAACAGCTTTTCCTGGCAGGATCAGTGCTGCCATGCATAGGACATACATGGACTAAATCCCTCTCACTTTCTGTGAGATCCTAATAAATTAGCCATGGATTTGGATTCAAATGGATTCAGCTCTGGAGCTGAAAGTGAATAAAAGGAGCCTTCAAGTGTTCCCACTGAAGGGGGAATTACCAGAGGAAGAAATGGTGGTGCTCAGACACAGCTCAGAATCCAACAGGACATGGACTTGTGGGGAAAAGTCTCCTGGGAGAGATCTCTGGAGAGAAAACTCCTCTTGTGGGGCAAAGCTGACTGCAAAGGGAAATCTCTTTAGTATGGGATGGTGAGCAAGGACTGAGAATTAGATCTGAGCTTCATGACTGGAGTGTGACACCAAGCTGGGAATGCTACCAAGACTGGCAGAAGAGCTGGATCTCACTCTTTGAAATGGGTCACCTTTTGAATGAGGAGACATTCAGGAGCCCAAAGCAGACCTGTGCCCTTAGAGTGTCTCAACCAAGGCTGTCTTTTTTGATACTTGCTGTAAAATAGGCTGCCAAGAGTTAAGAAATGAAAATGCATGAACTACAGGCATAAGGAAGGCAGAAAAGTTTGAAGCATTTATAGGTTGCATACGTCTTTTTATTTTTAACACTGGACCAACCAGCTCTGACACTCACCCGAGACTTCTTGTACAGTTAAAGAATCCCAGAATGGTTTGGGTTGGAGGGATCTTAAAGCCCATCTTGTTCCACCCTGTTCCACAGAGAGAGACACCTTCCACCAGGCTGTTCTGTCCCTTGTGTTCATAACTCCTCCAGGGGGAAATGCTCATGTGCCAGAACATAAATCCCATGTGTGCATCAGTAGAAACTGAGAGGTGGATCTGCAGTGATGGCTGGAGGTGGATCACGAGCCAGTTTGGACTGGAATTAGGAGAACCTTCCCATTTCAAGAATAAATTAGACCAAGGGCGTCAACTCAGCCTAAAATTTACCTAAAATCCAGTGGCCAGTCCGTCACACCCCAGTGGCAAAGGTTGGGATCAGAGTCACAGAGAATCTCCCAGCTCCCTGAGCAGCTGCAGAGGTCTCGAGGCAGGCAGTGAAGCACCTGGGTGTTCTTGCAGCATGGTCTTCATTACATGGCTAAAATATTATAGCCAAGGAGGACAAAGTGGGTGGCCCCACCTCAAATCCTGGGTCAGTTTTGGGCTCCTCGTGACAGGAAAGACATTGAGGGGTGGAGGGTGTCCAGAGAAGGGAATGGAGCTGGAGAAGGGGCTGGGGGCACCAGGAGCAGTTGGGGGAGATCCTGGAGGAAAGGAGCTCAGGTGGGACCTGCACAGCTCTGTGACAGGAGGGGACAGCTCAGGCTCTGCTCCCAGGCAACAGGGACAGGAGAGGGAACGGCCTCAAGCTGTGCCAGGGGAGGTTTATATCGAATATTAGGGAAATTTTTTTCACAGGAAAGGGCTGCCAGGCATTGGCACAGGCTGCCCAGGACCATTCTGGAGTCACCAGCCCTGGAAATGTGGTGTGTGGCGCTTGGGGACACGGTTTTGTGAGGGTGCTGGCAGTGCTCGATGATCTTAGAGGTCTTCTCCAACCTTAACGACTCTGTGACCCTGTGAGCTCCTCCTGGAGGGAACCTGGCAGTAATCCTGCAATCCCTGTGTCTTGTGGGGCCCAGGTGGTTTGGTTGTCCCTTCCCTCAGCATCTCTTCATCCTTCTGCCCCACCTGCCTCATGTGGAACAATTAGTGCCTTTCCTTAATGAATCACAGCCCTGTGGCTCAGTCGTCCTCTGTGACACACACGAGACGAGGGAAGCAGAACTCCTGGCAGAGCAAAGATGGAATAAAAAAACATTCATTTTGATCCTGGAGCATTTTCTGAAGCTTTTATAATTCATTATCGCTATGGAACTGCTACAGGAGCTGTTCTGCTCAGCCCATCAACCTGGAGAAAATGCTTTTCCCTCTTGAGTCACATTCGGTGTCACGAAGCAGGAGCAAATGTTTGAGTGAAAATGCTCACAATAATAGAGAGGCATTTTATCTACTAGAAAGAGGTACAAGGTGGTTAGACCATTATCAAATCCTTAATGTAAAAAATGCTTTAGATAGAGGGAAACTGGCAAAAATTGGAAAATTACTCTTTATCAAGATTATCAAATGCTTTCCATTAACTGGATCCAACATATGCTCCTTGTTCTACACAATCTATCAGATTTTAAGGAAGATTTCTTCTAAAGCTAATAAAACCATTTTTGAAATATTCACTCTTTGCTCATTTGCATTTGCTTACAGAAAATTGTGTCTACTGTAAAGACAGCAAAGCAGTAATTATTTAAATTAGTTTGATAGATGTTTAGTAATGCTTTGATTAAAATATCAATTTTAGATACCAGTAAGTTTGTGAAAAGCAGAGTGTTTAAATGATAATGAATTTTTCTTCAAGAAATAGTTTCATTCTGCACAAATGATTTGGAATGAAAAGCCCTTTTCATATAAAAATTTCAGGCACTCAAACAATGGAACCAGAGCAGAACTGAGGTCAATCTGGTGACCCAGCTGGATCATTATAAGACAGAAAAGGGGCCCATCTCTGTCAGATGAAATATGGCTGGATCCCCCTCCACACGAGGAGGGTTTTAGGATGTGGGTGATGCCCAAACAACACCAACTTGCCTGGAAAATTCTCCTGTAGGACTGACAGACTTTGCTGGGGGGAGAAGCTGAAGATCAATGGCAAAAGGCAAAGCCAAACCAACACATCCATGTGAGCTGAGCCACCCCAGGGCTCCTGTTCCAGCCTACGAGGGATTGGAGAGCCCTGGGATCAGGAATCTGTGGGGATCTGCAGCCTGTTGGTCCAGCTCTGCACATTCATCTCCCCGGATAAATACTCATCTAATCTCTGCTTCAAAATATTCCACAATCTCCCTGCTGACTCTGACCTAAATCCTGTTATGCAAATGAAACCGAGTCGTTTCTGTCCTCTCCATAATGGGTTTGGAACCAAGGCTATTTGTGTAAATCAGCTCTTCCCCTGGATAAACCTCTCAAATCCTTTTTTCCCCCACTTGTAGCTCTCGATCCAACTGCTCTGCCTCTTCCCCAGCTCTCTAAACTGGCAATATCATTCCCACTGCAACCCTGCCCAACACCATGATCACTGAAAGAAAGGCAGAGAGAGATTTACCCTGGGCATTGAATGTGACAATTCCAGCCCTGGAATTGTCCAAGGCCAGCCTGGATGGGGTTTGTCCCACCTGGGATGGTGGAAGATGTCCCTGCCCCTGGCTGGGGGTGGAATGAGATGGATTTCAAGTTCTCATCCAACCCAAAGCACTGTGGGATTCTATGATTCCATGATTCTGTGATATATAAATGTTTTTATCCCCTGGGTTCTCTCCCAGCAGCAAAGTGTTCATGCACCTTAGGACCCATCACTGCTTCCCAGGTCTCCTCTAGAATGTTGTCACCAAACTTCATTTGTCCTGCCCAATATTTTCTGGAATATGGCAAGAACAGGATGTTGGATTGATGTGTATCAAACCACACCTACATTCTTCAGGGCCTTTTCTCATTTCTTCAGGGTTTTGCTGAATTTTAAGCTTTTTTCCTCACCTTCAAAAGGAGTGGGCAGAGGAAGAAGATACGGTGACACCAGTTAGCTGAAGATAAATTCTCATTTGGAAAATGCAAGACTTTGGTGGGAGATTTGAACTGCAAATGGGCAGCCAGGGGTAGATTTGGTCTCTGGATTAAAACAATTACGATTTGAACTTCAGAAATGTTGTGAATGACAAACCAGGAACGACCCCCTCCTCCCACCTGGCAATTACTTTAATGCAGAGGGACACAAGCCCTGTTATCTATTGCAGCCTGAGCAGTCAGCCTGGGAGCAGTAAATTAGATGTGGAGCTGGCCAGAAGAACAGGATTTCTATCTTTTCTCAATAAAACTGTGCTTCTGAGACAATAAATTTCTGAGTGAACAGGAGCAGTAAAGGTGATGTAGGTGTCTGCTGCACTAATGAGCAACATGCCAGGCTCTGTGCCACGATCATGAACCCAGGCAGGGGTGCACCACATCCTCCCTAGAGATTTAGCCCAGCCAGCTTCACATCCTCCTAAACAAAACCCAAAGTGGAAATATTTAGAGCTTAGTAGAGGATTTTTTTGCTAACGAGACTTCATTTAATTAGCAAATCTGTGAGCAGGGCTGATCTGCTATGAGAAAATCCCATTTGGCTCTCGCTTTGCTGATGTTTGCTGTTGGGTAGGAACACCAGGGAAGTGAAGCAAGCCCACAGCCAAGCTGCAGCAATCGCTGAAAACTGTCTGGAAAAACTGTCTTTGCTGGATTTCATTTCCCCATCTGTTTCTCAGGCAGTCTCCCACGCCCGTTTTCAGGTGAGGGCTGAGCAATGTTCCACTGATCCTCCACAAACCAGCATTCCTTCAGGATTCCTTTCACTGCACAGCTAAAGGCGACCTTGCTGTGTCAGATTGCACAGAACAATTGTGGTACAGAGAGGAGGAGCAGGCAGAAGCTAAAATGAAAATAATTCAGCAACAGCAAAGGCATTCCCACTGCCATGAGCTCGTCGTGAACCACTGGGAGTTTGTGCCAGCAGCTCGTGTCCCCAGCCACAGCAGGGTGAGCCTCAAAAGCCATTCAAGGGGAAATGGCCTGAGAAAGGACAGATTTAGATGGGATATTGGGAAGGAATTCTTCCCTGTGAGGGTGGGGAGGGCTGGCACAGGGTGCCCAGAGAAGCTGTGGCTGCCCCTGGATCTCTGGAGGTGCCCAAGGCCAGGTTGGATGGGGCTTGGAGGAGCCTGGGACATTGGAAGGTGTCCCTGGCCATGGCAGGGCTGGGACTGGGTGAGCTTTAAGGTGCACAAATCATTCTGTGATTGTAAGAGATGTCAGTTCTACACCATCCTCACAAATGGCATCATCATGGAAACTGGTAAGAGATTAATCACTGCTGTGTCTCAGAGATCAACTCCCACTGAGCTGTCCTGGGTTTTTATTTTTCTCCTAGTGAGCTTTGCATTCTCCAGAAAGATCCATTTCGATATTTTACGACCAAATCCACAGTCTCTTGTTTCAGCTGTTGCTTGAAAGAGGCAAATTGGCTTTAACAGGCTCATTACCACAGCTGAGGAGAGGAAAGAAAGTCCAGCTGCTGATGGTGGAACAGACAACATATCTCCTCTTGACCTTCATCCCCCTTCACCCCTCCACCCTCTGTCCCTGGAAAAATCCTCACCCCATCGTGCCAGGGTGTGAATCAGCACCTTTCTCTGGAGCTCTCCAATTAAGATTCAGCAGCGCTTGGAGAGCAGCAGTCGGCCCACACTGGACTAATTAATTTTTCCTGCCTGAGTAATTACAGTCCAGAGGTGACCATGAAAGCCAAGCAAATCAATTTGTGTTTTACTGAGATCCTCATCAGTCACGGAGCACTAACCAAGAAGAAAAAAAAAAAAATGACCAGGGACAGAGCTAGGCCCTGAACAGCAACCAACAAAGGTTGATCTGAAACTGCTAAACTTGGGCGATGGCAAATGCAGTCTTCACAATATTTTTGTTTTGTTTTGATTTGGATTTTTTTTTTGTTTGGTTTTTTTTTTTTTAAGTCCAATCACTCTGCTACTCAAATTTTAAACTCCATCTCCCTCACTGGCTCTCACATTCCCTTGCAACTGGCTCGTTCCAGCCAAAAACCCTTCAGAGCTCAGTTTATGAAGACGAGCGCAATCGTTTTGCAAATGTCTCAGCAAGTGTTGGGAGTGACTTTCCCACTTTCCAAACAGAGGCAATCTGCTGCTCTGCCGAGCCAGTGCGGTACCACCAGCAGCTGAACCTCTCTCCAAGGAAAAGCTTTCCCAAATGTGCCAGGGATGCCAACAGACAGCTGTCCCCACACACCACTTGTGAAATGTCTTGCTCAGCCACAACAGAGAACATCCCAGAGAAATCTCGTCTCCTGAAGCCAAAAAAATTCCCATCTAAATTTTTCCACGGAGTTCATGCAGTCCTAGATGAGTGGTTTGACTGGTGGTGTGGTGGAGAAGATCAAGGTTTTCCTACACTGCAAAGAACACAGGGTGGGTGAGGATTTGTGGGCAGGTGGAATGGTGCAGGTGGAGTGGAAGTGCCAGCTAAGAATGACGGTGGTGGGAGCAACCTGGGCTGGAGCAAGATGGGCTTTAAGCTCCCTTTCCAACTCAAACTGGTCTGGGATTCTGTGATTCTGTTAAAATCTGTGGCCCATCATCCAGAGAAGCCACCTCTTATGAAAAGCTGATCCTATTAACTACACCGCAGTTGGCATTTGGGTTTTTTGTTGGTTTTTATTCCCCGCCCCGTGCACAGAAGCTGGTTGGGGTTTTATTTGGCCACCCAAAATGATGGCTTTTATCCAGAATGGACTTTTCCTGCCAACACATTTATTTTTAGCCATAATTGCTCTTCAGTTCATCCCGATGAGCGTGCTGTGAGGAAACGCTGCCTTTGGAAAGGCCCAAGCCCCGAGTTCAGCGAGAATTCGCGGAGGGACGGAATTGTTGGGATTTTTCGCTCTGCTCCTTCTCCACGCTTCCATCCCATCGTACCCGCTGCTGTCAAGGCAAAGATCTTGTTTTTATGACTCTACCAACCTCAGCAAAGCTCAGACTGAGGGACCCCGAGGCGCTCTTACCGCAATGAATGGCGCACCAAGAGCTCTTTGTCCTTCAACGCAAGCGGCTCCGAGCGTGGCAAACCCACGCCGTGGGGTGATGGAGAACGATAAAAACACGAGAAATAATTTATCAACACGGTCCCATGAAAGCCAATTGGGGGTGGCAATTACCCAAACTTGCACCCCAGAATAATTATCTCTCACTGTAAGATAAAAACCTCCCCAAAATTCGCCCGCCCCCCGCGCAATGGCGCCAAGAAGATGATTTCTCTTGACGCGCTGAACTTTTGAACCCGATGGAAAAAATCTTCTTTTTTTTTTTTACAAGAGAGTCATCGAAAGTTCATTGCCCTTTCTCACATTTGCACCACCAAAGGGACATAAGGAAAAACATCAAGTGTAATATCCGTCAATGTTAGCGAGGCATTCAGAATATATCACCGATGCATAAATAACCCCCATGAAACTCCAGTGGCAGGGGGAGGTTCTGGAAGAACGGAGATACACAACAATATTTAATTATAAATTGCATCAAAATGATTGTCTTTACTCATCAAAGGGCGTCTCACAAGCATTCCTTTGGTTCAGATGTGAGACTGAAATTGTGGGTACCCCCATCCAAAAGCTCGGGATTTTTCTTGGTTGACTGACTACTTTTTCCTGCCAAAGCTCATAAAAATCCAGACACCAATTTACTTAACACGAGGGGTGTGAAATCCCCACTTAGGGAAGGTGAAGTTAATTGGAAAAGAAAAAAAAAATCATAAATCCAGGCCAGTGAGCAGTTTGAATTGGCGAGCTGTCCCGCGACCTTGATTTGTTGTGGTTTTATTTTCCTGAAATGTTTTTCCCAACACAAGTTGGGTGGAAAAATCCACTGGAATCACCAAACATTGGGTTTTCCTACCTTTTGTACAGAGCAGAGGGTGTGTACTCTTTGTGTAAGGCAAAGGCTGATGGAAAAAACTTCCCGGTAGGAGCAGCAGGAGGAAGTGGGTGGGAGAAACCCCAACCCTCTCTAGGGATTAAAGACTTGGAAGCCTTTGGTTCTTTTCAAAGTGCATCTCCCCCTGTCTATTCTTGACTTGAGGCTGTCAGGATCATCTGATCTTTAGTGCAAGTCCATGGTCAACCCCCTCCTGTGCTCCCCTCAGCCTCCCCAGTGCTCTGTCCATGTCTGGAGTCTCTGCCCTGCTGTGGTCTCTGTGGTGTAGAATCACAGAGTGCTTTGATGAGACTTTAAAGATCATCATTCCCATTCCAACCACGGCCCCAGTGTAGTCTGAGAGTCTCCAAAATCTTCCACCACAGACAGCGATGGGACTCGGGGTGTTGAGCAGCTGCTGCTGCCAATACCTGGGCAGAGAAAATTCTCCGGAGCGCTTCCACTGCTCCAGAATTCCCAGGAATTCCATCAGGGGTGACCCACAACACGTGCAAGGAAGAAGTTCAGGCCCAGTGGTGAGAATCTAGAGATTCTCAGACAAAACCACTGCCCACAAGGCCATGGATGGAATGGGAATGAGGATCTTTAAGGTCATTTCCAACTGGATAATCCCACACCACAACACCCCAGCAGGGCAGAGATTCCAGTCACGAACAGGAGGAGGAGGCTGAGGGAAGCCCAGGAAGATCTTGACTTGCACTAAGGATGAGATTACTCTGACAAACCTCAAGACTAAGACTGTGGGGGATGTTCATTTGAAGACAGCTAAAGGCTTCCTATCAATCCCTAGAGAGACTCTTCCTTTCAAACACACACACATGTTAAATAATGTGGGTAAATCACCATCACATGGAACTTGGAGGAAGCTGAAATTACTTCATCCCCATTTCTGTATTGCTGCTTGGAATGTGTTGGTGAGGGATCCCTTCACTGCTTCCACTGCCAACAACAGCTCCTACTCTTGCTGCTGAAAACACACATTTGCTCTTTGAACAACAGCTTCCCTCCCACAAACCCATGTGGGAATACAGGGGAAGAGGGAAAGGAGGAGAAGAACTGTCCCAGCTGGAGAGAGCCCCACGCTGCTGCCAGACCCAGCTCCCAACTCTTGTCAAAACAGATCTGGATGAGGAACATGAAAGACAACACAAAACTCTGATCCACAAGGTGTGAATATTCCACTCTCTGGGAGTCAGCCACCACCTCCATGGCTTTCAGAGGGAGAGTGTCTGGAAAAGGGGCAGGGAACAGCTCCAGGCAAGGTTTCCTGCGGGAGAATCAATGTGCTGGCTTGAGGATGTGACCAGAAATCGTGTGGGGTCATTAAAACCCCCCTTTATGCCGAGGTTTAGAGCAGGCAGCTCTGACAAGGATCTGCTGAGGGAGAGGGGCCACCAGCACATTCATGGAATCAGCCTTGGACACCCAGCTGACATTCACAGCTCCACAATGAGGACAGGCAATGGGAAAAAGGGGAAATATAAAAGGACACAAATGCAGCAGAAAGAAAGCTGAGGCTTAGTGTGGAACACTAAATTATTAGAGAATTATCTGGCAGACATGCAATGGGCAAAGTACTGAAATGGAGATGCTGTGCTTGGATAGGGATGTAGAGCAGAAGGCACAGGAAAGGGGACACAGAGCTTTGAATAAACTTAATATTTTGATATAAAGAACAACCCACCTTATATCATTATATCTGATTGAGAGTGGCAAAACAACTGAGCAGGGGATTTCCAAGAAGAGAAACCAGCTTTTTTCTAAGTGATACAGAATCCAGCACCTTTTTTTGTGTTTTGAAAAGTTGCAGAATTGAAGTTAGGAAGGAAATAAAGTCAGAGTAGCATCTCCTCCAGACATCAAGGCAGCAGAAAAAACTAGAAATGTACACAAATAATTATTTCCTATCTTCAGTTATTTTAGACATATTTTGTTTATTGAAAACCAAGTGCACACTCAAACTTCCTTTCCATGTACCAGTGAAAGAAATGAATGAAGTTTACATCTTTCCAGTGAAAGAAATTAATTGTTGTTTAATCTTCCTCCTCATTTCCCCCTCCACAACAAATAGATATAAAAAGGACATTTCAATCTGAACAAAAGGGTTTCCCATATTTAGTTCCCCCCTGCCATTTTCACTCCACCAGGCTGTGCTGTCCATGTGGATTTATTGTCTGAGACTCGCTGGCTGTTACCAGCGTTCTGAGGATGTTTTATTTGTAATAATCCACTGCCATTTTCTACACCATCCCTGGATTTATGACATTATTTATTCTCTATATATTCCCATTGTTTGTTTGGGTTTTTTTTAATGGCAATTTCATCCTTTGTTTCCCTCCAACTGAGGGCAGGGGGTGCAGGACTGGTCAATAAATGCAATTATTGACACGCCCCCAGCACACCCACCTCCATATGTGCCCAGATCTGCTGCTAATAATTTGCAAAACGAAAAAGGAAGAGTTCAGCAAGGATAGAAATTAGTAAAAAACCCCAAAAAACCACATTGTGTGGTGAATCTTTTCAACCAGAAAAAAAAAAAGATTTTTTCAAAGTCCAACCAATCTTACTCCAACCACTGTGCAGAGAATCATCTGCCTGACCAGCCAGACCAGTGACTTGTGACATTTTCACATGAAATGATCTTTCCCTTGGTTCAGAATAACATCTGTAAGACGTTTACATTTGGAAAACAAGAAGAAGAAATCACATTTGGAATTTTTTATTTCGTTTTTCTCGTGAGACGCACGAATTCGTGGAGTCAAAATTTTCAGCCTCGTTAAATTCCTCAGGGATCCTGTGATTGGTTTTATTTTTTTTTATTTGATTTAACAAAACCCAGGCATATAAAAATAATAATAATAATAATAATAATAATAATAATAATAATAATAATAAATTTTGATTTGAGCATCCTGCTCTCTCCCCTTGGTTTGGTAAACGAACAATTGATTATTCCCTTTCTGCTGCACAACCACTGACACTGCATTTATTTCCCTCTCTGCAAATCTTCCCATTGAGAGCATTCCCAGCTCCATAAATTCTCATGAATAATGTACTAACCAGCATAAATGTGACACTTTCATATATGTGGCCTGATCTGATTAATTGAGATCCACAACATCCTATTATCTATGTTATCTCATCCTGGCAGTTTATATATATTAGATTGACCTGAAATACACTTTTAATTGATTTTTAGCAACAAATCCGAAGAGCTGTGGTTTGATTTTACTGTGCCTGGATCTTCACTTAAGTTGAGCTGCATTTCATACTCTGATGGATTTTCCATTAAGATCACAAGAAAGAACCTTATTTAGACATTAAAATGTTAAACAAAACATGGCATAAAGGATTAAAAGAGGGGAATGCAAACCAACGCCATAAAAATTCTTACTAAAATCAATATACATTAAGTTTGATACAACAGAAAATGAAATTAATAATAGTCAGAACTATGAAACAGCTTGGCTAGGAGTTAAAAAAAAAAAAACAATCCAAGGAAAAGAAGTCCAAATTCAATGCTAATAATCAGTGAAAGTGTGGAAGGAAGAGATTTGATAGAACACAACAATTCTTCATTTGAGTCCCTCTAAAGAATAATATTTATCTGAAGGCGGTGGAAGCCTCAGAATCTCTGGCTGGAGTTGGGAAAGGGTCATTTCCAAGGGGGGATGTCCCCATTTGGGATCCCAGACCCACAAGTTTCACAAAACCAGGAGTAAAACCATCATCAAAAGGGTGAGCTCTTGGTGGAAATGGAGCCAAGATGCTCCTTGTGTTTGATTTGGCTGCTGAAGGTCCTGGAAGCAAAGAATAAAAGATAAAAAAGTCTTGATGAGAACAACCTTGGTGAGAGGAACGGAGGCTCTCACTGACTTCTCCTGGCAAAGTGAACTGGGGAAAACATGAAAATATTGGAATTTGGGAAGGAATTCCTGTTTCTGGCAGGGTGGAAAGCCCTGGAACAGGGTGCCCAGAAAAGCTGAGGCTGCCCCTGGATCCCTGGAAGTGCCCAAGGCCAGGTTGGACGGGGTTTGGGATAGTGGAAGTTGTCCCTGCCCATGGCAGGATGAGCTTTAAGGCCCCTTCCAACCCAAACCAGTCTGGGATTCTGATTCTATGCAGCAAAAAAAGTGTCAAAACTGTGAAAAGCAAATAAGAAAAATATACAAGAGGGGAGATAAATATGCAAAGAAGGAGCACTGCAGACAATGAATAAAATGCCTTAAGAAAAACGCGCTGTATCTAATAATCATTGGAAAATCAACTGTTATACACAAGTCTGCAGACCAGAAAAAGCCAAGGAAAGGAAGCACAATAGAAGCAGTGCCTCAAAATATCAGATTTTATACATTTATGACACCAGCACGTTCCAAAAAGGCAGATATATTTTTTTTTACAGCTCTGACTAGCACCAGATAAGGAAAAAAACAGGCAGAGGCACACAAACAAGCAGGAAATTGCATGGGAAGTCGACATCAATGCTCTGTGAACAAGCAGAGCTACAAAGACTTCACTGCATTGTGCCGAGGGAGAAAGCAAAAGCCAGAGCTAAGCAAAGAGAAATTAAAATTTCATGCAGGGTCTAAGGCAGTGTAAGACACAAACACAGCAGAAAGGATATTTATCGGCCAAACAACACAGGAATAGTTACTGCAGCAGTAAATTAAAGGAATGCTGACATGAAATCAGAGAGAAGCATTCCATGCAAACCCATAGGAGTGAAATGGGTAAGCAAATATAAAATATTCAGTCAGGATGATGCATCTGCCAGCAAGGGAGAAATGGTTTCTGCTCCCCAGAAGTGCAGATATTGGTGTAGCTCCAGAGCCAAGACTTCCAAAATGGAACTGACCTCCCACGCTTCCTCTTGCACACAGAGGGAATGAGGCTGTGAAAACCTGGGCTTGGAAGGATCTGATGTCACAGAGAGCACCAAGCACAGGAGATGTGGCACAGGGGAAAGCACCAGGAGCATTGCTGGCACCTTCCAGGGATCTAGGGAGGTGGGAAAACACTGAGAGAGGTGCCCAGTGAGGCTGCCCCAAGCCTGGAAGTGTCCAAGGCCAGGCTGGACAGGGCTTGGAGGAACCTGGGACAGTGGAAAATGTCCCTGCCCATGGAACAAGATGGGCTTTAAAGTTCCTTTTCAGCCCAAACCATTCTGGCATTCTCTGATTCCACCATTATTCTACAATTCCATGAACCACATCTGAGCACAAACACCAAGACACCCAGGGCTCAGTGCTGGTGTTGCTGAGAGCAAACACATCACCAGATCCCAGGGACTGGGAAGAGGAAAACCAGGAAAACCCCTCCAAGCTGACCCTCAGGGTGGACTTGATCATGAAAAGTAGAACTGACCCCAGCAATGGGTCCCTGGGCACCAGGCTTCCTGCTGGCTGGAGCTGAAATCCACCAAATCAAGGGGCAGAAACCCAGCTGCTTAAAAGACTGCACAGTTTTGGGGATCATGATTGAGCCTTTTTGGGCCTCTCAAGCAGGGATTGCTGAGACCCAGAGCTGGATCTCCTTCAAGTTCACTCTTTAGGTCTCTATAGCCTGAGGAAATTGCAGCCCTACACTCCCAGGATAAATTCTGATTTCACAGCACTTTCCTCTCAGTGTTTTTCCACTGATTCCCACCGAGTTCTGCCTGACTTGTGATGGGAGGGAATCCTCAACTGCTCAGCACTCACTGCTGTGATTTCCTGGGGTGGAGCAGAGAAACCTGGGGCAGAATTTGGGCTGCTGTTGGCACCAGCTGGTTTTCACAGCAGGGCAGTTACTGGGGGAATGGGAGGTAGGAGCCAGACCAGCCCTGTGCTGTCACTTCCCTTCCTGGAACAGGGAAGGAGAAGCTTGGGAAGTTGAAGTTTTTACACCAGACCCATCCAGCTGAGATTCCTTTTTAATGGTTTGCTCTGAGAGCAAGGAAAGAGCCCAGGCAAGCCCAGCTTCACATTTGGACAGCAGCAAATCCCCAGCAGTGTCACAGAACCAGAATCACGGAATCTTCAAGCTGGAATGGACCCACAGGGATCTCTGATCCTGCACAAGATGATCCCACCCTGTGCCTGAGAGCTTTGTCCAAACACCCCTTGATCTCTGTGCCAGATATTTTGCCTGCAGCTACATGAAGGACCCATTGCTCTGTTTTTATCTTCGAGTACAAGCCTTCCACCTCCCAGAACATCCTGCCAAGTGTTACCTCTCGCTGGTTTGGCAAATGATTCTGGGCTCTGGAGCCTCCCTGAATTGTCTGCAGGTTCTTTCTCTGCTCGGTGCAGATGGAGGAAGGTGTCCAGCAGCACTGGACATCACAAAGGATCCGAGGGAAAAGGAGTGAGCTGATGCTCATGTGGGGCTGGGAGGAGAAATGGGGAGCTGAGAGGGCTCAGGGTCCCACAGGAGAGGCAGGAGGAGTTGCCTGGCACCACTAGTGCTGAATGCTCTGGTGTGCCCAGAGGGGTCTTTGGGAGCTGATCCTGACCCCACCTGCTCAGGAGGTTTCCCACAGAGATCAGGCCTTACCCCAGGTGAAGACAACACTGCTCCCTCATAAACCAGCAGCCAGGAGGGTGGGAGGTGAGATTTATTTAATTTAAGGTGATGAATGCCTTTTCTGCCTCCTCTGTGCTTTGTGGGCTCGGGGGCAGTGTCAGGGTGGGTGGACACTCGCTGCATCTAGTTCCCTAAAGATCAGAACCAGTTTCTCCCTCTCAGGGATCCTTTTTTCCAAGTTCTCCTGCTCCTGTGACTTGCTCAACAAGAGAAGAGCTGTCCCTGCAGGAAATAAGGCTCCCTCCATCCCCAGACACCTTTAGGGCCTTTCCAGGACCCCATGAAAAAGGAAAATCGTCTGCCCTGCTCAGCTGCTCCCAGCTGTGTGCTGCCAGAAGGACTGGGGCTGGTTCACAACCAAATAAAATCCTTGCTGGGCTCACTGGTTTCACTCCAAGGATTCCCATCCCATTCCTGCTGGCGTTTTGGGGCTGTGTGGCTGATCCTGAGCTGGCAGGTTCAGGCCATGACCCAAAAATCCAGGAGGATCCCCCAGCTCCTGCACCCCAGCTGGACAGAAGCATCTTACAACAGAAATATTTGCCTCAGCTACAAACATCAAACCCAAGCTTCTGACAAATCCACGCAGAAATTTCCTTTTTCCTTCGGAAAAGAAGCAGGAGGGTGACAGAACCAGCCACACAGATCTGTGACTATGAACTAAATTATTGATGTTCTCTTCTTATGAGTCGAACTCTTTATTGCAGCTGAATGTTGGATTATGACAGCCAATGGTCTGTGCAGACTGTTCACTGCATTATTCATATCAATCATCTGAGCTGCACCTCGTTCTCTTGATGGGGGCTCTTTTAGGCTTGAAAGATCACAGCAGAGAAGGATTTGTGGGTAGCAATTAAAATGAAATCAAATTAATTTCCATAGGACTTGATCCTTCCACTGATTTACAATAATCCTTTACATATGTGATTTTTTTGGGGGTTTTTTTTTGTTTATTTTGGGGTTTTTTTTTGTTTATTTTTGGGGTTTTTTTGTTTATTTATTTTTTTTTTTATTTTTTATACATAGGATTGTCAAGGGAACAAGATTCCCATGAAAACAGCTGTGATTTACTCCCAACACAGGGTTCAAGCTGGGGGTTGGTTGCTTAGACACTGAAATGCCTTGAATTTCCTTCTTCTCTTTTTTTTTTTATCTCCTCTTGTCAATCCATTGGGCATTGATACCTCCATGAATAATGAAGAAAAGGAAAATCCTCACTAAGTTCTGAGCTGAAATACTCAGACATATAAATCTGCAGCATATTTTAACTAAAGAACAAGTTAGTGACAAACAGAGTGGATAATTTATTGCTACACTTGAGGGTTAATTATTCAGATTAAATGGTTTAAGCAGGGTAACAATGATATCTGTTTATCTTGCACTCATTTACCAGGCACTAAACAGGTTCTAGGCATGTTTTCACCTTTTTAAGTAATCAATATCCCTCTTGTTTCTTTACCTTCATATTTGCACCCAAGCAGGATTAATGGGAAGGGGAAAAGTTGGACAAAGCACCTAGAAAGGAAAGCCACAAGCAAATGCTTCAAACTTTACAATTCACATTTATTTTGAAAAAATGTTTTGTTAAAAATACTCCTACAAAGGCATTGGAGCAGCAGGTTTCTGTTTCCTTTATAAATACATCTGATTTATTTCTTTATTTATTTATTCTCAGTAACATCCAAAGACATCTGACAAAGCCAGGGGAAAACCCTGGGCTGAATGGAAGACACATCCCTGTGTAACAAGGACCTGCACACCATCTCCCCATTCACAATTTTTAAAAAAAAAAAAAAAAAAAAAATACAAATACTGTCATGAAAAGTGTTCTGTTGTCCTCAGGGTCACGGCCAACACGTGGGAAGAGCAGGAACCCAGGGCTGGGGACACCCTGGAGGCCCAGCTGATGGATGCTGGGCCTGGTGGCAGGGCAGGACAGGACACAGGGGGGACTTTTGGACACCCCATTCCCCCATCCCACTCTCCAGCTCCTGCCAGAGCCACGAGCACAAGGTCAGAGCCTCCTGCAAACCTTCCCTGTGCCATTGGCAGCTCCTCCACACATCTGGGAAGGACATTTCCCACCAGATGCTGCGGCACCACCTCCTGTGGGATCACAGGAACCAACGCCCTGATGGACAAGAGAATTCCCTGCCTGATCCTCCCTGCTACCTCACTGCCACCTGCCACCTCACTGTCACCCCTCCCCTCCCTCTGGGACCTTCCTGGGATTTGGGATCTGAGCTAGGAAAAGATCTGCAAGGAGTTTTTAGGAATGGGAGCTACGCTGGCTCTTCCTCAGAAGCCCACGGGTAGATGATGGCACAGGAAGGAGGTTTGGATACCTGTGCCCAGCTCATCCTGAGAGGAGATCTCTGAGCTCCCAAATTCCTGTTTCCTGCTCTCCACAAGCTCTCTGAGCTCCCAAATTCCTGTTTCCTGCACCTCAGGGGCTTTCTGAGCTCCCAAATTCCTGTTTCCTGCACCTCAGGGGCTCTCTGAGCTCCCAAACTCCTGTGTCCTGTTCCCCATGAGCATTCTGAGCTCCCAAACTCATTTTTCCTGCTCTCAGACCACAGCTTGGGGAAGTGAGAAGGGTCATGCCTTTATGTGGGATGTGCTTGGAAGCACCAGGCTCATTTATCCAGCAAGAACTGACACCTCAGCTGTGGTTTCAGGAACACCCCCAGGCTCCCCAAACTTAAACCAGGGCACTCCCTGGGCAGACTGAGCTCACATCAACCCAAAGAGCACGGCAGGGAGTGACACAGGGTGAGCAAAGCCTTTCCAAAGCAAAGCTGGAAACACAAATCACGTTCTAACAGCGATGGACGCGCTCCTGTGGGAACAGGCAGGGCTGGAGCCTTTTCCCTCAGCTGGTCCAGGGAACACTGGCCAGGGATCCTCTGCTTTCACACAACTTTCTGCTGCTCTATCCAGGAAGATCTGTGATGTGAGGATTCTGGATGTTTCCAGAAAGAAAGGGAGGCAAAGGGGGTGGTTTTTAATGGGAAGAGATGTAGCTGAGCCAGCTCCAGGGAAGGGAATCTCTGGTGATGGCCCAAACCTGAACAAACCACTCAGTTCCTCCACATTGGGGAGGGGACAGAGGGCAGAGAAACAGCAGAGAGAGAGGTGAGGGTGGAGGACAAACAATGGCAAAGAAAAGGGTGCAAGAGTCACAGGATGAAAAGTGAACGGAGGAGTCACTGGAGGAGGGCACCCAGCAGAAATCTCCTCCAGGGCAGGGAGTTCTGTGGATCCACAAAAGAGGAAGCAAGTCCCCATCTCTGATCCTTGATTTCTCCCCCTCCAGCTCCAGCAGGATGGCAGAGGATGAGCTGGGGGGTCCTGGAGGGACATTGTGAAGAGGGGAGAAGTGAAGCCATGACCTGGCACCAGGGATGCTCTCCTTGCCAGGGCATCCACAGACTGCAGCTCCTGTTTGTCTCCAACTCCCTCACCCTCCAGGGAGCTTTTCCTTCCTCCCCTGCTCAAACCAGGCTTTTCACTGCTCAGATCCCACTGCTGGATGGGACAGGGATGGCCACGCTTGGCCAGGGGGAGCTGGGCTGTTTCACTTGCCTCTTGTCAAAGAGCTTGAGAGGAAACTCTGGAGCTTGAAGGATGGATGGTCAGTGCTTCCACAGACCTGAGGGACCCAGCCACACCTGATGGCCTCACCCTGAGCGAGTCCTCATTCCAGAATCCTGGAGGATTTCGGGAACTGCTGCAATCTGAACTCTATTTCTCTGTATTTCAGTCCTGTGGAAAGGCTGGGCTGGGCTCCAGGACACCCTGGGAGGTTCTCAGGTGGGGTGGGAATGGACACAGTGGTCACTGGGACCCACAGCTCCGAACCTTGGCTGCCTCACGTGAGGGCTGGACTGTCCTTCACTAAAAGATGGGATTTTCCAATGATCCCAATGCTCCTGGGATCCTGGACAAGTCCAGGTGCACCAAACCTGTCCCTTCCCTGGTCCCCCACAGCTCACAGGGGTCTGCAGGGACCAGGAGTAGAGTCAGGGACCCTTCAGCTCCAGCCTCACCCTTCTCCCACATTCCTGAGCTGCTCTCCAGAGGGACAAAAATCAAAGAGCTTCTCACTGCTGCCATCGAGGCAGACCAAGCAACGAAGGGTTTTCATGTCTGGATCTAAGCTTTGTCCCCAGAGCACAAAGAACAAATTCATCTTCAGAGCTGGGCCAGCTCTCAAAACCAAACCTTGCACTTAATCCCTGCTTGGATCTTGTGCTGGAGCCCTCAACACTCAGGGCCTGCTCTGGGGCCTCTCTGGGATTTCCCTGCACTCTGAATTTCTCCATTGCACCAAAATCTTTCTGCCCTTTTCAGAAGCTTGTCCCAGCCTCCTTTCCTGAATTTTACCCCTTGAGGCAGCTCTGACACATCCATGTGGACTCCAAACAACCAGCAGGTCACAAGGCTGAGCCAGCCAATGCAGAGGGACAAAAATCACTGCCAGAAACCGCCCTGGAGCAGAGCAAGGGAAGGACAGGGGTCTCTCCCACCCAGCACTCCCATTCTCGGGGTCAGGGAAGAAGGTTTGAGGTAAAAACGCTTCCACAGACACCCTCCACATCCAACACATGATGGATCACCCAGTCAATCTCCCTTTTTGTGCTTTGCCAGCTGTTTGAGGCACTGATGTCCCACTGCATCCAGGGATACACAAGAAATTGGGAGGAAGCAAGTGGTTTCCCCTGACGTGGGAAGCCCTCTGGCTCCACGTGCTGAAATCCTGCCCCAGAAAGAGTGAAAATGGAAAATCAATGATGCTTGATGGAGTGTTTGGGCTTTTAAGAGATGCAGAATGTGTCAGTCACAAAGATAGGATGGAATAAAAGAATTTCTGCGGGAATCCTGTTATACACCCCGTGCCCCCAGGCAACCGTGACCCAGAAAAACTGGGAGAGGTATTTGTGTGTCAAGATTATGCTTTTAAAAGTTTGTCCAGTCACATTTTGAATGGTTTGGGGTTGGAAGGGACCTTAAAGCCCATCCCATCCCCTGCCATGGGCAGGGACACTTCCACTGTCCCAGGCTGTTCCAAACCCCATCCAACCTGGCCTTGGGCACTGCCAGGATGGAGCAGCCACAGCTGCTCTGGAAAATCTGCCTCCCCACCCTCACAGGGGAGAATTCCTTCTTAAAATCCACTCTAAACGCTTTTTCCTTAAGCTTAAAGTAATTTTTCCTTTTTCCTACCAATCCATCCAGTGCTGGGTATCCCTGTTTGAGTTCCACCCTCCCAGCACTGTGCTCTGTGCCAGGGAATATTCTGCTTCCGCTGCCTTTGAGCTGCTCCTGTCAGAAACAGTGACTGCTGCTTTCTCACCTTTATCACACCTTTCCTGATTTAAGGGCATCAAATTTTTATCATTGTGGTTTACCTCTGCCAGAACCAAGAATCAAAAATCTATCTTTTATACCTCTGACAGACTTCTGGCTGTTACAGAAGCCCTGATCTGGCTGCACCTATCTGTATATTTATTTCTTCATTTATTCATTCATTTATTTATTCATTTATTTCTGTGTATCCTTTTTGAGTGGAGGAGAACAAAAGCATCTCCAGCATTTGCAGAGCCAGCACATCAAAAATCCACTGGCTCGTGACCTCGTGTGAAGGCTCCTGAATGCCAATATTTGACAGCAATCAGAGATTTCACATTTATTCTCCACCAGCAAAGGCCAAGCCAGGCTGTGGCTTTGCCACACCATCTGTCCCAGACTGGTGATTTTATCAACCTCCTTCTCCCAGCCCAGCCCACTCAACCTGGAGTCAGTGAGCTGGAAGTGCAGAGCAAAGGAAATTTGGGGGAAAAAAGCAGGATCTGACTGCCAGCTTCATCCTCAGGTAGAGAAACGTTCCCCCCTCGGTCCTCACGGAATCCTGAGATGGTTTGGCTTGGAAAGGACCTTAAAAATCATCTTGTTCCAACTCCCTCCACAGGCAGGACTCCTCCTTGAACCCCTTCCATTAGTTTTTCCTAACACAGCTGTTTGGCTCCCAAAGACAAAATTTATTCCTTCCCTCCCAGATTTTGCTGGAATAACCAAAGGATGTGGCAGGGATCTGTGCAAGAGCTCCAGACTGACCCCAGAGGTAGAAGTAGAAGCTACAGTTGAGTCAGGTGAAAAATTCCTCAAGTTTACAGGAACAAAAGAGCTGGAAATGGATCAACCAAGTGTTTGTTGCTCTTTTTATTTTTTCCACGAAGGCAGAATGGAGTTCTTGATAAAAAAACACGAGGCACTGAAGGCTGTGGATTGTTTGCAGGGATGGCAATGGGGGCACTGGGATGTCCCAGTGGAATCAGACAGAGTGGCACTCCTGCAGAGCTCACAGAGGAATTTCTTGCAGAATTTAAAAAAAGGAGAAAAAAAAAAAATAAAATAAAAAGGAGAGATACTGCTGAATAAGTTTTAAGACAGCAGGAATGCAGATCCAGGAAAAGATTTGTGGAGAGAGAGGACTTCTTGCTTCCAGTCCCAAATTTCTGCAAATAACATTTGTCAGTGGAGTTGGCAGGAGTTAACACAGGGACAGCAAGGAGGTAAATTCCAGGAAATATTTGGAGAGTGCAGGGAGTTTTCTAGGAGAGCAGTGGAAGGTTGGAACACATATGGAAGCAAACACAGGCCAAGGTTGTGTCCTGGCTTTGGGAAGGGCAGAGAATTACAAGAAGCAAAGACATCCTGTACAAGTTGAAATAAAAAAAAAGGCCAAAATGTGACTGTAGATAAAAAAAAGCTGAATCCCCTATGTGAAGAACTTGCAAATATTTAACATTTTTGAGGAGGGAAAAAGACCTCCATTAAATCAGCCTGGAGTTAGACACGCAGGAAAGAAGATGATTTACATTAAAACAATAAACTCCACTAAACCAATCCAGACAGCAGTGACACTTGCAGTGCTCTGGATTTGTACATCCAAGGCAGTCCCAGATTTATTGCATCATCACAGGATCCAACTGCTAACGATTCAGCAGAGTTCAAGCCCTGACTCCAGGATTCATATAAATCAGCCTGGCAAATATAACAAGAAGTTTCCTCAGCTGCTCCAACCCTCCAAGAAGTTTTTTTCACTCCTAATCTGCAGCCTGGGCGATGATCCCTGGGAAAGAACCTTTCCTTTAACCCAAATTCTAAGAAGAGCCTCAGGGAGGGTGGGAAAAGCCCTGTAGCCCAGCCAGCAGCTGGTTCTGAGGTCTCAGCTCAGGCCAGGCCAGGAGGGAGCTGCTCTGGGTAGCTCAAGCAGCTGGTGAGGAGAGCAGGATGCTGGTTTGGGGAAAAAACCTTGGGAAAGGGAGAACAGGAGCAGTCCCTGTGTGGCTGATCTTGCAAGGCACAGCTGAGGTGGGTGAAGCTCTGCTGTGTGCCCAGGTCCTTCAGCCCCTCGCCCTGGGGTGATGCCCACGAGCTGACCCTGCCATGGGATGGATCCCAGCCCACACTGGGATCAGAGCACTAAAGGAATCCTGCAGGGAAAACCCTGGGACAGCCACATTTACCTGGATGACACAAGCAGGGATTGCTGCCTTTGGAAGCTGCTGCTGGGCAGGGAGGATGTTATGGAGAGGAGAAGCTCCTCAGCTGCTGAAAAACACCAATCTCCACTAATCCATGGAAGGCAGCTCTGAGGGTTTACTGGGGAGGAGAGCAGATCCTTTAGGGAGGGGATGTGCAGCTCACAGGGCCCTGTTTGGTGTCCCACTAGGACAAGTGATTCCTCATGGCAGTGTCTTACAGGTTTGGTTTTCCTTCCTCCTTCACACCCCTGGGCTGGAATTCCAGCAAATGGGCTGGTGGCAACAGCTGGAAATGACCCACAAAACACATTTTAACTTTTTACTGTCCACATATGCTTTGTTTCCTCTGCTCTGCCCCGTGATGCTCTGCAAGATTTGGACTCATCACTGTCCAGCCAACTGAGAACTTCCAACCTGCTCAGCATTCCCACCAAATGCCATCCCCAGGCTGACCCTCAGCAGGAGATGGGAGTGGGAGAAGGGAAGGGCTGGGAGGTAGCTTGAAAGGTAGAGGGGAAATGTGAAAATTGCAACAAGCTGCCTGAAAATGTCTCAGGTGATGATTTTTGTTAAGTACCCACACATGCACACATGCACATGCACAACAGCATTTCACAGTGTCAATGTTAGCAAGTGCCTTTTCCCCTTTTCCCCTTGGAACACGCTGAGTTTTCCATTAGACTCCCATTTCGTAGCAGTACATTGGAGACCCATGAAATAAATATGTTATTGTCACTCCAGTGCCTCTGCCCCAGCTCTGCAGCATGTGCCAGAGGCGTTTACAACCCAAGCACTTGACAGGAACTCGGTTCCTCGTGCTCCCAGGAGAGCTGAGGGATGCAGAAAACTGCAGTGTTTTCTGGACCGTGTCTATTTTAGTCCAGCTCTCCGTTAGTCCTGCACAGCCAAACACAGATGTCATGTCTGCTATAAGCAGATGGGAAGGTGTTACTTTCAGTACCACCACCATGTGATTTTTGGTCAGAAGGAGAGACAAGGATGTGCTTTCTCTGCCCTGCAGATGGCTGCCACAGCTCTGGGGGCTGTGGCACTGGGACCTGTCCTTCACAGTGGTAAATGTGTCTGAAGCAGCCAGCGAGGAGATTCAGTGCAGTGAGACAAAATATCTCCAAATGAAAAGGACCTGAAGTGCCTTTCCAAGGCCTGGGTGGCTCTGAAGCGATGCTGCCTGGGCATTGCTCCTCCTTAGTGTCTGCAGGGTGGCAGAGAACAGTCAGGAATTGTCTGGGGAGGACAAGTGAGGAGCATCATGTGCTCCTTCCACATGGCTGCCCCACGGGAATCTGCTGGTGAGTTTTGTAGGCAGAGCTCTCCTGGCAGAGCTCTGGGGCACAAGGTCAGTGCTGGCTGGGGCTGGGCACTTGGCACAGCACAGTCCTGTCCTCAGGACCAAGCCACCAGGCAGCTCCATGTGCCCTTGGCACACAGTGACAGCTGCTCCTGGCCACGGCGTGGGACAGGCTCACCAGGGGAGGCTCCCACACCACACTGGGACTGGGCACAGCTCCTGGTTTCCCTCTGCAAACACTTCCTGTGGTTGAGTCAGCTCCAGTGATTTTTGATGCCCTTTCAAAGCTGAGCTCACCACCTGACCAGGAGCAAGTGATTTTTGGATGCAAAGGCATTCCAAGTATCCCTCTGGACACACAGGCTGGGTTTAGGGCAGAGGGGCTGAGCCATCCAGGTCCCACCTGCACACCCTGTGCCCACAGCCCCTCGCTCCACACCCCCCTGTGCCCTGCAGGAGATGCTGGGGCTGTCACAGGGGATGCCTGGAGCTCAGGACAGGACGGGGACACCCAGCACACACCTCCTGTTCCCATCACTACAGGCATGCCCAGAGCTCCAAACCCAGGGCTGGGCTGGATGCAAGCACAAACACAACCCTGCACTGGAGATTTTGGATGAACAGGGGCTGCAGGGACAATTCCTCCACTGAAAGGCCCTGCTGCTGGAGCACCAAGCCCTGGGACAGGAGCTCAGGAGAGAAGAATTCTCGCTTGTAGGGATTGCTCTGATGCCACTCGCAAGGGCTTTGTTGTTGGATCTGGTCTGGCAGTAGAAAATGCTAGAAGTATTTAATAAATGGCCTCATATTTCACAAGCAGTCTGGGGAGATGATGTCTGGCCACAGAGGTCTAGACAGCTTGGGATTTTCATCCACAGCAGACACGCTTCCTCTTGGATTCAGCCCCTGGAAAATTCAGCCAGGCAGCTCCCAGTGAACGTGCCTTCAACACTCCTCGCTGCCAAAAACGAGAGGAGGAGCCCAGGAATGACATGGCAAAGGCAGACAAGGGCTTGTGAACACCAGTCCTGAGGCCACCACCAGGAAAATGCCACACATGGAACGCTTCAAAGGATGTGAGGTCGTGTTGGGCAGGGAGAACAACCCAGCTCTCACCTGCACCTCCCTGCGCTGGGCTGGTGGCGTTCACACATCCCAAAGACCTGCTCAGTAACTAAAGAATTTATTTCAGCTGTTTAGAAACTCACTGATCATTCAGCTTCAAGCACAGCATTTTGCCTCTGGAGAGGTGGGATTGGAGTCTTTGCTGTCCCAGGCTCTCTTTGAGGTGAGGGGCTGAGCCTGAAGCTGCATCACCCAACGAAGGGACAGGGTCCCACCTGCACTGGCACCTGCAGGGACCCATCCCCACCTGGAGAAAACACAACCCCCACTCCAAATCGCTGTGCCACGAGCTCCTCTCAGAGAACTGGGCTTGCCCTGCCTTTCCCACGCACCAATCCAACACCTTCCTCAGCAGCCAGACATTTCCAAAGGGCTCTGAAGCCAGCTGTGGAGTCATCATTCCCTCACAAAAACCATCCGCCCTCCCACCTTTCCCTCCCAAACCCCTGTGGTGCTGCTCACCCCCGAGCTGAGCTGGTGGCCAACACCTGGAACCCCAACAGCCACAAACATCTGTCGTGCCACGACCAATTGGAAAGAACAAATAAGCAAACGGGAGGAAATGTGCATATAAAAAACCTTTTTCTCCTGGCATATGGTCAATAAGCTGCAATTTTTCCTTCCACAGGGAAGGGATTTAAGTTCTTGGATGATATGATGCTTGGAAATGTCATTTCTTTTTCATTATAAAAAAAAAAAAACCAAACCAAACCCCCAACCAACCGAAAATTTCCAACCCCCGAACTCACAAACTGGTGTTAACAAAACAATGCAAAAGGACAAATCTCCCAACAATGACAACCGAAAAATAAAGGTACACGTCAGCATTTGTAATCAAAAACTACTACATACTGTACTTGGGAAGTCTTCTGGGAAAAGATCATTGGCATCTAGAAAGGATATCACTAAAAAGTCTTGAGCAATGATATGTATGAGACACGATGCCATTGGAGGGCGGATGGACGGACCCTTAGGAAACTGTCACTCACAAAACTGTTCCATGACAAGAGAAAATAAGAGATGTAAAAAGGATTGCTTTTCCCCATCCCCACCCCCCAAGGCGTTTACAGATTCCTTCTCGTTTGTCGGAAACAGCCTCCTCTAGTCTTAGTTTATTCGTTGTGTTTTTGTTTTGTTTTGTTTTTTTTAAAAAAAAAAAGTCTTCAGCTTTTGAAGAAGTCCATCAGTTTCTGAGATGCACTTGGTTCCACAGCACCAAAGAGCTTCAGCTCTCCCCGTTTGATCTGCTGACAGGGGCTCTGGGGAATGGCCTGGCTCACGCTGTTCCCAGAGCCCACGGGAGGAAGAGATCTGCTTCTCGTGGCCTTTTCCTTGCTTTCCTCTTCCTGGAGAAGTCCCACTGCTCCAGAGGTGCCTGGGTCCAGCTGCAGCAGCCTTGTGCAAGAGGAAACGTGAAGCTGCTCTTTTCTCTTCCTTTGGAGACTCCCATTGGTCTTGGAGCCCTTTTCAAGAATGCAATTGCTTTATTATTATTTAAAAATATTTCGTAGTTTGTTAATTTTTTTTTTTTTCAAAATAGTTGTCCTTTTTTTTTTTTGTTTTGTTTTGTTCCCTTTTTCCATTGCTTAAATTCTAGAAGCTCTTGGCGACTTCTCATTGTTGAGGACAGGGTGTTCCCTCCTGCTCCTCAGAGCAGCTGCCTGTCTCTGCTCCATGCAGAACACTCAGGAACTGGAGCTTGGACATACAGGGGCAAAGGGGAGCAGGGCCTCGAGGAGGAGGAGGAGGAGGAGAGGGAGGACAGGCAGCTATCAAACCTCCACAGACTGGATTTGGTTCATCTGTGCTCTCATCACCTGGATACTGTTGAGGATTTTCTTCTGGTGTCCTGCTAAAGTGACCCCAACTCGCAGAATGTCCCTTGGGGAGGAAAGGAAACAAACACAAATATCAGGAGATATTTTCTCACAACAGAACAAGATCATTACTTAAAATTATCTTTAAGGTCCCTTTCAGCCCAAGCCATTCTGTGATTCTATGACTCCATGAGAATGGTGTGTAGGGAGCTGAAATATCCATACATTTCATCCATGAATGCAACAAACCTGTGGAGGCTCTGGAGCCAAAGGCAGTGATAGTGTGGAAGGAGCCCTCTAAGGTGTGAATTTAAAGCATCAAAAGAAGGTTTTCCCCACATAAAAAAGCTTTTCCCACAGTTCTTTGCACCCCATGTTACTGTACCCCAGTTCTGGGTACCCAGTGCCCTATGGGCTGCCCCTCCCCTTTTGTCCTTATTTGTCCTTTCTCTAGAAAGTTCTCCCTTCCCTGCTTCCCCATTGGCCCCAGTTTGCTGCAATGCCCCGCCCCTGTGATCCCATTGGCTCTCCCTCTCCCTGGCCCCGCCTATGCACCACTTTCCCCTGTTCCTATTGGACCCTGACCCTCGGCTCCACCCCCCAAGCCCATCCCTGGCCCCTCCATCGCTCCCTGGCTTTGTTCCTGGAGCCCTTCAGTGAGTGGCTGAAAATAAACAATAAATAATAAGTGTCAATAAACCCCACTGGAACTGCATCCAGAGACCTGTCCTGGCTCTGGGCTGTCACTCAGCAATCTGTGGTGTGAGTGTGAGTGTGAGTGTGTGATTGTGTGTGTGGATGTGAGTGTGAGTGTGAGTGTGTGATTGTGTGTGTGGATGTGAGTGTGTGATTGTGTGTGTGGATGTGAGTGTGAGTGTGATTGTGATTGTGTGAGTGTGAGTGTGATTGTGTGATTGTGTGTGTGGATGTGAGTGTGAGTGTGTGATTGTGTGTGTGGATGTGTGAGTGTGAGTGTGAGTGTGTGATTGTGTGTGTGGATGTGAGTGTGATTGTGATTGATTGTGTGTGTGGATGTGAGTGTGAGTGTGAGTGTGATTGTGTGATTGTGTGTGTGGATGTGAGTGTGAGTGTGAGTGTGATTGTGTGATTGTGTGTGTGGATGTGATTGTGAGTGTGAGTGTGTGATTGTGTGGATGTGAGTGTGAGTGTGATTGTGTGATTGTGTGTGTGGATGTGAGTGTGAGTGTGTGATTGTGTGATTGTGTGTGTGGATGTGAGTGTGAGTGTGATTGTGTGATTGTGTGTGTGGATGTGATTGTGAGTGTGAGTGTGATTGTGTGATTGTGTGTGTGGATGTGAGTGTGGCCTGCCCAGACATTTCCTCTCTGGAGGCGCTTTTGGGAATGCAGCATCACCTGAGCATCTCCACCCCATGCTACAACCCTGTGAAACCTCTGCTCTTTCACTTTTTCTTGCTTATTGTCCAATCTTTGCATTTCTACCCACCTGCAGCACTCTCAGAGTCCTGAACCTCGACAGAGAGTGCGAAACCAAACGCCACAGGCTCTGCTCTGTGCTTGTCAATTTTGTCTTAATTTTTTTACCCTTGTAACTGTTTTGCATTTTGGATTTTCTTTCATTTTGTGACACACTAACCCTTGTTTTCTTCCCCTGGAGACACAGGACTGTCCTGCCCCTCCTCAGTGAAGATCTGACCCCCACATGCAGATGATGCTGTTCTTGATGCTTTTCTTTTGAGCTGATAAGACCACAAAGTGATCAATTTTTGCACTCATCCTTTTGTTAAATCAAGGCAATCTCCTTTTTTGGACAGCTTCTATTTTTTATAGTTTCAGACATCTGAGAGAAATAAAAGTCATGCCAAGAGCATGAGTGTGGCTTTAAATTGGTCCTATCCATGTCTCCAGCTGAGTTTGCTCTCATCTCCCCCACGGTGAGTAAACTTCAGTCATGAAATCTTCAGATCTTCTTCTTCCCATCAGGGGAGGGGAGGCCAAACCTGACTTGAAGGGATTTCAGGTGCCTTTTGTCCTTGAGTGCTAGGAACAGAGATTTAAGAGGAAGAGTGGCAAAACCTTTGCCATGTTCAGAATGGAGGTTATTGGGCAAAGAAGGGTAAAGAGGAGCTCCAAAGGGTGGAAAAAATTCTTCACTCGTGTCTGTAAACCAGAGTAAGACTGTTTACTCTGTGATTCCAAACTTTCTGCCTTGGATATTAAATATCTGATTGGATATTGGGCAGGAATTCTGTGCTCAGAGGGTGGTGAGGCCTTGGCCCAGGCAGCCCAGAGAAGCTGTGGCCGCTGGAAGGTGTCTTAAAACCTTCAAGATGAGCTTTAAGGTCCCTTCCAACTCAAATGGTTCTGTGATTCTTGGAAGAGAATTTGGTGTCCCAGGTGTTGCAGCCTGCAGTGAGAACCCTTTCCAGCAGGTCAGTGTTGAGCCTGTGTGGATTTGGTGAACTGAATCACTTTCCAGGAAACATTCACACTTTGCTGGCTCTCCACATCTGGATGAACCAGCAGCTCCACTGACATTCCTGTCAACTTCTGCAAAGGCCAGTGAACATCAGGGGGTGGTGTCAAGTCCTGTTACACCACAATTTTCCAAGCAAAAAGGGACTGTCCTTTCTGTTGTACATCCAGCCAAGCAGGTGAGGAGTGTGGAATGGAAGTTTGCCAAAACTGGTGGGACATGAGCTGAGGATGCCCTTGGAATTTTGGTGAAGGCTCTTGGAGAGGACAGGAAGGGACTGGGAGAAGTGGATTTAAGGGACCCTAAGGATGTCTGTGAAAGAACAGCCAGCATTAGCTGGACTGTCTGCATCCTGTTTGCTGTCAGATATTGCAAACAGCTGATCCCAGGCAGGGGTGGGTTGTGGTCTGATACCTCTCTTTGGTCAAAGTTCTTCCCTACCCTTCAGATTTTGTGGACTTTTCTCTTTTTGTGTTAAATAAACACAGCCAATACTGTGCCAAAATCATCCCCAGAGCCTTGGGATTGCACCACAGATGTTCTAAAGCAGTCAGAACTGTCATGGAACTTCCCAGCAGTAAATAAGAACAAAAAACCAGAGCAGGCTGTTTGAGTGACTGCTTCAGTGAATGGATTCTGACTCACTGGTAGATTTAAGATCTGGATTTAAGCACCAAATCCAAAAACCTCCCTGGCCACCAGCAACCCTTACAGACAGCTCTAATGCTTGGCCCTTTCTGAGGTTTCTACAGATACCTGCAGCTAGCCACAAATCTTTCAGCAGAGGCATCAAGGTCCCAGCCAGCCCCAAGGGATTTCAAAACCCACCAAAAGTGGGATTTCAGCTGCCTGATTTCCCTGAAGAACTTGCTAAAAATTCATCACTGCAGAATGATTTTTGAAGATCCAGGACATTTTTAGTGGATGCAGAACTTGAAACCACCCCCCAGAAGGGGATCTTATCGAGGTGTGTGTGGCAGAGGCTGGAGCCAGGCTCTGCTCGATGTGGCAGAGCAATAGGATGAGAGGCAGTGGGAAGAAATTGATGTCCAGAAAGATCAACCTGAACATGAGGAAGAACCTCTTTACTGTGTGGGTGGAACAGGCCTCGCTGGGAGGGTGTGGAATCTCTTTCCACTGACATAATCCTGAGTGAGGAGCTCTAGAAGACCCTGCTGGAGCAGGAAGGTTGGACTGGATGACCTCCAGTGGTCCCTTTCAACTGCAACCACTCGGTGATTCTGCTTTTTTTAGGCAGAACTTTGCACCACGATGTCTCCATCGATACCTCAGACATCCAAGAGGACTGCAGTGTTCAGAAATGCTCTGGAGAATTGTCTGATGCCAGCTTGAAATCTCAGCTTGTTCCACGTTGGGGTTTGGACACCCTTGGTGGGGGTGTTCACTTTCACAGAGTGGAAGCAGGGAGAGGAACTCTGCAGGTGTGGAGTGACAGACACATGGTCTGGAGACTGAACAGATTAAAAGCGGCTCCACAAAGCAACAATTCTATAAAAGTAAAACTACATCATATAAAAATAAAGTCTAATTCAATACCAATTGTTGCAAAGCTGCTGGGACTTTCCCTTGTGCTTTGGGACTCAAAGCCTGGGCACTTACTCTACAGTCATCTGAGATACTACATCAAAGGTGGTGAAACCAGCACTGGCAAAGCTCTCCTTGTACTGGCTCATCTTGATGGCATCCAGCCACTCATCCACAGTGTTGAAGCTGGTGTAATCCGGGATTGTGCGGTCAAGGAGGGGGAGGTTCATCCTGAAACACAGAAATGGGCAGTGACAGACCGAGAGCTGCGAGCACGGCCGCTCCTGCAGCCTCCAGCAGCTGGAGGCACTGGATCAGCATCATTCACAGCACAGGCACTGCCCTGGGTTGTGGAATTCCACCCAGAAATCACTGTTCTGACAAGGGAAGGACTGTGCAGAGCATCAGGGAAACCTTTCTGGATCAGTTCATGCAGGAGCCATCAGAGATGATGGGATGCAGCTTTAAATCCTGGCTGTGCACGGGGACAAAGCTCATTCTCGTACAGAAGCAGTGCAGGTGCTCCCAGCCAGCCCAGGGATTCCCACACTGCTTCATGGGGGTTTATCTGCTTCCAGAGCAGTGGGACTGGAACAGCAGAGCCAACCCCACTGCCCCAGCACCCCCATGTGCACAAACCAAAGTGCAGAGTGCACTGTCCAAGAGCAGCCTGTGCTGCCCAAGAAGAGGGACCCTGACATCTGTATCCCTGCTCTGTGTCTGCCTCATCCCTGCAAGTGCCCAAGGCCAGCTTGGATGGGGCTTGGAGCAACCTGGGATAGTGGAAAGTGTCCCTGCCCATGGCAGGGGGTGGAATGAGATGAGCTTTAAGGTCTCTTCCACCCTGAATTGTGATTCTATGATATTTTAATGCTCTCCCTATAATCCAACACAGACCAAGCTCTGAAGTAGCTCCTGAGAGGTGCAGGGATGGTGCCAGCAGGACCCAGAGGACACCAGACCTGTTCAGAGGAGCCAAAGGACAAGAGGAGGACAGAGACATACCCAGAGGAGAGAGGTGCCATGGCTTTCAGGCTGTTTGGATTTCGGATCATTTTATCCAAGGTGTTGACAATTTGCCCAAATTTGGGCCTGTGGTTTCGATCCTTCTGCCAACAGTCAAGCATCAGCTGGTGAAGGGCATTTGGGCAGTCCATGGGTGGTGGCAGCCGATAGTCCTGCTCGATGGCATTTATCACCTGCAGGATAGAGGCATCAATTCAGCTGTGATAAAACCTATTTAATTCATAATGTGCTTTTTCTTGGATCCTGAGGGTGACTGACATGGCTGATCCTGCAGCCTGCACTCACTGCTGCCTTTCCATGTCATCCCCACCTCACACTGTAACTCCCAGCCATGGGAGTTTGTGTCCAGCCATGTCTTGCACAATTCCAAGGACAGAGATCTTCCTGGTGGGATTCCCAAGGGCTGTGCCCCCATCCTGGGGAACTCTAGACATTCTCGTGGTGGTAGACGTAGTGTTGAGTAGGGAGACTACACAGAGAAAATTAAGGACACTGGGAATGGGAATGGGAGAGAAGCAGGAAAATGCTGGTGGCTGATCCATGCCAAACAATCCAGAGTGTGAGGTGGGGCCCCTGGCAGGGTTTGAGATGGTCTGTGGCTCCAGGCAGGGAATGGACTGGAGGGAGGTGCTGCAGGCACTGTTGTGTGTGAGACACGGGGCTGGCACTGCTGCTGCCAAAATTTGCCAGAGGGAAGAGTCCTCCCCCTGCTCTGCTGCCCTGGCTGGACACGGTGGTGGCCCCAAGAGGCCTGTGAAGGTCTGAGCAGAGGTAACTCCTCTACAAATCACTGACAGGAGGGTGGAGCTGGGGAGGGTTGGTCTCTTCTCCCAGGTAACAAGTGGCAGGACTAGAGTAAATGGCCTCAAGTTGCACCAGGGAAAAGTTTAGATTGGATGGTAGGAAAAAAAATATTCATGGAAAGGAATGAGAATTGAGAAGCATTGAAACAGGCTGTGGAGGGAAGTGGTGGAGTCACCATCCCTGAAGGGCTTCAAAAACTGTGTGGATGTGGCACTTGGGGACGTGTTTGGGGTGAACATGGCAGTGCTGTGTTGATGGTTGGACTCAACGATCTCAGAGCCTTTTCCAGCCTCAAGGATTCCATGGCTACTGATGTGCTTTGTGCAGCTCAGGGCTCCTCCCAAGGGCTGCTGAGCCCCATCCCAGCTCCCTGGGTGTCAGGAGCGCCCAGAACAGGGCAGGGGAGGTGCAGGGTGGGGACCAGCACCACGCAAACACCGAGCACTCATCCCTGCTGCCAGCGAGACATCCCAGATGCGGCTCCAGCTCTCTCGGTGTCCTCTGCCAGCAGCTGCCCCAGGCGCTCACACCCCAGGGTCAGGAGGGTAATCTGCCCTCAATACCCGCCACGCTCCTCCACAGCAGGACCAGCTGTGCTTAAGTGCTGACAGCTTCTGGGGCACCGAGGGGGAGCAGGAGCTGGGGACAGGCACAGCTCTGGGAAGAGCTCCACGAGAAGGACAAAGGATGGGGAAGGTACAGGAACACCTGGTGCAGGATGTGATTGAAAATGAGGTGGTAATGATGGCTTAGCAGGAAAGGAATTGTCCCCGTAAGTCCCATCCCTCTGCCTCCAACATGGAAACATTTTCCTGATGTGGCAGAAGCTGGGCAAGGCTGTGAACAGCCAAAGGTTCTAAAACGTCATCCACCTGCTCCAGGCTTAGGAATTCATGTTAATAAATTTCCCACCATTAGGGAGGAAATAGTCCCACCCTGGAGAATCCTGATGGAGATCTACTGAGATGGAAAAGGTCAGATCTGCCTCTGACAGGAAGAGGGAGCTTGGCTCTCTCCCTGTAAGGCAAGGCCTTAGGGGAGCCCACAGGATGGTGGGGATGGAAGTGCATGATCTTTAAAGGTCTCTTCCAATCCAAGCCATTGTGTGGCTTTGTAACAGACTTTCCTGGAGTGTCTGTGATCCCAGCAGATGAAGCCCTGCTCCAGAGGCACTCAGCTCAGGGACATCTCCTTTTCCACCCACCTGCTTCTTCCCTTTCTTAGCATCTGCCAACACCCCTGGGGTGCTCCCCTGAACCCTGTGCAGTGGGTGCTGTGCAATTCCCAATCTCTGCCACGGCAGCACCAGAATAAATCCCCGAATTATTCCCATTATTGCTTCCAAAGGTGTTGACCTCGAACATGTCTGCTACAACAGAGAAAGCTCTGGACATGCCACAGGCTGGGACAGGCTGTGGCCTTGCAGTGCTCCTGATTCCAATGTTTCCTGCCCCTGGTTTCCCAAGAACTCACATCCTGGTTGGTCATGTCCCAGTAGGGCCGCTCTCCGTAGGACATCACCTCCCACATGACTATTCCATAGCTCCACACGTCGCTGGCCGAGGTGAACTTTCGGTACTGAATGGCCTCAGGTGCCGTCCATCGGATTGGGATCTTCCCCCCCTGTGGGATAAAAACAGGGGATGGGAACAGAGACAGCAGGAGCAACTGGAAAATAGCAGTGTCCACAATAACTGTCTGTGGCATTCTGGTAAAATCCCAGAAGGAAGGGAGCACAGGACTGTCTGTCCCTCAGGGTGGATGTGGATTGTCCAGCCATGCTGGAAGCCTTCAGTGATGATGATTCTCCCCATTTGGTGTCCCACCCACCTCCTGAGGAAGGAGCTTCTCCTGTTGTTCACCTTGAACCTCCCCAGCCATGTTTTTGTCTATGACCTCTTACTGTATTACCTGGTGCCACTGCAAAGAGTTTGGCTCTGATCTCTTCGTTACTGCCCTGAAGGTCACTTAGAGGTGTCCCCTCAGTCCCTTCTTCATCACCTCCACCAAGGGCAGCTCCTGCCCCCTGCCTCCTGCTCCACTGATCCTCAGCATGGCAAACTGCCCATGGAGCTAAGAGGGTCTTTGGTAGAAACTGAATGGCCAGGAATGTCAAAAACCCACACTGATCTCAGTCCATCCTTCTGCTGTCACCTGGCTGCCTCCAGAGCAGAATAATGGGAATTAGAACACCTTTCTTTCAGCTTCTTACAGCTTCCACTCTTTGAAGTCAGCAATACACCGTTTCTAGGCTGGGTGCTGTCTGTGGATATGCAGCTGGTCTGATCCTTCAGGGTGGGATGGGGGGTCACTGGTGGGAAATGGGATGGAATTGATGGGCACTGGGGTTTCTGTCACCCAGCTCTGGAGAAATCAGGACTCTGCACTCCCAATGAGGAGTTAAGCACAGGAGTGGCACACACAGATGGGGACACAGGGATTGAAAGCTCTGCTTAAGCCCTTCCTGCCTCCTGATTTTCTACCACGGGCTCTGGACTTGAGCCATTCACTCAAGGGACCTTCTGAAGGGAAAATCTTCCCCTGTGCTGTGTCTGTGTTTTGTGGCTGTGAGAAGATTAAAAACCATTCTATTTTGTCAATGAACAACTGCCATGTCTTATTAAGGGTCTCCCAGGACTTCACAGTACTCAGCCCCAGTCCATGCCAGATAATGAAAAAAGATAATGTTCCTTAATCTTCTCACAGCCACAAACCTCAGACAAAATATTATGATTTCCACAAGAGGGAAAGAGGTAGCAACCCATACCAAACAGGATGTCCTCTCCATCAGGAAGACTCTTGACAGAACTCCTGGCAAATTGATTTTAAAAATGGCTAAAAAGTTCTAAAGTAGAAATTAGACTTTTGGAGGATTTTTGTGGGAACTCACTTCAGTGAGACCTCCCATCTCTGTGGGGTCTGACCTGGAGCTTCACCACTCTGAAGACCTTCCTGAGGTCCAGCATGAACCTCCCAGGCCACAGCCTGTGGCTGCTGCCCACCCATGGGCACAAGGTCACTGGGAGAATGATGATAAAAACAATTTTGCAGAGGAAGATACTTCTGATACAGTAGGTGCACATAATCTGTCGTTATGGATAATAAATGTCCTGCTACACTGCCCACAGTTCAAGAATAAATTAGGGGTGACAAATTTATTATTGGAGAGAAAAGCTACAGGCACAAAAGCAGGGATGGAGAACAGCAGTAAACACCATGTATTCAGTTAACGAAGGGAAAGTTAATTGGCTGTAAGGAACATGTTGTGAAAAATAAATGTTATTAGAGTTTGTAAAAACCATTGATGGCTGTGTAAGATGGACGAGTTGAAGGATGAGAATAAACCCACACATTTTTAGGTGTTTCTTAGGTATTCAACTACTGATAAAATTTACTAAGAGCTACGGCAGGCATCTCATCACTGCCAGCTTCAAAAGACCCAGGAGAGGTGATTTCCTACAGGTCATGCTCCAGCTCTATCAACACTGATTTCCAAGAATTCCAGCTGTGGGCATTGATCCTGATGCACTGTGCAGAGCATTTCTGTGTGGTATTTATGAGATCTCCTTGTTGAGCTCTCACTGAGAAAAATCAAATAATCCTCTGGTCCTGGGGCACCTTTTGCAGCCTGACACCAGCCAGGAGTTTGTGGTGGCACTTGTGTTCCTGGGAAGTTGCTACAAGAACGTGAAGTCATTTTTAGGAGTGCTTTTCTGTTTAATTTGGATACTCTCTGGAAGATCAGTATCTAGTATCTGGCACCCACCCACACTTCCTATGCTTCAGTCTGTCCTTCCTGGGGCTGAGCAAGGGAGATGACATGAGGAAGGACAGCAGGGCAGCAGGACTGGACAGTGATGGTAAAAAACCCTTTCTGCCCTGGCAACAAATCTGCCAGGGCAGCTTCTCATCTTAAAGGTGAATCACACGAGGGTGGGTGTCACCCTGAAAACTCAGCTTCTGAGCTTGCTGACATGGTTTTCTAAGGACTTTCCCAGGACAGTAACTGTAAACATAGAGATGTGTACATTCTTTCTGTTACACGTCTTGTGATGGGCATCTCTCATGGCCAGTGCAGTGGGAAAGTGTTATCCTGACCATCCAATCCCTGGCTGTGGTCAGAAACCTCTAAATCCTGGGAGGAAAAATAAACTCTCTCTTCTTTTCACCACACCTCGACCTGTGTGCGTGTGATCTATTCATCTTCAGTGGTAACAGGAGGGTGCAGAGCATGATCCCAACCAAGGGCTTTTCATGGACATGTATGTGTTTGCAAATGTGTTTGGAGGAAGGCTCAACTATCCACAGGAGTGACAGGACCTTGTGAAGGGAAAACCTTCATTCCATTGGTCTTTCTCATCCTTTCCACTGCTGACACCCTGAAAAACCGCTCCGTGCTGCCACGGGGGGACATCCCCCCTTTCCTTTCCCACTCAATTCCTTCACCCTGGCTGGAAGAGCAGCATTACCAGAGCGCTGGTGTAGGTGGGGTCGGAGGTGTCGTCCTCCAGGAAGCGGGAGAGGCCGAAGTCGGACACCTTGCACACCAGGTTGCTGTTGACCAGGATGTTGCGGGCGGCCAGGTCCCGGTGCACGTAGTTCATGTCCGCCAGGTACTTCATGCCCGCGGCGATGCCCCGCAGCATCCCCACCAGCTGGATCACCGTGAACTGCCCGTCGTTTTGCTGAGGGACACGGGGACAGAGGTGACAGGAGCGGATTTGCAGCCCCTCGTGGCCAGGCAGAAGCCAGGAGCCTCTTTCCACACCCATGGCAGGATATGCCATGAGTACATCCCCTCCCAGAGCAGATCTCTGATCGCCTCACACATCCTAAGGGCAACACTACAGCAGCTGCTGTCACCCCAAAACACACCCACCCTGCACAGGAGAGCTCAGAAGGGACAATCTCTTCCTGTTCACCAGCTTACTTCCCTTCACCACAGTCAATCAGCCACTTCAAACCCAGAACTAGAAACATTTAGACAGAGCAGCAGGTGGAGTCCTGCTGGGTTAAAGCTGGGTTAGACTGTCCCTCCATGGGTGCCCATGGGTCAGTCTGGATGTGCACCTGTGGGCAGGCAGGCACAGCCTCTCACTAGGATGAGTGGACAGACACGTAAGAAATGACAGCCCTGGTGCTGTCACCCCCAGCTCTGTTCCCAAAACAGAGCTCTGCACCATGCAGTGATCCCAAAACACACCTCTGCACCATGCAGTGATCCCAAAACACACCTCTGCACCGTGCAGTGATCCCAAAACACACCTCTGCACTGTGCAGTGATCCCAAAACACACCTCTGCACCATGCAGTGATCCCAAAACACACCTCTGCACCATGCAGTGATCCCAAAACACACCTCTGCACTATGCAGTGATCCCAAAACACACCTCTGCACTGTACAGTGATCCCAAAACACACCTCTGCACCATGCAGCAGCTGCCCCAGTGACAGGAGACACCAGAACCTTCCCCCCAGACCCCCTCTGTGCTAGCACAGCCCCTAGAGCTGCACCCTCCCAGATCTCATACCCGCAGGAAGGAGTCCAGTGAGCCGTTCTCCATGAACTCAGTGATGATCATGACTGGAGAGCTTTTGGTGACCACCCCCTCCAGGTGGATGACGTTGGGGTGGTCAAACTGCCCCATGATGCTGGCCTCACTCAGGAAGTCCCGCCTCTGCTTCTCTGTGTAGCCAGATTTGAGGGTCTTGATGGCCACAAAGATCTCTCTTTTGCCTGGAAGCTTGAGATGCCCGCTGCACACCTCGCCAAACTCCCCTGTGAACACAAGGTAGGGCCTGTGAGCCTCCCCCACCTCTGCTGTGCCCCTGAGGGACCCCTGGCTGAGCAGACCCCTGGGAGCTGAGCACCCACCCCCTGATCCGTGTTCCCTCCCTCTCCACCCCTCCAGCTGCTCTCATCCATGAGGAGCACTGCATCTGGAATTATATGCACATGGGAACTGATGGTCTTGCTTCTCCCCTGCTGGACTCCCCTGCTCCTTCTAGTCCAGCCCGTGGCTAATTAAGATCTCAGTGGCATCAGGCTGAATCCTCCCAAATTTTGGCACCATGAAGGAGGCTGTGCTGCTGAGCCATTCCCAGGTAACCTACCTGCCCCAATCACCTGCTCGATTTTGACACAAGAGATATCGATTTCTTTTGCAAATTCCCTGACAGCCTCATTGGGATCTTCATAGGTGAAAGGATCGATATAAATCTTCATCCCTGGAGTCACTGCATAAAGGTGAGGGAGAGAGTCAGACAGATGGATGCAACTGGAATGGTTGGCATCAAGGAAAAGAGAAAAATGTTTGAGTGTCGGGCTTTTTACCTCAGCAAGTTGCATAATCAAGGCACGAAGCAGACAGAGAGAAACAGTCTGAGAAAGCACATGCAGAGCCATGTTTCACAGGATTGTTAAAGCTGATTTTAATGAACACTGGCCCACAAGTCATTGTTGGACTACAAACTGCAGACAGACTCCTCCGTGGGGGGATCTGTGACCCTTCCAGGAGCTGTGCAAGCAGGAGGGACAGTCCAGCCTGCCCTGTTCTCCTGACTGGCAGCCCTGCCCAAGGCTGGGCTCCCTCTTGGGAGCCCCAGGAGAAGTGGTGGGACACACTAGGAAAATCACAGGACAGGTTCCTCTTGCAGGGGACACAGTGACACGTCACGGGAAAGGCAGTGGCCAATGGACCTGGTGAGGCTGGACTGCCTCTGCCACATCCCAGCACTGTGGGACAGCTCTTACCTGTGCCTGTCCCCTTTCCATCCTCATTTTCTGGCCCCTGGCTCATTCCAAAATGGGCTATTTGGAGAGCAGAGCTCACAGCTCCCTAAATAAGGAGCCCCACACAGCAGCAGACTGTGACTGCCAGCTCCAGGGTGCTGCTTGTATTCAGGGGGTTCTGCAGTGCTCACAGACTCCCTGGGCCTTGGCAATCTGTCTGCACAGCAATCACTGCTGGGGACTCAGCCCTGGCCAGGTGAGCTGGGTGAGGAAGGGATAAAAGGCACCCAGGCTGTACCAGCTCTGCTGCTCCCTGTTCTGAGTGGTGCAGGCACAGTGACTAAACCCATCCCAGCCTGGAGCTGTCATGGCCCACACCAGGCCCTGGGAGAACGTGTGAATGTGTGTTTGCAGCCCAGACTGACACACAACTGAGAGCTGCATTTACATAATGTCTCCTGAAAAGTGTCATTTTTCCTGGTAAGGGACAGCGAGGCAGCCAGCTCAGGCTGCTGGGGCACGGGGCTGCAGCTCTGCCTTTTGGGACATGTTTCTCAGGTAAAAGCAAGAGCAACAGTGAGTCCTGAGTGGAAACACTGCTGGTGTTTTCCATGCTCTGAGCAAGGCCTGGATTTGTACAGGAACAAGGCATTAAAAGGGCAGAAATCCTGAAGCTGCAAGTGGAACATGAGGAAAATCACAACTGAGATTGGAATAAAGCAAGTTTAGAGCAACAGGTCTCTTGTGAAGAGGGAGAAAGGAATTTCAGGAACATGAAGGCAGGGGTTAATCACATGGAATGGTTTGGGTTGAAATGAATCTTAAATGACCTCATCTCATTCCACCCCCTGCCACGGGCAGGGACACCTGCCACTATCCCAGGCTGCTCCAAGCCTCATCCAAGCTGGCCTTGGGACACTTCCAGGGATGGGGGAAGAAGGATGCACTGGGGTGAGGCAGGGTGTGCAGTGAGGCTGAGCAGGAATGCTGGGTGGCAGGGAGTGCCCTTGCACAGGGATGTTGGAAGAGGGAGGCTACAAGAGAGGGCATGTTAGGTATTGAGTTATATACCTATATATAGATATATCTCATATCTTGGAATCTGGGAGCACTGGGATGGGCTCTAGCAAAGGTCTGTGGGGTCCTGCAGGGGGACAGCACTCTGCAGGACAGGACAGGTCAGGGAGGGGGTTTCACTGCTGCCCAGGAGATGGGCAAAGCTCAGGAGCTGGAGGAGCAAGACGCAGTGTGATGGCAGAGGCTGCAGCGCAGAAGACAGCGATGCTTCAGGGGGTGCTGGTTGCTGCAGAGGCCTGGAGGATGTGCTCAGGCACCTGCCAGCGTGCAGGGCTGAGAGCAGGGCAGGGATCTGGGGACACAGAGCTGCCCTGCCCACACACACATGCACACCCTGCCCCGAGCCCTCCCCACAATCCCTGAGTGAACAGGAGCACGAACCGAGCAGCGAGCGGCCCCCCAGGGCCGGGGGGGGCCCCCGGTACGTACTGTGGCCGCTGGTGTAGTGCTGCAGCTTGTCCGTGTACTCCGAGTCAGCCCTCTCAAATCCCCGTCTTCTGGAAGGGAAGGGAGACCTGAGCACAGCATGGGCCCCTCGGGGCTGGGGCTGCGCTCTGGGGGCACCTCTGCGCCCTCCCCGTGCCCTCCCCAGCCCCAGGGCTGTCTCAGCCTGCCCTACCTGTTACACACAATGCCGATGACCACCACGGCGATGAGGAACACCAGCCCAGCCGCCGAGGAGCCGATGATGAGCGGCAGCTTCTCCTGCACGCTGGTCTGGTACTCGGCTGGCACACGGGGGAAAGGGAACAGGTTAATGATGAGCCATCTCTCACGAGGTCACTGGAGTCAGAGGATGGCCCTGAGCAGGGGCTGTGTTTAGTTCCTGGCATGGCTTTGGTCTGGGACAGTCAGGACTCCCCTCTGGTTGGGGGATGCATCCCAGAAGGAAGGTTGGATGGAGCTGTTCCTTTTGGGAGGAAAGGTTCAGTCCTGTGGATGCATGCTGTGCCTTGTCCTTGGCCCCAGGGCCAGAAAACTGGCTCGGCCTGTTTTATTTAGCAGCACAAATTTAGAAAATTAAGACATGGCTCTGCATTTGTCATCAGCAGCTGTGCAGGTAGAAAACATAAATTTTTCTTCCTTTACATCCAGCTGAGCAGACACATCCCCACAACAGAAAAGCTGGGCAGAAACTGGGGCCTTCCCTGCGTGGAACAAACATCCAGGCCTCTCCAGGTGTTGAATGTGATTTGTCAACACACCCTTGAAGGGACTGACAGCAAGGGGACCAGCTGCATGTCTATCTCCACATGTCTCTACCCCCTGAGTCACCTTTAGAGAGGCAGCTGCAGACTCACCTTCGGTCATGGTTTGGAAATACATCTTCCCACTGTAGCGGCCGTAGCCGGCCACGGTGCGCGCCCGCACCTGGAACACGTAGATGGTGCCAGCCTTGAGGTTCTGCACTGCTGCGGTGTTGGTGGGGCTCTTCACTGTGGTCGAGTTCAACTCGCTCAGATCCTGCCCAGAAAACACAAACCCATCATCAGAAACACCGGTCCTGCATCAGGCGTTGTGCTTCTGGAAGGAGGAAGGGCAGGAGAGCGGGGTGGAGAGAGCACCAAGGTCAGAACAAACAGGTCTTTCCTCCTGGCAGGGAGACACAGACTCAGGGAAGTGAGTATGGATATCCCTGGGCTATTCAGCACCTCTCAGGAAAGGCTCTAAAGAAGGCAGTAGCTACAAAACTCATGTTGCTTCTCTAATCCTTGAGGTCCAGGGAGATGGGAACTTCTCTCTCCTGTGCCTTTTTCTTAGCACTTTCCTCCTCTTCCACCCCCTCCTGCTGTGCCTTATCCAGCCTCAGCACAGTCCATTTGCCCTTCCCCAACTCCCATCTCCCTTCACCAGGAGGTAAAGCCCACCTGAACACTGGAACTCATGAGAAGTTCTGCTCCCACCCCACTGCCCAGATCCTGCTTCTCCAGGGACCACAGCCAAATTTCCAAGGCTGGGGACCCCAGGAGCGTATTTCGAAGTGATAATGAGACTATTTCCAAACTTTTGTTCTGCCCCTTGTCTGCAGTTTTGTAGCTGAGGACTGGAGCAGTCACACACTGGTGCAGGTGGCTTTGCAGCACTGGTGCTGCTTTGTCTGATCAGGCCTCAGCACTCCCTTGGACGTCTCCCAGGCAGGCAAGGAGAGAAATAGGTCAGGAAACGTTTACAGCTTTAGAGCTCAAGGGCTTGGATGAATCCTCCCAGGCCCTTGGAGGGCATTAACAACACAGTTGTTTTAAAATCATTTGTCCAAGTCTTTTGGAGAAGCTCATCCCTGCTCCTAGAGGACTTCAAATGGAATGTAATGGCCAAGCCTAGAAGGTGGTTGATAGCCTGGGAAATTGATGTCTGCCTGGCTGAGGAAGGTGTGCTTGTGCTGTGCTCTCCTTTAAACCCAGACCACAAGGAAAAGCCATTTACACCTCCCCACCCTCCCTTATCAAAGCTGTTCTTTCTCCTTGGCATCACCTCTCCATAACCTGTGTATTTACCTCAAACACTTCTCCCCTTTCACCTCTCTGGGCCTCTCCAGCTGGCCAAGGGCATCTCAGGTGGTTTCAAGCCCAAGTCCAAGCAGAAGTTTATGGTGTTTGGGGTTTTGTTTTTCCTGCTGATTTTGTTTTGAGTTTGGAAGCCCTAATTCAAAATAACACACTGGTTTGATTTTGTGTTCTCATCTGGTTCTCCTTCCCACGAGTCAAACTGAAACTGAAACCAAAGTCTGATCAACAAAGTCTCTTGAAACATGGGTAGGCTGTGAGACACCCAAAGGATTTACAAAAATTGCTTCTAAGAAGTCACATTAAAAATAATAATAATAAAAAAAAGAAGTAAAAAAGCAAAGGAAAAAAAATGTCAAGTGAGTGAATTTGGCAGATTTCCTGCAAGCCTGCACAGTGGCATCTGCCACAGCCCTGGGGGCAAACACAGCAGGACACAGCCACGCCAGGGCTGGGTGCCAAACCATCACACAGCTGCATTTTTGGATGCCCACGTGTGACAGCAGGGTCCTGCCAGCCACGCTGGGGCTGCATCTGTGAATCCACAGCACCTGGATTCTCACAGGGATCCACCACTTGTGGGGACATTTGTGCCCCCAGCCAGGAATCCCATCAAGTGGGACATGGAGAAATGGCCTCAAGTTGTGCCAAGGGAAGTGCAAGCTCGATATGAGGAAACATTTCTTCATTAAAAGGGTTTTCAGGTATTGGCACACGCTGTCCAGAGCAGTGGTGGAGTTCCCATCCCTGGAAGTGCTCAAAAAATGAGATTCTGCACTTGGCAGTGTGGCTTGGTGGGCATTGGGTTGGGTGGAGGTTGGACTGACTGATCTTGGAGGGCTTTTCCAACTTTAATTATCCTCTGAGTGTTTGAATGCCTCTCCCAAGCCAACTGAGTCCTGGACAGTGCCCAGCGTGGCCCTGGGCAGGGTCTGGGACTGCAGGTGGGCTATCCCAGGGCTCCCTGGCAGGATTTCCTCTCCATCTCCCTGAACTCCCAGTTTTCTTGGGACAGAGCCCCCTCCAAGGATTTGGGCAGCACTGGGTGAAGGGGCAGCCCCTGCTCAGGACAGATGGGAAACACCAGGCAGCAGCTTTGGCTCCAGGCTCGTGGATTCTGGTGTCCAACACTGCAGGACAGAGTCCAACAAGTCAGAGAACCACAGAACCTCAGGATGGTTTGGGTTGGAAGGTACCTTGAAGACCATCTTGTTCCATCCCCTGGCATGGGCAGGGATGTCCCCTGAGTCAGCCTGGGAGCAGCAGCTCCAACACCCTTGGTCCAAGCCCTGGGATCACCTTGTCCTGGGGTGCTGGGCTCTGGCCAGAAGCTCCTGAGCACCAGGATCTCTAATTCCACCTCCACTTCCACCTCCACAGGTTGTCTCCCCCACCCTTCATCCCCCAGCCAGCCCACGCCCCTTGTCCAGCACTGGCTGGAGACATCAAAGGGCTCCTTTGCCTCCTCAAATCCTGCACTGGTGACCAAATTGGGCTGAATGTCTTCAAACATTCCAAAACGGGTGACTTTGAGCATCATCAAACCCAATCATTTTGCATAATGAGGAGGGCTAATTACTCTTTGCAGTCCTTGACACTGCAATGGGTCTCCAGTTCCCACACTCTGGGATGAGTTTGGCAACTTGGGATAAAAACTACTACGCCCTTTCTAAATGAAGACAAGACAGACTTTTTTAATAAGACAAACGTTGGCAGGTGCCTCTTGGAAGTGAAAAAAAAAACACATTAAGGTGAGGGCTGCAGAGGGCAGCCACGTCAGGCAGTGTTTGTGCAACAATCTGCGTGGATTTGCTCCAACTCCACGTGAAAGAAACTCATAATGTTGCCTTTGTACAGGCATTTTTAATGGCATCTAAGAATAGCAGTGTTATAAATAATCTGTGGAAGGGAAACAAAAACACACCTTTGTTTCAGGTATTGTGAACAGCTCTTTTCTGCCAACGCTAAAATAAATTCTTCTATTTTCTTATTTAATTTATGTCTTTATATAGAAGAGAATCTAATAAAAATGAAGAGCCAAGGTGTTTTCTATACACGTTGTGTATGCTGCTATTCTTCATTTGAGCTGTTTTAATGAAAATAAAATATAATTTTCTACTGAGGGGGGGAAAAAATTTTCCACCAGAAACAACTTAACCAGCTCCAGAGATCTTTGCTGAGCATTCAGGAGCACATGGGACAGTTTGTAATGAAATATTTGGAAGGAAATCACCTCTGCACAGACTGGCAGCGGAGTGAGAACACACCTGGGATGTGTCACAGACCACATCCAACTGCTGGATTGATGGGAAGCAGGGGAAGAGCTCTGCAGAGCCAAAGCCCTGCATTTTGGGATTGTTCCCAGGGATCCAGTAAATGGCTTTTGATTGCAAAACTCAGCATTGCAATGGCTGGACTCACCTGGGACTCAGCTGTGCCCAACAGCCAGAGCAGGATCCAGTGTCTCTATGCACAGACAGGGCTGGGGAGATAGAACTGGGCCTTCTTCAAACCAAGAACCAGCAAAAAAAAAAAAGTTTCATGGGGTTCAAACAACTCTGCCCCTCTGTCCTGCCCTGGTGAGATGTCCCCAGCCTGGGGTCCCAGCACAGAAAGGAGCTGGAGCTGCTGGAATAAGTCCAGAGGAGGCCACAGAGCTGCTCCAGGGCTGGAACTCCCCTGCTCTGCAGCCAGATTGGGAGAGCTGGGGGTGCTCACCGGGAGAAGGCTCCAGGGAGAGCTCAGAGCCCCTTCCAGGGCCTGAAGGGGCTCCAGGAGAGCTGGAGAGGGACTGGGGACAAGGGATAAAGTGGCAGGACACAGGGAATGGCTTCCCACTGCCCAAGGGCAGGAAGAGATGGGATATTGGGAAGAAATCCTTCCCTGTGAGGCTGGTGAGGCCCTGGCACAGGGTGCCAAATGAAGCTGTGGCTGCCTCTGGATCCCTGGAAGTGCCCAAGGTCAGGTTGGACAGGGCTTGTGGCAAGCTGGGATAGTGGGACTGAATGAGCTTTAAGGTGCCTTCCAACCTAAACCATTCTGGGATTCATTCCATGGTTCTCTGAAATACCAGGATGGGGAGAACCTCGGCCCAGCTCTGCCCTCTGTGCCAGGCTTAGTGCCCCATGAACAGCAGTGCCTGAGAGTGGGGCCACTTGTCCCCATCATCAGGGACAAGCTGTGCCCTAACTCTGATAATGGGACAGGCAGATGTGGGTGCCTGCAAAGACTGGCCACCAACAGCAGCACCATTTTTTAGACAAAAATTCCTTTTATTTACAGCCTCCCTCAGAAAACAGAGGAGAAGGAGGAAAGAAAGAAGGTGAAAGACTAAGATAAAGTAAGAGGAGGAGAATGTACTCCCTGAGATCTTCTTCCTCTACATTGAGGGTCCCCAGGGAAAGGACCCCTCTTGCTTCCCAGATCTGTCTTGTTATCTACTCATCCATCTTGCCACGTATTCTGGGATCATTTCCAAGGGTCAAAATAAATGGCTGTGATTTATGCAATATAGGTCAGGACCTATTTAACAGCTTACAAAGAAGCCCCCCCCTCCTCCCCATTCTCCCTCTGGCTCTTGGTGATGAGAAAATAGGTCACAGGCAGGCAGTGGGGGGGATTAATCATTTCTTCCGGCAACTGCTGGGAAAAATATTTTCAGTTCCATTTAATCATAAAGCTTTTTAATTAGTTAGTTTGCAATTTATAATGTATAGTTTATAAGCTCTTGTGCAAGGGGGCAGATTCCTGGAAGGAGAAGTCTCCTGCTCCCCATCTCCTCTGGGCTGTACAGATGAAGTTCAGCCTGACACCAACCTTCACGTGGTCCTGAGGTCTCTGAGGAGGCACTGGTGGGATGGACACCCTGGCACAGTCCAGACTGAAAACCCTCTGCTTGCCTGGACAGGGAGGTTATGGAAGGAGCAGCTTTGAGATGCCAAACTCACCTTTGGTGCAAATGCACCCATGGACAGAACTCCAGAAGATCTCAAATGCTGGACACCCACTGAGTGTGCTCCAGCCTGGGACTGCATGTTCCCTGTCATTCCCACTTCCTACTGATGCCCCAGGACACAAAAAGGGAAAAAACAGACCCTGGACCTTGGCTACCCTGCTCTCCTTGCAATGAGTCCACTTGCCACCAGCTCTGTGGAGGTGACCAGCAGATTTTCTACACTTGGGCCACTGAAACCATCACTGGACCCCAAGGACTGACAGCCACTGTCACCGACGTGTCACCCACATGCAGCAGAAGTCTCCTGCTGACCAACCACTGTATGCCCTTCAGCGAAGCTCTGCAGCCCCTCCTCTCCCCAAAAGCTGTGGGTGACCCCTGCCAAGGTCCCTCAGTACCTTCTCGTAATACTGCAGCTCATAGTCCAGGATGACTCCATTGGGCTGGTCGGGCTGGGACCAGGAGAGGGTGATGCTGTCCACGGTGCGGCTCACCTGGTGCATGATGGACACAGCAGAAGGGGCTGGAAGAGAGAGACAGGAGAGGGGGACAGTCAGACACGAGAGGGGGACAGTCAGACACCTGCACAGGCAGAACCCTCTCCCTGGCAGGAGGTGGGCAGGTGGGTTATTGCTGTTTGGAGCTCTGGAATTCACTTCTTGCACTGGGAGAGGTGTCCAGGGATCAGGAGATCCTGGATTTTGCTGTTTGTAGAGAGCAGTGAGGGGAGGAAACAAATGGTAGTTAGAAAACATGTAGGACAGTGTTCTGAAAACTCAGCTTTTGAGCTTGCTAACATAGTTTTCTAAAGACTTTCCCAGGACAGCAACTGTAAACATAGATATGTGTACATTCTTTCTGTTACACGTCTTGTGATGGGCATCTCTCATGGCCAGTGCAGTGGGAAAGTGTTATCCTGACCATCCAATCCCTGGCTGTGGTCAGAAACCTATAAATCCTGGGAGGAAAAATAAACTCTCTCTTCTTTTCACCACACCTCGACCTGTGTGCGTGTGATCTATTCATCTTCAGTGGCAACAGGAGAGTGTCTCAAGTAGGGAAATGGCAGAAGGAGCCCACGGTTGGAGCAGGCACAGCACTGTGCCCCACCAGCCCCACACAATGCACTCCTCCCTGCCCGCCCTGGGGAAATCGGTGTTTTTCTCTTTCCCGTTTGCACAGAGCAGCTTCCCAAGGCTGAGGCAGGCTGGGGCCGCAAGCTGCACATGCCAATCACGGGAGGTGCATCCAGCAGCCTGAGCAGGCAGCACAAAGCTGACCTGACACGCTGACAATGGAGAGAGAACCGGCCGCCCCCGGCCCGGCGCACAGCACGGCCCCGCCGCCGCTCCGGGCCCCGGCCTCACGGGCCCCGCCGCTGCTCCGGGCCCTGGCCACACGGGCCCCGCCGGCCTCACGGGCCCCGCCGGCCTCACGGGCCCCGCCGGCCTCACGGGCCCCGCCGGCCTCACGGGCCCCGCCGGCCACACGGGCCCCGCCGGCCTCACGGGCCCTGCCATCCCCGGCCAGCTGGGCCACGGCCCCACACTCGGCCAGGTGGGCACCACACCCGGGGAAAAGCTGCCCAGGGACCTGTGCTGGACCACAGCGTGGAGCTGCCACCTCCATGGGAAACTCGGAGCGGTTCTGGCCCGGCGTGCTGGGGAGCTGCTGCCAGCCCTGAGGGAGCAGGGAAAGCCTGAGGGGCAGCTCCCATCTCTGCTCTGTCAGCGGGGACAGGACCCAGGGGATGGCTGGGGCTGTGTCAGGGAGGTTTAGGTTGGATTTCAGGAAAGGTTCTTCCCCCTGAGGGTGCTGGCACTGCCCAGGTTCCCCAGGGAATGGGCACAGCCCCGAGGCTGCCGGAGCTCCGGGAGTGTTCGGACAACGCTCCCAGGGATGCCCAGGCTGGGATTGTTGGGATGTTTGTCCAGGGCCAGGGGACTACAAGCAGGTAAAACAGTCTTCCTAGGGACTCCCGTGAGGAAGGAGAGCCCAGCTCTGCCCTAGTGACAAAGCTGCACAGATCCTCCTCCTCTGCGACGTCCAGTGGCGGTGTGTGCAACCCCTCGGTCCCCCAACCCAGAGCTGCGTCCTTCAATAAAGGCCTTTTTAAAAGGAGCTAGTCTCCTGGCCTGTTCATAACAGCTGGACTCGATGATCCCTGTGGGTCCATTCCAAGTTGGGATATTCTCTGATTCTCGCTGCTGACAGCAGAGCAGCCGACACCACCCACCCACCCCTGTCACCCATGGGTGCCCAGCCTGCTGCTGGCACATCCCTGGCAGTGCAGGGCCATCCCCAGCTGCCAGCCCCAGCTCCAGCTCCAGCCCAGCCTTAACCCTGGCACATCTGCCCAGCCCCAGCTCCAGCCCAGCCTTAACCCTGGCACATCTGCCAGCACAGGCTCAGCGCTGCGGCAGCTTCAGGGCACGGGGGAAGCCTCAGGGGTGGGAGAGTGGTAGCGTGAAAGCTTCCCCATCACTTGCATGCCAGGCCAAATGGATGCAGAGAGGTTTGCACTCAGATGGGCTTTTCCCAAGTCCAGCCCTTACAATATTTCATGGAAGAACAACTCATTTGACAGCTCTGAGAAACAGCCTGGAGGAGCAGCACCCAAAGGAAGGCACCTCTCACCCAGCTCCAGGCTGGCTCCCCTTGGCATCAGGGGCAGTGACAGGAGCTGTGCCAGCTGGGATTGCGTTGGCAGGACCGTGGTGCTTGGACGAGCACGGCCCCAGCATGTTCCTGCACATCACAATGAATTATCACTGAGCAACTCCTCTCCAACACACCAACAAAAGCCATTTTTCTGCTGCACTGTCTGCCTCTTCACTGCTGCTTTTCCACTCGGAGCACTCCAGTTTCCAATGTCTGGGTGCCAAGGGGCTGGGTTTGGGTAACACCAGGTCTGCCACCACACTGCTGCACCATTTTCCTTCACCTGCCTCGGTTTCTGCACTCCTGAAGGAAGGTGTGGTGAGGATTAGCCTCAGCAGCATTGCTGAGCTCTTCATTTTGCCCAGGAGAACAAAACTAGAAAGACAGCAGAGAACTCCTATCCCAGGCCAGGCTGGATGGGGCTTGGAGCAGCCTGGTCTGGTGGCAGGTGTCCCTGCCCGTGGTAGAGGGTGGGACAAGATGATCTTCAAGGGCCCTTCTAACCCAAACCATTCCATGATTCCAACAGATCCTGAGGCCAGTCCTTCCACTGATTTCTGCTCAAGCAAAGCCCCATTACCCAGCAGTCTGAAACTCTGTGTCACCTCAGCCCTCCCCTAGCTCCGTGGCACTGCTCCCCTCCCGCCCTGACATCCCTGTCCCACTGCTTCAGGCCACATCTTTCCAAACTCCTGGGAACAGTTTCTCATGCTGGCATGAAGAAAAAACACAGGTAAATGTTTCTGGAGCCTGTCAGCTCTTGCCGGAGCTCGCTGCTTCCTTGTTGACACAGATTCCGTGGGACATCTGCGATTTTCAAGACAAACATCTCTGTCTCTGGAGACAAGAAGGAAGATGAGGCCGTGCTGTGGATGCCCTGTGGCAGGGATGGCACTGGACTGAGGGGAGCACACAGCCCATGGTGTCTCTGCTGCTTCCTCTGGGAGCTGATCTCACATTTACACACCAGGCTTTTCCAGGACAGGGCCCATGTGCAGCCAGAGCTGTCCCACAACACTGGGATGTGGCAACATCCCGTGATTTAGGCACAGGTTCCGTGGCCTGGCAGCTGGAGAAGCTCCTCAGCTCTGGGTTTCTCCTGGTCAAAGTGAGATCTCTGGGATGTTCTTCATGCACTGCTCCCCAGCCTGGGAGTACAGGACTTCTCCAAGGCATCTCCTGCCTCTCCTGAGGGAGATGAACAAGACAACAGCTACAGCAGGACGTGTGTGACTCATCTGGTACCTGGTGAACCTGCTCCTGTCTGGCTCAGCAAAAGATCCAAATGGATGAGGTGGGGCTCATCTAAGGAGCTTACTGAGGCAAATGTGCTGCATGGTGGGAGGAGGCAGGCGAGATGAATGACTACAGCAACCTCAGCGTCTTTCCTACACTTGGGGCAAGGGAGTGGCTCTGGAAGGGCAGGAACCTCCTCCCTGCTGTCCTCTGACTGCTCCTCTTATCACAGACACCAGGGAGTGCACAGGAATGAAGTCACAGGAAGGTCTGGGTCAGAAGCGATCTCTGGATGTTTTTGGTCCCCACAGGCTGGCAGAGTAATTTCAAAATCAGATCGTTTTGCTCAGGACTGTGTCCAGATGAGACCTAGAGAATCTGATCCCCATGGATGGGGTTCCCACAGGCTCTCTGAGCAGCAGGAACAGCTTCAGCTGGATCCTGACACGATGCCCAGGCAGCTGACTGTGCCCTGTGACACACAGAGGAGATCAGATACGGAGAGTCCCCACTCTCAGAGCCTTGATCACGCTGTGATGTCACCATGAGGCTGTGAACAGAGGTGGATTTATCCTGATGGGGTCTCCGAGGGTAGGTGTGTCCCAAAAACCAACCAAAAAACAAACAAACCTTCCTTCATTCCACAGCTGGTGGAAACACTGCTCCTGACTGAATCCCTTAAGCCTCAATATCATTTGATTTCACAGATTTCACAGTTGGAAAGGATCCACAAAGATCATTGAGTCTGCTCTGAAGTGAATGGTCCATGTGGGGATCAAACCCAGCCCTTGGCATTGTCAGCACTGAGCACTGAGGCAAAGCCAACCACTGCAGTCCTTGGAAGGCTCTTTCTGCATTCTCTCCATCAGGGATGGCCTCAGATTCCTCAGATTCCTCACAGTGGAGCCCTGTGGCTTCTCTGAATTGCTGGAGAAATAAACCACACCAAAACCACCACTGGAGTGTGAAACAAGCTTAATGAAAATCCACTAATGTGCAAAGCCAACATGTCCCACACGGTGACCCCTCTGGGGCAGGGAGGGATGCGAGTGACACTTCCGTGGTCACCACCCTGAGCCCCTGCACGGCCACACAACGCTGCTCACAGCCAGACCCCTGCCCAGGCTGGCCTTGGGCTTTTGGCAGTTTATCTTAATCCAGGCAGCTGAGCAGGCTTGTGTGGCTCGGGGCAGCTCTGCAGGATCAGTGTGAGGGTGCTGACAGCTCTGCAGCACAAACAGAGCTCAGGAACTGGGAACACTTGGGGAGAATGGGGGTCAGGAGGTCCCACCATCTTCAGGTATTGCCAGCAGAGCTGCATGGCCATCACCTCCCTGGAGGGATCACCCCTGAGCTGTGCCAGGGCTGGAATGGCAGAAAGCCATCTGTGTCCTGGGCTGATCCCCCAGTGTGGGCAGCAGGTCCAGGGAGGGGATTCTGCTCCTCTGCTTGGCTCTGGAGAGACTCCCCTGCAGAGCTGCCTCCAGCCCTGGGTTCCCAGCACAGAAAGGACCTGGAGGAGTTGGAGCCTGTCCAGAGGAGGCCATGGAGATGCTCCAAGGGCTGGAACTCCTCTGCTCTGCAGCCAGGCTGGGAGAGCTGGGGGTGCTCACCTGGAGAAGAGAAGGATCCAGGGAGAGCTCAGAGCCCCTTCCAGGGCCTGAAGGGGCTCCAGGAGAGCTGGAGAGGGACTGGGGACAAGGGATGGAGGGCCAGGACACAGGGAATGGCTTCCCACTGCCCAAGGGCAGGGCTGGATGGGATATTGGGAAGAAATTCTTCCCTGTGAGGGTGGACAGGCCCTGGCACAGAGTGCCCAGAGCAGCTGTGGCTGCCCCTGGATCCTGGAAGTGCCCAAGGCCAGCTGGACGGTGCTTGGAGCAGCCTGGGAGTGTGGAAGGTGTCCCTGCCCATGGCAGAGGGTGGAATGGGATGGGCTTTAAAGCCCCTTCAACCCAAACCAAATTGGGATTCAAAGACACCTCAAGACATTGCCCTTTCAAACTAGGCTGGCTCAGTGTCACAAGGTAGACATAGCCAGGTCTCAAATCCCATTACACAGAATATTTTCCCTGAAGGTATCCTCATGCAAAAACTGGGATCTTAAGTCCTGCTTGTCTGACTGTCTCCCAGGAAGGATCAAACACACACTGGGCATGAAATGTGGGGTCCCAGTGGGGTTTGGTAAGGGAAGCACCAAATCCAGGTGGATTTGACCTGGCTGGTTTTGACCTTCCCAAAATTAGTGTAGCAGCTTCATCCTCACAGAAGCCAATGCTTCTTGTGAGGATGGGTCTGGCCTGTGTCAGAGTGGGTCTGATATATCCTGATGCTCTGATCTAACAACAGAGTAACAGCCAAGGAAATGCATCCTGTCCTCTTGTGGCTGGCCTTGGTCCCAGAGCCATGGTGTGGGACAGACACAGCCCAGGCTGTGCTGCTCTGGCCTCTCCCAGGTTCATTTTCCATGTCTAGGTCAAGCAGCTGGACTAGATGATTGTTGTAGGGTTTCCAGCTGAAATATTTTATATTCCATTCCATTCCAGAGACTGTGCTGAGGAAAGGGATGTCCCAAGAGGCCCAGGTGCCTCCACACGGAGCAGAGGAGAGCTGTGAAGGCTGGCAGGACTGAGCCTTCCTCTCCCACTGCCCCCTTCAGTTCCCCAGAGCACCAAATCCCAGGAATGCTGCTGGGATGGGACTCCCAGAGCTTCTGGCCCAACACCACAGCAGGGAAGGGAAGCTGTATGAGGTGAATCTTTAAACCTCTAAGCATGGGGCTTCCCTCAGCAGCCCCTCTGTACCACCCTTTGGATTAGCTCTAAATAAAATGCCAGTTTTTGGTCATCAAACACATTCATTTCTGTCACATCCCTGTAAATGAGCCTCACCATGTCCTGCTTGCCAGGCACATCCAGCATTTAAAACATGTCTGAAAGAGGAAAAAAAAAAGATCACAAGTCATGGTCTGGGCCCTGATTATGAAGCTGAAGCCACTTTTATGAAAGAGCTTCTTTTTTTTTTTTATTAAAGAGCTTCTGCTAAAGATCCCAACCAGGCACATCCCTCGTTACAGCTTTACATCTTTGACTGAAAGCACGTCCAGGTTTCCCTGTGACAGAGCAGCTCCCTGAGGATGCTGTGACATGAGGATAACACCTCCCTGGGCACGGAACCAGGGAGCTCCATGGCTCCAGAGCAGCACCTCAAGGCTACTTCAGCAGCTTGTGCTAAGGGAAACCAAACCCCAGGTGGCACAGATCCATCACACAAAGGCAGCTTAACCAGCACTGATCCCCCACAAGAGGCTTTGCATTCTGTAAGTAAGGATTTGCCTGATCTCCTGTAGGGACAAAAAAGGGGGGTGTTGGTTGCACCACGAAGCCTCAGGCTTGGCACAGCCAGAATTTGACTTTCACACAAATCGTTGCTTCTTTGGGAAATGATGAAAAGTATTAAGGGAAAGAAGGATATGGAAGAAAACAAGAAGGAACAAAATGTGAGTTTTCCAGAAGAAACAATCGCTTTTTAATCACGGGAAAACCTGAAGAAGGTCACACCAAACCCAGGGCAGCGCGATGAGACAACATCACAGCACAGCAATTTAGCAGAGAATTGGGAAAAGCTCCATAACACCCAGGTCTGAACATCTGCACAAAGCCAGGCAGAGTTAAAAACAGCTGAAACACTTGTGGTTGACCCCCTGAGTATGCTCCAGACACATCCCCTGCTTCCTTTGAGAACTTCAGATGATGCTGAGCCCACTGTGCCTCTGGGGAGGTTTCCCCTCAACTCTCTTTGAAAATGCACCTTTTATTTGCAGGTTAAAATTTATGGACTCCAGTTTCCAACTGCAGGAACTTTTCTGGGTTTTGTAGCTAAATGAAGGAGGAGTCTAGAAAAAGCATATTGTTGTTGTGGAACAGTTGAATGATAATGAAAGTATTTCCTTTTGTTCATGGATGGTTGGAACTGGAGGATCTTTAAAGTCCCTTAGGATTTTTGGCTGTGCCCCTCAGCTCAGGGAAGGGAGGAGGCTGTTCCTGCATTTCCTATCATCCCATTTCTGCTGGGAGAGGGATGAGATAGCCTTGATGCATCCAAAATTCATGTAAATGGATGTAAAACTCTCTCCAAAGCTCAGGGAGATTCATTAGGAGAAAGCTGACAAAAAGCAGCAGGGGGGCATCACACAATGAAGAATTGTTTTGGGGCAATGAGAAAGAAATAAACCCATTTCCCTCCTTGTTTCTGTGTCTCCGAGTTGATTTGAGGGTTCTTAGGCAGCTCATGTGTTTGTCTCTCTAGCCCATCCCCACATCACAACTCTGAGCAATTCCAGGAGCCCCAGGACATCTCCTAGGACATCTTCCTCTTTTATTCAACAAGAGCTTTCATCTGGGAGCTGTTCCCTTCTCACAGCCCTGCTTTTTCAGCATCCTGAGTCACCTCCCTCCCATCCCTCCTTTCTCTGCCTCATCTCTGTGTCCAAGGCCAGGTTGGAAAGGGTTTGGAGCAACCTGGGATAGTGGCAGGTGTCCCTGCCCATGGCAGAGGGTGGAATAAGATCCTTTTAAGGTCCCTTTCAACCCAACCCAGTCTGGGATTCTGTGATTTTATGATTCAGCATATCATCCCATCCCAAAGGACCCATCAGGGCATCCTTGTCTAACAGACTTTGATAGCAAAGGCCAATTTTCTGTGCCAGGTCCTGACTCTTGGGCTGCCACCACTGCCAGTGGTTTTTAGGAGGTCTGGCTCCCAGTGAGCCAAGCCCACATCCAGCTCAGACTGGCCAGATGTCCATGGGCCACCCATGGAAGGTCACACTGGGAAGGACCTGTGGGAAGGAAGGCTGGGAAGCTGGAGTGCAGCTGTAAAGGAAATAAAATGGGAAAAGACACAGCCATCAGCACTGCTGGGAGCAGCCCAGGGGCTCAGACTCCGCTGGCAGCAGCTTCTGGGAGTGTCTGTGGGACTGTGTGGCTCCAGCCTGCAGGGGGGACATCAGGATCTTTCCACAGCTTCTCTTTCATCATCTTTAGAGCCATTTGAAAGACCCCCACTCTGCAGCCAGCCCCCCCTCACCTGCCAGTCCCAAGGCTCAGCCCCTATTCCCTGCTAGAGGGTAAAATCAAAGCGTCCCGTTCCTCCGCTGGCTTAGCTGGGAGAGTCAGGTTACAGGCAGCAAACCCCCTATCTCTGATCACTTTAATTCCACTAACCCATGTCATGTCAGACAGAGTCAACATTTGCTCTGGAAAACACTCACGACACAGAGAGAGCAAAGCCAGCCTGGCCCGTGGCCTCTCCCCGGCAACACTTTGAAATCACCCAGGGGAAAAAGCGAGGTGAACAGCTGGGAGCTTTCCAGCATCTCCTCGGAGCCCTCCTGACAGATCTCGGTCCCTGGAGTGTCAGGTTACTGGACAGGGGGGGAACTGCTTTTATTATAGGAGGGTCAGCAGGGAATTCTGGCATTTTCAATTACCCCGTGCAGCAGCGGCTGCGATCGGGGTCAGGATTAACTGCCTGACCCGCGGCTGAAGACAGAGTGGCAGGGAAATGCACCATGATGCTGCAAGGCACCAGCCAGTCCAGAGGCCACGGGACAGGGCAGGGAATGGGGAGATGTGGGGGAGAAAGTTCTGGCAGAGCATCTGGCAGGGGATGCCTGTGACTGTCCTGCCACTGTGGTGAAGGGGGAAACTTGGGAAACCTTGGGGGAAGGGGGAAAGCTTCCCTCTCACTGCCTTATCCCAGGGACTCGGTCTGTGTGGGTAACCCAGGAAGCTCCAGTAAGTGGGGAACAGGATTCCCTGTGGGTCCAGGGCATTCCCCACCCCAGCCCAGCGTTCCCACAGCCCGTGCAGGGAGGCTGGAGGTGATGCTGTGCAGCAGCCAGGACAGTGCTGTGATCAGTCACGGAGCAAGGGCTGTCCTGACCTTCAATCCACAGGGCTTGGAGACCTCTAGGCTGGGATCCAGGCTCCAGCAGTCTGGAAAGCTGTTTTTGAAGTGGCAGCAGCACACAGGGCCTCTGTTGCTCCAGCATGGGCACAGGGACAGCCAGGACAACTGACCCCACATTCCCAGAGACCTGGATGTCTCACCCACAGGACACCTCATCCAAGCAGCTCTCCCTCCTTGCCCCACAGTACCCCAGTCCCACACAGTCCCCAGCAGGTGACTACCACTGTCCAATGTCCCCACCCCAGGTCCCACCACTGACCCCAAGGCCCCGTGTTTTTGTGCTCCTGTTCAGCTCAGAGTCCAAACACATCCAGGTATTGAACTGAAAATCAGTTCCTCTGGTTGAAACCTCTCTCATATTCTGCTTTTCTGGGTAAAACTCTCTCCTGCCATTTAAGCACCACAGACTTCCACACCATGGGCCCTCCTGGAATTGAGGATTTGAATTTGAATTCAGATGCATTTGAATTCAGATGCCTTCCTCCAACACGAGCCCTGAAGGCACCACAGCGAGGAATGGAAGAAGGGAGGATTCTCCTGCCCTCCATGGGGACCCTGGTGACCCTGCTTTGCATGGGAGGTTAGGCTGGAGACCTCCAGAAGCCCCTCCACCAGCACCTGTGTGTGTGTGTGTGTGTGTGTGTGCCTCTCCTGCTAGAACTTTTCCTTGGATTATTACATTTGTCCCCCCAGTACCTTTCGGAATCAATTCTCTCCAGCAGGAGAAAAGGAAAGCAAGGGATGGCAGCACTGGGGTTCTTTAATTAATTAAGCAACATTTGCCCTTAAAGGAGTAAAAATCCTCAGGTCTGGGATATTCCTGGACTTGCTGAAGCTCTGGAAAATTGGTGTTTCACAGTGTGTGAGGTTTTTGTTCCCGAGGTTCTTGGCAAGGTGGCCCACATCGCTGTGTCAAGTGTCTGGAAAACTTCCCAGTGGGCCCAGCCTGCAGCTCCTTGAGTCTGTAACTACAAACGCTGGAAAATCTTAAAAACATGGCAAAGCAGCCCAAAGCTGGTCCTGGCTGTGGCCCCACTTGAATCAAGGCAGGCTTTGGTGTAGATTACAGCCTTTAAAGCAGTTGCTAATGCCACAAGCCCAGCGACTTGGCCCGGGCAGCCGAGGGTTTGGCTGTGTTTGAGCTCTTTGTTCAGTGGGGTTTGCAGTTCCATTTGCATGTGCCACCCGGCCTGCAGGGCTTTGTTCCCACAAGGAGGAGCTGCTCCAGAGGATGCTGGTACCCCCCACACCGCTGCCAGAGCAGCTTTGGGGGGTCACACGGTGCCAAGGGTGCTCCCCACCTCCTGGAAAACTCCTCTGGAATATTCATCTGCTCCAGATGAGAGCATGTCCCCAGCAAAAGGCTATTGGGAAGCAGGAACACGGTGGGAGCCAGACCCCCACACCCTCCAGATTTTCCATAACACGAGACTTTCCCAAAAAGTGCCAATTAATTGCAATGATAACTGTCCTTGGGAACAACCTGAGTTCAAAATTTCCAACACAGAAAGCTTAGAGCTGTAGTCCTTGAAAGAGAATCCATGGAATCCCAGAATGGTTCATGTTGGAAGGGATTCTTCCACCCTCTGCCATGGGCAGGGACACCTTTCACTACCCCAGGCTGTTCCAAGCCTCATCCAACCTGGCCTTGGGCACTTCCAGGGATCCAGGGGCAGCCACAGCTGCTCTGGGCACCCTGTGCCAGCCCTCCCCATCCTCACAGCCAGGAATTCCTTCCCAATATCCCATCCATCCCTGCACTCTGGCAGTGGGAAACCATTCCCTGTGTCCTGTCACTCCATCCCTTTCCCCAAGTCCCTCTCCAGCTCTCCTGGAGCCCCTTTATGCCCTGGAAGGGGCTCTGAGGTCTCCCTGCAGCCTTCTGGAGCCCCAGCTCTCCCAGCCTGGCTCCAGAGGGTCTCCAGCCCTTGGAGCATCACTAAGTCTTGCTAACTAAGACTGAACTTTATCCCTTGTTCTCTTGCATGGCAAACTGCACCAGGTTCCCTGTGTGTAGGGGAAACTTTGGAAATACCAGTTTTTTCCCCGTGGGAGGAGCATTCCCTGCCCAGCCCTGGCCATGCAGCTGCTTCCTGCACCCCTGCCAGGGCAGGGATAGCCACAGCCTGTGAGGGCCAGGCACTGTGAGCATCTTCCTGCTCACACAGGAGCACACAGACACTCATCCCTTCTGACAGGGACCCCACTGACCCCCAGGGACCCCAAGAAGGACTGAAGGACACGGGGCCAGGAGGCTGCAGTAACCTCCCTGCAGTAACTGCCCCAGAGCTGTGACTACCAAGGGCAGCAGGAGAGTTCCATCAGCCACCTGGAACACAGGAGGAGAAGGTGAGCCCTGCTCCATCAGCTCCCTGCACAGAGCAGGGATGGTGGCACACTGGGGGAGCCCCTGGTTCAGCAGAAGGCACTTTCCACACCATCCATCATGGACAGACTGTTGTTTTCTGACCACAGGCAGCTCCAGATGCACTGGAACAGGTTTCTGAAGCCCCAGGCAGGTGTGGGGAGAATGATCCTCACGCTCATGGTGTAATTTATGCAACAGGGAAGGCTGGGAGGCAGCAGGAGGAGGAGCAGGAGCCCACAGAGATGGTGGCAGGCGGGGAAGGGCATCTGCTCGGGAAGCTCCAGCAGTGCAGCCCATCCCCTGCTCTGCCAACATCCCCCCAACTGCCCACCACAGGAGCAGGAAGAGGCTCCTGAAGAGCCAGCAGCTGGCAAAGCTCTCTCCATCTGCTGCAGATGGCCTCCAGTGGCAGAGGAGAAGGGATCTGGGCATGGCAGGATCCCTCGTGGGCGCTCGCTGCCGGCTGCTGCGGGCTGAGGGGATTCAGGGAAAGCAACAGGTTGGGACAACAAGCAAGGGGAGGAGGGCAGCAAGAGCCACATCACGTTTTGGTGGCAGTCAGGGTGAAGATGGGAGCTGTGGGTCAATGGAAGAGGGAGAGAAGACAGGTGATGGAACCAGGATGGTGACACGGGCCCATGGAAGGCAAGGTCAGGGCATTAACTGGGGTAAGAGAAGCAGCCATGGGGATGTCAAAGTTTCAGGAGGTTTGGAGCCTGGGACCAGGCCAAATTCTCACAGAAACACATCCAGTGAAGTCACCAAATGATGAAACCTGGGATTTAAAGTGACCTCAGGTCAGCAGCCCCTCCAGCCTGCTCTGTCACACAGGGAAACAGGCTTTGTCCTGCCTCCTCCATGTGTGAGATGCCTCCAAAGCTCAGGACATTTCTGCTTTTCCTCCTTTTGTGTTAATTTTTTGCACAAGAATTACCCTACCAGGTCTTGAAACATCAAGAAGTATGAGACTACTTCTCATGGACCTCAGTTCACCTCAGTTCTCCACTTGGGTCATTGTGGTCTCCCATTTATGCAGCTCCTGGACAGACTTCACAGAACCAATTCCAGCTTGCAGTTTTCCAAATCAAATCAAATCAAATGATTATCTGTGATTATTTGAAATGATTATTGGTGTCCTGACAGACACAGTCTCCTGTATTTCCTTAAAAAATCAGTGATTTCTTTGGGGGAAAAAAGCAGCAAGCTACACAGGCTCATGTACAAGGACCTGGTGGGCTGCCTGTCTCTTGATGGCTCAAGACTAGTTCTCTTCCTGAAAGGTGTTTTAGTTAAAGCCAGACTGAATTGGAGCAAAATTCCCATCCCTAGAAGTGTCTAAGGCTAGGGCTTGGATCAACCTGGTCTAGTGGAAAGTGTCCCTGCCCATGGCAGGGGGTGGGACTGGATAATCTTTCAAGTCCCTTCCAACCCAGACCGTTCTGGCATTCTATTATAAACAAATACACAGAGCTTTGAAGCTCTGGAAAGCTCATTCCAGCCCTTTGAGGTATTTTCTGCACTTTCCCAGGTTCTGGTTTCACAGACAATAACTCTTGGCTGCAGCAGAGCCCAGCTGAGCAGCACAAGGGAGAACAGGAGGAGCCAATACTTTGCTGGTGTCCAGAGCAGGGCTGTGCTGTGCCTCTCTCAAGAGGAGGGAACCAGACACATCCTCTGCTGCGCAGTGAAAGTGAGAAGATAAAAGCAAGGCTCCCTGTGCCCCAGGCAGTACAAGTCTCCTGTCCCTGTCTAGCCGGCAGCAGCACTAATGTGACAAGCAAACAGCAGGCTGGTGAGAAGGTCTGCTCCTGCCCACCTCATCCCTCACCTCACCTGCTCCCCGACCTCTCCGTGCCCCCTGCTGCCTTTGCCAGCAGGAATCCGGGACCGTGGCTACGAGGGAATTGTTTTGATTGAAGATGAGGGGGGAAAAAAATCCTCTTTTCTGGTGCTCTGCGCATCCCGGGATCCGTCTTGCCTGCGCTCCATCGCTCACGGATGAATTCCACAAGGTTTGTAACAGGATCAGGCTGGGCTCAGTCCAGTGCTAGGAGACCCCCAGCAGAGCAGGGCCATGGCCCATGTCCTTGCTTTGGACCGTGGTCACCTGTCCTTGAGCTCAGGGGCTCCTCCAAGTGCTGTCAGGACAGCCCTCCCCAAAAGAGCCTGCGTGGCTGGGACACGACCTGGGCTGTGACAGCCACCAAAATTCACCGGCTGATGCCTGAGACAGAGGTGTGAGCTGCACATTTCCTGGCCAAGAGACCCAGGGAATCATGGAAGATGGAAAAAGACCTCCAAGTCCAACCTTTGACTGAATGCCACCTTGTCCACTAAGCCGTATCACCATGTCGTGACATACTGCCACCCATGATAATAATGCAAATAATCATAACAACTTTTCTGGATCTATAGAGGGGGAGAAATCATCCTGGTGGGTTTATTGGGACAGTGGATCGGTTTCCTTCACTATACACTCCTTGTATTCCCTCTGCAAGGGCCATTTGTGGCTCTCTGTGGCTCTGTCTGCAGCCAAGAGCCTCTGACATCAGCACTAATCCTCCCTCCTTATCCCCTGTGACAAGGGTTGCTCACAAAAGGGACACATTCCCAAGAGCCTGGATGTTCTTTCCCCCACCACTGGGAGGTCTTGAATTTGTCTTTGGATACTCCAGAGCCCAAGGCTTCTTCCTCCCTCCTCAGGTCACAGCAGCCAGTTACCTGGAAGTGCCCTTCCCACTGCTATTAACTCATCCCTGCCCATGGAGCCCTTTCCTTCAGCTCTCCCAGGGCACTCAGCCTGTCCACGGTGTGGATGGAGCCTGCAAATCCTCACAGCACCAATGAAACAGAGAAATTAAGAATCAGGAATCACCAAGACTCTTCCCACTCCCCACCCCTCCCCAAAGAAAGGCCACGAATTAGTAGTCAAGGGGCTGCCAGCAAGAGCTGGTGTCTGGCATGGCTTTCAATTAATCAAGTGTCATTATCTGGAGCCCCGGGCCAGGCTCAGCTCCTTGACCCCTTGGGATGCTGGCATGGCTCTCAGCCACCCTCTTGGCACAGATCATTTGTTGAAGAATGGCTGGGAAAAGGCTTTTGGTGGCACCCAGGCTCTGGCAGGGTCCCTTCAGACAGGACTGTGGCACGTGGAGAGTCCTGGATTTCACTCCTGAAGGGACACTGAGCTTTTGGGGGATGAGGTGCTGCAGGGTGTGAGAGGCAGGGGTGCAGGTGAGCTGGAGATGCAGGTGAGCTGGAGATGCAAAGTGTGGAGCTGGAGGTCGAGGAGAGCCTGCTGAGGAGAGCAAACTCAGCCTGGGCTCAGAGGTGACAGGAGGTGCTGCCCAGGAAGGCAGTTGGATCATGTTTATGGGGATCCAGTTTGCTGGAAGGGGTCATGGCCATGGGATGATGGCCACCAAACCCTGTGCCACCCACCTGGCCACACTCAGGACCTTCCTTCCCTCTGGCTGCTCTAGGGGGGTCGTTTTCTTACTCTCCCAGGAGATTTTTCCTGGGATCACAGAATGGTTTGGATTGCAAGGGACATAAAAGCTCATCACCAGCAGGACACCTCCCACTATCCCAGGGTGCTCCAAGCTCCATCCAACCTGGTTTTGGGCAATTCCAGGGATTCAGGGGCAGCCACAGCTTCTCTGGGCACCCTGTGCCACGGCCTCCTCACCCTCCCAGGGAAGAATTCCTTCCCAGTGTCTCATCTAACCCTGCTCTCTGGCACTGGGGAGCCATTCCACCCTGTCTGGCCCTTATAAAATGTGGGTGCTGAAGAACTGGTGACACCTGATGGAGCATCACTCCTCAGTCCTGCAGCACAGCAGTCACCCTGTGCCCCTGGGGAACCAGGGGGTTTTTCCTTGATTCCTGCAGGGCTGCAGGACCCCGAGGGGTGGTGGGCACTTTGCTTTGTCCAGCTGTGGCAGGAGCACAACCTCATCACACATCACATGATGGAGCCCCAGCTGGCTCCTCCATCCAGAGCCAAGGCACAGAGAGGGAGGCTCATCCTTCCTCTGCTCCCTCTCCTCTCCCCCAACACCCTCCATTCTCCTGTCCCAGCTCTGCCTTTGTGTCTGCAGCTCCTGTTACCAACTGCTAATGATCTACATCAAGGCTGCCAGGCGGTGCCTAGTGTAAGCAGAAGAATTCAGAGCCTCTAATTACAGAGGAATTAGCAAGCAGACAGTTAGTGTTTAGTGCTAATGAATAGATACATTAAGAGAGACATCACACAGGCTGAGAAGTGTGAGCCCTGATAATAAAGGAGTGTCAAACCAGGAAAACACAAGGAGGAGGATCCAGGGGACTGAAAAGGATTCGCCCTCGACTCAGCTCGCTGGTTTTGCTCAGGTGGGAGCCACGGGTGATAGATACATGAAGGCTCAAGCACAGCAGAGAAATGCAAGTACAAAATATGAGCATCAAATTATTAATCCATAGTGCAGGACCACGGTGGGAGGGAGCAGAGCCCCTTCCCAGCTCCAGGTAGCATTACAGCCACCCCACCTCCATCAGGTAAAGGCAGCTGGTCATCCAGACCCGTTCCCCTCTCCTCCCTGGGGGCAGAGCTGTCCCTGCTTGGAGCCAAACCATGGCTCAGCCTGTGTCAGACCTGCCTTCAGGGCTTCAGAAACACCCTGGTTCTGCTCCTGAGCTGACTCCAGATCAGAGGGCACCATCATGGTTCACCCAGACACTTCTGCAGGTTCCCTCTGTCCTCACACTCTGAAGTGATGCCCACCTGCCCTACTGCTGTTTTCCCCGGCAGCCAGAACATGCCAAATTCAGCCCTGGGGGTCAGGTAGTGTCCAGGGCAGTTCAGAGGGACCAGAATCTCTCCTGCTCCCAAGCAGGGCCGTGCCTCACTGGCATCCTTCCACCTCAATCCCATTAAGCCAAGCCCCGGCCTCAGCCCGTGCCCAGCTCCAGATGGCTTCCAGGTGGGCTGGGCAGGCAGCCCTTGGCCAGCAGCTCGGTGAGGCTCCCTGCCACCAGCACAGCTGCCAGGGACCCTCCTGGGAGCAGCACTACCAGCCACCCTGACCATCCTTCCCCCAGCAAAGCCACCCTGCACAGAGCTGGAGACCCCCGAGGGAACCCTCCCAGCTCTGCGCTTCAGCTGCTTCACCAAGTGACTGGAGCAGATTCCCAGACTGTTATCTCAAATATTCATCTCCCAGCCCCTCTTCTGTGCAGCTTTGCTTCCTCAGCCCGTCCTGGCTCTCTCTGCAGTCCAAGCAGGGATTGCAGCTCCTATCAGAATGCTGGAGCTGCCTCACCTTCCCTCCCCAGGAGCCAGGAGTGTGTCTGCAACACTCTGATGGTGCCTGCAACCATGCTGCGAGGCAACAGCCTCAGACCAGCCAGCCCCTGATGCTGTGACACCAAGGACAGTGCCACAGGCACCACACCCAGATGCTGTGACACCAGGGGACACTGCCACGAGCTGCTCTGCTGCCACCACAGGCAGGCACCCCCTCCTCATGTCACGCTCCAGCTTCTCATTGAAATAAGGGACATTCTCACACCCAGGCACTCGCTCAGGAACTTCCAGAGACTTCCAACACCACGGAACAATCCACACCTCACCCCACCTGCCGTCCCCTGGCAGCCCACAGCCACCCTGTGTCGCCCTGAAAACTCAGCTTTTGAGCTTGCTGACATAGTTTCCTAAGGACTTTCCCAGGACAGTAACTGTAAACATAGAGATGTGTACATTCTTTCTGTTACACGTCCTGTGATGGGCATCTCTCATGGCCAGTGCAGTGGGAAAGTGTTATCCTGACCATCCAATCCCTGGCTGTGGTCAGAAACCTATAAATCCTGGGAGGAAAAATAAACTCTCTCTTCTTTTCACCACACCTCGACCTGTGTGCGTGTGATCTATTCATCTTCAGTGGTAACAACCCTGCCCGCTGCCGGGCCCACAGCCACCCTCAGGCCCACAGCCACCCTCGGGCCCACAGCCACCCTTGGCCCATGGCCACCCTCAGGCCCACAGCCACCCTTGGGCCCATGGTCACCCTGCCCTCTGCTGGGCCCACAGCCACCCTCGGGCCCACAGCCACCCTCAGGCCCACAGCCACCCTCAGGCCCACAGCCACCCTTGGGCCCACAGCCACCCTTGGGCCCATGACCACCCTGCCCTCTGCCGGGCCCATGGCCACCCTCAGGCCCACAGCCACCCTTGGGCCCATTGGCACCCTCAGGCCCACGGCCATCCTCAGGCCCACAGCCACCCTCAGGCCCACAGCCACCCTGCCCGCTGCCGGCCCTTACCGGCCTGGTTGGTGGTGATGTTCACCGAGGCAAACTGCGGGGAGAAGGGGCTCTGGTCGGTGACGCCGTTGACGGCCTGGATCTCGAAGGTGTACTGGGTGTGTGCCAGCAGGTCGCTGATGTAGATGCGGGGCTCGGTGAGGCCCAGCTGGCGCGGGGCGAACTGCACGTTGTCCCCGCAGCGCGTGCAGGCCCCGCGGCCCGCCCCGCAGCTCTTGCAGATGATGTTGTACACCAGGTCCTCCCGGCCCCCCGAGTCCCGCGGGGGGCTCCACTCCAGCATCAGAGAGGTCTCGTTCACGCTGGAGATCACGGCCTGGGGAGCCGATGGGATGGCTGGAGAGGGAACGGATGGCAAGGTGTGAGACGGCTGTGTTATCGCTACACACGAAGTATAAAGTGAAGGTTGTGAACATCGCAAGCAGCCAGAGGTTTTCAGGAGGCAAAAAGCCTTTATTTCAGGGTTTTCAACCCTTTTTATAAGGTTGGTAGAAGGAACAACATCTCCCTCTCATCCCATTGGTGGGACAAGAGAAAAACACTGTCAGAACGTCAGTGTCTTGTTTTTGGGAAAGTAAAAACTTATTTACACAACAGTCCTTAAGAGAAGAAAAAGATCCCAAAGACTTTCCCTTGGGAACAATCAGCCCCTGAGAGCTTGAAATTCTCTCAGGTTCAGAAAATCATGTCCATGGCTGCATCCCCCCTCCTCCCCATCCCCAGGCAGCACTCTGAGCTGGGAGTTCATCTAGGTGTGAGGACATCCACAAGCAAGAGTGGGAATGAAACCAGTCCTCCTAGCCCAGGCTAATTCAATTGTGTGACAGCCCTGACAAAATTTACCACTTAGTTTGTGTAGTGTCCCCCCAAAACCCCACTGAGACACCTCTGTCAAGCATCCCTTGATGCTTTGGCTGAGGATCATCCCCTGTCCCCAGCATGTGGTCCCCTCCCAGGTGCCCAGAGCCACTCACTGGTGCATGGCATGTCCACGGGGTCGGCGTCTGCCCGGTAATATCCATTTCGGCACACGCAGTTTGTGGCCCCTTCCGAGGTTGTCCGGCTGTTGATGGGGCAGTGGACACAGCCCTCATCCCCCTGGCTGGCCTTGAATGTTCCTGAGGGGCAGCCTGGAAGAGAAGGAGAGCGATGGTGAGCAGTGAGAAGGGGGCTGGGGGGATGCCTGGAGCCCAAAGGAAAGGAGGTGAACACGGCAGAGAAGGAGCAGCTGCTCGAAAGGCCCCTGAGGAGGCACCTGCAGGGATGTGTGCCCATACAGACACTTCATGTGTCCCCATGTAGACACCTGATGGGTCCCCATGTAGACACCTCTGTCCCCATTCCCCAACCATGAGTGCAGGATGGGGATTGTAGGAGTCAGAGGGGATTTTTAGCCACTGCTTTACCAGATCAGACCACAGACACCAGAATCCTCCCCACAGCAGTGACTGTCAGGGGAGGTTTAGGTTGGATTTCAGGAAAGGTTCTTCCCCCTGAGCGTGCTGGCATTGCCCAGGCTCCCCAGGGAATGGGTATGGCCTCAAGGCTGCCAGAGCTCCGGGAGGGTTTGGACAACACTCCCAGGCACAGGGTGGGATTGTTGGGGTGTCTGTGCAGGGTCAAGGTTTGCATTTGATCCCTGTGGGTCTCTTCCAAGTCAGGATATTCCATGATTCCATGACCAGCCTGAACCAGGGCATGAACCAGGTGCATTTGTTGCCCACAACTTCCCCAGTCCTTTCTCAGACACAGCTCCTTGCACTCCATACCCCAGGAGGGTGTTTCTCCCACTGTCACCCACTCATTTCTTTATTCCCTGCACCTGTTTTACCCCTGAAGAGCCCTGTGCTGTAACCACACGCTGCAGGAAGAAACTGCTGCTCTCTGCTTTGAAGCCAAGCTGCCATTCCTGATGCCATCCCACATTTCCACTGCCAATGCACACTCAATCACCATCTGCCTTGTCCACAACCTCTAGAGCTGTCCAAACCTCTGTCATGCTCCACACTGCATAACAACATTCAGTGTTTTACTCTCTTTTCAGCAATGCCCACGTTATTTTTTAGCCACCAGTGTAGTGACTGTGAAAGCCCCAAGATCTGAGCTGTGAGGCCCATCCCAGCTCATCTCTGTGCAGGTGTGTGTGAATTGCCCTACTGGAAGATGCCCCTGCCCATGGCAGATGGCCTTTAAGGCATCTCCAAACCCAAATCATTCTGTGATTCCACCTTTCCACCAGCTTGGGGTTGTTTTTCTTCCATTTGTATCACCTCAAGTCTTTTGAATTCCAATTTCCCTCTCATTCCCTGGCCACGCTGTCTCATAGGGTCCTTCTGCAACTCTCCAGAGAGTTTTGTCCTCATGACTTTGTAGATGTGGCACTTGGGGACATGGCAGTGCTGGGTCGATGATCCTAGGGGGCATTTCCAACCTTAATGAATTAATAAATTATTGGTTCTGCTGAGCAGTAACAGCAGCCTGGGCTCTGCCTCCAGGGCTCTGAGCCCCTCACAGGTGAAGAAGATGCTCCATAAGCAGCAGCCACTCAACCCCAAATGTGTCCAGCCCCACAGGGGGTGCAGCAGATGGTGCTGAAGGCTGGTCCATGCTGTGATCCAGCACTAACAGACCCAGGGACCCCACAGAAAGTCCTTTCCAAGCCCAGGGATCACCAGTGCCCAAGGAAAAGCTCAGCTCGGAGGCTCAGACCGTTCCTCTGTGGTTACTCCTGTTGTGATTTTGTGTTGCTGTTAATTCTTCCACAGCCTGAAGGGCCTGGGGGGAGCCAGGTGGTTCCTGTGCTGAAACAAGTTTAACAAACTCCTCCTTCAGTTGCCTGCCAAGGCTCCCAGGAACGAGGCAGATCAGAAAACAGTCTGGGAAAAACATTCACTGGGGCTGCTGTGAGCAAGAGCCATTGCTAAGAAGCAGCTATTTGGGAAAAAAGGATAAAAGAAGGTTGGTTTGTTTTGGTTTGGTTTTTTTTTTTCAATTTTCATCTCCTTTCCTCCAGAATTATCCTGAGTTTCCAATGAGAAGAGCTCTACAGAAAAATTCCATCAGCTTTCCTGCTTGCATTGTCCCTCCTTCCTCTTGTGGTCAAAGGAGCTGTTGAAAAACAGGATTCTCCTCGTGTTTCCTGGAGTTTCCCATCGATTCCATTCCTGACCCACTTCCCTCAGGAGCAGCCCAGCTCAGAGGGTGTTAAGCTGTTGGGAGAGGAGATGGCTGGGCAGTTCTGCACTCCCCACAAGTGATGGGGACATGATAACAGGCTTCTTGCACTAATACCAATATTTGAGACACACAAAAGACCAACACATAAAATTGCTCTCATCTGACAGGGTGAAATGCAGGGTCATTCCAGCAAGGATTGTTTCAGACAGGGACCTCTTTCACCTTCCTGAGGTTTATTTTAAAAATAGCTACTTTCCTATAATGCTGCTTCTGCATCAAGACAGAGAGACATCCAAAAGGTGCCCAGTGTGGAGTGTAGTGATTACTCCAAGGGATAAAAACATTCCCCACACTGGCCCTGGCACAGGTCAATGGCTGGAGAGGGATAAAAACTGAGGCTCAGTGGTTGTTCCTCAAAAATACCAAGCTGGGACACTGAAACTCTTTGCATGAGCCAGCAAAAAACACAGCCAGGAGTTTTGTCAAGTCCCTTCCTCCCCAGTAGGTCCCACATGGGATAAAACAATCCTGGAAAAATCAGAACTTCTCTGAAGTTAAACGTTCTGGAATCATGTGGAAAGACAGGAAAAATCGCTGGAATTTGATGCAAAGTCCTTTTTTTTATTGACTTATTTTTCTCAAGTAATGACAACCTCCAGAAGCAAAATAAATGAACATTGTGTTTAAAACTGTTCTGCTCCCTCCAGGTCTTCCCCTGGGTGAGAAAACAGATTTTATTTAGGAATCCACCCAATTCCTTGTTTCCAGTGTAAACAGCAAATCAAAAGTGAAATCTTCACACAGGAGCTAAAACCCCTCCTGCCTGAAAAATGGGAATTTTCTCACCATGTGCTGGAAGCATCACAGAATCATGGAATATCCTGAGCTGGAAGGGACCCACAGGGATCAAATCCAAACGTTGACCCTGCACAGACACCCCAACAATCCCACCCTGAGCATCCCTGGGAGTGCTGTCCAAACCCTCCTTTCCTGATATCCTTTCCTCCTTTCCAGCCTGACACAGACACGAGGACACCCCAATTTTCTGGGAGGTGACAGCAGCTTTGGGACACTCCCGCTTTTCCTTAGGCTTGCAGCAAGGACATCCCTAAAAATTCCTGCTTGGAAAGAGGGGATTGAAACAGAGATTTCTACTTTATCCAAGCATCTTTCATCCCTGGAGGGTGATTTTGGTGCCAGTGGCTCTGGCCCCATCAGTTTCCTGCACCTCCAGCAGCGATGGGATGCTGACAGGGCTTCACAGGGAACAGATGGACCTTTAATTGCCTCTGGGCTGGCTGCCTCGCTGGGTACAGCTCTGAGGGCAGCCTGCAGTTCTGGCTGTGCCTGTCTCCAACCTGGAATGGGAATTCCAGGCTGGGAATGCTGAGCAGTGCTGGATCTCCTTGCTTCACTCGCTCCCAGGGCATGGAAAGGCACGTGCTTGGGTCATCACAGAATAAACTGAGTTGGTGGGGACCACAAGGAGCATGGAGCTCAGCTCCTGAAGGGAATTCCATGGGAAGGACCCAGGGAGCATCCTGCCCTCCCTGCAGAGGACCACACCAGGCTGCTGGCACCGAGCTTCCAGCCCTGGGGCAGCTCAGCAGGGAAAAGCATCCCATGGCTCAGGGAAAACCTTTGGCCAAATGTGCAGGAGGGGCCGCCCTGTTCCTTCGTGTCTCACTGCCTCTCTCTAACCAACTCTTTAATTAATCCAGTGCGAGCTGGGCAGGCTCCAACCCGGCTCCCAAACTGGCCTGGCCTTCAGAGGCCCCTCCTGGAAACAGCTCTGAGCAAACAGCTCCCTCCTGCAATAAAAGTTCCTAAAATGGCACCTTCAGCCCATGCTGAGAGCTCTGAGGAAGGAAGGATTCTCCTCGCCCCCTCTGCCTGGCCCTGTTTCTCCTGGCAGCGAGGATCCCTGAACTCCAGAGAGGCATTTTTAAAGGCTGATGGAAACCAGGCAGCCCTGGCTGTCAGGATCTGCCAGGAGCCTTAAATCCCCAGCCTTATCTCCCCACTGGCTCCTTTCTCCCTGCGGGGCCGGGGCTGGGGGCTGGCTCTGCAGCTCCCCTTGGCCACATCCTGCCTCTTGCCCTCCTCTGTGGCTTTGGGGGTGCTTTTGGGATCCCTCCTCCATGCTCTTGGTGTCCCTGCTCCCACTGGCAGCCTCATCACCCCACAAACCCTGTGTGGTTTTTGGTCCCACACCACAGGGCTGCTCCCACTCCAGCCCCACATCAAATCCCACAGATGCTCTGATGGGGAATAAGGAAAACAATGTCCTGGGTCAAACCAGGAGGAGCATGGCCAGGACATTGGGGGAGGTGTTTTCCTTTCCCCTGCCAGGCACTGGGGATACTGCCATGGTCCATTCAAGGGGGATAGGGAGGAGCAGGAGACTCCAGATGGTCATCCCTGGGGCACAGGAGAGGTGGGAAGAGCTGGATGGGGTAACTGGGGATGCTGGGGTAAGGGGGAATCAAACTGCTCCTGCTGAAGACAGGCTCAAACACTTCTCAGGGTGCCAGACTCTGCAACACAGGACAAGGACCACAAGTTCAGACAGGACATTATGAAAAGCTGCTTCACCAAAAGCTGGTGCTGACCTGGGAGAGGGGTAGGTGGAGTGAGCAGGATTCCATCCTTGGGGTAGATGGAGCAGAATTCCATGGCTGCCTTGAACTGGCAGCCCCAGTGCAAATGGGTGCTGGACATGAGACCCCAGAACCTCCCTGCCCAGCACTTCTGGCTCTCTGCTGTTTGTGGTGTGTGGGGTATTCCATGGAATCATGGAATGGATTTGGGTTCAAAAGGACCTTAAAGCTCATCTCAGGTTCAATTACATCCCACTATCCCAGGCTGCTCCCAGCCCCAATGTCCAGCCTGGCCTTGGGCACTTCCAGGGATCCAGGGGCAGCCCCAGCTGCTCTGGGCACCCTGAGCCAGGGCCTGCCCACCCTCACACGGCAGAATTCCATCCCAATATCCCACCTAAACATATTCTCTTCCAGTTCAAAGCCATTTACGATGTTCTGTGCAGAACCAGCTCTGAATTTCCCCCTTTTTCCTTTAATGATTGTCACTTTTCCCACATTCTGCTCCATTCTGTCCCTTGCACCTTGACCCTTGTTTTCAATTCTGCATCCAAACAGGTCTCACTTGTAAATTGTCCTTGTAAATTTGTCCCTCCTCTGCTTGCTCCTATCCCTCACCCACTGGGGTTTATCCTCTTAGTAAAAGGGTGACCTTTGGACAACCCAAAGCAGTAGTGCTGCCTTTGGATCCACTCCCAATTCCCCCCTGGTGTCCCAGCCTGGAGAGTGCTGCAGGGCAGAGGGCTCAGTGCTGACACTTGAGCCCTTTGGATACTGGAGCTGGCTGCTGGCTTGGAAAGAGTGAGGAGCTGGACCTGGAGGTGCCAGCTCTCTGCTCCCCAGGCCACACGGGTCCTCTGCTTCCCTTAGGGATAAATTTAATTAGCAGCCTGATCTGTTACCTCATCCTCAGATAAGCAATTAATGCCACTGCCAGGTGCTGTCACTGCCAACAGCTCTGACAGCATTTGGAGAGCAGGGGAGGGAAATACAGGAGGGAAAACAGGGTTAAATGAGATTAACTGGAGGGGAACCTCCATGATGTGGATTACAGAATTGTCAATAAAGGGAATGGTCCCAATGCAAATGTTCCTGTTTAACCTCATCATTCTCCACGGGATGGGAATGGGAGGAAGACAGCACAGGCAGCAAAAGCATCCTCCTGGCTTTTAGACACGTCCCCACTGACTGGGCCAGCACCCTGCACCTCACCAGCAGCTCCAGGAGATCACCTGGGTCCCATCACCTGCTGCTCTGGCCTCAGATGGAGGTGCCAGCACTCCAAACCTCATGTTCCCTGCAATGCTGCTCCCCACCAGCCACCTCACCTGCCCCCAGCTCCCCACCAGACACCTCACCTGCCTCCAGCTCCCCACCAGACACCTCACCTGCCTCCAGATCCACACCAGACACCTCACCTGCCCCCAGCTCCCCACCAGACACCTCACCTGCCCCCAGCTCCATGCTGGCTCCCTCAGAGCCACCTCACCTGCCTCCAGCTCCCCACCAGCCACCTCACCTGCCTCCAGCTCCCCACCAGACACCTCACCTGCCTCCAGATCCACACCAGGCTCCCTCAGAACAACCTCACCTGCCTCCAGCTCCATGCCAGCCACCTCACCTGCCTCCAGCTCCATGCTGGCTCCCTCAGAGCCACCTCACCTGCCTCCAGCTCCCCACCAGACACCTCACCTGCCTCCAGCTCCCCACCAGACACCTCACCTGCCTCCAGATCCACACCAGGCTCCCTCAGAACAACCTCACCTGCCTCCAGCTCCATGCCAGCCACCTCACCTGCCTCCAGCTCCATGCTGGCTCCCTCAGAGCCACCTCACCTGCCTCCAGCTCCCCACCAGACACCTCACCTGCCCCCAGCTCCATGCTGGCTCCCTCAGAGCCACCTCACCTGCCCCCAGCTCCATGCCAGGCTCCCTCAGACACAGCTCCCTCCAAAGTGCCCTGCCAAGGGATTCCACGTGTGCCCTGCCTGTCCACAGCTCATGGCAGTTTCAGAGCTCACATCTCGTTCTCAGCATCATCTCCTGTGTCCCTTGGTCCCTGGGACAGCGTGGGGCTGTGACAGGACTTTAGCACTGGGGTGTCACAGAGGTTTGGAGAGGACAGGGCAGGGCAGAGTGATGCCAAAACACAGCACATTGCAAGGTCTTGCAAGGGGCAAATTAACCCTGACCTCTGGCCAGGATCTCCTCGGCCCAAAGCTCCACAGACCCAGGCCAAGGAGCCTGGAACAAACCAGTAGTGCTCATCACACACAAATCCAGGCTGGTCCAGCCCCCTGCTCTCCTGAGAGCAGCACCAGCCTCATCCCAGCCCAGGCAGCTCCCTGCCAGTGCTGAGCTCTCACCTGGGAGAGGCTTTGGACCGGGGGCTTCCCAGCAAACTCCCCCCTGCAGCTTCCCAGGGTTCACAAGGTCACCTCCTTTCCAGCACTGCTCCCAGCTCCAGGCATCTGGTGAGCCCAGCACACCTGTGGGCAACACACCTGCGAGTTTCCCCCGTGCTGCTGCGGGGGAGGGCACATCCATCACTGCTGATGGCATTCCTGTCAGAGAGAAACGCCTGGAATGTTTTACCTGCCCTGTCAGCCTGGCTCAGCCTCCCCAGCCTGTCACGGCTTCTTAAAGAGAGATGGAAAGTTTTCTGTCCCAGCATGAGGGACTGGGATGTTGCCAACGTCCTCAGGGCACAGATGGAGGGGACCATAATGCAGCATTTATCCTGTCAGGGCCATCCACACACAAGGACTTCCCTGTCCCTGTTTGGGGTCAGTCTCCTCTCCCAGGAAACAAGCAAAAGAACAAGAGGAAACAGCTTCAAATTGTACCAGGGGAGGTTTAGATAGAATATTAATGGAAATTTTATCATGGAAAGGATGGTCAGGTGTTGGCACAGGCTGCCCAGGTGGAGTCATCATCCCTGGAAGTGCTCAGACAACACGTGGGTGTGGCAGCTGGGGACAAGGGGCAGTGGTGGCCCTGGCAGTGCTGGGTTAACAGCTGGATTCAATCTCAGAGAGCTTTTGCAGCCTTGGTGACTCCAGGATTCTCTGGTTCTATCCCAAGGAGCCATGGACCTGTGTGTCCATCACGCTGCTGTAGAGCAGGGCTGGCTGCAGCCCCAGGCTCAGCTCACTGCACACTTCCAGAAGCTGAAACCAGGGCTGAGTTCAGAGCTCAGGAGCTGCTCTGGTGGCAGCAGATGCCTTCAAACTCCTGGCTCCTCCAGGGTGTGACTGCTCCAAGGCCAGCTCAGTGCTCTCCTGAAGCTGGACATTCCCCACCCCAGGAATGCCAGGTGATGCTGGCACAGGAGCAATCCCAGTGCCAGGCATGGGGCAAGCAGGACACTGCTTCCAAACCTCCAAACCTTGTCTGGGCAGCCTGGCACACACAGAAGGAAGCAGAGCTCCAGGGGATGGACAACAGCATTGCCTGGGAGCCCTGGGGTGACTTTCATGGAGCAGGGGAATAATGGGGCACTGCTTTCATCTCTGGGGTCCCAGCACAGGAAGGACATGGAGCTGCTGGGGTGAGACCAGAGAAAGCCACAGAGAAGCTCTCAAGGCTGGAGCCCCTCCAGAGCCAGGCTGGGAGAGCTGGGGGTGCTCACCTGGAGAGGAGAAGGATCCAGGGACACCTCAGAGCCCCTTCCAGGGCCTAAAGGGGCTCCAGGAGAGCTGGAGAGGGACTGGGGACAAAGGATGGAGAGACAGGACACAGGGAATGGCTCCCACTGCCAGAAAGCAGGGTTAGATGGGAGATTGGGAAAGAATTCCTGGCTGTGAAGGAGTTGTGGCCCTGGCACAGGGTGCCCAGAGCAGCTGTAGCCATCCCTGGATTCTTGGAAGTATCCAAAGCCAGGCTGGATGAGGCTTGGAGCACCCTGGGACAGTGAAAGGTGTCCCTGCCCATGGCATAGGTGGAATGGGATGAGCTTTAAGTTCCCTTCCACCCCAAACCATCCTGGGAATCTACGATTTTATATCCTCATTTTAAACACGCTGCTCAAGCCAGCAGCACAAGTTTTCTCCTGAGGTAAACACCCAAGCCCTGCAGACTCACACACTGACTATTCCCAGCCAGCTTTCTCCAAGAAGCCTCCTGAAGAATTTGGGACCTTCACATTTTTTTTTTTACTTTGTTTGGTCTTGTTTAACTGTTTCCCAAAGCTCCTGCCTGGGAGAGCTCTGCCTGGGGAGGGAGGAGAAGTTAACCATTACAGGAACACTTCTCAAGGATTTAAGGCAGGGAAAGGAACAAACCAAGCAGGCAAGTGGTGACATCAAAGTTGCACTGATGGAAAACCCCTAATCCTATAAACCCTTCCTGCTTTAATTGGTGTTAAAACAAAGATAATCTTATCTCAGCCCTATAAAAGAAGGGATAGGATGTTCTTTCTAAAAGCCTCTCTAAAAACCCTCGTAAACTTGACAAACATTCCATGTTTCCAGCCCGAGGAGAACAACTTTAATCCTAAAGGAAACAAGGAAGCAAAAAGGGAGATTTTCCTGGACAAGAGCCCTTCAAATGTCCCCAGTCCTCTTGGTGCTGGTGCCAATCTGGAGTCACAGCCTGGGCACTGTGGGGCTGCTGGGGACAGGCTCACACACACCATGGACCAGGCAGTGCCTGCACATTCCCAGCTCCAGCAGAGCCAGGATCACACCTGATTTGTGCCTCCCCCTCCAGGACCATGGACCAGGCACATTCCCAGCTCCAGCAGAGCCAGGATCACACCTGATTTGTGCCTCCCTCTCCAGGACCATGGACCAGGCACATTCCCAGCCCTGAGCAGAGCCAGGATCAGACCCAGGACAGATTTGTGTCTCCCTCTCCAGGTCCTCCAGGTGCAGCTGGGGCTGCTCAATGTTTTTACCTTGTCTCAGATGTTGGAGGAGCAGTTTCAGAGCCTGAGATGGGTTCTCTGAGAGAATCCCCAGTGTGCAGACAATGCCTCTGCTCACAAATTGATGTGCCTTGATTTTCCCCAGCACCAGGAGCCCTCCCACCCCACATCCCCTTCCCCATCCCAGCAGTTCCCTGCACACCCCCTCTAGGTTCCCTTCCCAAGCAGCTTTCCCAGGTGGAGCTGGGGATGGCCTGGAAGCCTTGGAGTGGGAGTGGGCATGTTTAATCATGACATTTTAATGCTGTTTAGCACCCAGTTGGGACCAGTTCAAAGTGCCAGTTTGGTTTGGTGCCAGCAGCCACTTTCCAGATGACAACACTGCTCTGTGTCAGCCCCTGGTGCTGAGCAGAACTGGCAGGAGGGTGATTAAAAATGGGCCATTGTGGTGGGTGAAGTCACTGGGGAAGCTGCACAGAACCTTTCATTCCTGGCCTGCAGTGAGCAGAGAAGCTTTGGGGAGGCAGCACAGCCTGGGAAGGGCACGCACTGTCCACATGTGCTGCCCTGAAGGAGGCAAAACCCAAAGAGAATCAACCTTCCTCCAAAAAAAAAAGGCTCCCAAGTGCACTGGCAATGAAAAGCTGTTCCAGTTTGGGCTCCCCAGCACAAGGAAGGACTCCAGGATGCTGGAGCACATGGTGGGCAAGGAGAGGCTGAGGATGGATGTGAGCCTGGAAAAGAGAAGGCAAAGGAGAGAGCTTGCTGCTGCCTGCAGGGTGGGAGGAAGGTGGAGGCAGACTCAGAAGGAGGGCAGGACTCTGGCTGGCACATGGAAAATTCCAGCTGGACACCAGAATAATTTTCACCACGAGGGAGGTCACTGGAAAGAGTGACCAGAAGCAGAGGGACCCTCTGAGACAGTCACAGCCACTCCTGGGAAACTGAGCTGCTTTTCTGCCCCTCCAGCTGCCCACAACCAACTCAGCTTCCACCTCTCAAGGTCCAGGAAATGTTTGTAGGAGCAGACTGGGAAAAGATTCACTTTTGCTAAAGCAATCCTGGTTGAAGCGAGGTCCCTTCCCTGGAGCAGAACCCCTCGGTGCTGTCACCACCACGGCTCAGGGACTGCAGTGCCAGCCTGTGACTCCAGCTCCTCTCCACAACTCCATCTGGCCCTGCCACCTCGCATTCCCTCACGTCCCAGCAGCCACACTTCTGCTGCTCAGACGTTTTCAGGGCTTCCCCAGCAACCTGGGCTGAGGCAGCTCCATCCGGCAGCGAGCTCAAGTTGGAACACTGTGTTTGTTCTTGTATAACCCAAAATTGCTGTGTCTGCAGGCACCTGATCTGCCAAAAAAGCTGGGGTTCCACTGGAACAGGCCCCTTGTGGCATCATTAAGGCTGGAAAAGCCTTCTGAGATCCTCGAGTCCAAGTGCCACCCCAGCACTGCCAGGGCTGCCACCAAGTGCCACATCCACAGATTGACTGAACAATTCCAGGGATTGCTGATTCCACCACTGCCCTGGGCAGCCTGTGCCAATGTCTGATCACCCTTTCTGTGAAAGAATTCTCCCTGATATCCAATCTAAAACTCCCCTGGCACAGCTTGAGGCCATTTCCCCTTGTCCTGTCCCTATTCCCTGGGAGAAATCCCATCCCCTCCTGGCAGGAGTTGTGCAGAACCACAAGGTCCTTCCTGAGTCTCCTCCAAATTGAGCCCTGCCAGCTCCTTCAGCCCCTCCTCATGAGACTCGTGCTCCAACTCTTTGACCAAGGGAGTCCACAGAAGGAAGACAAATCGCTGGAATCAGCACATGAATTTTTGACAGGATATTTTGGACAGAAAACAGGAAATATCACGTGGGGATGTAAAATGAAGCCTGAGAAAACCACTGTCACCTGCAACTCTTCCCAAAAACCAGTCTGAACCATCCTGCAGATGAGAACCATGTCAAGATCACCCCCGTGGCAGGGAGGTGCATGTGAGGAAAGCTAAAATAGGGATTTCAGGCATTATTTCCTAGGAAATCTTTTATAAAGCCTCCCTGTGCTGCACGAGTGTAATGACTGCCACAATTCATGGCTGAACAAACACCCAGGAGCAATTCCCACTGTCTACATTCCCTGTGCACTCCATGTGTCATTGGGCTGCAGCACTGAGGGCTGTGAGGGATCAACATCAGAGGGAGGAGGCTGAGCCCTGGTCCCCAGGCCCCCATTCCACTGATAACTTTCTCTAAAAGGATGCTCTGATGAGGGAAAAACAGCAGCAAATAATTATCTCTCTAAATCCATCAGGAGAGCTGCTCAGTGGAGGGATCTGAGAGCCCAGCATGCTGGAAAACAGATGGGGAGAGGCAATTTTCAACAGCTCATAATTCCCATTATTTGGGTGGGTTTCTCCTGCATCCATCAAAATGCACCTTCCACATCTGAAAGCTTTCTTCCACCAGATTTCAGACTTCCAAACCCCTAGATTTTCCTGCTGGAAGGAACTTGAGATGGAAGAGATGTGAGGCAGCTCAAAGAGAAGGTTGGGTGATGCTGGCTGGTGTCAGAGGTGTGAAGGTTGAGCCCAACCCTTGCCCTTGTGCATTTAGAATTCTCTGGAAATCAGGGTTTTCCCTGCTTCCCAGATTTCCAGGGCTCTCCCTGCTGCCAGCCCCAGCATGAGCAGGGAACAGGTTCCCAGAGATGCCAACAAAGCCATCAAGGACATAGAGTACAAATGTGAATAATAACCAAAATAGCCTCCAATAAAGTTGCTGCTGCCCCCAGGAAAAAGGCAATTCGTATTTTTACAATAAAAATTAATTCTGAACCAAAAAATGACAGCGAAGGAGTAAAAATGCATCTTAAAAAAGTCATGAACTGGCGGCAGTGGTTTTAAATTAGCCAGCAGGAAATGCAGCAGTTGGTAAAAGCTGTGGAAAGAACAGGGCCCTTAACATTAACAGCAACAAGATGGAAATCAAGAAAAATGAAGCCACAATCGAGAGATGGGCCTGTCCCCAAAATCTGGGAAAACCATCCACTGTGCCACAGAAGGAAAGGGATATTTAATCACACAGCGTGTGCACACAGTGGGATTGTTTCGTAACCAACGCATCCCTAAAATTTTCCATTCCTCCTGAAGCAGGAGGAATATCAGCTCTGGGCTCCCAGAGCAGGATTAGATAATTGGGAGCCAAGAGCTTTGAGGTTCTGCCAAGGAAACTCGGTGATGTGTCTGTTGGTGCACACAAAATCCAGCGTTGTGAGGCCATTCCGGGGAAGCCGACACAAGGCATCACCGTGCCCAAGGATCTCCAAGGGCAGCAGGTGCTCAGCTCTCCTGGCCAAGGTGCTGGCATCACTTCCAGGGGTGAAAAGTGGAGCAAGTGATTTGAGGTGAAGTTGCCTGATGGATTTTCTCGGTGTTGTTTGGCTCAGAGCATCCTCCCAGCCCTGTTCTGCACGAGGTGCTGCTCGGGGTGGGAAGCAGGGAACAGGCTGGCTCTGAGGGAGGGCTCAGCATGGAGCTGCAGCAGTGGATCTCAGATGGACAGGACCCCCCTCTCTGCTCTGCTGAGACCCCCACTAAATGCTGCCTCTGGCCCTGGAGTCCTCAGCACAGGAAGGATGTGGAGCTTCTGGAGCAGGTCCAGAGAAAGCCATGGAGAAGCTCCAAAGGCTGGAGCCCCTCTGCTCTGCAGCCAGGCTGGGAGAGCTGGGGGGTTCTCCCAGAGAAAAGAAGGCTCTGGGGAGACTTTAGAGCCCCTTCCAGGGCATAATGGGGTCCAGGAGAGCTGGAGAGGGACTGGGGACAAGGGATGGAGGGACAGGACACAGGGAATGGCTTCCACTGCTGGAGATCAGGGTTAGATGGGATATTGGGAAGGAATTCCTGGCTGTGAGGGTGGACAGGCCCTGGCACAGGGTGCCCAGAGCAGCTGTGGCTGCCCCTGGATCCCTGGAAGTGTCCAAAGCCAGGCTGGACAGAGCTTGGAGCAGCCTGGGACATGGGAGGTGTCCCTGCCCATGGCAGGGGTTTGAACGAGATGAGCTTCAAGGTCCTTTCCCACCCAAACCATTCTGGGATCCTTTGAAGGCAGAGAGTGCCCAACACTTTGGTCAGGCCTGGATGTGACGTGAGAACTCACAAAGGCAGCGTGGCACAACCAACAATTTCCCTCTGCAGCCGTGTGAAAACAAAGAGAGATTTGGGCTTCCTCATCCTCAGGCTGCCCCAGCATGGAGCTCACTTGGCTAAGACAGGTCCCAGCAGTGGTTCCCAAGGACCTTCACTGCCTTTCCCCAAGGGTAGCCACTCCCAAAGCCCAGGGGCTGCCAGCAGGATTTCCTCTGTCTGCAGAGGAGAAGGGGAACGCAGCCACGCTGCCTCGGTGGGAAGCAGCTGGGATATTTGGAAAAGGGGCTGCGGTCGGAGAAGGGTTTTCTTCAAAGCACGAGGCTCCTGGAGCAGTTCCAGGCAGAGCTGGGAGCAGGACAGATGGCAGAGCCCCGCTAATCCAGCCTGGCAAGCCAAGCCCAGCACTGTGCAGCTCCCTGGGACGCTGCCAAGCGCCAGCTCCCGTTTGCAAGGCCCCACTTGCTCGTAGAGATTAACCCAGCCCCGAGAAAGTCCCGTGGGGAGACACTCCTGCTCGGGAAGATTTGAGCTGTGATTGATGAAGGATGTGGGACTGGAGCAGAGAGGGGAGAGCAGGATCAGGCTGGAGCCTTCTCCTGCTGTAATCCTCACCAGCAGAGTGCAAACCCCTGAAATTCCCCAAGCTGACACATCCTCATCCTTCATCCCAGCAGGAACGTGCTGCAGAGCAGGGATGTTAACAAGGAACTGCCTTATTAGCAGGGGAGGACCTCTCAACATCTCCTTGTAAGGCAGAACTTGGACTCTTCTCCCAGTAAGAAGCGATGGGACAAGAGGAAATGGCATCAAGCCATGCCCAAGGAAGGTTTAGATTGGATACTGGGAAAAATTTCATCATGGAAAGGGCACTGGACCAGGCTGCCCTGGGCAGGGGTGAATTCAGGGTGAATTCAGCTTCCCTGGAAGTGTTCAAAGGAGGTTGAAATAGGGTGCTCAGTGAATCAGGGTTAGGTGGGATATTGGGATGGAATTCTTGGCTGTGAGGGTGGGGAGGGCTGGCACAGGGTGCCCAGAGCAGCTGTGGCTGCCCCTGGATCCCTGGAAGTGCCCAAGGCCAGGCTGGATGGAACCTGGAGCAGCCTGGGACAGTGAAAATTGTCCCTGCCATGTCAGGGGCTGGAACTGGATGATCTTTAAGGTTCCTTCCAACCCAAACCCCTCTGTGATTCTCTGACTGGTCCCTCCAGGTGATGAGAACCAAACCCAAGCAGGCAGAGCTGTCCCAGGGAACCCCTGGCTCTCCCTGTGCCCCAGAGCAGGGATCACCACGCCACAGGACAGGCTGTGTACACAAAGCAGCGGCAGGAGAGGGCTGCAGGCAGCTCATGCCATGTCCCCCAGCCTGGCCATGACCCCAGCCTGGCTCACACAGCCTGGCTGGGGACACAGCCTGGCTGGGGCTGTGTCCTGGGCACTGCTCACCCCTGGGGAGCACCCAGAGCACGGCAGGGCCCCTGGGTGGCCAGCACTGCCCTCCAGTCCACCCCAGCACAGGCAGTGCCATGGTGCTGGAACCCAGATGCTCCCAGGACTGCTCTCGCTGGTCTAGAGCTGAAAATTAAATTAAAACCGCGACAGGGACAGTTAATTAAAGCAGATTAGTGCGAGACTAATTAGGGACGCTGACACTGCAACCATCAAGCCCTGTGATGTTAATTAGCTGTTCATTAATGTCAGCTCCCTGTTCAGTACAGAAATATGAACTGCTGATCTCCTGGGCTTCACGTGCAGCAGAGCACAGGGGATCACTCGGTCACCTCCTCCTGGGGGCACGTCCTGCCTTGTCACCACCCTGCAGAGACACTGCCACCACCACCAGTGTCACCCTCAGCACCACTGGGACCCTCACCAGTGTCACCCTCAGCACCACTGGGACCCTCACCACCACCAGTGTCACCCTCACCACCACCAGTGTCACCCTCAGCACCACTGGGACCCTCACCATCCATCACCAGTGTCACCCTCAGCACCACTGGGACCCTCACCATCACCAGTGTCACCCTCACCATCACCAGTGTCACCCTCAGCACCACCCAGCACACAGACACAGCCACCCACGTGCTGTCCCCACCCTGTGCCACATAGCCAGGAGGTCCCCCCCACACCCCCATGAAAAGCAGGACACGCCAGCACCCCCTGGGAGCCCTCAGGGACACCATCCCCATGTCACTGTCACTGCTTCTCCTCATCCTAAACCTTGAAAAGGCACTAGGAGATGGAATTATGGAATTGTACAGGGATAACACACACAGGGTGCAGGGATAACACACACAGGGTGCAGGGATAACACACACAGGTCACAGGGATAACACACACAGGGTGCAGGGATAACACACACAGGTTACAGGGATAACACACACAGGTTACAGGGATAACACACACAGGTTACAGGGATAACACACACAGGTTACAGGGATAACACACACAGGTCACAGGGATAACACACACAGGGTGTAGGGATAACACACACAGGGTGTAGGGATAACACACACAGGTTACAGGGATAACACACACAGGGTGCAGGGATAACACACACAGGGTGTAGGGATAACACACACAGGGTGTAGGGATAACACACACAGGGTGTAGGGATAACACACACAGGTTACAGGGATAACACACACAGGGTGTAGGGATAACACACACAGGGTGCAGGGATAACACACACAGGTTACAGGGATAACACACACAGGTTACAGGGATAACACACACAGGTTACAGGGATAACACACACAGGGTGTAGGGATAACACACACAGGGTGTAGGGATAACACACACAGGTTACAGGGATAACACACACAGGTTACAGGGATAACACACACAGGTTACAGGGATAACACACACAGGTTACAGGGATAACACACACAGGTTACAGGGATAACACACACAGGGTGTAGGGATAACACACACAGGTTACAGGGATAACACACACAGGTTACAGGGATAACACAGGTTACAGGGATAACACACACAGGTTACAGGGATAACACACACAGGTTACAGGGATTACACACACAGGGTACAGGGATAACACACACAGGTTACAGGGATAACACACACAGGGTGTAGGGATAACACACACAGGGTGTAGGGATAACACACACAGGGTGTAGGGATAACACACACAGGTTACAGGGATAACACACACAGGTTACAGGGATAACACACACAGGTTACAGGGATAACACACACAGGGTGTAGGGATAACACACACAGGTCACAGGGATAACACACACAGGTCACAGGGATAACACACACAGGTTACAGGGATAACACAGGTTACAGGGATAACACACACAGGTTACAGGGATAACACACACAGGTTACAGGGATAACACACACAGGTTACAGGGATAACACACACAGGGTGTAGGGATAACACACACAGGGTGTAGGGATAACACACACAGGTTACAGGGATAACACACACAGGTTATAGGGATAACACACACAGGTTACAGGGATAACACACACAGGTTACAGGGATAACACACACAGGGTGCAGGGATAACACACACAGGGTGTAGGGATAACACACACAGGGTGTAGGGATAACACACACAGGTTACAGGGATAACACACACAGGGTGTAGGGATAACACACACAGGTTACAGGGATAACACACACAGGTTACAGGGATAACACACACAGGTTACAGGGATAACACACACAGGTTACAGGGATAACACACACAGGGTGTAGGGATAACACACACAGGGTGTAGGGATAACACACACAGGGTGTAGGGATAACACACACAGGTTATAGGGATAACACACACAGGTTACAGGGATAACACACACAGGTTACAGGGATAACACACACAGGGTGTAGGGATAACACACACAGGTCACAGGGATAACACACACAGGTTACAGGGATAACACAGGTTACAGGGATAACACACACAGGTTACAGGGATAACACACACAGGTTACAGGGATTACACACACAGGTTACAGGGATAACACACACAGGTTACAGGGATAACACACAGGTTACAGGGATAACACACACAGGTTACAGGGATAACACACACAGGTTATAGGGATAACACACACAGGTTACAGGGATTACACACACAGGTTATAGGGATAACACACACAGGTTACAGGGATAACACACACAGGTTGAAGGGATAACAGAGGTTGAAGGGAGCTCCCACAGGGTTGCAGAAGCACAGAAGAGGCTGACGGACCCCACCAGCAGCTCTTGGGCAGCTCAGAGTGCAGCACAAGCCATTGCTACTGTACACCCCCCTGCACCCCCAGCCTGCTGCCTTCAGCTCAGCCCTCTGTGAGCTCTTTGGCTGCCTGGTGTCACCCCAGCCACAGGCCCAGCCTGCCCCACACAGCCCCTACAGCGTCCTGGGGACACGAGAGCGCTCCTGTGCCTGGTGACAGTCAGTGTTGAGTGCTGAGCTGTCACCCAGAGGAAATGCAGCTGCACTGGAGCATCTCCCAAAGATATTCCAGCTGCTGGGCTGTACCAGCCCCCAAACCCCCACCACACACCCAGAACCAAGCTGCACCTTCACATCTCCCCATGGAAAACACAGCAGGGTGCTCACAACTTCTCTAACCCACAGACAAGAAACTCTTTGCATGATCCAACATCAGCACCTCGAGCTGCTGGAGGGTTTCCCTGCTCATGGCAGTGAGTGGAACAAGATGAGATTTAAGGTCTCTTCCAACCCAAAGCACGCTGTGATTCTGTGTTTTAGCCAGCTCTGGAGGAAAAAGGTGTCTCCTGTGGCTGTGCAAACTGGTGATGGGTGGGAGCCAGGAGGGGATGTCCTAATGGGAAGCAATCAGACTCCACTGCTCCTCCTCCCCCAGAGCGTATTTAGAGCTTTCAGAAAGAAACAAAACTTGTTTATCTTAACGCTAATCAATTTATAGCAATCAAAATAAAACCCATTAGGAGCCATTCTGCATTTGAATTTCAAAGAGGCTTCTGACCCCAGGAGGCTCCCAGCTGATTGATTAGAAATTTCTGACACTAATGTGTGTCTTCCAAGGGTCCAGTGTGGCTTTAATTCCTCTCTCCTGAGACACTGATCGTGTGTTAACATCTGTCAGCCCCTTCCTGCACTTAGGGGAGGGGAAATTCATGAGCACATGGAGTTGCCTGGCACAGCTGGGGAGAAGGAGGCATTTGCTGGCTTAAACAGCTCCCAGGAATCCCTTGGGGTAAATCATTTGCATGATCCTTTTCTCCTTGGGCAAAAAGGAGCTGGAGTGCAGCAAGAAATGAAAAGCAGTGATGCAGAGCAGGGGGCAGAGAGTGGAGGGTTAGAGCTCAGGGCTGGGATTTGGTTTTTGCATCCCAGTTTTGCCCCTGACTCCTTGTGTCCCTTAAAGCCATAGGAAACACAGGATGGGTTGGAAGGGACCTTAAAGATAATCTGATTCCAACCCCTCTGCCACAGGCAGGAACACCTTCCACTCATCCCTGGCTTCCTCCAGAAAAACCACAGATGGCACAAGGGAAAAAAATAATCTCAAGCCCAAGACACATTCACATTGTTCCCAGGCTTTTAAACCACATTCCTGGTTGGGAAACTCCAACCTTCACTTTTGGTGGGCAGGAATTCATATTCTCCAAGGGTATTCCATGACCCTGAGTGGACTGGGGTCAGCCCTGGGCAGTCCCTGGGTGACCCTGCTCCCCCTCTGTGGTGGGGAAACAAGGGAACAGCAATGGAAGATATGGGAGAGGTGATTTTTTATCTGGAGAGATGATTTCTGCCTGGAGACGGATGTAGGGAGGAGCCTTCATCCTCCAGGCTGGAGCACGTTTGGTCCACCAGTGCTTTGTAAAGTGGTGATGAGCACAACTGTCCCCACTTGGGGACAGATTTAAAGCAGAACTCCTGGACCTGCCATGGGGTCCTGCCCAGCTGGGGAACACTCCCTACGATGTCCTGCCAGACCTCCTGCCTTGAGGGCACCATCCTGCTGACCCCAGACCCCTTCACTGGAGTGGGCGCACATGGATGGGCAAGAAAGGGCGTTTTTTTGGTGGGGAGATTGAAGTCTCCCCATCCATCATCCATCCATCCATCCATCCATCATCCATCACCCATCCATCCATCCATCCATCCATCATCCATCACCCATCCATCCATCCATCATCCATCCATCCATCCATCATCCATCCATCCATCCATCCATCCATCCATCCATCATCCATCCATCCATCCATCCATCATCCATCCATCCATCCATCCATCCATCATCCATCCATCCATCCATCATCCATCCATCATCCATCATCCATCCATCCATCATCCATCCATCCATCCATCCATCATCCATCCATCCATCCATCCTTCATCATCCATCATCCATCATCCATCCATCCATCCATCATCCATCCATCATCCATCATCCATCCATCATCCATCCATCATCCATCCATCCATCCATCCATCCATCCACCATCCATCCATCCATCCATCCATCCATCATCCATCATCCATCATCCATCATCCATCCATCCATCCATCCATCCATCCATCCATCCATCCATCCATCCATCCATCATCCATCATCCATCCATCCATCATCCATCCATCCATCCATCCATCCATCCATCATCCATCCCATCTCCCGGGGTGGACTGAGCCACTCTCAGTTTCAGCAGATTAAAGCAGCTAATCAGCTTAATGAAGGCAGATCAGCACTGTGCTGCTGCTCTTCCCTGCAGCAGGGTCACGGAGCAGAGCTCTGCAGCCCTGCTGAAGCCTGGACCCCGTGTGGATGGTGCAGCTGCTGCTGGCCAGTCTGGGCTGTCGTTGAGGGCAAGGGCAGCATGTGTCAGAGGAGGCACCTGGGGCTCACAGGAGCCTGTGGCTCCAACACGAGGCACTGCCAGCTCCTGGGTGCAGGGTGGGACATGGAGAGTTGGTTTGTGTGTGCTGGGGTTGGCTGAGGGTCCTCGGGCAAGGGCTGTCCTGGGATGTTGCTGTGGGTCTGCACTACAGATGGCACCAGAGCAAGGGATGAGATGAGCTTTAAGGCCCCCTCTATCCCAAACCTGCCCATGATCCAAAGGACGCTGCGCTGGGGACTCGCTGTCCTCAGGCCCTCCTGCAGCCCAGGAGGTGCTGGAGAGGGCATCTCCACCCTGACACCACAGGGAGGAACCTTTGCTGCTGAAGCCATCACATCCTGTGGCCACCTCCCTCCTTCTCCACCAGCATCACCAGCTGGGCAGCCCAGTGCCTGTCGACAGGGGATGGGAGGCTTGGGAAGGGCTGGATCTGCACAAAGCTCCCCTCAGCAGAGCAGAGAGGACACTGCCCACGCTCTCACAGGCACTGCTGGGTCTTCTCAGCATCCCTGGGGCTGGTTCCTCCACAGCCTTGCACAGATTTGGGGTTCAGGGCCCTGCCCTCATCCAGGTGCTCTCTGATACCCTCATAGCTGGTACTCAGCTAAAACCAGCAATGAACCATCTTGTTTGACACGCTCCAAAACGTGGAGAAGTCCCTCATCTCATTAGCTGGCTCTAGTGGTTAATCACTTAGAAACACTTGCCTAATTTTTTTAATTTGTTTAGCTTCAGTTTAACCCTACCAGTTCTTGTTATCCCTTCCTTTGGCAGATCAAAAGCCCTTTAGAGGCTGGGCTTTCCTCTTGGTAATCATCTCACCTAATCTTCATTATGAGAAGTCACTGAGCTTTCCAGTCCCCAGTGGAGGGGCATTCTCCACAGCTCTTGGGATCAATCACATTTGTCTTTCCCAGCAGCATCCTCCAGATTTACTTTTTACATCCCACTTGAACCTTGCAGAGCAGGATGCTCCACTCACCTGGAGGCATTTTTGCTAACCTGACACAGGATGACACAGGATGACACAGGATGACACAGGGGGACACAGGGGGACACGGGGTGACACAGGATGACACAGGGGGACACAGGGTGACACAGGGTGACACAGGATGTCAGGATGATGGTGCTGAACAAGGAGCTGCCCTGAGCACCCACGGGCTGGGGCAGGGGGTGATGGGTGACACAGGGTGACACAGGGGGACACAGGATGACACAGGGTGACACAGGGTGACACAGGATGACACAGGGTGACACGGGGTGACACAGGGTGACACAGGATGACACAGGGTGACACAGGGTGACACAGGGTGACACAGGATGACACAGGGTGACACAGGGTGACACAGGATGTCAGGATGATGGTGCTGAATAAGGAGCTGCCCTGAGCACCCATGGGCTGGGGCAGGGGGTGATGGGTGACACAGGGTGACATGGGGTGACACAGGGTGACACAGGATGACACAGGGTGACACAGGATGACACAGGGGGACACAGGGGGACACAGGAGGACACAGGGGGACACAGGGGGACACAGGGGGACACAGGATGTCAGGATGATGGTGCTGAACAAGGAGCTGCCCTGAGCACCCATGGGCTGGGGCAGGGGGTGATGGGTGACACAGAGTGACATGGGGTGACACAGGGTGACACAGGATGACACAGGGTGACACAGGATGACACAGGGGGACACAGGGGGACACAGGAGGACACAGGGGGACACAGGGGGACACAGGGGGACACAGGATGTCAGGATGATGGTGCTGAACAAGGAGCTGCCCTGAGCACCCATGGGCTGGGGCAGGGGGTGATGGGTGACACAGGGTGACATGGGGTGACACAGGGTGACACGGGGTGACACAGGGTGACACAGGACAGCCTCCTGGCATCCCCAAATCATCCTGAGCTGCAGTCACTGGCAGTGAGTGACAGGAAGATCTCCAGGTGCCGAATGACTGGGCAAGAACACGGCAAATGAAATTCAGCGGTGACAAAAGGAAACGAATGCACTTGGGGGAAAAGAGCCCTAATTATACAAACACAATGATGGGCACTAAATTAGCTATTAACATGCAGGGAGGGGATCTCGGCAGCACTAGAGATAATGCTCTGAAAACATCAGTTCAAAGCTCATCCATCATCAAAAAAAATGAGAAAATGCAAGGAATTATGAAGAAAGGAGCCCAGCACAGAGCAGGAATGTCATTAAGCCACGGCTCCAAGGTGCTGGCAGTGGTGGTCACCCCGAGACAAGGGCGTGAGGGAGCTGATAAAAATGATTAGGGACACAGAGCAGCCTCCATATGGAGAGTCAATCAAGTCAGAGCTTCCACGTGAGGAGAGGCCACTCAGGGAGGGATATAAAGCCATCAGGAATATGGGAGACATGAATGGGAATAGATTGCCTGCAATTTCATACAGTGTGCAAGGACATATTTTTTAACATGGTGCATAATTAAATTGCATAACTTACTGCCACAGGCACCCTGGGCACTGGAAATATGAACAGCACGGCAGGGGACAGGAGGAATCATCACTCATCCACCCCTTATTTCTCTACTCTCTGGCCAGAACAGAGCTCTGCAGCCCAACCAACACCAGGCTGTTCCTGGAAATGTTGTGTTTATCCCTCACATGTTGTCCTGCCCAACTCAACCTCTCCCTTGGACACCTCCTGGATGTTTCTGGGTCTGCCCAGACCAAGTGCTTGGCACCCTTGGGACCTCCAGCTCCCAAGAGCTGCAGCTTCCCAGGAGACACAAGCTGGTGGATGTCCATGCTCCAGCCCCACACAGCTCCTGGAGAACCACATCAACAACCCAGCACCTGGAAGTGAAGGTGAAGGGGCTGCCAAACAGAGAGGCTGGGGGGAAGGGACAGATGGCATCTCACCAAGAGAGCAGCAGGACCCTCAGCACTATGGAGACTGCACTGAGGAACCTGGACTGTGTCCCTGGAACCCCAGCATGCCATGATGTCACACTGTGGAGTGTGAACTGTGTTCCAAGGCTCCCAGCATGCCACAATGTCCCACTATGAACCATGAACTCAGTCCCTGGACCCTCAGTTTCCCATGAAGTCCCATTCTGGGGCAGACTGTGTCCCTCAGCATCCTGTGATGTCACATCTGGACTGTGTCCCTGTCACCTCAGCATCCCACAGCCACAGGAGCAGCACCTCTGGAGCTCTGCTCCTTTTTCCTGCCCACCCAGCCCCATTTAAACCTGTCCTAGGAGGCTGCTCCAATCCTCTGCCGGCCTCCCAGAGCCTTCTGTGCAATAAGAAACCACCCCAAAACAGATCAAAGATGTCCTCAGAGAGGCTGTTTAAGGGGAAAAGAGCTTCTGGGCTTCCCATTTGCGGGCTATGTTTCCCTTCATGCTCAGCCCAGTGATTAGTGCTCGCCAGGGAACCCGAGCTGCAAAATGAATTTGAGAAGACAGAGCAGTGTCAGGCTGTTAGAGGCTCAAAAAGGATCTTGGCTCCCCTGAGCCCCAAGGCTGAGCACTTACCATTCACATTTAACAACCAAACGCTTCCAAGGCAGGCAGAGGCCTCCCTGCTCGCCTCTCCCCATCCCTGAGGACACCATTAGCACCTGGAAAAGGGAGAAGCCACGGCCTTGGCAGCGCTCAGGGCTGGAAAAGCCGGGGAGCCGGGGCTCCGAGACAGCCTCACGCGCCGGGGCTCGTATTTTTGGAAACAGCATCCCAGAGGGGCTGCAGGGGATGCTGCTTGTTCTCCTGCCAGCCCTGAGTGTTTTGGAAAGTTTGGTTGAGCTCTGTTTGGCCGCCTCTGAGTTATTCAGGCACAGAAAGGGGGGTTGTTGCTTAGGGGGGGGTGTTCAGATTTATTTTTTTCTGAGTGTGTTTTGGGTGAGGAAATCCAGATTGGGGCTTCACCTCCTGCAGGAAGGCGATGCAGAGTCATGGCTAAGCCAGCAGAGTCACTGAAAAGCTCTGTGTTCAGAGCTGCTGATGTTCTCCTCATCCCAAACACATCCATTCCCACTTTTCCCCCCGCCGCGCTCCCTCCGCGCCCCTGGCAGCAGCCGCTGTCCCCAGCAGGCAGAGGGTTTGGCAGAAGAAGCTGGACAGGAGCAGGCAGGGCTGTACCACAGAGCACCCCAGGAGCCTGGGACACCCCTCCTCTCCCTCAGCTGCTCGCCAGCCTCACGCTGATCATAAAGAAACCTCTGTGCGTCTCCAGGGAAGCAGGACTCGGAGAGGGGCACAAAGCCTCCCGCAGCTGTGTGTTTGCAAACAACCCAGCTGAGCTGTGAAGAGGGGCTGAAAGCAGTAATTGTCTTTAATTAAAGGAGGTTGGAGGCATCTCAAGCTTTGACAAAAGACATTTCCAGTCTGCTCGCAGCCCCCGGCGCTCGGTGCCGCCGCAGCCGCAACCCGGCCGGGGGCTCAAAGGCAGTGGGGACACGGGGACATCAGCCCTGGGGTGCCAGGGCAGTGCCACACACCTGCAGGGCACGAGGAAAGGACACAGCCACGCTCCAAGGAGGCTGCAGGCAGCAGGATTTAATACCTGGGACCCTTACAGACCTTGTGCTTGGCGCCAGATGTGGGCCAGATGTGGCTGTGTGGGGACACAGCGGCTGCTTGGGGCATGTCACCCTCCTGGTGGAGCTGGCTGCACGTGGCTGTGTCCAGGGCTGTCACCTCAGCCCTGCTGGGGTCCCAACCCTGTCCTGGTCTGCCCTGGTACCCCCCCTGCTGCACACAGCCAGGCCACGGACTGGACACCGAGAGCACTGCTGCTCCTCCCGGGCTAATTAATGAATCCTGCTTATTAGTGATTAATAATGGGCTCCCTGGGCAGCTCTGTCATGGTGCTGCCTCCTTGCAAGCTCAGGTTGGGCCCCACAGCCTGAGCTGACACACAGCAGACCCCCACCTGCAGGGATGCTGCCCCCACAGAGCCCCTTCCAGGGCCAGCCCTCGCTCCCAGCCGTGCTCTGAGCACCAGCGAGGTCACAATGTCACAATATCCACGGCTCAGGGTAGTAAAACGTCCTCCTTCCCTCCTCCCCTCCATCCCTGGGGGATGAGGCTCCCCAGGGAGAGCCTGCTGCCCACCATCCTCTGCTTCCTCCCTCCCACCTTTGCTGTTGGTCTTCCAGCACATCAGCATGCAGGAAATCACTGTTCTGGTTTCCATGGAAACCCCATCATGCTGGGGGGGCACCCCCAAAATGTATGAAACAGTCGGTCTGGCACAGCTTTGGTGGTCCCACGTGTCCTGGGCTTGGCAACCCCCTCCTGAGCTCCCACACAGCCCCTCTGAGCCCTGGGGTCAGGAAATCTGGGATGGAGGGAGGAATTCTGCTGCCAGAGAAACATCACTGCCTCTCTTCTTGTCTGCCCAGAGCAGCTGTGGCTGTCCCTGGATCCCTGGAAGTGTCCAAGGCCAGGTTGGACAGGGCTTGGAGCAGCCTGGGACAGTGGGAGGTGTCCCTGCCATGCCAGGGGGTGGCTCTGGATGAGGTTGTTTAAGGTCCCTTCGACCCAAACCATTCCAGGATTCTTTAGCCAGGACTGAGCAGCAAACCTGGCTTTGGTCTGAACCCTCTGCTCAGCTCTGCACACCCTGCTCCAACCCTTTCCCCCCTCATGCCGTGCTCTCACCCACTCCAGGTCACCTGGAAGTGCTGGAAAACCAGCCCTTGGATGAGGGTCAATCCCCACCACAGCTCCTGCAAAGGTGCAGAGAGCCAAACACACCCAAAATCACATCCCAGAGGACCCACCCTGCGTGTTGGGCAGGTCCCAATGTGAATATTTTTGCCTGGGAAATCCTGGAAAGAGCAGCCACGGTCTAATTCAAGAGAAACAAAAACAAACTGGGATCACTTCCATCTGTGCCAGACAGCAAAACTTTCAAGAAGAAGAAGGAAAAAAAAAAAAAAATCAATTTAAAAAGATCAGTTCTAATTATAGGGTATCATGAAGATCCACACACTCAGATTTGTCACTCTGCTTCCAGATTAGCCCTACACATGGTGACAACGTGAGTGAGCACCGGGCAGAGCGACATTCCCCTCCTTCAAAATCCCCTCTGGAAAGCAGAACAACCAGGGAAACTCACTGAGGGTGAACCAGAGCCTCCTGCCTTTTCCTTTTATAGAATCCCTACAAGAAAAGCCCTCCAAGATCATCCAGTCCAGTCATTAACCCAGCACTGAACACGTCCCCAAGTGTCACATCCAGCTGTTGTTTAAACACCTCTGGGGATGGGGACTCCACAGCCTCCCTGGGCAGCCTGTGCCAATGCCTGACCACCCTTCCCATGAAGGAATTTCCCCAGTTTCCATCTAAATCTGCCCTGGCACAACTTGAGCCTCTTTCCTCTTGTCCTGTTCCTGTTCCCTGGGAGCAGAGCCTGACCCCACCTGGCTGTCCCCACCTGGCTGGGAGTTGTGCAGAGCCACAAGGTCCCTCCTGAGCCTCCTTTTCTCCAGGCTGAGCCCCTTTCCCAGCTCCCTCAGCCTCTCCTCACCAGACTCACGCTCCAGACCTTCCCCCAGCTCTATTCCTGTCTCTGGACACGCTCCAGGAAGGTCCTCAGGCTGGGATTTGCCTGGATGGAAAAGCAAGCTGGAGAAAACCTGGAGATTAATCTTTCCTACAATGCCTCCCTCGTTTCTCATCCTTCAGTTGGTGCCACAGGTTTACTCCCAGGGTGTAAACTGAGAGTAAAACACCCCCATTCCTGTCTGCACCCACGAGGGAGCTGAGGAAGGTGAGGGTACCTGTGAAGGATGTCCCCACACCAGGACAAACAGCACTGCAAGGGCAAAGGGAGGCAGCCTTTAATCCATCACTGGGGTGCACTGTAGGGAAAGGGGAATGAGAAGCTTCTCTGTGTATGAGTCACTCCCCAAATGTTTCTTCTATTCCTGTTTTCCCCGTTTTTCCTCATTCTGTTTTATTAATGAGGCTGCACGGATGCACTGAAAGGCTCAGAATTAATTTTGCTCACCGTGCTGCAAGGAAAGGTCTGCAGCAGGAGCATTTCCACTGGGATAAAGCCTCCTGAGCTTCCTGCCTTCAGCTCTGGGAATCCTCTGGGTGATGGATGGCATGAGGGAGCAGCTCCAGCAGTGCCTGGACACCCTGAGGAATCTCCTCCTTCTCCTTCCTTGAGATCCCTGAGAGCCAAAGGTGGTTCTGGAGGATCCCAAAGCAGCTGGGTGGGAATGAACAGAGAATCTGCCAAAATAATCCTCTGGGATTTCACCTCAGATTGTGACAGCAATATGGACACTGCAGAACTGCCAGCACGACATGAGATGAGGGATAAGGTAAAAGGAAGGGGAGGGAAAGGGGCAGAGAAAGGCTTGGGAAAAACAGTTGGTTTCCACTGAAATGTCTCAGGATCAGCCCCTCAGAAATTGCAGGTTAAGGGTTTGATGTTTGATGTTCCACACACACACACATGGACACTTTGGGTGGATCACCAGCCCCCTTCCATCCCCTCTGCATGTCCCAGGGGGCTGCAGACACGCTGCCCAGGAGGGGCAGGCACAAAGAGGAACAGATGGGAACCACTCCCAGCTGCCCAAGAGCCAACACAGCCCCTTCCTGCCTCCCCCTGGAGAGCCCAGGCCATCTAAAGGCAGATCTGGGGCATTCCATGGAGTCTGCTGATCCTGCAGCCACTTCAGAAGTCACTACAATCTTTGCCAAAGCCACCCATGCTGGGAGAAATGGGGAGCAAAGCAGGAGTGTCACCCTGCTCCGCTTCAGGCTGCACTGGAATTCCCAAAAACCTGGAGGGTTTGGGCATTTTGATGGTTGGAATGACAAACCCTTTCCCAGGTGGTCATTTATTGTTCACTGTGCTCCTGTTCCTGTCCAGCTGTGGGTGTAACAACCACGGGACTCTTGGGATGTGAATGTTTTGGAAGGAAATTGCTGGCTGTGGTTTCAGCCTTAACAATGGTCTTGAACACAGGGTCTCTGTGAGCTCCAGAAGTGCCAACGGTCTGAAAGTGCCAAAAGACTCTAAAAGTAAGAGTTTGTCATCGTTGAAAACTGTCAAATGCCCCAAATCCTAAAGATATTCCCTCAAAATGCAGTTTGAATGTGCTCCTGGTCGTAGGGTGTGGATCTCCAAGGGGGAGATCTCACTGGTGGTGCAGGGTCACCGTGGTACCCACAGCCCCTCACGGAGCTGGGGACCACCCCAAGTGCCTGGGGAGCAAAATCCTACACTCCAGCACCCCCATTCCCACTGGCCAGCTGAAAACATCACTTTCTGCACAGGTCTCTCTGGTTTCTGACACAAGGAGCAAAGCCAAAATCCCTGGGTTACCTCCAAGGACTGTGTGAAGACTCCAGCACCTCGGCAGGTGTCGTTTCAACACGCTGAGGACAAGAAGAGATCTCACTTTCTGAAGCTCTTGCTGCACAAACCTGGAAAGGCTTCACAGGTTGTCACAGTGTGTTGACACAGGTCCCCTTTTGAGTGCCAGCACGCTGAGCTGGTGGCTCCAGGCCTGACCACAACCTTTCCCTGCCTCCTCCTCCTCCTCCTCCTCCTCCCAGGCTCCTTTCCAGGCCCAGCTCATGCTGCTCCCTGCTCCTCATTTTCCAGTCTTCAGGAGCTGCCATCCTGCAAAATTCCAGTTTCCCCACACTGCCTGGGCTCCAGCAGAAGCATCCAAGCCAGGTGGGCAGGATGGGATGGAGGAAAACCCATCCCATGGGAGGAAAACTCCTGCTGGAGCTCACAGCAGGATGTGGTTCCCACCTTCTTCTGCTTCACCTCTTGGGGAGCATCCAAAGAAGGTCCTGGAGGATGGGGAAGGGTCTGCAGGGGGAGGCAGGAGGTGTTGAAGTTCCAAAAACCCACACAAGGACTGGGCAGCACGCAGCAGTGGCACCAAACTCAAGGTCTCCTTCAAAACATAATAAAAGTGGGTTTTCCTTGGCCAAACTTAATTAAACCTCGTTTGAAGTTTGCTCTGTGTTAACAGAGCCATTGGATGAGCTATGAACACTTTGATTCCATTTCCCAACCTTTATGGGGACTTTTCTGTACACTTCCCAGTGATAGATTATGTTCTTGAGGCATATGGGGAACAATAACGAGTTTCCCTGGAGCTAATTAAGCTAATCATGGCTTATAGATTAAATTCTCTGTAAGGTTTTTACCTTGTGTGGCTGAAATCAAAGAGCTGTGCTCTTACTGAGAACATCTGACTCATCTGACATCAGAAAAACTTGAAACCAGCCTAGAGAGTATCAGAGGGTATTTCCCAAAATTAAATGTTCAACACAATCTCTTGGCTTTGGCTCAATTTGCTGAGAAATTTCAAATGAAAAAGGAAAAAAAATATATCCTCAAAAGCAGTATTTTCTCCAATTTTCCTCAAGTTACATATGATGAAGAATATTCTCCTCTTCCCCATAAAACTCCAGCACTGTGAGGAATTAAAGGAAAAATCCTCCAAGATCTCTGAGCGCTTTCAATCAAAGGAAAAAAAAAAACCTGATGGCAAAAAAACACATTCCCTTCATTTTCTGGCAATAATGAGTTAAAATCCTGAAATCCTGGGCCTGAATCCCAGCTATTCATTCCAGCTCCTATTAATGTTTACCACTTTTCTCAGAAAAAAAACCCCTAAAAAATCCCAAAATAAGGGAGAGGGAGACAGGGAGGCCAAAAAGGAGAGGAATAAAATAAATGCTGCTCTCCCACCAGCACAGGATGCTGCTATTCCCTGCTCACATGGGTGTAGCAGCAGGAATGTGGTGTTTGATCCAAAATGCTGTTTCATCTGTAAAAATAAGGCAGGGGGAGATTTTCTCCTGGGTACACAACAGCTCCAGGTCCCTGTGCCCCAGAGGCTGTGCTCACCTCCCCACATCTCCTTGCTGGCCCCAGGGATGGAGCAGAAGGGGGAAGAGACAATCCCTGCAGCTCTCTGTGATCCTCAAGGTCCCTTCCAACCCTTTGTGCCACCCTGAGCATGAAGGGATGGGGAAGCAGCAGCTGGGGCAGACAGTGGCAATGCAGAACTCCGGGTTTCTCTGAGGAATGGCCATCATTTCCATCAGGAAACTGCTACTGGGTTTTTCTAGACCTGAGATCTCCACCTTTTCCTCCAACCCAGGGGGTTTGTGACCTGCCCACACAGGAAAAATGAGAAGATGCTGCTCCCCTCTGCTTTGCCATGGGCTGCCCTCAGGTCAGCTCATGCATCCTGCTGAGGTCTTCCCCACACCATCACAGCAGGGCTGGGAGAGCTCTGCAACCTCCTGCTGCTCAAAATCCACCCTCACATCTTGGAAAACCTCATCTCCTCCCTTCCTCTACAGAGAAAACACTTCTGTGGGTCTCAGCCCATTCCTTGTCTGGAAGCAAAGCGAGAAGGGAGCTCTCATTTCCTTTTTTTCCCAAGAAGGTGCAGCTCCTCAGAAGCTGCATTTCCTATTCCCAAGCGAGTGCTTCACCTCCCTCCTCTGGCAGCACATCTCTGCCCCACTCCTGGACCATCTGTGACCCTCCCTGCGAGATCAGCATCTCCTGGGGCTTCACACTGCCAGGAAATCAATGCCTCAGCCCCCTTGTCTGACACCCCCTTGCTCTGCCAAGCTCCCCTGGGTCCCCTTCCAACCTCCCAAAGCCCAAACTCCAGGAGGAATTTGCGGAGGACAAGCAGCAGGCAGGTGTGGAGCGGCTCCCAGTCAGCAGCTGCAGTCTCCACCACGGCCCTAATTGGATTCACAACATGGAGAGGTCAGCAGGAAGAATCAAAGCCATGGAAAGAAAGAAGCTGTATTCTTGCTTCCCAGACAGAGAGGGAGGAGAGGGAGAAGCCCCAAAAGCAGTATCCAACAATGCCACCGAGCCCTGGCCGGCTGGGAGCATTCAAATTGTCAACAAGCCCTGTAGAAAAGGCAGACAAATTCCTGTTTTGTACTTGGGAAGGAGCCAGGTGATGTAATCATCTTCGAGGATGATGGTGGAATACTTTCCATTCCAGCAGTAACTCAGGATGTTAAATAGCAGCCACTGAAGTTAAAGATTGTTAAATCAGCCTGTCAGGGCTGCACCTACCTAAGGGGGTGTGGGGAGAGGGTTGATGGGCTGGGCACAGTCACCGTGAGGCAACAGGGTGTTGTTCCAGAGATGGAGGAAAAAGCTGTTTGCTAAATGAGGCAGTTGTGGCTATTTTAGGATTGCAACGTCAGGACCAGTCCAATAAGGCTGTGACAGCTCCAGGACTGGGTCAGGGAGGGATTAAAGGAAGGTGGGGATAGCAGTGTCAACCTCTGTGCACTCAGGGGAAACAGCTTAAGGCAAATTAGCTTTTTTGATTGACTGGGGGGGTAATGGCATGGATGTCACACACCCAAACCTCTGCAGAGCCTTTCCCTGGCTAGCACAGGGGATATTTTGATTCTGAAATCAGTGGCTCCACTGACACCCTGGGACATCCTCGATGAATTAAAACTTGGCAGGCGGAGGCGGCGCGGCCGGAGATCTGAGCGGGGCTGCTCCTGCTGCAGCCAACAAATGTGGTTCGTGCCTCTGGGCTGTTGAACATTTTTATCAATGACCCAGGAGGAAAAAAAAAAAAGCCCAAAGTGTTCCCAGTAAAGCTAGCTGTTGACATGGAAGCTGTGGAGTGGTAAATAGTGAGAATGATGGGCTCCCCGTACAGGAATGTGGATTTCAGAACAAACGTGTCCAATCCCACCTAAAGGGACCAGGATGCAGCCCCAGGCTCTCACCAGGAAGGACCAGGATCCTTCAGAAGCACCCAGAGAAATGCCATTGCCAAAATGGCTAAAGGAAGGGGGGGATGCAGGCAGAGGGAAGCTCAGCATCCCCCCTGGCATGCAGCTGATGGCCATCAGCAGCCTGTGTGTGGGGAACTGCATCTGCCAAGGGAAAGGCTAAAGCTGTGCCAAGGGCTGGGAAGAGCCAGAAAAGTCAGCTGAAAAGCTCAGCAGAGAACCAGGGGCCAAAGATTACCCTGGAACAGGCACAGGGAGCACAGAGGTGAGGGGATGGACGAAGCTCTCTGAGGGGGGAGCACCAGGCACAGAGGAATAAGAAGGCAAGGACAACCTCTGGAAGCATTTAACAGGCAGTTCTCTGTCCCTGGAAACATTTCCAGAACAATTGGCTGTATCTGCTCCAGTTCAACCAGGAATGCTTCCTGGAAGAACTCGATTACCCCTAGAGCCTTACAATTTATTGGCTGGGTCCAGCACTATCAGAGGAGGCCCAGACCCCAAACAGGCACAGAGCCATAAATAGCCTCTTATCATGAAAACATCACGTCCTCGTGGGCTGTCACTGTGAGACAGCTCGGACAGGCCCTGCTCCAGCACATCAGGAAGCTGCTCTGAGCTCTCAGCACATATTTGGTCCCCTCCAAATCCCACCCTCTGTGCTGGAGGGATGGCTCGGGGTCCTTGTCACGCCTGAGCCCACGTCCCCCACACACAGTGGGGTGGTGGCAGGTTTGCTGCCCTGGATGTCAAAATTATGGCAGGGAAGGGGACCCTGCTGATCCCTGGGGCTCCCTTCAGGGGGGGCCCAGCTCCACCTTGAGCTGCAAAATCAGAGAATTCCAAAATGGTTTGGGCTGAAGGGGCCTTAAAGGTCACCCAGTCCCACCCCCTGACATGGCAGGGACACTTCCACTGTCCCAGGTGGCTCCAAGCCCCATCCAGCCTGGCCTTGGGCACTGCCAGGGATCCAGGAGCAGCCACAGCTGCTCTGGGCACCCTGTGTCCCTCTCCAGCTCTCCTGGAGCCCCTTTAGGCCCTGGAAGAGGCTCTGAGATGTCCCTGGAGCCTTCTCCAGGTGAGCACCCCCAGCTCTCCCAGCCTGGCTGCAGAGCAGAGGGGCTCCAGCCCTCAGAACATCTCTGTGGTCTCCTCTGGACTCCAGCAGCTCCATGTCCTTCTGATTTTGGGGTCCCCAGAGCTGGAGGCAGCACTGCAGGAGGGTCTCCCAAAAGTGGAGGAGCAGGGAACAGAGAGCCAAGGAGAGACAGCTGCCAGCCTCAGCCTAACCTGGTTTCTCCTCTTCCCATCAGCTCAGCAGTTCCTCTCCTCCTGTGACCCCAAGGGATGACACCAGATGTCTCTGACAGCCAGAGAGTGTCACCACCAGCTTCTGCATCCCAAAACCATCCCCTGTCACCCCAGCAAGAGCAGGACTGCCGGTGCTCAGCTCAGAGCACAACAAAGAGAACACCCAGAGCAGAGCTACCCCGGTGAGCTGGAGAGGAGCCTCAGAGGGGATGAAGGAGCTGGAGAGGAGCCTCAGAGGGGATGAAGGGTGAGTCCCTGAGCAGGCACAGGCCGTGCAGGCAGTGTCCACCCTCTGTCCAGCCACAGCACAAGGGCTGTGCCGTGCCTGAGCCCAGCCAATGGATACGGCAGGCAGGGAAATGCGCTTCGTGCGCTGCATGGGAGGGACGGCGAGGGGAGGGAAGGGGGGAGGCGCAGACAAAGAACAGGGAGATGGAGAGAAAAGACGCAGGCAGGGAGCAGAAGGTGAAGAGGGAAGGATGGGGCTGGGGGAGATGTGTGTGTGTGGAGCCCCTCGCCGGAGAGGAGCGGGCAGGGCCCTGCAGGAGCGGCGAGCCGGGCCCGGCGAAATGAAAATCTCTTAACCACACAGAATTGTTAACTGCCCCCAAATCCTTTTGTGCTGGGGCTACGAGCTTAGAAGAGCTTAAGCTGTTAGATGCATGAACTTCCTCCATAAATATCCCCGGCGAGCGGGCTGGAGCGCTATTAGCCGGATGAAAAACCCGGCGGAGAAAATGAGCAACTCCTTCCAGCTGCACGGAGGGCTGGGATGTTCCAGCATTCCTTGGGATGCTCCTCTCCACCCAGAGCCCTCGGTGGGGCAGGACCCATGTGCCCCCCTCCACGCTCCATGCCACGTCCTGTTTGGGTGCCTGAGTGTGTGAGAGAACTTCGTCCCGAAAGCCGGCTCGGATTTGCTTTTGTTTTGCTTCTGGAAAGGGGCCCAGATTCCCTCCCACCCCTGGAAACACGAGCAAACCTGCCAGCCACATGTAGGAGTGAGTCCCCCAAGCCTGAGCAGGGACCGGGGGCAGGGATGCATGGTTTCATCCCACAGATCCTTCCTGAGATGAGCTGGGATGAGCAGCCCCTTCCCAGCCCTTTGTGGGGCTCACTGGGAGGGCTGGGAGAGGATGGGGATGCCGTGGATGTCCTGCCAGCTCCGTCTCTGGCTCCCCTCCCAGTCCCTGCTCCAATTCTGGGGGCTGCCAGGGGGAAATGGAGGGGGTGTCCCAGTCTGGCACAATCCTGGGGTCTCATCCAGCCCTGATTCCACCCCACAGGAGGAGGGGAAGGGAAAGAAGGAATGGGGAAAGCAAAGAGTGAAGGGGAAGGGAAAGAAAAGAAGAGGGGAAGAAGGGAATAGGAAGGGGAAAGGTAAGGAGAACAGAGAGGAAAGGGGAAAGGGGAAAGGGGAAAGGGGAAAGGGGAAAGGGGAAAGGGGAAAGGGGAAAGGGGAAAGGGGAAAGGGGAAAGGGGAAAGGGGAAAGGGGAAAGGGGAAAGGGGAAAGGGGAAAGGGGAAAGGGGAAAGGGGAAAGGGGAAAGGGGAAAGGGGAAAGGGGAAAGGGGAAAGGAAGGAGGAGGAGAAGGAGAAGGAGAAGGAGAAGGAGAAGGAGAAGGAGAAGGAGAAGGAGAAGGAGAAGGAGAAGGAGAAGGAGAAGGAGAAGGAGAAGGAGAAGGAGAAGGAGAAGGAGAAGGAGAATGGAAAGGAAGGGAGAAATGGGAAGCAGAAAGGGAAAGGGAAGGGGAAGAGGAAGGGAAAAGCAGAAGAAGGGAAGGGAAGGGGAGGCAGCCCTGGAGCCAGCTGCCCCATGGAGACGATGGGCTGCTGGCCACTGTGTGATTGATGAGGGTGGGGAGCGCGGGGCCGGCGTGCGCCAGCACCGGCTGCACAAGCAGCTGCCGAGGTACCGGACCTCCCAAAATCCTGCTGCTGCCCAGACAAAGACACAACCGGCCTCTCCCTCCTCCTCTCTCCCCCCAGCCCTGCCCTGGAGGGAACTGCCCTTTGGCAGTGGCACAGGGAGCTCCCCAAAAAACCCCGGGCTGCATCGGAGCAAAGCACCGGGCAAGGCTGGGTCGGCTCAGGGAACAAAAAACAGGCTGAGATGGAAAAGCTGCCATGAATCATTGGGGTTTTCTGCTGTTGCTACGGATGCTTCGCTTGGGAGCTGTAAAACCCCCGTCTGCCCTTGGAGGCAGGGATTAGCTGGGCTCAGTTTCCAGCGGTCCTTCCTTGCCGTCCCCATCCCCATCCCTGCGAAGCCTGGGAGACACTTGATCTGCCCGAGCTCGGTGGGAAGAGGTGTTCAGTGGCTAAGCCAGGAGCAGCTGAAATCATGGATATTAAATGATCCCCACAGCACAGCAGGACCTGAATTTTGGTGCTTGAGCAGCCCAGCCACCAGCAGCAGCCATGGAGTCCCTCTCCAGGGGCACCACACAGCCTGCAGTCCCTGCTGAGCACAGACTGTCTGTTCTCCTCTCCAGGGGACTGCCTCCCACTACCAGCACCTTCCCCAGGCCTGGTTCTACCTGGCCACCCCTTCAGAGCCAGAGGAGAGGAGACACAGCTCCAGCCCTGGCTCTGCAGTGGCCACTGATGTATCTGGAATTGATCTCAGAAGCCCTGGCTCTGCTTGGAGCGTGCCGATGCTGTCGGAACCGCAGAGGGATTTGGATGTCCAGCCGTGGCCGGGAGAAAAAGATCCTGTTTGCCAAAGCGTGGTTTGCTGCAGCTGCAGTGCCCATCACACAGCTCTGGGGTCCCCAGCTCCCTGCCAGCAACCCCAGGAGCTCCTTTCTCAACCTTCCAAGCCCTCTGGACAGGAGCACAGACATCAGCTCAGGGAGGGGGCTGCTGAGCCTCCTGCTGCCCTGGGACCACACTGGCTGCGTGGTGCTCAGCTGAGCTCAGCAGGTGCCCACAGAGTCTGCTCTGAGCATCTACAGGGGCAGGAGAACATCTGCAGATTTTTTATAGGGCAGGAAACCTCTGGGTGTTGAGGAGCACAGGGGCCAGGCAGCTGAACAAGCCATGACCATGTCCCAGCCTGGGCCATTTGCACCTCACCAGGAAAACACCGTCGAGAACGCGCTCCCGTCCCTCTGCACCCTTCTGGGACCCTGCATTCCCACTCCCCTCATCCAGGAAGAGATTCAGCCCATGCCAAAGCACACAGAAAACCCAACAGTTTAACAGCCCCAATATTTTGGGAGGGAATTGAAGACTGCTGACACGCACCACACGTGTGTGCCTCCAAAACCTGGAGAGCGTGGGGACCTGGAGGTCACACACAGGATGGATGAGCCTGGGGCAGGAATTGAGGAGCTGGGGAAGGACTCAGCCTCCACACATGCCACCTCACGCCCAGGGAGGTCCCTCTGCAGGAACCAATTACAATTTACAATTTGTAACTACAATTCATGAGTCGGTTTGGGTCATCAGTGAGGGTTTCAACTACACCACATTACAAACTGTAGATTTCATTTCTCAGTGGCCAAACTGATTTAGAAACGATGAAGTTGAACTTTCAGGTTTTCAGCGGGGTGTCACCTTCCCCCAAATTCAAAAATTGGTCCCTCTGCAGGAACCAATTACAATTTACAATTTGTAACTACAATTCATGAGTCGGTTTGGGTCATCAGTGAGGGTTTCAACTACACCACATTACAAACTGTAGATTTCATTTCTCAGTGGCCAAACTGATTTAGAAATGATGAACTTGAACTTTCAGGTTTTCAGCGGGGTGTCACCTTCCCCCAAATTCAAAAATTGGTCCCTCTGCAGGAACCAATTACAATTTACAATTTGTAACTACAATTCATGAGTCGGTTTGGGTCATCAGTGAGGGTTTCAACTACACCACATTACAAACTGTAGATTTCATTTCTCAGTGGCCAAACTGATTTAGAAACTATGAAGTTGAACTTTCAGGTTTTCAGCGGGGTGTCACCTTCCCCCAAACCAAACATTTATGATGATGAGGACCCTGATGTGTCCCAACTCAGCACTCACAGCACTGGGTTTGCCAGTGCTTCAGCAGATCGAGTCTAACACGGCCATTACAAATTATAATTGTCTCCTGCAGATGCCAAACGCAGACCCTGAGTGCCCCCAGCAGCAGAGGCGGGCCCGTGGTTACCTCTGCAGACGGTCCCGTTCTCCACCGACTCGTAGCCGGCCCGGCACATGCAGCGGCCGATGGGCACCAGCCACTCGCCGTCACCGTTGCAGTACAGCTTGATGGGCACGTCCACCTCCTCAGCATTGGCAATGCACGTCCCCCTGGCCGCCACCAGCGAGGTGCTCTCCGCCCCCGACAGCGTCTCCTGGAAGACGGCCCCGTTCTGGATCACGCGGGGACATTTGCGGTAGAAGACACGGACGGCGATCAGGGACATGCAGCCCCCGTAGTCCTGGAAGGCCAGGTAGAAACCGTTCTTGGAGACGGGCCCGAAGCTGCGCACCTCGGTGTTGATCTTCATCACCCGCCCGCCTAAGTCCACCTGGGAGAAGCTCTCATCGGCAGCAATGGTGTCCACCTTCATCCAAGGATTCTCCATCCAGTTAGGAAAAGTCTTGGTGGCCGAGTCAAAGTCCGACTCGAAATAGTACAGGTTAAAAGTCTCCTTACAGGAGCCTGGGACGTTTGGGATGCTGCTGCAGTCCCGGACAGAGAATTTCATCTCCACGTGGATGCGGTGCGCTCCTCGCCTCCGGATGTACTTGGTCCGGAGCCAGTTGTTCTGGCTGGATTCAAAGACGTTGCACACCTGGTAGGTGCGGATGGTGTTCATGTTCTCATCGTAGCCACTCACCTCTTCCCACTGCGGGCAGGACACACACACACACACAGTCAAGGGGCTGCACCCAGCCCTCCTCACCCCTTCCCATCCCCACTGTGTGCCAAGCAGGCTCTGACAGCACCAGCTGCCCCTCTCTGTGCCCACCCAAGCCCTCAGCACCTCACCCCAGCACCCCCTGGACCTGCCTGGGCAGCGTTTGACCCCCTGGACCTGCCTGGGCAGCGTTTGACCCCCTGGACCTGCCTGGGCAGGGTTTGACCCCCTGGACCTTCCTGGGCAGGGTTTGATCCCCTGGACCTTCCTGGGCAGGGTTTGACCCCCCTGGACCTGCCTGGGCAGGGTTTGACCCCCTGGACCTTCCTGGGCAGGGTTTGATCCCCTGGACCTGCCTGGGCAGGGTTTGACCCCCCTGGACCTGCCTGGGCAGGGTTTGACCCCCCTGGACCTGCCTGGCCAGGGTTTGACCCCCTGGACCTGCCTGGGCAGGGTTTGACCCCCTGGACCTGCCCAGGCAGGGTTTGACCCACACCATGCCCCAGGTAAGCTCCACACTGTGGGGACAGAGGGGCCCCTCAGGGTCACCTCGCTGCCACCAGCTCCGTGCCTGGATTCAGGGTCAAGCCTCTGCTGCTGGTGGGACAGCAAGGCCACTGCTCTGCAGAAATGGTTTGAGATGGGGCTGTGCCTCTGGCAAAGGAGCACAGCACCTTTAGCACATGACCCCCACCAGTGCCACTGTGGTTCCAGCTTCCTCAGAAGCCACAAAACCTCCTGGCTGGCTGCAGCCAGTGCCTCTTCCCAGGGGCAGGATGGGACCATCCCACTGTGTTCCCAGAAAGGGAGATGCTGGGTAAATCCCATTGGAGCCTTCATCCCTGCCCCTTAATGTTTTGGGTCAAATGTTTTGGGTCAAATGTTTTGGGTCAAATGTTTTGGGGCTCCTCCAGCATGGTGTGCTCAGGTCCCAGCCCCAGCTGAACTGGATCTGTGGATGCAGCCATGCCTACGAGCTGAGCCATGACAGAACATCCCTCTCAGCAAGACAGCTCAGAGCTGACAGATTTCCCCATGGGAAGCTCTTCCCAGCTCCCCCAGCTGACTGACAGCCAGTTCTGGAGGAAGCTCTGGAGAATTACAGAAGAGAATATCCTCAGCTGGAAGGGACCCACAAGGATCAAGTGCAGAGTCACCCCAGCAATCCTTCCCTGTGCTTGAGAGCGGTGTCCAAACCCTCCTGGAGCTCTGGAAAGACTTGCCTTTTCCCTGGGGAGTGCCTGACCCCCATCTGGGGGAAGAACCTTCTCCTAACATCCAGTCTAAACCCCTCAACACAGTCCCAGCTGTTCCTTTGGGCGCCACAGCAGGGCTGCTGTGACACCTCCAGCTCTCTGCCCTTTTCCCAGGCTGTTTTTTCCCAAATCCTCTAGCCCTTGTTGTCTCCATCCTGTGTAGGATGTGAGTGAGGGATGCAGGGCATGAGCTGCATCCTGTAAGCAGCCACTGCTCCTCTGTGGGGAGCACCAGCAGGGAAGGGTCTTTGTGGGAGGAGGACCCTCAGCTCACAGAGCATCTCCCCCTGCCCATCTCCTGCCAGAGTGCAGAGCATCTCCCTGCAGTCCCATCCCCACCCAGTGATGCTGGCAGCGGGGACCAGAGTCCTGCTGGCGTGTGACAGTCCCAGCCAGCTGGAACTGCTCCTTCTGAATTTGTTCATAAAGCTGCTCAAGTGGAAGCCGAGCTGTTTCCCATGGATGTTACACCCCAAGCGCAACCCTGCCCTGGATGCAGGATCACAACAGCCAGGGCAGGGCAGCAGCACAGCCCAGACCCAGCATTAGCATCAGGACTGAATCCAGGGAAAATCCTGCAGGAGGAGAGCACCCCCAGCCCCTCAGCTTGTAAACGGCCTCACAAGGGCACCCAGGACTGGGGAGAGAGGCTCAGGAGATGGGAGACAGATTGCTCCTCGCACATCAAGGCTCACAGCCCAACAGAAGGCTGTCAGGGAAGATCCCCAACAGCTCCAACCACTTGAGATTGGCAGTGGCTGTAAATCTGCTGCCAGGGCTGGGGGACGAGAAGAGCATCCTCGCAAAACACAGCCGGAGCGTTTGCTTTGTTTTCCAGAAATAAAATTGGTGTGTTAGTGGAAAATTGCAGGATCTCCCTGCTTTTCAGGGCACTGCTTGTGGGGGGGAGTGAGGGAATCAAGGACAAGGCAAGGGGAAGCAATTCCTTCCCTCGCCCTGCCTCTGGTGTGGCTCTCCATCACCTGCACCACTCCAGAGCACTCCAGCCACCAAGACCAAGGGTCCCACACCTTCCCAGTCCCCAAGGAGGGTAAGGACATGAGCCCAGAGAGCTCAGCCTTGGTCAGGCAGGAGCAGCACATGAGGGTCTCCAGGGCTTGGGGTGAACAGGAGATGCTGGAGGCAGGGCCTGGGGACATCTATGAATGGCACAAGAGCTTCAGAGCCAGCCATAAAACAACTGCCTGGGCTTTGGGCTCTTTAATAGTCCCCAAAAAGGAGCAGACAGCAGCTTCTGTCTTCCAGGTGATGCTGGGTGCACCCAACCTGGCCAGTGACCTCTGAGTGGGATGCACTGCCTTGTCCTGCCCGTGGACATGAGGCCAGGGAGTCACTGCAGAATAATCACCCATGATGAGCACAGGGCATGATGAGCCCATATCCCCACTGAGGACCCAGAGGTGGACACAGGAGGTGATCCCACCAACCAGATGGGCATCTCCACCCTGATGGGGGACCTGGGATCACCCTGGGGGCCGGGCTCGGGACCCTCAGCATCCTCCCACATCCCTGCCCCAGGCTTCCCTTTTCCCAGATGGCAGAGAAAGTCACCCCCGTGCACCAGCCCCTGCGCTTCCTCCACGCTTAATTAGAAGCCTCTCCCTTTCTCCTGGCTCTCTAATTAACATGCCAGGAGCTCAAAAGAAGGCAGCAGCACAATAACCCGGGGAGACGGCTTCCAGCAGGCCCCGGCCTCATTACAGCCGGGCTGGGGTTGCGGGAGCAGGGCGTGCTTCACATATGGAAACACCGCAAACAAGAAAGGCTGGGCCAGGAGAGAAAAAGACTTGACCTCTGCTCCTCTGCATTGTGTGCCCGTCATCCCCCTCGGTGGGCACTGGTGGGGCTGGGGCAGCCCTGCCCTTTATCATGGTGATGGGCCCGGGCGGCAGCGCCCGCGCCCGGCGCGACACCGCGGCCACGCCGCCCCGGCTCGGTTTAATCTCCCCAGACCAGGCTTTTCTGGGCTGTTTCTTTTCTTCTGCCAACGCTGTCAGCCTGGGGGTGAGGTGCAGGGAAATGTCTTCATCCAGCCTCCATTGCAGAGGGTGGATGGAAGGTAGGATGGTGCCTGAGCCATGCGCGGGCATGGGGAGCATCTCTGGGTTTTGGGAAGGCTGGATTGGGCCACCCAAGGGCAAGTGTTGTCCTGAAAACTCAGCTTTTGAGCTTGCTGACATGGCTTTCTAAGGATTTTCCCAGGACAGTAACTGTAAACATAGATATGTGTACATTCTTTCTGTTGTCTTGTGATGGGCATCTCTCATGGCCAGTGCAGTGGGAAAGTGTTATCCTGACCATCCAATCCCTGGCTGTGGTCAGAAACCTATAAATCCTGGGAGGACAAATAAACTCTCTCTTCTTTTCACCACACCTCGACCTGTGTGCCTGTGATCTATTCATATTCAGCAGTAACAGGCAAGGGAGAAGGTCTGGGGGGTTTGGGCACTGTGGCTGCTGCCAGAGGTGGGCAGGATGCTCTGAAGCACCTTGATGCCCCACATGGGACACACAGGTGGCTCCACTCTGGGTTGCTCTCATGAGTGGAAGGGTGCAAAAAACACAGAATCACAGAACTGAGTTGGAAGGGACCCACAGGGATCACTGAGTCCAACTCCTGACCCTGCCCAGGACACCCCAACAATCCCAGCCTGGGCATCCCCGAGAGCTCCATCCTGGAGCTCTGGCAGGGGCTGTGCCCATTCCCTGGGGAGCCTGGGCAGTGCCAGCACCCTCTGGGGGACAGGGGGATGAACCTGATGCACTGCCTTGCCCAAGCTCTTCTTTAAAGGAGCTTCTTTGGATGTGTCTCAGGGTACACCTGGCCCTGGTAAAGAAGACAGAGAGCTCTGCTGAGCCAGCAAATGCCTCTCCATGGGATGCCAGGGATGCTGGACAGTCCTTGCAGGTCCAGAGCCTAATGCCCTCATCCTGCTACAAGTGACAGGCAATGGAATAACAAGTGAGACACTGGGGACAAATCACAGTGGCCTTGGCATGTTGTTTCTACCAACACTGAGGTATTTTTTGGAGTATCATCTCCTGAAAAACTACAGGAAACCTCAAGTGTCACCTCCTGTTGTGCTCCTCCCACATGGCCAAGGCACTTTGCATCAGTGCCTGACTTCTGCTGGGCCAAGCCTGCCACGTTCACGTGCAGAGGAGAGCCCAGAGCAGCTCCAGGTCCCCACCAGGTGATGATGCCTTACCCCTGAGGGAGGATGCACCGTCCAGCCCAGCTCTGCTGTCGCCGTTGTGGAGTCCATCAGTGTCTCTGTGGAAGGAAGGTGAAACAAGGGAGTCACAGGATGCTGATGAAAGGACTGAAGATGGAGACAGGGAAGAAGGTGGAGAGGAGGGCTGCAGGGCTGGAGCCCATCCCACACTGAGCTCCTGGCCACATCTCAGCCGGGTACTGGCGCTGGTCCATCCACCCAGCTGCTCCCTACCCACTGCCCACTGCTCCCTGACCCCCCTGCACAATCATGGAATCACTGAATGTTAAGGTTGGAAATCACCTCCAAGATCACCAGGTGCAACCATCAGCCCAGCACCAAAACCATGTTCATCATTAAACCATGCTCACAAGTGCCACGTCCACACGTGTTTTTAACATCTCCAGGGATGGTGATTCCACCACTGCCCTGGTCCAATGCCTGACCACTCTTTCCATGAAGGAATTTTCCCTAAAATCCAATCTAAACTTTCCCTAGAACAGCTTGAGGCCGTTTCCTCTTGTCCTGTCTCTTGCTCCTTGGGAGCAGAGCCTGACCCCCCTCAGCTGTCCCCTCCTGTCAGGGAGTTGTGCAGAGCCAGAAATTCCCCCTGAGCCTCCTTTTCTCCAGGCTGAGCCCCTTCCCCAGCTCCCTCAGCCTCTCCTGGTGCTCCAAACCCTTCCCCAGCTCCACTCCCTTCTATGGAAACACTCCAGCCTTTCAATATCTTAATTTTCATTAGGGGCCCAAAACTGACCCCAGGATTCGAGGTGGGACCTCGAGGTGCCCAGCACAGGCAGCATCTCCTGCTGTGAAACCCTTCCATCCATCAGCCAAGATGGATTTTCCTCCTCTCAATCCCAAATCCAGGTACCCCCAGCCCAGTTCCACCCCTGCAGGGATCCTCCCTCACCTCTTCTAGTTTCCTTTGCCAAAAGCAGATTTTTTTTCTCAGCACTTTGCACGGTAAGGGAGAATCCTCAGAGATGCAGCAGAATATTGGAAGGAGCAGCACTTTTAGGACTTAAAAGTACTAAAAAATTAAACCACTGTTAAAGCTGTTTTTCCAGATGATTTGGGTTGAAATAGGTCAGGTGATGCTCCCACTGACCAGCACAGACAAGTCCTCCTAAGCCACACAACAGCAAAGCCTCCTCACCCTTACTGCAGCTCAGGATGCTTCCAGCACTGGAATTCTGTTCATCCCAAACAGCCGTGGGTTGGTTTAACCCCAATGATGGCACAAGGAGGTCATGGTACCCCAAAACCTGGGCCAACATCAGCCAAGTGAAGGTGCCAGGCAGCCCCATCAGAAATAAATGGGATACTTGGAATCATGGAATCATGGCTGGAAAAACCATCTAACATGGTTGAGTCCAAGGATTACTGCTCAGCACTAAACCATGTCTCTAAGCACCACATCTACACCTTTCTTTAACCCTTCCCAGGGAGTGCTCAAAAGTCTTTCTTGGACACTTCCATGGGTGGTTTCCACAGTCTGGGTAACTCTCTGTCCTCCAGCTCTGCAGACACATGATCATTGCAGTACAGGGATTTTTCTGCACCACACCCAAGGTTTGATAGCTTGAGAAAATAGGAAAATATTCCTGAGTTTAGGAAATGCGGTTTAGAAATTCTGCCCAAAGGCCTCAAAACACCAAATGGACACGAGGGGAGCGTGGAGGGACAGGGCAGGGACATCTTCCACTATCCCAAAATCTGCTCCAAGCCCCATCCAACCTGGCTTTGGGCACTTCCAAGGGTAATCCCAGAATGGGAATGGAGAGTTACTGGATGTAACCACGTCCTGCTGTCCTTCTCCCCACCAGAATAACAAACATCCTGCCACCCCCATCATCTCCATCCTCTCCACTTTCACTCCACTGAACAAAAACAAAGGAAGAAAAGCTCAGCCTTGAGCAGATCCAGCACTGAAGAGCCAGGCCTGGGTGCAGAGGTGACAACTGCTCAGTGCAGGGACTTCTCCTTCCCCACTGGCACCCCAAAAAGTGCCTCGGCAGCGCCGTGCTCCCTGCACCAACTCCTGGCAGTAAATCCTCCCCAGACTGTGGCTTGTTCATTACTCCTGGTTTGAGCCAGTGGTTTCCAGTTCACAGGAAACCAGGATTTCGAAATTTGGTTTTATTCCAAGAGTAAAAAGCAAAAAAAAAATAGTTCTTCTCAATTTTTCCCACTAGGAAGAGCTCTGTGAAACAGCTAATCCCGAGATGTTGCGGGTCAGATTTACGAAATTTCTTTTTAAACTGAATATTTGTTTACATAGGTCAATAATAGTGTTTACTTTATCAGAGGATCTGGCTTTTTCATTAAAACACCAGTGGCGTTTGATCTGAAAGGAAAACAACATTTTTCACCCAGTGCTAGCAAGAAGCTTTAAAAACCCCCTGAATTTGTTACTTTATCTTAACTATCAATGACAGTAGTGCATAGTAAGTACATTAATAGCAGTGACTAAAATGGAAAAGAAGATATATTCAAAGTCATTACAAATAATTCCCCAAATAAACTTCGTATTTGGAAGCGTTTTGCATTTTAAAAAGCCTTTTATTTAATAAAAACTCAGTGCAGTGCTGTGGAAATGTTGTGCTCAGTACACCACTGCCTCCACCCCCTTGTCCTCAGCTGAAGGATCCCCCTGGAGCTCTGCATCCACTCTGGCTGGCCCAGGGACAAGGAGAAGAAGAAATTTGCAGGTTTTAAGCAAGTTTTTCCAATGGCAAATTATCTTCCCATAAAAAACACCAGATATTCCATTAATTTTAGTCTGGATTTACACCATTCTGCTGCCAGCTATTGGATTTCCTTTTCCTTCTACAAAGACTCTGCAGTCCAAAACCTTTCCCTCTTGTGGTGCTCACGGGTGGCAAATGATCCATCTCCAAGATGGCTAAATTAGCTCAGCTTCCTTCTTCTTCCTCCCCAAACCAGGTTCCTGTGTCTTTGAGGCTCCTGTTTATCACCCTTCATGGTGCAGGGGTCCCAGGGCTGTGGTCCCCATCACACACAGCTCTAACACTCCAATCTGCCCCTTTTTGGGGCAGTTTTTGCACCAAGTTTCTGCTCAGGCTGAAGTCCTTTTGGAGGTGGGGTTGTTACACTGAGCAGAGGATGAATTACAGAAAATTGGGGATATCTGGTTCTTGTGCAGCACGGTGAGCCTGCAGGGCCAGCACAGGTGGGTGAGGACCAGCACCACAGAATGGTTTGGGTTGGGAGGGACCTTAAATCCCATCCAGTTCCACCCCCTGCCCTGGGCAGGGACATCTTCCACTGCCCCAGGTTGCTGCAGCCCTTTCCAAGCTAGAATTATAAAGTCATAGAATAGGTTGAGCTGGAAGGATCATCGAAAATGATGCACAGGAAATCCCAACAAGCCCAGCTCCTTGAACTCAGACAGGTTTGTGACCACTGCCCTGGGGAGCCTGCTCAGCACCCAGCCAACCTCTGGGTGAAAAACCTTCATCTAATACCCAACATAAAGCTCTGACCCAGCTCCAGCCCTTTCCTTAAGTCCTATCACTGCTCAGCAGAGTGGAGAGGTTGGTACCTGCTCCTCTGCTGCCCTTCAGGAGGATGCTGAAGTCTCCTCCAGGCTGAACAGACCAAGTGACCTCAGCCACTCCTCACATTTCCCTGCAGACCCTTCCCCACCCTCATGGCCTCCTTTGGGTTGGATGCTCTCTGATGGCTTCATGTCTTTTTAATATAAAATTATATTAATATATAATTATATTATTATATTGAATATAATTATATATTAATATAAATTAAATAAATAATAAATATTAATATAAAATTATATTAGTATATTATTCTATTATTGCATTAAATATAATTGTATTGTAGAATGTATAATATAAAACATACATAATATAAATTTATATATTATATAGACTTATATATTGCATAAATAAATTTATATGTTATATAAATAAATTTATAGATGAAATTAAATATAATTTTATTGTTATATGAATTATATTATATATATAATTATATAATATAGTATATAATATATATTATATATAATTATATAATATAGTATATAATATATATTATATATGTTCTAGATATATAAAATTAATATAATTATATAATTATATTAAATATAATTATAAAATATATATGATAATATATATGTTATATATTATATATAATTAAATATAATTCTACTATTATATTATATATTTCTATTATTATATTATATTAATATAGTGTATAATATATATTATATATGTTCTATATACAAAAATGAATTTAATTATATAATTCCAAGTGGCCATTGGAGCCCAGATCCCTTCCTGCAGCTGCTCTCCATCCTCTTGTCCTCTGGTCCATCCACACATCCAGGGCTGCCCCATCCCCTGGTGTGTCCAGGCACTTTCCCCTCTGGAATTTCACATGGTTGGGGATGGCCCAGTGCTCTCCTTTGTTGAGGTCTCCAACTGGGTTTACCCTGTCACAGAAGGAAATCAGGTTTGATAAGCAGGATTTTCCCTCATGAAGCTGAGCTGGCTGTGACCAAGACCATGCTGTTGTCCAGGTGTTTTTCAATACTTCTCAGAATAACAATCTGCATTGATTTTACCAGGCAGTGAAGTGAGACTGACAGGCCTGTAGCTTCCAGGGTCCTTCTTCTTGCCCTTCTTGAAAATTAGGACAACATTCCCCAACTCCCAGTCAGCTGGGAGCTCTCTGAAATCCCAAGACTGCTCAAAAATCACCCAGAGAGGCTTTGCAGCCAGAGAGACTTCAGCAGCTCTTTGAGGATCTTGGATGAATCACAGAACCCTGGAGCAGTTTGGTTTGAAAGGGACCTCACAGCCCATCTCACTGAACCCCTGCCATGGGCTTCCACCATTTTCCACCATCCCAGGTTGCTCCAAGCCCTGTCCAACCTTGGACACTTCCAGGAATGGGCAGTGTAGGCTCATCTGGCCAGTTCCAGATGCTCATGGACTCTTCTGGGTGACAGGTGGCTCCAGGCCCAGGGAGAACATCTGGACAAAGTTCCAGGTGTGAGCTGCACACCAAGTGTGATGAGCTCCAGGATGTGGGAACCCATCATCCTCCTGAGGCAGCTCCTCCACCTGCAGCTCCCACCAGTGCCCCTGCCACTTCTGTGCCCACAGTGACCCTATTTTCCCCAGCAGCTTCCCTGGTCCTACCTGGGGCTGCCCCATGCTCATACAGGCTGGCAACAGGACCAGGGACAAAAAACACACACCACTTCCAGGATGGACAAGCCCAAGCCTCCAGCAGCACCTCAACAGCTTCACTCACTGTCACAGCCACTTTCACAGCGCCATCCTGCTGGTTTGGCAGCATCAAACAGGGTGAGAGGCTTTGGCAGCCCCATAAAGATCCCGGTGGCACCCCAGGATGTGGAGAAAAGCCATGTGTGAGCGGCAGGGGTGGGAGCCTGGCCCCTGGCCCACCTCTGGTGGCCGCAGCTCAGCGCAGCGCTCCCTCCACAGCAGCCTCTTGTCCATGTTGTTGTTTCTGTTCTCCCCTCCCGTGTGTTTATCTGCAGCTTCACATGCTGCCCACAGCATTATAAATAAATCTGCAGCTGCTCCAAACCAGCCAGACTCAACTCTGGCCCGTTTCCCACCGGGAACCGCGCTGCTCCCCACGGGACACTCGCGGACCGGCGCTCGTCCTTTTCGCTTTGGAGATGTTTTCTCCGAGCAGCTTCCCACCAGCACTGCGGCTGTCCCCGGTGCTGCTGCCTGCTCCCAGGGCACACCACGGCTCTGGAGGGACACCTGGCATCTCCAGACACTTCATCACCCCCACCCCACCACTTCCAGCCTCGCTGAGACAGAGTCATGCAGAGGATCCGCTGTGACAGGTCCCGTGCTTCCACTTGGTCCTCTCGCTGCTCAGCCACGGGTGAGGTGAGCGTGGGGTTCTCAGCTCACCAGATTTTCCCATCTGGCCAGATCAGGAATGAGATTGGCAGACAGATCTGGGAGGGGAGGACAAGTCTGGGATCGTGCTGGGTCCTGGTGGCCAGGAGTGGGGATGGAGAGCGGCAGGGCCAAGGGACAGTGGCAGGAGGTAAAAGGGATTAACAGAGGAGCTGTGCATGTTGCAGACACACTTCTCTCCGTCCAGAAAAATAACTTCCATGGAGTTTTGCCAATTCAGACCAATTCAGAGCATCTGGACCTGAGTTTCTCAGAAGTCCTGGCAAATGCTTCACATTCACAGGCTACAAGCTCATCCAGATAAAGAAACAGCTGGACAAATAAATAGCCCCACAGATAGCTGGAGCCTCCACCCTCATTTTTCCACCCACAACTTTTTCCCTTCCCCTTTCACTCCTCACGCCAGCTCCTCTCTCAGGGTAGGACACTTGCCAGGATTTTAATCCTGGTCCAATATTATCAACACAGGAAGCAAGCTTCTCATGGATCCACCACCACATCAGCTGTGGCCAGTGCTGGATGTGCAAAGCAGCCGAGAAGCTTCCAGCCCCTTCTGATAGGTTGGGAGCAAAGTCATCCTAAGGCAGAGACAGTGGGAGATCATTCCTTGTCCCTTCCATGACCTGGAAGCCCACCTAAAACACCTCATCAGCTCCAGGCTGGAGGGACACGCAGCAGCCAGGTGGAGCAAAGACCAGGATCAGCACGGGTCAGGATGAACTCCTCCACGCAGGAACACACTCCTGGAACCGTGTACCTACCCCTGGTGGCCTCAGGCACAGCCACCACACCCCGGGGCAGGGGGGTGGCTAATGAGAAACCCGTCTGTCCCCGCCTCAGGAGCCCTCACCGCAGATCTCTTTACCCTTCCCCAAGTTGAAAGGCCCCTCTCTGCCTCCTGCGCTTTACTGGAGCCTGATTATGATATTTCTGCCAGCGAGAGCTGAGAGGGGCTGAGCAAAGCCAGTGGCCCTTCCCTGCAGCCCTGAGCTTTGCTTTGGCTGGCTGGGGGCCAGCGGAACAAGCTGAAACCCAATCTCCCCCCCCGGCCGAGCCGCTGGCGCGGGAACAGCTCGCTGCATTGTGAGCCGGCAGCTACGGGATATTTGGGATACTTCACTCGGGGATCCACTTAAACTCCAAGAGGGAGAGTGATTGATAGGGAGCGAAAAGAGGAGGCTGACTGAGCTGGGATGGGGACCCCGGCACGCCCCTGCTCCCGGAGCCCCAAAGGCCACGCTGAGGTCATGCTGGTGGTCCCAGTGCTGTGAAGCCAGCACTGAGGTTCCTGGTCATTCCCCTGAAAAATCAGGTCCAGCCAGACTCACAGACCTAAGAATTAGGGTGATGTCCGTCATCTCCATTAAACAGAGCGCCCCTGACCTGCCAAGGATGCAGGCTGATAGCCCATGGAGCAGGGAGAGCTGACCCCAGAGATACGGCACAGGGAGGGGCAAGGTGTCCTCACTTTGGGGAAGTCACGGAGCCTTCCTGGCTCCTCAGCTCCCTGGGACATCAGTCACGGCTCCTGCAAGCCCTGTGAGACAGGAGCCAGCCCCAGAGCCAAGCTGGTGGGCTCAGCAGAAGCTGCTGGGTCACTCTCACCCAGCTCTGGGTGGTGCTCAGCTGCTTGTGACACTCGAGGTCAGGACTGATGTCCCAATGCCCTGCCTTTGGCACAGCATTTCAGCAATCCCAGGTGAAAACTCCCCATGAGGGAAACGCCATGAGCTGGGCTCTGCTTTCCCTTTCCCACCACGATCCCTCCCTTATTCTGACTGCCTCCACCTTGTCTGGACCATCCTCAGGAGACCAAACCCAGGGCTGTTACTGCTGTGCAGAAATCTCTGGCCTTTGTTTCCCAGCCTTGCTAGACCAGAAAACACGGAAAGCTGGGCTTGGAGCAGAGCTGCACCTGGCCATGGGGACCATGGCAATGCCAATGGGTGAGCCAGGAAATCCAGCAATCCAGCCAGCCCAAATCCAGCAATTCCAGACCCTCTTCCCAGCTCCTCCTCTCCCTGGCTGTGCAAGCACTGCCCTGCAGGGTGCTGACTGCTCCACTGCTGGAAAGCTCAAAACAAGGAGAAGCCAAACTCAACAGCCCATGGGGTGCTGCAGGTCACCCCAGCACTGCTTTCCAAGCACTCCACTGACCCTCAGCCCATCCAGGACTGTCCCTCTCACCTGCCTGGCTGGGAGGAGAATGAGACCCCCTGATCTCAGCAGAGAATTCTGATTTTGTGATCTCTCAGCCCCTGCTGAAGAAGATCAGCAGAGGCTGGATGTGAGGCAGGACCACATTATCCCACTCACAGCTGCGGATTCATCCTGTCTGCTCCAGTTTCCCCCCGCTCCAGAGGTCAGCAGAAACAGGATAACCCCAGCAGAGCTCTCTGGGGAGCTGCTCCAGCAGCACCAGGGACCCACAGGGCAGCGTCTGTCCCGAAAGGAGCTGGGACTTGTAGGTGGTCTGAGTTCAGGCGAGGGCAGGCTGCTGGGAAGAGACAATGCAGATGCCAAATGCCAGCGAGCAGAGCCCCTCCTGCTGCTGCTGGGAATGCAGGAGCCACGCAGAGGGGACACAGATGCAGGCGTTTAACAGCCACTGCCACTGTCACTGCTGATGGCTCTCTGTGGTGGCACTGACCCCATCGGCTGGGAGACACCCTGAGGGAGGGAGTTCCAGGGTAAACTGCTGCATCCAGGCCCAGCAGAGACTAAATTCCCCCACTAAGCCTTTTTCCAAGGGGATGGAACAGGACCGTGCCCCTCCTGAGAGCCTCCAGGTCTCTCTTCCTCTCTCACAGGGGGGCTCTGGGAGGTTGGAGTCCCATGCCTAGAAGCTTCTTCTAGAGGTACCCCAGCCCCAAAGGAACCATCAGCCTCCACCAGGCACTGCCCTGGTGCAGCTGGTCCATGGGGGATGGACACTGGTGTCACCACTGGTGTCACACACACACAGAGCCACTGCTGCTGGTGTGCAGGAGCAGGTGCCACGTGCAGCTCCTGGCTGCAGCATCCTGGCAGTGAGCTGCTGTACAACATAACAACCTGCTCCCACCACCGTGCCCTGCGGCCACTGGCACAGGCTGGCACGCCCAGGGTGCAGGGCAGCGCTGCCCAGGGCCCTCTGATACCCACAGCCTCTCTCCTGTAGCCCAGACACAGCACCCTGTGCTCCCAGACCCGCTGTCCTGTGTCCCCAGGCACAGGGGCAAGGTGACCTCAGGAGAGCTGGGATGCAGCTGGAGGCTGCAGAGCATCGCTGGTGGCTCTTGGACAACACCATCCCTTCTCTCACTAACCCCTGCCCCTGATCTGAAGAGCATGGAGGATCTGAAGAGCCCTCACCAGGAGGGCTGACACAAGCCCAGGGCACGGTTTTGTGGCCAGCTCTGTCCCTCCTCCCCTTGGAGCCATCCCCACCCACAGTGGGGACAGTGAGCACAGCCAGTGCCACTTCCCAGCACCGCTGGCACTAAATGAGGTTTTGTCACCCTGCTTGGTGGCACAGGCTGCAAGCAACTCGTTCCCAGCAGGCTCCAGAGTCCTGCTCAGAATCCCAACTGAGCTATCCTTAATGGGCTTCAATTTTAATTTGCTTTTATTGGAAAACACAGATGGTGACCCCCCCTCTCTCCCTGGCCTGAACATACATAGGATAATAGCATTTAGAGGGAAAGATGTTATCTCCAAGCAGCCAAAGCTGCAGCACAAGCCCCACCGCCCTGCTGTGACACACAGCTGTGCCCCACAGCCCTGCCAGGGCCACCCAGAGGCACCAGTGGAGGGAAGCAGGAGCAGGAGCAGTGAAGAAGAATTAAAGGGCAGGATGAGTCCCTGGAGCAGCCAAGCCTCTTGGATTGACCTGGGCAACTTCCTCTGTGACTGGGTCTGTGAAGAGCAGCAGAAATAGCACGGAGCAGGGGGATGCCCCAAGCTGCTGCCAGCACTGCTGTGCCCCCACCCAGAGCCTGCAGCCCATGCAGGCACCCCTGGCTCCAGCCACCCCTGCAAGAAATGCATGATCCATCCATCCATGATCCATCCATCCATGATCCATCCATGATCCATCCATCATCCATCCATCCATCCATCATCCATCCATCCATCCATCCATCCATCCATCCTCCATCATCCATCCATCCATCCATCCATCCATCCATCCATCATCCATCCATCATCCATCCATCCATCATCCATCCATCCATCCATCATCCATCCATCATCCATCCATCATCCATCCATCCATCCATCCATCCATCCATCCATCCATCCATCATCCATCCATCATCCATCCATCCATCATCCATCCATCCTCCATCATCCATCCATCATCCATCCATCATCCATCCATCCATCCATCCATCCATCCATCCATCATCCATCCATCATCCATCCATCCATCATCCATCCATCATCCATCCATCATCCATCCATCCATCCATCATCCATCCATCCATCATCCATCCATCATCCATCCATCCATCATCCACCCATCCATCCATCATCCATCCATCATCCATCCATCCATCATCCATCCATCCACCCATCCATCCATCATCCATCCATCATCCATCCATCCATCATCCATCCATCCATCCATCCATCCATCATCCATCCATCCATCCATCCATCCATCATCCATCCATCATCCATCCATCCATCCGTCCATCCATCCATCCATCCATCCATCCATCATCCATCCATCCATCCATCCATCCATCATCCATCATCCACCATCCATCCATCCATCATCCATCCATCCATCCATCCATCCATCATCCATCATCCACCATCCATCCATCCATCATCCATCCATCCATCCATCCATCCATCCATCCATCCATCATCCATCCATCATCCATCCATCCATCCATCCATCATCCATCCATCATCCATCCATCATCCATCATCCATCCATCCATCCATCCATCCATCCATCCATCCATCCATCATCCATCCATCCATCCATCCATCCATCCATCCATCATCCATCCATCCATCATCCATCCATCCATCCATGATGCATCCATCCATCATCCATCCATCCATCATCCATCCATCCATCCATGATGCATCCATCCATCCATCCATCCATCCATCCTAGTGTTGTCCACCAATCAGCTCCTTGCACTGGAAGAAAGCAGTCCTGGAGATGGGCAGGAGATGGGCTGTGGGACCCCCAAGGAGAGAGAGAAGCCCCTCTGCCATCACCCACAGGCTCTGGGGGATCAGGGACCAGCACAAGAACGGGGAATGTCCACTCTGGGCTGCACCCACAGCTCTGGCCGAGCAGCTTGTGAAGCTGTGCAGCTCCTGGAGCTGGAGACCACACCAAGGTCCAGCCTGCCCTGGGGATGGGAGACCCCAAATGTGGAGCCTCATTTCCTCCTCAGAACAATGGGTGTGAGCAAAGCTGAGCCGTGAGCAGAGGATGAGCACTCGTGCAGGTACAGACAGCCCCAATCCACGGCTGTGGGAAGGGATTTTTGCATGCATCAAAAAGAAACACACCCGGAGGTGGAAAAAGGGCAATTTCCACAAGTTGAAAGGGATTATTAGCAAAAATTGATCGGGGGGGAAATGTAAACAAAAACAATGAAGAGTAATTATGGCTTATGGCGGCTTTGCCAAAATCTCATAAATCTGCGATCATAAAAGAAGGCGTCTTGAGTTCAAAATTATCTTGGCTTGGAATAAAAGGAAAAAAATTGCAGTAAAAATAAACATATTGTATAAATTAAACCCAGGGGAAGTTGGCAGCAGCGAATTAGCAGCTCTAAGATGCAGACAGTTGCGAAAGGATGTATCAATGAAAAAATTGACTGCCAGCAGACAGAAAGGAGGGGGGGGGGGAAAGAAGAAATTTTACATACACCAAAATCAAACACAACCAGAGCTGTGGAAAGGCCAGCCCATGGAAGCAAACACAGACAGCCCAAGCAAAACAAGGGCACAGGCAGGAAGGATGAGCAGCCGTGGCAGCTCTGGGGAGCTGCAGAAGCCAGGAGATGCCCGGAGATGCAGACACACCTGAGACCCCTGACTGGCAGCATCCCACTGCCCCAGGCAGCTGCTCACCCCACCCTGGAGCACTGGGAGGTTGTGGGGACAATTCTGGGGTTGTTTCTGATGGCAACATCAGCCCCAAGACATCCCTTTGCTCTCCAGCAGCAAGGTGGTGTGGTCAGCAGAGCCCCATGGGGCAAGGACAGCCCAGGACCAAGAGCTCCTCTCTCCCAACACCTTGTGCCATGCACTGAGCAGGGACACGGCACTCCCAGGAGGGAAAATGATTTTGGAGCATCCCACAGGGCTGCAGGAAAGGAGCTCGAGGGTCTTGGTTCATGAAACTGGGGCAGCTGGAGCTCTGGGAGAGCTCTGGGATGAAGCCTCAAAGACCTGCTGACAAGCGATGTGCACACATCCAGCTGCTCAGCAAACCCTTCCTGGGAACCAGGAGGATCCTAAAGCACCAAGTGCTGCCTGCAGAGAGGCCATGGTGGTCCTAAAGCTCTGCTGCAGAACCCATCCTGGTCCCCCAGGAATGATCCCCAAATCCTGGGAGGAGAAACAGCTCCATGAAAGCCACAGCAGTCACCCACACAGCTCAGCCAACAAACTGGCAGGAGTCAAACCAGGGAGATTAGCCAGGACACAGGACAGCAGAATGAGCACCAAGGAGGGCAGATCCACTGCTGAGAGTTCTGCAGGCCAAAATCCAGGTGGTTCACACCCTCAGGCTGCACTGGAACCTCCCTGCTCTGCATCTCAAACGCTTTGTGGAGGTGCAGCAATGGACCCCCCACCCCGAACAAGCTCTGAGGACAAAGCAGAGGTGTCAGGTGCAGCCATGGACCTGTGGCTCCTCTGCATCCCCCACTAGCACAGGATAGCAAGGACAGGCACCAGGAGTGTCCTCTGGGCAGGTGGGGAAGGATAGACCAGGGCCACTCTGCAAGGTCCCTCTTTCACTGCCTTTTCTCACTGTGGCCACATCTGTGCCAGGAGGAGAGATTGCTCTTCTGGAACAGGCTCAGGGGCAGAGAGCACAGAGCACCCTGTCCCCTTGCCACCAGCAGCACCACAGGACACAGGAACTGAGTGAGAGACACACCCAGCACCTGCAGCTCCTGCAGCCACAACACGTCCTGGAGCCAGGCTGCACCCTCTCCCAAACCCCCAGCACTCCTGGGGACACTGGAAGGATCCTCCAGCTGAATCCCTGCTCCCTCTGCCAAGAGAGAGCACCCCTGAGGATGCAAAGGACTCACAGACAGCCCCCAAGAGCTTTGCAGGATTTAGGGTTTGCTGCCTGCGCCTCATAAAAGCACCACACTTCCAAAATTTAGTTTACAGGGAGGCTGAGGCATTACCTGACATCAGGCATGGGGAATCAGGTGAAAAGTGCTGTGCAGTGAATGCCCCATCCCCCAAATTCCCTACTCAGCATGAAGCAGCCTTTATAAATCAATGTCTGCAGGAGGAAAACACGTGAGGGAGCAGCAAGTTCATCCTCCCCTTGCTGCTGCACTCCTGGTGAACCCCACAAGTGTGATGGACGGGATCTCTCCAGGGCTGCTGCCCCATCCACTGCTCAGGGAGAGTCTGTGACCTGTGGGGTGTGCATCAACACCCAGGGATGCACCCAAATCTCGGGGAGCAATACAAGGACACGGCTCTTCTTCCATTTCCCAGCACCACACTCAGCCCTCTGGCACCTCAGCACCCCTGTCCTCGTGCTTCCAGGACATGGAGACCATGGAGAATCCCACAGGGATGCACAAGGGGCTGAGCCAGCCTTGGTGGGAGCCCCCAGCTCTGCTCTGCTGTCAGTGACACTGCAGCACGGGGGTGCACAGGGAATTCGTGGCAGGAACACGTGCAGCCTGGGCTGAGCAGCCACGAAGACATCCTCAAGACCAGGCAGGGCAGGAGGATGCACTCAGCTCCCTGTGTGGGCATCACAGCAGATGCTGGCAGATCCCAAAGCCCTGTGGCCAGGAGCTGCTGGCAGCAGATCCCAAACCCCTGTGGCCATCACCTGCTGGCAGCAGATCCCAAAGCCCTGTGGCCATCACCTGCTGGCAGCAGGTCCAGCTGTCCAGGCAGCCCCAAGGACAGGGGAACAAAGGCCAGTTCGCAGCTCCATCGATCCTGAGGTCACAGGGGTGAGGGGGGAACATCTGCTCCGACCTGCCCAGCTCTGGTGCAAGGATTTCCCCGGAGTTATTCAGGCAAGGGTGGATTTTCAGAAGGAAGCAGCCAACACCAGCGTGGCAAGCCCCAGTTTGTGCCTGTGAGCAGCATAGGGGAAGTGCCAGCGATTCCGTAGCATCCATGTGGTTGGAAGATGCCAGAATAACCCAGATCAGTGTTCAGGTATCTCCAGCTTTCCATTTGAAGTGTCCAAGGCCAGGATGGACAGGGCTTGGAGCACCTGCTCTAGTGGAAGGTGTCCCCACCCATGGCAGAGGGTGTCACCCAGGGATGGCTGGAGATGGAGGAGCATCAGCCAGAGGGAAGAACCCTGGGGGTCCAAACCAGTTTATGAGAAATCAGACACCTCTGATCTACAGATTCGAGCAATAGTGAATCAACTCCACCCCTGGGTGATCTGCTGTACAGTTAATTAGACACGTTATTAAAAATATGCTCCTCCACCAGGCTGAATTAGTCCAGCTTCCAAGCCACAGAGTCCTGCCCTGTCTAATTAAACAGACCTTCCAGATTAACAATCCTTCCTCCAGGCCACTGCCAGCACACCAGGCAGCAGACACTGCTCCATCTCCTCAATAAGGCCAACAACGGGCAGGATTCCACACCTTGAGTCATGACCACTAAACTGCTTTATTTTTATTTGGATTCTCCTTCACCAGAAACAGACCCAGAGGCCCCCAGGGCTGGCCTTGGGATCACAAAGTCAGGACATGCAGGTATGTCCTGGCTCACCACTCAAGGACCTGATCAGCCTTTTCACTCCAGGAGTATCCCATTTCCAAGGTGTTTCCAGAGATTTCCTGGTTGTGCCCCACAGCTGAGGAGCACACAGCGATCCCAGACACAGTGTGGCCACCCCCAGACCCACTCCTGTTCCCTGATGTGCTCAATTCCCTCAGCTATAACCAATCCACCCCCTCCAGCCTTCACTGCTCTCCCAACACTGGCAAATGCTGCAGATGGGAATCTCCCACTTGGAATATTTCCCTCTGACCAGGCAATTTTGAGCCCCTCTAGGACACACCTGTAAATCCATCTCTTGCTGGAACCCCCTGCCTCCCTCTGCAGCAGCTCTTGGGGTGATTCATCTGTTCCCTGCTTTGAAAGCACCAGCTGCTGCCCACATGCTTTTTTCTGCAGGCTGAAGCCCTGTGGATCCCACATCTCCATGGAATCCCCTTCCTTCCAGCCAGCCTGAGCTGCAGCTGCATCCTCAGGGCATCCTGTGTCCCAGGATGATGCAGAACACGTCCTGCTGCTGTCCTGTCCCCCCAAACCCCACATCTGGACCCCAGGGAATGGCTGGAGCTGTGTCAGGGGAGGTTTAGGTTGGATATCAGGGAAAGATTCATCCCCCCAGAGGGCTCCCCAGGGAATGGGCACGGTCCTGTGGCTGCCAGAGCTGCAAGCACAGGGTGGGAATTGCTGGGGTGTCCTGAGCAGGGCCAGGAGTTGGACTTGATGTTGTTCTGCTGAGGAAATTCCAGGATTCCACAGCTCTGGGAACCCCCCATCTCCACTGGCAGCGCAGAGAGAGCACAGCCCCCCTTGGAGAGCATTTCTGTGAACTGATTTTTCCCCTGGGGTTCCAGAGCTGTGTCCACACCAGCAGCTCCAGCAAACAGGAGACAACCCAAAAACCTCATGAGGACCAGGCAGGCCAGACCCACCCTGACCCCAGCCAGCTCCAGAGGCTTTTATTAGAAACACACAGTCACCAAAGGCTGCAAGTGGAATCCATTACACAGCATTTAGCAGGAATCATTTGTGTTTCACAGCCCGAAATCCTTCCTGATTTCAGGAGGAAACGGCTGTTAAAGAGCGAGCTGCAGCCAAGGGGAGGGAGCAGGGATGGGGGAGAATTCCCAGATGCAGGATGGACCTGCTCCCACTCCTGGTCATCACTCAGAGCTGCATCCTCCACGTGTGAGATGCTCTAGAATGTGGGAGGAGGCAGCTCTGCTACCTGCAAATAATCACCCCCTTCTGAGTCAGGAGATTTTTGGGAGCTGGGATGGGATTGCAAGTCACTGCTCCAAGGAAAAGGAATCACAGAATTCCAGAATCATTTGGATTTGGAGGGACCTTAAAGCTCATCCCATTTCACTCCCTGCCATGGCAGGGACACCTTCCACTGTCCCAGGGTGCTCCAAGCCCTGTCCAAGCTGTCCTTGGGCACTTCCAGGGATCCAGGGGCAGCCACAGCTGCTCTGGGCACCCTGTGCCAGCCCTCCCCATCCTCACAGCCAGGAATTCCTTCCCAATATCCAACCTAGTCCTTCCCTCTGGCAATGGGAAGCCATTCCCTGTGTCCTATCACTCCATCCCCTTGTGAACAAAACCTCTGATGCTTCCAGTGTTTAGTGCAGTGCTCTGGTGAGGAACTGTGGATGAGTGCAGACATCTCCAGTTTGTGCCCACAGAAAGGCTGTGAGCTGTGCTTTACAGACAAATAAACTTATGGATTTGCTCCTTTCCCACCTCCTCCCAGGAACTTCTTTCCCCCACTTTTGGGGACAATGAGGATCCATGGCCAAATGTATTGGCATCATCAGACAAAGTTATTTGTGTACCACCAACACCAGAATGGGTAGAAAAAGAACCAAAAACATGGTTTAAACCCTGAACATGGCCACTCCCAGAGAGATGCAATTTTTGTAAAGAAAAAGCTGGAATTAATGAAGGGAAAACACAGCCCTCACCCACGCTCAGCTACGTAGAAGGGATTTCATCCCATAAAACAAGAACAGTGACTCATCCCATAAAATGAGAACAGCAAGTTACTCCAGGGTGGACATCCTGACCCAGGAGAGAATGTTTTAAAATATAAATCGTGACTTGGGATGTTCAAGTTGGATATTAACAGATGATTTAGGACATTGCTTCCCCAGGAGGGCTGTGCTGGTCACCAGGGACCTGGGGCATCTCCAGCACTGGAGGTTTCCAGGAACTGGCTGCCCAAATCCAGTCACCTCCATCACTGCTACAGCTGGGGCAGGGGGACCTTGGGGACAGGGGGACCCTGGGGACAGGGAACCAGAGCTGGACATCTGCTCTGATCACAGATGGAGCTGATAAACCTTGTTCTTCTAGAAGGTGAGACACAGCAGGATCCCAAATCGCTGCTGGATAATGATCCCATGTTGGAATATCTCATTCCAACACCCAGTGCTCCCTTTTCCTGGCAAATGCAGCTCCACACTGTGACCCCAGGAGGGTCACCTGGGGACACAGGTTGGGAACAGCATCATTCCTGCACACCTCCACATGAACTACCTGAGGATGTGAGAGCCCCCACAACCCACCAACAACACTCAGCCTAACCCAGGGTGTTCGTCTGTTGAGAATCAGAACTTTGGTGGGGGGAAAAAAATTGCATTGTTTCCTATTTGTTGTGTTTTGGAGCAAAAATCCAGCAGATGCATTAAAGCAGCGAGGCCAGGAGGAAGGCAGGGGCTCCCTGGACTCAAGTGAGTCTGTGCCTTGAAATTCCATCCCAAAATTCCAGAGGCTCAGCCACTCTTCAACAGCAGCAATGCATTGAGACAGCAGGGCTTGCACAGCCCAAAACCAAGAGACACCTGCAAATATCTGGCAGGTGCCACCTTCACAGGCTGGTTTTGCCAGGGCAGAGGGTCCTTCTCCAGCAAAAATCATTGTGTGTCCTCTCAAATCCACCAGCAGTGGTCTTTCCTCAGTCCTAAAACATCCTGCTCCCAAGGAACAGGGAGAGGAGGAGAGGGAACAGCCTGAGGCTGGGCCAGGGGAGGCTCAGGGTGGAGAATTCCTTTATGGAAAGGGTGGTCACACTCTGGCACAGGCTGTGCAGGGCAGGGGTGGAGTCACCACCCCAGGAGTGCTCAAAAACCAGCAGGTTTTGATGTGGATGTGTCACTTGGGGACAGGGGTGAGCACAGCAGAGCTGGGTTAACCATGGAGTTTGGTGATCTGGAGGCTGATCTGGATCCTGGGATTCTCTGAACTGGGGAGTTCAGCAGGAGAAGATGCTGGAGAAAACCCCTCAGTTCACACCAGTACAGCTGAACCCCCACTGCACCAACACAAACCACAAACTATCACACACCAACTATAAATATTAAAGATATTTAAAGATAAAAACGCTCAGGACGTGCCTGTCACGACGTTCACTGACCCGTGTGATGGAAAACCAACACGTGATGACACAGCACCCATGAGCCAGCTCTCAGCAGCACATTTCTGCCTCTCTACACTGCTACCTGTCAATATCTGTCACTGCTCCACCGTGTCACACCCTGCCAGATGTGAGGACAGCCTCGTTACATAATTTTAATGCACAAAGTGCAGAAAAAACCCTCAGGTTTCCAATTTTGGACCTTGTAATGACACAGAATGAGGGCTGAATCACTGGACTGGAAGCATGGATAGATGTATAACATCTATATTATTATTATAATATAATATAATATATAATTATTTATATTATTAATAGTGTATTATCATATTACTATATTATATCATATTATTATTTCTATTATTATTTTAAATATAATATAGTATAATATAGTATAATATTAATATAATATAATATAGTATAACATAACATAACATAATATTATATTATATTACATTACATTACATTACATTACATTACATTATATTATATTATATTATATTACATTATATTATATTATATTATATTATATTATATTATATTATATTATATTATATTATATTATATTATATTATATTATATTATATATATTATTATATACTATTTTATATATATTGTATTATATTATAATATACATTTTATCTATATTTCTATTTATATGTTTATATAAATATAAAATAGAAAATAGAATATATAATATATAAAAATATATAAATATATGAATATATATAAAAATTTATCATTATATCTTTAATATTATATCTATAATATCATATATAAATATATAAATATACTATATAAATATTATATTTATATATAACATATATATAAATATTATATTTAAGTGATCTATTAAGGTCCCTTAAAAGCCAAACCATTCAATGACTCTGTAAGAAAAGTTTAAACTAATTTTTTTATATTTATATAAATAAAAATAAATTATATAAATATATATACAACTATAAATATATAAGTAAAAATACATAAATATAAATAAATAAAATATATAAATATATATAAATATATAAATATAGAGAATAAAAATAAAAATAAATATAAATAAACAAAAATATATAAAAATATCTATAAAAATAAATATCAACATATATATAGATATAGATTATTTATATATATATATATAAAGGCAATCTAGGAAAACAACAACTTCAACCTAAACCAGCCTCAGAGGAACAAAGTGTGACAACCACACACACAAAGGCAATGCATGAGAAATGGAAGGAGAACAAGCACAATCCATATTTTATTGTGACTGGCGGGAAGCAAATAAAAGAAATGCCTGGAAAAGCCACGTCTGAAGACGAGAAAAAGTTATGATGATGTTCTTTTCAGCACACAGGAAAAAAGTGTTAAGTACAAATGATAAAATTCATAAAGAATTTTCATAGAGAAAAGCACTGAGACAGCCCAGGGCTGGAGGTGCTGTCACTGATTCAAATCCCAGGGTGATTAACAGAGTTTTTTTTTAATTCTACACCCAGTCAGAGCTTTGGTCAGCCAGTTTGTGTCTTTATTAGGAAAGAGGGATGTTATTGCACAGCCCTCCAGAGGACAGGGCTGCTTCCTCCCCTGAGAAACCAGGATTCCTTAGCTCATACATAACTAACGAGCCAGGGAACGTCTGCCTGGAATTCCTTCAAAATCACACACGTTTGCAAGCAAATAACTGAGATTTTGGAGCAGATGCCACAGGGCCACGTGGTGCCCAAATAATTGGGCTGTTTTCTCCACACACAATGGCCTTGTGGAGGTGGGAGAGGCCCCAGCCATCGTTTATCTTCATTTCTGGCCATTTCGGTGATGACACTTCCATAAACAAGCTCAAGGAACCATGACCACATCAAATTCCTGTGCAACACCTCCACAACAGGCATGAAAAATCAGATTCTGGGATAAGCCACTCTCAAACTGGGAGAGAACCACGAGAAAACATCACAGCCTGGTTCCTGTGCTGGTCAAGGTGTGGAATAAACCTGGGTAGCTCCTGTTTCCAGAGGGTATCACCATTCCCTCTCCTGTCTGAGTAACCACAGCAGACAGAGCTCAAACTCATAGACCTCACCAACTCAGTGGACATCATCTTCTGGACAATTGTGGACATTTTCTGGGCACTTTACAGGGATAGGTGATAGACTAAGGGATCAGAGGATCAGCAGGGCTGGAAAAGCCCTCCAAGATCATCGATTCCAACCCATCAATTCCAATTCCAATCCAGCACTCCCCACTAAGCCATGTCCCCAAAAATACCTTTGAGCACTTCCAGGGATGGAAGTGTGGGCAGCCTGTGCCAGGGAATGCTATCTGTGTATTTTATTATCTTCTTCTTCTTCTTCTTCTTCTTCTTCTTCTTCTTCTTCTTCTTCTTCTATCTGTGTATTTTATTATCTTCTTCTTCTTCTTCTTCTTCTTCTTCTTCCTCTTCTTCTTCTTCTTCTTCTTCTTCTTCTTCTCATTATTATTATTATTATTATTATTATTATTATTATTATTATTATTATTATTATTATTATTATTATTATTATTATTATTATTTTATCTGTGTGGGGAGGAGCTGCCAGCTGGGGTTAAACCACGACAAAAGAGAGAGAACTGAGAGACTCCAACACATTTCACAGTGACAGAACCAAGAGACTCCAAGGATTAACAAGCAAGAGGCCATGAGGGAACGCCTGGAGAAGAAGAAAGGACTGGGAAGTCCTTGAAGACACTCATGCAGAGCATCTCAGAGCAGAAGGATCACGTCTGGTGGATGCACCAGGATCACAACGTGAGGGAATGGCAGGCACTCGAGGTCTCACTCGGTTTGAAATCACTTCTGGGGAAATAATGAAAAAAGCTGATGTAATTCCAATCATAAAGAATTAAAGAACAGGAGTATAATTAGCACCAGTCAACATACTTCTACAAGAAACAGGTCTTGTCAAACAAATCTGATTTCATTCTTCACTGAGATTACAAGTCTGATTGGAGAGAGGAGCCGTGTAGAAGGCAGGGGAGTGTCTGAGTGCTGAATCAGGAGATGTGAGGGCAGCCTGGGGAACACAGCCACCGTGCCAGCCACTCCAGATCATAAAACCACGCTGAAAATGGGGTTAAGATCTGATTAGGTGGCAGGTTCCCAGCGCTGGACATTGGTGGGCTCCACAGGAGCCAGCCCCTGGGTTGATTTCTGCCTTAGGCAGGGTGATGGAGGGGGATGAAGGCACCCCCTGCTCAGGTGGGTAATGCCCTCCCAGCCTTGCATTCTCAAGTGGAGGATATGGGATTCACCTCCCTTGGCATTCACCATATGAAAAAATAATGCTCCCACTTTAATGCAGCTGTTAATTTTCTGCAGATAGTAACAACAGAGAGAAAAGGGCCTCTGAGGACAGGCTGATGATCAAGACCAGCCAGGCAGGCAGGTGAGCTGAACTGCCCTCAGCAGGATGCTGGGGAGGGGGGGGAGTTGCTTCCAGTTTACATTAGAAATCCCATTTTTATGATAATGATTAAATTGTTCAAATCATCTTCAAAGAAAATCCAGGGAGGTAAAAACCTTAAAATGAATTTAGCTCAGCGGTGAAAAGCACTGGAAAGCCTGGTCTCCTCCAGCCACTGCCCCTGGAGCTGCTGTGGCTCAACAGCTGTGAGCACCAGCCAGGAAAAGCTCCAGATGGCCCCATGGTGGCACAAGGGACAGCCCCTTGGGCTCTTCCTTCCCCACACTGATGGGAGAGCAGGAGCATGACTGGATTTAAGATCTCCAGGAGATGACTGTCCCAGGCAGGAGAATCTTCAGCAGCCCCAGGTTTGCACTCCCACCCCAACAATGCAGCCACCAGGATAAGGAACACCCTGAAGTCTCTCCCACCTGAGTATCCATCCATTCCTGCCCCTCTGGCTCCCCAAAGGATGAACAAAACTCAAAGCACCTCAAGAAAATCCCGTGGATGGTGCTGAACTGGAAGCCCTTCTGTGGCTGGCATCACGCACAGAGGGTATGGTGAGGAAGGTGAAGGTGAGGGTGGGAACACACCTGTAGCTACAAAGAGACCACCTGGGCCCCAGACTGAGCTCCAGGGTTTTTTTAAAAGGTTTGGGGAGCTTTAACTCTGGAGCATTGCTCAGCTACAGTGAGACAAGACACCTCTGGGAGATGAGAGAGGGATGCCAGGTCTTTGCCTGCCCCAAAGATTAGGGAAAACTCTCGGACACCCCAGCAAACAGCAAATCCCTGTGGAGAAAGCCCTCAGTGATGGATGGGGAGGGAGCAGCTGCTGTTGTCGCTGCCTCCTGGGCTTGTCACGGCTGCCTCTCACCCAGCCGGATCCTCTGACATCCAACACCGCCTCTGCCAAGCCAGCCCAGTTGGGTTTCCCTGCTAAAGCAAGCAAAAAAACCCCATTCTTTGGGGGCTGCTTTATATCACTGCCTCCCCCCCCCCCAAAAAAAAGGCTTAGTCAAAGCAAATGCCAGAGCCATTAAGTGGGAAGGACCTCACAGCCAACACAGGAATGCTGGGGCTTGATGGACTGTTTATAGAGTCTTTTATAGGAAGGATGGGTAACCTAATCCCAACTACAACATTTTTTATGCTGCTCTGTGAGGGTTCAGCTGTGATTAAACTGTTGGCACAGTCCCATGGCACATAAAACCATGGAGACCAGCATGTCTCATCCCCACCAGAGCCCAGCAGAAGTAGTCCAAGTATTAAAGGCTGGCGAGCCCCGCTGTGGGGCATCCCCGTCCGCACCTCCGCTGGCCTCGTGAGCCTCAGACACCAAAATTAAACATCTCCAGTGAATGTTTACTCCAGCTGCAGCCCAAAGGGCAACCACCCCTGCAGGATTTGGTCTGGATGCAGGAAATGCAACAACAACCACGCTCTCAGCAGTGGGTTTCGATGCCTTCCTCTCGCAGAAGCAGCCCCAGCACGAGCACCTCCACCACCCTCCTAAAACACTGCAGAAATCCCACAGCAACATTTGCTGCTTGGTTAAAACACTTGAATTTGAGCCAGCCTGACTAAGCTGAGATGTTCCAGGCTGTGGATCACTTGCTGTCTCTACCAGGCTGACTCTCCATGGCTGTAGCTAAAACCACAGCACGGGCAAAGTCCTCCCTGGGAGAGGACATCCAAAAGTTCCAGCAGACACTGAGCCAGGAAACCAAGCCCACCCTGGCCAAACCTCCCTGAAAGATGTGCAAATTTACCTGTCTGAGTGGGACACAAAGCTTTGGAGGTGGGGAGATGGGAAGGGTGGGAAATCCCAGCCCAGGCTGGGCACAGAGTCACACCAAGCCTGTGCTGGAGGATCAGGTGTAGCAAAGCCTGGCCTGGCTCCAGACCCTCTTTTAGCTGGAAAGGGAAAAGCCTGGGGGCTGGGGAAAGGGCAGAGCTGTAGCACACTGAGGATGTGCAATGTCACAGTGAGATCACTTGATGTGGACCACCAGGATCTCCCTGGCCCTGGGATGGGTGGGATTTCTTCAGGCAACGTGAGCATGAAGTCCCATTTTATTTTTAATAGAATTGGAACAGAAGCCAGGTTTGCCTTTTCGCTTCTTTTTATTTTTTGGCTCTGTTGGCTCATCCATCAGTTTGTCTGTTCACCCTCATGACAATTCCCTGATATGATGATGCAGGGTCTCCCTCACAGCCACCACACACCCGGCTTAGCTGGGCTCTCAGCACCCACGTTAGCCCTCTCAGGAGGCTCTGGAACCTTCCAGAACAGCTGACCACTGACTTCTGCACTGAACAAAACCCACCAGCACCTCAGGACCCCTGGCTGAGCATCCCCAGCACAGCAGCCAGCAGAGGAATCAGCTCTCCCCAGGCTTTTTCTCTGCAATGGGACAGTTTTCAGTCCTGGGTGAGTGCATGGCACATTCCTTCCACCCAAGGGGACTCCAGAGCGTCCTCAGAGCATCACCTGAGCTTGTGCACTCCCAGGGCTCCTCTTTCAGCACAGACCACCAGGCAAAGGGGCACCTGGATGGTGACACGTGGGGTGGCATGTCCCCACAGCTCCACCACCTGCTGGCACCATCCCCAGGAGACCCAAGGAGGGCTGAGCCCTTCTCCACCCCTCTGGCCCCTGAGCAGGTCAGGGCTGGTGGGTGACACACCCAGGGCTGACCTCACAAATCCCATGTTTTTCCCTTTTCCCTCTGTAGCCCACACACTGAGGACCTCCCAAGCACGCAGTAAAACACCAGGTCAGCCTTCCAAGGGCTCAGCACCCACAAGCAGGAGCTCAGGTCGTATTTAGGCCGCCCAAATTACAGGGCAAGGCTTCTGCTGGAGGGTGACCTGCACAAAACCCCATGGGCAGCCCCTGCCAGCCCATCCAAGACACCACAGGGAGGTCTGGGCTCCACTGGTCCCAAATGTGCTGCTCCCAAACCCAGCATAGTCCCTGGCAGTGTCCCCTGCACATCCCTGAATTCCCAGTCCAAAATTCACCTCCCCTCCCTGCAGCCCCACCTTTTCTTAATCAGGGACCAACAGAAACTGGGAGAATCAAAGGAGCCTGTGGCACCCAGCCTGGAGAGACTGAACTTCACCCCCAACACCCCCCAGATAAGGAAGGATGGGCTCCAGGAAGAGCCAGGGATGAAAGGGAACGCCACAACGGCCGAGTTGGCTCGCTCAGCTTTTGGCTTCTGCCCATTTCCCTGCTGTGTGCACACCCATGAGCCGTGTCCTGCAGGATGGGGACAGCTCAGCAGCCCTGAGGGACCTGGCCAAGCCTCCCCTGCATGTGTCTGCTCCTTCTGCCTGTCCCCACAAATTGTGGGGTTTCACTGCTCAGAGCATCAGCAAACTCCTGCCAAAGCTGGGAACAGGGAGCAGCTGACAGTAAACTCAGCATTTCCAGAGGATTTGTTCCTATCAAAAGCTGCTGCTCTGAAGCCAGAACAGGTGTCAGTCACACCAAAATCTCATGGCAGCTATTCAATGTGATGGCATAAGCTTGACATCAGATCAAAAAAAAAAAAAAAAAAAAAAAGAATAAAAAAATCCAAAAGCAATGTGAGCAGCTCCTCTACTCTCTATTTCACCTACAGCCATGGAAAAAGCAAGGTGAGGAGCCAAAAGGAGGAGAAAAGCAGCATTACCAGGGCTGGTACACGAAGCAGACAGCTCCACATCACTCCCAGCAGCCCCAGGACAAAACCACAGCTCTCAGCCAGCTGTCCCAGGTGGGCTCAGAGCAGCACCCCTGGATGGCTCCATCAGCCCTGAGCTGGCCCTGCTCCCCCCTCAGTGCTGTGAGCTGCCCTGAGCTTTGTGACACGGAGCAGAGCCCACGCTGCCTCTTCAACACCTCCCACCAGCCAGACACCAACCCCTACTAATGCTGCCAACATCCTAATTAGCACCTTCCCTGTGCCCACACTGCTCCCGACTGCTCTGCAGCTGCCCAGGCTCTCAGAGCTTCACCAGAGGGGACAGGGGATGGGGACAAGTCCTGGGGATGGGGACAAGTCCTGGGGATGGGGACAAATACAGGGGATGGGGCCAAGTCCAGGGGATGGGGACAAGTCCTGGGGATGGGGACAAATCCTGGGGATGGGGACAAGTCCTGGGGATGGGGACAAATCCAGGGGATGGGGACAAGTCCTGGGGATGGGGACAAGTCCTGGGGATGGGGACAAATCCAGGGGATGGGGACAAGTCCAGGGGATGGGGACAAGTCCTGGGGATGGGGACAAGTCCAGGGGATGGGGACAAGTCCTGGAGGTGCTGGGGACTCTGTCCCCTCTAGCCCACGGCAGCCCCACTGCTCTGCTGAGGGTCTGTGCCAAGGGATTTCCACACACACACCTGAGCTTACCCTTCCTGAGCCTCTGGGAATCTCCATCCCCCCTGCAAGGCAGGGCTTTCTCCAAGTTTCATCGAATCACAGGATGGTTTGGGCTGGAAAGGACTCTAAAGACCATCTCCTCTCAACCCCTGCCATGGGCAGGGACACCTTCCACCAGAGCACACTGCTCCAAGCCCTGTCCAACCTGGCCTTGAACATTTCCAGGGAGTGGACAGAGCAGCTCCAGGGAAAGCATTAACCCATCCATGCATTTGCAGCTATTTCCATGGCTGGAAACTATTCCTGCTGGGGCTGCCCTGCCTGATCCAAGCCCTCAGTGCCCTGTGCCAGCAGCCAGCTCGGGGCAGCTGACACCTCCATCCCACCTCTCAGCAAGCTCCAGCACTGTGTGATCAATACCCTGCCACCAGCCATTCCCCACATCCAGGCACCAGCTGCTCTCTGCTCCCCAGGCAATGAAAATACAACATCCCCAGCTCGTGTTCCCTCCCAGAGCAATGCCCAGGGAACCTCAGACCTGCTCCCATTTGCCACCAAGGTGTCACCATGAGCACACAGAGGCTGTTTGCAGGGTGTCCTGCAGGTGTCTGAGCACTGGTTCTGTGTCTGCAGCCTTTGTATGCTCACTGTGACACCTTGGTGATAAATGGGAGCAGGTCTGTGGCTCCCCAGGTTATGAAAATACAACATCCCCAGCTTGTGTTCCCTCCCAGAGCAGTGCCCAGGCTGCAGACACAGAACCAGTGCTCAGACACCTGCAGGACACCCTGCAAACAGCCTCTGTATGCTCATGGTGACACCTTGGTGGAAAATGGGAGCAGGTCTGTGGCTCCCCAGGTTAAGAAAATACAACATCCCCAGCTTGTGTTCCCTCCCAGAGCAATGCCCAGGGAACCTCAGACCTGCTCCCATTTTCCACCAAGGTGTCACCATGAGCACACAAAGGCTGCAGACACAGAACCAGTGCTCACACACCTGCAGGACACCCTGCAAACAGCCTCTGTATGCTCATGGTGACACCTTGGTGGAAAATGGGAGCAGGTCTGAGGTTCCCTGGGCACTGCTCTGGGAGGGAACACAAGCTGGGGATGTTGTGTTTTCATTACCTGGGGAGCCACAGACCTGCTCCCATTTACCACCAAGGTGTCACAATGAGCACACAGAGGCTGCAAACACAGAACCAGTGCTCAGACACCTGCAAGGACATCCTGCAAGCAGCCTCAGAGGTGCTGGGATGCTGCAGCAGAGATTCCTGAGAAGAGATCCCCAGGAAATGCTTTCCCAAGGCTGGCAAGCTGCAGTTAACTCCCATCCCAGCCCGGACACCTTGTTTCACTCCATCCAAGCTGCCCCCAGGTCACGCATTTCTCCTGCTCTCTTTGTCCCCTGATACCAGACAGGCTTAAAAGTAAAACAAGGCCAAGATTTATGAAGTGAGGCTCACTGTAAAGGTTTCTGAGTGGCGCTTGTGCAGCCTGGAAACGGGATTACGAGCGAAGCAAATGGTGAAACGCGATCGTAACCTCGGCGCGGTGAGATGTGACCCTCATGTGCTCCAGCCCAGCTCGCTCCCAGCGTGTGCTGTGCACTGCCTGGGGGCTGCCTGGCCAGCACAAACCTCCTTGTGGTGGCCCAGGGCTTCTCTGAGCTCCACAGCCCCCAGCTCGTTTGGGTGGCCCAGTCCTGATGCTCGGCAGACTTTCTGCCGCACCTCACCTCAAACCGGCTGCACAGGCGTTTGTCAGGCCAGAGCACTCCCAAATCTCCTTCAAGACCACAAACAGCAGCTTTGGACACATCTCATAATTCCATGGTGACTTTATTGCAGCCTTCCAGTGCCTAAAGGGGCTCCAAGAAAGCTGGAGAAGGACTTTGGTCAAGGGATGGAGTGACAGGACGATGAGGAATGGTTTCCCACTGACAGAGGGCAGGGACAGACTGAATATCTCTGAGAGCGTGTTGGGGCCCTGGCAGATGCTGTCCAGAGAAGCTGTGCCTGCTCCTGGATCCCTGGAAGTGTCCCAAGGCCAGGTTGGAGGGGCTTGGAGCACCCTGGGGTAGAGGAAGGTGTCCCTGCCCATGGCAGGGGCGGAACTGGATGAGCCTGAAGGTCCCTTCCAACCCAAACCAGGCAATGATTCTGATTCTAGGACCAATCCCCTCTCCTGGGACAGCAAATCCTCATCCAGCAGTGCAGCAGGACGCTCAGGGAGCACACCAGAATCCCCTGGTACCCAGGATGGGGGAGGGCTGGGGGCCCCACCCTGCCCTGCCATCACCCTCCTTCTGCTTGAGAACTCCAGAGAGGGGGAAAAATATAAAATAAAAGCTCATCACCCTTTCATCACCCTCTTTTTAACACCTCCCACAGTCCAATGCACCTCTGTGCCCCCTCCCTCCCTCCCCAAGCTGCATCTTTCCCGGAGCCCCCCTCTCCTGTACAAGCATCTTCACTCCCTTTCCCAGTCTTTCCCAGTTCGGAGCTGATGCTTTCAAAGAGCCATCCACAATGACTTTAAGATCTCTTTCTCAAAATGCTAATAAGTAATTTAAAGACTGCCACTGTGCATGCATGGGTTTAGGGTAATTTTTTTTCCATGTGAATCCCTTTTCATTCATCCCTGACTACATTTAATCTGCCACTTTATAGCCCAGCTATCCAGTGTCATGAGAGCCTTTTGCAATATTTTCAAGACAACTGTTGTTTTTATCATCCTGAATAATTTTGTATAATCTGCAAACACTCTTCGCCTTCCCATTCCCACCCCTCTCTACTTTATGAATACATCACCCAGCCCAAGCCTCACGCTGACCCCGTCCAGTGGGAAAACTGACTCTTTGTTTCCCCTTCTTTAAGCAGATTTTAATCCATAAGAGAGCCCTTCCTCTAAAATTACTGCTCTGGAGTCTCCTGGATCACCCAGGGAGATCTTCTTAAAGGATGCTCGTCCCATTTACTCTGGCTCTAATATTCATTTTATTTTATTGTAAAATATGAGTTCTCCTGCCATCACTTCAGAACAGCCTCCCAGCCCTGCCCTGGGAAGCAAAGCTCCTTGGCAGGAGTCCCTTTGGCTACTTGGGGTGACACTGAAATCATCCCCCTCCTCCCCAAGGGTTCCATCCTGCACATTTAACCTCCCAATACTCATTTGTTGAGGGGAAACTTGGGAGAGAAACTGTTTTTTTTCTCTCAAGTTATTTTTCAAACTCCTCTCAGCCTGCCTTATATGGCTTCACATCCACCAGTTTCTGATTTCTTTTTTATTTTCTCCTTTTAGATACCACTTCCACTTGGTGAAGAACAGTTTTTTTTTACCTCCAATGACCTCTTCCAATTTGCCATTTAATCAAATTCGGTTGGCTTTTTGTTATTTTTAAGAAACTCACGTTAAGTGGCTGCATGAATTTATTCTGAGGTTTAATTTAATTTCCTACATCATGGGCAAATATTTTCCAATTTTAACTTCTCCCTTCAGCCAGCTCCTTGGCTTTACTCACAGACCATTACTAAGTGGTGTTTTTAAGTGCTGGTTGCTTTATGGATGCAATGGTCTGACTCTGGGAGAGGTAAAGGTGGAAAGAACATCATTTATTGGACAGACTGATAAAGCTTCACCAGCTTTTGGAGCTCCCCAGCCCTTCCTCATGCTGATTCTGAGACTGAATCTGCTCCCACAGATTAGATTATATTAGATTAGAGCAGATCTAATGTCTTGTGTGTGGTTGCCCGGGTCTAAATCCAGATTTCTTCATCCTGTGAGCTCTCCAAAGAACCACAACCGTTTTCAGCCACTAAAATTATCATTTCTGAGTGTGAAATTTTGGGAGGCACAGACCAGCCCCAATTACAGCTGTGTTTTCTGCCCTCGTGGCCTGCTCCATCTTCCCTTAATGCTTGGCAATCGGTGCCACACTTCCTGTTAGACCTGATACCGCTCCCTTCTTCATGCCAAGCAGGGAAATTCAGGGAGGGGCAAACAGCATGGCAGGATCCTCATTTATGATCCTCGTTTTCCTTCCCCTCATCCTGATTATTTCAGGGGGCTGGCACGCCCTGCACAGCCACAACCTGCCATCCATCCAGCACCTTCCTGAAACGTCTGACATGGATATGGAGACATTAGCAACACATCCCTGCACGTCTCCAGCCACTTCTCCTTCCTCACACCCTCCCTTGCTGCTGTCACCTGGCCTCCAAGGGGTCCCTGCCCACCTTTGCATTCCTCCCTCCATCCCTGGGCAGAGCCCCCTGTGCTGCCTCTCCCTCCTGCCCGGCCCACGCCGCACGTCAGCCCCTTATCACAGGAGGCCCCATCCTTTCCCTTATCTAAAGGCTGAACTTTTGCCTCTGAGGCTCTCCCTGCTGCCCCCATCCCAAGGAGATCCAGCCGGCGGCTGCGCTTCGCCCCGGTCCCTCTGAAAACCACAGCCAGGTACGGGAGGGATTGCAAACCAGGCTGGGAGCTGACGGGGCTGTTCCTCGGGAAAAATGGGATTTCAGCAGGATGGGAAGCCCACTCCCAGCCTCACTGCTGTCCCAGGTGTGTGGGGAGCAGGTTTTGGGGCACCACTGGAGGGTCAGGCTCTGTTCATCCCTCGCCCCAAAGCGCTGAAGGCTCGGGAGCTGTCCCAGCTCCTGGGGCAGCTTCCTCAGTGCCCACCCCTCCTTCCAGCAGCTCAGGTATGTGCACACAAAGGGCCCTGACTAGTGCAGGCAGGTCCTCAGCCCGTCTCCAAGGGGATGAATGCTCCCATCCCTGGGGACTGCCCCCAAACCCCTCGGCAGCACCCCCAGGCACGGCCCCGTCCCCTTCACCCCCTCTGCGGGGTGACCCGAGGAGCTGGGGGACACCGGTGGCCACACCAACCCCCAGCCCTTGTCCCCTACAGCATCTCCTCCCCATGCTTTTGTCACCCAGAGAAGCTGGAAAGTCGAGCAGGGATTGCTGCTCCCGCCTGGAAAATCCCCAGAAGCGAGCAGCAAGGGCAGCAGCGTGGATGTTTAAATCAGGCACCCATTTATATGGACTCCAAAAGGAGCTTTCCCTTTTGCTGCCCCTCTAATGCAAAGGGCAGGTGGGTGCAAGGAATGTGCCTTGTCAAAAATTAACCCAGGAAATGGAGGGGAGGGGAAAGCAGCAGGAGGGAGACGGGTGGCACAGGGCCAGGCCAAAACCACATGCTCTGCTCCTCAGCCCCGCTTGTCCCAAAACATTTGCTCCCCTCCTGGTCTTAGCAGAGTGCAGGAGCAGCTCTTGACAGATCCTGTGTTTTTCCCTGGACCTGATGTTTTTCTGCATCCCTGAGGAGTGTGGGAGGCTCCTGCAGCTCCCATGGTCCTGGCACACCTGGAATCCACCTGCATGGAGCACCAAGGTGAGGGGAACGCTCTGGGGTGACTGAAGGGATGGCTCAAGTCTTCCTCTATGGACACACCAAGGCCCAGAGCAGCCCCGTGTCCCCTGGCATCTCCCTGCACCCCATCTGGAGGTGCTCAACACAGCTACAGGAGAAGAGAACACCTTTTAACACTGCAAAATGTTACAACATGAGTGAAATTAAATGTACTGCGTACTACAGAGTCACAGAGCAGCCCAAGTTGGAGGGACCCACAAGGATCATCCAGTCCAAATCCTGGTTCTGCATAGGACCCCCCCCAAAAATCCCACCATGTGCCTGAGAATGCCATAAATGTTATGTATATTATAATTCATTATTAAATACACAGAAGCACTGAAGTCCTGTCTCCAGCTTGCTTGGAGGATGGGGATGGATGTCTGTGTCCAGCACCTCAGCCACAGGGAATACCCACCCCAGGAGTGGGTACAGCCCTCCTGCCCCAGGATCCCTCTCCAAGCCCAAAATTGGGCTCAGAATTAGGATTTCCCAGCACAGCTGATGCTCAAAATCGACTCCCCTCACCCGTGATCCTGTTTCCCAGCAAAACTCATGCAAGGAAATTCTCCATCGCCCACTGGAGCCTGTCGCTGCCTCCAGGTGTGCTGCCCACACCCTCACTGATAGCAGGACCATCTCGTGTCTCCTTTCGCATTTTTGGCACAGGGCTGGCTCTCCTCCAGCCCTCGGGAAGCTTGCCAGCACCGCAAGGTTTGTGAAAAGTTAACTCCACCGGGGCACCATCGGGTTGGTTTTCCCTCCTGGCACGTGAGTTAGCCAGGCTGTTGATTTTAAAATACCTCCCTGTCCTTCCCAGCTCCCCCCAAAATACCTCGGGAGCGTCAGCCCTGCGCTGGGCGCGCAGCCTACGCAGCAGGAATACAAAGCGGGGCCGTTAGCGATAGCGGTGTGGGATCCAGACCCTTCCAGGACTCCTTTGTTCCTGACTTTCTGCTTTGGGTTTTGTTTTGTTGGGTTTTTTTTGGTTTTTTTTTTTTTGCTGAAAAACACACAAAAAAACTTTCCTTTGAGAAAGCCTGAACTTTCTCAGCTGCAGACACGTTACCTTCCAACCGCCTTCGCGACTATAGGCGATTCCTAACCTCTGCTTTATGTACGTTGTCATCCGCCTCCCTGTTTTCCATATTGATTTATGTTTTACGTTCTTTTCACATTTCCTTTTAACAGAGCCGGTTTTAACCAAACAGCCTTCCCTCCCGAGCCCGAGCCATGCATTCTGCTGGCCAGTGAGCAATCAACTTCCAATTTCTATGCACACTCCTGTTTATATTTCCTTCCCTATCGGCTTTGTTTCTAATTAAGGTTTGTTAAATGCGAGTGAATATATAGCGCGCAGAGAAATATAAAGCATGTAGATAAATAAACACCCCACACACAGCCTCACTGACTAAGGCTGCGCTTTCAACCACGGATCCCAAAGCACTTTGTCATGTTCATTAACAAAACCTCGCGGCTCCCTTGGGAAAGACGCTTGGATTATTTTACGCCTTGTAATTAGGAAAACTGAGGCACAGAGGAGACAAGTGAAATTACCAGCAGTACAGAAACGCTCTGTGACAGAGCCGAAAACAGGGCTCGAGAGGCAGGATCCTCCAGAATTGTGGTTTGCACCTGAACAAGCCTTTCTGCCCCCATTTCGGCCCTGGGAATACGCTGGGGCTGCTGATGGAGGGCATCGCCACCGCAGAGGGTCCCTGCAGCCGCGGGGACACGGTGGGTTCCAGCCACCACCTCCACGTCCAGCAGCTACTCATGGGTCCATCTGTCCGCACCGAAGGGATCCAGAGCGTGCAGAGGTGCAGGTGGACACCACATCCAGGCTCTTCGGAAGCGGTGGGAAGAGGCAGCTCCAGAAAGGAAGGAGCAGAGGCACGCCCAAGGAGCTGCATCCCACACGTTTTCACCTTGCCAGCTCTCCAGAAGCCTTTTCCTGGAAGGCTGGATTAGGGTGCTGGCTGCCCACACCGAGAGTGACAATCACAGCCCCACGACACTCGCAAACACACGGGGCAAGAGGCAACAGCGGGGGCACGGGGGGACCACGATGAACCCCAAGCAACGCTGCCGGCCCCGGCTGGGAACGGCCGCTGGAATCCCACTGACCATCTCCCCGGGAGCATCCCCATCCGTGGAGGAGCACACCTGAGAGCATGCACACCATCTCAGGTGGGTAAAACATCCCACCTGCACCGGCCAGCCCCTCATTCCTGGACACACTGGCCATCCCTCGGCTCTCACGCGCCCAGCGCCCGCCGCTCCTGCCACGATGGTGGGAAAGTCACTCACGTTCCAAGAACGTGCGCAGGAACCCCGGGAGCCGGTCCCTGACCCACAGCACAGCCTGGCAGCTCCTCTCGGGCAGCAGGAGGAGCGGGGCTGGGCTGGAGGCATCACCCTCAAGGCACCAGGCACGCCACACTGGGCAGCGCCAGCTTCTCACGGCCAAGCGTGCGTGGGCCATGCTGGCCAAGCCCAGACCCCGCTGGAAGTGTCAAGGCCACCAGCGGATGGGGCCAGACGTCCTGCATGGACACGTATGCTCTCACAAACACGCTCATCACCCCAACCCTCCCCCCCATAATTAAAACCATGCTGGGCTCATTTGAATAGCAGAGCTGGCGAGCGCTCTCCGCTGCAACGTAAATAGTCCTATTTATGCCAAGCTCCCATATTGTAAATATCACGATGTATAGCTGGCCAACCCATGAGTCATCTCCCAAAACTCCAACTTAATAAATGGTGCCTCGTCCATGTTCCAGACAAACGCCGTCCGAGCGGCTCCCACCGCGGGGCCAGCAGTGGCCACCCGGCCTGTCCACCAGCCCAACGGAGCCAGGGGGACAGCAGAGGACAACAGAGGGACACCCAACCCCTCCAACATGACCCTTCCACAATGGCCAGGTGGAGCACGCCGCTCCAGGACCAGCCGCCTTTTGGCCTGACACCTGGCCCCTCGCCCTGCCCAACCCAGTCCTCCGGCACTTCCCGGGGTGTCCATGCAGCGGGAGCAGGCAGGAATGGCCGGGATGGTTGGGGAGCAGGAGAACGAGAGCGGAGAGCCCACCCTGGGGCTCCCACCCAGCCCTGGAGCTCCCCACCTGCCGCCTCGCACTGCTTTGTCTGAGCACCGGGGAGCTCGGCGGGGAGCTCGGCTCCTCCTGGGGACGCCGGGAACGCCAGCGGGGAGCCGGCCAGGAGCTCCAGAACGCCGGGAAGGCCTGGCCGAGGGGCACCCCAAAGCCTCTCCCGAGAGCAGCGGCGGGCACGGGGCGGTGAATGCCGGGCATCCCCGGGGGGAGGCTCGGCGGTACCCAGGGATGCCCACCTTGGCGGAGGGATGGCGGGGACAAGGGCGGCCGGCTCTCGGCAGGCTCCGGGGGCGTGGGGGGAGCACACAGCACACACCGGGCTCCGCCGGCGACACCTCCAGCTGGGGTAGCACTTCCCCAAACTTCGCCTCCCCTGCCAAGGGCGTGCGGCGGGGAGGGGAGGGGGGGCAAAGTGCCACCCCCCTAAAAAAAACGGGGAAAAGCCGGAGGGGGCTCGCCCTACCCGCGCTCCCCCCCCACACACACACACACACACACACCCCCCTTACCTTCCACGGCGGCGAGCAGGGGCAGGAGGGCGAGGGGCAGGCAGCAGAGCCACAGCGGCCCCATGGTGCGCGGCGGGCCGGGCATCAGAGGCGGCGCGGCCGGCGCTCCATGGAGGCGGCGGAGCGGCGGAGCTCAGAGCCCACAGCCCCTCGCTGGGGCCGCCGCCGGCGCGGGCACGGCCGCGGGCACGGAGCGCTCCGCCGGCCCCGCCGCCGCGGCCGGGCCGAGCCACCGCCACCGCCGAGCGGGGGACGCCCCGCACCGCCCGGGCCGCCCCGCCCCGGGGCCGCGCTGCCCGCGGGGGCGGCGGGGGCGGCGAGAGCGGGGAGCGGCGGCGGGCGGGGGGCGGCCGGGGGATGGAGGCGGGCGGGGGGCGGCGGGGCGGAGAGCGGGCGGTGGTTTCCCCCCGGGCCGCCGATGGTTTCTCCCGGAGCTGTCGATCATCCAGAGAAAGCCGTGATTTCAGCCCAAATCCGCCTCGCCGGGGCTCGCTGCGCCGCCGGCACCGGAGAGGGGGCGGAGGGGAGGGGGGTCCCGGGGGGATGCCCCGGCCGCCGCGCCCTTCGCACCGCCCGCCGACACGGGCCGGGCATCTCGGGCGTGGGGATGAGCCCCCGCCGCTGCCCGGGGGGCCAGGGCGGTGGGGAGATTCCTGGCCGGACAAGGGGATGCGTACAGAAGGATTAAAGAAAAAAAAATAATAATAAAATAATAATAATAATAATAAAAACCCCCAAAACCAAAAATCTAAGGAGTTGCTAAATCCGAGGCTTGTTGTGGACAGCCATGAGCCCCCGCACCCTTCTTCCCCATCTCCCTGGAGGCAGCTCCGGTGAGAACAGGAGAACAGAAGTCTCCCCCACTTCCCACGTGGAGCACTTGTGAGTTGGTCACAACCCCATTGACACCGCTGGGGTCAAGCAGGACCTTCCCAGAAGGTGCGAGGTGAGAGCCAGCTCCAATCATTCAACAAGCCCCGACTTCCCTGATGCCTGGGAACCACATCTGGGCACCTCGTGATCCACACCCTCTTCAGGACACGGTGGGGAGGTTAGGACCAGATGGTCTTTAAGGTCCCTTCCAACCCAAACCATTCTGTGAATCTGTGACATGTGGCTGCTACCAGCACTCTTTGCCCCTGGAGGTCCCTTTGCCACCACCCTGACATCTCCTCCTCGCCCCTCTTGTATCCACGTTGTACCCAGCAGTGCCCTCTGCTCGCCCCCCATGCCTGTGTCCCAGATTCTGTGTTGGGCAGAAGGTTCAGGTGCATCCTGCAGGAAGCATTTGTGTCCTGGAAGATCTCCCTAGGGAGGTGACACCCTGTGTGGATCTGGCATGAGCTGTGCCAGGTTCATAGGCCAGGAGCTGAAAACCCAGTGGATTTCAAGGATGGACTCCTGTCCCTCAACTCACCATGGAAGGACATGGAAAAAGCCATCTAGCCTCCACTGTGCCCTCCCTTATCCCTTTGATGCATCAGCAGCTTGATCACCCTGGGTTCTCTGCCTTGACCCACCACAGGAAATGATGGTTAACCACAGCAGTGGTTAGTGGAAGTCACAGCTCCGTGATGGTGTTGGCCACATGCATGACCCAAGTGGTCTTCCCCAGCCCAGCGTGGCCAACTGCAGGCTCTGGGCTGCTCTGGGAGCTCCTGTCACTGCAGATGTTGCTGCTCATCCAGGTTGGCCCCACATCCAACGTGAGAGCCCTGTGGCCAAGCTCCATCATGTGTGAAGCTTTTAGAAGCTCTTTTGGGATCACTCCTGCTTTGAGGAAGGAGGCTGAAGGCCAGGACAGCCAGTGGCCTTGCTGCTCCTTCCTTCAGATGTGTTCCTCTCCATGGTAAGAATCCCAAGGATCCCCAGCAGTTACCCACCATTCCAGCACTGTACCCTCTGCTCTGGAGCAGCCAGCATTTCCCACCAGATGTCTGCAAGCATTCACCATTTCCAAACTGCTCATATCCTCCCTTCAATCCTCCCGGATCCCAGGGCTCCCGTGTATCCCCGGGGATCCATCCATTCTCCAAAACAGGAGCCTGGAGTCCAAGAGCAGCAGCCCTGTGTGTTTGCCAGCACCCACCCAAACTCTCAGGATTCTCTTGAAGCTCTCCAGGACTGCACTGCCAGACACAATGGGAATTTTATCTCATGGGAACAGTCACTGGAGACCTTCTCTCTTCTCTTTTGAGCTCCTCCTCAGGCTGTTGCTGATGGACCTTGGACTGTACATTTTGCCTGGCTGCTGCGCTGACTTTGAAGCTCTTAGATGCTCCTTGGAGTCTGGTTTGTGCCCTGAAGATGCTCTTCAGGGCCAGTCATGACCTGTGAGCGCTGCTCCCACCTCACACCTTCACTCTGCTCCCAGGAAGGGCTTTCTGTGACTCCTGCACCTTTTTTGGCATCCATGGGAAGGCCAAGGTTCTTCTGCTACCCTCACAAACTTGCTGTTCCCAGTGCAGGTGTTGTCACCAGGATCCTTCTGACCTGAACCCCACTCTGGTCCCCATGGCACAACATCTGAGCAGACCAGTGACAAGTGACTCCAGACCTCCTCCAATGTCCTTCTCTGCACCTTCCACTCACTCTGCACCACATTTAGTGGCTTTGGTGGAGGCTGGCCGTGGACCACTGGAGCATGTGCATCCTCACTGCTGTCCCCCCACTGCGAGCTGATGCTCTCCTTGCTGCCAGCTGGTGACAAGTGGCCTTGGGACTGTGTCACATGGATGTGGCCACCATCAGGCAGCTTGGATGTGGCCAGCATGGAAGTCACACTGGTCCTTGCTGCCCACAGGTAACCCTTGGCCAGCACTGCCACAGGACACTCAATCCCTGCTGCAGAGAGCTGCCTTGATGGGGGTCACAAAAACAGGACACTGCACCCACAAAGATTTACATCAAAAGATGGTTCCCAGGATTGATGACATCTAGGGGACATTAATGATGGTTTGATGGTGGCACGTTTAATGCTGCATTTTCAGCTCCTGATGCAGAAAGAAATTTCTGTGCGTGCGAATTTGCGTGTGAAGGCCTTGGCTCGTCACACCTGGAGGAGGAGGCTCCCTCTGACCCTCTGTGAGGTTAAAGAGGTGAGGCAGGTGAAAGTTGGGAGTCAAGAAAGCAGCAAGGGGTGACACAGAGCTGCCAGGCACAGACTCGAGGCTCAGTGTGGTGGTTTGGTGATTCCAAGGAGCCTCAGCTACCACAAAGATCCAGGAGATGTTTCTTTGGTCCAAGGAAGCGACTTGGTCGCTCTCAATGCCCCAGCTGAGGGAGAGGGAGGCTTTTCTGGGATAGGAGAGATGGAGAAGGAGTCCCATGCTGGCACCAAGAGTAAATCTGCCCACCCAGAGCTGGTGCAGGGCCACTGAGAGATGCCCTGCAGAGAATCAGCGCTCTTGGTTCGGAATTGGCACCCTTGGTCCTGAATCAGCACCCTTGCTCACACCTCTGCATGCAGGAGGAAAGCTTTCCAGCTCCTGGCTGAAGCCCTTGGGCTCCAAGGAACCTGGAGCTTCCAGGGGCAGGTTGGGAGAGGAAAACACAAGCATATTTTTACAGAAATTGGAGTCTCCCTGCAGCAGAAAATCCCGTAAAAGCAAAACCCAAGTGAAAAGCAGCTTCAGCTGTTCTGGCTCTGGCTGTGACGGGCTTGGCCCCAGGCCAGTGAGTTAATTCTGCCTATTAACTAATAGTATAGCATTGTCGGTAAAGATTCATTGCTAAACTTATGTTTTTAAGATATCACTTATCATTTAAACACTTAACTCCTGATCCCCGAACATGTACAGGCACCATGTAGCCCTGCAGCCATGCTGCAGATAACCAAAGCCACCGCTGGCTGGGGAGGCCAGGCAGTGTTTAACCCTTTTCCCCCTCTTTGTTTGAATGATAAATTGTCTGGAGTAGCACTTTTCCAGAGGAGAGCAGGCCCTCCCACCCAGGGACCGCTTATTATCACCTACTTCAATGTTGGGATGGAGGAACTGTTCCCAATAGGGGATTTTTTCCTAACCTCTGTGAAGGGTGTGTGAACAGCCAGAAACCCCATGGATATCTGTGATTGCAGCCTGTCACCACCAAGGGCTTCCCTCTGTCCTTCCTTGCCTTTCCCAGTCACCACCAAGGGCTTCCCTCTGTCCTTCCTTGCATTTTCCAGTCATCCCAGGGCTTCCCTCTGTCCTTCCTTGCCTTTCCCAGTCACCCCAAGAATCTCCCTCTGTCCTTCCTTGCCTTTCTCAGTCACTCCAGGACTTCCCTCTGTCCTTCCTTGCATTTTCCAGTCATTCCCAGGGCTTCCCTCTGTCCTTCCTTGCCTTTCCCAGTCACCCCAAAAACCTCCCTCTGTCCTTCCTTGCCTTCCCCAGTCACTCCAGGACTTCCCTCTGTCCTTCCTTGCCTTTCTCAGTCATTCCAAAGACTTCCCTCTGTCCTTCCTTGCCTTTCCCAGTCACCCCAAAAACCTCCCTCTGTCCTTCCTTGCCTTCCCCAGTCACCCCAGGACTTCCCTCTGTCCTTCCTTGCTTTTCCCAGTCACCCCAAGAGCTCTGCAGGCTGGGGACAGGCAGGTCTGGTCCTTCAGGAGGAAAGATGAGAGAAGCAGGGGCTGAGGTTCTGCCCAGCACCTTTCAGCTCAACATCCCCTGCTCTGACCTGCACCAGAAATCCCCAATTTTCAGGGGATCCTCTCCTGCACCATCCCAGGGCAAACCCTCCCCTTTACCAGTCACACCAGTAACCTTTACCAGTCACACCAGCCAGAGCAGGTGTTGGCTGCAGCCCACCAGGGACACCATGGGGAGGTTCCTGTGCACAAAATTAAATAAAGATTAACCTTTTACATCCCTGTACGCCGGCTAAGGGTCCCTGGCCCTGCATGGCTCCTGCTGAAACGAGACACTGGACACCTCACCCAACCTGTTTGTCCTGTCCCAGGGACCAGCAGCTCCCTCTCCCCTTCAGCTCTCTCCTCCAGCATTCCCAAGCTCTCTACATCAGGAATTCCTGCCACCAAGACAAGGAGGAACAGAGAGGAGGAAAGGCAGGGATGGCACCGAGCATCATCCTGCGCTGGCATCCCCAGGGACGAGGCAGAAAATCTCCAAGTGAGCTTTAATTTCTGCATAAAGGAGCGAGGATCAGGGAATTGGAGGTAACCCTGTTGCTGTTGCAGTGTCTACAGGCTGAGGGTTTCAAGCCTCCAGCTAAATTAAGAAGGAAAAGTCAACTGGTAGATTGCAGTAACAATTTGGAGAGTTCTCCGTTCCGAAAATGAATGAAACTTTTGAATGGTAGCCATGGGAACAAATTAAAGAGAAGAGGCACTTTTGAAGCATTTAAAATAGATTTAGAACTGTGGAATTGAGCAGGAAATTTGGGATGGTTTGTTCAACAGCTGATTTGAACCCAGGTTCAGAATTAAAAGTAACTTTTGGAAAATAAAGTTCATAAAAGGAGACTGCAAAGATGTCAGGTCTTCCTGAAAAATCTTGAAAAATTTGTTTTTATAAATAGGCAGGACCATAGAGAGGCAGGAAAGGAAAAAAATGATTAAAAGAAGGCAGATTTAAATAAAACCATGTATTATATTTTTATTTTTAAATAAAAACAAAGATTTCCTGATTTATAGACTCATATAATCATTAAGATTGGACAAGACCTCCAAGAACATCAAGTCCAACTTTCGACTGAGCACCACTCCTTTTCCAGAATGTAGAGAAATGTGACAATCAAGTATATAAATTATTACTCTATATTTAAAAATATATATATTTTAAAAGTCTATTTAGATATGCAGCAAAGAAAAGGTGGAGCCATCACCAGAATATCACGTTATATATAGAAAATTAATCCAAAATTTTTTACAGCCATGAGGCATGACTGTCAGAAGATGGGGTTTGTATTCTGGAAAATATTTTCATTTTATTCTCTGCTTATAGCCAGAAATGACAATGTTAGAGAATACATCTGCCCAGGAGATAACCTGTGATGAAAAACTGCCAGGCATTACCTACTGTCAGGGGTAACAACATAAAAGGATGCTTGATTTAATTGCTGTCATTTGTAAAGGTTTGTAAAAATAAAGGATTTAAACTAAGCTATTTTGTGGCAGGGAACCCAAGGTCCAGAAGTCTTCCAGAAAATAGTTTTAAAGTTCTTCAAAGGAAGGTGGAAAAGCTGAAAAGTCAAACTCAGGTCTGTGTTTAATACTATAAAATTACAGGGTGGCATCCTTGAAATTGAGAATGCTGAAATGGCATTTAATGGGAAACTGGGGAGAAAACTACCTGGGTTTTGTCAGTGTTGGTGTTAAATACAGGAGCTTTGCAAATGCTTTCAGACACTCTGAAAAAAAAAAAATGCAGCATTATGTGTTACATTTAAAGCACTCAGTGAGCAAAATCCCCCGGCGCTGGGAGGTGGCGGAGGTTTACGAGAAGGCAAATACAGGATCAGAGGCCTGGCGTGTGAAACTGCTCCTTCATCCTCAGAGCTGCTACAGAAAGACCTGGGAAGAGGCAACCACATCTCCTTCCACAGGGGAAGGGTGGGAAACGGCCAGGTTGGTGCAGGTGGGAGCCCTGAGTGGAGGATGTCCGTGGAAATTGGCGATCTCTAGGATTCCTTCCCACCCAAAGCACCTCTGGCTCTGTGACTCCATCCAGGCCTTTCCAAAGGGAAGCCAGCTGTGGGAGATGTGGTGGCATGGAAGAAGCAGAGCTGTGTGCAGGCAAAGCCACCCCCAGGGGCTGGAGATGAAAGGTCAGCAGTCAGCGGGAGCGGGGCTGGTGCTCTGTGATTAGCATTTCCCATTCTCCCTTTGGATCCAGGAATATCCTGAGCATTAAAGTCTGGGCTGAAATGTGGCTGAAGTGGAACAATTCCTGCATGCACAGGCTCCTGGTGCTGATATTGACTGGTTTAGCTTTTATTTTATTGAAGATTCGTGAGAATAAATCAGCAAGGTGTCATAGAATCGTGGATTTATAGAATGGGTTGGGTTGGAAGAGTCCTTAAACCACATCCAATTCCACCCCCTGCCGTGGCAGGGACACATTCCACTGTCACAGGTTGCTCCAAACCCCATCTAACCTGGCTTTGGGCACTTCCAGGGATCCAGGGGCAGCCTCAGCTTCTCTGGACACCTGTGCCAGGTCCTTACCACCCTCACAGGGAAGAATTTCTTCCCAACACCCCATCTAACCCTTTCAGTGTGAAGGCATCCCTCTCTGTCCTGTCCCTCCATACCTTCTCCAGAGTCCCTCTCTGGGTTTTCCCCGGTCCCATTTCAGGTCCTGTGTGGCAGCAAGGTGTCCCTGGAGCCTCCTCCAGGCTGGACACCCCCATCTCTGTCACCCAGGGACACGTGAGGGATGGAGATGGGCTGGGGAGAGGAGGCACAGGGGCAGGAGCAGCACTCACCATGCACAGGCACCGTGGGAAGTGGTGGGCACCTCCTCGAGGAGGGAGAGGCAGGGGTTGTGCTCAGAATGTGAGCATTTGGGGGGGTCACTTTGGGGCTGGGCAGAGACTGGGGGACACATCCCTTCAGGGCTGGAGGAGTGCTGGCCGTGGCACAGGAGCAGGAGCTGGCTCTGGCAGGGAGTGGGAGAATTAATCCCAATGAAACACCGTGGATGGAGCATGGCTGCCCCTGGAACAGCTTTGTCTAGATCCCTTTGGGATGCTGACCTGGTAACACCAGGGATCTGCTGGCAAAAACGAGCTCAGGTGACCCCTGGCACAGAGCAGTGACGGTGGAGGGGCTGTGGCACAGGTCCCTGCCTGGGACAGGGGACAGTGATGGTCACAAAGGTCACCCTTCCATCCAGTGGCACATTGAGGAGTCTCTCTGCAGGTTTCCCCCCCCCAAGATTTGGTCCTGGCAGCTGCTGGGATCCCCTTGGCCCCCTGCAATCAGCATCCTGAAATTCCCTGTGGAATTTCCCCTTGAGTGCTCCTTTGGGGATTGTCACCAGCACCTGGTGATTCCTCCTGCGCTTGCTGAGGTGTCCCTGCTCCTGCAGGGACCAGGAGAGGTGTCAGGGCTGAGCCCTCACCGCCCTGTGCTGGCACCAGGAGGGGATGGCGTGCCTCGAGTGGCCAGAGGAGAAGTCCCTGAGGGACACAATCCCCATGGGTTAGAGGGCAGCTGCAGAGCCCTGGGAAGTGCTGTCCCCCAGGGGAGAGTCCATGGGGCTTCTCCAAAGGGGAATCCTGCTCCACAACCTTTCAGAGCCCTCCAGAGTGGCGGAACACACGCGGTCAGTGCCATCTGTTCCTGGCATCTGCTGGGGGCTCCAAAGGCTTCCCTCTAAGTGCTTTGCCAAGTTTTTTTAAGGAAAGCAGGAAGCCTTGGGGAGTCAGGGGAGCTCCTTGTCATTTTAATTGCATGAGGGATGGTTGCAGAGAGAGGTCACCAGCCTGTCCTGCAGGGTCCTACAGCCCCAGAAGTGGCAGGAGCGGAGATGAGCGAGGAGGTGACAAAGGGTAAGTGATGCCATAGGGAAAGCATCCATAGCTTCACTTGCAGGGTGACAAGGCTGCTCCCTCCTGTCTTCTCCCAGGAACAAAGCAAAGCCAGCAGATGTCACCTGTGCGAGGTCCAGGGTCTGAGTCTGGGGTTTGGGATCAGAGGAGGTGATCCATCACACGGATGGGAGGGGAATCACCTCAGCAGGGTCAGGGACACAAAACTCACAGGGATTCAAGTGCAGGCTGCAAAAGTCCTTGGAATGGAGATCCAGGGAAATCCGTGGAAATTAAAATAGCTGGAAAGTCATCAGTACAGATCTGCCTGGACCCCCACAGCACCCCCAGCCCATCCCCTTTCCTTTCTTCTGTTAAAATCCTTCCTGGCCCCTCGGGAGATGTTGTGGATGATGGACACTTGTCCCATGGGCTACACCAACCTCTGCAAGGACTCTCTGCCATCCACGTGGGTGATGGGGACCTCCAGCCCATCCCTGCCAGTCGCATTCATGCAAGGGACAGCTTTTCCATTTGGGTTTACTCTGCTGTTTTCTCTCTCTCGGTGTGTTTTGTTCTGTCTGGAGAGCTGGGAATGTCAAGAGCCGGAGTTGCTATGCCAGTGCTGGGGTGGGGAGCTGAGCAGGAGCTTTGGGAGCTGGCACAGGGCCCTGGGAGAGGGAGCAGGAGGCAGCTCTTGGTGGCTGCTCGTGGTTTCTCCAGCCCTGGGAGCACAGCAAGCACAGAGCCTTCCATCCTTGGCACACGGAGACAGGGATGTGCCGAGCCCATCGCTCAGCAGGAATACTGGGGAGGAAATAAATCAACCCCTGATTTACCTGGGAGGACAGATACTTCTCAACTGGTTTTTAATTTGGACTCAATTTCCAAGCCCGGCTGTTCAGATGTCTCTGAGATAAGTGATCTGTGTAACGTCTGAGTCAAACAGGATTTTCCTTCTTCTCAGACAGCAAAGCTGTGCTCTGTAAGTGGATGTTCCAGCTAATGAGGTGTTAAGTGTAGAGAGAATCACAAGTACTTGAGGGCAGGATCCAGCTGGTAGTAAAACCAACAGCCAGCACCAAGATTGCCCTCAACTTCCAGGAACAACTTCAGACAATAAAACTGTACTGAGGGCAGGAGAGAGGGAAAACCTGGGAAACAGAACCACAAAAATACAGCTGTATGTCATGCCACAGCTGCATCATGTGGGTCCATGTGTTCCCTTTCCTTGGGCCAGCAGAGGATGACAAGGGAGAGACAAAAACAGCAGCTTTTACCTGGCTACCAAGTGGGAACAGCCCCAAGAGTCCCAACATGCCAGTGTTGGCTGAAGAAATGTCCCCAGAAGATGCAGTGGGTCCTGTCAGGGAGGTTTGGCACAGGTCTCTGCTCCCAGGGAGAGGGGATGCTGCAGTGCTGAGAGGAACAGGGTGAATCTTGAAGCCAAATTCATCATCTGCCCATTTTGTTTGCCTTTGAGTAGCCCAGAAGCCCAGCTGCACACACACACACTCCCTAGCCCTGGTGTCTGTCCCCCCACAGCAAAGCCACCTCCATCTGTCCTCGTGTCCTGTCCAGCAGGACCTCCTGACAAGGACAGAGCTCCACAGTGACCTGGTCTCCAGCACAGAAGCAAAAATCACGCTGATTTTCTCTGAAAGGGGCTTTCTTGGTGCTCTGCTGTGGACACAGGCTCAGCTGGCACATCAGATGGACATCAGGGCTGGGGAGCAAGCCTGTGATGAGCCTGGAGGAGATCAGATGGGGCAGAGAAGCGTGAATGTCCTCCAAATGCAGTGTCAGGACACATAGATGTCTTAGCAAGGAGGATCAGAAACACGTTGGAGAAACACAGCAGGTCCCCTAAAACAGCAACAGCTGGCAGATGTCCTGCCATGGACATTCCAAGAGGTCCACAGAACCTCGTGGCAGGTGGCAGAACACTCCAGCACTCCATGGGAGGAAACCTGGGCTCGCAGGAAATCACCTGGAGGGTTTCCAGGAGTTTCACATCCACCCTGACCTGGTGCTGGTGACGCTGCAGGAGGCTGCACCCACATGGATTAGATTCTCCAGCAGCACCTCCAGGATTTATGGGTGTCTCCTGACCTCCTCTGGGTTGTGCAGCAGCAGAAGGAACCACCTGCAGTCCCTGAAGCAGTGTGGGTATGGGTATGGTTTAGTGGGCAAGGTAATCAGCCAAAAGTTGGACTTGATGACCTTGGAAGTCTTTTCCAACCTTAATGATTCCGTGATTGCTGTCCCAGTGCAGCAGGTGGATGAAGATGTGTCTCTGGGGCAGGACAGATCCCTGGAGCAGGGAGAGGAGAGCTGGGAGGAACATTCCAGCAGCAGGACCCTCTCGGGACAGCACTTGGTGCTGGCTGAGCGAGGTCACCAGGGGATGGAACAACACAGGCAACTCCACACTGGGAATTCCTGGCAGAAATCCAGCGACAACAACCAGCAGCAACCCCAATTTGCTGGAAAAATACCTGCCCAGTGCTGGGCTGGTGCATCCTCAGCCAGAAGCAGGCATCCTGCGGGAGCTGAGCTGTGTTATCTGCCCGAGGGGGATTACGTTGGGAAAAAGGCTGGTTGGGGATTGTATATTAACAGGATATGCTCGGCTGCTTGACAGGAAGCAATAAAGTAATTTGAAAGAGACTGGGAGAGAGTGTGTGAGTTCCTGAGTCTGTGTTAAATCATGGCTCTAGATAAGCAAACAGCGGCCCTGCAGCAGGAGGAGAGCTGCCAACAGGGATGTGACCAGTGCCAGAAATCTCCAGGAGCTGCCTCAAGTCTGTCTCAGAGGCAGAGTGGAAACCACTGGGGTTGTAATTAAATCTCTCTCCATCCCCTGCTCCGGGCTCTGGCCCTGCAGGATCCTGCCCCTGTCATCACCCGAGCCAGGGAGAACCAGGGAGAAGGGATTCAATAATGTCCATGCCTTCAGTGTTGCTTAGGCAGTAAATGTAGCTCCAAAATTAAAGGTTTTTGTGTTAAAAGGGTAATCTTTAGAAAGTCCCATGTAAAAAACCCCGAAACAAGCAAGCAAGAAAATAAAATCAACAAAAACCCCCAAGCCAACCAAAAAAAACCCCAAAAAATCAAAGCCCAACCCCTCCAAAACAAACAAATCCAAACAAAAATGAATTACATTGCAATTTTCTCTTTTTGTAAATATTATCCAGAATACAGTTTGCTGTGAAATTTAATTACTTTTCTATAAGGTATTGTCATTAAAAGATATAACATGAACTAAGTTACTGTAAAACAACTTGGGATATTTGATGACAATTTTATTTGAAAAGATATTTAAGGATTTTGAAATCATGTAAAGTGGAGTACTAGAAAAAGGCTAAGCTCAAAATCAAAGGCATGGATACAATAATCATATAAAAAAATATACTAAAATATAAAAAAATATAAAATATAATATAATATACTATATTTTATATATTATATATTATATATCATACATTGTAATATATAATCTAATCTAATCTAATCTAATCTAATATAATACATAATATATTACATTAAAGTACATTTTATGTTATATATAATATAATATATTAAATATAATATATACTATTATAAGATACATTATAAGATATATAATATAATAATATATAAAAACATGTTGCACATATTAATAATGTATTAATATTATATCAAGAATATAATAATATATTAGTAATTAATGATAAATATATCATCTATAATTTATCTATTTAATATATAATATATAATGCATATTTTTATATATTTAATAGATACATAATATAAATAAATATATAAATAAATATGAATACATATATTTTTATCTATATATATATATTTATTATATATTTTTATATAATGTAATGTAATGTAATATAATATAATGTAATGTAATGTAATATAATATAATGTAATGTAATGTAATATAATATAATGTAATGGAATGGAATAGAATAGAATAGAATAGAATAGAATAGAATAGAATATATACAAATAATATATATATTATATATTATATATTATATATTATATATTATATATTATATATTATATATTATATATTATATATATATAAATAATAGATATAATATATAATAAATAATAGTAAAATATTACTAATGTTCCTCCCAGCAGCTCCAGGCCTGCTGGAGGAAGGGGAGGAGAGCCAAGAGGAGAAATCCATGTGAGGATCCACAGCTTTGGGTGAGTTTGGGGTTCTGGGGGGATGGGGATGCTGGGCAGCATCAGGAGCTCAGTGTTTGGTACCCAGTGTGGCTCAGAGCCCTGCTGGGGTCCTGTGTGTGTGTGTGACAGCCACAACAGCCCCTGGCACACACTGAAATGTCAGCAGCGTTTATTGCTCTCACAGAGGCTCCAGCAGGGGATGTTTGAGGTCTTGTGATGCAATCTCTGGGTTTGTTTGGTTTGGTTTTTGCCCTGTGATTGCCCAGGAGCTCCCTGCCGCAGGATATGAGCTCCACGGGATCAACAAAATGTGTCTGCGTTTGGTGGGGACTGAAGACACTCAAAGCACTCCCTTCAGAGTAATAGAAATAAAAAATCACATATTCTGCCTTCCACCAGAGGCAAAAAAAAAAATATCCAGCCCAGAGCCTGGATGAGTGTTGGAGCTTTTTCCCCAAGTGATGGGCAGGAGGTGGGATGGGGCTTGGAGCAAGCTCCTGCTGTACAAAGTGTCCCTGCCCATGGCAGGGGAGATGGACCAAGATGACCATGAAAGGTCCCATTGAAGCCAAAGCATCCTGTGGTTCTGTGAAAGCTCCCTTGGCAGTGGTTTATGCCAAAAGCCGTGTCTCACTCTGGAGCTGGCCCTGCCCTTGTCAGGGAACATCTCCTGGTGCCTAAAGAACTGCACTGGGCACCCCTGCACCTTCCCCAGAGCATCAATCCTCACACCCTGCAGCTCTGGCATTCCCTGGAAGCTGAGGCTGTGATGCAGGTGGGAGCAGGTTTTTCACCAGCAGGTTTGTTGCGTTCCTTGGGGCATCACAAGCCCTCCCTGCTGAGGAGAAAGGGGTGGCTGGGCATGGGTGAAGGTGACTGGGGCAGAAATGCTCAGTCAGAGACTGTGAGGTCTCTCCATGTCCTCCACATGTTCCTCATTTGCTTTTCCTACATTCCCTCCCTGATCCCTGCACTAATTCTGGCTCCCCAGTGCCGTCACTGGTGATCTCCTCGCACCCCTCCTTTCTCCCACGCACCTCACGACATTTTTTTGGAATATCCAGGCGGGACAAACACAACTTGTTCCCTGCCTGTGCAAGAACTGCTCCAGCTGGCTCTTCCAAATGCAGCTCAGAGTTATCTGATGGTCACACACAGCAGCCAAACCCTGAGCCCTTCCCACAGCCCGTTCCTGCCGTAACTGGAAGGGCCTGGGAGCCAGCTGGCACCTGGCTGGGTGCGTGGGCAGTGCCCAGAGCCTGGGATGTCACCAGGAGCTCAGCTGATGTGCTGTGCAGCCCTTCCCACGGCGTCACTCCCGCTCTGGTGGCCTCTGCAGCCTCCTCTCCCCAGCTCTGTGGCTGTTCTGTGTCTCACCCTGCAGAGCCTCACACAGACTGTCTGACCTTCATCACCAGCTTGGCACCGGGAGTTACCTGACCTGCTCCTGAGTCATCTCTGCACGCAGCAGGAAGCTTCCAGAAGATGGATGTGCTTTGGATGGAGCTGCTTTGGAGCTCCCCGGCTGGGAATTGGCTGCCACAGCCTCACTTTGCACGCTTTCCTCAGCCACATGCTCAGAAAGCTGAGGAACCCTGATGGGACTGCCCAAAGCAGCCACATCCCAAGCTCAGCCCCGCTCCTGGGGACACCCTGATCCTCTCTGCCTCTCCAGCATTTTGTCCTCCTTCCCTGCCACCCCCACCCAGCTGCAGGGAAGAGATGATCTCCCAGCTCATGACCCAAGCACCTCAGAGCAGAATTCAAGGGCTCCTGGAGCCAGGCCACTGGAGAGGAAGGACCACTCCCTGTGCTGGACCTGCTCCAGGCTGGAAGGAGAGACAAGCTGCCTTGGCTGCAGTGATTAAATCCTTGGCCCAAACGAGAGAGAACATCCCATCCTCCCCAGTCCCCCCACAGCCCTGCAGTGTGCACATCCCTGGTGGCACCAGACAAGCACATCAGTCATCCCCCAGCTGGGTTAGGCTGGATTTAAGTGGATTTAGGCTCTGTCCTTGCTGTGTCTGGGACTAGGCAGGGCTCCTCTGGGTCAGCTGCCCAAAAACTGCCACCACACTGACCTAACCTTTTGGATCTGCTGTCTGAGCACCTCAGCCTGGCTGCTCTGAGCCTGGGGGAGCAGGCAGAGAATCTCTGACGTGGTGTGGACACATCCTTGTGCTCACCAATGCCCAAAATCTGTGGGATGGGCAGGAAACTGCAGAAACAGCAGGAAAAAGAGGTGGCAAAGCCATGGGAGAGGGGACATTTGCCATCGTGCAGCACCAAGAGCTGGGTGTCACTGGTAATTACTGAGTCAGCACCTCCTGCTGGGGAAGGGACGGGTGTTTCCTCCAGAGCAGGATAAAATATCCCTGGCTTGGGAAGAAACTCTGGTCCTGTTAGCTTGGCAGCATCATGAGGTCACTGGCTGCCCATGGCCAGGTCAGCTCCACCCTCCTGCAGCCCCAGCAGCTCCCAGCAGCTCCCAGCTGGTTCAGGAACCTCTGTGAAGCTGAGGTGAAGCTCTGTGCTGGAGTTCTCTGAGCCCAGGGTGCCAGGGGGCTCTCCTGCCCGCAGGCACCAGGCTCTGCATCCATGGATGGATGAGCAGCTGGATGTGGATGCTCCCATCCCATCCCATCCCATCCCATCCCATCCCATCCCATCCCATCCCATCCATCCCATCCCATCCCATCCCATGGATCCCATCCCATCCCATGGATCCCATCCCATGGATCCCATCCCATCCCATGGATCCCATCCCATCCCATCCCATGGATCCCATCCCATGGATCCCATCCCATCCCATCCCATTCCATCCCATCCCATCCCATCCCATCCCATCCCATCCCATCCCATCCCATCCCATCCCATCCCATCCCATCCCATCCCATGGATCCCATCCCATCCCATGGATCCCATCCCATCCCATCCCATGGATCCCATCCCATGGATCCTATCCCATGGATCCCATCCCATCCCATGGATCCCATCGCATCCCATGGATCCCATCCCATCCCATCCCATCCCATGGATCCCATCCCATCCCATGGATCCCATGGATCCCATCCCATCCCATCCCATCCCATGGATCCCATCCCATCCCATCCCATGGATCCCATCCCATGGATCCCATCCCATCCCATGGATCCCATCCCATGGATCCCATCCCATCCCATCCCATCCCTGCGGATCCGGAGGGGCTCAGGACCCCCACAGCCCCCAGCAGCTCTGCCTTCCATCCCCCACAACCCCCTGAATCCCCGGCAGAGCTGAATTCCCCCCTCCTCTGCTCAGCCGTGGCTCTGCCTTTCTTCCTTTTCATGCTTTTCTCCCTCCCTGAATGCGCTTTGCTTGCTTTGGCGGCTCGGGGCAGGGAGAGCCCCTCTCCCCCCTCTCTCCCGGGGATCCCCCCGGCAGATGGGGCCGGGATATGAATGTGCACACACTGAAACCCCTAAGAGGATTTGCTGGTGCCCCTTTCATTGCGATCCTTTGTGCGGTGGGACGCCCCCCGAGTTCTCCCTCCCGGCTCCTCTCCCTTCCACTCCAGAAGAAAAGAAATCGCCTATAAAAGCCTTGTTTGTGGCACTTTTTTTTTTATTTTTTTTTTGGAGAGGACCATATTGCTGTAGGTGCCGGGGGTCCCGGCGTGGCAGCCTCGCCCCTTTGAGAGCGGCTGATGTGCGGCTCCCTCGTGCGAGGCTCCGAGCGGGCGGCTTAGCCAAGCGCTGGGAAAAAAAAATAAATAAAAAAAAAAAAGGTTTCAGTTGCATTTCAATGTCCATTGAACCCTGAATCATCGCAGGCGATGGTTTTTCCAGAGGCTCTGCGGACAGACAAAGCCAAGGAGGAGGAGGAGGAGGAGGAGGAGGAGGAGGATGGGAAGATGCTCCGCGTCCAGCAGTGGGTGAAGGACCTGCTGCATCCCCCCCCCTCCAAAATCCCATCCCGGAGAGCTGAACGGGGATTTTCCAATGTTTTTCCAATGACATCTAGCGGTAAAGCCAGGGAAGGAGGAAAACACCGGCTGGGTTTTCCCGAGCACCTCCCGCTGCGGCATTTTTTGCCCTTTGTATGGCAGCAGGCAGCCCCCGGTGAAGAGAGAAGCACAAACAAACCCGAGATGAGAAAATCAGCCCACCACACACACGGCAAACTGGGAATATTCCCAGTGCCAGGGAGCATTTCCAGTGACAGGGAATATTCCCAGTTCCAGGGAATATTCCCAGTGCCAGGGAGCATTTCCAGTGACAGGGAATATTCCCAGTTCCAGGGAGTATTTCCAGTTCAGGGAATATTCCCAGTGCCAGGGAGTATTTCCAGTTCCAGGGAGTATTTCCAGTTCCAGGGAGTATTTCCAGTGCCAGGGATTATTCCCAGTTCCAGGAATTATTCCCAGTTCCAGGGATTATTCCCAGTTCCAGGGAATATTCCCAGTTCCAGGGAGCATTTCCAGTTCCAGTGAATATTCCCAGTGCTAGGGGTTATTCCCAGTGCCAGGGAATATTTCCAGTGCCAGACAATATTCCCAGTTCCAGGGAATATTCCCAGTTCCAGGGAGTATTTCCAGTTCCATGGATTATTCCCAGTTCCAGGGAATATTCCCAGTTCCAGGGAATATTCCCAGTTCCAGGGATTATTCCAGTTCCAGGGGTTATTCCCAGTTCCAGGGAGTATTTCCAGTTCCATGGATTATTTCCAGCGCCAGGGAATATTCCCAGTGCCAGGGATTATTCCCAGTGCCAGACAATATTCCCAGTTCCAGGGAATATTCCCAGTTCCAGGGGATATTCCCAGTTCCAGGGATTATTCATTTCCAGTTCCATGTATTATTCCCAGTTCCAGGGCATATTTCCAGTACCAGACAATATTCCCAGTTCCAGGGAATATTCCCAGTGCCAGGGATTATTCCCAGTTCCAGACAATATTCCCAGTTCCAGGGGATATTCCCAGTTCCAGGGACCTGAAAACTAAAGTTTTCTGATAAAGTTTTCATAGTTTCACTTTCTTTCCCATGAAAGTTCTATAAACATAAATTATTTATCCCATTCCTTCTAATAAACGTCTTTTGATGGATGTTCCTCGTGACCAGTGTGATTGGGAAGGTGGTAACTTAACTCTCCAACCCCTGGTCATTGTTGAGAGTCTATAAATGATTCTTTATTCAGAGAATAAAGGTTTGTTCTTTCCTGAAAGGTGTTTTTGTGAATCTTTCCGTGTCCCTTAGCGACACCTGGGCTGCTCTGTTTAACCAAGGCGTGTTAAGGTGTCAGGAGGAGCTTCCAGACCTCACCAGAGTGAGGAAAACCCACTCTGGAGAGCTCATTAACGCTCATTAATGCTCATTAATGCCATTTCAGAGCCGTTCCTGCACACCAGAGCAGCCAGAGCAGAGCAGGAGGCAGCATCCCCAGGCAGCATCCCCGGGAATCATCCCCAGGGAGCATCCCCGGGAATCATCCCAGGGAGCATCCCCGGGAATCATCCCCAGGGAGCATCCCCGGGAATCATCCCAGGGAGCATCCCCGGGAATCATCCCAGGGAGCATCCCCGGGAATCATCCCCAGGGAGCATTCCCGGGAATCATCCCCAGGCAGCATCCCCGGGAATCATCCCCAGGCAGCATCCCCGGGAATCATCCCCAGGGAGCATCCCCGGGAATCATCCCCAGGGAGCATTCCCGGGAATCATCCCCAGGGAGCATCCCCGGGAATCATCCCCAGGGAGCATCCCCGGGAATCATCCCCAGGCAGCATCTCTGCCCCCTGGTCCAGCCCCCAGAGCATCTCTGCCCCCGGATCCAGCCCCGGGAGCATCCCAGCCCCCCGGATCCAGCCCCGGGTCCATCTCTGCCCCCTGGTCCAGCCCCCAGAGCATCTCTGCCCCCCGGATCCAGCCCCGGGTCCATCTCTGCCCCCGGATCCAGCCCCGGGTCCATCTCTGCCCCCCGGATCCAGCCCCCAGAGCATCTCTGCCCCCCGGATCCAGCCCCGGGTCCATCTCTGCCCCCCGGATCCAGCCCCCAGAGCATCTCTGCCCCCCGGATCCAGCCCCGGGTCCATCTCTGCCCCCCAGATCCAGCCCCCAGAGCATCTCTGCCCCCCGGATCCAGCCCCGGGACCATTTCTGCCCCTGGTTCAGCCCCCAGAGCATCTCTGCCCCTGGTCCAGCCCCGGGTCCATCTCTGCCCCCCGGATCCAGCCCCGGGAGCATCCCAGCCCCTCGATGGATCCCGGGGTGCTCGGGGTACCCCATCACAGGGGGCTGCAGCCGCAGGATCGCCCCCCACCCCATTCCGTGGTCTTTCCTCTCCTGCGCTCCCCTCCCAGCACGAGTCCCCTGAATGCTCCATTTGAAGCTAATTCCGGCTGAAATCTGGTTTGCTTTCCAACGCTGCTGCTTTAAATTGGAGAGATTGACCTTGTAGCAGGAGGTGACATGCAGATGCACATCAGCAGCCCCGGCAGAGCGGCGGCGGGGGCTGGGGGGGTGCGGAGCCGCCTCGGGGACACGCCAACTATTTTATGAGTAATTTAATATCTGGAACACAGACTTTTCATTCCCAGAGATCTGCTGGGGAAAGAAAGAGCCTTTCTGCAGCCCGGAGAAGGCTGTTCCTCATAAGGAGGCAGAGCAGGGAAAAAAAAAGAAAGGGCTGGGATTTAACTCCTCGGTGGCCAAAGAGCGCTGAGCCTCTGCTCCCGATCCCTGCAGAGGGCCAGGAAAAGCAGGAATTCCCTGCACACCTCGAAGTGGAGACCAGCCAGGCTGTGTCGCTCCTGGCAAAAGAATTGCTCCTTCCCATTCAAATTCAAATGGGTGAGGATGGGGGGAAGGAACTTGAGAGCAGCCCTGAGGTGAGATTTGGGGTTGGAGCTGATGTCTGAGCTCCCTCCTCTGTGCCAGGCTGGTATCAAAGTGCACAGGGGTGTCCCTGGGACCACCCCGCAGGGGAACATTTATTTAAACATTTATTTAAATAAATAAATTAAAAAATAGTGCCAGATTTATGCCTTTATACCTTTTCAAAAATCAGAAATGATTATATCCATTACCTGGAAAGGCAGAAAGCTTCACCTTGGTGTCCTACACCATCCTGGGTCCCTTCCTGCACAGCTTTTCGCTGCCAGTGCCTGTCCTTTGACATGGGGTTGTTCCACGCCACAAGAAGGACTTTCCATTTGTCTCCATCAAATATCAGTGGGTTTCTGCCAGCTCCTTTTCCAGCCCCCAGGGCTCAGGATACTCCCCAGTGTATTTTGGGCATGAAACACCTGCTCTTTTCCTCCACCTTGCCCAGCTCGGTTTTATTTGTGATGCTGCATGAAACACCGTGGGTTTGGTGGCTGCCCAGAGCTCGGGCACCGGGGGAAATTCAGAATGTGAGCCCAGGAGATGCTGAGAGCAGCAGGGCTGGGGACACGGGGGGGCAGATTTTGCTGCAGGAAGGACAAATCTCCCAGGTGGTGAGGAGGAGGAGGAGGAGGAGGAGGAGATATGAACCGGGCTAATCCTGCCCGCTGCCTCCTCCCAGAGCTTGTGGGCACAGCCCCCGGAGCTCAGGTGAGGAGGAGGATGCTGCCGCTGCCAGGTGAGCTCTGAGCCAGTCTCCAGTGCCACCTGCCGGCAAATCCTCCTGGCCAGGAGCCTCAGCCACGCTGGGACACCCGAGCAGACAGAGCTGGGGACCCTGGATGCTCCAGCAAACCTGGAGAGCCTCGGGGGTGACGCTCCATTAAATCCTGTCCGCATCACACTCACCTCCCCAAGACCTTTTATCATTCTCCTTTCCATCCCGACCCTCTCAAATCCCAGATTCCCATAAAAAGTCCTGAATTCCCCCGTGTCCACCCCCATGGGACGGGCTGGGGGCTGCAGGGAGTGCAGTGCTGGGTTGTCCCAGCCCAGGGGTGTCCCTGGGCTCCTCAGCTTTAACCCACCTGGAATTCCTGGGTCCACAGCTGTGCTATGGATAAGGAGCAGGCTGGGAGGGCCTGGCTGTGCCCTGGGATGTGTCGGTTCTGTGCTGGGGTTCTGTGCAGTGAGGGTGTTCTCCACACCAGCCCCATCATGACATCCAGGTGCTTGGCCCATGTTCACCTGTCCCACCTTGTCACAAGCTCTGACAATCCTCAGTGGGTGTTTCTGTCACCATCACCCCAATAAAAGCCTTAAGAGAGGTTGTTGTCCCCAGATGCTGTCAGGACTCTCCAGTACAGCACCATGTCCAGCATCTCCTCACCCACCACCAGTACTCAGTGGCCTCAGGTTTCCCACTATGTCATTGTCCTGCCCCCTGCTAAAGGCTGAGGTGCTTCTCCCTGCTTTCCTAACCCTGGGCTGGGACCTTTGGGTGGCTCTGGACAGAGATACCCGGCCTGGCCTGCAGCAGGAACTGCACCACTTGTCTGGCTCTGCTCAGCAGCAATGAGATGCTAACGAGCCTGGGCTGCACCCACGGCGGGGAGAAGCAGTGCCCTGGTTATGTGAAAGTTATCTGGGAGGAAAAAGGCAAATCCTATCCAGAGAGGGGCCAGCAGTGCGAATTGCTGTCATTTATTGTGCAAGAATGGCAGCAGAGTGCTTCAAGCACCGATCTGGGAGCACAGAGTTTCCAGGGGAGTCCTCAGCTCTGCAGGGACTGCAGAGGTCGGCCACAGACACAGCTCCAGTGGGCTAAGCCTCAGGGGAGATGAGGAAGCCAGAGAAGATGCTGTCAGACCCCTCCAGCCCCACCAAGGAGTTCTTCTCCGTTGGTTCCAGCCAGACAGACTCGTTCATAGCCACCTTGAGGACCACACCGCCTGTGGTCACCTGGAAACTGCTCTGCACGAAGTCACAGAAGGTCACCACCCTGTCCCCCCTGCTGGCACCCCGGCCCTTTTTGATGTTGAGGCACAGGTTGGCGCGGGAGGTGACGTGGTAGGTGAAGTAGTAGGTGCCTGGCACGCGGCAGGTGAAGCGGCCGTAGCGGTTCTCGTAGTGGCCGTTCTCGTTGGCGATGATGCGGTCGAAGCGGATGGGGTGATCCCGGCGGGGGTAGGAGCTGAGGCTCCTGGCGGCGGAGAACGCGGATTTGAAGGTGATCTTGTAGTCGCCAGGCTCTCCCACGGGGCCAGGCATCCCCCTGCTACCTGGTGGGCCCCACATGCCTGGGATGCCACCGGGACCGACCTTCCCAGGCTGTCCCGGTGGCCCCGGGTCTCCCTTCTCCCCTCTCTCTGCTGCACTCTGCCCGGGGGGTCCTAGGGAAGAGGAGGAAGAGTCGTTGTGGTCACAGCCCTGCAGAGAGGGAGCACGAGCGAGGAAACCTGTGCTGGGTGTGGGTCTGTGGAGACCCCCTGCCCATCAGGCAGGTGTGACACACCTTGCTGCCACCCCCCTCCTCCCCCCAGGTTCCTCGGGGTGCTCCATCATCCCCACCTGACAACACCTCAAAGAACCGCTGGAAACGGGTTGCTTTCCCAGGACCACGCGCCTGGCACTGTCTTCCCCTGCTCCTGGCATTCACAGGACAATATTTTACCCACCTGCAGCCTCTTCCTTACCTTGCTCACCCTTTGGGCCGTTCTCCCCATCCCTGCCATCGGTGCCAGGCTGTCCTGGTAGCCCTGGGATGCCTGGGACGGTGCCGTAGGTCTTGCAGCGCGTGGCACTGGCAAGCTGCCCTCCAGCCAGGCAGATCAGCATGGCCCACGCGGTCCACATCTGTGGGAGCACGGAAGGGAGTCAGGGGGGCTTTCCTGGGAGGTGGGAGGGCTGGGGAAGGCACTCTGAACTGCTCTGAACGGTGGTGACTGCAAGCAAGTCTGGGTAATACCATCAGGGAGGGAAAACATCCTACTGCAGAGCCAAATCCACTCTCCTGCTGGCCCTGGAGCAAAGGGCCAGAACCCTTGGGCAAGGCAGGGCTTGTCAGTCTCTTGTCACTCTCAAATCCCCAGTTTGTAAGTGCCCACAGCTTCAGCCACACGAGTATTTGGGACAGGTTATCTCAGAGATCTGATGTCCAACGTGGCCATGCTGCTCCCTTGTGGGAGAAATTCCCCATCTCAGGACCGGGGTGAAATCCTTACCCAACCAGAGCAGCTCCATCATCTGCAAGGGAATGGGCTTTGCCTTCCACCAGCATGTCTGAAGGACAGCACCAGTCCTTGAAGATGGCAATGAGCCCCCAAACCTCCCTCCTCCACCCCACGGGCTCCCCTTGTGTCCTTTGCTCAATCCCAGAGGAGTTTCTGTATCTAACAAGCCTTACTGGCAGAGTTATCTGGGCTTCCATCCCTGGGGTCTCACCTTCCTCCTGCCCTCCCTGCCCAGCTCCTTCCCCTGATCCTGGTGTAGGAACATGTGGATAAGCACTGGGCATTTGGGGGCTGTGTCTGGACCTCAAAGCACCCCAGCCACAGCTCCCCCACCTCAGGTGGATTTTCCCAGTGCTGAAGCCCTGGTGCCAGCAGGAGAAAAGGTTGGTGAGTTGGATCCTCCAGCCACAGCTGTTCTGATTTGGGTGCAGCAGGAACAAGGACCAACCCACAGGCTCCCAGCCCAGGGCCAGCAGAAGACAAGAACTTCTCAGGGCAGGAGAGCACCCCCAGGGCACCTTTCAGTCCCTGATCACCCTCCTGGAACTCTGCCACCTCTACTTTTATGTTTTCCTTCTTCCAGGTGGAGCAGGAGGGATCAGGCTCCTGTCAGGGACCTCCACCACCCCCAGCCCAGCACCTCCACCCCCTGTTTCTCTTCTGCCCCAGGCCACAAGGAAGTGCCAGCAGTGCAGGTGCCTGTCACCCTGCCAGAGCTGGGTTCCACACGTGCTCCTGCCTGCAGGGGGAACCTTGGGCTCAGCCTTGCTCTTACCTTGAGCTCCTTGTTGATCAGGTGGGGAGATGGAGCAGGACACGCCAGCGTCCTGCTCAGAAATGCCCACGAGGAGAAGCAGAAGTTTCCTGCAAGGGTTCTTGTGAAAGGATCTGGGACACATCCCCTTTTTATCTTTAGCTCCTGTCCTTTTTCCATTTCAGTTTCAGATCCTCCAAGAATGCTGTTGTCAGCTGAGCAGAACAAGCCATCCCCAAACAGCCCCTCCAGCCACAGCTCTGCCCTGCAGGGTCCCTGGGTCCTGCTTGCTGTGGGGAATGCTGTTGGGAGCTCCAGATGAGTTTAGGGCAACCCATCAGAGCTGCAGAAATGTGCAAGCACTCAGCCAGCAGCCCTCAGGCTGCTCCACACGCTTCCAGCTCTGCAGGCCCAGGGGATGCTGCAGGGTCTCAGCATCCCTCACCTTGAGTGCCCCTGACTCTCCTGAATGCTGTGCATGGGAAGTGATTTTACCTTGTGGGAAAAGCATTTCCAGCCCTGCTTTGGCTGCTGCCTTGTGGAGGTGAAGCACAGGATGTTCAGAGAGGTGACTGCCCGTTCCACCCTGCAATTTGTGACACCAGGAGAAATCCCTGTTGGGTTTTGGGGGGCTCTGCAGCCTCCACAACCACGAGCTCCTTTGGTCTGGCTCAGGAAAGCCAGAGTGCCTCCCCTGCCCCATGCTGGTAGGGACCCCAGGGGTGTCCCAGCCATGGTGTTGGGGTTTTCTTTGCAGTCTGTGCCCCTGTGAAGCTCTGGAGGGAAAGGGAGTATCAGGGCCCTGCTTGGAGGAGTCTTGGTGCCCTCTTGGGCTGTGTGGGGACATGGGAACCATCCCGTCCCTGCAGCAGCCAGGGGTCCCACCCCCTGTGCAGAGCCCAGTGTGGCTGGGGTGGGATGGTCTCTGATGCCAGTGAGGTTTGGGGACATGCTGATGCCACACAGATGTCACCTGCACGTGTGTGCACGCCACAGAGAGGCAGGACACGGAGGAAACACCACACTACACCAGGTGCACTGGGGAAGGTTTTATTGACACTTTCCACAGCCAGGTCATGGCAAAGGGGTCGCTGCAGTCTGTGCCAGGACACTTGGCTGAACCTGAGGCAGCCCAGGTGGGGAGGAGACAACCACAGAGAGACCTCTGAGGTAATGTGGGGTTAGCAGGGGGGATACAGGTGGCAGTGCCAGCAGGAGCTCAGCACCATCACTCTGTGTGCAGATGCATCCAGATGTGTCCACTCCCCTGTGCCTCCACCACAGATGGAGGGGCTGGATCCCCTCCCTGCGGAGAATCTGGGAACGTGGGAAGAGCCCAGCAGCGAGCAGCGTGCTCAGAAAGCGTCAGGACGCTGGGGTGGGCTCTGCTGGTCTCCTCTACTCCGGGAAGAGCAGGAACCCGGAGAAGATGCTGTCGGAGTTGGCAATGCCCACCATGCCGTTGTAGTCATTGACTCCCAGCCACACCTCGTCCGCAGCAGCCAGGCGCAGCAGCGTGCCCCCCGAGCTGACCTGCATGCTGTTGGTCTTGTGGTCGCAGAAGCTGGCCATGCTCCTGTGGTTTTTGTGCAGGATGACGCAGAGGTTGGCCGTGTGCGAGCTGTGGAAGACGAAGTAGTAGACGCCGGGGAGCCTGCAGGTGAACTTGCCCGTGGTGGTGTTGTAGTCGTGGTTGGTGTTGGTGATGACGTGGTTGAAGACCACGGGGACGTTCTTCAGGGGGTACTGGCTGGTCTGCCTGGTCACTGAGAATGCCGATTGCTGCCTCTGCTGGAAGCTGCCTGACACTCCCGGGGGTCCGGCACTGCCCGGCGCCCCAGGGGCTCCCATCGCACCAGGGGCCCCAGCGTGGCCGGGCTTGCCTGGAGGACCAGGGGGGCCCGGGTCCCCTTTCATGCCCTTGGGCCCCAGCTGTGTAGAAGCTGGGATACCTGTGGGGTGGTGGGGGGTGAAAGGGAGTCAGTGTCAATGGCAGGATGTGGGGAGAGGCTTCTCTAGCCCCTTCACTTGGGCAGGAGAGTGCTGCTGCCTCTTCCACCTCATCCACTGAGGATGCTCTCTGCATCCTGCAAACCAGCCAAGGACTCAGTGCCCCCCTGCAAGAGTCCACGTGGTTTCCCTCCTTGCTCACTCACCTGGTTCCCCTTTGGCTCCCTTCAGCCCATCCCGGCCATCCCTGCCTGGTATCCCCGGCATGCCTGGCAGGCCTGGAGCTCCATAGCAGCTGTAAGGGTCTTCTACAGTCACAGCAGAGCCCAGATTCAGGAGGAGAAGGAGGAGGGTGAGGGCCAGGTAGAGCTGCTCCAAGAATCTCTTCTCCATTTTGGTGTTCTGTAGCATGGAAAGGCAAAGAAAGTGCTGGAGTGAGGGGCCACGGCAGGGTGGCTTGCAGGACATGGAGAAAAGGAGACTGGATGCACCAGGAATGCCTGGAAGCCACAGTTGTGTCCTCAGTGTCCCACCTACACACACTGCAGGACAGGGGGGAGGTGGAGATGTGGAGATGGGCCCCAGGCACATCTCCAACCCCAGGAGTTCCAGTCTGGATGGAGCTATGAGGTCTGAGGTACCCGTGGCCAGCCCCAAGCCTCTGAGTCCAGTGTCCCCAAACCTGGAGACGCACACACCACCACAGACTGTCACCCCGTGCTGCCCCGAGCTGGAGCTCCCTGCACACAGCTGATCTCCCTCCTCCTCCAGCAGCAGCCTGACTGTCCAGGCTCTGTCCATCAGAATCAATCCTTCCATCAGCTGGTGCATCCTGTCTCCATCACACCTACCCGTCTGTGCTTCTGCCTCCTTCCTCTCCTCCTCTCTCATACACGTCCTCCTCTCATTCTCCCCTTCCCCAGCAGTGTGCTGTGCTGCTGGAGCCCTGTTCCCACCCTCCAGCCAGGGGTCCTGCAGCACCTCTTACCTCTGGTGGGGACCAGGCCAGGGAACCTGTGCTGCTGGTCCCGCAGGGCGTGCGGTCACTGCCAGCACAGCGCGGTGGGCGCGGCTCCCTGACACCCTCGTGGAGGAAGTCACAGAGTCAGGAAGGGTAAAGGAGCTTTGGGAACACAGAAGCCCAGCTGTTCACACCCAAATTTCACATCCTCCTGCCTGATGGCTTCTGCTGAGCCAGCACTTTTTTTGGCTGTCCAGTGAAACCTGTACTGGTGCCACTGCAACAGGAAGGGCTGAAAGGACAGAGGAGACCCCCCCAAGTCACTGCAGGGCATAGTCCCTCCCCAAACCCCTGATTTCCCTCTCACTTCCCTTCTTTCTGAGCAGAAGGGCAGCTTGGGAGCAGAGCCTGAGGCCAGCTCCAGTGGGCTGGAGATGCCTGTGGCACTCAAGGTCACTGCTTGGCTCTGATGGAAGATGCTGCACCCCTAAATAGGACAGGAAAATATTTCCCTTTGACAGTTTCTGATCTGTACCTTTCTCCATGTCCCACCAAGTTCTGCTGGGTGCTGGACTTGGTGGGGCCACAATATCCCTCACTGGGCAGGTGACCCAGGCTCCTCCTCACTGCTCTAGGAACAGGGATATTTGAGTGTGCAGTGTTCATGGAGCAGCTCCTCTGAGGAGCATCCCAGGGCATCTGATGCTTCCTGACCAGCCCAGCCTGCTGTAGCTCCCCTTTGTGAGACCCTCGCAGCTCCACCACCATCACCCCACAACCCCAGCAGTGCCCCAATGTCCCTGTCCCTCCTTGCTGTAATGCCAGAGGACCACAGCTGCCTTTTGCCTTCCTGGGAGAGTTTGGGTGCCAATTTGAGACCATGTGGGTGAGGTGCAGGATCTGCTGCCTGTGTTTCCCCCTGCAGGACTCAGCAGAGAAGGACACACATAGCCCTGTCCCAGGTGTTTCCTAATCCTCCAGCTCTGACTGGACACCCCATTCCCTCCTGTCCTGCCTTTGCAGCACCAGGGATGAGCTGGAATCACTTCTCTCCCTGGGTAGCTGGGGAAGAGATCCAGGATATTGATGGTTTAGGGAAGATGCATGAGTAGAAAAGAAAACCCAAGGAGTAAGTAGTGGTAGAAAAAGCATTTATTTATTCTCATGGGGAGGTGGTGACAGGATGTGTCCCAGTGCCAGGAAGGCTTTTGCAGTGGTTAGTGGAGCAGAAGCAGTGGCAGGCAGTGATTTCCCACTCAGACCAAAGAGCCACAGCTGGTGACAACTGGGAGTGGAGCTTGAGTGCCCAGGAGGAGAAAGGGATGAGACCCACAGTGTCCAGGACAGTGTGGTCAGGCTCAGCATGGAGGTGAGTGCTGCAGTGGTGACCCACAGCTCGGCCAGCTGTGACATTGGTGGAAGCACAGAACACTTCTGGATGCTCAATTTGGAACCATCCCCATGTGCTGTGGCACTAAAGCATCCCACACACCCAGAGGGGAATGGCCAGGCAGGCACACACCCCAGAACGCTGCAGGAGTCCCTCAGGCCGCCGCTGGGGACACCAGGAACCCGCTGAAGACGCTGTCGACCTCGGAGCCGCTGTAAATGGAGCTGCCCAGGGCAGGGTTGGTGTTCAGGGACACCTGGTCACCCCGGTCCAGGCTGAGCACGCTGCTGCCCGAGTTCACCTGCAGGATGCCGTGGCTGTTGTTGTCGCAGAAGCTGGCAACACCCTGCCCGTTCTTGGTGATAATCAGACACAGGTCCCTGCTGGACACCACCTGGAAGGCGAAGTAGTAGAGGCCGGGAATGCGGCAGGTGAACTTCCCGGTCTGGGGGCTGTAGGAGTTCTCCTCGTTGGTGATGATCCTGTCAAACACCACCGTGGTGCCTGTGCGTGGTGGGGACAACCTGGAGGCAGAGAAGGCAGGACGAGGGTGCTCCAAAGCATCGGCAGCGATCCCTTTCGGCCCCGCCGGCCCTGGCATCCCCGGCACCCCCGGAGGGCCGGGCATGCCAGGTGGGCCACGCACGCCTGGGGCACCAGGAAGCCCTGGATCTCCTGCATCCCCTTTGGGTCCCCTGGTGCTCATGGTCAGCGCTGCTCTCCCTGGGGAGAAGTGAGAGGAGGAGTTCATGCACTTCTGGCATCTCCTGAGCTGCTCCCACAGCCTGGGATACTCCAACCAAGAGGCTCCCAGGCCTCTTGCACCCAACATCCTCGGCTTCCTCTTACCTGGCTCTCCCATGTCACCCTTCTGCCCTGGCCTCCCATCACGGCCAGGGACTCCAGGGGTGCCATTCTTGCCATCTGGTGCCTTACACACTCCGTCCTCCAGCAGGGCCATGCCCAGCACTGCTGCCAGGGTGCTGGCTGCCAGCAAGAATCCAGGCTGCATCCTGCCTCCTGCAGAACAGGGATAAATTTGGGATGGAGGCAAACACACAGCTGAGCCTTGGTCACAGATATGCAGGTGCCCTCATCAGATGCATCCACAGATCTCTGGAATTGTCCAGCATGGATAACCAGACACCACCACTTCTGGAATAAATTCCTAGAAGGGTTTTGAGGCTGCGTGTTCTGAAATCACTGACGTCACTGAAAATCTCTAGCATGCCCGTGGCAGAGCTCTGAGATTGAAAAGCCCAGGACATGAAGCATGGCACAAACTTTTTCCTCCACATCCTGGGCATCCTCAGATGCCTGTAGAGGATGTTTATTCTGGTTTGGAGGGAAAAGCACTGCTGTGTGGGGCAGTGGTCCCATGGGACAGAGAGCACAAGGAAGAAAAGGATGCAAAGACACACGAGAGTGATAAACAGGAAAGGGAAAACCAGCAAATGGGATCCAAACCTCCAACATGCAGAGCTGGGAGAGAGGACACAGACCTATCCCAAAAACTGAGGTTCTCAGCCTGGGACAAGTCTGCAGAGTCCAGTGATGTCCACAATCACACACAGCAAGGTCAGATTCCTGCAGATTCCTCTTCCCCCCACATCCTCTTCTCCCTGTTTTTCTACTTTGAACCCTTGTGGAGGGTGAAGAATGAAGGAGGACAGGGAGCAGGGACTGGAAGGTGGTGGCAGAAGAGGAGAGTGTCCCCAGCTGCTTGTGGTGACTTACCTTGGTGCAGGTGCAGGACAGAGCAGTGTGAGCAGCAGCTCCGTTTGCTGGAAGCTCTTCTCTGGGAGTAGGGAGGAAGAAGAGAGGGGTGGGAAGGATGAACTTGCATGCACTGCGGTTTGCCTGGTGGGAGAAAGGATGTTCTGAGTTTCACTTTCTCTCTAAGAGAAAGAAACTTGTTCCCCTTTCCACGCTTGACTCTGGCTTTACTGGAAACAGCGTGGTCAGGGAAAGGGCAGCACCACTGGGTGCCCAGCCTGACCCTGCAGCAGGGGCTGGAGGTGACTGGGCACAAAGCAACATGACTGGAGGATGCCCCAAGGCTCCTGAGATGGCACGAGGGGACAGGTGATGGGAATATCAGGTGTCTCAGCAACCCAAGCGATGTTTGAGGCAGTGCAGGGATCACCCTTGGAGGCTCTGGGTGATGGGAAGAGTTTCTGTCACTCATGGTGCTGCTGGGTGCTGTCCCCTCTGCGGTCACTGCACTTGGATGGAGCAGGATCCAGCAAAGGGATCATCCGTGCCTGCGTGGCTCAGCTGGGCCTTGAGTATTTGGGTTGGATATCAGGGGAAAGTTCTTCCCCCAGAGGGTGCTGGCACTGCCCAGGCTCCCCAGGGAATGGTCCCAAAGCTGCCAGAACTCCAGGAGTGTTTAGCCAATGCTCTGAGGCACAGGATGGGATTGTTGGGGTGTCTGTGCACGGCCAGGAGTGGGGCTGATGGTCCCTGGGGGTTTCTTCCAGCTCAGGATCGTTTGTGGTCTAATGATCTCCTTCCTGCTGCCCTCACTTCAGTGCTTTGGGGACCTGGTGTTTGGTGTAGAGTGGGAAAAGATGAGGGTGTCTGGCACTGATGATGCTCTCAGTCCCCTCTGGGTAGGGACTTGCACCAGCCAGATCTGGGCAACCCCAGGAGCTGTGTGTGGCCTCGAGATCTGCCAAGTGAAACACCAGCACTTCCTGCCACTGAGTGCAGGGAATGAGTCCAGGGGTGCACAATCAGCTCTGCTAAAAAAGAGCCCCAAAATGCCATCAGTTCCAAACCCCATCACATCAGGGATGGGAGGTGCCACAGTGACCCCAGCAGGTGAACATCCCTGGGACCCTGGGGACCACCCAGACCACCCCATGGTGTGCCCCATGCCCACAGTGGGCAGCGAGGAGGGGCCTTCTCATCCAAATCCCCATGAGTGCCCTTCCAGGAGTCCTGTGGCAGGACCTGGAGCTGGGGCTCAGGGGAGGATATCCAAGGAAAGAGGGTGGTAAAGCAGACCTGGGATTAGGGTGACTCCAAAATCAATGGGAGTTGACAAACCCCCTATCCCCTCCACCTTTTGCTTCCTGCATTCCCAAGGGAGGTGTTGCATAATTTCCAAAATAGCTGAAAAAGGCAATGACCAAAACTCAGTCCAGAGACCTTTGCCAGCAAAGATCTGTCACTGAGTTGGTCTTTAATTCATTGACTAAATGCCCACTTAATGCAATACATTACACATTTTTAATCAAAATGTCACCCCATAATAAATCCGATGCCCAGAAGAAATGTGATTTTATTTTATCAGCAGAGTTCCCCTATCAACCCGACCTGTAACCATGTCTGGACAAGATGACAGGTGAGTTTGAAAGGACCTACATTCCGCCAAACGGTGTTTCTGGACAGTAATTGTATTTCTGTCCTATTGCCCTCTCTTAATATACAGCCCAAATTAGACCACTCCATCATTTCATCCAGCATTGATTGATGGCTGTGTCCTCATGCTCTGTGTCTTTTGTCTTCTGCTGTCCCCTTAACCCCATTTAAATGCTGAATTACAGGGGCCAGCTGTGGGTTTCCAGCATCTCCTGGATGTTCCTCTGGGTGTTCCATCCCCCAGGTCCTTGAGATTCCTGAAGTGTTTAGCTCACTAAATACTCACTTGACTTTCAGAGATGCTGTGGTCAAGCCAAGCCTTCCTCTCCCATCCTCTGAGCATCTCCTCCTCCTCTGGATCTGCAGCTGAGACATCCCAGACTGGTTTGAGTTGGAAGAGACCTTAGAGCTCATCTTGTTCCACCCCCTGCCATGGGCAGGGACACCTTCCATGTCCAACCTGACCTCGGACACTTCCAGGGATGGGGCAGCCACAGCTACCAACCTGTGCCAGGGCCTCCCCATGCTGAGAGAGAAGGATTTGTCCCCAGCATCCCATCTGATGTTGATGATCCCTGTGGCAATGGGAAGCCTTTTGCAGTGACAGCCGTGGCTCCAGGGGTACCGTGCAGGGAGCCAGCATGGACAGTGCCTGGTGCCGGTCCGGAGGTTCTGAGGCCGCAGTGCCAGCACAGACAGTCTGCAGTGCCATCACAGACACTGCCCGGTGCTATCCCAGAGGTTGTGAGGCCCGGACAGTGCCCGGTGCCGGTGTCCCTGAGGCCGCAGTAGCAGCACAGACAGTGCCCGGTGCTATCCCGGAGGTTGTGAGGCCCGGACAGTGCCCGGTGCCGGTGTCCCTGAGGCCGCAGTAGCAGCACAGACAGTGCCCGGTGCTATCCCGGAGGCTCTGAGGCCCGGACAGTGCCCGGTGCCGGTGTCCCTGAGGCCGCAGTAGCAGCACAGACAGTGCCCGGTGCCGGTCTGGAGGCTCTGAGGCCCGGACAGTGCCCGGTGCCGGTGTCCCTGAGGCCGCAGTAGCAGCACAAAACGCAGCGGGCGGCTCTCCCCTCACGCGGCCGGAGCAGGGCCGAGGCCGGGCAGAGCCGCGAGATGGCGCTGCCGGCCCAGGCAGGCCCCGCCGAGCTCCGCCCGCCGCCGCCACAGCGGGGCCCGCTGGCCCTGCGTGCTGTCCCCCTGTCCCTCCCTGCTGGCCCCTGTCCCTCCCCGCTGTCCCCTGTCCCCTGTCCAGCTGCACAGTGCCCACTCGGACACCTCTGCCAGGCGCCCCGCCGAGCCGGGCTCGCCCATCTCCTCCCGCAGCCCCCAAAAGGCTTTCCCCAGGCCGAGGGCCTCCCCTGAGCCTGGGGACAGGAGGGGTTTGCTCGGTGAGGAGCAGACAGCCCTGCTGGCTTCTTTCTCCTCGTGGGACAGGCCCAGCAGAGCCCCAGCTGCACCACGGACAGGCTCCAGCAAGGAGCAGGGGCTGAGACCATGTAGGGGACCCCCAGGTGACATGGAACGGGGCCAGGCCCAATGCAGAGATTACCTGGAATAGCCAGAGGATGTAGATGCTCCGTAGAGCCCCAGGTGTCACAAAATCACATCCCCAAAGTGCAAATCATCCACAAAGAGGAGCCCTCCTCAAAGTGCAAATCATCCACAAAGAGGAGCCCTCCTCAAAGTGCAAATCATCCACAAAGAGAAGCATTCCCCAAAGTGCAAATCATCCACAAAGAGAAGCATTCCCCAAAGTGCAAATCATCCAAAAAGAGGAGCCCTCCCCAAAGAGGATGGTGTTGGTATTTGGGGAACCTGAGCACTCAGGTGAGGATTTAGGGTACCTGTTATGGCCTCTTGGCGCTGCTGCACACCCAGGAACTCTGCTCCAGATGATTTTTACCCTGACCACCCCTCCTCCTTTCAGCACAGGGCAGCTCCTTCACCTCTGGCTGCCCTCCCATCTGGGGGTGCCAGGGGAGATGGGTCAGTGCCCTCCCAGCCCTGCAGCCCTTGGTGGAAGGGAAGTGACCGCTGCACAGCCTCCCCCTCTCCCCAGAGCCTGCACGCACACAGGAGCTGCTGACAGCAGACAAAGGGGAGAGATGCTGCTGCCTTCCCTGCTGGGGATCCCTGGGGTGCGGAGCGCTGACAGGCTGGAGCAGCCAGAGGAGGATAAATCAGGCAGCTGGCACTTACCTGTCACTGAATGGGAGGCAGTGATGGAGATCAGCGGTGCTGGCAGGTACCACACACCCCTCTGCTGCCAGTCACCAGCATCCCAGCCACCTGCACCCGCTGGGAGGTGAGGACAGCTCACAGCATCCCCCTTTCTGCAGCCACTGGTGGCTTAATGGTGCCTGAATAACCACCCAGATGGATGTTGCAGCTGTTGGCCGTCCCAAATAGAATCAGAGAATCATGGAAGCATAAAGTTTGGAAAAGCCCGCAAAGATTTTGAAGTCCAAACATTAATCCACCACTGAAGCGTGCCCCCAAGTGCCACATCCACGTCTCTTCAATCCCTCCAGGGATGCTGACACCACCACCACCCTTGGCAGCTGTGCCAGTGCCCGGTAGCCCTTTGAGTGAAGGAATTTTCCCTAATATCCAACCTAAACCTCCCGTGGCACAACTTGAGGACACTTCCTCTTGTCCTGTCACTTGTTACCTGAGAGAAGAAACCGACCCCCACCTGGATCCATCCTCCTGTCAGGGACTTGTGGAGAAAGATGGTGCCCTGGAAGGATTTTGTGAGATGTCAGGTGAAACTGTGGGTAAGCCACACTGTGTAACACTGGGTGGCACACTGCCACACGTCTGAAATGTTTTAATTGCTGTCACAGGGGATGAGTTATTCCTATGATGGATGCTTGCACAGAGCAGGTGTGAGGAAGAAACACAGGTATGTGGTTTAAGAGCCAGGATTTTGGGCTCCAGCCCTTGCTGGCTGTCTCCTGTCATTGATGCACATCTCTGTTGGCTCATGGGACGAGAGGAAATAGACGAGTGCTGAGCAGCCCTGGGCAATGCTGGGAAAGCTTGTCCCATCCCTCTCTCTCTTGTTCCCTGTTAAGGATGTCAGGGCTTGTCATTATTCGACATCTATTGGTTAATTTGGCTGATTGTTCCCCATTCTTTAATGTATCCGTTATTTATTTATTCTCTGGTGTAACAAGCAGTTCCAGATTGATCACTTTGGCATGTAAATGAGCTGCTCTAGTGCTTGTCACTGAAATTTGTAGATTGGGGCAGTTTGCAATCAAACACAGCCGGAATCTAAATTACAGCATTTCAGGCAATAATAGCAGGGAGAAGACAGGAAGGATGTGCCATAAATAAGATGGTATCAGAGCAGGGTGCCCCGAGCTGTGCTGACAACACACCAGGAGCCCCAGGGTGAGCAGCAGGAGTCCCTGCCCTGCAGAGCAGGGCTGTCCTGGCAGGGCTGGCTCCTTCCCCAGAGGAGAAAGGCAAACAGAGGAAGCAAAAGGCTTTTGGGAATGGTAGGGCCTGGCTGGGGACCAAGGGCTGCTCACGCTGGTCTCTGAAGAGCACAACGTGGGGAAAGTGTTTGCAGGACAATGGGCTGCAGGGAGCCTCAGGACTCTTGTACAGGACGCTGATTTGATTGCCACCATGAGTCATGTTTGGCATCTTCCCACCTCCATCAAAAGTCAATGGTGTCTTCTAAACCCCTAAAGGTTTAAAAATAGCTTGAAGTGCCATTTTCACAAGGCAACAAAAAAAAAAAAAAAAAGGCAAAAAAATTTCCTGATTCTTGTCCTTTCTTTCCCTATTGACTTTACGCTACAGGTTCAGGAGATGAGGCTCTGAGAGACGTCCTGGACATGGTGGCATTCCCTTCAAATCGCATGTGATGGCCATACTGGAGGGGAGTTGTGGAGGCTCTGGAGCCAAAGGCAGTGATGGTGTGGAAGGAGCCCTCTAAGGTGTGAACTTAAAGCATCAAAAGAAGGTTTTCCCCACATAAAGATTGTAGGAAAAAGCTTTTCCCGTAGTTCTTTGCACCCCATGTTACTGTACCCCAGTTCTGGGTACACAGTGCCCTATGGGCTGCCCCTCCCCTTTTGTCCTTATTTGTCCTTTCTCTAGAAAGTTCTCCCTTCCCTGCTTCCCCATTGGCCCCAGTTTGCTGCAATGCCCCGCCCCTGTGATCCCATTGGCTCTCCCTCTTCCTGGCCCCGCCTATGCACTGCTTTCCCCTGTTCCTATTGGACCCTGACCCTCGGCTCCACCCCCCAAGCCCATCCCTGGCCCCTCCATCGCTCCCTGGCTTTGTTCCTGGAGCCCTTCAGTGCGTGGCTGAAAATAAACAATAAATAATAAGTGGCAATAAACCCCACTGGAACTGCATCCAGAGACCTTTCCTGGCTCTGGGCTGTCACTCAGCAATCTGTGGTGTGAGTGTGAGTGTGATTGTGTGTGTGGATGTGATTGTGAGTGTGAGTGTGATTGTGTGATTGTGTGTGTGGATGTGAATGTGGCCTGCCCAGACATTTCCTCTCTGGAGGTGCTTTTGGGAATGCAGCATCACCTGAGCACCTCCACCCAACGCTCCAAGTGGTGCCCAAACAAGGACCTGAACCCTGAACCCTCTGGTGCCTCAGTTCAGTTCTGTGGGGTTTGGACTCTTCGGGACCATTAAGCCATGGTGAGACCATCAGGAATCTCTCCACCAGGCAGGGATGTGCTCATCCCCATGGATTGGGATCCATCAGACACAATATTGTGCTTCCCCACTGCGCTGGGGTGACTAGCAGGGATCCCCCCTGCACCCTGTGCCCAGACAGATCCTGAAAGCTACCAGAGCATCGTGCCCCCTTCCAAGATTTATCTCCATGCTGTGACCTGCTTTCCCTGACATCAGGCCTTGAAAATGCAGTGGAAGTTTCCTGCAGGTGAGCGTCAGCGTTAACTGGGTCATGGCAGCTGGAGGTCTGTGCTGGCTGCAGCCGATTACGCCTCATTTCTGCTCAAACTCACTTTCCACAGGGGCTTTTCTGGGAGCTCAGCTCCCCTCTGCCTGACCTTGGCTGCCGGATCGATGTGAACTCCCAGGCTCGCTCATCTCGTCTGCCCGATTTGGAGGGCGGCTGATTGCTGTTCCCGAGTCTCTGATTGCCTCTGCCCGTGGCCCCAGCGTGTGCCTCAGGTTCCATCAGCCAACCTTGCGCTCAGGAACATCCCAGCAGTGCTGAGCACAGCTGGGATGGACGTTTGCAAGGCAGGGAGGTGTTCAGGCCACGGTGCCGCCCTGTTCCCGTGCTCTGAAAGCCGCACGCCGCGAGTGGAGCGAGTCTCTGCCCATGGCAGGGGGTTGGAATGAGATGGTTTTTAAGGCTGCTTCCAATCCAAACTATTTGGGATTTGTGGCCTGATGGACACAGACCTTCAGCAGCTCTGATTTTGCTTTGGTTTGGCTCTCTGGCTCCCCAAGCAGAGGGCAGCAGCACCTGTATCCTCAATCCTGGGGTGGTCCACACGCTTCTGACATCCTCTGAGGCACTTCCATCAGCTCACCAGCTCTTTGCCCTCCATGGACACATCCCAAAAGCTCTGCTTCTGCTAGGAGTTCACCTCCACTGCTTCCCACAAGGACACAGCTCCTTCCCAGCTTGCACAGACACTTTGAACCACTCAGGATTCACTCCTGTCCAAGTCCTCTCCTGTGTGCAGAGGTCAAACCCATGTCCTTGCTGCCAACTTGGAAGGAAATCAATCAACACCTCAGAGGCCACTCCAGACTCTTCATGTGGGGGCAATTGTGTAGCAGCCCCAGCACTGACTCCTTGGCCTGGAGTTATTCTTCACCTGGACTTTTAATTTCAGAGATGCAATGAGGGACGGGAAGAATCCCAGCTTCTAATTAATTACTGACTTCCCTGTAATTGATGCAATTTACTGCCAGTGTGTCTGGTTTATTGCACTGTGGGGAAGGTCACTCTGAACAGTGTTTTTCCAAACATCCCTGTGAGTGGCCTGAAGTCCTGAAACAGCTCCACACTCCAGATCCTGAGGGAAGTTTGGGGACAGAAGATGGCTGTGATCCTGTGGCCTGTGGATGTCACCGGAGTGGGGAACCACAGAGCGTCCTGGAAGGTGGCTGCCTCTGCACAGTGGGTCCTGATCCTCTGGATATTGGGAAGGAATTCTTCCCTGTGAGGGTGGGGAGAAGCTGTGGCTGTCCCTGGATCCCTGGAAGTGTCCAAGGCCAGGTTGGATGGGGCTGGGAACAGCCTGGGACAGTAGAAGGTGACCCTGCCCATGGCAGGGCTGGGACTGGATGGGCTTTAAGGTCCCTCCAACCCAAACCAGTCTGGGATTCTGCGATTCCATGACCTGATCTGGTAGACATGGAGGTCCCAGGATGAGGCCAAGCACAAGGTGATACATGCAGGACCCTACAGGGGGGCTTCATGTGGCATTTCACGTGACAAAAACTGTGCTTCTATTTCCAGGTCAGATTGATCCTGTAATGGAAAATCTGATTGCATCAGCCTTCATGAGGAGGATTCAGGGCTGGGCAGTGGGATCTCTAAGGACCTCTAATCCTTCTGGTAATGCCTGATTTTTTTCAATTTAATTTATCTGAAGAAGTCAAATGAAGCCTCTCATTTGCCACAATGATACAAGGAGATTACAATTTTTGCCTCCCATTTCAGTCCTGAGCTGGATGGATCTCCCTAATTCCCTAAAAGTCCATATTATTGGGATGTGTTTCTCTTCTCAAGTGTCTCCTACGCTGCTCTGATGTGGCATCCCCTGGGTAGAGCCATATCCTTGCACTTGGAGCTGGATGTGCCTCACCAGGGCTTAAGCGGGGATTTACTGAGCCTTTCAAATTGTCTTCCTCTCTAATTAATGGCCAGGTTTCAGGTTCGGAACATGCCCTTAAATAAACTGCAAAAGTGCATTTCATTAATCTTAATTAATGATTTAAATACTGGGAAGCCTCCGCTCAGGCCCTGTGATTGATGGCAGCTCTGTCACCCTTCTTGGCACCCCTGCCTGTACAGTGGGGACAGGGACAAGGACCTGCCCCTTTGCCTGCTGCCTCCAGACCCAGGTGGGAACCATTCTGGAAGGTTTTAATTGCTTCATCAGAAGGTGAATGAGTGACAATTCTTGTTGTAGACAGGACAACCACCCTGAATTTAAAACTCTGTGTGTTTGGGTGTGCAGCCACTGCAGCAGAGCGTGCCAATAGCCAGGGCTTGAGGAAAACAGGCTTTGCAGACCACTGGAGGGAAGAACTGGGCAAAGTGGGAAAGAAATTGCACTTCAGAGCCCTGCAGGCCTTGGACAGCTCAGGGGGCACCAAGAGTGTTCAGTGCCATCGCACTTGAGGTGGCAGCAGATGCTGAGGGAAGACCTTCCATCAGATGCACACATGGAGCTGTGCAGATGGTCAGAGAAACATGAATTAAGGGGGGAAGAACCCTCCTGCATTGCCAAAAATCTGCTGCTGAGCCTGAACGTGGAGGCTGCACCCTGGACCTGCTCTCTGCCCGCTGGAGGAGCTCTGCCAAAGCTCCCGGGGAATTAGGGTAGAGATAATTATCAATTTAGAGACCAGAGCATGTGAGAAAAGCTTCTTGGCACATCCACAAAGGCGCAGGAAGAGACAATGGCAGGAGGGGGAGCTCAAACACTACCCTGGGGCTACCCCGAGACTCCCTGAAGGAGAAGCAGCAGCTCATGCAATGTCCAGAAGTCACGGGGGGCACAGGGACCCAGAGGGGACCCAAACTGAGGAATCCCCAGGAACAACCACCTTGTCCATGGCCTCCTCCAGAGCTGTTCCAGCAGAGCCATCTGTTCCAGTGTGGAGCTGTGAAAATCATCACTGGAAGCAGCTCCCCGGGTCACCTTTTGGACCATGCCCCAGGGTGTGAGACCCAACACATGGGATATGGGGATTTTTTTGATTTATTATGGATAAACTGGGGGTCTGAGCCCAGCTGCTGGAGGGATCAATGTTGCACATATGTGTTTGTGTGTATTTATATTCTCTCTCTGAGACCTGCATCCTGCTCAGGCCCAGTGGGATGAGGCTGTTTGGTGCTGTTGATGTTCACGTGGGTGCTCTGAGTGTCAGTGTGTGAGCTGTGTGGCCAGGCACGTGTCCAGGTGTACACTTACAGCTGCAGAGGTGTACCTGCAGTACAGGTGTGTGCTGTACACACCTTCAGCCTCACCACTGATAGGTGCAGCAGCCTCGTGTCCCTTAGTATGGATCCAGAATAATGTGCTCTCACTAACAAAAAACACTGAAGCCAACAATTTAGTGAATAAGAGACTGGGAATCAGCAAAGGAACTACCCACACTTGTCCCTGCTGTGTCCCTGCTGTTATAGATACATTTTATATTGTTGGCTTTTTGTAAATATTAAAATGAATGTTATGTGTACAAGAATGAAAAATTTTGTTGTATTAATGTAGTTTTCTTTATTTCTGTTATTGATGAAATTTAGAAATAGTGCTATAATACATATATGTGTTAGGCTATGGCATAGTAATTAAAATAAAAACTGCTTTTGTTTGTATAACCCAAAGACTGAGGAAAAAAAAATAGCTGGAGAACTCCTGCATTTGTAAACTCTCTTATCCAGATGAAGACAGCAGTGACCAGAACTCTGGGGGGAGGAATTTATTGCATTTCTGGTATCAGGGAATGTAAATCTCGATGGCACCAAGAGGATTGATCTATTGGGAAGGGGGCAAGAGAAAACTGAACAGAAGAACACCAAAGATCCACAGAAGAATGTATGAATATGTGAGAATTTATGGATATGCAGTAGGGTTCTGTTTTTAAGGGATAATCCTTTGTCAGTAAGGTGTGCTCTCTTGGCTGAATGCAGAGACAGTATCTGTATACTTTATTTTTTTCTCCTAATTGTTTTTTTATTAAACTTTTAAATTCTATAAAAATTATGTGAACCTCGTTTTTCACACTGCTGTGGACCCTGAAGTTCTGCATCTTTGGTTGTACAGGCAGGGAGAGGAGAAAAGAATCTTTTTGGAGAGAAGACCAAGAAATGATGTTGTTCTTCCAGGAGATAAGCATCCTGCTGCTCCTCTGGGATGGCAGCAGTTCGCTGCATGACACGCAAAGCCTCTCTCAGCATCCCAGTTACTCCGTGCTTTGGAGCTGGGGGTGAGACATTGCTGTCTGCAGAGCTGCAGTGGCACCTGCTTGAGTTTTCACTGAGCTCCTCGACAGAAAAATCCTTCTTCTCTCTCTCCTGTTCCCTTCTTCCAGACAGGAATCAGGAAGGGATGATCCCTTGCTTTCAGGAACTCTGATAAAAATGTATTTTTAAAGCTCCACTTCCCTGAGTGATGACATTAAGCATAGTACTCGGTTTCTGCCTAAAAGAGGTGTATTTTTTCCCATCTGGGTAAAGAAGAACCTCAAAAACATTATTAAAAGGCTACTGCCAGTTTAGACATCAAAAGCTGGGAGTGACAATCCAAAATCAATAATGGTTTTTAATTCAGGTCTGATCTGAAGCTGGAATAGGTTTGGGGCAGAGCACGTGGTTTACAAACACCCCCAGGGTGATGCTGAGAAGGGTTTCTAAAGTTCTGGGAGACTTAGGGACACTAGGCCATGGATGTAGGGTGGCTCTGGGGTCCAGCTGTGTCCTGAGCAGCAGCTGTGACCTTCTGGCAGCCCTGTCCTTTGGCTGGGTGGGGATAGGGCTCCTTCCCTTCCCTCGTGCTGTGCCTCTGGCTCTGACAGCCTGGCCCCTGGGCTCTGCTGCAGCTCCTCACCCTTTATTAAATATCACACTTTGCTTCAGATGCTGATTAATTTCTAATCAAACCTGTTTGCCAGTGGCCATCCTCAAGCCCCCAGGGCTGCACTACTGAGGATCCTGTGTCTCTGGCACCCCTGAGGTGGCATTTCTGCTGTGCCAGTGTGCCTCAGCCATGCCCTCAGCAGAGCCATCAGACACTCACAGAATCCCACACTGCCTGAGGCTGGAGGCAAAGCTCATCCACTGCCACTCCCTGCCACGGCCAGGGACACCTCCCATGTCCCAGGCTGCTCCAAGCCCTGTCCAACCTGGTCTTGGGCACTTCCAGAGATCCAGGGGCAGCCACCGCTTCTCTGGGCACCCTGTGCCAGGGCCTGCCCACCCTCACAGGGAAGAATTTCTTCCCAATATCCCATTTAACCCTGCCCTCTGGCAGTGGGAAGCCATTCCCTGTGTCCTGCCTCTCCATCCCTTGTCCCAAGTCTCTCTGCAGCTCTCTTGGAGCTCCTTTAGGCACAGGAAGGGGCTCTGAGCTCTCCCTTCACTTCTCCAGACTGAACAGCCCCAGAGAAGCTGTGGCTGCCCCTGGATCCCTGGAATTGTCCAAGGCCAGGCTGGACAAGGCTTGGAGCAGCCTGGGACAGTGAAAGGTGTCCCTGGCCATGGCAGGACTGGGACTGGCCGAGCTTTAAAGTCCCAAACCGGTCTGGGATTCAGTGAACCCTGCAAATGCAAACTCTTTCCCCCCAGTCTCCTGGAACCAGGCTGTGGGAGGAGGAGCTGTTGCTGCCTGATGGTGCTCAGGGGGTGTATTTGGATCAGATTGAGGACAGATAAATCATCTGCATGTAAAGTGCTTTCCTTGTGCACAGCTGGCTCACATGACAGATCCGGGAGTCAGGGAGCTGTGGGGGGAGAGGTTTATTATACCTGAGATTAGAGAAGTGTCTGACAAGTGCTTCCTCTGACAGCCAGAGGTAAAGGAGCCCTGTGGGAGTGAGCAGTGGGGAGAGGCACTGCTGGGATTTGCTTTCCTTTCTGGACTTGGCAGCACCGGTGGCCAGAGGTGGAGGATGAGGGTGGTGCCTATGACACCTGCACACAGCTCCCAGCCTGGATGCTGTTTGGTGACATGCATGCCAGGGCTGTGTCCCCTCTCTGCTGTGTGAACACCTGCCTGCAGCCCCTTTTCTGCCTCTCCCAAACCTCCTCAGCTGCTGCCTGCACCCCTCCTGCCTCCCTTCCCTGCACAGGAACTCCTGTGACAGATGCAGACAGCACCAGCCAGGGAGGAGAGCCAGCTCCAGCTGGGTGGAGGAGCTGGAAATAGCCTTTTGTTAACCATTTTTAGCAGTTCGTTTGGAGATGCGTTTTGCCAGCAGAAACTTCAGCAGCGCTGTTTATCCCTCTTAGGGGAAGGCTGTTATTAGTGCAAAATGAATCAGCGTGGATGCAGCTCCTCAGCAGCTCTGAGCTGGGAGTGCAGCAGGAGGGATGCAGCAAGCACAGAGAGAGCCTTCAAAGTGCCATTATTAATTCATGCTCACATTCATTGGAAAAACACCTCCAATTGTGGCAAATTCGGCTGTTTTAGGCATTTGTGGGAAGGAGCTTTGTGAGTGCAGGTCTTGCAGAGACAGAGTGGAGTGGTACTGGTTTGACTGGGAGCCTGGCAGGGATGGTGACCTTCACACCCCCCAAAATGGGCACAGAGGTGGAGTCCTGGTGAGCCTGTAGATGGCTGATGGACATGGATATTCACAGAACATCTCTGATCGTCTCCCCCAGCCTTTTCAGCCTCCTTCAGCTCTCATTTCACGGATTGCACCACTTGAAAAAAAGGGTTACACAACACCCCAGTGCCCCCCAGTCCCACTCCAGAGGTAGGACATCCTTGTACCACGGATGGATCCTGGTCCTGTGCTGGCCCAGATCTCCTGGGATTAGTGCAGGGCACAGCAGGGAGTGTATGATGGGAACTCAGACACACAAACACTATAAACACAGGTCCAGCACTATAAATACAGGTACAGCACTCTATAAATACAGGTACACCCACTGCCAAGCACAGATACACCACTTACCCTTCTCTGCATTTCTCACTGAGGATTATAACTCAAAATAGAGAGGGGTTTTGTATTTTTAACAAAATTTATGGACAGGATGGGTGAGGGGAGACCAAAGAGGCAGGAGGAGGGAGTCAGGGCAGGGGATAGCATCACTTGATCCCCTGGATGGATGCAGGGATGCAGGGAAACCCCTTCCTAACCTTTACCTTCCCTGAGCTGGAGCTGTGCTGGGTGCAGGGAAAGCATCAATGTGGCTGTTAGGGCCTGGGGGATCAGGATGTCACCTCCAGGGAGATGTGGTGACACTGCTCAGTGCCTGGCAAGCTCTGGCTTGGCCACAGTGTTGGCTTGAGGCACCTGGAGCTCCAAGCACCTGTTGGGAAGGTAGAATTAGAAAGAAATTATAAATATGACTCTTTAGCCAGAATGGCTAAGGAAGAAATACAAATGAAAGCACGGTTTGAATAATTCAAAGAAACCAGGCTGGTATGCCAGGACACATTCTCTCCTCCAATAAAACCAAGCTGAGACCCCTCTCCCCACCCTTATAATGTCTGAAGGACCCTGAGATAACTAAAAATATGCAAAAGCAGCAATTTCTATAGGTCACACACAAATGTTACTGTATTAGTGTACTTAGATTGGTTAGTGAAGGAATGGAATATTCAAATGTATAGATTATATAAGTAATTGTAAAAGAGAGTTCTCTCTCTTGGTCTCTCTTGGTCTCTCTTGCTATGCTCTCTTAGCCCTCTTGCCTCTTGCTGCTCTTTTTCCCCGGCTCTCTCACTTCTGTTCTGTCACTCTCTTAAGTCTTGAGCTCATGTATTCATATTTTACCCCTTTTTGTATTGTTGTCTCTGAGCCTGCTTTGAGCTCTATGTGCTGGCTCATAGCAGGCTCTGTCTCTCTCCCAAGCCCTGAAATAAACTTCTAACACCTCACTCGATTATAGAGGTTATTGCTGTGTCTCAGACCGTCCCCAGAAAGCGTCTCCTACAAGCACCTGTCCATACAGAGGTGCTTTGCTGTGCTGGTGTCCCTCCTGTGCCACCAAGGAGGATCTGCATCCCTTCCCTCCTGTGACACCCACGTGCAGGTCTCTCCTCTCTCTCCTGTTTCCTGCTGCCTGAGCTGAGCAGAGCTCCAGGTCTCCCTGCACAGCTCAGCTCTGCTGCTGCACAAGCTTTCATGGAGAGCTAATTCTGGAGTCACTAATTTAATGATGATTAATGACAGGTACACCACCTTTTCCTTCCTCCTTTTATCGATTGGGAGAAAAAAAAAACCCCAAAACTGGAGCAGAGCCGGATATTAATTAATCCTCTCAAGTGGAGGGGAAAGTAATCAGACTGAAATCAGATAGAATTTAGGACTTGTGGGTGAGCAGGATGATGTGCTGAGTGATGGAAATAAGAGATGCCCCAGTCTGGCTGGGCTGGGAGGGACAAAGCTGCTGAGCAGATTCCCTTGGACAGGGCTGGCAGAAGTGGATGTAAGGAGCAGGTATCCAGGCTGGGGCCCCACACTGGGCAGGAATGGGGATGAGGGGAATTTGGTGCAAAGCCTGGCACAGGTTTGGCCTGGGTGGCCTTATCTCTGCATTGCAGCATTGCATTACTCCTCTCTGGAAGTGTCCAAGGCCAGGTTGGACGGGGCTTGGAGCAACCTGGCATAGAAAGTGTCTCTGCCCATGGCAGGCGTGGATTGGGATGAGCTTTAAGGTCCTTCCCAACCCAGGCTAGTCTGGGATTCTGTGATTGTACAAACATCCAAAGAGGCTGAGCTGCCACAGAAAGTCACATTTTGCAAATCTCTGCGATCGTAGATTGCTTCTGTTTCACCTGAGAATGACAGAGCAGGGCTAATCAAGGCTGGGGAGCCAATTTATGTTTTAAAACCACATATCTATCTTCCAAGAACACCCATTTCACCTTGAGAAAAATCAGTTCACTGGCAGGGCTGAGCCTCATGGCTCACCGAGGCTCCAGCAATCTCCCAAGTATTTAAGCATGACTAATTGGCTTGTGCCTACCATACAAGGGATTTAAAACCTGTATCCCATTCAAGCACTGGTCAGACCCACAACTGCCTAATTTCTGATAGCATGCACTCTCAACACTCAGTGTCAGACAGGAGGGGTTCCAGAGTGCCCTTTCCCTTTGCAGACCAGGGCAGTGTCACCTCAAATTAGGACTGGGACCATGAATCCTAAACCTGTGACCCCAGTGAAGCAGTCAGTGATGCTGTGTCAAAATCTTTTGACACCACGCTTCAAAAAAAAAAAAAAAGAAAAAAAAAGAAGCTTAAAGAAAATGAACCAAATTAAATAAATGCAATTAAACAGACATTTTTCATCAGGAGAGAGGTTACTGACTGGGTCCAGTCCAGGATGTGAGCAGCCATGTGTTGATAAAGGACCAGAGGATAAAGTTTTCTGCTGAAATCCAGTTTGGGCAAGGCTGTGTGGGTCAGGTTGGGTTGGACTGAGCCAGCAGTGAGGGCTGTCCTTAGGTGGGCTACCCCCAGCTTTAGGGGGAGTAAAGGCAGACACAGTCCCTGGGATGGCTGGAAGGAGAGACAAGAGCAAACCAGCAATCTAATTACAGCAATCTGATTACTGCTCCTGCACCAAAATTCCATGATTTAAAGGAATCATAGAATATCCTGAGCTGGAAGGGACTCACAGGGATCATCCAGTCCAAATCCTGGCCCTGCACAGACACCCCAACAATCCCAGCCTGGGCATCCCTGGGAGCATTGTCCAAACTCTCCTGGAGCAGCCTCGGGGCTGTGCCCATTCCCTGGGGAACCTGGGCAGTGCCAGCACCTCTGGGGGAAGAACCTTTCCTGAAATCCAACCTAAACCTCCCTGACACAGCCCCAGCCATCCCCTGGGTCATTTCAGTGGTTACCAGAGCAGAGATTGGAGCTGCTCTTCCACTGGGGTGAAGCTGCAGGCCCTGACGAGGTCTGACCTCAGCCTCTTCCAGGCTGAAGAAATCAAGTGACCTCAACAATTTAAACACACTGCCTTTAACGCCCTGGAGACAAGATGTGGGAGTTTGCTGGGTGTGTGTGGGGATGCCTCGAGGGCAGGACACTGTGGGGGGAGCAGGCAGGAGGGAGCACTTCCAGCAGGCAGCAGACAGGCGTGGAGATGAGGAGAGAGGTGCAGCTTTTTGTAGGGTGCTGCTACAGAAAATGGGTCCAAACCAGAGCCCTTATGTCCCATCGCTTGTGCCACCACCTCCAGAGTGTGATGACAAACAAATCATTTTCTCCTGTGGTTTGTGGAAACAAAGAGTGAAGTCAGCCTCAGTGAGGCAGGTGCTGCTCACAGCTGTGAGCCATGGGGACAGTGAGTCACCAAGGAGTGTCACAGCAGCCCTGCCCTGTCACACAGCACCTGGCTGTGAGCTGTGGACCCTCAGAGAGTGTCACAGCAGCCCTGCCCTGTCACACAGCACCTGGCTGTGAGCTGTGGACCCTCGGAGAACCCTCACCAAGGGTGCTCAGTGACCTCTGAGGTGCAGAGGCTCTCTCTCGGGGGATGTGGGCTGGCATTGCTGAGCTGCACTTGGGTCAGGAGGTGCAGGGCAATCCCAGAATGGTTCAGGCTGGAAAAGAGCTCTGAGAGCATTGAATCCAGACAGCAAGAAGGGAGCAGAGGGGAGGGTGGGGTGAAGGTGGGGAGAAGAAAGAGAGGACCATCTCTGGTCCCTAACTGACATCCCAGCTCCTGCCAAGGGAGGATGGAATGATGGCACTAAAGGCCAGGCCCCTTCTGCTGCCTCCTACAGCCCTGCCCTGCTTAGAGACAATTGTTAAAGTAGCCTGTGCCAAGGTGGGCTGGGATGAGATGAGATTTAAGGTCCCTTTCCAATGTAAACCATTCTGGGGTTCCATGATTCTGTAAGCCTGGGAGGGGGATGTGTCCCTGAGGCTCTGGAAACACCAAGAGCACATCTGGACCCTGCAGTGAGCAGTGATGCTCTCAGAGGCAGTTGGGCTCTCCCCAGCTGTCTGTGCTGCCCTCAGCATCCCTTCCAGCCCTGTGCCTGCAGGGCTGCCTCCCACAGAGACTGGGGACAGCAGCAGCCCTGCCTTGTCCCCAACAATCCTGTCCCACTGCTCTCCTCGGGGCTCCCTGGGACCCGGCCCTGCGCAGGGAGCGATGAGTTTGTAATTTATTATTGATTGTCAGGAGTGGGGAGCGCTCTGCAGGACAGGGGGGATGCAGGGACACTGCCTGTGCTGCTGCAGCAGCGCTGCTTTGTGATAAAAGTTTAATAAATTGAAAGACACAGTTTCCATTCCATTGGTAATTAACTTCTGCTGCTGTGTTCCCTCCTAATTGTCTCTATTACTCCAGATAAAACTCAGATCAATAGGAACCGAAGTCTGGAGGCTGGGAAAGTTGCAATTAATTAATTATCTCTCTCTTGCATGCATCCTCCATCTGCTGGTAATCAAAGGAGACAGGCTGGTCCTCACGCAGAGCCTGGGCCCTCTGTGGCTGCACGCCCCGTGGGGCTGAGCAGCGTGTCCTGGAGCAGAGACAGCTCTCACTGTGCCAGTGCATTCCTTCCAGATCCTCTCCAGGATGGATTCCATGCAGGACCACTCCACTTCTCCCAGGGTGGGGGCTGCTTGTCATTCCTGACACCAGGAAACAGCTGGAAGGCAGTGGTGTGACACATCTTCTGTCCAGGCCTGCGGCTGAGCAAGGCTGAGAAGAGCCAGAGGGTTCCTCACATGGTGTGTGAGAGCCTCCAGCAGCCTTTGGTGCTCTGTGACACAGGGATGAACCTCCTGTCCCCAGAGCCAGCTCAGCTCTGCATCCTCTTCAAGGGCTGGAGTATTTCTCACACTGCTCCTACTTCTGCTGCATGTGCAAAATGCTTTTCTGGGATGCTGTCAGCTCTCCCAGCAAAAGCTGAGGCTGCTGGAGTGTGTCCAGAAATGGGAACAGAGCTGGGGAAGAGTCTGGAGTGCCAGGAGCCCCTGAGAGAGCTGAGGGAGCTCAGCCTGGAGAGAAGGAGGCTGAGGGGGGACCTGTCATCCTTTGCCCTCAGAGGTTCCCACACCAAAAATAAGAAGAAAAAAAGGGGTCAAGACACAAGAAACCAGGGCTGAAGGAGAGACTGGACTACCTGAGCTAAGCCCAGCTCCCCTCAGACACGGCAACCACAGAATACCAGAATGGTTTGGGTTGGAAGGGACCTTGGAGATCATCTCCTTGCACCCCCCTTCAATGGGCAGGGACACCTTCCACTGGACCAGGTTACTCCTCATGGATGTTTACTCCAAAAAGCACATTCACTGCACTTAGACTTGTAAAATATTAAGGAAAAGAAGATATTTTTGCAGAGCTTGACAGGTATCAAGGAAGAGAGCTGACAGCAGGCAATTTCTCTGGGGAAAGCTCCAGCTAATCCCAGGAGAAAGTGTACAAAACCTACAGTACAGAGGGAAAATAACAGCATCTCTGGCTGGGGGAGCTTCATCCAGACCTCAGTTACAATGACAGATGTGTCAGGCCTGACTGATCTTAACCTGTGCATCATTCCAGCTGTTCCAGTGCTCCAGCAGGGGAGAGAGCCAAGAGACTGTGTTAGGGGAAAGGAAAAAAAAAGAAATGATCAAGGAAAAGATGGTTTCTGGCCCTGCAGGTGGCCAGCAGCACCTGACAAAGAGATGCTGGCAGGCAGTGATGGAGCATCCCTTTGAGCCTCTCCGGGGGATGCTGTTATTCTCTGTGTGATGCAAACCAGCATTTCCAGCACCAGGTTGACTCCTTCCTTGACCCTTTGCTTTGGAATTAATCCCAAACCTCTTTTGTCCCCTTCTCCCTGCTTTGGGAACCCGTTCCCCTTTGTGTGTTTGTGAATCTCTTTAATTTCCCGTGTCGCCGCGGTCACGGGCAGTTTTTATGCAGATTTCGCTCGCCGACGGAATTGTCTCCGAAATCGGATAATCCCTTTCCATATTTAAGAGATGGTGATCTCCTTTCTCCACCCTGGTTGCGTCAGGCCAAGCTCCCTGTGCTCCTCCACTCCCCAAAAATCCTCCCAGCGCTGCTGCCAGAGCGCCAGAGCTGCAGATAATGATGTGAGATCTTAACACCGCCTTGTACGTCCCTGTCTCTGCTGCAAACTCTCTGTCTGGTGCATTGTGTGCCCACATTAGCCACAGACTATTGGGAATCAAATTAGATTAGAGGAGAAAAGAGATATCAACTACCCTTGATCTCTGAGGTTTTGAGACCAATTGTTTGTGACTAAGATCTTCACTAAGCCTGATTTGAGAGGCACATATAATTTGCCTGGAGTGAAACAAATTAATGGAAAAGCCTCTCAAATGAGGTAAATCCATTTTGGGGTCTTGGTCATGGTTGTTAGTGTATAACTGCCTCTGCTATCTTGCAGGATGATAAACCACGCTTTTAGGGCAGCACCAGGCTACTTTATTAACCCAGAAATGGAAGGAGTGTTTAAAAATCTATAAAACTTTTGCACTGCTGTATGTTAAGGAGGAGAAATGCTCTTTTAAACATTGCACCACAGCAGGTTTGAAACACCTACCATGGTTAAACTGCAAAGTGAACCAGTTTCACAGAGATTTAAAGAAAATAAAATCCAAATTCAGAGAAGAAAATTGCGCCCAGACCTGGGCAAATTAAGTGTCAAACCATTATGAATGGGATTAAATATTTTTAAGAGCAACTTGTTATCAGCTCAAGAGCTGAGAGTGCAACTCCCCCCACACATGAGGAGGTGAGGTGGTCAGGAGTGCCACCTCTCCTTGGTGACATTCTAGTAGGGGACAGTGGGAGCACATGGCTCTGCAGAAAAACAAAGTTAAATCTTTGTATGATGCCCTGAACACATTCTGATCTAGGAGGTTCCTGCACCACGAGGGCTTTTCCAGGGGATAAACAGGAGAAAATGCCTCAGAGAGGTGTCAGAGGAGGTGTTGGAGCAAAATGTGAATTGTCCCAAACAGGCAGGGCTAGGTGGGACTCGGACAACAACTCCAGAAGAATAAAATCAGCCACAAGCTGCAGTGTGTCACCTCAGATGGGGGTTGAAGGTGACATGTGTGACACTGAACTGTACAAAATTCTCTGTGGCCACCAGACCACCAGCAGGTCTAAATGTCCCACCAAGCAACTGGGGCAACTGCAGCGAGGAGCAGAATAGAACACCTTGATAAACAGAATTTATCCAGAATTTATTTCGTTATTCTGATAACTGAATTTATCTAAACTTTATTTAGGAAGTGCCTGAGATTTTCTGAAGAGGGGAGTCAGGTCTCTCAGACCTTGGAGAGATCTTTGAAGTGGTGAAAAGGAATTTGGAGGATTATATGGACAACACCACAGAAGAGACTCCTGTGCTAAGGGGCCATGGCTCAGCCCTGTGGGCTGATAACAAGCTGGAAGGAGAGAAAACCAGAATTGGAATGGGATGTCCTGTTTCAGGAAGAGCTCACCATCAGGCCCAGGAATTCTGGTAAAGTCAGATTGCCAAAATTCTGGCATACTCAGGCTCGGTAGTGCGTTCATAACAACCAAAGTAGATGGTGAAAGCTGAGGCAGAAATACAAAACCTGCTGAGAATGTTGGGATCTGAAAGGGAATATGAAAAGCTGCAAAGAAAGGCAAAATAATGATTGGCAGGGGATAAAATGGCCCTGAGCCCATGCACCAGACACAAAGTCATTCAGATGGAAAGGAAACCCAAGCTGAATGCAATAATGGGCTCCAAACTAGAGGCACACAGAAAGAATCTTGCAGCTACATGAAGCTCCCTGATCGTACCTGGAAACTGTCCAGTGGCAAAGGGAAAGGGAAATTCATGAAGTAAAATACTGAGAGCAACAGGGAAACTTTGCTGCAGCTCCAGTGAGCTGAACAGCACAGGCAGTTCTGGCCTTGGCACCAAAATCTGATTTCTTACAACAGAAACAGGGCCAAAGGAGAGAGGTGGGATGGTGGGAGAGGCAGGCCAGGTACACCAAGAGAGATGGGAGGCATGGGAAGATGGGCTGAGGGAGAGGGGTGCTTTTGAAGCCCCCTGGCTGTGGGATGATGAGGGGCTGGAATTGGGAAGGGATGTGCTCCTGGAGGATGGATTTGCCAAAGGTGGGGTGCTGGCTCTGGGGGTCCCTGTCCTGCCAAGAGCTGTGCTGCTGTGGCCACCTGCAGCGTGCAGCAGCAGGCCCAGCCCAGGCAGAGCCTGCTGGCTCCTGGATTCAGCTGCTGCATGAGGAACAGGTCGGGCAGGCAGCCACAGCCTCACCAGTGCCCCTCCAGGAGCTGGCAAGGGACTGGGAAAACCCTCACCGTGAGCAGGCAGCACTCCAGCCAAACCCAGCCACTGAGTTTGCTAGAAAATTGATTCTCTGAATTGCTCCTTTGCTGCAGATAATGAAAATTAGAGAAGGGATTGTAAACTGCTAATGGGAGAGAAGGGGCTGGTTTGTTCTGCCTTGGGTTTGATGGAGCTCACCAAACCCACGGAGCCTCCGCTCCCCTCCGGGTGACACTGGGGTGCACCACGCTTTTGTAGAGCCCCACATGAGAGGGCTCTGAGCTGATCTGAGCTGCTGCTGGCACAGGACAACTTCTCACAGGCTGGAAGGGATCCCTCAAGAACCTTCTTCGTGGATCTTGATCTCCCCTGGGGCCAGGGCCCAGCCCCTGGGACACAGGTCAGAAATACTCTTCCTGTCCCTGCTGTGCCCACACACCCTGAGCTGGCCAGGACAAGGTGCCAGAGTGGCACACTCCAAAATTTGGGCATCCCCAGTGGCCTGTACAAAGCTGCCCCAGTCCTGCCCCCATCTCTGACGTTGTGCACTCACGTGAGCAGCAGCTTCATGGTTGTGAATGCTACTTTAATTCCTAATTTGAAATCCTGTGTCTTTTGTGCTCCTGGTTCCCATCCCTTCTGCCAGCTGTACTCCATCCCCAGCCTCTCTGCTCTCCTAAACAGGGATGGTTTTTCCCCTGAGCCCTGGTTTGCTTTACCCAGTGCCCCATCTCATCTCTGCAGGCTTTGCCAGGCACTTCACCTTCTCTAAGGCAGAAATTCACTCTCACAGCCATTTCCAAATCTGCTGTTCCTGCTCCTCTGGCTGTTCCCTTCCTGCCTTTGCACTCACCCCCTCCTGCCCATCTGCTGCCAGGCTCTGAATTCTCCTTGTTCTCCGTTCCCCCAACCCCTGTGGACGTTCCCCTCCTTTTGCCTTGCACCTGAATCACAAACCCCTAATTACTCCCACTGTGCTGCCCTCCTCTGATCTCGCTGCACACCGCCCTGCCCATGCCTTCTTCTCTTTCTTCCTCCTTCTCTTCTCATACTCTTCCTCCTCACTGCTCCTGACAAATATTCCCTTCAGATCCTGGAGGTTCTGAAGGTTTTTCTTGGCCTGGCCTCTCCCACCCTCCCTCCCCACCTCTTTGGGACCAGCCTCGCTCCCTGCTGCCCCATCAGTACCAAGGGGGGCTCATTAAAGAGACAAACCCCATAAAATACCCCATAAAGAACAGGCTGGAACCCTCGTGGCTGAGCTGCTGGCAAATACACATTGGACTGTGGAAACAGCAGAACCCCTTTATTTTTTGTTTCAGTGCCATAAATTGATTGCACTTTGGGGCCTTTTGTGCTTGCAAATACACAGTGGACTGTGGAAACAGCAGAACCCCTTTATTTTTTGTTTCAGTGCCATAAATTGATTCCACTTTGGGGCCTCTTGTGCTTGCAAATACACAGTGGACTGTGGAAACAGCAAAACCCCTTTATTTTTTGTTTCAGTGCCATAAATTGATTGCACTTTGGGGTTTTTTGTGCTCTTCTCCCTTTGCCATCACCCAGCCAGCATCTCCTGCAGTGTTTGTGGTGCCCCTGACCACTGACCTGCGTGGGGATGCTGTGAGGACCTGAGGCCATGGGGTTCAGTGCCAGCCCAGAATGAAGCAATTAACTTTCACAAGCCAAAAACCCTTCACATTTCATCTCATCCTGCCAAAAAAAAAAATTGCTGATAAAGTCACAAATTCCACAAGGAAAAGGGTTATCTTGACAGTCAGCCTTTTTTCCTCTCCTCCCGTGCAGCTCCCCCGTCTCTGACAGGGCAGAGCTGCATCTCCCTTTGCACAACAATTCCAGCCCAGAGGATGCTGAGGACATCTGTGGGGAGCAGTGCCTGCTCCCACTGGGCACACTGACATTTCCCCTCGGTGCTGGGAAGCTCCAGCTCTCCCAAAGATGAAACCTCCTCAGCAAAACCGAGGCTGTTTGTTCACAAATACTCTGTTTTGCAAGGGAGCCGAGCGGGGAGTGGGGATGGGAGTACTTGAAAAGCAAATGAACTTATGTTTTATGCTTTTTAAGATGTCTAACAGAGTACAAAAGTTCATCTTTAATAGGAGGGCAACACAGAGTGCTTAGAGCTGCGGTTTGACACAGATACAGAGCTCAAATGCCTTTGAAGTATCTTCTGATTCCTCATTCTGCCTGAAGTAACTTTAGATTTATGCAGCAGATGGGAAATAGTCCCTCGTTACGTGGCTCTCCACTTCAGCACTGACTCTGAGATAAGGCAGCCCTGCTGCATCTGCACTCCTCAGAAGCGCTCTTAGTGCTTTAGTCTTCAGGGGCCTGAGTTTGTAGTTTGCATATTTTTATTTTTTTTTTTCCCCCCTGTTTTTCCTCTAAAATTAATCTTGATAAGTCCAACATGTTGTGAGACTCTTCAAAGGAGAATGAGGAGGAGAAAAGTTTGTGTGTGGAGTAGAGGTGATTCATTTGGATGCGTTTGAAAAACAGCTCTGTGTGTTTTGGGGGAAGAGCTTTCGGGGAAGCGCTGGGGAGCGGCCTCGCCGTGACCCCAGCCTGGCTTTGAAGGAATCACTAAAAAAAAAAAGCTTTTCAGCCACTCTCTGCACTGCAGAGCACACCCCAACCTCGGTGAGGTCCCTGCCAGGGGGATGCTCCCAGAGGGGGTGCAGGGAGAGGTTGGGGATGGGGGATGCGGAGACAGCCGCCTCCATCATCATCATCATCATCATCATCATCATCATCACAGGTTTCTTGTTCCTGTGGCCAGCTTTTCTCCAGGGGTTCAGCACTCCCACCGCTGTTCCTTGGAGCTTCTCACTCCTGCCTAGCATGGGGCTGCTGTTTGAACCCCCAGCCTGGGGAAAAGGGGGCACAGCAGGAACCTCCTGGTGTTCTCTGCACCTCCCTGCTGGAAGGCTGGAGCCAGGATAGGGATGGGCTCTGCAAGGGATGAAGGAAACAGCCTCAAGTGCCAGGGGAGGTTTAGGTTGGGTGTAATGGAAAGGTTTTTTTCACAGGAAGGGCTGTAAAGCATTGGAACAGGCTGCCCAGGGCAGTGGTGGTTTCACTGTCCCTGCAAGAGTTCAAACAATGTGTGGATGTGACACCCAAGGTTCAATGGTGATGCTGGGTTGATGGTGGGACTGGATCCTAAATGCCTTTTCCAACCTTAACAACCCTGTAATTCCATGATTTTCATGAGTTCAGTCAGCATGGTCAGGACAGGGCTGATCAGTCCTAAGGGCTGGCCCATCTCCTGGCTACTGGTCCAGCTCCCAGCAAAGCCCAAGCCAGCCTTAGGGTGCCCTCCCCACCGGGCTCTCCCTGCTCCAGAGGCAGTTTAGGGCTCTCAGGTGCTCTCCCAGGGCTTGGATCAGGTTGTGCTGGTGAGGCAGAGCAGCGATGCTGTGAGTTGTCACCAGGAAATCTCATATATTATATCCCAAACTACCTGCAGTATTGAGATTGTGCAAACACCCTTAATCCTGGCAGGATTTGCAGCTGAGATGGAATTGGCTTTGTTTCCAGCTTTGAAGTTTTCCCCACTGACCAGATGCTGAGGGTTGTGATGTTTACCCTCCTGATAAAAGCCTCCTTTCACGTACAGCCTTGGCATTTCTGCTTCCTGCAAGATTCCCTGGAATGCCCCGTGCTGGAGCGTTGCCCTCCTCAGATCCTGCCCCAAAACTTCCGAGGTCTCCAATCCCCCTTTTGCAGGGAGCCAGCCAGGCACAGGAATCCTCTCCCTGAGATGGAGCTGCAGGAGCTGCTCAGCCTGGGCAGCCAAAGGTGTCTGGCAGCTCCTGAGGCTCAGTCACGGCTGCAGAAGGCAGCTGGGGATGTTTAGGAGGAGGCTGCCTCAAACCCCTCTGGAGCATTTACTGCTGGCCCTTCTCCTGTGGTGCCCTGCAAAAACTCCAGGATGTATCTCTATAGATATAGATGCCATTTATATTTATATTTATATTTATATTTATATTTATATTTATATTTATATTTATATTTATATTTATATTTATTTTTATATTTATTTTTATTTATATTTATATTTATATTTATATTTATATTTATATTTATATTTATATTTATATTATTTATATTTATATTTATATTTATATTTATATTTATATTTATATTTATATCTATATCTATATCTATATTTATATTTATATTTATATCTATATCTATATCTATATATCTGTATCTGTATCTATATCTATATCTGTATCTATATCTATATCTATATCTATATCTATATCTTTATTTATGGATATAGATATAGATTTAGATTTGTAATTATATTTCTATTTTTATAATTATATTTAGATTTATAATTATATTACATTTATATTTTATAGTTATATTATATTTATATTTTTATAGTTATATTTATAGTCATATTATAGTTATATCTATATATCTGTATCTATATCTATATTTATTCATAGATATGGATTTAGATTTAGATTTATAATTATATTTAATATATATTAATTTATTAATATATTTAATATATTTATATTTTTATAGTTATATTTATAGTTGTATTATATCTATATCTATACCTATATCTATATATCTATATCTATATATCTATATCTATATATCTATATCTATATATCTATATCTATATCTCTATATATCTATATCTATATCTATCTATTTATTTTTATTTATTTATATTTAATATAAATATATATAATATCCAAATGTGGCATGACATCGTGCTCAGCTGCATGCCCTGGGCTACAGGATCAATCATAGAAACCCAGAATGGTTTGGATTAGAAAGTACCTTAAAGCTCATCTCCTTCCACCCCTGCCATGGGACACCTCCCACTGTCCCAGGCTGCTCCAAACCCCACCCAGCCTGGCCTTGGGCACTTCCAGAGATCCAGGAGCAGCCACAGCTGCTCTGGGCACCCTGTGCCAGCCCTCCCCACCCTCACAGCCAGGAATTCCTTCCCAATATCTAGTCCTAATATCCTAATATCTGTCCTAATACCTAACATCCTAATTCCTAATATCTGGGATGGGCACTTTGCCTGTTTATTGCTGCCTTGGTTAAAATCCTTGGAATCCCTCTCATCCCAGGTACCCCAGGCATCCCTGGAATTGCCTGTGTGAGTGAGGAGAAGATGAGGGGGCTCCTGTAATTGGGAGGATTCATCTCTCAGCCCATCTCCTGTGGTGTTTGTGCCTCTCTCTCTGTCTCGCGTGCTCAGAGCTGGCTGATCGACGCGGTATTTATGACTTGTTTGCACAATAATTGCTGTTTAAGATAAATGATTCATAAAGTCCTACCACACTCTTGGAAATGGTGTAAACAGGGAGAGCAGCTGGAGGACAGCAGTGGGATGCTAATGAGGGACCACCATGGGGAAGGAAATGCAAAAAGACTGGGGAGGAGGGGGATTAATGCAGCCCCTGATGCTGAAGAGCATCCAGAGCTCATCTTCAGCTCAGGGCAGAGGCTGTTCCCACCCCAACCCTGGAAGAAGAGGTCTGCAAGGGTCACTTTGAGCCCTGGGGGCAGGAAGAGTCACACTAGAGCCAGGAGCCAGCGTGGCAGCTCTGAGATGGCAGCAACGAGCAAGGACACAGAGGGGACAGGGCTGCACAGCCAGCCCCAGGCTCCAGGAGCCAGGTGGGACTTGCAACACCTGGAACTGGGATCAAAGACACCCAGGTGAGGAGCACAGGTCACCCTGCTCCACCCACTCTGCCTGGCTGCCACCAGCTCCAGGTGTGACATCTGCATGGACAGACACAACAGATGGGCTGGGAGGGCAAAGAGTAGGGACAGCCCTGCTGCCAGGTGCCCAGAAAACACCTTGGGGAGTGGGAAACTGGCATTCCACATCCGTATGAAATTCTGTATGGTGCCTACTAAGAGCGTGAGTCATGGGGGGTGCTGAATGGGAACCTTGCTCCAGCCCTGGGACCAGTCAGGAACAACTTTCTGGGGTCATGTTCCTTTGACAGGAGGCAAGAGCCACTTGAGGATGGGCATCTGACCTGCCTCTGCCTCACTGCTCTCCTCTGGCTGCTCAGGGAGTGTGGGCACTCAGGAGAGGTCTCCAAAATCATTCTTCTGAGCACCACTTGGAAGAGAGCAGCTCCAGGGCAGCACCTGGGAACAGCTTGGAAAGAGATTTACATGTGCTGAGCATCCCCCATGATCACCCTCGGTATCACCCCATGGAAAGCCAAATTCCAAGGATTTTGGCTCTCCATGCCCGCTGCTGTCCAGGCACCTCTCACTAATAACACAGAGGCTGCGGGGCAGGTGTGCCATTATTCAGCCTCTGATTGAAATTAAAAGAGCTGAAACTGGTCACTCTCTGATCCCATAAGAACATGAGCAGAAATATTTTCCTTTTGTTGCTGAAGTCAAACTCTCTCAGATCGATTCCCATTTTTAAGGGCTCACTCTGTCAAGCAAACACCTGATGTTCTGTGGTTGTAGGTGAACCCCAGGGCTGAGGAGAGGGGCAGAATGTGGAGCTGTGCCCCTGAACTGCCCTGGGAGCAGAGCTGGGATGGGCTGAAGCAAATGAGTTTGGTTTCAGGGTGCTCTGTGCCCTGCTGAATATGCAGGATTCCAAGATCATCCAGGTCACAAGGGGAGACAGGCTCAGGGGAGGTTTAGGCAGGATATTGGGAATATTTCTTCACTGAAAGGTTGGTCAGGAATTGGCACAGGCTGCCCAGGGCAGTGGTGGAGCCACAGTCCCTGGAAGTGCTCAGAAACCGTGCAGATGTGGCACTTGGGGACGTGGTGTAGTGGAGAACACAGCAGTGTTGGGATGGACGATCTCAGAGGGCTTTTCCAGCATTAACAGCTCCACAATCCCATGTGGATTGCTCCCTGCAGGCTGCACCCCCCTGCCAGCTCTCTGTGCCACCAGACCGAGTGCTGGGAGAGGACAAGAGGTGGCAGCAGCTCTGAGCATCCCTGTGGGAAGGCCAAACCTCCCAGCCCAGGTTCTCTCAGCACCCTCCAGCCCTGGGCAGAGCCCCCCTGTTGGGGGACAACACTCCTGGGGGCTCCTGGTGCAGGTAGACCTTTGGAAGGGCTGGAGCTGATGCTGAGCTAGAGGAGCATCCTTTATCCCAAGGCAGCACTAGCCTGCAAATCCAGGATTTATCTGAGCTTCCAGGGAAGCAGAGAGCCCAGCCAGCCACCAGGATTTAGCCTGAGGAGAAGGGACTAAGCACCATGCCTAGTGCTGGCTCTGCTGAACCCCAGGAGCTGTGGGACAAATGAAGAAAATGACAGACTAGAGGGAAATTAATAGAGCAGAAAATTTGAAATGATGTGGAAATAATTCCCCCAGCTTAAGGAGAGCTCCTTCTATGTTTAATTTCAGAATGCAACTGTTTTCGTGTTGCTAAATTACAGTATCAAAGCGAGGGGCCCTGCCTGGAGCTGGTGGGACATGGGGACATTCCCATGCCCGTGGTGAGCTCTCCCACCTGGAGCAAAGTAAGGGCTGGGGTGACCTGTGTTTGCCATAGGGTAGGGGGCAAGGAGCTGTCGTGGCTGTTTTGGAGATGCCCAAGTGCTGCTTGTCACCTCCATGAAGATTTGTCCCGTTAACCTTTCATCCCTAATTTGGGGCTGCCAGAAGCAGCTGAGGGGGAGGGAAAGGGGGTGTGGGGGCTGGGAGGTGTCTGCTGGCTCCTTCCCCCCACTCTGCTGCCCCTCTGGGTGGGGATTTCTGCCCACTCTGCTGTGCACAGCCAGGCTTGGGAGGCGGAGGAGCCGAGGGATGGAGGGAGCTGCTGCTCTGGAAAGGGAGGAGTGGGACACTCCTGTTTCTTGGAAGCCTCCTGGATTGTGGGGGTCTGGGATGCTGCCCAGACCGTTGTGGGGGTCTGGGATGCTGCCAGGATGCTGCAATGCCCTGATCTGCAGAGCTCTCCCACCTCCTGCATCCACCTGCGGGCTCCATTCTTGGTGCTGAGCCAGAGGGGGAGAACACCCAGGGCACAACAACCTGGAGGACTGGAGTGGAACTCTCCCTGGGCACATCCCCAGCCCTGGGCAGGGGCCACAGAAAGCAGAGACTGCAGAGACCCAGTGAAGAACAGATCCATGACAGTGGTGGCCCTGCATGCCAGCCCAGCCTGGGCATCCCCTGCCACGCCTGACACTGCCAGAGAGAGCCTGGGGAAGGGGGCATAGGGAAAATGCTCTTTCAGATGCTGGAAATCTATTGGGAAGTCCCCGAGGAGCCTCAGGGAGTGAGGAATCAGCTTCTTTCCTGACAAAAGAAGTTTTCAAGGTGTCCTTTAGGCTTCAGAGCGCAGAGTGAGATTGATCTGTGCTCAGCCCCCCAGAGAAAATCACCAGTCTGGATTTTCTCTTTCCTCACACATAAATGGGCAGGAGCTGCCCACATGTCCCTGCCAGTGGAGCCAGGAGCAGGCAGCCCCAGGAATCAGGGGACAGAGAGCCACATCCAGCTGTGTCCCCCTCTCTCTGCAGCAAACACAGCTGGCTACAAACTCCTGAGCCACAGGGTATGGCCAGGGAGGGACAGAGCCCCGGGGCAGAGATGCTGCTGTGTCCCTTCTGGAAATGTTGCTGCTAATTTCCCCGGGCAGGGAAAACCCTTTTTTGCAGTTAAAACCCCACAGCCCTGCCCTGTGCATGTTTGCAGTTCCCCACAGAGCTGCAGGCCTGATGGGGCACTCCCAGCCAGCACACTGGGCTGGCAGCTGCTCTGCCCCACAGAAAATGTTCATCTGTCACAGGGGTGCTGCAAAATGCCCTGCTGCACATGGGCTGTGCTGCAAGGAGCAACCCCAGCCGTCTCTGCCCTCCTGCTGCTGAGCTGGAACGCTCCAGGCACTCTTTCTAACCAAGCTGAGTGAAGTTTCAGTCTTGCTGGGAAATACCTGGGCTTCCCAAGGCTGCATCCACAGCCCAGTTCATCCCTGCCTGTTCTGGTTTCCTCCTGCTCCGTGCTGGGAATTCCCACAGCACAGGGAGCTCGGTGCAAGCTGCAGAAATTCTGCTTTTATTACAGCAGATGGAGTCCGAGCCCTGGGAGAGGAGAGGGAGAGGGAGAGGGAGAGGAGAGAGGAATCCTCTGCAGCCTTTGTGGGGCTTGCCAGACATCCCCTCTGACCACAGCAGGGCACAGAGGGAGTGTCCTGCGTGTCCCCAGGGTGGACATCTCTGCTCTGATTTTGGACATCCAAAATTGAGCTTGCTGGGGAGCCCTGGCTGAGTGTGGTGCACGGCCAACAGATGCAGATGAGCTGCACCACAAATGCATAGAGAAAAAAACCACAGTGAACCCTCTGTGCATGTAAAGGCCCCAAACTGAAGTGCAGGAGGTGGAAAAATAGCCTTGGATTCAGGAGCACCCTGTGACAGAGCCTTGTCACCCCCAAGGGTCTGGGAGAATGGGACCATGAGGAGCTGCAGCTTCCAGGGCAGGGCCACTGCAGCCACTGGCTCTTGGCCCCGAGCAATGCCAGCCACTGTCAGCTGGATCTGGAAGAAGACAGACCCTAAAGCCTGACAAGATCTAAGAATGACAAATTAAAATTGAAAAAAGAATCTCTGAACATGGCGAGGCGGGACTGCCGTGGCTGGCACATCCTTTCCCACCCGGGAGATGCTGCAGAGGGAAAGCCATGAAGGCTTCACCAGCAGCCAGGGGTGAGAGGCAGAGCGATGAACCTGCTCTCCATCACTGTGTCCTGCCCAGCCCAGCCCTTCCTGCTGCCCCAGGGATGCTGGCTGGGATCAGAACCGCTGAAGATGAACAGATCACACGCTCTCAGGTCGAGGTGTGGTGAAAAGAAGAGAGAGTTTATTTGTCCTCCCAGGATTTATAGGTTTCTGACCACAGCCAGGGATTGGATGGTCAGGATAACACTTTCCCACTGCACTGGCCATGAGAGATGCCCATCACAAGACGTGTAACAGAAAGAATGTACACATCTCTATGTTTACAGTTACTGTCCTGGGAAAGTCCTTAGAAAACCATGTCAGCAAGCTCAGAAGCTGAGTTTTCAGGGCGACACAGAACAATCCCTGGGAGATGCAGGGTGAGCGTGTGTGTGTGAGTCAGAGAAGGCCCTGGCCGCTCGCTGTGTTGTGGCAGCAATAGCGTGTAAAGCTCTGTCTGTGCGAGAGGAATCGCGTGTCAGGAGCTCCCCGGGGCCGGGCAGCGCTGCAGCCCCACGCAGAACCGAGAGGAACCTCCTTTTCCCAGCGGAAAGGGGCTGGGAGCAGCATCCCCGCAGGCAGGGAGGCAGCCCTGGCCACAGCCACGCTCGCCCAGGCTGCTGGGTGCCCCCCAAACCCCGCTGTTATAAATGCATATCATATTATTGGCTTTTTGCAAGTATCATAATGAATGTTATATGTGTAAGATTAGAAAATTTAGCTGTAATAATATTGTCTTCTTTATCTCTGTTATTGATGAAACTTAGAAATAGTGGTATAATACATGTATGTTAAGCTATGACATAGCATTAAAACAAAAACTACTTTTGTTTGTATAACCCAAAGACTGAAAAAGATAGCTGGAGATCTTTTTTTTTTTGTAAACTATCTTATCCAGATGAGGACAGCAGTGACCAGAACTCTGGGGGAGGAATTTATTGCATTTCTGGTATCAGGGAATGTAAATCTCGATGGCACCAAGAGGATTGATCTATTGGGAAGGGGGCAAGAGAAAACTAAACAGAAGAACACCAAAGATCCTAAGAAGAATGTATGAATATGGATGAGAATTTATGGATATGCAGTAGGATTCTGTTTTTAAGGGACAATCCTTTGTCAGTAAGGTGTGCTCTCTTGGCTGAATGCAGAGACATTTTCTGTATACTTTATTTTTTTCTCCTAATTGTTTTTTTTTTAATTAAACTTTTAAATTCTATAAAAATTATGTGAACCTCGTTTTTCACACCTGCCAAGGCAGGGGAGGTAAGAAGTGGGTCAGTGTAGGTGTGAAAACCGTGAGAGGCTTCTCCAGGGTCAGGCTGCTCTTGGGATAAGCAGGTTTTTATTTAGGTAGAGGGTGGAAGGGATCTGTTTATGCTGCCAGCCACAGCACAAATGTGCTCAGAGAGGGAGAGAGAGAATGAAAAGAGGAAGCTGAGAGCATAGAGCAGAAGGTATTTAAGGGGGTAGAGAGAGGGTAAGAGCCTAAGAGGTAAAGGGCAGTTAAGAGAGCAAAAGAAGCTAAGTAAAGGGAGTAAAGCATAAGAGGAAGTTAAGAGATGCTAAGGAAGAGAGAAAATGAGATTAAGAGAGTGAAGTTCTTGTTACAACACATCTTTTTCTATAGTGAATATTCTAATTCCCAGTAACCAACCCAGTACATGACACGCATTCTATAGAATTTACATATAGCCTATAAGAACTACTACATTACCATACAGTGTTACATTTTAAACTCTAAAAGCTGTTCTTCAAATTCTTCTGTTGCTGCTTGGATTCACCATCAGCAGAAGGGTATTGTTCAATCAACAGGATTCTCCTTCAGCTGGCTAGGCTGTTGTTCTTTGGTTATATAGGAGCTAACACTCATATAGCTCAAAGCTAGTCTTCATTTCTATTTCTATTCTAGGTTTCATATTTTCAAATATTCATCTTTTCGAATATTTTCATATTTTTATTTTAAAATTGTTAATTTTACTAAACAATCATGTTCATAAGGTTTCCCTGTTTCACCTTCCCCAGCAGGTCAGTGCATTCAGGCTGCACTGGAGCCAAACCACAGTCTCTGAATGGCACTTGTTGAAGGTCAGCGAGTCAAGAAAGGCCAGAGCTTTTCCCAGAGCTTAGAAACCCTAGAGAGGATGGACTGGGTTGTTCCAGCAGGGAAAGAGCAAAATCACACAAAAAACCCAGGGTTTTTGGTGCTGGGGCTGTCGTGAAACAAGATTCAGCCAAGGATTTTTGTTGGAAGGGCTCCCTGTGGATCCACAGTCCCAGCTCCAAGCACAGCTACTTCAAAATTAGATCAAGATTGCCCTTGAGCTGAAAATCTTCACCAGTGCAGATGTTTTGGCCCCCCACTGGCACTGCCTTGGAAATTTTACACATGCACGTAATTAACAGCACCGGTGCCATTCAGGGGGTGAAAAGGCAGAGGAAAGTTTTCACCTCACCTGCAAAATTACCCATCCCTTTTCAGAGACTTGAGCATTTACATTTGTGCCAAGTGCCATGGGTGCCTCCTGCTGCTTGGGAAGAAGACTACCAAGGTCCTGCCAAGCCGTGTTGTGGATGGAGCTAGGAAGGAACAGCTGCTCCTGCTCAAGAGAGGCGAGTTGGGATGCACAGATTTTCCAAACTGAGGGAGCACATCAGCTCCAAGGTTACCCTGGGAAAGCACAGGGATGGAGACAGGCACAGGAGCACTGCAGTCTCTGCTGTGTCCCCCTTCTCTCAGCCCCTCAGAGCAGCTCTGGGAAGCTGTTAGCACTCACGTTGTCCCAGATAAGTGAAAATTTGAACAGTAGGAACGTCCTTGCTAGGTGCAATTAGCTGCCTGAAATAGCCCAGCGGAATTCTCCGGAGCCAGGCCTGGTCATTAGGAAAATCATCAGGATCTGACTGAAGAGAGAGCATTTACCAGCCAGTTTGGGGGCAGAGCCCGTGTCCCTGGAGCAGGAGCCGTGTCCTTGGTGCAGGAGGCCGCACACCTTGAGCTGCATCCTCCAGCCACCTCTTGCCGAGCTCTGCCGCTCCACGTCCCACCAAGCCCACGCTGGAAGCCCCTCTGCGTTTGGGAATGAGCCCTGGGAACCCCAGCTTAGGGAGAGGGAGGCAGGCAAGATGCCAGCTCGCCCTGGAGCTGCAGGAGATGGCGAGGACGGCGCGGCAGGGCCGGGGCAGCGGGGAGGAGAGGCCGGCTGGATGCGGCAGCAGCGGGTGTTTAATCAGCCGGCTGCTTCCGTGACTGAGCCCCGAGCTCACAGCAAGCAGCTCCAGAGAGGGAAAAGCCTCTCACTCATGAAAGAAACATCAGGGCTAATCGAATCCGGGTCCAGCCCGGCAGCACGCGACAGGCCGCGGTGCCTCATTCATTTTTCATGCTTTGCTCCGCTTTGGCCGCCTCAAGGACGGTGCAAAAGGCAGGGGAGCCCTGGCTGGCATGGGGAGAACCCCAGGACCGTGAGGAATGGCCAGGGGAGAGGGGAGCCAAGGGCTGACCCACACTGGGGCTGTGGGGCTGTGGTGGCCCAGCTAAGCTCGAGCCAGCGCTCCCCTGTTTCAGGTTCTGGCCTCTGCAGGTGTGGGTTGTGTGGGGCTCTGTGGCTGCTGAAGGCTTTTCCTGGCCCCTGGATTGGGGAAGTTGCTGCTCTGTGCTGCTAGAGGTGGGTGAGAGGCCAAGGAAGGAGGTCATGGCTGGCAAGGTGAGGAGAAGGCAGCAGGTAGGGCAGACAGTGAGGTCTGTTTGCCTCCAAAAGCGTCTCTTTAAGGGCTTTACCTTTGGAAGAGACTGAGGGGACCCTACCCCTCAGCAGGGATACCTTAAAGCTCATTCCATTCCACTCCTGCCACAGGCAGGGACACCTTCCACTAGCCCAGGTTGCTCCAAGCCACATCCAACCTGTTCTTGGGCACTTCCAGGGATCCAGGGGCAGACACAGCTGCTCTGGGGAATCTGTGCCAGCCCTCCCCACCCTCACAGGGAAGGATTTCTTCCCAATATCTCATCTAAACCTTGTCTCTTCCAGTCTGAACTTATTCCCCTTTGTCCTGTCACCCTCTGCCCATGAAAAAATGTTAATATCCCTCTTTCTTGTAAGCCAGCTTTAGGCACTGGAAGGCCACAGTGAGATGTCCCAGTTCCAGGCTGTGAAATAAAGGTTTTTTCAGACTGCAGCGGAGCAGGAGCCAGCTGTGGGTGCTCAGCAAGGGCAGGGAGGGCTCTGCTCCAGGACAGGATCAGTCCCTGCTCCAATTCCCCTCTGTCAGGTCTGTGCTGCTGCAAGGAGGGTGTGTAAAAGCTGAAGATGAGATTTTTGTCAGCGGCAGGGAGAGGATCAGGCGGAAGGCACAGCTTTGCAAGGGCAGGGAGCTGTCAGCGCTGGAGGGCTCGTCAAAGCTCCCCGAAGCACACCCCGAGCATTGCTCAGCCCAGCCACGTCTGTCTGTCCATCCTGTCCTCCCAGAGGTGGGAAACTCTGACAGGATCTCTGCAGAGAGAAAACAAAAACCCAGCTCCCCCCAGCCCTGGCCCCCTCCTGAATACATGTGCGGGGAATTTCAAATTCATGTGCTGCAACTCTGCTTTTCCCGGGATGGAGCTCTGAGCTGCCGTCCTCTTGCAGGCAGTGCCTTGTGCCTGTCACAGCTGTCCTCCTTGGGCACTGCCCTGCTCAGAGGACACTCTCAGGGAGGTGAAACAGGATTCACAATCTGGAGAGAAATCCTACCATGGGCAGGGACATCTTCCACTGTCCCAGGTGGCTCCAAACCCTGTCCAGCCTGGCCTTGGACACTTCCAGGGATCCAGGGGCAGCCACAGCTGCTCTGGGCACCCTGTGCCAGCACTCCCCACCCTCAGAGGGGAGAATTTCTTCCCAATATCTAGTCCTAATATCCTAATATCTGTCCTAATACCTAACATTCTAATTCCTTACATCTGCAACATAGGCACTTTGCCTAACCCTGCCTTCTTTAGAGCCATTTCCCCCTTTTCCTGTCACTGCAGGAGCACCATGGAATCCTTGACCTGCCCAGGTGTTTTCCCACCCTCAGTGGGCTGTGAGGAAGCTGAAGGAGAGGAGGTGTGAGGAGAGCAGGGGCAAGGGAAGGGGTGTGGAAACCGGAGCTACAAGAAATCAGGACGGTGTCTCCAGGCTCATTGCAAGCCGGGTCCCTGCTCCTTCTCCATCTGCAGACACAAGCTGAGGCTGCCACCCTCTTGTCTGCGGGGGCACTGCTGCCTCGATGCTGTCAGCTCTGCTCTGAGGTGTGAGCTCACCTGCCCCAGCCCCCCGAGCTGCCACACCCCGGGGAGGATGCTGCAGGCTGCCCAAGCACCCTCGCTGCTGAAAAAGGGGTGGCAATGTCTCAGAAAGCTGTGGGATAAGGTTTAGGTGCTTGATGTGCAGCATTTCTCGGTGAGTTTTCAGTGAAATTCCACAGGATGGAGCAGGGCTGGTGGAAGGGACCACAGGGTTCTCCCATCCAGCGTCGTGTTTGCGGTGTCGCTGTCACTTGTCACAGGTCAGGCTGTCCTGTGTCCGTGTGTCCCATCCAGGGATGTAGCACATGATGAGCATGGCTGGAGTCCTGCCAGCCTCTCCTGACCCTTCTGCTGCCCCTCCACCGCCAGCCCCAGCCCCTGGGGCTCTCTGGACGGGCACTCCCAGCCCACTGCAAGCACAGGAATGTGTGGATCACTGCCAGAGAGTGCAGGCAAAGGACCTGTGGCACGGAGAGGTGAGAGCTGAGCTCAGAGAGCACCAGGAAACAGAGGCAGGAGCAGCCCTGAGGACACTCACAGAATCACAGAATGACCAGGTTGGAAGAGACCTTCAGGATCATCAACCCATGCCCTAACACCTCAACTAAACCACGGCACCGAGTGCCACATCCAGTCTTTTTCTAAACACATCCAGGGATGGTGACTCCAGCACCTCCCCAGGCAGACCATAACAGTATTTTATCACTCTTTCCATGAAGAACTTTTTCCTAATGTGCAGCCTAAATTTCCCTTGGCACGGCTGAAGACTCGCAGCTCCCCCCAGGCTGGATGTCCCGTATCAGAGGGGCTGAGCTGGGAGTGACAAACCATGTCTGTGCCTATTCCCTCAAGTGCCAGAGCACTGATAAATGAAAGGGCCTGGAAAAGCGAGGATTCAAGGAGGGATTCATATTCATTGATAGGAGTAAGGGCTGTTTTTTTTTGGCTTGGTGAGAACAGAAATGTGCCCATGGCCAGAGAAGCAGCCACACACCAGCAAATCCCATCCTGTTTTCATCTCTCTGAGCAGAGAAGCCAAAGATTTCACTACAGCTTTTGTTTCCTCTGCAAAGCTCAATAAACTTCTGCCTCCACTCATGAAAAGCCCTTTTCCACACCAAGCACAGCTTGCCCTGGGCTCCCATTTCAGCCGCCGCTCCACTCAGCCCCACTCATCTTGGCTTTCCTCATCTCCCGTCCCTCCTCCTGCCTCAGCCACATCCTGCTTCACCCAAATCTGCCCTAGCCACCTCCCTTTCCCACCACCCATCCCTCCATCTCTCCTGAAGAGCTCCACTCCCTGAGCAAGGTGTTTCTGTGCAACGTTGACACCTCTCAGTGTCACAGCTGGAGCTGGTGGATTTGTGTCTCCTCTGAAGTACCTGGAGTCAAGGAGGCTGCTGCTCTGCTCCCGAGACCCTGCAGAGCCCAGAGATTTCCAGGTGCCCAGGTTCACCCCTCCCCACACCCCAGCAGTGCCACATCAAGGAGCAAAGCCTTTTGTTTAGGCCCTGTTTGAAGTTTGCTGCTAATTTTTTGGTATGCACGGAGCGGTGTTTGGCTCCTGCTTGTTCCCGGAATAAATGCTCATTGCATTGCTCTTAAATGATTGGAGACCTCCAATTTTAATCTTTTATTCATAATCTTCTTCCAGCTCAGACACAGAAAAAACATGTAAATTCAAAACCTGCGAGAATTGAAAATTTCATAAGTGCTGCTGACCCTTTGCTGGCAGCTCTGAATGTGAGAGAAATAAAGGAATTGTAATGAGGAACCTCATTTTTGATAACAGGTTTAAAGGACCCGGGCATTAAATGGGGTTTCACACGTTCCTGCTGTGTGTCCATGAGAGATGTCATCAGTCCTGTTGGGCAGGGACCATAATCCTGCTGCTCCTGCCTCTCCATCTCCTCCTGCCTCTTTTTCACCTCCTGCCTCTCCATCTCCTCCTGCCTCTTTTTCACCTCCTGCCTCTCCATCTCCTCCTGTCTCTGACATCTCCTGCCTCTCCATCTCCTCCTGCTTCTGACATCTGCTTCTCCATCTCCTCCTGCCTCTTTTTCACCTCCTGCCTCTCCATCTCCTCCTGTCTCTCTTTCACCTCCTGCCTCTCCATCTCACCACCCCTGCACTGATGTGTGAGCTCACCTGGTGATCACCTGCTGACTTTGGGACATGCCCTGCCTGTGTTGCCTCACCTGTCAGTGTCCAAAATCATGTCCCATTGGTCACCAAAGCCCATCCACCCAAACTGTCCCTGTCCTCCCTTGTTCCCTCAGCTCCTGCCCAGGCACAGAGGCCGCTGCTCCCCATGGCCTGCACCTCATCCCTCCCCTCTCCTTGAAATCATGGCATCACAGAATCATGGAATCACAGAATCATGGAATCATGGAATCACAGAATCATGGAATCACAGAATCACAGAATCATGGCATCACAAAATCATTGAACATCCTCAGTTGGGAGGGACCCACAGGGACCATCCAGTTCAACTCCTGGCCCTGCCCAGACACCCCAACAATCCCACCCTGTTGCTGGGAGTGTTGTCCAAACCCTCCTGGGGCTCTGGCAGTCTCAGGGCCGTGCCCATTCCCTGGGGAGCCATGATGAATAATAATAAATCCTTAAGAGTAAAAGACTCTGGGATCAGGCAGACACCAGTGAGCGCTGGGAGCAATCTCACCTTCTTTCAGCATTAGCAAAATGAAAATAACTTGTCATGGCTGGGATTGGAGATCAACAAGTTCCAAAACCTTTATCCTTTTCACAAGTTTCCCATGTGGAGTGCAACCCTTTTGTCCTTTTAACTCAGTAAACAAATTATTGGTTTTTTTCCCTTTTCTCCCCACAGTAAGCAGGATGGTGTGTGGGGAAACACTCCCAGCTCTGCATCCAGAAACTTTCCTGTCATTTGCAGGTTGTCTGCAATTCTGTCCTGGAAGGACCATCACAAGCAGATGGGCACTGGGATTTCCCAAAACACAACCAGCAGGAGTTTTCACCCAGGAGGCTGAAGAGGCTTTGTTGTTTGGCTGGATATTGGGGGTTTTTGACAGCCTGTTCAGAAGAGGTTGCTGAGGGTACAGAGATGAGGATCCTGAAGCCTCTCATGCCACACAGGTCCCTGAGGAGCTGGGATGTTGGGCTGTCCCCTGTCACTCCCCTTGGAGTGGGAAGCTTCAGGCGCATCCCACGGATGGTGGGGTGTACCTCGTGTGACTGGGGGTTCTGCCAGGCTGCTCAGTGCAGGTTTACACCCAAAAGAGAGAGAGAACCCCCCTGGCAGGCAGGGGATGAAGTGCCATTGCCTTCCTCATTTTCCTGTCACAGAGGGAGCTCTCCTAATGTGAGCCCTGCCTCTCTGCTCTGAGCCCTGCCCATCGTCCCAGCCCTGCAGCTGGAGCATCTCTCCCCTGGCTCATCCCTCCCCAAGCCTGGCTGGCTTGAGGTGGGGAGATTTTGGGCTGGTTGGTGGCACAGCAGGCACTTCTGTCATCCTGGGATGATCCACGCTGTTATCTCAATCCTTGACGGTGGTTTGCAAGACACGACCTGTGGGACGCCTCAAAACCCATGCAGAACTTAACCCATAATCCTTCCAAGAGTTAAAGCAGCAGCTGGGGCTGATATTTCTATCTTACATCAGATTATCCTGAGTAATTTACTTGGACACGATGCTAAACGACTGCGCTAAAAGCGAGGAGAGGAGGTGGTTTGGGAATACAGCCTTCCTTGGCAGACTAAGCTGGTATGTGATCAGACAGGAATCAGATCAGGAAATCCGAAGCCGAGTTCACCATCTGTTCCCTGGAATGCTTCTGACCCCTGCAAACCTGCACAGGGCTGGGGGAGAGGCGAGGCAGCTCCAGGCAGGGCTCTGCAGGTCCAGACTGCCACCTCCAGGCACTCAGAGCTCACAGAGCCTCACCAACCAATGACACAGCCAAATCCGGCCGGGCAGCTCAGAGGAAATGCTTCCCAGACGAGGTACTGGAGACCTGGGGTGATGCTGGGTGTGAGGAGAAAAGAAAAGCTGTTTTAGCAGGGGAAAAAACCAGCTCCCAGTGGTGCGAGATGGGGTAAAATCCTCTTGGGGGACATTTAAGTGGGTGTGAAAATCCTGAGGGTTCTTTTGGTGCAGGAAGGGGTTTATTTGCTGGAGTAGATGAACCAGAGTGTCCATCCCCTCTCCTTGCATGGAAGACTTCTCCTCTTGACCATCCCCTTCCCCAGGATCCTCTTCCCAAGGGTTTTCCTGCTGAGCCAGTTTCTCCGGGCCATCTGGATCCCTGGGTGCCAGCCCTGGCCCCAGCCTGGCCAGATGGGAGTGCAGGAGCTCTGAAAACACAGCTCTGTGTCCTGGAGAAGCATCCCCAGAGACAGACCTTTGCCAGGACTTCAATTTCTTTAAAAACAACACAACTGTGCCTCATCTTCCCGAGGCTGTGAGCAGGGTGGTGCCTTGGGCGTGATGCTCACAGGCTGAGTGCCCCTGCCTGGGGAAGGAGCCTGGGTGATGCCAGCATCATCCATCCTTCCAAATGTTTGGTCTAAGAAATGTAAGAGGACAACGTGGCCGCTGGCTTTGTTAATAAGTGAAATCCAGCAGTGCAATGTCTGTGCTCAGTGCCCAGTGACAGGTGCCAGCGTGCCCAGGCTGTCCCACTGTGCACAGTGACCACGAGCAAGGTGTGATGGAGCTGCTGCCCTCGCCTGCAGGCTGTGATGAGGGGCTGGGCAGAACCTGCACAGGTGTGTGCACTGGGAGGTGACCTTCAGAGATTCCTTCTAAACATATTTATCACAGGATGATTTGGGAAGGGACCTTAAAGCCCATCTTAAGTCCCCCTGGCATGGGCAGGGACATCTTCCACTGTCCCAGGCTGCTCCAAGCCCTGTCCAACCAGACCTTGGGCACTGCCAGGCATGGGGAGTCCAGGACTTCTCTGGGTAAAGGAGAAGGGTCTGGGAGAGTCAGGGATATATTGATGGGGAATGTAAATACAGAATTGGGGTAGGTGGAGGGGAATGCACAGCCCTCAGCACAGGGGACACTGACCAGGAGCAGCTTGTCCAGCCTGGGGGTCAATGCTCCCTAAAGGGGCACCAGGGAGAGCGCTGGGACCATGAGCAAGGGAGCTCTGGCTGGGCTGGCAGGATGAGCTGAGCTGCAGGACTGTCAGAGCCCTGTCAGAGCCCTGGGCAGCCAGGATGGCCTTTCCTCACCTCTGGGATGGGAGCAGGGCTGGGGCCAGTGAACCATCAGCTCTGTCCTTGGAGCTTGGCAAAGGCTGGGAGTGTGTGAGCAGGGAGGGACAGGTTTAGGGCAAACCCCACCCTGTGCTGTGGGGCCCTTTTGGGCATTTTTTAGGGCATTTCCTGAAAATGGTCCTTTCTTTTTCCTGCAACTCATTTTCTGGTAAATCCTTCACTGAAGGGCAGTGAACACCTGCAGGGAGAGTTTTGCAAGCCCACCTATAACATATTTCATCTCAGACTTCAGGAGATGAGGAACTGAGGTGTTCCTGGATTGGTTTTTTTGGTGTTAATTTTTCTTCTTTCTAAAAAAATAATTCTGCATTTGCAGAAGGAGGTAAGGCTGAGTCTAGGAAAACCTTCAAGACACCCCTGAGGTTCAGAGGAGCCCTTGCACACGAGATATCCACTCCTACATAGCAGTGACTTGGTGGTTTTGGGGCTCCCCCAGGAGCCTACAAACATTCTCTTGGCTCTTCCCTGTCCCCACGGACACTCCTGCTTTGCAGGGAAGCATCCTTCACTGGTGGGAGGCTTTCTGGAGCCAGGGAGGGGATGATGAGCTGAGCACCCCACTGCTGGTCCCCCTGAAGCAGCTGGGGTGTCCCCCATCCTCACTGCAAGTGGTGGCAGCTCTGTGCAGCCCACTGACAATAACAGGCAAGGAGCTGGATCACGGAAAGAGGGATTTTTTTATTGTCCAGGAGGAAGTGCACACTCTGAACATAAAAGGCAAACCCTGCCCCACCATCCCCACAGCCAGGAGCAGCCCAGTGACCCCAGGCTGCAGGATCTGACTCGTGAACCACCTGGAAAGGGGCGATCTGGCAGCTCCCAGCCTCAGATCCTGCAGCCCACCTGGCTGGGGCTGCCCAGCAAACCCCAAGGACGCAGGTGTCAGGCACTGGTCTGACCTCTGCTCTCACCAGAGCGTCCGTGACCGAGTCCCAAATGTTGGGAAGAGAGGACAGGGCCAGCAGCCAGCCCCCTGTGCTGCAGGGCTGGGCTGAGCTCCATCACACGCTGGCTGTGGGGAGGGAGTGTGCCAGGGCTGAGTGCAGGACACAGGGTGCAATACAAATGAAACAACACATTGCATCTGTCCCCCTTTACAAAGAGCTTCCATAGGAAGAAGTAAAGTGCCCGCCATAGTCAGAGAATCCATCAGGACACAGGTGCCCTGCGTGGAAAGCCAAGCCAGCCCTGGACAGGCTGGTTCAGCCAGGATTATTGCAGCTGAGAAATGGCTTTAACCCGCCCCCCACCCCCCCTTTGTGCCCAAACAGGCCTGGCAGGAGCCAGATCCCACCAGCACCTGCCCTGGAGTGATGCTGGGTTTGCTGTGCCCGTGATGAGGCTGCTGTGGCCAGGCTGGAGTGGGCAGGGAGTGTGGCTCCCTCCAGTCCCTCTCCCCTCCTGTCACCCCAGCCATGCTCCCAGCAGACCTTTTTGTTTGTTTTTTTTGCAGTGAGTTCAGCCCCACGACTGAGGCTTCTGTGCTTTGAGACCATTTTGTGTACTTAACATCCTACTTCAGTAAAACAGTCCCCAAACCCATAGAAAACTGTATTTACATCAAAAGGAAACTCCCAGCCCACAGCCTGCCCCGCTCCCCAGTTCACCTGCACCTCTGCACCCAGCTCAGCCTCTCAGACCAGCTCCACACATCTTTGGGGGCCACTGCTCAGCACCAGGCAAGCTCACCCAAGCTCCTGACCACTCTCCCAGACGCTGGGGTCACCAGCAGTGAGATCCTCTGTGCCCAGAGCCCCTGCCCCAGCCTCAGGATGCTGTGATCGCAGCTGGAAATACTGCCAGGACCCTTCTCTGCAGGTGATCCAGCAGCCCTGGGCGCTGGCAGCCCGCTGATGGCACAGCTCTGGGGTTTCTCTAGGGCAACAGAAGAACAAAGAGTTGTTTCTCTGTCTCTCCATCATTCACTCTTTCCCATTCCTCTCTGTTCTGGGGAAGGCCAGGACGATTCTGCTGGCAGAGAAACCTGAGCTTGTGACCTTAGAAAATACATCTGGGCTGTCTGGGGGGCTGTGCTGGATCCATGGAGGAGGTGGTGGATTAAAGAGGTGGAGAGTGTCCTGCAGCACTCCAGGGATTCTTGAATCCCCAGCAGAAGGCCCTGGACAGCTCTCCTCCAAGCTGGGAAGCATGGTGTGAAGGCAGAGCCAGCTGTTCCCTTGTATTCTGTCCCCTGCCCTGCTGCTCTTGGTAGAGGTGGACCATGAAGTCACCGTCAGGCTGGTGCAGCTCAGGAGGTCCAGGCAGCAGGGCTGTCTCTGCTGAGTGCAGTGTGTGGAGCCCTGCTCAGTTCAGAGATCCAAGGAGCTCCCTGCTGCCACGGGGAGCCCAGCACGCTGCTCTTGGTTATTGCTGATGTGTCTGACACCCCTCCACCTGCAGGAGAAGCTGGGACCGTCCCACGGGGTGAAGGGGTTATCTCCTGACCTGCATAGTTGTGGGGAGACCCCCAGCCCCACAGGGAAACAGCAGAGTCATGATGTGTCTGCTTGGAAGGCTGCTCTCCCCTTCAGGGTGGGCAAGGAGGCACCAGGACCACCAAGGTATCTGGAATAACCACGCTTGCACCGATGCTGAAATCCCAGAGGTGCTGGCAGGGCTCCAGCTCCTGGTGCCCCTGTTCCTGCTCACCACCCTGCTGCCCCTTTGCCAGGGTAAGTGTTAAGGAATGCCTGCTGCAGCTCTGCAGAGCTGGTGATCAGAGATGTCTCCTGGGGCCATTTGTGTTCAGCAGCTGGGATCTCATGGCCTGGATGCTGCTCAAGATCTTCTTCTGGTGGCCCATCATGGTGATGCCCAGACTCCGAACATCCCTGGAGAACAAAGATATTGTCAAAGACACCCGTGCCAGGCCCCAGGGAAACAACTGCACCCCATGGGCCAGCCCAGGAACCTGGCTCTTCTCCACTTGCCCATCAGCACAAGGCTGAGGGCCCATGGGCGTCCTCCCAGGGACAGAGACGCTGCCATTCCCTTGGGCATGTCCTGACAAGGCCACTGTGACAGCCCCATGGGGAGCAGGAGCTCTCCAGACAGGCTGGTAGGTGACAAAATCGATGCTGTGAAATTGGATTCAGTTTTAGTGAGATGCCCTCAGATAACCCAGTCAGAAAGACGGATGGATGATGAGCCTCCCCCATTCAAGAGATTCTCTGATGTGCATGAGAAACAAGGATCACTATCAGCTCAATCCCAGAGCAAAGGCTCCATGCACAGCCCCGATCAATGCACATGACAACTCTTGTCTCTGTCTCTCTGCCTTCCCTTTCCCTGCCCAGGAACCACGTCCAGCAGCTCCAGGGATCAAGGGAGAGGATTTGGACAGGATTTGGACAGGGATCAAGGCTCTTTAGAGGCTGAGCAGTGCCAGCCCTGTCACTGCTGGTAACAGCAAGGGATGAGGGATGTAAGCAGGTATAAGGGCAGGAGCTGGCACAGTTGCCTTCTTTTCTGCTACTGCTTGGATCCTCCACCTTGGAAATTCCCTAGACAGGTGGGAGATCAAATTCCAGAGACAGATCTCCAGCTCTCCTTACTTAACCCACCCTTGGTCATGTGTTAATGACCTTCCAGTGATGTCTCCCTCCTGGCTTCCCTGAGCAGTTCTGTGCTCAGGGGGTCTGACAAAACTCCAAGGGAATGCCCAGCTGTGATTGTTTCTGTGATCCTAGAGAAGCTGTGCAGAATAGCACGGCCACACTCCAGCCCAGAGACTCCTTTTGCATGGGAAAAAAAAAAAAGATGAGGAGCACAAGGAGACAGCAAGCTCCTGCCTGCCCCTGCTCAGGTTAGGTGACCTCCTGGAGCACCTTGCCACTTGAATTACCTCCTGTGGGCCTATGGTGACATTGGAGAGCCACCACAGAGGTGACTTGGAGCTCACAGCCTCTCAGAACAACTCCCACACCTCCCCTCAAAGCTCAGCACAGCCTTGGACATCATCCCAAGTCCCAACACCCCTTCTCTGGAGATGTCTCTGGTACCAGGAGCCAACTAGAACGAGCCAGCTAAGGCAGGACAGTCACTGTTTGGGGCTGGTACCTGCACTAGTATTTATATTAAAATGTTAGCCAAGAGCTGTGGCATTTTGACAACACATCTAATGTTTAAATTTTAGAAGAGATGTACAAATAGGCTTGTAAGTACAGCTATGTACACTTTATATATCTATTATGAAATCCAACATTTCATATAAAGACCAAGTGCCTGACAGGTAAAAGCGTTTTACGCGGTGCCCAAGCTCCATCTCAAAGGAACCTATTTCTAGTTACATTTACTCCTACAACTGCACTGCCACTTGATGGAAAAATTTTAATTTCTCTTAAGAGAAAGCTCCTCAATTTTGTTAATTCCATGGGCATGAAGCAGCATAAACTATGGCAATTTTTTGCTACTCTTTCTTCCGCTACTCACTCGATGTTCATGCGCATCACCATGCCCAGGGAGGAGTAGCCAGCCATGGCAAAGTTGTCCCGGTAGTGCCCCAGCCGGATGGAGTCCAGCCAGTCCTCCACAGTCAAGCAGCTGGTCAGGTCGAGGAGACCCCTGTCCAAGCGTGTCTGGGTGAACCTGGGAGCAGAACACAAGGGGTTAGAGGAGAAAGGCTGGTCCAGGCTGTGAGGGCCATGTGAATCCTCCTACAGAATCAGGAGAGCATTAAGGTTGGAATAGCCCTCTAAGATCATCAGGTGTCCCCAGGTGCCTCATCCACAGCTCCAGGGATGGTGACTTCACCACTGGGCAGCCTCTGCCAGGGCCTGTCCACCCTTTTCATGAAAAATTTTCCCTAATATCAAACCTAAACCTCCTGTGGCACAACTTGAGGTGATTTTTCTCTTCTCCTGTCCCTCATTCCCTGGGACCAGTGGCCAACTGGTCCTGTCAGGGAGTTGTGGAGAGCCAGAAGGGCCCCCTGAGCCTCCTTTTCTCCAGGCTGAGCCCCTCCCAGCTCCCTCAGTCTGGAGCCAGGGTGCCCCAGACCCTTCCCCAGCTCTTTTCCCTTCTCTGGACACATTCCAACCCCTCCACTTTTGTCTTGTCATGTCTTTTCCCCAGGACTGAGGCTGATGAGAGAGAGAGAGAGGCTTTTTTCTCTTGTTCAGGCTTGGTTGTTTATTCTTTCCTTACCCATATTACATAAATACAGAGTACAAGGAGCTACACACACTAAGATAAAGAGGTGCAAAATGGCAAACAAAGAACTTCTTCGAGGTCCTTTATATGGCTATTTGTCCAATAATCAAATGACAAGTAAGTTATTTATTTTAGTGACCCAATGACCTGTGTGCTGCACTGCAGATTTCTTTATCCAATCACTCATTTTTGCCCAAAAACCTTTAGAAGAAGAAAATGAAGAAGAAAGGGACAACACCCTAAATCCTCCATGTTGTCTCTTATTTTCTAAAATAGCTTAAACCCTAAACTCTAACTTTTTCACCCAGTGACTTAAAAAAACTCTACACACTCACATTCCCAGTTTCTCAACTTTAACAGCTGTTGTTGCCATGAAAACTAAACCTTCTGATCTTGTTTTCATAGTTCTAGCCACTTTCCCAGGAAAGTAACTATAAACATAAATGTTTATCACATTCCTTCTAAGAAACATCTTTTGATGGACGTTTCGCATGACCAGTGTGATTGGGAAGGTAGTAACTTAATTATCCAATCCCTGGTCATTGTCAAGAATCTATAAATACTGGAGTCAGAAAAACAAAGTTCTTCTTTTCCTGTCATCCCACTGAGACATGTTTGTATGAATCATTCTGTGTCCTTTAGCAACAAGCTGTCTCCATGGTGTTTTGTGAAACTCAGAGCTCTTTTGGGTGCCAGAGCCAGGCACCACAGATAAGGGCACATATCCCATACCTCTGACCCCAACACCTTATTCCTGCCACCCACACGCTCTGACCAGCATCAAGTCACCAGCCCTTGCTCACAGAGGGGTTGGGGAGCCCTCACCTGTTGATGGTGCCCGTGCACTTGAGGTTGTCGGGGTTGCGGATCAGCTTGTCCAGGATGCCGACGATCTGGGAGAAGCGGGGCCTCTCGCTGCGCTCCTTCTGCCAGCAGTCCAGCATGAGCTGGTGCAGGGTGGTGGGGCAGCCCATGGGGGCAGGCAGGCGGTAGCCTTCCTCCACAGAGTTAATCACCTGCGAGGAAGCCACAAGCCACCCTGGAGCTGCGCCCCAACCCCGTGAGAGCTGCCGGGGCCATGGGATGGGGAGCAGGGGGCTGTGCACGAGCTTCGTGCTAAACGAGTGAAGGGCTGAGGGCTGGACATTGCACACATACAGGAAATCAGGGTTTTTAGTGGCCCAGTGGCCTAAAATATTGCAGCTCCCCTCCAGCAGACAAGCCACGAGGGCTGTGCTCAGGCTCAGCTTCTCTACAGCCAGGGAGTGGCACTGGCCAGGCTGGAGGAAACGCTGCTTGAAGGAATTGTGTGGAGGAGGTAATGTAAGCCACTGCATTCATACCCTGCTGTCATCAAAACCACCACAAAATTAAAAAAAATGTAGAGGGACTCCCAGTACAGGGGGAGATTCATAATACTCATAGGTAAGGAAAGGAGTCCTGTGGTCCTGCAGAGCCCAAATACTCATTTTACACCCTCCTTTTGGAAATTTTGCCCTCAGGTTGTGGTCAGGATTATAATCTATTTTTCCCTTCAGATTTTATGCTATTCTTGAGGTGAGAGTGGCTCCACAAAACCCAGACAAGCCCAAAGCCTACAGCTGGGTGGTGCTGGCCTGAGGCTCTCAGCAGCCTCACCTGGGCAGTGGAAGGGATGGACGCCCAGCATTGCACCAGGCTGGTGCAGTGGGGCTGCAGAGACCCCAGGGGATCCCAGGGGCTGGGAAATACCACACAACATGTGCTGAATCTCTCCAGAAAGGCAGCACTGGGGACAGCCACTGTGCACACAGCCAGCGTGGCAGTGACTCCCTGCCTGCCTTTGCGCGGGGAACTTAGGTCAGAGTCCCCAGGAGCGGGACAGGTAGGTCTATATATATATATATATGATATATGATATATGATATATGATATATGATATATGATATAGGATATAGGATATAGGATATAGGATATATGATATAGGATATAGGATATATGATATATGATACAGGATATATAATATAGGATACATGATATGTGATACATTATATATGATACATGATATATGATATATGATGCGTGATATATATGATACATGATACATTATATATGATACGTGACACATGATATGATATATGATACATGATATATAATATAGGATATGTGATATATGATACATGATACATGATATATGATATAGGATACGTGATATATGATACATGATACATGATATATGATATAAGATATTTGATATATGATATAGGATACATGATATATGATATAGGATATGTGATATATATGATATATGATACGTGATACATGATATATGATACATGATACATGATATATGATACATGATATATGATATATATATAATATAGGATACATGATATATGATATAGGATACGTGATATATGATATAGGATATGTGATATATTTTATATGATATACGATATGTGATACATGATATATGATATCTATATATGATATATGATCTAGATATGAGCTCTGGTCACTCCTGGGAGCCCCAGGACTGCAAAGGCAAAGGCTGTGCAGGGCAGGGATGGGATGTGCTGCAGTCACCGCAGAGGGGATGCACACCCTGTGCACAGCCCTGTGGGGATGTGAGGAGGGGCAGGAGCTGATCCTTGGGCCCCTGTTGCCCTGCCAGGCTGGCCTGGGGAGGGCAGGAGGAGGTTTGGCAGCACTCACGTCGCGGTTGGTCATGTTCCAGTAGGGCCGCTCGCCGTAGGCCAGCACCTCCCACATGACTATTCCATAGCTCCACACGTCGCTGGCCGAGGAGAACTTGCGGTACGCGATGGCCTCGGGGGCTGTCCAGCGGATCGGGATCTTCCCCCCCTGCAAAAGTGAGCGAGAGTGGAGGCTCAGAGCAGGCAGGGCTCAGCACCTCGAGCTCTGGGACAGCTGCTGGACAAGTGATAAACTGGGGTGGCATCTTCTGAAAAGGACTGAGGAGGTAATCTGCACAAGACAAGCCCAGAGGTGTACGTGAAGGACGACGTCAAGGTGTTTCCAGCAGAGCAAGGAGAACACTGTGCTCTTTTACAAGGTCTTCATGCACAATTTGGTCCCCCAGCTCAAGAGAGAAGGAATTCAGAGTGATGAAGGGGAGCCCTGGGCTACCAGAGCACACAAGCACAGAGCTGACTCTGTGTGCAAGCGGAGAGCCTGACATGAGCAGACAGGGAGAGTGATGGGATGTGCTCCCTGTCCTTCCCTGCTTTGACAGGCAAGGACTGAAAAAGCAGATGCATTCAATTAAAGGACCATGCTGACAAAAATCAGCAATGTGTGGACTAAGAATGTTTTTAAGCTGGAAATGTGGTTGCCAGCCATCTTAAGAGGAAATTTGCAGTCTAGGGGACATCGGGTGGGCTTCCCAGAGCATCTGGGGCAGGAATGGTGTGCCATCACCATTCAGGGATACCTGTATAGGGAGAGTTGCCTCTACCCAGCAGGGTCCTACCCACTCTGGCACATGCCTTGATAAGGACTGAAGATGAACAATGAGTCTTTTGGGAGAGTTCCTTGGGGGAAGCAATCTCCTGAGCATGTTGAAGACAACACAGGAGGAGCTCAAGTTTTTGAACACAAAAGAAACCTGATTTGCAGGGTTCCCTGACTGAGAGCTCACCAGAGATCCTGACTCTGACACTGCATCTTTGTGGTTCAGCTCTATGCACTACCCAATCTTCCTCCAGAGCAACCAGCTCTGGTGGGTTTTACTGCACCAAGATACCTCAAAGCACCAGAAATTTATTTAATATTTTCTATGTATTTCATGAAAATGTATTTAATTTTGCTTCTGATAATGTCCCATGGAGGAGGACATCAAAAAACGGAGCTGCCAGGTTGGCCAGAAAAATCTCAACATGACAAAAGTGTCCTGCATGAAATAAAACCACAGGTTGCAGAACCAATTCTCACCTTTTCCACATCCATGAATGAGGCAGAGTCAGGTGGAAAATCCAGTGTGTGACCACAATGCTGAAGGGTGGACCAGAATACCCTGCTGTGGATTGATGGCTCTAGGATAAGTGAGGAGTGGATGGAGCTACACAGCCTAGGGAGGGACTCCAGTGAGGACACAGGGTTTGGGTTTATTTCACCCTCCCCAAACCCCCAGTCCCTCCAAGGTTTTGATCTCACAAGGATGAGGAGCAGATGAAGCCCTGCTGAGATTGCACCCATGGGAGCAATGGGGATGTTTGGTAACTCCCTGCCCTCCCATCCTGCTGCTCTTTGTTCACTGCACACTCCGTTCTGGGATGTCCCCACATGAAGGACAACACATCAGGGCTCAGGAGCTCTTTGGCTTCGAGATGTTGGCCCAGACATCAGCGGGAGGTGACATCGCCATTCCTGCCCTACCAATTTTGACTTGAGAGTCTCTGACTCTCCCATGTGGCAGTGGCCTGGGGCAGCAGCCACCAGTGCTCTGAGCCACCCACCGTGGTGGTGTACGCAGCGTCGGGGTCGTCCTCCAGGATGCGGGAGAGGCCGAAGTCGGACACCTTGCACACCAGGTTGCTGTTGACCAGGATGTTCCGGGCGGCCAGGTCCCGGTGCACGTAGCCCAGGTCAGACAGGTACCTCATGCCCGCCCCGATACCCCGCAGCATCCCCACCAGCTGGATGATGGTGAACTGCCCGTCGTGTTTCTGGAAAGGAAATAACCCAGAGTTTGTTCCGTGGCGCTCACCACCGTCCTGTCATCAAACCCCCAGCACCTCTCATCTTTGGCTTAGTACCCCCTCACCCCCAGTGCCTTCTGCTTGTGCCCTGCCCGTTTCCTGCCCTCTCAGTGCCTCTGACACGTGCTCAGGCAGCTGTCCCTGCCTTTGCAGTGTCACTGCAGGGAGCCAGACACGATGCCTGGCGCCCGTGTCTGCTGGAGAGGTGAGAGCCCAGCACCCACAGCTCCCTCCAGCACTGGGGTTTCAGTGGCTGTGAGGCTGAGGAGCAGGAACCAGCCCCGGGGGACGTGCAGTGAATGAAAACACCAGCTTGCTCCTTACCCTGAGGAAGGTGTCTAGCGAGCCGTTCTCCATGTATTCAGTAACAATCATTACCAATTTGCCTGCAGAAGACAAGGGAGGTCAAGTTAGCAGAGAAGTCACCTTCCTCCAGGAAGCCCAGTGCCAGGTTTTTACTGGGAGAGACACGAATTCAGGTCTGTGGGTCTTCTGCAGCCCCTCAGACTGGCCCAATGATGGGGATGTGGCAACAACCCAGACAGGTACCCCTCTCTCCAGGTGCTGTTGATATGGCTGGGTCAGTTTTGTTACCCTGCTGAAATTTGCATGCCATTAGTGTAAGGCTTTGCATCAGAATGTGCCTTTTTTGGAGGAAGACTTCGAATTATGATTCAATACAGGCAGCCTTTTAAAATAAATGTCTTTGAGTAGGACATCTCCCAAACCAACAAATGGTCTGGAGGACACTGCAGAGCGTGGTGTGGAGCTGCCACAGCGAAGTTTGTCCTGGAAGAGAAGGCAAGGGGGTGGCTGTCCCAGGTAAATAAACAAATCTGAAAAGCCACTGGGGCAGTGAAGGATGGAGCACACCCAGAGGGAGCTCTGACCCCCACAGGGAGATGCATCCCAGCTCTGCCCCGCCAAGCACTCCCTCCCCTGCCAGCCACATACTCCTGGTGACCACCCCCTCCAGGTGGATGACGTTGGGGTGGTCAAACTGTGCCATGATGCTGGCCTCGCTCAGGAAGTCCCTCCTCTGCTTCTCTGTGTAGCCTGCCTTCAGCGCTTTGATGGCCACGGGAACCTCCCTCTTCCCTGGCAGCTTCAGGCGGCCGTAGCACACCTCTCCCGACTCCCCTGCAAGGCAAGGGACAGTGGGGGCACACAGAGCTCCTCAGCTTCTTGCACTCAGCCACCAACACCGGGAATCCTCCAGTCTGTCAGCATGCTCACAGCACGCCCCAGCCCCCCTGGGTTTCAGTCTGGATTTCGGTCCCCTCCAACCCCTCCAGGATTCAATCCTCTGAAAGGATTGCTCAGCTCTGACTTCCAGTTCAGGAAGGGTGGGAACATCAGAAACCACCTCTGTCTGGTGCCTGCCTGCGCCAAGGGCAGAGATTACAGTAGCACTTGCTTTCCTGCTTTTAATGAACAAATTTGAGGGTCTCAGAGCAGCCAAGATGACCCTCATCATTCCTCTGGGTTAAGCCCTCAGGATGCTGCGGGTGAAGTTCCATCTCCAGCTCTGCACTGTGCCTCCCCAAAAGCCCCCTGTTCCTGTGATAAAAATTCCCTTTTGTCCTGAAAACCATTCTGCTTTTCTGCAATTTCATTTGCATCTTGTCAGCCCAGGTTTTTCATGGGTGCACGTTGGGACACCCATGGGGACAGGCTGAGCCATCTGCTGTGTCAGCCTGAGCCGCCAGTGCCACACCTGCTGACGAGCAGCCCCCTGCACCAGGCTGCTCCAAAGGGTTTATTTCAGCCCCCCAAACCCCCAGTCCCTCCAAGGTTTTGATCTCAGAAGGATGAGGAGCAGATGAAGCCCTGCTGAGCACGGCTCTGATCCCAGCGGGCCAGGGGCACTGCACAACCTCAGATTTCCCTGATGCAAAGAGGCAGCTGGGCCCCAGGACTCACCAGACCCGATGACCTTCTCGATCTTGATCCTGGAGGCCTCAATTTCACGGGTGAACTCGTGCACAGCTTGGCAGGGGTCCTCGTATGTGTGGGGGTCCACGTAGAACTTGGACTCAGGGAATTTCACTGCCGGGTTTCAAAGTGGAGAGAGGAGATCAGCACTCTCAGGCAGCCCTGCTGGGAGGAGGAACACCCAGCAGCAGGGGCAGGACAGGCTGAGGAGCCGTGGAGATGCAGCACAAGGAGCCCTAAGTCACTCATTGGCCCAGCAGCATCCTCAGAGCAGTTCTGGCTGCCCAGGTGTTCTCCATGTGATTGTCCCACTCCATCACTCCCCACCTCTGCCCCTGGCCTGCTGCTCTCTGGGGTGATCCTGCTGCACTCTCAGTGCACGCTGTTCAGCTTCCCAAGCCCACAACCAGGATGCCCCTGCGATCAGATCGCCCACACAAGTTTCCCAACACACGTTCCCAGAAGGACACAAGATACAAAACGCTTCCCCTGGAAACCACAGCAGTGTCAGAGAGGAACAGTCCATCTCTGCCCATCCTGGGGTCCTTCCCAGAGAGTGTCCTACCTTGCCCATTCTGATAATGCATCTTCTCCTCATCAGAGTCCTGGAAAGCCTTGCTGTACCCGCAGTGCCTGCCACGGAGGACAAGGGTCAGAAGAGAAGCCCCCATTCCTCACTCCCACAAACGTTACAAAAGCAGGGTGGAAGGCAGTGCAGGCTGGGGCTGTGGGCAGCCAGAGAAAGCACTTGGCCATCCACCAGCTGCATCCCTGCATCTCACTGGGCTGACACTTTGGTCTGGCTCAAAGTGCTCTCCAGGTGCTCTCCCAGCCTTGGCAGTGCTAAAAGCAAGTGTGCTCCACGTGCTTGGCTCAGCCACGCTCATACAGAGCACAAAATCTCCCTTAGATTTGTCTGCTGTACAAAAGATCCCTCCTCTCCTGACCTACCCACCAGTCCATCCAGTCAGCTCTTGTACTGGTAGCAGTTCTGGTATTGGTATTGCTATTGCTTGTGCTACTGATATTCTGTGTATTATATATTACATATATAGATAATATATATATTATAAAATACTGATTAATATGTATTTTATAAAATACTGATTTATTACTATTCAGCCTGCTGGCATGAGGAGGAGATCTGGAAACCAGCTCTGCCTCAGTGAAAGTGGTGAATTCTCTTGGCTGCTTATTAATCCTGGACTTATGCTCTGAGCAAACTGAAAGGAGAAGAGTTGTGCCCAAGTTTTCCCATCCCTCCTGTCCCTGCTGGAGACCTCCAGAAACCCCCACTGGCCTCCAGAAAAGCCTTACCTCTTCTTGCAGATCAGAACCACCAGCAAGGTGACAAGGCCAGCGATGAGCGTCAGGCAGATCCAGACAATCGTCATCGTGTCGTAGCGGAGAGACACTGGGAAAAGCAGGGTAGGAAGGGGGTGAGCTGGAGTGGGGAATGCACTGCTGGGCTCAGCCATGTACCTACCCTGAGGTCTTCAAAGATAAACCCTTGGGCTGGCAATGGGGTCATGGTCTTCAAAGATGAAGTACTGTCACACCTACTCCCAGTTTGGGCCTCTCCCAGCGTGCAGGGACCATTTACACGTGGGGAAACCAAAGAGAGATTTGAGAAAGCCATGGTGACACAGCAAACCAGGACAGGGAGGAGATCGGAGCCTCAGGACCTCCCCAGCTCTTCCCTGCCCCAACTGCTGCATCTTTCCTCCCTCTTTCTAATGTATAAACATAGAATCGTGGAATTATTAAGGTTGGAAAAGACCTCTGAGATCACCGAGTCCAACCATCAACCCAGCATGGCCAGGGCCATCACTTAAACATGTCTCCAAGTGCCACATCAACAGATCCATCGAGCACTTCCAGGCATGGTGACTCTACCATTGTCCTGGACAGCCTAATATTTCCTATTATCCAACCTAAACCCTGTTTCCATTTGAGTCTGCTTCGTATTGTTCCAAACACATCAGGAATTCAACCTCGAGCAATCCCTGCAGGGTGAAACGCCAGGGGATGTGCCTCCAGGCCCCCTCCCTGTGTGGCAGAGGAACAGTGGCCGTGGAGAAGGGCATCACCAGGCTCCATGCTCCCTGCCCCACCCTTCCCACACCCCACACCTGCACACACTCACCCGGCTTGCCCGTTTCCACCTCCACAGTCTGACTGAACCTCCCGCAGCCGGCAGAGGTGCGAGCCCGCACCTGGAAGATGTAGCGGGTTGCAGGCTTGAGGCCAGAGATGGTGGCAGTGGTGCTCTTGGATTTCAGAGTTGAGTAGCTCTGCATTTCCTTATCCTGGGGGAAAATCCACAACAAAACCTTCTCTGCACCAGCACAGCGACCACAAAGTCTTCCAGAGGAGAAGACTTCTGAAGAAGAAGCCAGCGAGGCTGGCTGGTAGCAGGGGCCTCTCTGAGAAACGAGCTCGCGTTACCTTCTCGTAGTACTTGATCTCATACTCCAGGATGATGCCGTTGGGCTGGTCTGGCTCTTGCCACAGCAGGGTGACACTGTTCTGGCCTGTGCTCTCCTGATGCACCACCACCACCTGTGACGGGGCTGGGGACCAGACACAGCGGGTTAGGTGCCTGCAGAGGTGGGGCAGCAGGAGACAATAACAGGGAAGGGTGGAACCAGAGCCCCAGGCAGGACCCTTGGCTTTAACCAGGTTTCTGGTTTAAATAAAGCCATGTGGAGATGAGTGCTGTGATGGGGATTGCAAAGAGGCTTTCCCTGTTTTTGGTTGCATCAGTGTCTTTGCCATGGAGTAAAGCAGCTCTGAGGAGATGAGAGAGGAGGGCACTGGCCCAGCACAGGCAGGAGGGGACACTGGTGATTTGCTGTGATCTGGAGCCAGAAAGGAGAAGGACCAGTGTGGTTGCAGGTCATGGAGATCCCTTAAAGCACTCTGTCCCCTCTTGTTCTACCTGGGGTGAGGGGAGAGGGGCAGAGGAAGAGGGAAAAGGCAGATGATAAGTGTGGTCAGGGTCTGAGCACAGACTAGAGCAGGGGGTGCTCTACTGCCCTGGGATATTTGTCATCTTCCCAGTCCTGAGCTGAGCCTCTGAATCAGTTCTTGTACCTGTAGCCATGCATGAACTGTCCCTGGGTGTCCTCTTTTCCTGCTGGGAAAATATCCACTGGAAGTTCCCCAGGGTGTAGTGGGTGCTGTGATGGCCAGCTGCAGGCACTCAGTCTGACTCATGGGAAAGTTTCAGGCCCCACTTGTGAGCTTCACTGTCAGGTGAAAAATGGGAATGTGGCAGCTCTGGGGAAGCTGCCATAGCCATGGCTGCAGTGCAGGGGCGTCACCAGAGCAGCACAGAGGCCAAAAGAGGCCCCAGGGGCTGCAGTGGGGCACCCAGGGACTGAAAGGCAGCAGTTTTAGCTCTTTGGGGCTGGCTCCTCTGAGCAGCAGAAAACGCTGCTGGTACAGAGCACCCTGGGGAGATGGGACAGGTTGGGAATCAGTTAAACATGGGCAAAACCTTTACTCCAAACTGCCCAGGGAATCTGTGCTGCATCTGCCTCAGTCATGCTCAGCCATTGGGGCTGGGGGGACAAGGGTGACCAGCACCAGGAGGTCCCCCCATGCAGTGCTGGGGTCCCCCCATGCAGTGTCGGGGTCCCTCAGCCCCCTGGAGGGCAGGGCAGCTGGAGCAGAGTAGCTGAACTACCAAATTCCCAACCCCGCTGCCTTCCCAGCACCTGCTCAGAATCCATTTTGCAGCTGAGTGGTCGAAATGGGAATATTCAGCATTTCCTGAGAGCATCTCCATCTGAAGCTCATCAGCACTTGGAGGGATTGTGAGGGATCAAGCCAGCAGGACTGAGCCATTCCTCACAGGCTGGTATTAGTGACAAAGGGACCTGTTCTCATGCCAGCCACGAGCTATCCAGCAGGGCTCCCCAAGTTTCTCCCACTGCTACCCCTGTCACGAGAGCAGAAGGGGCTCAGCATCACGGGAAGTTCTTGTGGGATGATTTCAAACTGGAGGACTGACAAGGAGGGTCAGACCCTGCCCAAATGATCTCTCTGCCCGCAGTGTGCTCCACGGGAAAGTGTCACAGAGCAAAGGCCTGTCCTGCCTGGGCTGGAGCACTGCTCAGAGGAATTTCCTGGGGAAACATCATTTAGCAGTGAGGAATTTGCAAAGGTGAGACATGCATGGGAGAGACTTTCCCCAGCAAACCTTGCTGTCACTTGCCAGGGCCTGGCATTGGTGGGAGATAAGAGCAGAGCACGAGCTGCTGCCTCACCCTTTGGGAAGGGACAAAAGGCTGGAGGATCAGCCTGAAACATTCATGCTCCACTTAGTGCTCCTGTCAATAACAAGTGTTCTCTGTGTCCTGCAGAAAAGGAGCCTCAAACAGTGGCTGCAAGCTCAAGTGAAGGGAACAGAGAAGGGAAAAGCACACCACGAAGCAGAGGCAGAGAAGGGTAAGAGTTACCTTGGACAGCAACTTGTCCCCAGCCCATCCCAGCTCCCTGACCCAGCTCCAGCAGCAGAGAGGACAGCCTCCCGTTTCAAACCCATCACCAAACCAGGCTCTGGACACTGCTGGAGCAACATCAGCATCACCCCCACGGGCCAAGCCTGGAGGGCCAGTCTGCTCCTCCTACCTGCCTGGTTTGTCGTGATGTTGGCGACCGCGGCTCTCCTGGACTCCAGGCTGAGATCAGAGACTCCATTGACGGCCTCCACCCAGAAGGAGTAGTTGGTGTGTGCCAGGAGGTTGGTGACGGTCAGCGCTCCCTGCACCAGGCTCATCTGCTGGGGCACGAAGCGGATGCCGCTGCCGCAGGCCTCGCACGGCCCCGCGGCCCCCGCGCAGCGCCGGCACCGCACGTTGTACACGACGTCCGCACGGCCGCCCTTGTCCAGCGGCGGGCCCCACTCCAGCGTCACCGAGGTGCCATTCACACTGGAGATCAGGTTGACGGGAGCAGAGGGGGGCCCTGGAAGAGAAACAGGGATTGGGGGCTGAACCCAGCAGAGTGAGGGCTGCTGGTGTTGCCGCTGAAGATGAATAGGTCACACGGACACAGGTCGAGGTGTGGTGAAAAGAAGAGAGAGTTTATTTTTCCTCCCAGGATTTATAGGTTTCTGACCACAGCCAGGGATTGGATGGTCAGGATAACACTTTCCCACTGCACTGGCCATGAGAGATGTCCATCACAAGACGTGTAACAGAAGGAATGCACACATCTCTACAGTTACTGTCCTGGGAAAGTCTTTAGAAAACCATGTCAGCAAGCTCAGAAGCTGAGTTTTCAGGTGACATGCTGGAGTGTTGGAAATGGTGCACAGGGCAGGCAGGAAACTCGGGGGATACTCAGGGGATACTCGGGGGTACTCAGGTGTGCTCAGGAGTCACTCAGGGGTTCTTGGGGGTACTCAGGGGTACTAAGGAGATACTTGGGGGATACTCAGGAGATACTCAGGGGATACTCAAGGAGTACTCAAGGGATACTTGGGGTACTCAGGTGTACTCAGGAGGCACTCAAGGTTTCTTGGGGGTACTCAGGGGTACTAAGGGGATACTCAGGGGATACTCAGGGGGTACAGAGGTACTCGAGATACTCGGAGGTACTCAGGGGGTACTCAAGAATACTCAGTGGTATTCAGGAGGTACTCAGGGGGTACTCGGGGGGTACTCGGGGTACTCAGGTACTCAGGAGGTGATGGGGAGTACTCAGTGGTATTCAGAGGGTACTCAGGGTGTCCTCAAGGATACTTGGGGAATACTGAGGGGGTACTCAGGGGTACTCAGGGGATACTCGGGGGGTACTCACGTGTGCAGGCAGCTGAGGGGGGGTCCTGCACGGCGCGGTAGAAGCTGCTGTCACAGCGGCACACGCGAGCTGCCCGGCTCTCCGAGTGGCTGTGCAGGGGACACTTGGCACACAGCTGGTCCCCGGGGGCTGATTTGTAAAATCCCAGCTGGCAGGCTGCGGAGAGAGGGGCACAGGTCAGAGGGATGTGCCTGGATGAGGATCACCCCACAGCTCAGAGCATCCCACCAGCACAAAGCTCAGCTGTGTTCTCACGCAGGGCACGGGAAACCAGCCTCTCTCCCCTGCACCTGGCTGAGTCCCCTCCAGCTGGAAACAGGGCTCTGTGGAAACTTCTGCTCCCCCAGCTGCCCTTCCTGCCAGCCTGACTCCCAACTGCTTCAGCGGCAAACGTGGGTGCCTCTGCTGCCTGCAAAGCTCCAGGTGTTCCTGCACCTGTGCCTGCTGCCCAGCCCTGGGGGCAGAGAGCACTGCAGGGATCAAAGCACCACACAGCACTGGGAATCTATTGCCAGTTATTCCAAAATAATATTTATGGGGGAAATTCACAGCTCAGACCTTACTTCATGGAGGTTGCCACAAACACCGGCGGTGCCCAGGTTCCCAAAAGTGTCTATGTGGGAGGTTTCAGAAATTAAATCTCCACATCTGGGACATGGGGCATGTCCCTCTGCAAGACCCTGGGGTGCTGTCACACAGAGCAACAAGTTCCCTTGCACAGAACTATAAGGAAAGAGCCTCTTTTGGAAAAAAAGGGGGTTTTTTTTCTGACAACACAACCTGCCTGCAATTCCTCTGCCTCCTCCTGATGCAGGAGCTCATCCCACAGCAGGTCTGGCATCGCTCTGCTTCATCCTACCCCCTTCTCCCAGCAGCCCCTCGGGCACATCGTTTGTCACACAAACAAACAGCTCGTCTCTCGTTAAAAAATCGATTTGTTCAAGAGTGACATGTGGCATGTCAGGTATCTGTCTGGAGGTGGAAGGATCTGCCCTCTCCTGCAGGCTCAGATTCCAAATGAGAGAAAGCAGGCTCTGTCTGGGTCCCTGCACTCATGAGGTACTTTTAGGAGCAGCTCCAGTGATTCAAGGATTATTCCTGACTCTGAATTATCTCTGTTTTTTCCCACTGAGGTAGTAATACCTTCATTTTCTCATCTTTACCTCCAGTGGCCAGATCTGCATACAGCCTCAATCTTTGCTTTCAGGCATGTAAAAGGGATTTTTTTGTGATCCAGCATCCTCAGCGGGTTGGGTCCCTCCGTGCTGTTTGTTCTGTTTCAAGGTGCTGATTTCCTTTCTTATTAACAACCCTCCTTTCCCTGCCAGGGATCTCCCTGGACTGATGCTACCAGCACATCCCACCTATCACACACCACACAAGGGCCTTTTTAGAACTGAGCTACTCTGGCAGTGGCAGCTGAAGGCAGTGCTCCAGTCACACATCCCTGGTGTGGGGAGCACCTGCTGGTCCCTCTCCAGGCTCTGGCACCAGTTTCTGTGGCACTTTTGCACCAAATGCTCTATTAACAGCAGGGGAGTGACACCACTGGCAGGATGGACACGTGCTGCCCATGCCAGAGGTGACAGACTGCTGTCACATCTTGGTACAGCAAAGGCCAGCAGTTCCAGACTCTGCTCCTAAATTTCTGCTCCTCCACTCCCCGAAGGGCATCAGGGCAAGGAGCAGAAATGCTCAAAGTTTGGGGTGCAAGGGAAGGCAGATGTGAAATTGCAGCTGGTTTTGTTCCCCAGCTCTTCTGGCACCTTTCACTTCCTCAAGGGCATCAGGTGAGGAGAGAACTCAGGGGCTGCAGATTTCAGGAGAGGTTTGCTGTTTTTTGCAGCTGCACCAAGACATTTGGCAGGCTCTGGTGCTGGCAGGTCCTGATGATACCAAGAGATTCAGAGACTCTGCCCTTGCCAAGTGGCCCTGATGCAGCACCCTCCAGTCTGCAGCCCTTTGGTTTTGGGTGTAAGACTGAGATGAGCACAGATACACCCTGTTCTAAGGTAGGGACAAAAACCCCAACCAAACTCCAGAATAAATCAGAAGAAAGAAAAATTTCCTGTTTTTTCTGTTAGGGAAAGGGTGGAGACACTGCATGAGCACGGATGGGACAGCCCCAGTCGGTGCTGGGCAGGTGAAGGTCAGGAACTGCTGCCTTTAACTTGTGAGAATGTCCCTTGGACCTGAAAACCACCACCAACCATCTCTAGCCATGCAGGAAAGAGGGATTTGTGATTCCAGAGGCACTGGAGTGGTTCCCCTCACCACTATTTAATTAAGGGCAGAGAAATCAGGTACGGAGAGACAGGCAGCAGGAAGGATGGGAACACGAAGCGCAGCAGATTTTCATGGAGCAATTGTAATCACTTAGCATTTAATGCTGCAAAAAACCCCATTAATTACCTGTAGCAATGAGTCACAATTATTTTAGGTGCACTCAGGGGGAAAATTATACTAAATGACAAATTACAGGTGAATTTGTGCACCAGGGCAGAGCCATTGGGAGGCAGCTCCAGGCACTTGGACAGCAGGAGCATGCAGGGAGGGCGTTAATCTATAAATGCAAAAGCTTATATATTATATTATATTATATTATATTATATTATATTATATTATATTATATTATATTATATTATATTATATTATATTATATTATATTATATTATATTATATTATATTATATTATATTATATTATATTATATTATATTATATTATATTATATTATATTATATTATATTATATTATATTATATTATATTATATTATATTATATTATATTATATTATATTATATTATATTATATTATATTATATTATATTATATTCATTGTGTCAAAGGCATTAGCAAACTGTTAAAAATAGAGACTAAAAATACCTCTATATAACCAACTTAAAGAATGGTGCAAAAACACTAATTTTTCTTACATTTGTGAACTGACACACAATCATCTGGAGTGTGAAGTAACAGGACAGGAACATGGGAAGACCTTATCTATAGAATGTCCTGCAGGCAGGTCAGAGGTTAAAAATCAATTTAAAAAGATTAAATTAAATTAAAAATCAAATTAAAAAAAAAGAAGAGAACCTGGAATATCAAGAGTTCCCAAGGAAGTTTGGCTAAGAAAACATATGAATATGCATGAGCCTCAGGGATGATACAGTATAAAGAAAACCATTTCAAATCTAGGTGTGTTCTTTGGCTGTTTGCCAGGAGCACCCCAGCACTGGACTTTTTTTTTATTCTCTATTTATACTCTTATTTTATTCCCTATTAAACTTTTCAGAAATCCTGAAGAGTTACTCTGTTTTTCACAGAGGGAAGCAGGGCACCAGCTGAGGTATGAGATACCTGCAGTACAGAATGCCAGGCATGTCCTGCTCTGGACTGAGCTCTCTCGTGACATGTGGAGGAGCAGAACATCCCAGATTAGCTCTGGGAAGAGCAAACAGCAGAGAATTGACCAGCAGGAAAAATTCAATCAAATGCACCAGGTCTGGAGCACACTGGGCTCCACAGCCCTGGTTGTGAAGACTCCCAAATCTGCAGCCACCCAGCAGAGAGCTGCAGAGTGGTTGCTGTGCTGCCTGCAGCTCTGGGCAAGGTGAAGGTTTCTTTTATTCCCATAATTTTATGTAACTTGCTCTGAGTGTGAGGATCTCGGGTCCTGCCTGTCTGTGAGCCACCAGAAGCGCTGCTGTGTCCCCAGTGCCACCCCCTGTACAGCCAGCCCTGGCTGCCTGTCCCTGCAGCTTGGTCTCACTCCCAGGGTGGTTTTGCAGTGCACGTGGGACAGGATCAGCCCTTCACTCAGCTCAAACCCTGCTCTCCTACACTTTCTCTGCAGCCCAAACCCCTGGATGATCCTGGTAGCAGAGCCTACAAAACCCAGCGCTCAACCTGCATGGCAGAGCTCCTCTCTGGCCCTGAATCACACAGGTGAGTCCCAGTGATCACCCCAGACCCGTCTGGGTCCATCCCATGGGGCTTCACTGATCCCCCCACCCTGCACCACACACCTTGCCTGGTTTGCTCACCAGCCCCGCTCTCACGTCTCGCCTGCCCAAAAGACCCCGGAGCAGCAGGTTTGTCTCAGGAACAGGGAACGTGGAGGGATCTGCCAGCCATCTGGAGTCTGATCCATTTGTTTCACTCCCTCTCCATCCTCTGGGGACAGGACAACATCTGCTAATAAGCTGGCAGAGCTCAAGAGATGATGGATGGACCTGTCAGGATACGCTAGCAGGGAACGAGCTGCTCCTCTCCCTCTCAAGTGGCTGCCTGGGAGCAGCGCTCTGCAGGTGGCCCTGGTGGGACCACCAAGGGCTGCTCCAGCAGGGCTGGCTGCCCCCATGTCACCCTCTCCTGGCTCTGTCCTCAGCCCAGGCAGGATGAGGGCATGGCTGGGGGTGACATGGGGCAGCTCTGTGACACTGGTGCCACCAGCTGCCCCCCTTCCTGACCCTCCAACAGATCTGGGCATCTGCAAGCAGCAGAAGAGCAGCCACGTGCCTCCCTTTGGCCATGTTGGGAAGAGATAGAGATGGAAATAAAGGTGTCACAGCCACTGTGACAGCCAGAGACAGGCACCAGTCCCAGAGCCCCCCAGGCTGCACAAGCCAGCACAGAAAATCCCAGCCTCCTTTCAATCCAGTTTCAGCATCATGCCTCAAATCTCAGCTCCCATATGACACAGACACTGAAACAGAAGCAGGTTATTCTCAGTCATGTCTTAAAATGAGGCACTTTGCCTCATTGCCCAAAATTCTCTGTTTTAGCAGGGCTGTGCTCCCCTTTCCCTGCAATCCCAGGTGAGCCCAGCTCTGAGCTGTTCAGTGGAGGGAGTTTGGGGGCCTGGCTGGGCTGGTGCTCTCAGTGACCTCCTGAGGTGATGCCTCATCCACGGCCCTGCTGGTGCTCACACACCCTCCTTGTGCTGCTTGTCCCTGCACTGCCTCATCCCTGTCACCTCTGGTCCCCACATTAGCCTGTCCACAGCCCCACTCCCACCCTGCAGCCCCCCTGCACAGCTCACAGCAATTCCCACTCCCAACAGAACCCACCACACACCCCTCAGCTTGTCTCCTATCCCCCAGACTCCACCTCACATCACTTCCCCACTCCTTGGCCCTTCTTCCCACAATTAACCCACTTCATACCCCATTGTACCCCTGAGTCTTTCAGAAGGGGGAACAGGAGGAGTTTTTTTTACCCAAAACTTTGCTTTTCTCGCTTAGCAAAGCCAGCAGGACCCTGTGCTTGGTGCTCCCAGCAAATGGCACACACAGCAAAGGACACCTTTGCATCCTTCTTGGTAATACCCAGATTTCACTGCCACCACAACAAGTCGTATTTAGGAGGGTCCTGCCCTTCCAAGTGGGGTAATTCCACTTGCAGTGCTGGGAGAACTGGAAGCAAAGTTCCAGTTCCAAACTGGAAATCTGCATGATGCTGCCGTAGAAAAACCAGCAGGTCCTGGAGTCACAGAATCACTTAGCATTACAGCCTTAGACTTCCAGAATCCCAGAATGGTTTGGAAGGGACATCAAAAATCATCCAGCCATGGCCAGGGACAGCTTCCCCTAGCCCAGCTTGCTCACATTCAGCCTGATTTCAATACACACACCCGACTCTCTTCTGCTCTTCCCCACATCTTGATAAAAGGAAAAATAAAAGCAGGAAAACGCCCAAATCCCAGTTTGCCACGAGTGCTGCTCTTCTGCCTGGTGCAGACATCCTTCTGTGGGGGTGGTGCTGTGCAGACTTGTGGAGGTGAGACAGCCTGGCACGCTCAGAGCAAAGGGGTTTTTTTATAAAGCTTATCCAGGGAAACGCTACAGCTTGCTGGAGTAGGATGGAAACAGGCAGCCCAGTGCCAGAATTAGAAAAAAAAAGCTGTTTCCCAAACCCAGTCTTGTCAAAGAGTTTTAGATAGAAGTATCCAAAACTTCTGAAAGAAAAACAAACCCCACAGGTTTCACCAAAGCAAGGAACAAACCCAGAAGGCTCAGTCTGGAGGAAGGGCCAAGTGGGGCACCAGTGAAGGTGACAGTGCTGGAGGTGACTCTGTTGTGAGGCCTGAAAGAGGAAAGGACACACAGAGCACCAAGAACTTCATCCCATCCCTGGCAGGAGCTGGAATGCAGTTTTGGGGGGGCATGTGAGCCCTCTCAGCACACCCATATGGCTGTGGATGTGTAGAGGAGCTGTAAAATGAGGGTGCCCAAACTTCCCAGGGCCAGCACAGCCCTCGCCCTCGCACAGCTGAGCTCCACCAGCCTTTGGATCCCTTTTTGGAACCCTTTTTGGATCCCTTTCTCCTTCTTGGAGAAGTGTCAGCAGCAGCAGCTTGTTTTCAGGAGGGGAAGAAGCCCTCACACAAACAGTGACATGAGTGGCATCTGGAGCTCCTGCCAAGGGCAGAACAAGTTTCTGGCAGGGCCCTACTGCTCTGTGGGATGAGGAGAATCTTCTCCATGCAAGGCAATCTCACCAAGCCTCTCAATGTGCCTGTGGGGAATTTGAGAGTGCTACTCTACCCCCAGTGTAAGGGCTGGTGCAAAATTCCAGGTCTTTCTTTTGCTCTGTGTCCAAACTCCCCAACAACAGCTTCCCAGGCACACTGGAAATCCAGAGCAACAACCCAAAGCACCCAAAAGCAGCCAAATTTTGTTGGAAGAGTTCAAAACAAAAATCCCTGAACAAAAAAAAAACCACACTCCCAAACCAGTGAATGTCTATCCATCACAGCCCAGCTGCTCTTCACCGCTTCTCAGAGGGCCACAGAGACCTGCTAAGCACAAATAAAATTTGATTAATCCCCATCACTGCCCTGAACTCCAGCTTACTATCATTCTCACCCTTCATTTCTGTCAGCGCCAAAACACAGAAAACTCAGAGGAAAAGTGGCACACAAAATAGTCAGCCAAGGTCAAACCCCATATTGTTGTGTTGGTGCTCTGCAGGCACCTCCATCCTTTTTGTTTGTTCCTTAGCAGAGGAAGAAATAAATGGGTTTAGGTGCTGGGGCTCTGCTTTCTTTTGTTTTCCAAGCAAATGCAATCAGCCATTTGATTTCAGAGGCCAGAAGTGATGCTGGAGATCCTGGGATCATCCTGTCCTGCCTCCTCCCTCCTCCAGTGATCCCACTGGTCTGAATTAGCCACACACACAGAGCCCAGCACCCCTGGGGTCCAGGCTTTGCAGCCAGGTCTGTGGCAGAGAGCTGGAGGTCCTGGTATGAGACAAGTGTGAATACAAGGATCCCACCCCAAGGCTGGATAAGGCTCTAGGAGAAGTCCTTCCTAATGAAAAAGGGATGAGAGCAGGGTAAGATGGCATTGGGAGAAATTCTCCCCTGGGAGAGGGGAGAGGGCTGGCACAGGTGCCCAGAGCAGCTGTGGCTGCCCCTGGATCCCTGGAAATGTTGGGCAGGGTTTGGAGCCACCTGGGACAGTGGAAGGTGTCACTGCCACGGCAGGGGGTGGAAGCTTTAAGGTCCCTTCCAGCCCAAACCTTTCTATGATTTGGTGCTCCTAGATAGTCACAGCTTTTGTGTCTTGGAAAACAAACTGATTTTTTTCTTTCTTTTTTTTTTGCTGGGAGGATGCAGAGCTTTGGGATAACCAGGAGGTGACATGATCTCACCAGCTAGTATTCCCTGTGTTCTACAGAACACAGCCTTGCAAAACACAACGAAAATCTTGTGATTCACCAACTTTTTTTCATTCCCAATGTCCTGGGGTGACTTTATGATGCTTGTATCCCAAATGTTGAAAATTTTCTGGCATCACAGAAAGGATTTTTGTACAACTTCCACAGCACCACTTTGGAACTGTTTCCTCTCCTGCCCATGGAAGCTTTGGCATGGTACACTCAAGGCAGAACCCCCGTGGGGGACACCCAGCAGCTCTGAGCCGGGCACCCAGACATCAGGCAGAGGATGCTGCGGGCTCTGTGTGCTGGGACCTGCACAGAAATCCCTCTTGGAGAAGAAAACTGAAACATCTTCCAAGATGTTGGCTTGGAGCTGCAACAACAGGGTATTCCCATAGAAACATGGAATCACCAAATGGTTTAGATGGGAAGGGACCTTAAAGCCCATCTCATCCCACCCGTGGCAGGGACACCTTCCACCAGACCAGGCTGCTCCAAGCCCCACCCAGTGGCTTCACCTGGGATGTTTTTCCCCAGGTATTTCCAGGGCTTTTCCCCCAGCACAGTCCATGGATGAAATGTCATTGCTGGATGGGGTTTCCCTTCCTCTCACACAGCTCTGCTCCCCCCTCTGCCCCACCAGCTGTGGGACTTTCTTCATAAACGTCCATGGATACAAAACTGTATTCACAAGCACATAATTACCAAGCTGGGTATTTTCTCCTCTTAATTAGCAATGCCGCCGTGCTTTAATTGCTCGATTAAAGTTGCCCACAAGGAAGGTTTAAGGTACATTAAATCTGCTGATTGGTTCATCAGCATGAATCCCACCAACTGGAAAAAATTAACTGGCTTCCAGATTGCTAACCAGACTCTCCAGATCCATTTCCACCAGCTGTGTCCCACAGGAGGCACGAGAGAGCTCAGCAGCCTTTTGTCTATTCCCACCTCTCCTTCATTTTGGGGGCTGGAGGGAAAAGGATCCCAGCAGTGGCAGTGTCTCTTTCTACTCTTGTCCAGAGGAAAAAAGTAATTTTCTTGTTGAAGCAGAGCTGGGTAAAGTCTAACCCAGGGTCAGATCCTTGTTCAGACACACACAGCAGACCTGTGTTTGGTGGCTGTTCTCGGGCTACAAACACCCATCCTCATGTGCAGGAATTAGGGATTGCTGCTCCCTTTATCACCGTTTTCCATCTAAAGGGAGCAGCCAAACTGAAGCTCCCAAGAGCAGCGGAGGGAAAGCAGCCAGAGCAAGCAGAACACCCAGAGGATAAGATGCCTGCTCCCAAACTTCAGCCAGAAATGTCTGAAAGGCTCCTGAAAGCCATGGATATTCAACAAAGAAGCTCTGTGGGAGCTCTTTGGGAGAGGCATTTCTGCCAAAGGCTCGTCCACCCACTCTGACTACAGGGAAGAGGGTCTGCCCTCTTTTCCTCTTGTTTATTAACAAAAAACCCTTCCTGTGAGAGTCTGTGCTCCTGGGGATGGCTGGATGGGTTTGTGCCAGTCCCAGAGAGCAGCACCATGATCCATAGCCATGGCACTGCTGCTGGTGCTCCAAACCAGCTCCCTCTGCGTGTACAACCTGTGAGAAGCTGAACAGATTTTAGCCCAACTTGAACTTTGGTGAGAGATGCAGCCCAAGAAATAATTCAGACTTGACTCAAAAGGAGGACCCTGATGCAAAGACCATGGATTTACACGGTGCAAGGACCAAGGTCTGTCCACCAAGGACCACCACCAGCACCCAAGGTCTTGGTGGCTCAGGAGCCTGGCAATCTCCCCAAAGAGGGGCTGAGCAGGGCTGGTAGGAGGGATGTGGTTGAAGAGCCACTGTCCCCACCTGCCTGAGTGACCTGTCCACTTCTCCATCCATCCATCCATCCATCCATCCATCCATCCATCCATCCATCCATCCACATACAGGACAGGGTACTCATGTCCCAGCTCCCAGCCTTTGGGGAGGTGGATTATGTGCCCTTCCCTGCCCACAGAAGCACAACCAGGCTCCCCTTTCCCATCCCTCTAATTGCACTGACCTTATTGAAATGGGTCTCTATTTGTCCTGCACAACAGCTGCATATCAATAAGGTGAATTATGCTGATTGTCTCCTTATCTGATAAATTGCCAGGACAGATCCTTTTCCCTCCTGCTCTTGCTTATTCTGCTGTTTAAGCAGAGCAGTTGCTATTTGCTGTGTGTAAGAGATGTTAACGTGCCATGTGTGGACTGTTGCATTTCAAGGAGGAAAGAGCAGTCCAGGGCTGTGGGTGAGGGAAGAAAAGTCCTTCAGAACCTTGAAAACAGAAAAACAAGTGGGCTGTGCTGTGCCAGGAGGGGTTTTATCCTTGGGGTGGCTGTGGAACAAGATGCTGTGGGACTAAATGCTGGGAATGTTAGGAGCTGGCAGACTCCATCAACAGAGGTAGGAATTCCAGCTCAAATCCCATTTCCTCCCAGAAAGGTGCTGTAGCACATGGGCCCAGTCCCAGCTGGAGAAGGGGGCTCTCTGGAGAGGAACCTGGCAGAGGCATTGGGCACAGATATGGGGACAAATGTCTGGTGTGGGGGGCTGGGACACTCTGGATGCCAGACCAGCGATGGTCCTGATCCCAGAGCCCCTGGGCTGAGATCTGACCCCCTCAATCCCATGGAAACTGCTCCTCACGTCTTTATGGCAAACAGCAGGACATCAAAGCAAGGTGAAATGTGTGGATCTTCCTGTCAGAGACCCCAGCCACCACCCCCTGCCCCAAAAGAGGATCCAACAGGATGGGTGACAGCAGAGCCCCATCTCTGCAAGTGTCCAAGGCCAGGTTGGATGGGGCTTGGAGCAACCTGGTCAAATGGAAGCTGTCCCTGCCCATGGCAGAGGGTGGAATAGGATAAGCTTTTACATCCCTTTCAACCCAAACCAGTTTGGGATTCTACAGTTCTGTAATGGGGATGAGAAGCAAAGAAGTTCCTGGTGTTCCTACACATCTTCCACCATGTCCAACCTCACCCCTTCCTTCCCAGGTCTGTGGCACTGCCTTACTTCTCCTCTGAAGGGCTGGGAACAGCTCTGGCCATGGTCTGGTTTCCTGAGCTATCTTCCATCACTCTGGCAGGCCCTTAGAAAAATGAATGTTAAAGAGGAGGGGGAGAAACCTCCACTGTTCAAATATCTTTAGCTTTGACAAATAAGGCGTCCGGCTGTGAAAGGCAGAAGGAAATTAATTTGGAATCATATTTTAAACACTGCCATATAGGCAAAGTATCTTCTCTAATTTCTCCCCCTGCACACCTCCTCTCCCCAAGCAAAAAAATGAATTTCCCTGATATTTATAGAAAGATTATTAGGGCCACAAGGAGTGATTTATATCATCTCATCGCTGTGACCGAGAATGAAAAATTGCTGGGGTGACAGCCACTGGAATCCCGCTTTTGTCCACCTGACAATTAAAACGGCTAATTTCCAACTCCAGCAGATCCTCTGGGCTTATAAATCATCCCCAAAAGACACTTTTCAGCCTGAAAAATGAACTCTGCCCCAATCAGGCACAAGATCAGAGATTTGCATCTGTTTGCCTTCCTGTGTAAATAAATGTCCTGCTGCCCCACCAAAGGAGATGCAGGAGAGGAGGTGCTGCCCCTGTTCACTCCATGTCGGGTCATCAAGCTGGGCTGGAGCCAGAAAAAAGGAGCAGGGAAGGCAGGAGGGTGAGACAACACTGAGGTCAGAGGAATTCCAGTGACATTTCTGTCCTGCTTCTGATGCCACAAGGCTTGGAGATGCCAGAGTGCTGCTGGGTCTGAGTCCATCTGCAGGACCTCCTGGGGACACGTGCTGGACCACGCTTCGTCCTGCCTGTGGTAGGAGCAATTCCACCAGAAATGGGCAGGAGGGCAGAAAAGGGGCTCTGCCACGGCTTCAGTGCCAGGAGAGAGCAAACCCATCCAAGGAATCCCATGAAAATGAGGCAGGCAGACCCCAGCACCAGCACCACAGCCTTGCTCAGCCTCCTGCCTTTGGGGTGGGGATGTCTTGGGACAGAGTGTGCAGCACAGGGCTGCTGGAGGGGAGCACAAGGAAGGGATGTTTGGTCTGTCTGAGCCAACTTGCAGCGGTGGGGCTGGCACAGCCAGCCAGGAGGCCCATGCCAGTGCCCCCTCCTGCAGTTTGTGGCCCCAAATACACCTTGCACCCACTCTTTGACATGATGGAGGACCTTTTCTGAGTCATTAGGTCTATCCCAGGACAACTTTCAAATCCACTGTCACAGGCAGGTGGAGTTTCACATAAAAGCATTTATTCTGCCCATCCTTCCCACTCTGTAGCTGGAGACCTGCAGGAGCCAGCGTGGGTCCCAGCAGCCCCTGGATCCACCCCAGTCTGGTGTAGGACATCCTAACCTTGAGTCGAGTCTCCCTAAGACAAATTCTCCACTTGACGCTGCCACGAAGCTCAAACAAAGGCCTCACACTCGTATTTGTGCTGCTCCCCCTCAACACGTCCCACGAAGAAACAGAGAGCAAACAAATCTGTGTGGAGGGCTCTCCTGGGGAGCCTGTGCTCTGTATACACACATCCCTGTGCCTGCTGCTGGTCACCCCATTTCCTTATCTCAGTTTGTTCAGTTGGCAGCTCCAAGCTGCCCAGTGGCACTGAGGGCCCCTGGGAAGGCTCCCCACACCCCTGGACGAGGGGGTGCAGCAGCCCTGGGAGGTGAGGGATGGCCACAACGACCTTGTTCTGTGAAAGCTCAGTGGTTTTGGTTTTTCTTTCCTCCCTTTTAAACCCATTCCAGCAGTGGGTGCTTTGGAGGGGCCAGGGAGCACCTTGCACATCAGAGATCTCAGCACTAGTCAGAGCTGCTGGGGGCACTGAGCTGGGGTCTCTGGGCCAGTGATCCATGACACAGAAGGATGGAGCCAGAGCAGCCCCTGTCCTGATGCCAGCCTGTCCCCATCCCAAAGCCATGCCCTGTGCCCCTGTCAGAGCCACAGGAATGCCCAGGGAGTTTGTCAGTGGTACCAGCCACACATTTTGGAAGCATGAAGCCAGCCAGAAAAGGCATGGACCACCCTGGACCTCCACAGAGACTGCCTGTCCCAGTTTCTGTGAGCAGGCTGCTGTCTTCAGCCCTTCCCCAAAGAGACAAGAGCCCTTTGCAGCCACCCCTCCCCTTGCAGGCACTGCAGGCAAGAAGTAGGGACTCACCCATGCAGGAATCGCGCTGCTCTTCGTAGCCAGCACTGCACACACACTTCCCAATGGGCACCAGCCACTCTCCCTCGGCACTGCAGTACATTTTGGGGGTGTCCCTCTCCTCCGAATGGCCCACGCACTCTCCCCGCACTTCCACCAAGGAGGACGAGTCCGCCCCGGTCACCGCCTCGGAGAAGGACGCCAGGTTCCTCACCGTAGCCGGGCACTTCTTGTAGTACACCCGCACCGAGACGATGGCAATGCAGGCCCCGATGTCCTGGAAGGCCAGGTAGAACCCCCTCTTGCTCAGCGGCCCCACGCCCCGCACCTCCGTGTTCAGCTTCAGGCGCCGCACACCCAGGTCCACGTTGGTGAAGCTCTCATCTGCTGCGATGGTGTCGATCTTCAGGAACTGGCTCTCCCGGGTGCTGGTGCCCAGATCCCGGTCTGACTCCATGTAGTAGAGGTTGAAGGTCTCCTTGCAGGTGCCCAGCACACCTGGCATGCTGTTACAGTCCCTCAGCGTGAATTTGATCTCCGCGTAGACGCGGCGCGCCCCGTCTCGCTGGACCCAGTTGGTGCGGAGCCAGTTGTTCTGGTTGGGGGTCATGACATTACACACCTGGTAGGTGTGGATGGGGCTGAAAAACTCATCCATTTCATTGATGGAATCCCACTGCGGGACAGAGAAAAGGGGTCACTCCAGATGTTCCCAACACCTGGGGGAGCAGGGAGCGTGCAGGAGCGTGTGCTGTCTCCCACCCCTCTGCTCCTGTGCCTGCATGGGCAAGGGGAAACGCTGCCACAGGGCAAAGGGAAACGAGAAGCCCTCGTTAGCTGCGTTGATTTGGGTGGTGACACCCGGCTGCAGCACTGTGGGAGGTGCAGCCCTGCTTGCAGATGGGAACACCTGCTGAGGTCCTGGCAGATGTGTGTTTGGGAGGGCCCCCAACACTCCAGGTCACTGCGAGTCCCCTTCCTTGGTGCTCAGCCTGTCATTTCCAGCAGCAGCAGCAGGAAGCACCTGTGATGTGCTCACCTGGATCTCGCTGGCTCATGCCCTGTCCGTGCACAAACTAAACTGGGCGCTTTCCATCTGGAGAAGGAGCTTCAGGGTGGAGAGCAGAGGGTGAAGGGGAAGCACGTACTGAGCACAGGACTGTCAGCAAGAAATGTGGAGCCATGGGGGCTCAGAGGTCCCTCCCTCCCTGCAAGGTGATGCCAGAGTGGCTCCTCAGTGCCCAGCCCAGCTGAGACTCCAGATCAGGGCTGGCTCTGGGAGCTGGGACCTTCATGGCTTGAAAAAGGGGTGAAAATTCCATGTAGCTGTGGCTGAAGGGTGAACCTGGGGAGGAGATCCTGAGCAGGATTGCAATGGAGGGTGGTCTGGGTGAGTTTAGAGGGACAGGAACATGGGTGTCACACAAGGGAAGGTTGCTAAGTGGATTTAAGTGATAAGAAGTGAGAAGAAGTAGGGATATTTTGGGTGTGAGTTCCATAGGTGAGGGACAAGTAGAATTCAGCTGTTGGGGGCTATGTGACACTTCTGGGGGCTCAGCCTTGCCTCACATCTTCCTCTCCACTCTCACCAAATGCCTCACCAGGCTTTCACTGCTCTGGGGACTTCCCACTGCCTCTTCAGCTCACATTTCTGCTCAAACCAGGTGCTCCAATGACACCTCCATGGATGGGTCTGGGACCCTTGAATTCATAGGAGAGAAGGGGAGGAGGAAGAGGAGCAGAGGAGAACTTCAAACCACCTGGCTTTTCCCCAGACTTAGAAACAGGCTTTGAAGTCCCACACCGTGCCCAAGTCCAGCTGTGAGGGACAGCCTCAGATGCTGCAGAAACTGGGGAAGGCACTGGCACTCCTGCTCCTCCGCCTTCCAAATCATCACCACCTTCCTCAGCCTCAGCATCCCCCTCCTGCACCTTCCTAGGGTCCTGGCTCTGCCTGGAAGCCGGCAGGGAGCAGCCCCCACCTCGGCACCTGTGTGTACCCAGCTGTCTGTGGGGCTTGGGGAAGCCAAGTAAATCCCCAGCCGTGCTGCACAGAGCAGGAAAACAAATATTTCAGGCAGCATTATAAGTACATTAAAATAAACCTCTAGGCTTGCTCTGACAGGGTGAAAATGGTGTTTTCTTGTGTTCCATTAGACACAGAACCAACAGCAGGCCCGGGAGAAGGATGCTCAGGTCAAAGGAGGAGAGCCTGCAGCCTTCACCCCAGAGATGTGGGAGCTGACAAGATCCCTGGGACACAGCCTTGCTGTGTGACTGCCAGCTGTGCAGGGACAGGGCACAGCTAGGAGAGGGCAGCACACCTCCAGAGCATGAGAGGGACAGGAAAGAGGTATCAGTGACACCTGTAAGACAGCCCACTCCCTTCTCCCCTCTCAGATGGGAATGCCCTTCCTCATCTGACCTCCCTGACCTGCTGCGCCTGGGGAGGTGTTGTGCTGCCTTCTGCTCGTCTGAGGGTGATCAGAGCAGTCCCTGCAGTCATGAACATCTTCAGCTTTCTCCAGCATCTCCAGTTTTCTCCTGCATTTAGGAGAAAACTCTGCTTCTCTGTAAAGAGCTTAAAGCAACCCGGAAAAGGCAGCAGCTCCAGGTGCAAACTACAATGGAAGTTCATTTTTAGGGGAATATGCTGGCAAAGGGGGTCGAAGTCAAACCGTTCCCAGGGAAGAAAAATGTTTTGTGATGCATCTTAAAAAGTTGCCCTCTGAATTCCAGAAATGCCCAGGTTTGTCCTGGGATCACTGGGAACATGCCCTGCACTCCGGTGGACAACATGGAAGTGGGGCCAGGCCCTGGGTGTACTTGGCTGGAGGGATGAGGGCAGAGCCCCTCAGCTTCCCAAGCCCAGGGAACAGCCTGCCGAGGGTGCTGGGCCACCCAGGACACTGTCCTGCTGCTTGGGGTGCTGGAATTGTGTGCAGCACCTGGAACAACCCAGCCCTGGCCCCACACCCACTTGTGCTCGGGCTGCTGCTGCTGCGGCGGCGCTTCCCGGGGGCTGGGAGCCGCTGTCGAAATTAATCGAGCACAAATTAACACAACATCTGTTTCCTGTCGTTCCCCTGCTGAGTTTCCCGGGGGAAGAGGAGCTGAGCTGTGCACGGGAGGAGACGCACGGGGCGAGCAGGGTTTGTGCCCAGGATGTGCCCAGGGTGCGCAGCCAGCTCCCTTTGGCCTTGCCCGTGGCCTCAGTGCTCTCCACGAGGGGCTGGCAAGGGAAATATGAGGGTTTTGTGCACATCAAAATGCTTTGGCTCCAGCTCATCTGGCTGGTTTTGGTCTCCAGGCATTCAGTCCTCGCCCAAATCTGACGGGGGAGATGGAGCTCGCTGCTGCCATGTCCCGCAGGCCGCGGCAGTGCCAGGGCCGGCAGCAGGCTCCCTGATGGCAGAGCAGGAGATAAAAATGCCCACCTCCGAGCACCAGCCAGCAGCAGCCACACCTCCACCCCTCGGGGTGAGTTTGGAGAGTTTTACATTTGCGAAAGCTCTGTCAGTTCTGCCCCAGGTGCTTCAGGATCCCAGCCCAAAACACCACGCTGGGCCTGCAGGGAAGGTGCTCTGAGGACGGGGCAAGGCTACCTGAGCTCCTGGCTCAGATGCCACAGATTCACCGGGCAACCAAGGCCCCGTGGGCCCTGCCAGGTCCCAGGAGTTGCAGGGCATTTGGGATCACAGAATGCAAGAATGGTTTGGGTTGGCAGTGACCATCTTGTTCCAACCCCCTGCCATGGGCAGGGACACCTTTCACTATCCCAGGCTGCTCCAAGCCCTGTCCAACCTGGCCTTGGGCACTGCCAGGGATGGGGCAGCCACAGCTTCTCTGTGCCAGGGCCTCCCCACCCTCACAGGGAAGAACTTTTTCCCAATATCCAACCCAAATATACCCTCCTTCAGCTTAAAGCTTATTCTATCACTGCCTAACCTTGCAAAAAGTCCCTCTCCAACCTTCCTCTAGGCCCTTTTAGGTACCAGAAGGGAGAAGGAAGGATCTGCATCAGGAATCCCCATGACTGGAGGGGTTTTTCTGCTTCACCTTGGTCCCAGGCAGGGCAGGAGGGGATGTCTGTGACAGGGGCACCACTGGTTCAGGAGCACAGGCACCGTGCACGCCCCAGGCACTGCTGGCTCTCAGTTCAGGGGGTTGCAGCAGTTTTATGAACCAAAGCTCAGCTCAGCCCCACCAGTGTGATAAGATCCCCCAGCGAGATGGAAATGAGGACATCATAATTAACGTGGTGAGCGCACGCACTGGGGGAGGATGTGATTGCATCTGCATTCAGGAGTTTGCCTAATAGTTTAAATTAAAGTCAACACCAGCTATAAAAAAATTTGCCAGATTATGAAAGGCAGGAGATGCAAACACCAGATATCTGAGTAAGGTCTTATAAGTCTCCCAGGGCCTGTGTGGCACAGCAGAGGAGGAGGAGGAGGAGCAGAGGACAGATTGTGTCCCCCTGGGGCAGCAGCTCTGCTTCCCACCATCCTTAAAGCGCAAAGGAACGAGTGTCCCCAGCCCTGGGACAGCTTCCAGGAGGGATGCCAGGTCTGCCTGGCATAGCAAAGCTTTTGTGGCCACTGAGACATCCAGCACTTTCCTTCCCAGCTTGCCATGGCACCTCCTCGCACCATTGTCACTGGGAGAGGGAAAAAAGGAGAAGGCTGTTATTGCAGCTATAAATCATTAGATGGGAGGCTTTAATGGAGATAATCCCCATGAAATCAGTCACTGCTGTGGCTAAGGAGGGATTTGTCAGGCAGTTAACTACCCTGAGCTTCACTGCAGGTGATTAACTCCTGGTAGTGACCAGCATCTGGGGAATTAGCAATAACCCAGCGTTTACTGAACAAGCACTGGGAGATGAGCTTTTATCTCAATTACCAGTCTAAATCTTTATTTTCCAATGTTCTGTTCCTACACTTCTTTTTTTTTTTTTTTTTTCCCCAAGAAAATTAATTTCACCACAGCTTGAGCTGTAACTTGCTGGTATTCCTGCATCCAGGTAGAGGCTCCAGCTTGGAAGAGAAACCCAAGAAATACAAAAGAACATCAAAGTGAGGGAGAGAAGAGACATGGCCTAGGCCCATGAGAGAGCCCTCAATATCTCCTGATGCTCTGGGAAGAAGGGATGAACCTGAAGGGGGTTGGAATAGCAAGGACATGGCACAGCTCAGCTGGGGATGGGGTTTTACAGAGTGGGCTTGGGGCAAAGGGAGACCCTGATCCCTGACAGCTCATCCCAGCCATGAACTGGTTGCTGGCTGCAGGACCAGACCCAGGCAAAAAAAAGTCCCCTATAAATAGCTCAGTCCCAGGGCTGAAATCCCCATTCCTGGTGCACAAATCCTGCTGGCAGACCATGCTGTGGCCATGGCTGTGCCTTCAGCTGGGGGTTCCAGCAGATCTGGCACCTCTGACAGTGCTCTCTCTCTGGGCATTGCAGGATGAAGGAGGAGCACACTCAGCTAATTGTGCCCAGGGGCCTCAGGATGGCCCTTTCTGAGGAGCAATGGGCAGGGATGAGGAGCTCCAAACCCCTCTGAAGGTCTTTCCTGGTTGCTACCCACATAACCAACGTGGAGCGTGCCAGTTGGGATTGCTGGGGGTTATACAGGGCCAGCAGTTGGACTCGATGACCCTTGTGGGTCCTTCCAGCTCAGGACATCCCGTGACTCTGTGACAGATGCTGGGGCAGCTGCCTGGGTGGCAAAGCCCAGCAGCTCTCTGGGCTGGCCCCAGCCCCTGCAGCAAGGGGGAAACTGTGGGACAACCACAGAAAATGCTGGTGGGGGTGGATGGGGAGGTCACGGGCAGCATGGGGGGCATTCCTCCAGCACTCAAGGTGCTCCCATTCTAATTAGCTTTTGCAAGGCATCATTCAAGCTCCTTAGATACCCTGTGTCTGAACAAAATCATTTCCTGTTTGACTTTGTAAATCAAAGTAGACGATACAATAATTATTAATAATATGTTGACTTATCTCATCAGTGTTTTAATTAGTGAGTAGAAAGGCAATTTGCAAGGGGGCTGATCAGGCTCCCTCTGATCCAGCAGGTCATGTGCTGAGCAAGGAGAAGGGAGAGAAGGGCACTGGGGCACTGGGGTGTTCTGCTGGGGAGAACTGGGATACGGGAGGCTTGGCAAAGGAAAGGGTTGACCGCACTGATAAGAGTTTAATTTTCAATGCAAAGGGAATTGTTCTGGGAAAGGAGCGAGCTGCAAAGCTCCTGGGAGCCCTTTGAAGTTATAATTGAGAGGAACCGCAGCCTGCGGGACAGGGATGCTCCCGGTGACCCTTCCGCTTCCTGCACGTGTCTCTGGGGTGGAGGTGAGGGGGGCGATGCAATTAAACCCCTGAGCAGCAATTACAGCCAATTACCCCTCAGTTAATTGTCTGGCAAGAGAAAATGTCAAAACAGGCCAGGCGTGGCTCCCTGATGGCCTGACACTCCCCGGGGCCCACAGCACTGCTGACCCTCTCTGTGCCCACTGCCCCCTGCTCCTGCTCCTCTGCTCCTGCTGGCCAGAACAAGCCCAGAGAGGGAAAAACCTTCCAGTGAGACCAGCTCACCTTGCCCACAGGGGTGATGAAAACATCACTTTGCAAGTGGTACCTGTCTAGCTTTGCCCTGGCTGTGCAGACAGGTCAGGGCTCTGGATTCATCCCTGAATTTGTGAATGTCCAGCACAGGATGCTGCACCTCAGCTGGTTAGGGTAGTCCCTGGTGTGGTGGGATGAGGCTCCTGTAGGCCCCTCAAGCTCTTTGTCTGCTTTGGGAGTGCAAGGCCCTGCCCAGCACAGCCGGCTCAGGTGGGTCCATCCTCACCCAAGTGACCTCAGTGGTGCAGTGAATCCCACCTGCATTCCTGACAGGGAACACAGGGGTCATCCAGGAGAGTCCTGGGCAGTCTGTGAGCAATGGAACAACAGCCCTGACTCCCAGGAAATCCCAGAAACATTCTCCCTTGCAGGGAAGCTGAGGAACCCCTGGCCCCTGATTCCATGAATGTGTGTCAGGCTCCTGCAGGATGCCAGGATTTGGCAGCAGGGCTGGGATGAGATGACAGCTGATTAGTGACAGGACAGCAGTGACAGCCAAGGGCAGCCACGAGGAGGACAGCATCTGCCTCATCCAGGCAGAGGCAGAGGAAGGTCCCCTGGCTGGAGACCAGAGACAGGCAAACCCTCACAGCAATCAGTTTTTAACAGGGGCCCGTTAACAGCATCGCCACAGGACCTGGAGGATTTACCAGCACCAGCAATTTTGCAGCCAAGGATGTTTTTTCCTCAAAGCTGGGCTGCTCTGAGAGCTGAATGAATTGACAGGTCTGAAGGCCCGTATTTATGCAGGAGATCACATCACATTAGTTCCGCGGTCCCCTCTGACCTTGTACCTCTCAATCTCTTACATTCCCAGGATACTCATCATTGCAACAACTAACTGCTAAAATTAGAGCTGAGTTAACGATTTAATGTATTTACATATATGATAAAGTCCGATAGAAATCTGATCGTTGGTATTATTATGAATTCAGTGTTCTGATCACTCCTGCTCAAGCAGTGCTGGGACTGAAAGTCTCAAGCAACAGATCAATGAAAATTATTAGAGGCCTGGGAAGATTTCTGTGGGAGGTGGAATTGAAAAGATTAGGACCGTTTAGTTCAGAGAGAGGATGAAAAAGAATGGACATGAAAAATCAACACAGCAGCAACAGCCAGGTAGGCACCCCAATTTTGCACGTTTTGTGCCTGCAGAAAGCCCCACTGTGCCTTGCAGTTGGTCCTGTGGGTATTTATGGGATTGTTTCTGTTCACTAAATGAATGAGCAAAATCCTCCCAGCCAGGTCACCCTGACATCTAAAACTCACTATTTCCAGAAAGCTGAAAAACCTGGGTAAACCTGGGGGTGGAAATGGAAGTGAAGGGAGCGTGTGGAAAGGATGCAGGCAGTGGGGATGGAAGGAGGCAGGAGCACGTGGGGGTCACCACCCCACCATCCCTCCTGGACACGCAGGGCTGTGAGTTTGCATCCCCATTCCTGCAAGATGTGATCCCCAGGGGAGGCTCCCCTGCCCCCCTTGCCCAGTTTCCACAGAAATTCCTCAGATTACAGGGGGTTGGGAGCTTCCTGCTCATTTGGGGCTGTTTCCCCTGGTGCTCACCCAGTGCAGTGAGGAATGAGATGTTTCTTAGTGTGTCCCACTCTTGAATCCCTTCACAGTTCAGGGCCTGGTGACATCCTGCTCCCTACCAGGGGACATGGAGGGTTAAATGGCACTTCCAGAAGAGCTGTATCCCTCTGCCAGTCTGTCAGACTGGCATTTTCCCAACAGACGTGGTCTGTTTGCTTCATCAGCACTGCCTTGGGGCTGAGGTGTCCATTCCCTATCCATCCCCTGACCCCTGCCACAGCGACCCATCCCACTGGGGTCCCCCTGTGCCAAAAAGTCACTTCATACTTACCCCATGCGAGGGATAAGTCATCCAGCCCCAGTCTCCCAGGATTGTTGACGTGTCTAGCAAGTTCACTGGAAAACACAGGAGCAAAAGCTGAGTTAGAAAGCTTTGTCCCCGTCCCCAAGGAGGGAGGAACAGAGCCACCATGAAGAAGCCCTCTCCACGTGCCACTTCCATGAAAATGCCCCTCACCCATCAATCTTTCACCATGGATATGGATATGGAGTTTGGGGATGGCAACAAGCGATGCTCCCCATGGCTGGTGGTTCAGGATAGAGTTGGGTCCTGGCCCCAGCACTGAGAGCAGTGACCTTTTGGAGGACAGGAGACTGCAAACAGCAGGTTGGACGCAATGCAAAGCAAGGAAGGGTTGTGGAAACAAACTCCCGGCATCAGGTTTTCCACCAGTCCCACCGTGGGCCAAGACTGATGCAACTGGAGCACCATTCCCTGGCTTGGACACTTCTCCTCTGGAAGCCCTCTGGGCTCAGCTGCCTCCCAGCATCACTGGTTTGAAGTCTGCACTCCAGCAGCTGCTGTAATTGCACACTGCAGTGCCCAGCTCCAGCACAAAGAGACTCCCCGTGGTCCTGGCTGACACCCCACTGGAGAAGCCCATCAAAGCCAAATCCCTGCCACCACCAGGAGCCCGGCTTAAAGAGGAGACAGAGGCAAACTGCAGGAAGAGGGGAGCAGATTGCGTGGGGGGAGAGGCGAGGATGCCTTCCAATGTGCTCAGAAGCTTCCTGTGGAAACCTGTGGAGGAAAGCAGGATGCGGTGGCACTGCTGCCTCTGAGCCATCTGAGCCCCACACCCAGATCCCACAGCATCAGGCAGAGGAGAGCCTTGCCATGCCTGATAACCCCCAGCTGCTCAGCACCTGGGGAAGGAGCCCAAGCCCCAGCTCCATGGTGCAGATCCAGAGGGATGGAGGCTTGGGAGAGGCTGCCAGGAATGAGTGCAGCAGGCACCAGGACGCTGATGCCTCAACACCCCCCAAGAGCACCAGGCTCCCACAGGGACCCCCAGTGCCTCCAGCTTTCCCCATTCCCTTTATCCTGAAGCCACCCAGTGAGGTTTCATCCTCGCTGGCTGCCTTTTCCTCACCCTTGAGGAGCAGCAAAGTGGACCTGGAGGCACCTTGTCACAGCATCCCTCTGCAGCAGCAGGGCTGGGCTGGTCCCCAGGCTCAGGAGGCACGGTGGCCTCGTTGCCAGGACCAGCTTGTCACAGCAGGGACAGGGCATATCAGGACAGCAGCTCCAGTCCTGGCAGAGCCTGGGCTCAGCGTGAGACTGGTCCCTGCAGCCCGAGGAACGGGTGCCACTTTCATTTACTATTACCAGGCAGGGAAGGAGAGGGGGGAGAGAGGAGCAGGGACGTGAGCTGGCTGTGAAACACCCGGACGTTATGCTCCTGACAGAGCAGATTAGGAGCTTTTGAGGCATTTATTAATGTTAGCAGAACAATTTGAAAGAATTTCCAGGGTTTCTTCTGTGGTTCCATTGGCCCAACAGCAGGCCAAGCCCCTCCACTCCCTGCGCGGCGCTGCTCCCACTGCTAAAGAGGCCCCTTGCCCTCAGCACGGAGTAATTACCTCGGAGATCTCAAATCCATTTTTATTTGTTATTGTTAATCTGAAGATTTTCTGCCTATTTTCCCTGGGTAATTCACCCAGCAGGAGCCCAGGCTTGGGAGTTTCCCTATTCACAGTGCAGGAGCAGAGTCCCGGTGACCCTCAGCAGGCAGGTTGCAGGGAGGGGACAGCTTTTGCAGACCCTCTCTCCCCCCCTCCGTGGTCTCTGCACCCTCTTTCCCACGCTGGGATGCTCAGCAATGGATGTGGCTACCTCCCACTGCTCTGCAGGCAGCAGGAGGAGCCTGCCTGGACTGGGGTCCATCACCAGGAATGACGCTGAGAGCACACAGTGGGGTGTAGCCCAGACTTGTCTCCCTTTGTGGGACCTGGAGCCAGCTTGCTACACCCCATCCCACCACCCTGACTGTGTGGTCATCACCCAGTCTCACAGAGATGTTCCCACGACCTGAAGGAGTCTTCTCCTTTGAGTTGCTTCGGTTCTCAGACAACTTACACCAGTTTGCATCCTCTCCACAGCCAGATCCCTCTTTGCAGGAAGAGGATAAATTCCTTTTACCCCCTCACTTCAGCCCAGTGCACAGATCCTGGCGTTTTAAGCCCTCACAGCTGGCACTGCACAACACAAAGGCACCGTGTGTCCGAGAGCTCCTGTACCTCATGGCAGAGCACTGGATCCCTGACACACTCTGCTACAGGGACACCAACACTCCCCCAAAACCCAGCTGGTTACAGCCCAGATCCAAAGGGAACCTGCCACACCTCGTGTGACAAGGGCTCAGTGCAGGTGAGCTCCTGGCTGCGCTGCTGCTCTGGGCATCAGAGCCCACCTTTGATGCTGCACTGTGAGAGAGACCACCACGAAGGAGGACCCCTTTCAGCAGAAAGATGTTTTTGGAAAATGTTTGGGAGACCTCTCTCCTACAGCTGGGCAATTCTCTTTGATGCTATGGACTGTCTGCACGTATCAGCCTCAAACCCTCAGCTCCATTTTGTTTCCCTTAGCACCATTTTGTCATTTCCCTATTCTGCGCCTTGGCCTTGCCTCGGCGTATTGAGCCAAAACACCAGGAGGTGTCAGGGGAAATTCTCACCCTGCTGGAAAAGCTGTCAAGCCTGATTGCCCGTTCAAATGGAAGCACCTAGGAGCGAGCAGGTCACCTCCCAGCACAACTGGGGCCTCACGTAAGGCAGACCCTCTTGCTGAGTAAAGTTGCATCGTGCAGTGGTGCATGAGCACCATTGCAGCCTCACAGACACAGACTGAGCAGGAGGGTGTGGATCAGTGTATCATCTATGTGCATATTGGATTTACACCTGTGCCTCTGCTTTTGGATCTATTTCTGCATCCATTTCCATGCCCACATCTACCAAATTCTAAACTCTGCTTGGGATGAGTGAGGGAGCTGAGACTGGGACTAGCATCCAGAGACTGTGCGTTGGGACCATAGATCTCTTGTCATATAGCTATATCTGTATCTGTACATCTCTAGCTTATATTTATATTGATACCTGGATCATCTATATCTATATATCTATATCTACATATATATCTAATCTATATCTATATCTATGTTTATCTATATATTTATTGATACCTATATATATGTATATATCTAGATATATCTATATTTATATATTTATATTTATATTTATATTTATATTTATATTTATATTTATATTTATATCTATATCTATATCTATATCTATATCTATATCTAAATCTAAATCGAAATCTATATTTATTTATATCTATATATATCTATCTATCTTTATCTATTTATCTATATCTATATCTATATCTATCTATGTATATCTATATATCTATACATATATCTATATCTATTTATACTTATACCTATATATCTATATCTATCTATACTTATATCTATCTATATATATTTATATATCTATCTATATCTATCTATCTATCTATCTATCTATCTATCTATTATCTATCTATCTATCTATCTATCTATCTATCTATCTATCTATATCTATATTTATCTATATCTATATTTATCTGTATCATCTATGAAGACTGAGTGCCGATTTGCCCTTCCCAAGCCTTGTGCTGGTGCCCAGAGCTCCTGCAGGGATGGATTGCATCCCTACAAACAGGCGTGGGAGCACCTTGGGGGTCTCACATCCAGTGGGCTCACGCTATCTGGGGGAGCCTGTGCATCCTCAGCCCACTCCAGGTTCGTGGTGGGGAGGTGGAACAAGCCTGGGGGTGACAGTGGGGGACCAAAGAGGGCTCTGAGCATCCTCACTAATTGTTAACCCACTGGTTACTCCCTCTAATTACTCCACCGTCTCCGTTAGGCAGGGGCTTTGTAGCGCAGGCGTGGGGAGGAAGGGTCAGTGGGAGCAGCCCTGTTCCCTTGGGCTTCAGTTCCTCTCCATCACAACTTCAAAGGCCTCCCAAGATTCACAGCAAGGCTCGCCCCCATGCAACAACGCCTTTTGCATCGATAATTAAACTCTTTCCAGCGCAGGTTGGCTGCTCCCCGCTACCCAAAGACCAGCAGGCTCAGCTCCACAGCTCCAGGCAGGGCTGCACACCCCACAGCAGCCCCACAGCAGTGACACAGGGAGGGATATCCACAGTGAAAAGAGTCTGGGAAAGGGGCAGCGAGAGGAGGGGAACAAGCATTCATTTCCAGTAATCTGGGGCAGAACTTGGGAGGGGAAGGTGGGGCCAGGGTGGGTGAGCTATTTGTGTCCCACAGTTTAATCCAAGGGCCATGAATAGCCAGCCGTGACCTTTCCAACTCAGGAGGCAAAGCTGAGACACAAAGTCGTGTCTTCCTGCCCTTGGAACATGGCAAGGGGACAGGATGGGAACTTCACTTTCAGCCTCCTGATCCCTGGGACAGTATTTATCTTTAAGGAATGAAAAATAGCCATTTATTCCCCAACACAGCAGGGCTGGGAGGGAGGAGCAGCATTCCTGGAGGGCAGCTCAGCTCTCCCCTTTTGGGAGCTGAGTGCAGGGATGCTCCCCATGGATCCAGGTCGGCAGTGGGTGGATGCTGTGCCAGACCAGGCAGGATTTATCCAGCAGCTGCTCATCCACAAAGCTGCACATACTCAGGACACAGCAGGGATGGGGCTGCCCTCGGCACCCACCGGCCTCAGCTGCCCAGAGAAGGAGTTTAGGAAAGCACCGTGGGTAGATGCAGGAAATCTCATCGAATCTGGCAGGAATTTTGGATTTCCACACTTCTGGAAATGCCAGAATCAGGCTGGAAAATAAAACAAAACAAAATAAAACAAACAAACAAACAAAAAAAAAAACAGAGAAGAAATATACCAACCAACCAAAGGGGAAAAAAACCCCACAAAAAACCCACAAAAAACAAAACAAAACAAGTTAAAAAGAAATATTTTCAAACGAAAGCAGTGCTGCTTTTTGGCTGTGCCCTAATTCCCATTTCAGGATTTCTTCTCAGACCTCCAGATTGTTGCTGTGAACTTTCTGTATTTAATTTTATATCATTTTGTAATGCATCAGGAGAGGCAATGCCCATAAGGACTGCCCAGAGGGTCACCCCTTTTCACTATACCCAGAGCAGGAGATACTTTGATGTAGGAAGAAAGCTTGTTTGTTCAATCAGTGCTAACAAAAAGCCTCAGTTCAGGTTTTAAAAATAAAATTATCAACCTGATCCTTCCAGCCCCTGCATGATATCATGTAAGATAATGTGCAGCACAAGAGCATAACCCGTGGTAGGACTGAAGTGTTGTGAAATAATGCAAAAAAATGAAACAAAACAAAACACTCTGAATAAAGTATTTCTAAGGCTAAAAACCTTGAAATTATAGGGCAGGATTTTTTTTTCTTCCCAGAAAAAAAATAAAAAATAAAAAGCACATCAAAAGCCAAACAACAAAAAGATGTTCCCTCTCGAAACTACAGGTGAGAAAATAGAGATGTAAAATGCTCATGTCTCCTGCTCGCTTTGAGACTCCCAGAGCTGGTGTGCAGTGGGACAGACAGGGAGAGCTGGGCATGCAGGTGTAGGAGACCCAGATTAAACACAGTCCCCACCACTGGCAGGGTGTTGCAGTACTGGTGTGTGTCCCAGTCCAGGTGTGTGTCCCAGTCCAGGTGTGCATCCCCAGTCCAGGTGTGTGTCCCAGTACAGATGCATTTCCCAGTACAGGTATGCATCCCCAGTCCAGATGTGCATCCCTGTCCAGGTGTGCATCCCCATTCCAGCTGTGCAACCCCAATCCAGACGTATTTCCCAGTCCAGGTGTGCATCCCCAGTCCAGCTGTGCAACCCCAGTCCAGCTGTGCATCCCCTGTCCAGGTGTACATCCCCAGTTCAGCTGTGCAACCCCAGTCCAGCTGCGCATCCCCTGTCCAGCTGTGCATCCCCAGTCCAGCTGTGCATCCCCAGTCCAGCTGTGCACCCCCAGTACTGGCTGCAGCCCGGCACTGCGGCACTCAGCGGCTCCAGTGGAAGCTGAAACTGGAGAAGTCGGAACCCCCTGGGCTGTGCCGGGGCTCGAGGATGAGTGTGCAGGGCTGGACAGGGCTCAGAGTGAGCCCACACTTCCATGCCCCTGCTCCTGGACCCAGAAATGAACTGTTTCGGGCTCTAGGGGTGTCTGGGCTCGTTGTAATTCAGGACAGAAGCAGAGGAGGAGGAGGTGGGAAGGCCCTGGGGATGGAGGGTGAGAAGGGTCAGGGATTCAGAAATTCCATTGAAACATCCAGTGTGAGCAGGGGGAGAAGCAAGACAGTGGTGAGGCTGGGGAAGGTGCACTGGGGTCCCTGTGGCCCTGCAGGAGGCACAGCTGGTGCTCCCAGGTCTGGGTTTGGCCATCTGGGAGTCCTACAAGTCTTGTCTACCACAACACAGCCCTGTCCATGTCCGGACAGCCACCCTTTGATACCTCATCTGGCTAAAGCCCTGTGAGAACAGAGCCATTCAACGCCCACAGCACCAAAGGGTGGCTCCCACAGCACGAAAAGGTGGCTCCTGACACCCCTGATCACTGTCCCCAAAGGCAGAAGCTTGAGGAACAGGTAATGGACCTGCACCCAAACGGGCACTTCCCACTGAGCTGCAGTCCAGGTACAGGGACAGCCCCCAGAGCTCGTGGTACCACTAATGCAATATTATGACAGCCTTTAAAAATGACACAGGTGTTTTCTAACACAAAAGTTTGTTCTGCTTGCAGTCAGCAGCACCTCTGTGGTACAGACTCCAAGAAATGGGAGCTGTGTCCAGAGGGGTTTGTCCCAGTGTCCTCACACTAGTCCTGACTCCCTTTTCTCCCATCTGTTTGGTATAATAAAATAGACACAAAAGCGTTTTCAGCTTTACTTACCGAGTTTTCCAACCCCTGCTGCATTTTTTTGGACACAGAAGCTCGTGCCTGGTAAGCTGCTAACACTGTCCCAAGTCCTTTTCCCAGAGAATTTCACTCCCCACACGTAAGCTCACTCCGTTATCTCCTGCCTGTTTGGGATTTCGATTGGATTACCCCACACTTCCCATTCCCCCCATGACTCAAGCTGAGCTGACACTGGAGATCTGTGCCTGAATCAAACCTTACAGCACCCTGCAATGCCACTCTGCCCTTCCCACCCATCCCTGCGTCCCAGCAGTCCCGGCAAAGATTGGAGTGTTATCCTCTCTGGAATCCTCACTAGGGAAATGTGGGTTGTGCTGGTTTATCTGGATTATCTGGAGGGGCTTTGCATGGCAGTTTTTCAGGCTGTCATATGCTTTTTCCTTAATTTCTCTGAGGACATCTTTGCTCTCACACCAGTTGGCCACCCTAAACTGTGCTGAGCTGTTTGTACCCCCAGTGACGTTTTTAAAGCAAGATAATTTCTTTTAAGGGCTTTTTGCCTTTGCTTTCTTAAAAATAGCTTTCTAAAACGGAACGTTTTCACAGACAAAAATACCAATACTAACCGTGTTTGAGGGGACAGGCTGAATATCTCATACCACTGGTAATTAAATATCACTGAAGTCCTTAATAATTGCAGGGAAGGTGCATAACACAGGAGGTGTTTCATCCAAGGAAAGACCTTGTGGCATCGTTGATGCTGGGATGGAGCTGGGATGGAACTCATCAGCTGCAGCCAGCACTCTTGCCACTCACTAAATAAGCATTTTAAATATGAGAAACTGGACACAGAGCTGAAGATGCCACAGGCACACGATAACCAGGGCTGGAGGTAAAGAAAAATCACAAAAGGGAACCTCCAGAGCCCAATCTGCTCGTGCCCGCAAGGGCTGCGAGGTGCACGGGTTGAGTTCACCACTTTCACAGCCGAAAAATACGGGCTCTTTAATCCTGCAGGAAAAGCCTAACAAGAACAAATGGCTGGGAGGTGAAGCCAGGGAAATTTGTATTAGAGAAAGAAGGGCCCGGTTTTTAAAGGCTGGGGCTGATGAGCCCTTGGAACGGATTATTAAAAGCAGCGGTGCCTTTGCTGATGCCTTCAGATAAATGGAAAATACTTTCCTGGACGTTATCCCTGGACCAAACACACCTCATTAGACTTTACTGGGGTGCCTGGATCTGATCCATTAAGGAGTTACATCCTTTGCACAGCTGTTTAAGACGCCGAGTACCGCGCATCGACGCGGGCAGGATGCGGGGTTTGGTCCATCTTGAAGGCGATTTTCCTTTTCCAACCACTCCCTTTGGGTGAGGCTGAAGGGGTTAAAGCCTCTGTGACAGGGGAATCATTTTGAGTGTTGGCCAGGCAAACAGGCTGGGTTAGAAGAATGAACTATCAAAAACTGTCAGGGCATGAATAGAGTTATCATATGAATGGATGCGCCTCTGGAGATAAAGGCAGCACCGAAAACTGCCAGTGAGGCCGGCAGGGACAGGCAAAACACAAGACCTGAGCAGAACAAAGAGCAGAGGTGTCGGGATATCTCCACAAAACCGGTGCTCCCCCCAAATCCCGCCGCCACCGGGACGAGCGGGATGAGCTTCCCCCCTTCCTGAGCGTCTTTGGGGGTTCACTGGTTTGGTGGGGTGATTTGTCTTCCAACAATCAAAAAAAAATAAAAAAATAAAAAAATAAGGAATTCTTTCCTCCCCAAAACGATTTGTCAAGTTTTTGGTTGTGCTTAAATTCGGCTTCCTCGGATCCATTCCCACCATCCCCAAAATGATGGAAAAAAGCGCCTCCAAAAACACAGGCGCTCGTTTGTTGTCACTGGAAGCAACCCCTTGCAATTTCAGGAAACGAGAATTCAAGGAGAATGAAAGAACCTGCCAAAGTAGGGGTTTTTTTGTGTTTTTTTGTGCAGGCGCGTTATTTTTCTGCAAATTTTGGAGGCTGATTTTTCCGGGAAGTTTTATAAGGTATTGATACAAGAGGGATGGAAATTAAGATGGCACCAGAAACATATCCCCATAAGCCTACCTCAAATTATGCAAATATTTGCTTTATATATATCAGCATTTCGGGAGCAATCAAAAAATTAAACACCCCCAAATTTTATTTATATTTTTTTTTTCACTAAGCCTAAATCAGCTCCCTGTTTCAAACCAACGCTTCTCCATCCCCTATCACCAAAAGTCCATAAGCTTAAACGCTCTTATTTCCTACCCTTAGAGAGGAACACACACCCCCACAAGCCTTTTTAAAACGGAAAAGGAGATTTCCTCTCCCTTTCTGTGCTTTGCCTTTCCCGCAGCCCCGACTTTGGCATTGCTGCAGAGGAGTAGGAAAGAAAGCATTGAATAAACATGCAGATTAGTTTTTTTACCTGGTTTTTCTTTTTCTGTTTGAGCAGAGGGGCAATTAATGAGATTACAATGAGAGATTAGCGGGGGAGACCCCCATGAACCCTTCCCCGTTCCAGCAGCAAGCAGCTGGGTTTTCCCAAGGTTTTCCAAGGTTTTTCCCGCACCCCATCCCTGTTGAGTGCAGGAACAAAACCCCATCACCGCGCCACGAGGAAAAGATGAGCATCCCCTCATCGGCTCTGCATCCTCCCCTGTCCATCACCCCATCCCCATCAGCTGCTGCTTGCCTCAGCCTGCCTGATGTGCCCCAAAATGCTGGGGAAATGTCCCCAAATCCTCCTTCCCTGCTTCTCCAGGTCCCCACACGGACCCCTCCAAGCTCAGGCGTGGGCCATGGGGTGTGTGAGAAGGTCATGGAAGGCAGAGATGAGCTGGGGGCATCACCTGGGGGGGAGGAGACCCCCACCAGCAGCATTTGAAGTGCCATTTTTCGACTGAAAATACAATTTTGTTACCCCCAACCCGAGCCCCAAATCTGATAATTTCTGCTTGCCCGATTTTCTTTCTATTTAACAAAGATATTTATTATTTTGTTATTTAACTTCAATTTGTGCTACAATATAAAATACTCTATTTAATATTTTAAATATTATTTAAAATATATTTAATAAAAATATATTTATATTAAAATACATTTAATATTTTAATTTTTTAATATTTTAAATATTAAATAATATTTTATCGCACCTATGCAACTCAGTGTGCAATAGCGTAAATATTTTTAGTCTCTCATACTTCTTATTATTGAAAATAACTTTTCTACCTCCCTGCTCTAAAGCAATTCAATAATTTCAGACAATTCCTTTTTTCGGTGCTCCAAATAAAAATCATTCACATCCTGCAAATTTTTGCCCCTCTTTAAAATCAAAAAATCTGAGTTTTGGCTTTCAATGCATTTCGCAATGGCTGCCGTGCTGAAATGGGGGATTTCCCATGGAATGGCGATTCCCTTTTCCTCCTATTTCTCGGGCACGCCTGCACACGAGACTGAAAGGAATAGAAAAAAAATATAAGCTTAAAACTTCTTGGAACAAATATTTCAGGAAAGAGAAAATCACTGGGAGCTCTTGGAAAGGAAAAAAAAACACCTAGGCTTGAATCAGATTTTTTTTGGTTTTTATACACCAACTGCCTCTCAATACGTGCATGCAGAGTGTAGCACACCCTGGCCTGAAATTTGCTTTGCGGTTGCAATTTTCCACCTTGCAGCTCCCAAACCAGGGCTGGGTTTAGCTGGGGAGCACAGCCAGGAATGCAGGGCACGGGGAGGCAGAGGTGATGGGCAGCGAGGCTACACCTTCACACCGTGGTCACCACACGCTCTGGGAATGGAGCACCAAAGCCTGGCTCAGGCTAAGCCGAGCTCTAAGCCAAGCTTGGGCTGGGCTGAGCTCGGCGCTGTCGCCCACACTTCCAGACCCATGCCAGGCTGCTCAGAGAGCAGCACCACAGCCCATGGCAGGAGCTGGGACAGCGGGAACTGGCAGAGCCCACATCCACATCCCTGTTCCGCTGCTCACCTTGGGGACCCGGCTGGCACGGAGCGCCCCGGGACCCGCGGGGATCACCGTGGTGGTGGTGCCTGGAGCACCAGCAGCTTTCTGCAGGCTCCCACACCTTTTCTTGATGCCACTTTGTACCTCCTGTCTGCTCTGATGGAGGTGCAGCCTGCTTGGTCTGCCCCAGAGCCCAGCGCATCCCCCCGACCAAGGCTGTGATTGAGGGTAGCTCTGTGCCCAACAAGTCCTGCGGGGAAGGCAGGTCTCTCCCAGCAGTCCAGGCCCTTGCTGTCCATGCAGGCACCATAAACCCAGCCCAGCATGCAGGGATCTCCACAGAGGACAGCAAGGAGGCCCTTGCCTCGCTGGGCAATGCCACGTCCAGGCAGGGCAGGGCTGTTTGGTTCTGCGGGGCTGCAGCACTGAGAGCCTGGTGCTGCACACAGAGCATCCTGCAGCACTCCTGGCACGGGGCAGCTGCTGCATCCCCCAGACCAAGCAAGGGCTGGGAGTGCCCAGCCCCATCCTGCTCCCTCACAGCCCGTCCCCAGCAGCCAGACCCCAACACATCCCCCTGCACGGGCAGCAGAGCAGACGGGAAAAGGAGCAGCAAGAGGGCCAGGAAGCAGGCACTGGGCAGAAAACAGGGTTAGGACCAGCAAAAAGCTGGAAATTGGGCAGAGAAGTGAGGAGGATGCTGGTGGGTGTTGGGTGATGGCGGTAAGCACAAGGACCCAGCCCAGCAGGGTGCTGCAAGGTGCACGAGGCGCAGCGGTGCAGCCTTTGGGCCTCGGCGAGCTGGAAGGGTGGCAGGGATGCAGGGGCAGGAGAAGGGAGAGATGCCACCGGCTCCACGGGGCCCCGGGGCTCGCTGCAGAGGCTGTGCCGTGGCTCTCAAGCAGAGCAGAAGGGAGGAAGGATGCTGCTGCCGGTGCCAAGGACACGCTCGGGAGCGGGAGCGGCAGAGCTCTGGCGATGGGGATCAGCAGACCTGGGAAGCAGCCGTGCCGCCAGGGAGACAGGACACAGGGTGGGTGGCACCGAAACCCAGGGGGGACTGAAACCCCCGAGTGGGGACGTGGAGAAGGGCCGGGGATGAGGGCAGCCGGCAGCTGGGTAGAGCGGCCGGGTGGAGAGAGCAGGCCTGACGTGGCTGACACCAAGATGTCGGGAGAGCATCCTCAGCTGCATCCCTGCTTCCCACTTCAGAAGTTTCCAGCCCTTTCTCTCAGCAGAAGTTTCCCACCTGAGCGCCCTTTCCAGCTCCCCTCATCCCTGTGCACACCCTCCCGTGCCCATCCTCTGGCTCCATCGCAGCCCTCTCCGCCCGGCCGAGCCGCTGCTGCCAGCCCCGGGGATGGGGAGCGCCGGTGTCCCCGTGCCCGTGCAGCCAGCCCTGCATCCGCAGCACCGGAGGGAGGCAGAGCTGCCGGCATTGCTGCAGACTCAGGCTCTCCCGAGCAGCTCCGAAGTTTTGCCTCCGGTGCAAAAGCTCCAGGATTAGCAAACTCAGGCAGGCAGGAACGTGGAGCTGCGCTCCCCTGGGAGCACGGAGAGGCAAAGCCCGGCAGGGCTAAGCCTGTTCGGACACATCCGAGGAGCCACAGCCGTGCCGAGGGTGCCCCTAACGCTGCCCCATCACTCCAGGGCCGCCCCGCGTCCTACCTTCGCTGGAGGTGGCCGAGAGGCAGGCAGCCAAGGTGATGACGATGGAGAGCGAGGATGTCAGATCCCCCTGTGCCCATGCCATGGTCCGGAGGGGGCCACCAGGCTCAGGACGGGGCCACCTCGGATGTCCCAGCACCTCTGCGAGCGAGCTGCCTCTGGCCGGAGCTACGGCGCTGGCCGGCTAATGCAAAGGCACTTTGCGCACATTGCTCGCAGCCACACGGGCGGGCGAGCAGGGAGGGAGCAGCCTGCCCGTCACCGCTCGCAAGCCAATGGGCTGGGTGGGCTCTGCAGAGAGCCCCCCTTTCGGTGCCGAGCCCCCCTTTGGGTGCCGAGCCCCCCTTTGGGTGCCGAGCCCCCCTTTGGGTGCCGAGCCCCCCTCTCCGCACCCAGCCCCGGCACCTGGAGCCGGGCTGCCGCTCCCCGCTCTCCCCCGGCCCCCGCCCTCGGGATGCTCCAGCGGTCCCCGCTGCATCTTGTGCCCCCCATCCCGCCCCGCTGCTCCCCCCGGCAGCGGCCGGAGACAAACTTGCAGCCCTGCGGGGAGCTGTGCGCTCGCTCGGGGTCAGGTGTGGAGGGGATGGGGTCACCCGTCCCTGCCGGTGTGCAAGGAGAGGAAAACCCCCTGGAAGTGCTCCCCTGCGCTGAGGGAGGCGGCTGGGACACCCCCATCCCGGTGCTCTCCGTGCCACACGGTTCTGGGACAGACGGACAGACTCCCGGCTGAGCTGTGGCAGTGGCAGCAGGGGCAGCACAGGGCTCACAGCGCCCTGGCCACGGCCACATCGAGGGCCAGCCCTTTCCAAAGCGCTTTGGGAAGACACAGCGGCTGTGCCAGGGTAGAAAGGCTGGGCACCGGGCAGGGGTGTCCTGTGAAAGGGGCCTGGGGGTCGCTGGGAAGCACAAAGCATCCTTTCCACAGCATCCCTCCTGCTCGGAGCCACCAGAATCGCCGAGCCGGGTGAGCACCTTGCTCAGCATTAAACACTCGGCATCTGTCAACAGACCCCCTACAGCCACCACTGCTTCCCCATCTAAATGCTGAGCAATCGTTAATGCCTGCCCGTGCTCAGCACAGATGCTGACTGCCATCCACACCACGGCCACCGACTCCATTTGTTCCTTGCACTCGTGGCCAGCGCCTTGCTCTGCCCCAGGAACTCCCCCTGGACAAGGCACAGAGGCCAGGACAGGTATCCCTGGTGTCTGCCAGGCCATTCCATGGAAAAATCTCATCCCAGACGTGCTCAGTGGGGACAGGGAGGGAGAGGAGGTGTTGCACACCATTCCTCTCCGTGTGTTGCTTGGAGATGCTCCATGCTGGGGCATCCCACGGTGCTACCAGCACCTTCCTGCCTGGAGGAGTGAGAGGAGCTCCCCGCCCGACTCCCGGCACGGAGTGGCAACAATTCCTCATTCAGAAGGGATGGGGAGCGTACCTGCAGGGACCTGTCTGCAGCACTCATCACCAGGACCTGGGAACAGCACGGAGCCCCGGCTCCCTCCAGGATTTTTAACCTGCCTGCCTGGGAAGCCGTCGGTGCTGGAGAGATCCTGTCATCAGCGGTATCATGGGATGGGCTTGCAGAGAGGCTCGGGCAGGGACACAGCTGCGGCTCAGGAAGTCACCAGAGGTTCCCAGGGCAGCTGGCAGAGCGGTGCTGTTGGCTGGGGGTGCAGCTACACCCCCTGGCCTTTGCAGCACACCTCAGAGCAAAGGGCTCAGGGCTGATGGTCTCCAGGATCACAGCAAGCCACCAGGAAGCCCCAGATGATGCCACAGGAGCTGCACCCCTGCAGCTGGTGGGAAAGCAGATTTTCTGCCAGCTATTACATTGCTACTCTGACCCAGACATTTCCATTTGCTGAAAGGGCTTGTCACAGCTCAGTGCTGGATCCTTCAGCTCTCTGTCCCCCAGTGCCCAGGCAGAGCCAGGCGTTCCAGAGGGATGCTGTTCACACTGCCACCATCCTCTGGCTCTTGTGAAACCCCCCTGGCACAGCTACCTCCAGTTCTGGTGTTCATCTGGAGAAGAGAAGGTTCTGGGGAGACCTCAGAGCTCCTTCCAGGGCCTAAAGGGGCTCCAGGACAGCTGGAGAGGGACTTTGGACAAAGGATGGAGGGACAAGATAAGGGGAAATGGCTTCACATTCATACAGGGCAGGGATAGATGGGATTTTGGGAAGAAATTCCTCCTTGTGAGGGTGGGGAGGCCCTGGCACCCTGGGAGTGTTCAAGGGCAGGCTGGGTAGGGTTGGAGCAACCTGGTCTGTTGGATATGGGGTGGAACAAGATGGTCTTTAAGGTCCCTTCCAACACAATTCTATGATTCTGTGATCTCGCTCCCAAACTCTGGGAAAAGCTCTGGGGAGGCAGGAGCCAGTTTTGGCCTTCCAGGACTGAGTGATTCCACTCCCAGTGCCATTCCCCTAACCCTGCAGACCTTCAACACATCCCAGCTGCACACATGGGCTCTCCAGCCCCCTGGTGCCATCCCAGCCCCACCTGTGACAGGTCCTCTGGGTCTTGCAAAGGTGCCAAGAGCTACCAGCTCTTGCAACACCCACAGGTTTTGGCTTTGCTGTGCTCCAGCATCGCAGGGAAGCTGGGCTGGCCGAGCACTGTCACACACTGTAAAGCAGCTTTGCAGGAGCCAGGACACAACCACACCAGAAATGCCCCAAAATCCCTTCCAGGGAATGGGAGGCCTCTCAGATACACTGTCAGCTCAGAGGAGAGGGGCTGCTGTGTGGTGGGATGCCTGCAAGCGGTGGGTGCAGCAGGGAGCGGGGTCAGCGTGAGCTCTGTAGCACAGCACTGCACACACGCTGGGCACAGAAGGGCTGTGGGGGTAGGGGCTGACATTCTGGTTTCCCTGGACACTTGGTTTTGTGGTCAGGATGTGCCTTGAGTGCATAATCAATGCATGTGCATCGAGGCTGGGCACTGTCAGGGGTGCTGGAGCTGGTGCAGGGTCAGACACTCCTGGGATGCTCCTGGCTGGGAAAGCAGAGCCCTTCCGTGCTGGGATCCACGTGCAGCCACAAGGGCTGGTCACAGGGCATCCCAGGAACCCCAAACACACCAGGAAACAGAGGCTTGGAGAGCATCACACCAGCATCCCTGTGGCTCTCCCCACCTGCAGCCCTCCCCAGGCTCCCATTCTGCTCCCTCTGGCCCAGCTGCCTCCCCCTCGTGCTGGGCTGCTGCCTCTGCTCCTCCACGAGTCCCTGGCCACGTCCCCCAGCCCTGGTCCTGCACCTGGCTGTCACTGAGATGGGGAGGATATTTATAGATGCAGCAGGGAGAGGAGGGCTCAGCTCAGACAGGGAGATCAGCAAAGGAGGGAGGCAAGCCTGGGTTCACCCCCTTTCAGCAGCACCCGGGTCTGTGCATTTAACAGGCAGGCCACAGCCTCCTCAATAGCTCAAATCTGAGTGCTTGTTGCCCTTTGCAGCCAGGGATTGCAGCCCTGAAAGAGCAAACCTGTGCCTGGGCTGAGGAGGGCAGCCCTGTCTCTGGTGTCCCAGCACTTCTCCAGCATGCCCAGGCACTGCTGCTCTCCTGCAGGGCCACCTGCCTTAGGGGCAAGGCTGGGGGAGGCACCACAGGTGGCTGCCATCGAGGGAATGGCACCATCTCCACAGCCATGTCACTGTGTGGGGCCACCAGCAGAGCCAGGGCTCCCTGCTCCAAGCCCTGCAGAGAAGGAGGTGCTCAGGGCAGGGACAGAGCTGTGCTGCAGGTCCTGACACCTCTTCATCCCTGCTCTACATCCCTTTCCCAGGAGGAGGAGATGGGATGGGACATGGGTGCCCTCTCCCAAACCCCGTGCTCATCCCTGTCCCACTCATCAGGAGGACAAGGATGAGCTGTGCACGTCCCTGGGCAGCAGCAGCGCTGCACAGAGCTCCAGGATCCTCCCAGGAAAGCACTGATCGTCGTGGGTAGGGGGAGAGGACTCCTGGGGCACTTTCTCCACCCAAAAAGCCTTAAAACTGTGCTCCATCCACAGACATCTAGACAACAGCCCTGAATCCAAGGAGCTTTAAACCCTGAGGTTTAACAAGTCAGAGTCCTACTGCCTTCCCCCCACTACCCTGAGCCCTCCACGCTGGCTCTACAGCAGAGGTCACAGGACAGGAGGAGGGTTTTGGACCCATGCAGGACATCCCCCAGCAAAGTTTGCATTTGGAGCTGAGCTGCCAGCAGGAATTCCCAGAGAGCTCCAGTGTACCCCACACGAGGGTGCCTGTGGACAGCCCTTTAAACTGGATCTGCTACAAAACATGCTGACGGGTTACCTACATCCTTCTAACAATTCACCTGGAGCAGTCTGGCTGCTAAATCACTGTAATTCCTTGTGCTGTGTCAGGGCTGGGACAGATTGCTCAGCTGTGAGGCTGAGGATCACAGGGACCACATCTCCCTTCCTCCTGGGCAGCCTGACAGGCTTTTTTCCCTCTCCAGTGCCTCGGGATTGTTCTTTTCCTAATGTGCCAAGACCATTTTTCAGCCTTCAGGTGCTTGCCCAGTCCTCCCTGGGGCTCACCAGCATTCCCATCATTGCCTGGCCTCCTCACCAGGGGAGCACCATCCAGCCAGGATCTTTCATGACTTCCCATGGCTGAAGATCTCCTCCAGTCCTTCAGCACGGCCAGGTGGAGGGTGCTGCTCCCTCCTCACTATCACCAGCAGGTGCCCAGGCTGTTCCAGTGATGCCAGCAGACAGGGCCAGCCCTTGGCATCACTCCTGGTGAGGCAAGACTGTGGCAACCACTGGCCAGCTGAAGGACTGGAGGAGATCTTCAGCCATGGGAAGTCATGAAAGGTCCTGGCTGGATGGTGCTCCCCTGGCGAGGAGGCCAGGCAATGATGGGAATGCTGGTGAGCCCCAAGGAGGACTGGGCAAGCACCTGAAGGCTGAAAAATGGTCTTGGCACATTAGGAAAAGAACAATCCCGAGGCACTGGAGAGGGAAAAAAGCCTGTCAGTCTCCTTCCTCACTGTCACCAGCAGGTGCCCAGGCTGTTCCATTGATGCCAACAGAGAGGGCCAGCCCTTGGCATCACTCCTGGAACCCCTGGCCAGCCGAGCAATCAGCACCCAATTAATTCAGGTCAAGGCTGGGGAGGCTGGGCATGCCTCTCCTCCTTGTCATTATCAGAAAGGCTGTGTATTAATGTCCTTTATATTAAAAAAAAGTCATCGTATCATAAGTTTTTCCTCATTGAAAGAGACAATTTGGAACTGGAATTGAGACAAACACAAGGCAGGAGAAGCGACTGCAGAAGGGGAGAGTTTAAGAAAGGTCTTTAGGTAATATCCATCGTTCCCTTATCAGTGAGGATATTAAATGTATTGAAATGCTAAGCAGCTCTTTAAGGGCTGTCTCTGATTTTCATTAAACAAGCAGGGGATGAGCAGGAGGGAAGGGGATGCAGCACTGTTCTCTCTCTAAGAAATTCTGATTGCTGGATATTAACAGCATTAATGTCCTTTTATCCAAGAGCACCAGGGTTGCACTTGCCTTCTTGCCTATTCTGTGTCTTGCTGAAGTGGAACTAAGTCTCTGCTGTCTAACGTGGGCACACAGTGGCTTTGGAGCTCTTAGGGACCAGGGATGCACAGCAAGAGTCTCCCAGGGACCATGAGTGGGGTCCCTGCACTCCCAGTCCCACCAAGCTCCTGCTGCCCCAAAGGAGGTGTTAACTCATGCCCTGGCAGAGCAGTCTGGGCCTGAGATGAGCAGCCAGAAATTTAAACCAAGTGAAATCCCCCCAACAGCCCCAGGCCCGAGGTGGCAGCATCACCTGAGGGGTGGTGGGGGACTGGGCTTGGAATGTGTCTGGCATTGAGTCCTGGTGATCCCCAGACATCTCCAAGCATGGAGAAAAATCCTTCTGTGCCCTGCCTGAAGGGAGGCCTGGGGAACACCCCTGCCCCACACGGTGCTGTACTGACTTCAGGCATTGGGAACCACCCAAATTCCCACCGAATGGCAACGCTGGAGGAAACCACCACAGCGTGGGTCGACAGCAGGGCTGGGGCCACACAGGACCACAGCAGAGGGTTTGGGGGGCTCTGCAGAGGTCCCCAAGCCTGTCTGCAATGCTGACATGGCCAGCTGAGCACCTGCAGCAGCCAACACTCCAGCTCTGCACCCAGGCAGGGCTGTGACAGCCTCTGGATTTCTCTGCCCACAGCCCAAAGATGCTTTGCTGGATGAAGAAGCAGAGGTGCAACACAGTCAAGCCCAACCACTTCAAAGCCACATCACAAAACAAAAGCCATGAATTGGGTGCTAAAATGGCACAAGGGCCACAAGTGCACCTCAGCACTCTAAATATCTTCCATTTACCTTCCAGTTTCTAACCTTGGCGTGCCCCTGGCTCAGCTCTGAATGGTCAAAGGGGCTGAAGGTTCTGCTGCTAAAGGTTCCAGGAGCTGGGGCTTGAAAACACCTGAAAATAACACAGCTGCCCACAGCATTTGTGAGAGACAGAGGCTGTGGAGGAAGGCAGACAGCCCTCATCCAGTGTCCATGCACTTGGAAAAGAAAGGGGCACAGGGACAGCCCCAGAGCTCTCTAGAGAAGGTACAAACAAACAGAAATTAGCTGGAGCTGATAAAACAGGGGCTGCCACAAGCCCAGGCAGCACAGCATGTGTTTAACCCCAGTCTCCAGAGCCCAGCAGCTCCAACATTGCCAAAGGGAATGGCTTTGTGGGCTAAGCAGGTGGTTTGAAATGCTCAGATTTTGGGGAAACACAGGGTCCCTGGAGGACAGCTGAGTCTGACAGCCAGCTCAGAACCCCTCTCACACAGGAGCCTGGCATCCCCTGGTAGCCTTCAGGAACCACACAATCACAGAATGATTACATGGAGGTGCTTTATTTAAAGAGTTCTGGGTGTCAGGGGTACACAGACCCAAATCTGACCCCACTTGGTTTTGAGTTGAACATGTTTTTATATTCTATCATTATATAACTTAATTATTAAACTTACATTGTTCCATTGCATTGATTTTACCCAAGCATGAATTTCTCGTGATCCCCCTCAAACCCCCTAACATAGTTTCTCATTCTTTAAACAATAATTAAATCTAATCACATCTAACAATGATATAATTTATTTATACTGACTACACAGATGTAGTTTCACATGATCTTAGCAAGCATGAGGCCTAACATTTCCCAGGGCCTTCCAAGCCTAACTTTGTTTCTAACTCCCCAAATTTTCTATGATTTTAAAATCTTTGACTATCACCCCTGCTCTGGGCCATCCCTCTCGTGTCTTTGGACCCAGCTTGTGCTTCTTTCCTCCCAATTTATTCCACAACTTTTCTCCACTCCCTTCTGTCCTTGCTCTTTCCTTTCTCCTGCATGGTTTGCTGTGTCCTGTCTCTGGGGCTTTATCCCACATGGACAGATGAGCAGCTCTGTGCCTGCCAGATGGCTGTGGCACCTCCATCCCCATCCCCTGCCACCCATCACCGCCTCCTCTCTTGGCAGAGCTGGTCACTGCTCCCAAAGAATCCCAGAATAGTTTGGCTTGGGAGGGATTTTAAAGCTCATCCTTGTTCCCTGGGAAGGCAGGGACACCTTCCCCTGGCTAAGCTTTGCTCCCAGCTCACCCTGCCCACAGCAGCAGCAGCAATGAGACAAGAGCTCCCCAAGGCACCCAAAACCCCTGATATTTCTGCTGTGGGATACAAACCCTCCCCTGGATCAAACTCCCATGGTCGCTTCTTCTCGTGGTTTCTCCACCAAAATAATCAAGCCTGCCTTCAGACACTGTCATGGGATGGAAAGGAAAGCAGGACAACCTCACCAGCCGTCTCCAGAGTCCTGCAGAGGGCTTGGAAGCAGAGCCCAGCATTCCCAGTCTGCCATGCCAAGCTAAAGATCTGTCTGGCCCCAAATCACTGGTGCTAAGGGCCAAAGACACAAGAGGTGCAGAAAAATCCTCCAGGCCCATCTCAGGCAGCCCTTGCACAACCAAGAGAATGCTCTGATGCTGTTGACACTGTCAACTTCAAGCACATTGTTTCTGCTGGGAGTGGAAATCTCAAAGAGACTTAATTACAGAGCTGGGCAGAGCCAGACATAATCCTTTTGAAAGCTGACAACGAGACGCTGTCCAAAAATAATTTTGATGCTATAAAAACAACCAAACAAAGCTGAATTTCGAATGGGACGAGTAATGGGGGAACAAAAGCAAAACATATGGGAACAACCCCAGCCACTTGAGAGCCCAGGAATGGTTTTTTTGTGGTGCTGGTCAGGCAGGAGCTGCTCCCACAGAGTGGGATCCAGGTCCTACTCACCTTGGCTTTGCTTTCCCAGATCTCTGTCCGTGCTCTCTGCCACTTGAGGGAATTTGGGAAGTGTAAAGTTGGGGCTGGCAATGGGAAAGGCACAGTCCAAAGCCAGGATTTTCTCCTCTGGTTTTGGTTACACATCCTGGGATCCCCAGCTGCTGCTTCAGGTTTTAATATTTGCTCTGTCCCAAGACAAAGTTCAGCAGGAGCAGGGAGTGTGGCAGCAGCAGAGTTTATCACCCAGCACAGGTCTCTGTGCACACAGCGTGGAGCCAGCCCCCTGCCCAGCACCATCCCTTACTCTGGGATGTTGGATGAAGGAATATTTAGGAAGAACTGGAGCTATGCACCCAGTCCTGGATATTGCAGAAAGTTAAAAATAACCAGCTTACCTTGGGTAACCTTTCAGAATTTCAGTCTAATTTCTTCAAACATCCAGCCCTCCACCTCATGTCAGTGAGATTTAACTCCCTGTGGGGTGTGAGGGGTCAGTGAAAAGCCCTTCATCAGTTCAATGGTCAGAAAAAGGTGAAGAAACAAACTGAAATTTCACAAAGTGTATTCAATTAATACTCTTTCAGGAAATAATTAACAGATTCACTCAGAAATTGTCCTGAATATAACATATATATATATATATATATATATATATATATATATGTGTGTGTATGTATGTATGTATAAAATATATATTTTTTCTATTCATATACTCAGAAATTGTCCTGAATATAATCTATTATAATACAAAATATAAATCTAAATATATCATATATTTATTTTAACATTTTTATTTATATATTTACTTATATATTTATTTATATATTTATTTATATATTTATTTATATTTTTATTTATATATTTATTTATATATATATATATATATAAAATATATATAAAAGCCCTTCATCAGTTCAATGGTCAGAAGATGAAAAAACAAACTGAAATTTCACAAAGTGTATTCATTTAATACTCTCTCTGGAAATAATTAACAGATTCACTCAGAAATTGTCCTGAATATATATTATAATATATATGCGTGTGTATGTGTGTGTGTATATATATTAAAAAATATATTTTATATATAATATAGAATATAATATCTATATTATATATATATAATATATAAATATATATTATATTTTTTATATATAATATATATATGTTTTTTATTTATATACTTGGAAATTGCCCTGAATACCACCTATTATAATATATAAATATAAATAAAAATACATGTATATTTTAAGATATATATTTTTATATGTTTGTTTATATATATAAAATATATATATTTATATATTTGTTTATTTTTATATAAATATATATTTTCTTTGTTTATTTATATATTGATATATATATTTGTTTATTTATTTTATATATAAATATATATTTTATATATGTTTATTTATATATAAATATATAATTGTATATATATATTTATTTTATATATAAATATATATTTTATATATATATTATATTTGTTTATTTATTTTATATATAAATATATATTTTATATATGCTTGTTTATTTATATATAAATATATAATTGTATATTTATTTATTTATTTATTTTATATATAAATATATATTTTATATATGTTTCTTTATTTATATATAAATATATAATTTTATATATATTTATTTATTTTATATATAAATATATATTTTATGTATATTTGTTTATATATATATATAAATATATATATTATATATATTTGCTTATTTATATATATATATTTCACAAAGAAAATGTATTCAATTAATACCATCTCAGGAAATAATTAACAGATTCACTCAGAGATTGTCCAGAATACAAGCTGTGTTTACCAGAAGGTGGAAAAGGGCCAGGGAGGACACAGATATTTCACACAGACAGGACTCAGGTCTTGAAGAGAGATTTCAAGGGTTTGACCAAGCCGTGTTCTCCTGCTGCCTGCCCAGCTGAAGGCAGTGGCATCAGCAGCCAAGTCAGGAGCAAGGGTCACATTGCCAGATTCTGGCTGCATTTTTCCCCTTGCCATCTTTTCAAACATTGTGAGGTTTTCCTAGCCTGCAGCATGGAGTTGATTTCTCCCCTGGTTTGGGGAATTTGGGCTAAATTGAAGTCAAGTGGCTCCAGATGAGAATGAAATCAAACTGCAGATATTGCAAGGCCTGAGAGGAATGCCCAGGAATAGGCAGGACAGACACTCTGCAGTCATTTTCCTCTTGCTCTGACTGACAGCAAGCTGTCTCTCATTTTTAAATATACACATTTTTTTCCCTTTCTATCTTTGGAAACAGTGTCTCCATAAGGCAAAGTAAACAGGTTTAATACACATAGCACAGACAAGTGTCTCCACCACTCTCAGAGGTAGCTCCAGGCAGATTTACTCACTCCAGCTTCCTCTCCAGTAGCCCATCCCAGGTGAGCAAAGCTCCTCAGCCCTGTTGTGCTGTGTGAGGTTCCATGGGGCACCAGGCAAGAGCCAGCCAAGGTTTTGGTCTGTCCACAAGGCAAGAGTGTCACTTTCTTAAGCCCCTCAGCCCACCGAGGCAGCAGCCCTAGGTCCACATCCTCTTTCTAAGCTCTCACTGAAAATGAGCAGAGTAATTCTCCTTCCCAGCAGCGTGTTGGGGGCCTTGAGGTGCCCTAATTTAGGCACTTGGCTCCCTTTGAAGGCAGCTCTGCTGCCAGTTTCACTTTGTGTCATGCCCTGAGTGTCTCTCATCCCATCCCAGCCCCTGAAAGCTTTGCTCCATGCCCCTGCTGCTGTCATCTGGCTACGCAGGAGGACATTCCCTAACACCTTTCATTCCTTTGCTCCTCCACTGACAGCACCCAGGTGCTGATGTTAGCAGAAATCGGTTCTTATCTGGTCAGTGGCACGCTCAGGTGATGCTCACACACAGCAGAGACAAGTCTCTTCACCACTCTCAGAGGTGGCTCCTTTTGTAGAGATGCTTTTCTGTTTCGCTCTCAAATATCTGTATCCAAAGTAAAGCAAGTCGCCTTGACCTGGATATTTAGAGGCCGTTTGCCTTCTGCAGCAGCTCTTTCCTTCACTGCTTTGAAGAACTCATCTGAGCTAATAGCATGGGCAATTTCATCTTTATCCTCCCCGTGCATCTGCTGGTGCTTACAGGCTCTTGCATTTGCTGCCTCTCCCAACTGCGGGCGCTTTAATTTTGGTGCTTATCAGAGCTCAGGCAGGATTCAGGTTCATCCCTGCTCTCAGATCTGCTCTCATCCCTGCCACGGGTCACTCTGCTGCTGTCAAGTGTTTTTGAAGGTTCCACACTGCTCACCCTTCAAAGGTGTCACTCTGGACAGGGTGACTTCTTGCCTGGCAAATTCTAATTGCTGTGCCCGGAAATTAGCCCTGCAACAAGACCTTGCTCAGTGCCTGTGCCTGTTCTCCAGCCACACATCAGTCACCAGCTCTTCTGAGATTTCCCTTTCTTTCAGTGCTCTTTGATTAAAGCATGTCTTTTATATGTTTCATTTTTTTTTTCCCATGGTGTTCCCACATGCCTCGGGTTTCTGTGCCGCACTCCCATAATTAGCTTCCTCAGCCTCAGTCAGCTGAACCAGAGAAATCAAATGCTTCAGAACCAGCCAGTGGCAAAAATAAGGCCTTGACACCTTTGTTTTTACCACTTGATGCTTCCTGTGGCTGTGAGAAAGCTGCTTGAAGCTCTCTGCCCATGCCAGGGAACTCCAGCATCCTCCCAGGAACAGGTCAGGAGAATAAACACTGCACGAGTGACCAGCAAACCCACCTGTGCTGTGGGGCAGAAACATCTCACCTCCCTCTGCCCGAGAGGATTGAATCCTCCAGGAGGATTTTGCCTCTCCAGAGGGTGCTCCAGCCTTTGGGGATCCCCTTGGGGAGATGCAAGCTTTGAGCACAGCCTCGTGCTGTGCTCACCCTTCTGCAGGGCTTGGAGATGTTGGAGTGTGAGACACAGAGTGTGAGCCCTTGTCTCTGACATCCAGGAGAACACTGAATTTCATACAACATGAAATTTATGGGCATGTTTTCATGGTGTTACATGAAAACAACTGTTAGATAGAAAAGCTGAAAGTGTGAGTGTGTAAATTAGAAACTTTTCTTTAGTCACTTGGTGAAAAAGTTCAAGTTTAAACTAGTTTAGAAAATAGAAGACAAGATAGAGGATTTAAGGTGTTGTCTCTTTTCCTTCTTTCTTCTTCATTTTCTTCTTCTAGAGGTTTTTGGGTAGTAGTAGGTGATTGGATAGAAAATGCTACAGTGCAGCACACAGGTGATGGGTCATTGGGTCATTAAGGAAAATAATATACATGTCTATTGTTAATTGATAAGAATAAGTATAAAGATAAAAGAACTGAGTAGTTCAGAGCCATTTTGTACCATCAGAGCCCAAAATGTGCCAGGTTGTAGTGATTTAAACCTGTGCAGAAAGTCTGGAGAGACCTGCCAAGTTTTGTGATAACATCCTAATAAACAAGAGAAACAAGATCCTAACGAGCTTTGGGGTTTTCTTCCTGACCTGGAGAACTGAGATAAACAGAACTCCCTGTGAGGGAATATTCCAAAGGAGCTCAGAAGAGACTGAGAAATCCACATGTGAGAAGAAGTGCAAGCAGAATCAGAAAAAACAGATTAAAAAGTTTCAGGAGAGACAGATTTTGTCCCAGCAAGGTCCCTGTAGGGTCAGATGTGGAAACCAAACTCAGAAGACCACTCTGGAGCTAGGATAACACCTTAGAAAGAGCAGAATTTTTGGCCTCTCTGCTTTTCCCAAGCTCCAGAAGACACCAGCCTGTCCTGGCATTATTGCAGGTGCCTTGGACTGGGAGGGTGGGTTGCACCATCCAGACTCTGGTTTTGTGGGGCCAAAATCCCATTAAAGATGCTGCCCAGAGTGGAGGCACATGAGAGTGAACTGTACCAGGCTCTCACCAGCCAATTAAAAATCTTATCTCCCTGCTTGACTGGGAGGCTCAGTCTTGCACAGCAGACCACCCATAACACGATCAAGGTGGAAGATTTCCAAACCATCTTTTTCCTCTACCCAGAAGAAAAGGCTGCTGCTCCAAAGTTATTAAATAAAATGACTGAAGAGGAGAGAAGGGGACAGAGAGGACAGAACTGCCTTTGCACAGATTAGAGACCTGGGCTCTTTTCCCTCCTTTGTTTGCAGGTTTACTCCCCAACTCTTGCCTTTCCTTAAAGCCCAGGCTGCAGATTTCCTGGCCAGGCAACTGCCTCTCAAGTTCTTCCACATGCACATTACATGGAATGCCCTTGTCCTGCCCCATTGGAAAATTATTTTATACACTCCCAAAACACTGTGAGTACTTCCCATGCAGCAGAAGAGAGGAGATGAGGACAGCCAACATCCAGGGGTGGCAGATGGCCTAAGGATGTCCAGCCTGGCACCAGGGTCTCCCACAGAGGGGAGTGGAATGGAATGGAAATAGAAATAGAAAGAAGAAGAAGAAGGAGAAGAAGGAGAAGAAGGAGAAGGAGAAGAAGAAGAAGAAGAAGAAGAAGAAGAAGAAGAAGAAGAAGAAGAAGAAGAAGAAGAACAAGAACAAGAACAAGAACAAGAACAAGAACAAGAACAAGAACAAGAAGAAGAACAAGAAGAAGAAGAAGAAGAAGAAGAAGAACAAGAACAAGAACAAGAACAAGAACAAGAACAAGAACAAGAACAAGAACAAGAACAACAAGAAGAACAACAAGAAGAACAAGGAATGGAATGGAATGGAATGGAATGGAATGGAATGGAATGGAATGGAATGGAATGGAATGGAATGGAATAGAATGGAATGGAATGGAATGGAATGGAATGGAATAGAATAGAATAGAATAGAATAGAATAGAATAGAATAGAATAGAATAGAATAGAATAGAATAGAATAGAATAGAATAGAATAGAATAGAATAGAATAGAATAGAATAGAATAGAATAGAATAGAATAGAATAGAATAGAATAGAATAGAATAGAATAGAATAGAATAGAATAGAATAGAATATCCTGAGGTGGGAGGGGTCCACAAGGATCATGGAAGTCTCCTGGCCCTGCACAGACAACTCTACCTCCCTCTCCATGCAAAAGGAGCTGTTCCAAAGCTGTGATGCCTGGGGGTCAATACCAAGATTCCCTCCTCCTCCTCCTCCTCACCTCTTATCCACTCACCTGCAGGACAGCTCTGCAGGGAGAGGAAGAGGAGGGGTGTCTGGTGGCAGCAGAGCATCAGGAGCAGGGCTCAGGGCAGGGCTCAGGGCAGCTGCCCGTGCCTGCAGCTTCCTGCCAGGCCACTGCAGTGGAGCCTGGCCTGCAGCAAGCTGCACACAGCTGCCTGCACTGCCAGGCCTCCTGCTGGGCACCAATCTTCATCTCTTTGAAATCCACATTAAAATACATGAGCCACACTCTCTGGCCAGGGCTCCCAGTGCTGGATAATTGCCTTTTAAGTGCTTTCTAAATGCAAACTGCATGTCATTCTTACCACCATCGCCACCTCCCCTGCACCAAGTCTTTGATCTGCTACATGTCATGACAATATTGCAATTACCCTGTCAGTGTCGGGAAGTGCGGGCACTCCGGGATGGGAGGCACAGGGATAAGCCAGGCACTGGAATCCTGCCCTCCCGACCCAGCCTGCACACAAGGGGCTGGCAGGAGTCCTGCACACCGGCTAAGCAGCATGTGGGGCTCATCAGTGAGGAGATGGATCCCCTCAGGTGAGGAGGTGCTGCAGGTTGAGGTTGGAAATGCAGCAGATCCTGGATTATGCAATGGATCCCTGATGATGTGATGGAATCCACAACAACTGCTGTGTGCAGCTTCCTGGCTGAGTGCTCTCCATCCTCTGCAAGGCAGCTGCAAAGTCCTTCTAAAAACCCATCCAGATCCTTGCCTATGTGTCCTTTTTCCTCAGCCCCACGAGCCCAGGATCTGCTGCATGCTGAAATGGCAAAAAGCACTCAATTCACCCCAAAACCATCTTAGAGTCACAGAATAATAGAATCACTGGGGTTGGGAAAGCCCTCTAAGATCATCAAGTCCAGGTATTAACCCAGCACTGCCAGATCCATCACTAACCCATGTCCCTAAAGCGACACATCTACATGTTTTTTAACCCTTCCAGAGACTTTTTCTGACTTTCTGCTTTGTGAGAAATGGTGAAGAAGAGAAAGAGAAAAAAAAAAGAAGGGAAAAAGAAGCCAGTACCATTCTGGACAGGTCCCAGATGTTGATTTAAAGGTTCTATTTACAGACCTGGCAGCAAAGCTGAACTCTGACCCTCCCACCAAAGCTGGGAGGATGCAGCTCTGAAGGCAGCAGCAGCCAGGCTTCTCCACAACTCACTCCAAATTCTGTGCCAGCATCATTCCTGGCTGCTGGGGGGCTGCTGGGGGGCTGCCCCTGCCATCCCCAGCACAGCCAGACCCCGGGGCAGGGCAGATCCTTTGCACAGAGGTGAGACAAGGCAATGCTGCTCAGCAGAGCGTGGCTCAGAAAACCTTTGGGGATGCCCCACGGACACAGTGAGGAGCCCTGAGGTCTTTTCCTTCCCCACCTGCTCCATCTGGCCCAAACAGGGAGGGTGAGGCTGGCACACAGGTGGTCCCCAGCAGGATGGAGACGCTGCAGAAAGAACCTCCCGGTGGCAGCAGAGCCTTTTGGTCACGTCAGGAAAAACGCCCAGAATGCTCCTAATGCAGCTCTGTGGGAGCAACAGGCACCTTGGCACTGTCCACAGCAGCACCCTCCTGCTGTCACTGTCACCACACAGGGCTCCAGGAGGGAGGAGCAGCTCCCCCCCAGCCCCCAGAGCAGTGCCCCAAGGAGAGGGCACAGGGCAGCCCCAGCAGGCACATCCCTGCCTGACCCTGGGGAAAGGGGACAAACACAAAAAGCTGTACGAATGCTGCTCTCCTTCCCCAGTCACTCTGCATGGGTGACTCCCTTCTGTCTGTTCCTAAATCCTGCAGGGATCCTCTGAATATCAATTTCCACATCACACACCCCTCTGAGCCTGCCAGCAATGCAGCTCCCCCACAGCCCCTCACTCACCACCTTTACTCTGCAGTACCCAACTACATCTCAGGCAGTGTTTCCCAGTTTCCAGAGCTCCAGTCCCACCTGCACTGAGGGGCCAGGACTCAGCAGGGAGCTGCCTTTGAGCTCACCCCAACTTGCATTCTCTGCCTTGGGGTGCAGCACGGCTGGGGATGTGCAGCTGGCACTCCAATCCCCACGGATTGTGTCTGCAGTGCTCAGCCACCTCAGGAGGGATTTGGTGCTCAGCACTGCCTGGGAGCTGCTGCATTTCACACCTGGCTGCTCACCTGCAGTGTGCCAGGGCCCTGTGGCCACCACCACAGACTTTGTGCTTACGAGTGGCCACAGCCACAATCTGCTTGGTGTGACACCAGAGGGAAACACCACACCAGGAGCTGCTCCATCTGGGGAGGCAGACAGAGCAGAGCAGAGCAGAGCAGAGCAGAGCAGAGCAGAGCAGAGACCCTGCCTTGCTCAGTGCTGGTGGGAAGGTGGAGAGATGTGGAGGCACTGCAGGCAGAAATGAGCTGGTACTTTGTCCTCTGCTTCCTGCTGCCTTGGATCCCACAGGTCACTTGAGCCCTGCTGCCCCAGATTCCACAGACAGATCACCTGAACCCTGAGAAAGCTTTTTCCTGCACCCATTTACAGGAAGGGATCCTCTCAGCTCCCCAGGCACCTCTTGCTTTGTTGAGGGTGGCTGGTGGATGCATCTCTCCCGTCCCATTCATTATTCTATCCATCTCACCCTTTCATTCATCCCTTCTCAAACTAAATAGCTCCTTTCTCCTCTCTTCTCATGTGGAAATCGCTCTCCACCCATTATCATTTTCATGATTTCACTTTCTGCTGTATCCAGTGCCATGAGACAGGAGGACGCAGCAGTTCCCGGCGCGTTTCTGGGTGTGTGGAACATCTGCCTTCTTGTCTTGTCTTAATGCATGTGGAAAAACTCATTTCCTCCCTTTTAGTGGCGATACCATCCCCTGGTGAGAGCTCAGTGCTCTCTGTTCCCAGGCCCTGTCTCAGTGCAGGGGCACTGGAAACACATCTGAGGGTTTTGTTCCCTCTCAGCTGTTGCACTTTAATTTCATTCTTTTCACCCTCTCATGCTGCTGTAGGAAGATGCAGCGTGTACCTCCCCATGGTTCCTCACTGGGTATCAGGAGCATGGCCATCCTTCAGAGGGATGCAGTGGCCTGGAGGCATTTCCAGCTGTGGGTGGTGTCCCAGCCATCGGAGAAGTGCCAGCACCCTGCAAACAGCAGCTGCCCAGGCCAGGCTCACACTGCCTGGCTCAGCCTCTCTGTTCCACCCAACAGAGCAGTGCTGGGACAGAACCTCTCCCAGCTGGGAGCTGGCTTCCAGCTCCTCCAGCCACTGAGTCAGCTGCTCAGGGAGCTGAACAAACACTTGGGCTGCTACATTCCTGATAAGGCTCTTTTTTTATTCTGCAAAACAATGTCACACTTCTTATCTGACACAAATCCGCAGTGTTGCTCCTGTAGCTCTCCAAAGCAGCGATTTAACCCCAGACACGTTGGTGTGAACTTGGGTAATTATAGCTGCAGCTGCCTCCAGCTCTGCCAGGGCTGTGGGTGTTACAGGTGCTCTGTCTCAGCAAGGTGAGCAGGATTAGAGACATCATCCTCCCAGGAGATGGTGGCTCAGTCCAGGAATATAAATCAGCCTCTTCTCCAGGTGGATGTGTCACTTTGCTGACCCCCAGAGCGTCGTGCAGTGCTTTACACCAGCTCCCCTTGACTAGCCAAGGCATTAGTGATGGCAGCTGGGCTTTGTGGTGTGCCCCTTCATGGCCAAGTGGTTTTTGTGTGTGGTTTCCAGGTGTCACACCAAGCCTGACCAGCAGAGCCTGCAGTGGTGAGGCTCAGGGTGGCTGCTCCTGCCACTCCCCTGCTCTCAGCAGAATTTGAGCCTGAAAGCACAGGTGAGACCCTTTCCACCCTGTCCATTCCCTGTAGAGCCAGGCCAGGTAAGGAAAAGCCAGGTGACCAGCTCGGAAGTGCCAGCTTGAGGACAGCCCAGGGAGATGCTGCCCTGCCTGGGTGCTTGCTGGGCTTAGGGAGCCTTCCTGAAGGGCAAACCTGACACTGAGGAACATCCTGGCACTTCCCAGGCGATCAGAGTGCTCCTCCACGAGGTGGGAACAACCTTTGTGCTGTTTGTCCCCGATGCCTGAGGCCACAATCACCATGGACAAGTTACCTGGGCTGGGCACAGTGGGGACAGGGAGCAGATTGACACCGTGGTCCTTGGGGTGAGCCTCAGGGACAGTGACATCTGCAGGGACATCACTTGGGTCACAGCTTGAGACCCTTGAGCGGGGTCTGCCCAGAGTCCCAAGGCCACCTAGGGCTGGTGGGGACAGCAGGGGACACGGCCAGGCTGGCAGAAAGGACAGAATGACGCCACAGTGACATTTGCAGCCTGATCCCAGGAACCTTCTCAAATCCTGACACATCCCTTAGCCACCGTCTGGTGGCAGACCTCGCTGCTGGAGAGAAAACCCACTCATCCCCCGGGCTGTGGGAGAGAAATGGGAATTTCCCAGGGTCGAGGACAAAAGGATGTGTAAGGAGCATCAGCATTGTGCACAGGGCTGGGACAAATTTCAGGTCTGATCTCTGCATGTCTAATGGAAGAGAAGCCTCCCCACACAGGCTGTTCCACTGCAGCAGGGACAGGCTCAGATGCACGCTGAGGGAGGCACGCAGATGCCAGCATAATTAGCCACAAAATAGACTTTTCAGTATCACACAATGACAAAAGTGGGGGGAAAAAAAAAAAAAAAGAAAAAAGCTCTGCGTGCTGATAATTCCTCAGCGCGCCTTGGTGACAAGGAACTGGGACAGACCTGAGCTTCCACTGAGCCAGAGGAAAAGGTATTTTTAAAAAGCAGATTATCTGGTTAAACAGAGGGCAGGGGGCTGAGCCAGGAGATAATGGGGGTGTCTGTGACAGCTTTATTAGGAAGTGCCTAACGTCGGAGTGATTTCACAGAGGCTTTCAGAGCAGAGGCTGACTCTGAGAGCTGGATCCCCACCAGGGAGCCTTGGCTGCACTGTCACACGAGCTCAGATGGCTCCAGCTCTGTGCTCAGGGGACAATGGGAGAGGCAGGGATGTGCTGGAGGGTCCTGCTGGTCCTCCTGGGGCACCACCCGGGGGTGGCAATGGGCAGGTGCTGGATCCATGAGCCACCATCAGTAGGAGTAGCTCCACTAATCCACAAGAGGGGAATGCTCAGAAACACAGGGAATGATGCCATTGCCTCCACCATCAGGACTGGCAGTCCTGCTCCAAACACTCCCAGGCTTAGCAGGGGTAGGATACAGCCCTTCCTTGGCCTTGCAGCTGGCCCTCAGGACACGCTCCCCTCCCTTTTGTGGGGTTTCCTTGTTGCTTCTGTCTCGTTCCTTGCTGTGTCCTGTCCCCACGTGATGCAAAGTCCCCTCAGAGCTGGCATCCCACCCGAGCAGCTGACCCCAGCCAAGGACAGTCCTCAAGGGTGCTGGCACTGCCCAGGCTCCCCAGGGAATGGGCACAGCCCCAAGGCTGCCAGAGCTCCAGGAGAATTCGGACAACGCTCTCAGACAAGGGTGGGATTGTTTGGGTTTTCATGCAGGGCCAGGATTTAGACCCAATGACCCTTCTGGGTCCTTCCCACCTCAGAATATTCCATGATTCTATGATTCTCCACACATCTTCAGCACCTTTCTGCATCGAGGGTCTGCAGAGAGTTACTGTGACCAGCTCCCAGGGTGCCAGGACACACAGACACCTCCTGGCACTGACCCCTGTATCGCTGCACCCCAGAGGTTTGGGAATGCACAGAATACACTGATGGGATGGGTGCATGGGCATGGGGCACAGCATTTCCTTCTCCAGACTCCTCTGCCAGGGCAGGGACCCAGCCTGGCAGCAGGGTGTCACCAGGCTGCACTAGCAGGATGCTCAGCACTGAGAAAGCCAGGCTGTGATCATCCCGTTCCCAGGGACCAGCCAACAATGCAGGGTACCAGAGGAAAACAAGGCTTTGCTAGCCTGACTCCCGGCCTGGGTCTCTGGGAGCAGCTGTAACTGGAACAGGGGCACTTGAACCTGTCTCTAATCCCAGATTTTACATGAGCTGAACAGGTCCTGCCGCTTGCCTGGGGCTTCCCGTGGGATTGACAGCCGCTCCCGTGCTGCCCGGGTGCCCTGGCCAGCCACAGCTGCCCCGAGTGGCTCCCACCATCCGGGCCAGGGCTTCCCTGGGAGAGAAGGGCAAGCTGGGCTGCTGGGACTGGCCCTGAACATGCCCAGCTCCAGCTCTGTCCACAGGCATCAGACAGAGGATGGAAATCCAGGTCCCGGGGAACAAAAGGCTGCGGCGCCTCTGCCCCCAAAGCCGCCAGCTCAGCGTGAGAGGACTCCCCAGGGCCCAGCAATGAAGCTGTCTCTGACAAGGGGAGCTAAAGATGCAAGAGGCAGCATGAAATCACGGGTGACAACCATAACAGGCAGCTCCAGACGTGAGAGGGGGAGCAGGAGCTGGGCTGCATCCACACGGGAGGCGCAGCCGCCTTTGTGGCCAGCGCTGCATGTGCCATGGCACAGGAGGGGATGAGACAGGCCCTGCCTGGTGACACTGTCCTGTCTCACAGGGACTGGGAGTTGTCCCAGTCCTGGCCACAATTCCAGCTGCTGGATCTTGCTGTCCAGAGCTGCAGCCCTGGATGAAATGTATTTAACACAGAGGGGATGGCAGCACACAGAGTGCTTCACCTTCGCCGGGCTGCCTGAGTGCCCAGCTAGGACAGAAAACACTTGCTCATTTCCTTGTGAAGGTGTTTCTGTCCCATCATCAGTTTAACCCACAATGCCTGAGCCAGTGCCCAGAGTCAGACCCCAGAGCTGTGGAACATGCTGCCTGTGCTGGGATGTTCCCTGTGCTGTCTGCAGTGCCAGGGATGCTCCCATCACCTCCTCCCACCACCAGCTCCACATTTCCCCTTTGTATGCCTCTGCACAAGGGCACCAGAATTCAGCCACCCTCTCTTTCAACTTTTCCCCTCTCTCCTTTCCCCCAGTCTGTAACAAATCAGTGAAAAGAGGGAAGAGAAGAGGCTCCAATGACAGATGGAGCTGGCACTATCATCTCTCTTAACTGTCACGGAGAAAATCACACGGCAGCCACTGAAATTCAAATTAGAGTTTTGCTGAAGCTGCTAAAACTCATCAAAAGATATCTTTGAAGTCCACTGGCAGGCTGGTCATTTCTTTTAAATTAGTCCCTGTTGAAAATGAAATTGCAGGGAGTTGGTGTATTAGCATATTGGAGTGAGAGAGACAGCATAATGCTGCCTTTCCAGGGAGCAGAGGCAGTTTGCTCCCGCACAAAACCCACATTCCAGCCGGGCTCTCACTGCATTAGTTGAAATGAGAGAGTCGTTTCCAAGCTCCCATTAAGGGGCAGGGCTGGAGCTCACAGGGAAGGTGGCAAAGACAAGCTGGTGTTGTCCTCATGTCCCTGCCCTCGGAGCCAGGTCCTGGCCACAGCCACACAAATGAGGAGCTGCCTCGTTAGAGGAGCCAAATTGATGCCCAAGGGAGAGGAACCCCTCCAGTCCCAGCCCAGGGGAGGCTGATGTGGTGTTCAGGATGTGCAGCTCATCACAGCCCTCTGGGGGGATGCAAAGCCAGGGTCAGTCCCACAAAAGCAGGGACAGTCCCCTCCCCAGGCTTCTTCCACATTGTGCTTTATTCCAGCACCTTCCAGACAGACTGGAGTCAGCATCCTGCTGTGCCAGAGGTAGCTGAGCCCCAAGGAAGGGCCTTGGAGAAGCCCAGACCATCCTTGGAGAGCTGCAGCTGCACCAGCAGGAGCTCCAGGCAGATTTCCTCTGAAAATCCAGCCCTGAAAAAAGGATCAGTCCCAGCAGTGGCTTCTCCTCACCTGAACCCCGGGTGCCTTGCGTCCCAAAGGTGCCTGTCAGAGGTGGGAGCAGGCACTCACAGCCCTGGTGAGCCACAGGTTGTGGTGGGACTCCCCCAAGGCACCAGTGGATGCAGCAGGATGGGGGGCAGTGACCCCAGGAACAGCTGCAGAATCTCCCATTAGCGGGTTTTTTTCCAACGCAGACAAAATTGGTCTGTCAACCTGCTCCAGCTCACTCCAACCAGGATTTGCCCAGAAATACTGATTTTTTTAGGATGAGTACCAGCCTCCTGCCCATCTCCCAGGCCCTCCTCTCTCCTGGGAGGCCAAGCACAGCATTCCAACCCTTCAGGAGGTACCAGCCACTGCTTTTCCCAGCTCCACCAGCCCAGGACACAGAGTTTCCTTTCCTGCCCTGAATCTCTGAGCAGAGGTTTCCCAATCAGCCCCAATCCTTAGGCAGACAGCTGCTGTTGGATAGAGCTGTTTCTCTCATCCCTGATGTGATGGGATTTAGAGTGGCACTAGTCACACTCTGGTGTCTTGACACAGAATGTCTCGGAGCCAAGAGCTATCGGCTGCAGATTTCACAGGGCTCTGAGAGGGGTTGGGAGCAGGTCAGGGGTGGAGAGAGTGGCCAATTCCCCCCTGAGCTGCAGGAGACAGAGCAGAACTTGCCCCAGAGCATGTAACCTGTGACATTTTCCTCAGCTAATGCAAATTGCACCAGCCCAGGCAGAGCAGCTCACCAGCACACAGCACAGGCTGAGCAGAGGCTTTTGCTGAGGGTTTTGTCAGAAAGGTCACACAGTCCAGGGCTGAGCCTGTCCTCCAAATTGTTAGTTCCTCACTGTGATTTTCCCTGGATTTCTGACAAAGCTGCACAAGGAGGCACAGATCCAATCTAGCAAATACACCATCAGAGTGCAGAGTGAGAAGGATTTTCTCCACCACCCTGGCTGGTTCATGGCATTTAACTGCATTTCCCAGCCTCGAGTGGGCTGAACAGCAGTGTTGGATGGGCTGGGGACCCTCTGAAGGTCATGCTGTGGTACAGCTCAGCATCCCAACATCCCAGGCAGGAGCAGCAAGCAGGGAAGGCAGCGGCAGGGCTCTGAGTGTGTGCTTCTGACACACAGCCCCGAATTCCCTGCATGGGAGGAGGATTGAAGCAGCAACTGCAGCTTGGCCAAGGCCACCAGTCTCCAACTGGGAAGGAAAAGCAGTGCCCAGGGACCACTGGGAACATCCACCATTGCTTCTCGTGGTATCAAGGAATCATGGAATGTCCTGAGCTGGAAGGGACCCACAAAGACCATCAAAATCAAATCCCTGGCCCTGCACAGACACCCCAACAACCCCACCCTGTGCCTGGGGGTGTTGTCCAAACCCTCCTGGAGCTCTGGCAGGGGCTGTGCCCATTCCCTGGGGAGCCTGGGCAGTGCCAGCACCTCTGGGGGAAGAACTTTTCCTGAAACCCAACCTGAGCACCCCAAGGTTTGATAAGCAGGTGTTCCACAACTGGTGGGATCCCATCCTGGCCAGCTCCTGCAGGGTGTGCCATGGGCAGGGACACCTTCCACTGTCCCAGGCTGCTCCAAGCCCTGTCCAGCCTGGCCTTGGGCACTTCCAGGGATCCAGGGGCAGCCACAGCTTCTCTGGACAATCTGAGCCAGGGCCTGCCCACCCTCACAGCCAGAAATTCCTTCCTCATATCTATTCTAAATCTGCCCTCTTTGAATTTAAGGCCATTGTGAGAGAAAGGAGCCACATTTTCTGGAAGGATTGATGGTAGGAGAAGCACAGTCTGTGCTGGGCTGAGGGAACCACTCTCTCTTATCTCTTATCTCTTATCTCTTATCTCTCTCTGATATCCCAGAGCTGTGCCCCGTGCTCTGGGCTGGCCCTGCTGGAGCAGGGAGGTGACACCAATGACCCTCTGTGGTCCCTCCAATCCTCCAAACTCCTTCTGGAGGATCCCTCTTCTCTGTTGTGAAAAACGAGGTTCACATAATTTTTATAGAATTTAAAAGTTTAATAAAAAAAAAAACAATTAGGAGAAAAAATAAAGTAAATTATACAGATATGGCTGGGTGTCTCTGCATTCAGCCAAGAGAGCACACCTTGCTGACAAAGGATTGTCCCTTAAAAACAGAACCCTGCTACATATCCATAAATTCTCATCCATATTCATACATTCTTCTTAGGATCTTTGGTGTTCTTCTGTTCAGTTTTCTCTTGCCCCCTTCCCAATAGATCAATCCTCTTGGTGCCATCGAGATTTACATTCCCTGATACCAGAAATGCAATAAATTCCTCCCCCCAGAGCTCTGGTCACTGCTGTCTTCATCTGGATAAGAGAGTTTACAAATGCAGGAGTTCTCTAGCTAATTTTTTTTTTTTCCTCACTCTTTGGGTTATACAAACAAAAGCAGTTTTTATTTTAATACTATGCCATAGCCTAACACATATATGTATTATACTGCTATTTCTAAATTTCATCAATAACAGAAATAAAGAAAACTACATTAATACAACAAAATCTCTCATTCTTATACACATAACATTCATTTTAATATTTGAGAAAAGCCAACAATATAAAGTGTATCTATAAGACTGTGCTGGCCCTGGAGCCATGGGAGCTGTGCTGCATTCCCACCCCTCCTCACCTCCTGCAAGGAGAGAACAGCTGTGTTTTCCTGCCATCTCTTGGGGCTCTTTCATACCTCACCAAATATCACCTCAAAGAGACACATTGCTGTCTTTACAGCGCTCTGTTTACAGAAAATCCTCTCAGTTTAGGGCTTTTCTTATGATGTTTTATTTTTGTGGCTCTCTGCATGATCTGTTTGTTTGCATTCCAGTTGAAGGTTTCATAATCTGATTATGGGAAGCAAGGTTTGAGAAGAAATTATAAAACACTCAGGGTCCAATAAAGCACCTGCATTCCTGAGCACTTATTTTTATACAACTTATATTCTTCAACAGTTGCTTACCAAATTCTTCATCATGATTGTTTCAGTCGGTTCCATCTCATAACTTGTATCCTGTAAAAAATTAAATTTTAATATTTTAAATATTAAATATTAAATGAATTTCGTAATTTTTAAATTTTAAATATTTCAACAGATCTTAAACTTCACGTCACACAAACCTAACGTCACCTAAACGTAATAAAAAGTACACCTGAAAAAAACTTAACATTACTGAAACTGAACACAAATTAAACTTAACAGAGCTTAAAATAACAGGCTTAAAATGAACAACACTTCACTTAAACTTTACAGCACTTAAACTTGATAGAAATTAAACTTAACAGAACTTAACTTTAACAGAAGGTAAATTTAGCAGAATTTAAATGTCACAGAACTTCAGATTAACAGAATGCAAACCTAACATCACTTAAATTTAACAAAATTTAAACTTAGCACCACTTGAATTTAACAAGACTTAAACTGAACCTTAACATCACTTAAACTGGACAGAACTGAAAATTAACATCACTTAGATTTAACAAAACTAAAGTCAGAGTTGAGAGTGTTCCTTTCAAAGTTTCAGACAGAAAAGAGTTGAACTCATTTTGACTCATTTTGGACAAGAAAGCTATGGAGAATTTGTCACCCCTTTATTTAATTAATATTTAAACCCCTTTATTAATTAATATTATATTTATAATAATAATATTATATTATTATTAATTTATTAATTAATATTATTAATTAATATTTGTCACCCCTTTATTTATTTAATTTGTCGCAGTTAATTAAAGTTAATTAAAGTTAAGTGTGCAAGCAAACAGCTGATTTGTGACTGAAATATCTGCAACACGGATTTACTGCAGAAATTATAAAAGTGTGGCAAATGTGAAGTGATTTTATATCATTTAATTTTGAGAATAGTGCAAATATTATTGAAAATACCCCTTCGTAGTCAGGGATTTTCTGGTTGCCAGGGTTTATTAAAGTGCAGCTTTACTCAGAAAAGTGACAGCAGTGGATATCTTGGCAAATTGCACTTCAAACCTGCTCAGCTCACAGGTGGTAAGACAGCTTTTTGAGATGGACTGTACAATAGATTAATTGTTTTTATTTATAGATTTATATATATTTATAAGCTATATGGTTATATAATATAGATTTATTATCATATTATATATTATATATTATATATTATATATTATATATTATATATTATATATTATATATTATATATTATATATTATATATTATATATTATATATTATATATTATATAGTATATAGTATATAATATATAATATATAATATATGTTATGTATTATGTATTATATATTATAAATTATATATTATATATTTATATTATATATTATATATTACATATTGCAAATTGTCTATTCTATATTCTATATTCTATATTCTATATTCTATAGTCTATATTCTATATTCTATACTATATGTTATATGTTATATGTTATATATTATATATGACATGTTATAGATTATAGATTATAGATTATACATAATACATAATACATAATACATAATACATAATACATAATACATAATACATAATATATAATATATAATATATAATATACAATATATAATATATAATATATTATATATTATATATTATATATTATATATTATATATTATATATTATATATTATATATTATATATTATATATTATATATTATATATTATATATTATATATTATATATTGCATATTGCAAATTGTCTATTTTATGTTATATATTATATATTATGTATTATATATATTATGTATTATGTATTATATAATATATCTATTATATATCACATGTCATATGTTATATGTTATATATTATACATTATATATAATATATTATATATCATATATAACATATAAAATAACACATATAACATATATTAGATAACAAACATATTTTATATATATTAAAGATAATATGAGATACAATACAAGACATAAGATCTAATAAAGTAACGAGATACAGATATTTAAGGATAAAACATCATACTGCCATGAGTTTTGTCCATGTTAGGTCAGTGGGTGTTTAAGACTGAAGAGTGGAACTAAACTGCTACAAAGTCGTGTTTTCAGGTTATTCTAAAGGACTGAGCTACTCCTCACTGCACTTGTGGTTCATCAATTTAAATTGTTTTGATATCAAGTCCATTTCAATTTATAAGTGGCAAGGAAGAATAACTAAGAATCACTAAATAGCTGTGGGGTAAAAAAATCCAGCAAACAGGTAAAACCAGCACAGTTCTGCCTGCCTTTACAGTGGAGAGTTGTGAGCTAATTATATCTATTTCTCAAATAACTTCTGCAGATAAAACTCAGGGTTTGCCTTCAAATGAGCAAAAGAATGCCTGATTTATGAGTGACATTAATTTCTGTGGCTTAACATTGTGTTCCATTAATATCCACCCAAAATATTTCCTAGGAAGATCTATCAAATTTTCTAAAGAGCCACAATATCTTACAAATATGAATCTTCCTGTCCACAAACTAAAACATGAGCCACATAATGATATGTGTGGCTCTGAGGGTATCCACTTTCAAATATTTTCCCAGGTATACGAGTTTCTAATTTTCATGGTGACAGCTAACATCATTAAAACTTAGCAAAGGATCACTGTTAATTCAGTCCAATCAGACTTTTAAATCAAAATTCCTGTAAAGGCACTATACATCCCACAGTTTTACCAATCACACAATATATCAGCACTTCTGTTGAAGAATTTAGACCTCACCAAGCAGCCTCAAAGCAAGAAATTATGTAATGTGGATGGGATGTGGAAAGACACTACTTTCATACACCTCTCTATCCTGTCAAAATCCACAAATTTATTTTCTCACTGAAAATAAAAGGTTAATTTTAACATTTCCAGTGCTGATGTCTGTGTTGTGGGGTTTGAGTGTGCAGCATCACCCATTTAACTGAACAACAAACTCTCCTGTCCCTGTCCCTCCACAGGGCTCTGGTAACAGAGCAGCCAAAATCAGTGTAAGAGGGAGGATAACAAACAGATCTCTGTGTTTCAGAGTGTCCTCCTGCCATTCTGACAGCCACATTTATATTCTGTGCAGAATAAATCTGCCCTGCACCCCTGAGTTATGGTGCCAGGTGGGAAGAGCAGGAGCTGCATGGATGCTGTGCTCACCTGTGCAGGGCTCCTGGGACACAGAGCACCCAGAAGGTGCAGCCTCTGACCAGGTGAAAGCTTCTTCTTCCAAGGGAGGGATGGGGACAGGATGAGGAAGGGGGTGAGCCACAGCAGTGGTACTGGGAGAAACAGCTGCAGGTGGAGTTGGGCTGCATTTCTCAGTGTAAATCCCAAACCAACATGTAACAGAAACACCTTCCTGCCATTGCCACACCATCAAGAATTACCCAGAGATGCCCAGGAGCAGCCTGAGAAGAGCTGAAAAAAGCACCTGAGAGCCCTTCTGTGGCTCTCAGGAATGGTAAATTTGGCATTACTCAACAAAGAGCCTGAGCTTTTCCCTTCTGCAGGACAGCACAGCCCATCACAGAGCTCTAAGGGCTCTGAAGCTGCAGAGCTGCATCAGCAGAGTGAGGGAAAATAGAGTTAGATGGGACAGGTAAAGTCAGGTAAACTGCACCTACATGAAAATTCTGGAATGGGCTTCCCCCAGCACTTATGAGCAGCCAGAAGCAAAATGTGTTGATTCTGATTAAATTGCAGAAAATAGTTTAAATGCAACAGAGGTCCCTTGCACAACCCAAAAGAGAGTTTTGGACACCAGGCTTCCTGGCCACCTTCTGCTGGAGAAACAGAGGCTTCTTCCAGATCCAGAGGATCCTCAGCTGCAGGGAAAGGGCCCTGGGAGCCTGTGATGCTGGATGTCAGCCCCTCTGGGCTTCTGCAGAAATAGGGGAGAGGGAGAGCATGTAATTCACAGATTAATTTTGTGCCAGAGCAGAAAAGCTCCTGAAGCAGCTGCTGGGCCACAGCTGGAGCAGAGAGCCTGCCCTGAGCAAGGCAGAGCTTGCTGCCATGCAGCAGGCATCATTTGATGCTCACTGGCTGGGTACCATGTCTCCCCCCCCATCATTTCAAGAGACAAAGAGAGGAGATGGTTTCTTCCTCCTGAAAGATAAATGCCTCCAGATTGTAGCCACTCGACAGGTCCACTGAAATTCATCAGTTCTGACATGAAATGAAAGCTGTAATAAATCTCCCTGTTGAATAGGAGATCAAAGGCAGATCATTAGAGCTCTTGGATTACCCAGTGAGAGTGCACTTCCATCAGCCACTGTGCTGCCAGTCCCCCGTGTCCAGAGTGACCCCTTTGACAGTGCAGCTTTGACTCTAAAGAAAAGAACAATTTTCCTATGAGAAGGTGCCCCTCTCCTGTGCCCACCTGTTCCCTGACTGCTGTCAGACAGCTCTGTGTGGCTCGTGGCCACGTCCTTGGCAGTGACAAGAACAGAGTGGGACATTGCTGCACCCCACAGGCACAGCAGAAGGATTTGGTGTTGGCCCAGCCCTCAGGGAAAGCCCTTCCCCACATCAAAAATCTCCTGCATCTTCTTTCCAGGGAAGGGAAGTCATCCCCAAGATTTGAGAACTCTCCCAGCTCAGCTGCTCTCCTTTAATTAAAAACAGATCTCAAAACTGCAAGGTAGAGCCCTGCAACCCCGGAGTGGGCCCAGGTGTCCATGCCACTCCTGTCTCTGGAGTGATTTAGGATGTTCTGCTGATTTTCCACTCTGTTCTGTGGATTCCCAGCAGGAATCAGGAGCAATCTCTATTGCCTCTCAAAACACGTTTGTGTTTTAGCATAGCAGCCTATGACATGGCCACTGTCTCAATAAGCTCCACAGGGAAAATCTTCCCCTTTCTCAAATCTGCATGGGTTAACCCCTCCTCTCTGCCTGGGCCATGAGATCCCAAACTCAGCCAGTCCCCTGGGCTTCCTGCTTTCTCATTTCAACCTCAGCTTCACACATCCAAGCTGCCATCTGCACGTGGGTGCAGGGGAAGCTTGTGCAGGAGCAGCAGAAGGTAAGGAGGCTTCAAGCTGCAGGTGGTGGCATCCTATCAGCACTAAAGCTGCTGGTCCACCCTCCCTGGCTCCTTGGTCCTGTTGGGGAGGATCTTCTCCCAGCCTAATGCTGATCTGGGGAGACAGTTGTGCCTAAGCCAGCTGGAGAGTGAATTCTCCACTTTCATTTCTCCAACAGCATAAGGCAGTTGGGTGTTTTCTATTGCCCTGGCCTGTGGATTGTTAGATTTTCACCAGAACAAGCTGGCAAACATCATCTGACGTCCCTGGCTCTGCACAGTTGGGACACAGACGTTGCTCCAGGTGCAGCAGAGCTGGGGCTGGGCTGTGGGCTGCATGCCCAGCCTGGGGACAGCAAAGGGGACCAGGCCCTGTGGGAGCCACACAGAGGGAACTTTATCTCCATGCAAAACGTGTTGCACATGACAGAGTGAATTTCATCCCTGGAGAGATTTTATTTTTTTTTTCCCCCTGAGACCAGGTTTGCTGAGCTTAGGTCTGAAATGAGGGACCATAATAAGTCCATTAGCTTCAGAGGAGTTATCCTGAGCACACAGCTCGGCCTGTGATCCCTCATTTTACAAAGGGCTAAACACGGAGAGGTTTAGCAGGGCAAGTGAGAGAACCTCTGCCATTTTGCACGGCTGTGATGTGAAAATCAGTGCTGGGGTGAAAGTGGGGTTATGTGGGATTTATTTCACTGGCTGAAACACGTGATCCTGGTAATCAAACTTCTCCTGCTGTGGCTGCTCTTCTGCTCTGCAGGATGGGGCACCAAAGGGTGTCTGGGACATGGAGGATGTGTAGGGGGGTGTCCCATGGCATGGGGAGTCCTGTGGTACACCCAACCACACACGGTATCCTCAGTTCCATGGTATCCCAGAGAATGGGAAGTCCTGAAGACACAGGTGTTGATACACTGAGCACCCTGAGAAAAGACACTTTGGGTGGATTTGGGTACCAGCCTGGCTGGCTGCAGGGAAATGTCTGCAGCTGGGCAGAAAGCAACAAAAAGCCATCCCAGCACTGGGGCTCCGATAATGAAGAAACAACCCTGCAATTTGTAGCTGAGCCCAGAGTTTTGGAAGCCCATCCTGAGGCTTTTGAAGTGCAAACCAGCACAACCCCCATTGCCCAGCTCACCCTGGGAAGAGCCCCAGCCCTTTATGTCACCTCCAGCACAGAAGGTTTCCCGGACCCCTGAGCACAGACCCCACTGGACACTCACAGATGAAACTGCTGAGCAAGATCAAACACAAACCATTCCCCAGGCTCCCCCCTGCCTGCTCCAGCTGCCTGATAATCCCTCTGACTGAAAGGGAACCTGAACCCTGAGTGGTTTCCTGCACTGGGAAATGGAGCTGAGCCCCCAAACCATCTTTGTGCTGGGATAATGGTCCTGGTGCCCTCCATCCCCAAACTGTCCCAATCCCCACTGGCACTGACCAGCCAGCAAGATGAGCTCTGGAGCTGTCACCACTCTGAGCTTCAATCCAGCATAAACCAAACTTTTTGTTTAAGGTAGTAGTTTAAAAAAAAAAAAAAAATAAATAAAAGGGGAAAAAAAAAAAGCAAAAAAAAGCAGTATATGTCTTTGATCTTGAATAAAGCTTTTATCACAGCGCCTTCAGTCCCGGTGAGCGAAGGGGATTATCTTTCTCTCGCACAAAAGTTCACCTCCTGGTGCAGGTCACGGGAGGAAGATTTCACTGGAGTGGGAGGCGTTTCCTCTGGGGCATTCACCTCAAGTCCAGCAGGCAGCTGCTCCCAGGGAAACCTTTTCATGAGCTAACCTACTGCCTCCAATCCTTTCACATGCAAAGGGAACAAAAATAAGAACCCTCCAAAAGAAAGAAGCGGACGCAAACTCCCTGACAATCACTGCCAGCCTCATTTAGCAGCAAAGACCTCAGCTCAGCATCCTGCCAGCTATCCTAACTCCCAGTGAACAGCCAGGACTCAGGGAAGCCACTTGGGGCTGTGTCCTGGCCCAAATCCAGCCAGAGTAGGGACTGGATTTAGCCTGGATCTGGCCAAGGGTGTCCCTGTGATGCTGCTCCCCCTCTCAGGCAGGCTGGATCCGTGAGGATCATCCCTCTACCCACAAATTAATGCCAGATGTTTTCTGCCTGCAGTGGGGCTCACTGCCTGTGCTCTGGGCAGCCTCCCTGCCCTCACCAGCCCTGCCTGTGCATCAGGCACTGTCAGATAATGGCATTTACTGAGAGTGCCTCCAAACTGCTGACAGCTCCTGGCAAGATCTGGGGGCAGGAGGCAGCATCACCAGCACCCTGTAATCTGTATGCACCCACCTCCACTCTCCTACAGCCACGGGGAGCAGGGTGCTGCTGCCCACCTGCTCAAGGAAGGGTGCTGTGGTACTAGAGACCCAAGCTGTCCCTCTCCCAGGACAGTCATGGAAGTGACAAATGTGCTTTGACATCAATTATGTTGCTTTCTTGTTCAGCCAAGTAGTAATTAACTTAAGTGAAGCAATTAGGTAAACTTATCAAGTGAAGTTTGCAGTACCTTAAACAAATAGCTAATTGGGCTGGGAAGGAGTGGAGATAAAAGGGGATGGGATGAAACCCCCAAAAGGGGCCTGGGGGTCCCCCAAGGCTGAGGCTGCTGCAGGCATCAGTTCAAGGGGGAAATTCTGCCATGAGTGAAACATCCCTCCTCCCATCCACACCTCTGAAATTGTCCCTCCTGCTCTTCTCAGGACACAGGCAAGAGGCAAAGACACGGCCCCAGGGGTCTGCTAAGAGCAGTGGTAAGAGATGAAGCGATCGATGGGGACCCCCACAGTGTGCAAGAGACTGTACAAGCAGGTCTCAAAGCATTTGCTGGTAATAACAGGTGAGGCAGAGGAGGGACGTGGACACTCAGTGATGGATTCCCTGCAGGGACAGCAAGGACACAAGTGACTGTGCCTCACTCTCAGCCTTCTCTCCTAGAGGAGCAAGAAGGGCTGGGTGTTCTGCTGGGACAGATGGTCACAGGGCACTGCCCCATGGAAAGGTGGGACAGAGGCATGGAGAGAAGTGCCACAGCCCAGATACTCCTGGGAGCCCCTGTGTTGCCCTGAAAACTCAGCTTCTGAGCTTGCTGACATGGTTTCCTAAGGACTTTCCCAGGACAGTAACTGTAAACATAGATATGTGGACATTCTTTCTGTTACACGTCTTGTGATGGGCATCTCTCATGGCCAGGGCAGTGGGAAAGTGTTATCCTGACCATCCAATCCCTGGCTGTGGTCAGAAACCTATAAATCCTGGGAGGACAAATAAACTCTCTCTTCTTTTCACCACACCTCGACCTGTGTGCGTGTGATCTATTCATATTCAGTGGCAACAACCCTGTGGTCCCAGCACCCCATCACTTGATAAAAGACTTAAAACTCTGAAAAAGGTCCCTCAGGAGTGACAGAGAGTCAGCACAGCCAGGCACCAGCCCCATGTCCTGTGAGGAAATGGATGGTGTGTCCCTCGGGCAGGTGGTGCCACCATCCCACCCTGGGGCACCATCACTGCTCCAAGACCCTTCCAGATTATTTTCTCCAAGGTGCATCCAGTCCACTGCCCTACCTGTCAAGCCAATGAGCTGCTAAATTTTAAGATCTAATTTTCAGATTTCAGAAGAATCCACGGCACAATCTGCTTTTTAAGGGTTGCTAAGGTGTTGAATCAAAATGCAATACTATAAATCTTTAATGCACCCCCGTGTCGCAATGAAGCTGGAATATTTTAATCACTGAATAATGAAGTCAATACTCACCAATCTCAGCTGTCATTAGAAGAGTCACATGCCTCTGTGTGCCCTGCTGGAGAGGAAATTTTGCAAGTGGACTGGATTTGCCCAGAGGAAATGCAGGCAGGAGCAGCACAGCAGTGGTGGGACATGAGTGGGTGGGTTTTGCAGCTCAGTTTTGTGACCAGCACTGAGTCAGCTGCTCTGGGCAGCATGATGGACTTTTTACAAGGGCATGTCGTGACAGGATGAGGAGGAATAGCCTTAAACTGAGAGACAGAAAATCTAGATTAGCTAGTAGGAAGAAATTCTTCCCTGGGAGGCTGGCGAGCCCCAGCACAGGTTGCCAGAGCAGCCGTGGCTGCCCCATCCCTGGAAGTGTCCAAGGTCAGCTTAGACAGGGCTTAGAACAATGTGGGATAGTGGAATGGATGGGATAAGCTTTAAGGTCTTTCCAACCCAAACCTCTTTGGGATTCTGTGATTGGTAAATAAAGAAACTCGAGCTAACCCGTGACGTGGTTCCTGGTAGGAATAACAATGGCTGGAGCATTTACAGCTTGGATGAGCACTGGGGTTTTGAAGTCAGCACTACCAGGCTGCTCACCTTGGTACCAGGAGAGTTTTGTCCACTCCCACTGAGGACAGCCTAGAGTGGGAACATCCTGCATCCAGGACCAGACACCATCCTAGAGCTGGGAAAGTCCTGGAGACAAGAGCGTGGAGAGAAGCAGAAAGGGCAGAAGTGGAAGCTGGTGAGCAGAAGGGCAAAGTTAGAAGAGCTCTGTGAAGGCTGGGCCATGCCTGCAGGCAGCAGGAGCTGCTGTGTCCCCGGCACAGATGGAGCCTGGAGCTGCAGGAACCGCACAGGTGGGAGGAGGGAAAAGGGGAACAGGCACCAGGCACCGCTGAGGAACACCAGCTTCATCAAAAAAAGGAAACCCCTGGAAATTCAGCATCAGGATGGCAAACAGCCACGGCCAGCACGGAGGCTGAGCACAGAGAGAAGTGCTGATGTGTCTGCCTGCCCCAGTTTGGATGTTCACAGTGTGAACATGAGCTCAGGTGTGTGGTGCCACCACTTCCAGGACGTTCCTCGTGGTGCCCAGATTCTGCAGTGGGGCTGCCTAAGCTGCATGTCTGAATACTCATGGGACCTGCATGGTCTGATGAACATCACCAGGAGCAGAGGGACAGCACAGAGGGACCCTTCACTTGATTTCTCCAGAGCTGGGTTCAAATGCCATTAAGACAGAGCTGGTGGGACCTGTGGGAAGTGGGATAGGTGAGAAACTGCTTCTTTGTTTCATCATCAAAGGAGGAGCAGTCATAACAGGGCTCTCACAGGGCTGTTGTAGTAGGTGCAGAGCTGCCAAATGGTCCCTGAACCACAGGAAATCTCCCTGGCTCTGCACAGGGCAGATCAAAGTACCACACACCCTGGATAAGTGTCATAGCTTTGAGTCAGGTTGTCCTCCCTCAGGAACCTGGTGAGACAAACTGTCCACCTTGAGTTGTCCTGCTCCAACCTGTCTTGGCACTGGAGCCCACACTTAAAACTCTTTTGGGTTTTTTATTTTTTCTCAAGCTGAAGAATGGAAGCAGCACTCTTGAGTTCAGGGTTTGCTTTGACTGGAGAGGGACATTTTCAGGGGTGTGTAGTGACAGGACAAGAGGAAACGGTGAACAAGGGTAGATTTAGATTGGATATTGGGAAGGAATTGTTCCCTGGTAGAGGGTGCCCAGAGAAGCTGTGGCTGCCACTGGGAGTGTCCAAGGCCAGGCTGGACAGGGCTTGGAGCAGCCTGGGATGGTGGAAGGTGTCCCTGCCATGGCAGGGGGTGGGACTGGGTGGGCTTTTAGGTCGCTCCCAATCCAAAACATTGTAAACTTCTATGATAGTTCTCTGTTCCAGTCAGAGAAACGCAGCTAAAGGCATGGATTCAATCCTCAGGGGAAAAATTGAAAAGATTTGTCAAAAATTAGCAATCACAGAGGTTGGACAGAAGCTCTGAAAATCACCTAGCTCACCACAACCAAATCAAATCAACCAGCTCAAATCACTGCTGTACCTTCATCTCCCAGCTTCACTAAGCCCTGGGAGATGGTGGAGCTGGTCACACCTCAGGGTGTCACAGCACAGAGGAACAGCAGGACACACAGCTGGCATCCTTCTAGGGGTGACAGCACCATCAGCAGTGCCCATCAGGTATCACTTCTGTTCCACTCTTTTTGAGGTCATGATTTAACAGCTGGGGCTTCCTGGAGCTGCTCCCCTAGATGCCCCAGGGGCCTGGAACAATCCTGCCAACGAACCCCTAAATTAATTCCATCCTGGACAACACCATAGCCTTGCAGCACTGTAACGAGGTTTGGCCCTCCAACAGTGATAGCCAAAATATTTACTTCAAATCTGAGGGTCTGCAGTGATCCAAAGGGATTTCTTTCCCCCTCAGGCTGCTGCAGAAGTGTTCAGTGGGTGGCAGAAGATTTTCACCTTTAGTGCATGAGTCCAGTCACCTCTGAAGAGGGGACCCTGAGTGAGCTGGACCAGCATGGCAAATCCCATTTCCTCATCGATTTTCTTGAAGGATGCTCTGGAGGTTGCTGGGTTTATGTATTTGTGTGAGCAAGGGATATTAGAGACTCATGCCGTGAGATTATAACCAACACCAAAGGTTGTTCTCTCCTAAACCCCTCTTTTAAAGCATTAACAACTTTAAAAAAAACCCAACTCTTTGTGCTGGAGATGTCTCAAGCTTCATCACAGATGAAAGGGGTTTTTTTTGGGGGAAACCTGAGCCAAAATCTCTGTGGCTGTGTTCTGCATTATCTGAGCTTGTATTAAAAAAAAATAAAAGGAAAAAAAAAAAAGTGAGGCGGGGCAAGCACTCCCTGCTAATAGCATTTGTCATTATTTGTCATAATCCTCTTCTTCCATCATCCTGCCCAGCAACAGCCACTTGGGGCTGGCCCTGCTCCTCCTCTGAGAGCAGCGTGTGTGCACCTTCCTGCTCTCCCCTTTCCCTCTGGAGCCATCCATGCCCTGATCCAGCTGTGCAGGCACCTGAGATGCTCTCCTACACCATCCCTTGGGCAGGCAGCTGGGAAACTCCTGCCCCCATCCCCTCCCTGCTGCCCCTGGGGCAGTGACCAGGCTGATTCTCCCTTCTCAGCAGGGCCATCAGCAATGCCAGGACAAGGCAGGAAGCAGAGAGGCTCAGCAGACAGTGGAATTGTGTGGGTCATGGGAGGGAAAACCTCATCCAGGCTGTTCAGCACACGAGTGAAGAGCGTGGAGGAAGACCTCGACTGAGGTCAGGGAGGGATGTGGCACAGTGGGCAGGGCAGGGCCAGAAGAAAATGGAGCAAGCCCTGAATGAGCAGAGTCCTGCCCCAAACACACAAGAGCAGAGGGTGGGGATAGCTCCCCTCAGACTGCCCCAGCCCTCCTCACTGCCCCAAATTGAACAGCTCGTGCAGGTGAAGCTGCCAAAGGTTTGTTGGGGGTCCTCAGAGCTCCAGCAGCGTGGTTTCCTCCAAGGCACTGCTGTCAGTGCTGGGGCTCAGCAGGGCACAGCACCACAGCAGAGGCACTCTGAGCATCACAGATCACTGCAGATGCCAAAGTCAGGGCCCAGCCAGTGTCCCCAGGGATGAGAAGATCCTACAACCCCTGCTGAAGCCCTCCATTCATCCCCCTGAGCTGCAGCCACTGATTCCAGCTGCTTTTGGATTCTTTTTGCTTCCCATCATGGCAGACAGGAGTTTCCATGTTTTAACCAACACCAGCTAGTCCCCCCTCGAATTACAGGTCTGAGTAATCCCCCAGTGCAGGGGAAAGGATTGTTCCCAACAGGAGACAGGCAGGCTGAGGGACAGGAGCACAGCAGTGGGGGCTGCACCCACATGGAGGAGTGCAGGGACCCGAGCATCCCGTGGCTTCCCAGAGCTGCTCCAATATGCTCAGAATAATCTCTGGAGCATCTGCAATTCTTTGCCAAGTGCTGAATCATCTTCCTGCAATGTTTGCATTAGGAATGCAGGAGTGGTAGAGCCCTTTGCAGAGAGCCAGGGAGGCGGGGAGAGGAACGGGCACCGAGCAAGGAGAGCATCAGCAAGGATGTGCTCTGTGTGCTACCAGTGCCAACACCTGGCAAACACCTGGGCACATCCCAGAGGGACACAGGCTGAGGGTTTGGTGTCATCACCATGAAATGAGTCACTGTGAGCCCCCAAAGCAAGTCCAGCCTGCCCTCATCCTGTAGGGAGACCCAACCTCGCTCCTGGAATCCCAAATCCAATCCCCTGCCATGGGTTCCCATCAGCTCCTGGCCAGCTGTACCACCAGTGATCTGGAACAGCAATGCCTCGCCTTTAAAACAGAAAAACCCTTGGAGCCACAGAGAAATGGATGAGTAAAAGGGGTGTATTTATTTAGACTTTGACAGAAACTTTGATAGAATCCTACACTGGGGGATTTGAAATCTTTCAGCTTACCCTGGTTACACACAAGGACACAAGAACTCGTGTGTGTTTAATAGATCTTCTGAGATGTGGCAGATAGCAGAGGATTATCTGGGTTAGTTCATGTGAGAGGCTGGAGGGAGCTGCAGAGGGAATTCACTGCTTACAGAGACTGCCTGTGTGGCAAGGGGAACGCAGTGTTGATAAATGAGAGTTCACACTCACCACAGGGATCATCTGACCTGCTCCTGAGTACCAACAAACTCACCATCATCTATAACCCTGCTGGAGAAAGCCCCATGTCTACCAGACAGCTCAGTAATAACAGTTTTATACTCTCAGAGACAAAAAAAAAATCAAGTTCAGGTCAGAAGTACAGTGTACTAAACCAAGGTGATGTTAGTGTGGCATTAAGGATCAGCTGATGGGGCAGCTCCACTCTGAGCTGGAAAAAATAAAATAAAATAAAATAAAATAAAATAAAATAAAATAAAATAAAATAAAATAAAATAAAATAAAATAAAATAAAATAAAATAAAATAAAATAAAATAAAATAAAAATAAAAAAAATAAAATAAAATAAAAATAAAATAAAATAAAATAAAATAAAATAAAATAAAATAAAATAAAATAAAATAAAATAAAATAAAATAAAAAATAAAATAAAATAAAATAAAATAAAATAAAATAAAATAAAATAAAATAAAATAAAAATAAAATAAAATAAAATAAAATAAAATAAAATAAAATAAAATAAAATAAAATAAAACAAAAAAATATAAAAAAATAAAATAAAATAAAATAAAATAAAATAAAATAAAATAAAATAAAACAAAAAAATATAAAATAAATAAAATAAAATAAAATAAAATAAAATAAAATAAAATAAAATAAAATAAAATAAAATAAAATAAAATAAAATAAAATAAAATAAAATAAAATAAAACAAATAAAATAAAATAAAATAAAATAAAATAAAATAAAATAAAAATAATATAAAATAAAAATAAAAAATAAAATAAAAATAACACAGGCTGGATAAAGGGAACAACCCCCACACTTGTAATTGCCAGGGGGTCCTTCCAACCATCCCACCCATCTTCTACCCAGCCCAGAGCCCTCCTTGTGACTCCTGCAGGAGGCCAGAATGGGAACTCTTTACCTGTAGATTTTCCAGATGTGCCTCCACACGTCTCTGCAGAGAGCAGAGCATGGGCAGACACGTTGAGAGGTGCCACCCCTGCAGCATGAGCTTTGGGAAGAAGGTCTGGGGGATGGCAGACCAGGGCAAGCTGGGTGGAGGGCTGGGGTGGATGGTGGCAGGGCCTAGTCCAGGTGAAGGACAGCAAAGCAGAGGGACAAGGGTGGCTGGCAAGGGCTGGAGTTTAACTCTTCCCTACCAAAGTGGTGGCCAGAAGGCCAAGGTCATCAAGTAGGTGACATATGGCCTTGGCCTCCTTGCCAGAGAAAGCCAGATTCACATGTCAGGGCAAGACATCATCAGCAGGTTCAGCACAGCTGGAGGGGCACAGATTATCTCCCCAGGCAGCCTGAAACCTCAGGCATGGCTCTGCTTACCTTATTTCAGCCAAGAGGAGGAGGGCAAACTCCATCTCCAGCAGGAAGCCTCCAGTGGGTGGAAAACCTGTATTTGCAGAGTCCCAAGCTAGATCTAATCTATCCAGACAGACCCATTTACCCAGACAGCTCCTTTGTGCTGCTAGCGAGGGTGTGCACAGCAGATCCATCCTGGCCAGCCCTCCCCAGCAGCAGGAGGCTCTGGGGCCAGCAGGAAAGGCTCTGAGAGGCACAGAGGAGAGCTCTCCATGTCCTGCAGGGCTCTGAGCATCCCTGATCCATGGGATGAAGGAACACAGGCCAAGAAAGTTGACCCTGAGCTCCCTGGGAGCAAGACAGGGAGTGACTACTCCTGTTAGAAGTGGGAAGGTCACTGTCTGGACTGGCCACAATGCTGGGCATCTCCAGGCTGTCCAAGACAAGGGAAACAAGGCAAATCTAAGCATTTGTGCTCTGCACAGATGGGCCCTGACTAGTGTTGATGCTCTTCAGCACTTGCCAGAGAGCAGAGATGGCACCAGCAGCAGCACGGGGGCGAAGGCTGCCACCAGTTCTCTCCTCAGCCATGCCAAGCAGTTGAGCTCCTCCACTCTTGTACTCTGTGGCACATTTCCCACCTCTTGACTCGTGCTGGTGGTTGTTTCCTGCCCAGCCTGCAGTCTGCTGTTTATACATGTCACATTCTGCTGAGGGTGAGCAGATGTAGGCAATGACATGTCCTTGCAGCGATGCTCAGAGCAGGGAACGCCCTCTGACCTGCCCAAAGCAGCTCCTAAAGCCCCCAAACATCGCTCAGGACCCTGCTCTGAGTCTGCATCCTCAGGATCTGAGTCACACATCCTCAACAGTTCCCTCCTGTCCCCATGCAGCCAGTGTTGCTCCTTCCCAGGCACACAGCCTGGCATTTAGAGCTGCTCAGCTGTGCCCATGTGCTGGGAAATTCAGATCCTAATGCTCCTTCAGCCTCTGGCTCAGCAAAGCCTTGCTGTTTCCTCACAGGACACATGGAAGTGCCATGGGAGTGTCCCAGCCCCACTCCCATTGCAGATGAGAGCTCTGCAGCACAACTTAGCTGTTATTACACGGACTAAGAACCACATTTTATCATTTTATCTAACATGATTTGAAGTCTGGGTAGATTTCCTGCTCTGAGTGATCATAAACGATGCAGGGAAAGAAAAGAGGGAGCTTCTGCTTCCAATAAAAGGAATTACTGTGTTAAACAGGAAATCAGGAATTGTGGGGGTTCCATGCAGCTGATGGTTCTGGGGGCTCTGGCACATAAATTGGAGAGGCAGCTGAGCACCCATCAGCCAGCCTGCTCCTCCCCAGGACAGATTACCAAGCCCATCATCCTGGGGACATGTCTCAGATCTCACTGCAGCACACCACCAAAATTTGGGAGAGCCCCTGTGGCTGTTGAAGCAGCTCATGTCTGTGCTGTGAAATGACACTCAGGTTTGCTGAGCTGGATGGAGGCCACTGGAAACATCACTTCCCTTTTCCAGTGCCCAGATTCACTGGGGACACGCTGGCAGCCTGCCAGATCAATAATAAAATTTGCCACGCCATCAGCTGGGACTGCCAGGGTGATGTCCAAATCACAAGGAGAGTTTTCAGACCACTGGTATCCATTTTATTCCTGCTCTTCCCAACAAGAGGCTTCAAGAAACATCCAAACTGTCTCTGTGCTCCCAGCACTGCCATCCCTCACTTCTGGACAAGCAGCAGAACTTTGCACCTAATTACAGACAGGCTGGATTTAAAAACACTAAAAGCCTTAACCCCAAAACGGAGCCTTGAGCGCTGAATTTGCATATACTGTGTTAAAATAACACTTGGGGGCTGTGAAATGACACTTTGCAAGGGAAATGTCAATTGAGGGCTGCTCAGGGCCACTTTGCCTTCTTCCCAAGGATCCCACAGCAACAGGAAATTTCTGACCTCAGGTCAAAAATGGGAGTTGTGCAGAAAACAGACATTTGCTGATGGTCACAGGCTTAGTCCTGCACCCCAAATTCAAGGAGATTGTGCTGCTTTTGGCTGGGGTGGAGTTCACTGTCCTCACAGTGGCTGATGCAGGGCTGTGTTTTGAATTTGTGCTGAGCACAGGGTTGATAACTCAGAGATGTTTTTGTTATTGCTGAGTGGGGCTTGCACAGGGCCAAGGCCTTTTCTGCTTTTCCTAAGGCCACGCTGGGGAAGAAGTTGGGGGTGGTTGGGAGGTTGGGAGGAGGCACAGCCAGGACGGGTGACAGCACAGGTGACCACATGCCATCGTGCTCAGTGTATAAAGCTGGAGGGAAGAAGGAGGAAGAGATGTGTAAATCACAGAATCATAGGATGCTTTGGGTTGGAAAGGACCTTAAAGCTCCTCCAGTCCCACTCCCCTTGGGCAGGGAAACTTTCCACTACAGGTTTCTCCAAGCCCTGTCCAGCCTGTCCTTGGGCACTTCCAGGGATCCAGGGACAGCCACAGCTTCTCTGGGCACCCTGTGCCAGCCCTCCCCACCCTCAAAGGGAAGAATTCCTCCCCAATATCCAATCTGAATCTACCTTCTTTCAGCTTAAATCCATTCCCCTGTGTCCTGTCACTCCAGCATTACCTGATCTAACATCCTCCATGGGATGTCACTCCCCAGTTTGTTACAGGCACTCTGCCACTTCCCCAAAAGCATCTGGCAGCTGCAACAGGAGCACACAGTGGATGGTCTCATGGTCCAGCCTGACCTCACAACAGCTTCTCTGCTTCCTTAGAGGAAGGCATCAAGGTCAAGAGGGGCACAGGACCCCCCCAAGACCCAGCAGCTCACCCAGCACCCAGGATAAGACTTGAAAAAAATCATTTTTTTCAATAATTTCTCTTCCAGACAATTGCATCACACGAAACCCCACAGCTGCATCTCTCCTTCTCCATATTTTATTTTTACAGAGAAAAAAAAAAAAGGAGCATAACAAGAAACCAGCAGCAATCAGTATCTCTAGTGTGGTACACACCAGACCAGGATGTGTCCTGGGAAATTCATCTCCCTCCTGGGTAAAACATAGGTGTTGCTAATGCTGCAATTTGCTCTGCTGTGCGTATCTCATCCATCAAGAAGGAACTGGAATGGGGGGGATGTGAGTTATTATCTCCTCATAATGACATGGGAGCTGCTCAATGGGCTCTGTAAAGCTGCAGAGCTGTTGCTGGGTGTGTGCTGCTGGCAGGACTCTGCTGTGGGTATGTCCACACAGCATCTTGCAGGAGGGATGGACCCAAAAAGGACAAACCACCCCAATCTAACACCTACACTCTTCTCTTTTCCAGCAACAAGGACCAAAGGGATCACAGCCAACAGGTCCCAGGCTCATGTTCTGCCCTGAGCTGCCTCTGCCCTAGGATAGAAATAAGGCAACTTCTCCTCAAGCCTGCTGAACCTTTTTCCTCCCTCCACAGTTTTTCAGGAACAAAGAGAGGTCAGCTTCACCACAGTGCTCCCTGCAGATATTGGCTCACACAGAAAAGCCAGACACCTGTAAAGCATTGTCTGGACAAGCCATTTCCCACACCAGAGCACTCCCACAGCTTGTGCAGGATTTCCACAGCTCCCAGCCCCCACAAAACGGGGAGCAGCTTCCAACTTCACCAGCCTGTGGGACAAAATCCACTGCTTTCCTCCCAGCACGTCTGTTCTGAAACCACCAGGACACAGTTGCTTGTTCTGTCCCCAGTGCTCATCCAAAGTGCTACACAGGGTCCAGGCAGGCATGAGATGGGCTCCAGCAGTTCCCCCTCTGGCTCCTCTCCTCCTGGCCAAGGGGCATCCCAGGTTTTTCACCTCTTCACCTCAGTAACAGGTGCATTTCACTCTCCACAGGTGGCCAAGGCTTAGTTTCAGGCTCTTTAAGCAGTGATATTCAGGGTTTGGAGGCGATCTGTCCAGAGCTTGGAGTTTTCCTTCAGCCTGGCGGTGGCTCAAGATTCCTCCACAGCTGGCAGTCCAGCTGGAAAGCTCAGAGGAGCTTCCACAAAGCTCAGAGGAGCTTCCACAAAGGTGCTGAGGCACCTGGGCACTAGCACTAATCCTCAAGGCCTTGAGCACCATCTCCTGGTCACTCCTGGATTTAGAGGCAACTTAACCTCACTGCATCCTGCACGGCACCATCCCTGCCAAGCTCGAGGGGACAAACCTTACATGGGAGCCCTTGAAGATGAGCAACACTTGAGCAGGGTCACTCATACTGCAAACAACACGAAAAATTGAATGCCCCAGGTGCAAAATGATCCCCTCTCCTGAGAGCTCTGCTGCTCTCTTCTTCCAAGTTTGAACGGGAACAAACTCTGGCATTGGCACACGCTCCTGTGCCACCATCTCGGTCTGGTGGCACTGAGCAGCCGGCACAAGATGCTTCTGGAAAGCTCCAATCTGTTCCCCTCCCGTGCTGCCGTGGCTCTGGGCAGCAGGATACAGCAGGATGCAGCAGGATGCAGCAGGATGCAGCAGGATGCAGCAGGATGCAGCAGGATGCTGCAGGATGCTACAGGATGCAGCAGGATACAGCAGGATGCAGCAGGACGCAGCAGGATGCAGCAGGATACAGCAGGCACTGCTCCCAGCATGTTCCCAGGATCCAGAGGGATCCAGGATTCCAGCGTGTAAATATCGCAGCGGCGGAGTTCAACCTTTTGGCACGAGGAAAAGGAAGATAAATGCCACCAGTCCTCTCAGAGCCACGGGAGCCCTGCATCTATCTAATTGCACTTCATAATGGATTCAGCAAGCCATTAATTATCAGATTATATTTTAGGAAGCTGAGGATAAAAAAGCTGTATGAAATTTAGTCTTAAAGGAACTGGTGTGCACAATGAAGCTGTTGCATCATGCCAGCACCAGAAAAGCAAAGTTTACAGTAGGTACTGAGTGCATTTTACAAGGCCCTGTGTGCCAGGGGAAGGTTTTTCTGCAGTCATAGCAGCTATCCCACACTCCCACACCTTCATTAGTGCCACAAGGGACACCAGCACACAGGCACAGCTCCTTCCCCTTCTTCAGCATGTCCCTGGTGAATTAGAGGCTGGTGGCAGATCTCAGGGCTGTTTGCTCACAGAGGGGATGGATGTGCCCAGACCTTCCTCACAGAACCACAGCAAAAATATGGATGGGATCAGAGCTGTGTGGCACAAGGTGCCATCCAAGCAGTGCTGAAGTCATTTAGCACAACTCCCAGGAAGTCTCTGCTGGAGAAGAGAGGCCCAAAGTCAGCTCCTCAGCTCTGTGCTGGAAGAGTTCTCCAGCTGCTCAACAATACAGGTGAGAGCAGAAGGAACAAAGCAGCCCTTACACCTTGAAGAGGAAGATACCTGTGAGGACATCACTGATTCAGCCATAAAAATCTCCAGCCTAAATTCTCAGGACAGCTTTTTTTGGTTTCCCATATCCATAATTCCCAGCTTTGTCCTGCACCAATCCTCTGCTCTCTGCTCACAGCAGTGGAGGATCACACCTGATTCCCATCTCTTCCTCTGCTGCTTTATTTCTCATGTGCTGGGGGAGATGAGTGTTCTACCAGCTGACTGCAGGGAGCCTTCCCAGGCAGTGAATGTCTGTGAGCCTCTTCTGTCCATGGTCATGCTGTGCTTGCTGCATGCCTGGGATTGCTTTCCCAAAGAAGCCCCAAATCTGCAGGTGGGGAAGCACACTGAACTCCTGGACAAGCCTGGTGGATACCAGGTTCCAGGCACAGGCACCCTCCTCTGTCCCTCACTTGATTTCTTCACAAATCAGAGTGATTGTTATCAAACAAGTTCTCCATAGTCACTGCCACCAGCTCAGGGACAGTTTGGCTCACTTGGGATTTGGGCAATGTCACATGTTTGGCATCCTCAAGAGAGATTATGTCCTCTGCTGCTCCTTGCTCTGATGTCTGAGTCACCTGTGTGGAAGGAAAATGAGCCAAGATTCAGACATGTACAGCACCACTTTCTCCTGGATCCCTTTGCTGCCCACACCTTTCCCAGCCCCAGCTCAGATAATAACATTTAGCTTCACACCACAGGTCTGCAATTACAACAGGCATGAGACTAATAGGAAACACCAAACCACACACACCAGTGATGTAAAAGAAGACAGGAGAGTAATTTAAATATTTCTCTCCATAAATTGCTATAATTTAACTCCACAAGCAGTCGTAGACAGTAAACACTCTGTGATTATCCACTGGAGGAATGCCATCCCAGGGAATCTTACACACTGGGCTTCCTCATCCAAGGAACTCCTCTTGAATGATGGATGAGATATCGAAGAGGAAGAGGCTGGGTTCAACTGGGCCTCCAAACAAACAGCTGCAGTGTCACAGGGTGTCACTGAGATGTTAACAACCCCTGAGTAACCAGGCAGACACTGCCAATCCTCCTCCTCAGCCCCTAAAGTCATGACTGAGCTGCTTCCCCTTCAACAAACAGCACAGAAGTGCCAGAGCACCGTGGGCTGGGGGTTTGCATCATGGACCCCTCCAAGAATGGGAAATGAGGGAGCAGAAGGGGCAACAGGTCCCACAGGATGGATTTGGGAATACTGACAGGGCAGGAGAGGAGGATGGATGTGGTAGTGGTGGTGACACAGAGCAGTCCTTACCTGTACAATCTGGGTGGTGGCTTGGGGGAAGGACACCTTGGGATGCTCAGGTGCCCTCCAGCTTGCCCTGGGAGGGGAAGAGCTCCCCACAGAGCTCACACATGAAGGTGCTGTCTGTCTGTCTGTCTGTCTGTCTGTCTGTGTGTCTGTGTGGAGTGCTGGCTGGTGACGTGGTTCTGCAGGAACAAGCACCAACACCTCACTCTGTTTCTCTGTTGTCCCTGATGAGCTGAACACAGCTGAATCCCTGATCCTTGTCTCATTCACTGCAGGTCTCCTTTGGGTGTGAATTCTTCTTCCCTTGTAGCAATGTGCTCCCACACACATTCCCTCCCAGGCATGCCATTTGCAACATGACTATTTTTATTCTTACACTTCCTGGCAGCTGGAAACTTGAGTGAATGAGATTCCTGAGGATCCTGATGGGCAGACAGCGATTTGCAGCCAAAGCCCATCTCTCCCTATGCACCTTTTTCCTATGGACTCTGCCTCTGTGCAATTTTTCCCCTTTGCCAATCCCAAACTGCTGCATGTGGCCAAGAGGGAGGGGAGGGGAGGGGAGGGGAGGGGAGGGGAGGGGAGGGGAGGGAGGGAGGGAGGGAGGGGAGGGAGGGGAGGGAGGGAGGGAGGGAGGGAGGGAGGGAGGAAGGAAGGAAGGAAGGAAGGAAGGAAGGAAGGAAGGAAGGAAGGAAGGAAGGAAGGAAGGAAGGAAGGAAGGAAGGAAGGAAGGAAGGAAGGAAGGAAGGAAGGAAGGAAGGAAGGAAGGAAGGAAGGAAGGAAGGAAGGAAGGAAGGAAGGAAGGAAGGAAGGAAGGAAGGAAGGAAGGAAGGAAGGAAGGAAGGAAGGAAGGAAGGAAGGAAGGAAGGAAGGAAGGAAGGAAGGAAGGAAGGAAGGAAGGAAGGAAGGAAGGAAGGAAGGAAGGAAGGAAGGTTGGCTCCCTGTGAGCTGGACAGCATGGGACACCAAAGGAACCACCAGTTAATCTATCAGTCACCAGCAGACTCACATCATCCCCTCCCTCCTCATTTTCATCATCAGAAATATTTGTGCTTCTGTTTGTTCAAGCTGCAATTTGAGGAAATTCAGTTCTGTGTAATTAAGGAATGCCCCTCCTTGGAATGGGTATTACCACGAGATAATTAACCATGCTGGGAATCTGGTGTTTCGAGAAAGCAATCGTGCTTAACAAATGACAAAGCCAAGTGCCTCTCGGGAATGTTTGCTACAGAGGAAATTATCAGCATTATGAGCACAGTTTTGCTTTCTACTAAATCCTCATTTACATTTCGCTGCATGTTAATTTAGTTTTGAATTTTATGTGACTTCAGAGTCTCTTGATCTGAATTGCACAGGGTATGACTAAATCCACCTGAACTTGGAAGGTTGTCCCACCAGGCAAAAGATTGGGGCTCCTGAGTCCCTGAGCCAACACAGGCAGGCAGCAAACAATAAAATCCCACCAAAACAAATAAGAGGAGTGGCTTGGCTATCCAAAAGAATGATTTGGAATGGGGACACTAAATGTAGGATTCCCATCAGCACACTGCTCCAGGAGACCACGAGTCAGTGACCAACACGAGCAGAAATGCTACCTGAATCAAAGAAAGCACAGCCCAAATAAATTTTGCCCCCATCTCCCTCATCACAGAACCTCTGCAGGGCATAGAGCCATAGCTCTGCAGTATGTTTGTTTGCCTGTCCAACATTTCAGCCATTCCCTGAATGTCCTAAAGCTCTTCCTCAAGTTATTCACTCACTCAGGTCTGTAACCTCTCATATAAGTTCTTCTCTCTAATTCAGGATACAAACTTCAGACAGTTCCCCTACCTTTAACATAAAAGAAACTAATCCAACAGCTCCTCCTGCGCTCTAATGAGCACCTGAACTCCTTAATTAGTTTCTCTCATTTCTAAAGATCTCTCCTTTTATAGCCCAAACTCTGTTAGTGAACCTGCTGATGCATTCTCCCCTTCAATTCACACTGACCTACCTCTAGATCCCTTAGTCTGAAGTCCTCTTCTGAGAAAACACAAAAATAGGTACAAGAGCAGCATCCTTTGGGGAGCTCCTGGTGTAACCTACCACTTCTTCCAGGCAGAAGAGACATCCCTGGCAGTGGGAGATGCAGTGGTGACATTTTAAGACTTATTTGGACACCACCAGGTGAGACAATTAGAAAACATCCCCCAATTCTGCTTGCAGCAGGATTTTTCCATCCCCAATGTAGCCAGTTAAAACTCCTGCAGTGGCTACAAGCTGCTTGGACTATATCCCTGATATCTGTGTGAGCTCTGAAGCAGCTTGGTTTGAGCATCAAGGTCTGCAGGCACTGGAATCAAAGGGGAGGAAAAACACATAACTCAGAATACCCAGGTGCCTTCTAGAAGAGCCTGAACAGAAGGAAGGAGTTGATGTTTCTGCTATCTACTCTGATTTTCTGGGTTCAGGGCTGTATTGGGGACTGCTCACTCTGAACTCTGAAATAATCTGCAGTGTGGGACACCATGCAGGAGAAGTTACCCACTCTTCCTCTGTATCCACTTTATTTCTCTTAAGTGATAACCTGTATCCAAATCCTCCACCACTCCCCAATTACAAAATCACCAAAAATCCACAGAAGTTAAGCACTCAAAAAAGAGAAAGACTAGATTCAAAAGTTACCTAGAAAAAACAGATTTACAAAGATGCTTCACAAAACATCATATAATGGTTTTCCAGCAAAGAAAATCAAACTTCCTCCATTGCACAGCTCGGACCATGCACAGAAAGAACCCAGCTGCCAAGAAAAAAAGGCTGTTCCATGAGAAACTCGTGCTTGTCTTGCTGAATAAGTGTGTAGCTAATGAGGCAGTGACAATAAGAAGAAAAAGGAAAGCCTCATCTTTAATTCTTTGGAGAATTAAATCCCATCCCTGCCAGCCCAGCACTCCAGTGCAACACTGGATGAACCAGGTAAGATGAAACCTTCAGAGGTGGCTGCAAATTCCATGTTTGTTTTCCCAATCCAACACCTGAAACACCAGGGATCCCACCTGCATACATGCCATGGGCCCATCATTTGATTCAGTTTAATTCCTGGAATAATTAAACACTTTCCCACTTGTTTGAGGGAGAGGGAGTGGAATTAAACAAATAAACCCCTTCAAGGTCAGTCTACACTTGGCAATTTCTCTCTTGTTTTCTTGTGCCACAGCAGGACAGAGCTCTGCCCACAGCCCCACCGGAGTGCTCCCCAAATAGATCTGTCATTTGATGGAAAATTTGGGCTGAAACAAGAGCAGGAAGGGATCCCATAGAGAGGAGCAGGATTTTGTATTCGGAGCAGGGTTTGGAGGCTCTGTAGCAAACAGAGCACAGGGTGACTGCTGAGGATGAAAAGAAACACTGTTCCTCCACCAAAGGAGGCAGGAGCTGTGCAGGACAGGGTGATGCAGTTACAGGCTGTATCCTGTGCCCAAGGAGCAGAATCATGATGGCAGAGATGTTGTGGTTTATTACAGGGAGGTTGTGTTTGGTTTTTTCAATGTGAAGGGAGATAAAAAATTGCTGAATTTTAACCACCTAATTCTATGAAGACACAGAAAAGAGAGCAGGGAAAAGGTGAAGCCTTTAAAAGAAAGGCTGCACTGCAACACGAACAGGCACATATGAAAATCCTAATCTCCCCACTGCAGATGAAGCTTCAACTCCAGGCCCCCCACACAGCCACAATGCCTCCAGCAGATGCCAAGTCCTTTGCTGTACTCACACCCTGCTCTCTCCTCTCACATCTCCATTCCAGGCTCAGCTATGTGCTTTCAGAGGCAAAAACTCATCAATCCCCAGTCACACCCATAATACCCCAGCCCACGAGGACAGGACAGATGCCTCTGCTGGCAATACCTTTTTAGGTACCCTATTCCAATCTGTGTCTGTGCTCAGGGATGCTCCGTGCTGGGCGTGGTGAGGGACCATGAGACCTTCATTGAGGGGCTTATGAGCTGGGCAGAAGTTCTCAGCCCACCTGTTGTGGCTCTGATCAGGCTTACTCAGACAGAAAGTAGAGATCATTCATGCCACTGAGCACAACTTTCCACTCACTGTAATCCTGCATCTGGGGAGCTCAATGATGTGACAAACTAGGACAGGAGGTCAAGCTGTGTCCTGATCACAGCATGTGAGGGCACCCTGTAAGTTCCAGCTGCACAGGGTACAGCCCCCTCAAAGCCAAAGGAAAGCAGGTTATAAACAGCATTTTGTCCTTTATGACTCCTGCAAATCAGCATACAGAGTGTGGTTGCTTACAGAAAAGAAAAGTAACAGTCTTCCCCACCAGCTGCTGCCTGCAACACATAAAAAATGAAACCAAATCCTTTAGTGGATGTGCTAGTCTTGCAGGCAACTGTGTGGTAAGAGCTGTAAAAATTACATAAAGCTGGGAGACAGCTGAAAGGGAAGCTGATGACCAGGAACTGACAGGCAGGCAGAGGAGAGGTACTAGTGGTCCTGCTCAAACTCCCCTAGAGTCTTGTCCTCGTTCCCTAAAAGGCTTTTTCAGGGTATGAGGAGTACCAGACACCTCCTCTGGCCCCCTTGCAGGGGTAGTGTGACACTGATCCTGGTCTCCAGGTTGCCTTCACTGCTCAGTTTTCACTGTTGCCACAATCCAGCACAGGAGGACCTGAGAGCACACACGTGCAGTCGCTGTTGTGCAGAAGGCAGGTGGAAGTGCCAGCAAGGCTTGCCCATCACCTAAACCATGTGTATAATGCTACCTTGAAGACACACACCCCACCCTGCCCACATAGTTTGCCTAATTCAGATTTTTTTTCTCTGAGGCAGTCAGGAATCCCTCTTCTACTGCCTCCAAAGCTCTGTGATGGGGCTCAGCTGTGTCACGCTCTGGATCAGCTCCTCCCTACAGCACAGCAAGCCAGCGGTCAGCATCTCTTCCTTGGCTGTGCTCTCTGTGGGGAAAAAGATTCAGAAACACAAGAGAAGAAATAAGTCAGTCTGAAGAAACTGACAGGTTCCTGAAGCAAGGGAGACTCTCTGAAAGATCTAAGTGAATAGCAAAGCTCATCCCAAGCACAAGCAGCACAGGAAAATCACTTTACTATTCTCTTTAAACTCTGTGAAAGGAAATGTCTCATTTATCTAACAGAGCACAAAGCCATAAAGCGAGCTGGAGGTTAACACCAGGTTTGCAAGGCCACTGTTTTGTGTCAGACTGGAGTAAAAAAGAAGTTTTCAATGCCAAGCCTCAGCTGTGCTCTGACCCACGCTGCCTGCCAGCCATTGATCCAGCCCTCCAGGCAGCAGTGGGGAGAGCCCTGCACAGGCAGAAATGCTCCAGGATCTTGGATAAACCTCCCACACCCAGATACAGGATTCCTCTGTAAGGTTGCCCACTCACTTTGCCAGAGGTTGAACCCAATTTCCTACTGCTTGATGTGGGGCTTCCCTGCTGCCCTGTTCCCTCTCCAGCAAAGCCGCTCTCAGCGCAGGATTCAAACAGCTTTGGAAAAGACACAAAGGTTTGAGTGTCCAGGGGCTGAGCATCCTGAGTGTCTCTATCCTGGGTGTGAGCATCCTTCACTTTACCCACCAGCTTCTGACTGTTCCTCTGCCTTGGCCAGACAGACAGCCAGAGCCTACAGCAGAACAGAAATGCAGGAATGCTTAGAGAACAGTCAACTGCCCTATACAGACAGACACAACAAGCAGAACCCTGGAGTTTAGGTCAGGGGACAAAAAATGAATCTGAACAAAAAAAACCAATCACACAGACACACAGCACTGAACCCAAGCTCTGGCCTTGGGCCACCTGCCCTGGGAAGAAGGGCAAGAAGCCCTGCTGCCAGCCCTTATCCATACAGCAAATACAAACTGGAGCTGGTTCCAGCACCAAACCTTTCTTCATGTCCAACTAAGACCACTAAGTGTAAAAGACCTGACAAAGCATGAATTTAACTGCTGTTTTGGAAGGCAAAGCAAGGGCAAGAGATACAGGATCTTGCTGCAGGATCACTTGCACAGAAAGCAGAGAGCATTTCAAGTGGAACTTTCAGGAAACTCCATTCTCAATCACAATGGAATTCTGTCTCATAGAGAAAACTCTGGAGAGGAGGCACGTGGGCTCTCAGCACACCTGGCAATCAAACCCAGAGCTCCAAAATCTACTTCAGTGACCTGAAACAGCAAACAGAGGCAGACGTGCCTGTACAGTTATGGAAATAAAAGGCAAAGAAATAAGCTGGAACTCTTACTCCCATTTCCCCAGAGTCCTTTAATGCTGTAAATATTGCCCCTGAAGACACATGCTCCCCAGCTCTCCAGGAGAGGTGCCAGCCTTTCAGAGCAGGCAGCTTTTATTGGAGACTCCAGGGATTCAATAAAGGTACCTTTGAAGTGGGAAGTTCAGCTCCGCTCCAGGGAGAATGGGCATTTTCTGCTGTCATTGTCATTTTTATTCCAATGATAAAAAGGCTGTATGCAAGTGCTTGGGGCTGCACCAGGGGCCGGTGGACTGGCTTTTCCTGGCAGGTGTAAATGCTCACACATCAGGGCAGTGTGACAGGGCAATGACCTATTGCAACCACTCGGCAGAGGGGAAACTGCAGCAGTCCCAGCTCTCCCCACTCACGGCAGTTTGCTGGTCGAAAAGAGTGTGGACATGAAGGGCTCTGGTGTAAAAAAAAAACCACAGATGTACTGAAGAACAAACATAAAGTTATTTTTTTAATGCAAACATTAATTTGTAATGAGACTTGATAACCAGGTCATGTTTGTTCTCAAGGTTTGCGTGCCTGGCCCCTTCCAGATCAAAATGAGCATGTAAAACACAAAATATCTCCACTCTCAGCATCCTAGAGGTGCTCAGATCCTGTCAAATCCATGTTTGCACTAATTTGGATGAAAAGTAACTTGCATTGTTGCAATATATTTTTCAATTTTAGGGGTTTTTAATTAAAAGCAGCACAGCATTGCTACCCAGAGCCCCAGGTAACGTCCCTTCCTCGATGCATGCATTTGGTTAATAGAAATGAGTTTTCAGCAGCTGAAATATTCTGCTATTTATAAGCTCTTTCCAGAAGACACTTCCTTGTATGTGTTGTTCAGTAGAAACAACAGCCTTGTAGCATTGCTGTGAAAGAGCACACAGTATATTTCAGACTTACTTCCAAGCACTAACAAGACCCAAAGATCCTGGAAAAAAAATGGAGAAATACCAGCAGGAATCTTTACTTCCACTTAGTCACAGTGTACCCCCACATTACAGCCTCACACACCAGGCTTCCACTACCTGGGGCACTGCAAAACCCTTCATGGCCAAATTGGCACAAATTAGCACACATCCAGTTCCATGTGGGAGGAACAGACTGCCTCTCTGCACTGGGAAACTGCATCACCAGGCTTGAGCCTGGTCAGAGCTGTGCCACCAAACAGATTCCATGGCACCCCAGAGGTTTGGTCCTGACTGAGGATATCAGCTCTGGTGGGCAAAACACTCCCACCTCAGCACCATGGAACAGCTCATCAAAAAATCCCCATGTCCACAGCAGCCCCATGGCAAGCTCTGAACAGGAACCTCTGCAGGTTAAGGATGCAAGGAGGTCTCCTGTCTCCACAGCATCTCCACATCTTCCATGTTTATCCAGAGAAGACCTCAACCTCACGTGCAAGTGATGTACATCATCCCCAGCAATGGCCCAGAACTGAGACTGAAGAGGGATGTGAGGAGAGAGGGAGAGCAGCAGCACAGTCACTAGCCCAGCTGGCCATTAACTCTTCCCTGCAGGTGGGGGAGCATGGTTATGCTTTTCATGCCTTATCCATGCTCCTGGCCCCCACTGTGAGAGCACATCCCAGCAAAAAGCAACTTCATTGACTATTTCTGAGTGATCTCCTTCAAGCATTAGGTTTAGAGTAAATGCAAGCATGCAGAGGGTGGTGGGTAGGGATCTGCAAGTGACAGATTGGGAAGCACCTGCTCAGGGTGGCAGACAAAAGCTGAGTCCCTTCAGACCTGAGGGACATTGAGGTACACTGCAGAAGGCCAACACTGTGGGGAAACCTTCACAGCCACAATCATCAGTCCCCTGTAAATGCACACTGCTTTGGGTTTTGATGTACAGAAGGTGAAGAAAACATAAAGAAGTGATTTGAAACCTGCATGGTTAGTTAGGGACTGTTCCACTGCTGGCTTTTCTGAGGCTCCATGGTTATCCAGCCTTTGGAAGCTGAGCAGTGCTGTTCCCTAAGCTGCTGCTGCTCACAGGGTCAGTGGCACAGACAACCCCAGGACTGGCTCCACACACCTGAGCCTCAGAGAAGCTCCCCACCATTAAGTCAATCAGCTACCAATCAGCTATTGTATTATGCATACAGTAATCAGAGTAAAACTACGTTCATATTTTTCCTGCAGAAATATAAAGGGATTTTTTTTTTTCAAGCCTGCATCTGTATATGACTCATGAGGGAGATCCCAGGAAAGCTCTGTGGAAAACTCTGACCCCCTGCTTGCTCCACACAAGAAAAGCTCAAACTTGTACAAAAATACACCAGAACAGAGGAAAAAAAGTTCTCTAGCTCTGTCACATGAAAAAAAAAAAAAAAAAAAAAAAGCCAAACTCTCACAAGCTCTCTCTCCTAATCAGGATGCAGAAGATAACAGGAAACTTCTTTCTTCTGCCTCATCCAGAAATCCCTGCAGCTGCAAATGAAGGGCGACAATGACTGGACAGGCCCACAGGCAATGGAAATGATCCACAAACACAGTGACATTTATTCTACGTGGGAGAATCAACACTCCCCCACTTCATCTGAACCTGGTAGTAGAGGGAACAAATGAGCTGTGCAATAATTTGAATTGAGTTTCTCTAAGAGAGCACAGGAAGATAAGACTTGACATCAGCAAAGCTCTTCTACGCTTCCCTAAATTACTGCAATTTCAGTCTTGTTCTCGTTTCCAAGCAGGTTTCATCCAAGCCAAAACCAAATTAGAGAGGAATAGTTTATGTGAAATATACAGAGAAACTATAAAACAGAAACAACCCCAAAAATCACATCTCCCTAAACTGAAAAGCAATTCATCTGCATTTTTCAGTCTTGGGAGCAGAACAGAGCATCAAACTCAGAGAGAAGCAATAGTTCTCACAAAAGCCAGCCCTGCACCACAAACCTTGTTGGGGAAAAAACCCAAAACCAAACGAGTCTCTGCTGGAGGTAGGAGGCAAACAGGCAGGAACAGAAGAGGGGAGCAGACCAGAGTGCTGCACAGAACAAGATTCCATGCAGGGAAGAGTTCACCAGCAAAGGAAAAGAAATAGAGAGGCATTCAAGGCTAAATTCCACTGAAACCACAGAACACCAGCCTTGGTGCCAAGGGGCAGGCTGGCAAAACACCCCTAAACTCCTGTGGCTCTAGTGCCCAAAACAACCAGTGCTTGCCTAGAGAGATCAGCTGCTTCCCAAAGGTTCCTGAGAGAATAATCCTGAGGAATGGGGGATCTTCCCTGCAGCAGGGCATGCAGACCCAGCAAGAATGATTTCTACAAAGAAACAGTGTCTCACCGGCTTCCAGACACACTTTTACCTGCCCCGAGGCACTCAAGACTTCAAACAGATGACTAGCAAAAGAATACAAAGAAAGGGAGGGGGGAAAAAAAAGAGGAAAAAAATCCATTGACATCTACCACTGGCACAACCTCAGCCTGAGTCACACATCCCAGTTCGGCTCTTTGGAGCTGAACTTGCACTTCAAGCATGACTTTAAAAATCCACCCCTGTGTTTCCCCCCCAAAAGGAAACACCAGGCTCTTGTGGGGAAAAGCTGCTGTGTGTGCTGGAAACAGTGCTAAGGTCCACAGGTCCTGCTGGTCCCAGAGGGGAGCTCAGAGAGGGACAGATCTGGCTGAGCCCTTGTTTATAACAGGCTGCAGACTGTTCTCCTACTGCCCTGGGGCAGATGCTTTTCATGCTTGTCACAGTTGAAAAGTGATTTTTCAGGAAGGTTTGAAGAAAATCCATTTCTCATTTATTCAGCATTTATTTGTAGCTGCAGAAAAATTGTCCAGCTACCGCTTTGCAGTCAGACACCCAAACTGACCGAGTTTCACAACCTCTCACTTGGCTCCTGCTGTAACAGCTCATTTGGGAGCACAAAAGGCCAGGAATGGATCTGTAAACTTTCCCTACTGGGTCCAAAGTGCTGAAGGAACACGAAACAGCAGTGACTGCAAAGCAATAGCAAAGGGGGCTGTTGTGCAGTGCAGAAGCTGCAGCTCACCTGCCTGGGCACTCTGCTGGCACCAGCAGTAAGGGGAGGCAGGAACAGGGACAGGACCTGCTGGCACGGGGGCATGGAGCTGGCAAATCCCCTCTGGCAGCACTGATCCACTCACACAGCACACACCCCCCAGCTCAGCTCCATTTGTAAAACCCTAAACCTGACATGGTTATCTGATCACTGTAAAAAACAAACACAAAAATCTAATCCTTCTCTGAGCAGGGCACTCAGAGGTGCTTGTCTGCCCAGCTGGGATCATGCTTGCTACTGCAAATATGAATTAGGACCCACATCTCTCTCCTAAAGCCCCCAATATGTTATATTCCACAACATCAGGAGAACCAGCTGCTAAGGGGACACCAGAACATTTAAGGGCTCAGCAGAAAACAATCCTGCACTCCCCAACTCAAGGGAATTCTCCTCCCTGCTGTCACAGGTTTGGGGTTTTTTCCTAAGATGTGGTCTTGGGCTTTTATAAGCATAATTCTACAATGGTTAAAGTGTACTATGTCCTGTGATCACACTGTTACTGGAGGAACATGGATACAGACAGCTTCCAGCCAGCAACTACATGGGAACATAGAGAGTGTGGCAGCCCCCAGCCTACAGAACAACACTGCTCATCTTCCAAAGGCTGAATAACCAGGAAAAAGCCAGCAGTGAAACAGTAATAACTTTTTCCCCTTCAGAAAGGCATGCAGGGCAGTTCATGCAGCTTGGTATAAAAAATGCTCAACCAGAAATGGCTGAGCTGAGAGCAGCAAGCGCAGTCCCATCCTTGCTCTACACTGGCCACAGCTTTTCTGCACTCTGCCACCGCACAGCCAGCATGAGAGCCCACCTAGACTCACCACAATCATTCCCAAGCTCCGTGTCCTCCTGCTCACAGCAGTACAGACATCACATTCTGTGTTGCCCCCGAGTTGGGACGATGAGTGGCATCTGGCTACCACAGCTCAGAGCCCAGAGAACCCTTCAGCATACACCCAGCAGCAGACTCAGTTATCCCCTCCAACACGAATGGAGCATCGTTTCCCTACTCTGACTGCTCTTCAAGCAGCACATTGGCAGGAGAAGCACCATGGGGCAGCTCCCCTGCCACACCCTGTCCCACCCCTCCCTCAGAAGCTCTGCCTGTACAGAAAGAGCAGCAGATGCTTCACAGCAAGACAGTGCCGAGGCTTGGGAAATCTATTTTGGGATCTCGTATGTCAGTCGTTTACAAGTCAATACAATTCCTGAAGCAAATGCCATGAGCAGAAGGAGTGAAATCTGTGCTGGAGCTCTCCTACAACACAAGAATGTCTTCAGGGCAGGACATCCTTCTTTACCTGCATGCCCAAGCAACTTGCACTTAGAGATGCTTCTCTCAGGTGAGCACATGTTGCCCTTCAAACAACCAGGCACCAGTTTTCCATGAAACAGTTTCCTAAACAAAGCACAAACTATTACAGCCCTTAGTAGGGTGAAGAAAAAACTTGCATGAATTATGGAAGTGAACACACCTACCTCCTTTTGAGAGGCATCAATTTCTTTGCACTCTTTGAGTCTTTTCAGCACAGCCTGGGCATCAGAAAGAGCCTCAGAGAAAACACTTTCATATTGAACAAAGAAATCCAGTTTACAGCTTTTGCTCTCTGCTGCTGTGCGAGAGAAACAAGATGAGCTATTTGCTAATTGAATGGATTCACAGAAAGCATGATGTGATTGAAAGGCATCAGTTTGTAACCAGCACATTGGCTATAATAGGAAAACTGTGACTTATAAATCCCTTCTGAAGACATCACACAGCCTGGAGGGAAAACCAACAGTTTATTTAACACCAGTTATAAATGGAACATTTATTTTAAACCCAGTACAGCCTCTGTTTTCCTCCCATGCTGAACAGGAGTTTAAAGGATAAGGTAGCATTAGCAAGCAACTCTGTTCACTTGCTGTTAGACAAATTGTCTAATCAGCCCCATGTCCTGCAGTAACACAGATCCCACTGCATGGCAATCACATGCCTGGGCAATAAAAGTTTTGCTCACTCTGGCAGAGCAATGGGCATGAAGAAAAAACCAAAGGAAGAAAAACTCTGCAGAACAGGGGGATGTGTTGCTGTTGCTCCCAACCCAGGGCAAACTAAAAAGATCAAACGCAGAGTAAAAATACCCCAAAACAGGCAAATGTGAGCCAACATGTTTGTGTTTCAAATAAGAGGCAATGCTGTGCCCAGACTCAGCTAAATCCCTTGATTGCCCTTTCCCCTCTAGAGGTTCAGCAAGTTTCTCTTCCATACAGATGGAAGATGAGCAGGGACATGTGAATGTTAGAAACAGGGGTCTGCTTGCAGTCCAGGGTCTTCAGCACCCCCTTCTCAGCATACCATGGTCTCAGCTCGTTGATTTATGAGTCTTTTCCTCTAAAATGTAATTTTTGGCAGAAGTCCCTAACCCTAATCCCATCTACTAGAGCCTCCCTTTAACTTCCCCCACTCCCCAACCCACTGCAGGAGGGAGAACCGATAGGACATCTGCTAACAGAATTTTTATCAGTGGACACCTGGAGTTTTTATCTAAGATAGACAAGATAAAGATGTTACTGCCTTGTCCACACACTAGGATGCCTATGCTGGCGTGGCCACAGAACAGTATGAGCATGAGAGAAAGAGCACCTGGATGGACATCTCTGCCCTCAGGAGAAGCATAGCCTAACAGCAGGGTATGAGCTTTAACAAACCAATGCACATACACCAATCTCAAAGCTCTGCCTCACATGAAACCAGGCTAGAGCAACTCACAGCTTGTATTAAATCACATCACAAGCTGACACTGGGTGCAGGCTGAGCTAGCATCTCACTTCTCCAAGGCATCAACCCCTCTGGAGCTCAGCTTTTGTGGAAACAGGAGTTCCTGTCCACAGGCAGGCAGGACCCCATTTACTTCTGCATGGCACTGCCTGTGGTGGCTGTGGGAGGACAAAATAGAAGAGACATCACCTCATCCCAGAGCTACAGAAGGCTGAAAAACAGGTTGGTGGATACCAGAAATGCAGGAGAGCTCTCCTGCACAGCCAAGAACTCCCTCAGGCTTTAAAGATGAAGTGCTACGAAACATGTTTTTCAGGCACCAGGAGATCACAGATGGTTTTGACATCACCTCAAAACAGAGGTGTTACACTTCTCAGTACTTCTGAGTACTTCTGAAGCAAGAGCACTTCTCTGGAAGGCAGAAAAACCTGAGTGGGCTGATAGCCCACCCTCCTGCCCCCCAGAGCCAGGGCTTCTCCAGGCACATCGCTACCAAAGGCTGGCTGATCCGCGACTCATCTTTCCGAGCAGCAGATCCACCCCCACCCCCATGCACAGGGCCAGCCACCTGTACTTCCAGTCAATCCAACATGCAGGCTCTGCTCTCCTCCCACACCATTTTAAATCACAAGGAACCAAGCTGCCATCAGCAGAATTGCTGCTGGTCGTGGGAGAAGAGACAGACCCGATTCTTTTGCCAGACTCCGTGTAATAGCAGTTTTAGTCCACCCACTCCTTCCCTGGAGCTGAAGGACTTCCAGTATCTGAGTTGAAATTGGGTCTGCTGGTTAAATAATAATAGCTATGGCTCTTCCTAGAAAAGGATAAGCAGGAAACATCGATGTCCTGGAAGAGACGTCTGCTCACTTTGCCATGAATATCCTCCTGCATGAAACCCATTGCTTGCACTGTGGCAAGCTGGAGGAAGCAGCAGCACCGTCTGCTCCCTCTATTCCTGGCAGGAATATAGAAGACATATTTGCTCCTGAGAGCTCAAAACAGTGAAGCTCTAAGCAGCCTACCAGCATGTCCTCTTCTTCACTACAGCAACTCAGCACTGGAAAATGTGTCCTGAGTAATTAGCACAGACATATTTGTTTAAAAACATTTTATTTCTTTAATTATAGGGACCCAAACCATCCAGTACCACCAAAGAGAACAGGCATTTATAACAAGGGGTGTTGGCCAAGACTAGACTCAAGGCAATTGTACCCTACTCAGAGGACACTTCTGGCTTTTATTCAGTATTTTATTCTGGATCTCTAGAGCCAGAAGGGACCACCATCAGCAATCTGATTGCTCATCCATCACTGCCTCCCAGATTTCCAGGCTCAGTTTTGGCTTGTGTTTGGCTAAAGTCAGGAGCCCAGTAATGATAACTGGTTTTTAGGTGGAGGACCCTCCACTGCCACACAAATTACATCTTGTTTCTCACCCGAGTTTGTGTGTCTGTCTCCCAGCCATCCTCCAGATGACTTTTGGGAGACTTGGCTGGGGGACTGGGCAGAACTGGGAGTCTCTCAGAGCAGGTAACTGATAACTCAGCAGCAATGAGCGCTGACAGAGCCTGTCTGCCTCTGCCAAATTTAAAAACCCAACAATTATTGCCCCACTGCCAAGCCCTCCAAGCACAGTGGTTCCACAGCCTACTGCTCTGCTGTAGCCATGCAGACACAGGGAACTTGCAGTGCTCACCTGGATAATGAAGCTGTATAAAATCACCCTGTACACCCAGTGCAAAACTAAAAGAAAGGAAGTCCTATGCAAGCTCTAAAAAGCTAAAACTAAGAAGGCAGGGGGAAAAAAAGTGGACAGAAATAAGGAAAATGGGAGAATCCAACTTTTCTGTCCTCAGTTAATACCACTTCTGTTGGAGCTGATTGGAGAGGCTCACAGGAGCATCCCACAACCCTCCTGTTCCCCACACTCAGCTCTCTGCTTGGGGAACTAAAATCCAAAGTGGTCTTTGCAGGAGGCGTGGCTGCCAGTCCAGGACGGCTCCCTGCCCTGTGAGAGGAGCTCACCCCATCCCAGCCCATTTGCACAAGGGCTCATTTCACAATCCTCATGGAAATCAGTGAACGAAGCAGGACAGAAAGCTGGGATACATCTCTTGTGTTGCTCAGCCCTGCAGTCCCTTGGGCATGACAGTGGCCTCTGAGTGAGGGGCAGCGTTCTGTTTTTAGCTCTGGGGAGCTAAGAGCAGTGACAGCCTTAAATCACAATCTGAATACTTTCTGCGCCTGTTTACCAGTTTCCTGTTTTCTTGTTACCAAGGTGATGATCTTACACTGAGGGTTATTGGAAAGCCAGAAAATCAAGGACTGCAATTCAATTTTCTTACCTCTCCCACAAAAAGTAATTCAGCCTTTGAAGTGCTGAAAGATGCTGAGGGGTCATTACTTGTCTCTGGGGCGCTCCAAAGGGGCAGAGCAGGCAGCTCACACAGAGGATAATGTGAAACCCAGCACAAGGAACCAGGGCACACCAATTTGTTTTTCAATCTATTTTGTTGCAGTTCAGAGCATCAGTGCAAACTGGTAACAGAGGAAAATAAGCAGCATTTTGACTAAATTCAGGGCTCCAGTCTCTGAAGGCAGCAGAATATACCACTCAAACCCCGCACATTTTGGCTGTCTGTCTGCACTGATTCTCTGAATAGAAATACAATAGATCAAAAAACAAAAACAGCTCTGCAACAACTCTTAATTGGCAAGTTTTCTTCAAACCAAGAGCTGCTCCAAAAAGCAAGCAAAATCATGCAGTGAAAAACCTGCACAAACTCAAAGAAAGAGCCAAAGTTTGCTCCAGTCACTGCTCAGCCACGGATCACTGTGCCCAAGAATACCGTAAGTGCTAATTATAATTTGCAGGTTCCCTTAACATCCTCAAAAAACAAAAGCTGGGCATCTGAACTGCTTTTTGTCAGGTAGGTTTACATCACAGAGGAAGATGTGTTGCAATTTCTTAGTGACTTGTTTTAAAAAAAAACAAAACTACGCTTTGACCAGGTTTTGTGACCCATTTTGCATCAGCAGAAGTACAAGAGCCATTTGTTCCCACTGCCAAGGGCAGACATGGCTCAACACACCACTAAGGTGCTTTGATGCAAAAGCCTTTAAAATGACACTTCTCAGGGATGGTCACCCCAAAACTAGTCTGATTCCTTCAGACTTCTTAGGAAATACACAGAATTACTGGAAGCTATGACAGTCCAAGACACCTAGACTTCCACCACTGTCACCTCCTGCATCAGGCTGTCAGTGAGGCTCCTCCTCAGCCCCAAAACTCCATTAAGACAAAAGAACTTGCAACAGCTCTTCAAACATGAGTGCAGCTGCTCCAAAAAGTCAGAGGAAGATGCAGCATTGAGAAAGCCAAGTAGGGTTTGCTCCAGAAAGCCAACATTCTTCCTCCATCTCCTGGAAGAATATTTTAACTGCTGAACTGTTTTTTGAGGGACGTCTTTGGCATCTTCTTTAAGTGGTATGTCCAGGAAGCTAAAATATACCGGAAAGAGGAAACAAGAGTGAATGAGTAGGGGCATGGAAGTTGGGAAAGGACTTCTGTTCTGGTGCATACTCCAACAGGCTGGTCCTGCTGTCCCTGTCTTTGAACCAGCGTGTCTACCCAAATTCCTCCTCAAATACAAGAAACTTGGCATATCTTAACCAAAACCCTGCAGAACCCTGCACCTCAAAGAACAGATGTGATTAGTGGTCCAAAGCAAGGAGAGGAATATGTTGTGACCAAAGCACAAGATAAACCCTTTCCATACCTACCTTTAAAAAACTTTCTGGAGGGTCACACAGCCCTAATGCACAGCTAATATAACACCTTTGGACGGTCAATGCAACCCAGCAGACGGGCTTTGGCTCGCTGGTAGAAACAAAATTTCTGATGAAACATATTTTATGTGTAGGTTACAAAAGGTAAGGCCCCTGCCACAAGGCAGAGGGAAGATGGGGAGTGTTTTACGTGAGAGGGACTGCGTTTTTTGGGCACCTGAGGAGCACCTACAAGGCTGACTTCGATTTAACATGGGAGAGGTGCGGGAGTCCCCGCTCCCGCTCAGGTTGAAGGCAGAGGAACCCCTCGGTCCCCCTCAAATTCCTCAGAGGTTTCGTAGGGGCTGGTCCTTCCCTGCGGGTGGGGGAAGCACCCACCCGTCCCGTCCCGGTCCCCGGCTCCCCATCCCGAGGCAAAGCGCCCCATCCCCGGCGCGGCTCTGGCACCGAGGCGGGATAACGAGGGGTGGCTGGAGCCGGGACAGCCGGGCGGGGTCGCCGAGCCGCCGCAACCCCCCGGTGCCGAGCAGGCCCGGATAAATGTTTTACCTTTATTGGAAGCGGCGGACACAGCGGGCGGCAGCGGGAAAATAAAGCTTCAACAACAGCCGTCCCTGTCCCGCCCGCTCCCCCTCACAGCGCCGCCATCTTGGGGCCGCTCGCCCCCTCCCCACTGCTGCCTTCCAGTCGAATTTTATGTCCCCTGGCTGAATTTTCTCACCTTTTGCAAACGTAACTGATGTAGCCAGGTAACTTCTACAAAAGAAGTTGCTTAATGAAAAAAAAAAAATAAAAAAATCTTGTGTTTCAAGCATCGCGCAAGGTCACGTCACCGAAATAAATATGCATTAGATAGGCGGAGAAGATGTGTTCGATGGGCAGGTTCGTGTGAATGCTGCTGCATAAAAGATACAGCTTTTTACACCTTGGTGCGCTTGATTTGTGGAAACCTCCACCTTACACCGTGCGCAGATTAAATGATGTCTCATTTCTGAATGAGCCGTTTTGTGTGTGTTTTGGGAGCTCCTAAAACCGGTAACGGAGGCGCCCCGCCCCGGGCAGCGCTGAGGGACCCGCCGGCCATGGTGGCCGCTGTCACAGCCCCACCTCGTTCCCTCACGGACTCTGGAAGGGCCTGCCCGGGGAGGCGGTGGAGTCGCTGCTTCTGGAGGCCTTTCAAGAAATCGTGCTTAGTGCCATGGTCCAGTTGACAAGGTGGTGTTGGGTCATAGGTTGGACTCGGCCTCGGAAGCCTTTTTGAACCTAATTGGTTTTGTGATTCTGTAATAAAATGTTACCTTTCCTGTGTTAGGGGCTCACTCCCTGAGGGAGGTGGTAGTGGTGGCCGGGGCGCAGGCTGAGGGCAAGCAGCCAGCCATGAGGGGCATGTGGGGCTGAGGCAGGGGAGACATGTCCACCTCAGGGTCGCCTTGGCCTGGACCAAGGGAATGTTTGGGCAGTGCTCGACCTTCCAGCCCACACCCTGCGTGTACTTTGGGGTGCTGGCTGTGGGACATGGGGCAAGCTGGCGTTATCTGCTGCTCCATTACCTGCTTGCCCAATTTCCAGCCATTGGCTTCCCTGTGTGCTGTAGGAACAGCTCTCTGTGCCCTCCTGGCAGCATCTCACCAGGTGTGATGGAGAGGACACCTGTGCCACCAGGGTCACCTGGGGTACCACGTCTAGAATTGGGGTGCTGAAACATGTGCGTGTCACAGGCAGGGATGTTGGGGTGTGTGGCTGCTCCTAGGATATATGCAAACAGAATAAGCCGTCCAGTGTAGAATGCCACCATATTTGCCCAAGTTTTGTGTGTGTTAGCCATGTGTCAGTCTGTGTTCAACAGGATGCAGAGTGGGACCAGACTGTTCTCACAGCCCATGTGCCAGCATCCTGCTCTCAGGGCAGGAGTGACAAGACTCTGATCTGTATTTCTGTCATAGCAGGGGTGCTCCTTGTTCCTTCCCAAGATTCCCATCTATATTTCTGCCATAGCAGGGGTGCTCCTTGTTCCTTCCCAAGATCCCCATCTATATTTCTGCCATAGCAGGGGTGCTCCTTGTTCCTTTCCAAGACCCCAATCTATATTTCTGCCATAGCAGGGGTGCTCCTTGTTCCTTCCCAAGATCCCCATCTATATTTCTGCCATAGCAGGGGTGCTCACTGTTCCTCCCTGAGACCTCCCCGTGTTTCTGTTCCCTGTCCCTCTGTGGGTAACCTGACCCATCCCGTGGCTCACAAAGGGTCTCCGGTGGCATTTTTTTCAGCAGCTCTGAGAGCTTCCAGATGGCTCCAGTGAGTGGGACTGGGTCTGCTACCAGCAGCCAATGCAGTGGAGGCCACCAAGAGTCCCCAGTGGCCTCACTAAGCCACAGCTGTGTGGGGACCATGCCCTGGCTGGCTCAGAGACCCCTCTCCCATATGCTAAAGCCAAGCAGGCATTCTCTGCTTTCTGTATGGTTGCACACCTGAAAGCTGCTGGTTTCTCTGTGCTCAGCTCTAACAGAGCTCTGGGGAAGTTTTGTCTGACTTGTGTCATTGGAGAAGCAGAAAGATTTTGGCTGAACTTTATATGAAAAATAAAAAAAGCCCCTGCTATCTCACCAGGCAGTACATGGAATAGCAGGGTAGTTTCCATTCACATTCCCAGGCCTGGGAAGGGTGGTATCTGCTCCATCTATTGATAGATTACAGAGGAGAGCTAATGAACTGACTCATTTGCAGAAACAAGTGCTAATCGTGGGATAAGTGTGCAGAGGTGTGGAGAGTGATATCCTGGGATGAGCATGACCTGGTGACCAGCAGCAGGCAGGCAGTAGGGCCTGGGACTGCAGGTCCTGGCAACTGCCAAGCCCTGTCCCCAGGGAAGAAGATGAAATTCTGGGGCTGGCATGTGGTCAAACAGATCAGCTTGCAGACAAATGGGTATTAATTAGAAACCCACAATTTCATGATGAGACATGTTCTGCTTTGGGGCCTCTGTGCTCTGCCAGGGAAATGCTTCTTGGCTGGGCCTGTCGACCGAGAGTGGCATGGCAGCTATTCTGCCATTACAATAGAAATGGCATCTCAGCAGCAGGTTTCAAGGTCACTTTTGGTGAATGCAACAAATGCAGGACAAGAGTTTTCTTGTGGAGGTGTGGAGAGGTTCAGGGTGATGTGCTCACACTATGGTCCTTTGTCAGTCTCTCCTGTGCTAAGTTGTCTTTGCTGCAGCTGTCAATCACCACTCCCCCAGTTTTCTCCTGAGCACTCCTGTTTTATGTGTTGAAGGGATCCCTGTGGGATCTGGACCCAGATCTGGTTATTTTTATCCCCGGGCTGGTGGTCAAAGCAAGGTCATACTGAGAAGTGACCAGTGGCTCGTGCCCTTTGGCTGCTGACAGCAGCTGACCTGGAGATGACACCCCAGCTGTGAGAATGACCTGCTCCAGGCTGCTGGGGGAGAGGCTGGCATTTGCCAAGGAGTATTGATGCAATGAAGGGCAGTGGTTGCCACACTAGAAGCAGCATCCCCATCAGTGTCAGGTCTACACTTGCTGCAGGGCCATCTTGTGTTGTCTGAGGACTGCTGAGCCACAGCAGAGCAGGAGCTGTGTGTTGCAGTGGGTGCTTTCCCTGCAGAAACAAAACTTCCTGCGAGGCCATCCTTGAAGGCAGAGAAGAGTCCTGACGTCTGATACCTTGAGAATTGTTCCTTGTGCAAGCAACTTGCAGCTCTGGCACTAAAATAGGTGAGATTTTGGCTACAGATTTGTGAGCCTATCCTGTGATACTCCTTCCTGTGAGCACCTGGAGCAGGCACCTGTGGGAACAGCTTTTTGCCAGAATTAGAGAGAAGAAGCTGAATGTCCCTGCCCAGTGCAGCAAAAGGTCATAAGGGGTGTCTCTTTGCTGAAAGCAGCTCTGGAACTGAAATTGGTGTTTGCTGGATGGTGTCTGTGATTCAGGGAGGCCTAATGGGATGACAGCAGCCTGCTGGAAGAGCATCTGTGGTCTCCTACCTTGATGGGGGTGGATGGTGGTGTGTGAAGGTGACAGGACAGATGAGCAGTGATGGAAGAGAACACACACACCTTCAGAGAAGCCTTTCTCCAAAGGCTTGGGTAAGGTGGTCAGAGGCACCGTCACACTCTGGCTACAGGGACAAAAACAGGTTCCTGTCCCCATCTCCCTGTTTCTGTCCCCTCTGCTGCTTAACTCAATGGGATTTGTGTCCATGCCATGTAAATCAAACCAATGCCATGATCCAGGAGTAGTCTCCCCAAATAAGAAAAAGGATGAGGAAACAGGGGACCTGAAGAGGTTTTTTCTTTGTCAGTTCCCAGCACAGTAACACTCAGTTGTCCCTTGAAAACATCTTAATTCTTGTATAGCAAGTCCTGGTGAAAGGAGCTGTGCTCCATTGAGTGTTTCCTTTCCCCAAAGGATAAAGCAGGATAAAGCTCTACCAGGTGACGCTCCAAGGAACCCACAGGGAAAGACCTGAGCAAGGCAAGCTGGTTTTGACTTCAGCATCCTGCCAGGGATCACCTGAGTGTCCCACAAAGGAGTCCAGGTGACCATGTACCATATCTCCAGCTACCATTCTCACTGGGAGCAGGCAGAAGTCCCACAGATCCAAATAGGCCTTATTTCCTCTCCCTTGAAAGAGCCCCTCTTGCTGAGACACCCAGCTCACTGAAGAAGTGAGAACAGCCCTGCACAGTTCTGCCAAAGCAGCCTCCACACAGCTTGGAAAGCTCACGGCAGGGAGTCAGATGGGGTGAAACTCAGCCTCCCCTCTGGAGCTGGGACACTGAGATGCAGTTCTCTCCTCTCCAGAGGTCACGTCTTCTGAAGGAGCGGATCCAGGAGGTCTGGCTGGGTGGGATCCCTCCAGTGGCCAAATCCAAACTATGCCGTTTGCACAAGCTTGTGACGTATGCATCAATTCCAGGCAACACAGACCTCAAATCTGTTTTTGATGCTCTTGGAGCATCTTGAAGCAGTCACAGATGGGCTATCAGCACAGATCTACCCATTCGGGGAAAAGAAGTAGGAAAAGACACAGACATTTCACCTTAGCTCAGGCAGGGACAGCAGTGAGCCACGCTTAAGGAAAGCCATGCAATCGCATCTCTCCCCTCCGCGTTCATCATTTAGCAAGCTCCATCCCTGGCTTGCGGCATCTCCTTTGAGCACTTGGGGGCACTGTTGGAGTTTGGAAAGAGGCAGATTCCTGGGGTGAAAGATTTGTTTCCTTTCGTACCGTGCAGAGGCACATCAGTTTTGTGGCTTCTGTTCTCAGGGCTTTGTAGCTTTGGCCTGAATGCTCCGTCTTGGGCAAAACCTTTCACAGAAAATATCTAGTCATGTGGATTCTTTTATCTCCATTTTTTTCTGTAAACATTCCTCCCAACTTTTTAACCCCAGTGTTTCTGTCATGAGGGTCAGATCTCAAGGAAAAGGCTGGGCTGCACAGTGAGTTCTTGAGGGGAAGCAGAGAGTTTGATCACATGGAATTACACTTCACCTGCACAGATGGTTTAATTTTCCAAAGCACTGTTGATGCAAGGATGTGCAGCCTGTCCATGTGTGAACACAAATCTCCTCGCTCCTGGTACCAATCTCCAGGAAAGGCAGCAGCACAGGCTGTGCTGGGGGTCAGCACTGCACTGGCTCTGTGCACAGCTCTCTGCTGGGAACCTTTGCCAGAATAATTATTTACATGTGCTGGCATAAAGTAATTGCTAATGGAGCGGAACACCATGCACGACCCCTCCGAGCTGTCCCAGAGGACACACTGGGAGTTACCAAGCAAAGCACACTCTCCATGTACCAAACCAGATTTCCTCTCACCCCAGCCCTCCTCCCTCCTGCCACTGGAGCAGCTGGCTCATGGTAGAGGGGTTCCTGCCTCTCTTTGCCCCATCCTCTTGCCTTTACCAGCTCATTCCAGGCTTGCAGTCAGAGACTGTAAGTTGCCCTGTTATTCCATCTAAATTGCCCTCAAAACTGAGTTGGATGGTGTCTTGGGGAAGTCTCTGCTCCCATTAAGAAGCAGGGACTGTAAATGGGTTTGAAATATTTCACTTCCATGTTTCTCCAGCCAAAGTGAGGTTTCCCTGAAGAGATGGACTGCTGGCACCCAGACTGACTTTGCAATGCCCTCTTGTAGTTCCTGGTCCATCAGCTTCCTTGGCTTTTGACTTGATTACTTTTTATTGCAGTGATTCCCAGGACAGACCATCTTTGTGGCATATCCCATTCCTGCTTCTTTCTGTGGGATATGTGGGGAAAGAAGTCTCATGTACAGCTTCCCTTAGGATACTGAACTGTGTTCACTCTGTTGCTGAGTGTAGTGGTCCAGTCTGAGGAGAACATGTTGAGATCAGGCTTTCCAAAGGCCATCCTCTGCTTCTCCATCAGATTCTGACTTCTGTGGCCTCTAGAAAGTCCAGTTCCCAGGCTCTGCGGTTGCTATTGCAGCTATCACATATCTGTGATCCATTACTAAATGTGATCAGGTTTCTTCCAGTCTTTCCACAGACAGGTTGGAGTTTCAGGAGGCTGCAGAGATTCCTTTCAGGATGAGGCACAGCACTTGTCTTCAGCTAAGCATCAATATCCAGCCCTGGCACCACTCCAGGCATGCCTTCATCCTCCACTCAGCATGCCTAGGCATCTGTCCATGATGTCAGCTCTCCAGTCCCCTGCTATTAGTGCCTGGCCTCTTTTAAGAAAAATCCCACCTTAAATGTGCACAGAGTTCACATCTTATCTGCTGCTGGCAGGTAGGAGTTATTGGTACCTTGGTTTTTTTGTGATCTCAACAACCTTGCTGTACAAATTATTGTCCTGCTCAGTACCCATGTCTGTTGGGATCCTTGAGCCATCCCTTGGGCCTCTCCTTTCCAGCCACATACACAAGTTAACAGACTGAAGATCCATCTGTGTGTGGTTAAAGGGATGCCCAGCTCAACTTGAACTCTTTCCTCTTTCCAAGGCTCCTCAGAAGGGGCTTCATGATGAGCAGGAATGGCTCAGCATCCATGCTCCAGTGAGCTGGGCAGTTCTCCCCTGCCAGAGGCTGCAGTCAACAGCTCCTGTTCTGTGTGAGCACAACCTCTCTCCTCTCTGTCACTGCTGTTAGCAGAGCAGCAAACTCCTGGCTTGGCAGGATCCCTGCACCAAGATCTGCAAGCTGCAGACTGCCCTGGGCACTGAGCACATGCACTTCTTCCACTGCTTTATTCCCTTTGCAGGCCCTTGCTGCTGCAGAGTTCCCTGCTTCAGAACCAAGTATCTATTTCTTCTCCCGTGCCTTGGCTTTAGGTAAAAAACAGTATCTCCGTACTCTCATTTTTTCTGGTGACAGCCGCCATCAACACCTCTCTCAGCTGTTCTAGTGCTTCAAACACCATTCCTGGGCTGAAGAGTCTGTTCTTCCAGAAATCGTATCCCCATTTAGATAATAAAGTGTTTTCCTTTCATTTTCCTGCCTTTGCTCTGGGTGGCCAGCTCTTCTTGCAGCCTGTTTCCTTCCATGCATGTGCCTGGGTTTGTCTGTGATCCAGCATCCCCGGTGGTCTGGGTCCCTTTGTGTTGTCCATTTGCTCTGTTTCTAGGTGCTGATTTGTTTTCCCATTAATCTCCCTCCCTCCCTTGCTCAGCTCTCCCTAGACTGACTGCTGCCAACATGTTTCATGTATCCTGTGCTGCGTAATAACCCAAGGGAAGGGGACTTCATGCCTGGACCCTGGGGCTCTGTAAGAGCTATTTCCAGAGGTGGCAGGTGCTGGCAGGGCTCCAGCCATGCGTTCCCTTGCTGATTTAGTTGCTCTCCCTCCAAACTACCCGCCATGGCACATGTCCCTCTGCACGTCCCGACCTAGCATGGACCATGTTCCTGCTGGGGCAGAGCACTGCCAATCCCTTTTTGGCCCTCAGCACAGGGAGGCAGCTGCACACCAGTGCCTGCTGCTGGCTGGGAGTGGGGAGCATGCTCAGCTTGCCTTCGACTGTGTTTTGCTTTTTCTGCTGGAGGAGCAGAGGATGGAATCACCTGCTGTCCCTTGATGCTTCCCAGGTAATGCCATGATTTGGATCCAAAGCTCCTCTCTGGGCAGCAGTGTTGTGCTGAAGAACAGAGAAGGTCTTGACCATGGAATCACAGAATGGTTTGGGTTGGAACGCACCTTAAAGCTCATTCTGTCCCACCCCCCTTCCATGGGCAGGAACTATCCCACATTGCTCCAAGCTCTGTCTAGCCTTGCCTTGAACACTTCCTGGGATGAGACAGCAAAAGCTTCTCTGGGCACCCTGTGCCAGGGCCTCACCACCCTCATAGTGAAGAATCTCTTCCTATCGTCCAACCTAGATTGATTCTCCTTCAGCTTAAAGCCATTCCCTCTTGTCAAGGGGGATGTTCTCCATCACCAGCCATGCAGGTAAATCTGCCCCTGGGGGACATCAAGCCTACAAGCCTCCATCACCGAGGAGTTGCACCTCAAACACTTCACAAGAATCCTTTCTTGTGGACCAGGACCTGTCCTGTTTTAGGATGAATGGAGGCCAAGTGGGAGAGGTCCCAATGGGTGGCATCTAGCAAAGCAAGGTCTATCCCTAACTGATGCAGGCAGAGCAACGTGCACCCCATATATCATCCCTTGGCTATCTCAGTCCAAATACCAGGCTGGACATTTTGGGAAGTGGTGTTGCAGAGCAAATTTTATTTAAAAATCAGTTTATGGGGTTGCTGATCATCTCTCCATTCTCAACCAGAGTGTGCTGTCCCTGCCATCTGCTGACTCCTTTGTTTGGGCTAAAGATTGAGTCCTGGGGATGACTTGAGGATGGAAAAGGAGTAAATATAACCCCCATGTGCTTCCTACAGCAGTCACAGTCAGCTGGATGGGAACAGTGCAGGGGATGGCAAGGCATGAGAGAGAGGAGAGAAATTAGTGAAATCATCTTTGTCCCCCAAGAAAACATGCTCCTGGTGAGGGGAAAGCTGGCCTGAAACCTGGATGTGGGAGGATGGTGTCAGTCCCCTGTGTCTTCACCCACTCCTGCTATCACAGAGAACCCCCCAGCTCTTTCTGATGTGGGAAACCAGCCATCCTCACTGGAAAACTTTATCCTGACTGGGTTGGCAGTGAATTCCCTCAAAAGTTCATCATTTGGGAAATTCAGGTTCTCTATGAGCTACTGCTGCCCAGCTGTCTCCCTGAACAGTCCAGACCTCCTCCTCAGGCTGCCCCAGTGCATCCTGCTCCTCTGGGAACAGCCAAAATTATGGACACTGTCCCTGCCCACAGGCCCAGCTGGGGCCACAGCAACCCTGCCCAACCTGGGTCTGAGATAAATCACCAGGGCATTTATAAATATTGATCCTGTCTTTGGGGAAGTTCACCATTTTGGAGAGGGAGGATTTTCTAAATAGCATTAAATAGAGATGCTGGAATTATTCTTGGCTCTGTCAACAGCACAGATCTGTGTGGCTGTGTGTGGGGCTGAGTGCTCTGGCCTGGGCCCATTCCTTACTCCTGCTTGTCTCCCTTGGGGCTTCAGGCCTTGGGGTTATTTATTTTGGGATCTCTCCCAGCAGGGCAGATATGGAAAAGGTCTATCTGTCACAGAGCTGTTTGCAAGTTAAGTGTTTTAGGCCTCTGGCTGTTTCAGCTCTGTCCCCACACATTGGGGACAGGTTGTGCATGACCACCCACCCCTGCACAGCCGTCCCAGGGCAGTGCTAACCCTGTGCTGGCTGTATGCTGTGCTGTATTCTAATATATGGGACCCTGCAACAGTCATCCTCTGGGAAAAACTCCATTGGCACCTCCTCTGTACCTCATAGGCACCTGCACCACCTGCAAAAATGGAGGGGAGACTCAGAAATAGGGTGGTGAAAGGTTTCCAGCAAGCTTGCACGGCTCCAGGTGGATTGTGTGGATTAAACATTTCCTGCCAAGCCTGTGGGTCAACCTCTGGAGGTCTTTTACTCCAGGATGAAGAATGGCACATGGTCTGGTGGTCTGGAACACTGCTCTTGGATGTGAAATGTCACTAGGTGAAAAGCAGAGACCTCGATTTAACCTGATCTCCTGGGATGGGAACCTCCAGAAAGAGAAAGTGGTTCAGTCATGGTAAAATATTTCAAATTTGGATAGAGACCTGATGGACATCTGTGTCCAGCCACCAGAACCCTCACTGGAGAGCTGCCACTGTGGACACCAGGCTCAGGAGCAAAACCTCAATGAGCAAAACCTACCTGCTTTTTCCAGGGGAGGGACCATACTAGCATGAGACCAGGACAGAGCAGGGGGTGTGGGATGAACATAAAGCCAGGGAGATGATTAGATTGATGCCATTCTCAAGATGACCTTACCCCATCATCTGTGCTTTTGCAGAAGCTGAAGCAGATGTAATGTGGCAGGGAATTGTTTTTATTCATTCTCTTGGCACTGAGCATTTCAGGAGAACAGAAACTTTACAAATAACATGTCCACCTTCTCTGTCCCAAAGCCCTTCTTATGCACCATCACAACTACAGTGTTCTGGTGATCCAGAGCTCTGTCCTTTAAGCCTGACCCTGGAAAAACATCTTCCTTTGACACAGCTTAACCTTTGTAGTGAGCTTTGAGAATCCTAAGCACAGCAGAGCAAAGTCTTGCCATCTTCAGACAATTCTGGAAGCAGGGTGAGACACATCAACCATTCTGCAAATGCCCCAAGACCACATGCAGCCCAGCATTAAATAAATGCATGTTTATGGTAAACCACCAGGGACATTGGCCTGTGAGATATTTGATCTAAGGTCACCATCACAATTTTGCTGTTCCTCACCTTCAGGTTAAGCCACAAAAGCCTTTTCTTTCAGCAGAGCTGAGAGAATTCCTGACATTTGCTGTAGCAGGAGGTGACTTGCATCTCCAACTACTAATGCAGGTTGCTAGAGCAAGAGCAATACCCTATAAAGAAACTGTAAATTCAGAAGGACTGTAGCTAACCCCACAGACAAGACATTTGATATTTTTAGGATATATCTTCAAGCAGCTGAATGTTCACTCACCACAGTTAGAGTCCCAAGAGAAGATCCTCCAGATCTTCTCTGAAATCAAACAGAGGATAGAAACAAACCTAAAAGCTCTAATTTTCACATACTAAGGGTGATTCAATTAATAATTAAAATGATCAAGAGGCTGGAGGGGTTGTCATGTGAAAAGCACTGGAAAGGCTGGGATTTGTCAGTTTGAAGAGAAGAAACCTGGGAAGGATGTGACAGCAGTGACCAAAGGGAGTGAATCAGGTGAAACTGAAATCAATCCCAAGAGCTAGGGGCAGTCAGTGGTACTGGTAGCATGTCACTCTGAAACAGAGAAAAGGAAAGATTTCTTCATGCAGTGAGTAACATCTCAAGAATCTGCTGCCCCAAGAGGCTGTCAGCATGGGTGGAAAGGGATTAGACCAGCTAATGAAGAGCAGGTCCATAAGGAAATATCAGAGGGAACAGTCAGACATGTGCCTGCTGCTGTCCCAAGCCCAGTGACCATCAATGCTGAAGAATAGGAGGTGCTTAGGCTGCAGAAGGCTCCCCCAAAACATCTCCCATTGCCTCTGCTAACTGCAGGCAAGACTGGCTGTAGCTCTGACCCAGTGAGGTTCCTACCCTCTCTCCTGTTCCAGTTTTCTTTTGCAGGATTTTTCCATTAGTAAGCACTCAGCTAATGGGGCATCTCAGCAACAGGACTGAGCCCATGGGGATAACCTCCACCCTCACCATGGTGAGGACAAGCTCCTATTGATAGGGATGGAACAGATGGGAAGCATGTGCTGTGCCCGTGTCCAGGCAGTGAGACCATCCACACGCAGCTACAAACACGTAACGCCCTTGGCAGCTCCATCCTTGCCTGCACAGCCCTGAACTGCCTCGTGCTGGAGCCAGAGCCTTGCTGTGCTTCTGTTCTGGAGATGCTGAAAAAGAAAATGCAGGCATTTTCCTGGTTGTCCTGGTCCATACAAGATCTGTACCAGTATGGGTCCAATGGGGACACACCATTGTTGCAGAAATCCTGCACAGCCATCAGCAGAGCTGTGTACCACACACCATACAGACTCATGCAGGACACACAGTTTTAGTTTTTTTCTCTTCAGGGTCTTTGCACAGGCAAATAACCCATCTGCTTTTCCAGCATATTTCTCCTAAATTATTTGGACTGCTTTGGATGGGGCTTGGAGCAACCTGGTCTAATAGAAGGTGTCCCTGCCCATGGCAGAGGGTTGAAATAAGAAGGTCTTTAAAGTCCCATCCAGCATAAACTGTTCTGTGACTCTCTGAGTCTCCTGAGCAGAAGGCATGGTGTGATGTTCAGACAGACCTAGGACATCACAATAATGAACCATCTTCCCATCCAAGCTAACACCCCTCTCACTCCAAGTGCTCCGTGACAAGAAAGTGCTCATAAGGTTATGTAGGAAGCAACTAGGGATGGGTAAAATGGGTTTGGTTTGATTAGGAAGAAGTCTCAGTCTTCATCTCTCAGTTTTCAGCATACTCCTACTTTCACAGAGAAGTGATTTAGAAGATTTTAAGTCCTTCCCAGGGCACAGAAACGTGTGTAAGGATACAGCTGTGTTTTTTCACTTCTGTATCAGGATTCAGGACTCCTCACAGCCTCAGTGACATGTTTAGGTGAAATCTGTCTGCAGCAGTGAGATGAGGGGTGCAGTTCAAGCCCAGGATTTCAGTTTGACCAAAGCATCCACTCTGGTTTCAGGCATGAGATGCGTTTCAAAACACATCAGGGATAAAAGCTGCCATTGTTCAGCGAGACAAAGCTGCTGATGAATTTCCCTCTCTTCTGAGTCCTTCCCAGGTGATCTCAGTTCCTGGCAGTGACTCCCCCAGTCAGGAGTCTTGGTCAAGTAACTTGGACAGACAATATTTAACCTCAAACTATTCTGAGAATATTTTTTTGCTAATTTTGCTGTTCACTCACCACGCTGCCTGACTGGGCTGCTTGGCCACACGCGGTGGCTTCTGATCATGGATTGGGTGGGCCTGAATCTTCACAAACAGAAGGAAGGTGGCTGCAGCCAGCACAGATGTGTGTTTGTTCTGTCCTCCAGCCAGTGCCAGCATCCAGTTGCTGTTTTCCTTCATGCTGGGCAGAGCACCAGAAAGGTGGGCAGCTTGGCTGCCGTGTGGGGTGCCTGCAGTTTAAGTCACATCAGTGTCAGATGCCACTTTCCTGCCATGATGCTTGTCTGAGTGCTCCCACATCAGAGAAAGGCTGTTTGAGATGCAAAGACCACCTACACAAACCTTCATCTGACTGACCAGAAGACATCTTTTTGTCTTAGACCTTCTTAGAACCACAAGGCACAGAGGAGGGACCCCATCCCCACTGAGCAGAGCTCCGTTATCTGCATGCTGTGATTGTTGTAATGTCATCCAGCAATGCCCTGGGAGTTCCTGCAGTACCTCACAGGCTCCCTAATTCAGAAACTGATTTGTTGTGATGCCACAGAAGGTGCCTGAAGAAGCCAAAAGCTTTCCTGGGCCAAAGCAGCTCCTAAAAGGCTTCTTCTGTGGCAGCTGCAGCCCAGCAGTTTTCATCACCACTCTCATGGAAGATGTGCTTTTCCTTCCAAAAGGTAGGAGGACATAATCCCCAAATGAAAATATCATTAACCCTCCAGTATAACTGGGAGGAGCAAAGTGTGTCCTGACCATCTGCAAGACCCTGTCAAGAGAAGTTCAGGCTGGAGTGATTTCATATTTTCACTAAGAAAATTGATTTTCAGTTTTGTTCTGAGAAGCCTAACTTGTTGCTTTCCTAGAATAAAGGATGTTATTCTAGATCTGCCTTTTAGGAGAATTGCAGAAATTTTCAAATGAGGCAACCCAATGAATTTGGGAATAATGAGACCTGGGGGCTGCCTCCCAGAAGTGCCTGGGGAAATTAATTGTATTGCATGTGAGGGAAAGGAGGACTCTCCCTTCCAAGGGTCATCAGGCAGGATCCTCTCCAAAGGTGACATTCATGAAATCCTGCCCTTGATACCATCCTGTTATCAGCATTGTCAGGCTGGGCTGGGACATGTAACACCAATTCACTCCTGTGAGCTGAGCTGATTGTGAGAAGGAGCGACTGAACTGCCACAAGTCCCAGCCACAGCACTCCTGTTTCACCAAGTTTTGTTCTGTACAACTTCCCAGGGGTTTTCTCCTAATGAAAATACATTTCTAAAACAGATTTTCAAAGTATCAGTCAGCTGCAGAAAATTATTCATTCACATTTGCCAGGTTTTGAACAAGCACCCAGGAAAGCACTGATGGAAAAGAAGAAAGGATTCCAAGGAAAGTTCAAAGCAGACATCCTGCAGTCTCAGGCCCTGCTATCATCTCAGCCTGATGGAGATGGAGTGTCTCTCATACCACCATGGGTCATTTCAGGTTTTCTTAGCTGAAAATTCACATTTTTAACTTCACCAAGACCAACAGCTTATGATTCAGTTCACATCCACTAAAAAGTGGCCAGTCTACGTTCCAAGGCTGTATGGGATGAAGAGTTTATCACGTCTCTGGGCTCCTTGTTCCAATGGTCAGTTATTCCCACTGTTAAAAATAGTTCCTTTATCTCAAGCCCAACAACCACCAGCTTTGCTTTCCAATCCCTGGATCTTTTTCTGTCTTTGTCTGCCCTCTTAAAGAGCCTTTTGCACTCAAAGTATTCCCCCACATCAGTTCTCACAGACCACGATTAAATCACCTCTTAAAAACCAGATAAACTAAACAGATCATGTTCCATTTGTCTCTCACTGAGAATGATTTCTAGCCCTGGGATCATTTTCTCGTTCTTTCCTGAGTCTTTTCCAAGTTTTCAGTGTCACTCTCAAGCATTAGCAGTAGACCTGAGTGCACCATTTCGGTGATGATGGCACTAAGATCACATGCAGGAGCAGTGCCACCTGTGTGACATTCTGTTTGTGCATGTCAAGGTCCTGTCCAGCCTTGCAGAGGCAGTGGGACTGTCTGTTCTTGGGTTTCAGCTGAAGCCTGAACCCTCACAGGGTCCCTGTTCTCCCTGTTCCATCATGGCAGAGTGGCCTGCACGTCTCATATCAAGCCATCATTAAATGTTGACTGAAGAGTCCCTGATTTTCTGTATTCCAGTGCCTGTGAGACCCTCATCCCTCCAGCTTGAATTCTTCCTGTGCCACCAAGTATCTGGCTGTGTTTTCCTTTAGATAAGGTTTTATCCATTCTGTGCTGTCAGGAATTCCATAAACAAGCTTTTCCCATGATGTTCTTGTAGCATACCAGTTGCTTCCAAGAGGGAGAGAAAATCCATGCTATCCCTTTGCAGTACAGACCAGGTGATTTCTATAGCATTAAGTTAGGTATTTCTAAAATGAGAGTGTTTTAGGAAGCATCACAGGCAGTCCAGTGTCTGAATTTTGGGAAGGGTCTCATGGGCTTGGCAGAGACAGTGCATCCCACTCTGAAAAAGCATCTGAAGTGCTGAAAGGAGTTTCCATTTGGAGGGATCCACATTTCTTCTCCAGCTGCAGAGAATCCCAGAGAGCTCCTAGACTAGACTGCAAAGCGAGGCAAAGCTGAATGACAAAGTCAAATGTTTCAATTAGCACACAAGAGTAACAGAATCAGGGAATCACAGAATATCCTGAGCTGGAAGGAACCCACAGGGATCATCGAGTCCAACCCCTGGACCTGCACAGACACCCCAACAATCCCACCCTGTGCCTGAGAGCGTTGTCCAAAGGCTCCTGGAGCTCTGGCAGGGGCTGTGCCCATTCCTTGGGGAGCCTGGGCAGTGCCAGCTCTGGGGGAAGGTCCTGTCACTGTCACCAGACAGCAGAGATCAGCACCTGCCCCTCCACTGACCCTTGTGAGGAAGATGCAGATTGTTTCCTCAGGAAGCTGTAGAGTCAGTGAAATGCAGCTCTGCAATCCCCTGAAATTCCTGGCCCAGCATTCATGGGACCTTCTAGGAGAGCTCAGGATCCTCCTGCAGCCCCAGGACGGATGGAGCCAGGGCAGCAGCATCCCTGTGCTCCCCACCCTGGGCACTGTGGCTGCCCCTCGTTTCCCCACCAGGTTCTCACACTCTCCTCCAGCTCCCCTCGCTGCACAGGGATCTCACAGGGATCCTTCCCGTGTCACTCTCAAGGCTCTTAGTTAACAAAGTATTTAAGAGGTTTTGGTGCCTCTTAATAATGCACTTAGAAATATCTTTGATGTTAAGAGGTGAACTTGAGTGAAGTACTTTGCCAGGGGAGGAGCATGGCAATGTCAGCTGGATTGTGCCTGTTTGAGCTGTATTTTTGAGGGGACAGTGTCAAACCCAAGCCCTGTGAAGCCAGAGGCAACCTGCAAGATTTCAGCAGAGAAGCTTGGATGGGTTCCAGAGCCACCAGTCTGAGCCTGGAGCCCTTCACTGTCTCCCTGCAAATCCCACTTGGCTCTGCACGTGGCCAGGACAGGGGTGGGCTGAGGCTGTGTGAATTGTTTGGTGGACCACAAATTGTTTTTTCTCAACCATGAATAGCTCAGGGCAGACTGTGTCCTGTGTCCTGTGCCCTGTGTCCTGTGCCCTGTGTCCTGTGCCCTGTGCCCTGTGTCCTGTGCCCTGTGCCCTGTGTCCTCTGTCCTGTGTCCTGTGTCCTGTGTCTTGTCCCCTGTGTCCTGTGTCCTGTGTCCTGTGTCCTGTGCCCTGTGTCCTGTGTCCTGTGCCCTGTGTCCTGTGCTCTGTATCCTGTGCCCTGTGCCCTGTGTCCTGTGCCCTGTGTCCTGTGTCCTGTGCCCTGTGTCCTGTGTCCTGTGTCCTGTGCCCTGTGCCCTGTGCTCTGTATCCTGTGCCCTGTGTCCTGTGCCCTGTGTCCTGTGCCCTGTGCCCTGTGTCCTGTGTCCTGTGTCCTGTGCCCTGTGTCCTGTGTCCTGTGCCCTGTGTCTTGTCCCCTGTGCCCTGTGCCCTGTGTCCTGTGTCCTGTGTCCTGTGTCCTGTGTCCTGTGTCCTCTGATGGGCACTCCTGGGCAGAGGCTGCTGGATTTCTGATGAAATAGTTTAAAAGGAGTATTGGAAGGAAGGGGAGGGTGAAGTCAGCTGAGAAAAAGGAATATTGTTCCCAGATGTTAAGGATAATGGAATGGGAACTACCCCAGGCTGTGAGATCCCACTCCAGAGTAAACCCAGACCTTCATCCCAGGGCAGAGAGGAGGACCCCAGCATGGGTTCCACATGGGTATCAGCTAAAGAGGTGGCAGTCTGCACACCTCTGACCACCTCAGACCACGGGATGAGGCCTCAGGAGGCCTCAACAAAGGCTTTATTTTCAGAGGAACAGGCTCACAGAGGGTTCCTTGGGGACAAGATGAATCCCTGGATCTCTTCTGCCACCATCTCATCAGAGCTGTGCTTTCCCCAAGCACCAGGAAGATGCATTCAGCTCCTGCTGCTTGTTTGACTGTACCAAAACATCCTGCACCTCTCACTGCTCCCACCATCCATCCACAAGACTCCAGCAATTGCCAAGCAAAGGAAATAAGCAACTCTGGAACAGCCGTGTCTCGGATGGCAAAAGCTGGTAAGAGGCTCTTCTACCTTTTCTGGATTGCTTTTGTACCTGTATTTCTTTCACTCCTTCTCCAAGTGCCAGGTCCTGACCCAGACCTGGCCTTTGGGGTCCAGGCCACCCTGCAGCCCCTACACCAACACACACAAGCCCTGTGAGGAGGAGAGCCTGGCAAGAAGACTGGGAAATATTGTCACTTCAGCTGAGGTCACTCTGCAGCCCATCTTCTACCCAAGAGACATCAAATGAAGACACTGGAAAATAACACTGGAACGAATTCAGATGTTACTCTCCAGCCTGTCATTACCCTGAGTCAGACAGAGACAAGTAAAGAGCCTCTACCCAGGCTGGATTGTAATTGGAGTGATGGAAAAGACCATTAGGTCATCTGGGCCATCTACACCCGCCAACACACGCCTGTTCTCTGCTTCATGTTATCTAGAGCTGAGCTTGGAGTGAGTCAAGTGATGCAGCTTCCAGTTTCCCATGGGAGACTTCTAATAAAACTAATAGCTGAGATGGAAACGTTTCACGATATCCTGCCTAAATATGCCTGTTGCTCACAGTCATCCCATTACTCTTGCTGATCCTCCCTCTGAAAGCACATCTCTCCCTGGTGTCCATGCCCATCACCCTCCTGCTGACAGTTACAGTCAGATTTTCCCTGGGTTGCCATCTAGACAAGCTGCATTTTACTGGTAGTAAAATGACTCCAAAAGTGGTAATGATTCCAAACCCAAGGCTGCAAATAGCTTTCTTTGTCCTTGGAGCCTTTGGAGCCCTCCTAAGAAGCTAGATTCCCCAGATACTCTGCAAAGGGAAATTTTCTGAAGAGTTTTTTGTAGGAAATTAAGGATGAGGCTTAGAGAGATGGACCATTGAGTCAAGTTTCTCATGATAATTCTTCATCTTTTGTTCTGATCTAGTTTTCCTTCTTTAAAATTCATTCTCTGATTTCTCCAGGGATCTCCATTCTGCTTCCACACTTAATTAGAGCTTAAAGTCCCAACAAGGCACATGATGCCACTTGGAAGAATGCTCCAGGTGCCAGATGACTTAAAGGTATTGAGTTTGTAAAGAGACTCTGGCATTTCCTTGAAAAGATGGGAAAAAAAAAAAGGAAGATGGGTAAATCTATGGGTTGGTGCCTTTAGGAGCAAAAGATGGAGCCATGAAACTTTCTAAAAAAGTTTTCAGTGCTCCTTCCCCTCACTGTGGGTAAGAGGTTTATTGAAATAAGTGGTTTTCAGGGTTGTGTAGCCCTGTGGTAGAGCAATTCTCCAACATTAGATGGTGCAAGAGTGGAGAATCCCCTCGCTCCTTGGTGAGCTCAGTGTGGCACGTGCTCCTTCCCCTCCTGGGGCCACTCAGCCCTTGCAGGTGAGAGCAGCACCCTCTGCTCCTTGAGGTTTCCTCCAAGGACACAGCCAGGAGCAGTGAAAAATATGGAGAGGGGCTTGGATGAGTCAGAGACACACACAGGGTGTGTCGTATCACAGGTTTTTTCCTCAGAATTTGGCCTGGCTTTCAAAATACTTCTCACCACTAGCTTCTGACAAAAAAACCTTGCCATGCAAAATCCTGCTGTGCTGCCTCAGTGCCACCAGCCTGGAATGCCACTGTCCCTGAGGGGAGCAGTGTCCTGCAGGGAGCAGAATGAGCCACAATCCAAGATGGAGCCTCTCTGGAGGACAGATAAACAGAGCTGTGCCTGCAACAGGAAATTAATTTAAATTTAGAAGAAATAATTTTTTGCCTTGGTTGAATGAGATGGGAGATCCTCCTTCTGTTCTTCATTAAGCAACAAAGGGTGAAACCAACAGCAAATTGTGTGCAAACCACCCAACCACGGCCCTGAACTCTTGAAACATCTTTATTCACTTAATCTGGGATTCAGGAAATTCTCATCCAAGCCAGTTTTATTGGGTGGTTTGCATTGAGCTCTCAGCCTCCCAATCAGTAACAGATGAACAATTTTGCATAACATTTTTCTCCTGGATTTTTGGCTCTGCTCCTCCTTTCTAGCAGCTGAGCTGATGAAGCAGGCCTGTTGTTCACCCTTTCGGAGACGTCAGCCTTGCTCTGATTCTGGGAATGCCCACAGGCTGACCTGGGTCCTGATCATGGCCAAATCCTACCTTTGTGGATTCATTGGTGGCTCATCTCCCCATCTCCTCCTTCCTAATTCCTTCCTCCTGCTGCTTCCAGGGCTGGCATTGGGTACTGAGCCCTTAAAGAACAGCCCAACCCAGGTCCTAGCTGCTGAAGGGCAGCAGTAGATGCTGATAAACTGCAGCAGCCTGTCTGTGTGGGCATCTGCTGAAAGAACACAACAAGAACAGGTCCAGCCGTGGCTGGAGCTGCGTGAGGAGGAGGAGGAGGGTTGCTCTGGGTGGGTGATCTGCCCCTCAGCTCTTCTCCAGGCAGGTGGCTGCTCAGTTTGTTTTCATTGCTCCCTCCAGGGCAGAGCTGTTGTGCCTGGGAGCAGAGCCCAGAGGGGGTTCTGTGCCACTGGGATGTCTCCAGCACTGGTGTCCACCTTGGTCCATCACCCTGTGGCTGTGGGACACGCTGTTCCTGCAGACCTGCCGTGCTGAGTGAAGATCCATGTTCCAGAAGTGGTGGGGATGAGTGGCTGCATGCACCCACACTCACCCCTGTGGTCAAGGTGCTGCCAGCCCACAGGGCTCCTCTGCCCCACTGGGAATGCACAGCTTTTGAACCACTGAGAGAAAGCAAAAGGGTGAGAAAAAACAGTCCTGGAGAAATCCCAGCTCTCTGGCAAGGGGCTGTTTATGTGTGCACCCCATGGCCGTGCACGTGTGTTACTTGTCAGCATCTCTCTGCCTCCACCCCACGGCCTTGGCTGCCTGGAGCTGCCAGGACTCAGCTGAAGGCTGAAATGAAATGAAATAGGTGCTGTGTCCCTGCCCTGTGCCCCCTCATGGGTGGGCTCCTCACCTGCCCATCACCCCCTCACCCTTGCAGACCCTCTGGCAGCCGATTTCACAGGAGGATGTTGATGCCTTGATGTTTCAGCACCGCCAGTTCCCAGAATAACTGGGTCCTGGGGCTGAGGAAAAACACTTTGCTCAGCTGATGTGTTTGCTCAGACGCTTCAGCACAGGCTTTTAATATTCTAATGCCTCTGAGATCTGGGACTTAGAGGGGGATTTGCTGCCATGTGCCTGACAAAGAAGAGTGACCTCAGCAACACTGGAGAGCAGAGAGTGTATAAAACCTTTCTGGGCTCTGTGTAGGAGTGCCGCTTCCCTTTTTGGCTGCCCTCAGCTCCATCTGCTCTCTCCACACATGGGTCTCCCTGATAGTCCCTCTTGGGTGGAGAGATGACCGGGCAGGAGATGAGTGTTCACACAAATGGGCTTCACATTACTTGCAGAGCTCCCGGTTTCATGCCCTGGATTTTAAGCAGAAGAGTGATTCCCCTCATTCCAGCAGGTCTGCACCTTCTCCATCCTTCTTCTTCTCCATCCTCCAACCCATCTGCATGAGCTGCAATCCAAGGGTGAAGGAGCTCCCTTCCCCCTCTCTCTGGTTGCCCACAGGGACCTGATTCTGACTCTATTTTTTTTTACCCAGGTCTCTCCTACGCAGTTGGGTGATCACAACTGCGTTTCAAAGTTGGAACTGCATCAAATCAACATGTCAAAGATCATATTAGACATTCCTTCACTCACCCTGTGAAATATTGGCCATTTTCTGCCACATGGAGAAAAGTAAGTTGCAAACCCAATGGGAAAGGCAGGAAAAACAGTCATTAATAACTGTACTTAATTACAAACTAATTTCTTGAAAAATGTGTTTGAAAGCAGCTGGCAACAAGTTGAACTGTGTGGAAAGTTTGAAGAACACCAGACCAGACATTAATAAGTCAACAGCCTCCAGAAAAGGTCAAGCTCTGGAAATATTTAAAGGCCCCTTAATAAAATGAATTTTAATTCCAATGCTGAATTAATACTTCATTGCAAATCCCCAGAAAATAGATTCATTCCCTACAGACATGCTGCACATGTTTGAGGGAGACTTGCCTTCCACACACCACAAGCTGCTTATGGAGTTTCCCAAACCTTCTTTTAGTGACTTCTTTCTGGTTGGAAATTCCACACAGGCACCTTCTTTTTATCAAGGGCTATTGTCAGTATGAGATCAACCTCTCCAAATTATCATCTGGCATCTGCAGTGCAGCAAAACCTCTCTAGAAGCCTGCTGCCATTGGTGAAATCTCATTTAAAACCCACCCTTGGGTGTGGAGAAAGATGATCTCTTGGGAAGACCTGCAGAGATGCTGTGACCACACACAGTTTGAACAATTATATTTTTGGAAGGCACCACATATGGGTTGCTTCCAGCAGCCCAACAATATCGATGTTACACTGTTCCTGCTGGTTTAACTGAACTCTGAAACACAAGGATATGGACATGGATCATGGTGTGAGAGCCTGCAGTTCTGGCAGAAGCAAGGATCTCTGCCTTTGGCTCACCAAGAATCATTTCCTGGGGGTAGGAGCTGTTCACCAAACAAAAAATCCCAAGGAGATAAAGGAAAATATCTGTAAAGGGTGACACTCACCCAAGATGCATTGGACAAAGCCACTCCCTGCAGACTATGACATAATTCTATGTTTGCAATATTTCATTGTTCACTGATTATTTGTTCTCCAACCTCATCCTTATCCTGGCCTTCTTCAAGAGCACCCCGTGGCAGGTAGCCTGCAGGAGAACCTGTGGGAGAGCACTGGGAATGTCTGACACTTGTAGTCACTTGTGGGAAGACACCACCACCTGTCATCCCACATAAAGGCAGCCCTGCTCAGGCTGTTTGGCATTGCCCCGAGAGTGTGGATCCCAGATGTGCGTGGGAAGAGCATTCCTGGTCCTGGGGTGTGGGAGCCACATGCTGAGCCTTCACACTAAGTGCCCACTGCTTACCCATCTTGGCTGCTGCTCCTCCCTGCTAAATGACACCAATCTGCCCAGGAGGTGGGGCTGGGACAAGCCAGGAGCACACTGGTGGATGGTTTTTGGCAGGTTTTGGCAATATCACTCGACATGTATCATGCACATTTGACTGAGTGTAAGCTGGTACCTCTGAGCTCTCCCATTTCTGCTGGCTCATCTGCCCACCTAGCTCTGAGGCAACTGCAAGTCCCAGAGCCTCCTGTGCTCCTCAGCCACTTCCAGAGGAGCTGGAAGGAAGCAGCAGCTTGCAGGTCTGCAGGAAGTTGGGAATAGCTTGGTTTCAGAAGTAGCAAAATGTTTGGACTGCAGGTGTTTCCAAAACAAAACATCTCTGTAGCTTTCCTTATTTGAAAGGTCTCATGAAGTTTGTGTCAGTCCAACTCAGACAAAGACATTTTCCTATGATTTCAAACTTTTCAAGGGAGGCACTTCTGCCATGTGACAGCAAAATATTGCCAGTGCCAACAATCACAGAATCAGAGAATGGTTTTGGTTGGAAGGTACTTTAAAACTCATGTCATTCCATCCCCCTGCCATGGGCAGGAACACCTTCCACTAGACCAGAATGCTCCAAGCCCTGTGCAGCCTGGCCTAGAACACTTCCAGGTATGGAGAGTCCATAACCTCTCCTCTCAAGACTTTGGCAAGGCTTTGGAGCCACATGGAGCAATGGACAACATTGCTCTGTTCTGCTTTTCTCCTCCTGGCACATCTCCTGCAGGAGAGGGAGACAGGTGCAGTCTCACATTCTGTCACTAACAGGGAGGTTGGAAGCAGCAAAACAAAATTCCCAAGGCTTTCCCAGAAGTGGCAGTGTTTTTCAACAGAAATTGTGAATTACCCTTTTCTAATCCCAACCCTTGGCTGGTTTCCTGGAGCTGGGAGAATGCTTTCTGTCCTCTACTTGCTATTCAAAGGTGCTTGGTCCATCTTTGAAATATCTGTACCAGGTTACCAGAGAGGCCAAGCTCCAAATCCAGACCTGAAGGTTGCAAGGAGCAAACAGAGAGGATGGGTTTATCTGGAGTTCATTTCAGAAGTTTCCTTTCCTTCAGCCCCACATCATCTGAGCCCTCCCCTTTCATCCAGGAGATGGCACAGCAGCTGCTGCCTCTGAGGAGGGACCAGGACCAGCTGAGTGATCCATGTGCTTGGAAATGTTCCTTTCAGATCAACTATCCCCTTATGCCAGACAGAGTTTGAGTGGCTCATTGATCCATTCTGGGGGACACATTACAAGAAAAGAGGGAGAAAAAGAGAGAGAGAGAGGAAGAGAGAGAAACTCTCCTGTAAACCAATAAAAAGAGATGCTGGAAATACACAGGAGAAATTCTGGTAGTTAGAATGGGCTCAAGTCTCTGGGGCTTGATCCAAGGCAACAAAATAGTGACACATTTTGTCCTTTTTGAGGTAATTTTTTTAATTAGACAGGAACAGCACACTGGCATTGGGCCATCTTCAAACAAGCCCTAAGATTCCAGGGGCTTCCCCAAAGCAGAGCACAGCACAGCCACAGGGAAACCCTGTGTCTGATGGCAAATGTGAAGCTGACTTCAGAAGAAACATGAAGTGTCTTTCCAGGAATTGCTGTGGACTCTTTGGCCTCCATCATGTTTACAGCTGAGGTACATATCACACCTCACATCCACCTGAAGAAGAGCTGTAGTGCTCCATGCCATGACTAGAGGCTATATTGACATAAATGCCTGCATTCCTCGAGTCCTTCCTTGGTACAAACTCGTTGTATCTTCAAAGATGATGGCACTGGAGCTCATTGGAGCAGAATGAGGGGAGAAGAGGGGGCAGGGGCAAGGGGAGGGGACAGGACAGGACCCTCTGTCCAGTATTGGACATATCCTCATGCCAGGAGCAGTATTGTGCACAAACTGTTGCCCGTGGTCCTGCCTGAACAGCTGCACAACACACCACAAAAGCCACCAAGGATGTCCACCCTGCAGGGGTGTTCTGCTTTCCAGGTGCTCCAGGACTCCAAGGAAAGTGTGGATGCTCTAACATCCCACATCAGAGGTTTAATTCCCCTTAATTCCCTCCTCCTGGAGAGACTAGGAGACAGCAGAGACCACAGGGCCCTGGGAAATCACCTCTTTGTCTTCCTCTGGCCTCACTAGTGGATGGAGGCAGGAATGGGAATGCATGGTCTCACAGACAGAGGGCTAAGACATCCTGCCACAACATCAACAGCTATTTCTGTGAGTCTGTCCCTGACCCACAAGCCAAGCACTGGTAGCCAGTGTTCTGCTGCCAGCCACTGTGTTTATGAATCAACAGTTCAGTATTTTATGATTTGGGCTGAGGTGATCAGTCCCCTGCAGCTGGGCTGCCTGGCTGGGGTGAGTCACCTCCCTGCCTGCGGATCCTGCTGGTCGCAGGGTGACAAATAGCAAAGATGCCCTGAGGTAACAGCTCTTGAGGGTTTTTCATGCAAAGCCAGCTTGCTCAAGCCTTACTCTGGAGTCCTAAGGTCAGAACAAGTGGGAAATGCTGCAGGGAGCTCTGCAGTGCAGCAAACAGCCCAGGCTGCAGAAAGACATCACTGACTCCAGCTGATAGCAGGCAGAAAAACTCCTGGGCCTCGCCTTCAGCAGTGGAAAGTGAATCCATTCTCTGGGAAAGGAGATGATCTCTGGGCTGTGTCAGGGAGCCTGTCCTTGACATCTTGGCATCAGCTGGGATGGTCCCAGCTCAGTCCTGTGGGCTGCCACCCAGAAAAGCCAGGGTGCCATGTCCCCACCTCCTCTGCCCGAGGCCAGCACAGAGCGAGGCTGCCAAATATCTCCTTCACCTTGACCCTGAATCCCTGTTCCCCACTGGGCAGTGAATGCTCTCAGCTGTCAGTGCAGCAGAACTGGGTGAGGAGTAAGTCAAGGGCTTGGAAGTTTTTCCTGTGTGCAGTGATTCATGGCTCATGTTTGTCAGTAGATGGGAGTGTTTGGAGAAGAGCCAAGTCATCATGAAACATTTACAAATCCCAGACGTTTTGTGGATTTCACCACAAATTATCTTCTGTCCAACACAGCCAACCCACACGTTCATCGACATTTCTGAGCTGCAGTTTATTAATCCTCTGTTTCCAGCAATGGTGTGAAGATAGCAATGGCCAGCAAGAAGGGACACGCCACTGGAGTTGTGCCAGCTGGACAGGAGAGGGGTGGTGGTTGGAAGCCCAGTGACTCCTCTCCATGGCTTCTTCACCTTGCCCAGCAGTCAAAGGGATGTGGATCAAGACTTCCCTGAGGAGAAGGAAGCAAAGACTGTTCCTAAAAGGGCAAAGGCCATTCCAGCTCCTCCAAAAGATCTGAGAGCATCTATGGAGAGGTGTAGTAGAAACATAAAGCCTTAATGAGGGCTCAGAGCCCAGGAAAAAGTGTCAAAATGGGATAGAAGAGTATGAGGCATTGATGGCACCAAGGCCATTCAGATTGCAGCACATCTATGAGTAGCTTTTCGAGACCCACATACTGGGAAAATAAAGAGCAGCCCAAAACAAAGAACAGCATAAAATTAAGGAGAGACTATGCTCAGGGAAAAGGAGTCTAAAGGAGTCTTTAATAAGAATGAGGTAAAAGTGCCCATGGCACACACATGAAAACACAGTTCAGCTCCTAAATTTATCCAAAGCCAGTGCATGGGCAGTAGCTGAGAGCCCAGGAGATGTGAGAACTCACCAGCTAATATCCCTTCTCCTCTCTAGTCTGAATGCTGGACATTTGTCTAAGTGGGTGTGAGACACTGAGAAACTGAAAACAGTTTTGTTTGAAATAAAATAACCTTTTCCTTCACCTTTCCCTCTCAGAGACACGGGAAAATATGTGGGAATATGGGAAAACATGTGAGGAGATCTGTGGAAACATTTGCATGTGGTGGGGACAAATCTCAGCTTGCTTTTCTGAAGAGGGAAAAATTTTTAATTTTAATGGCATTTTGGGTTGATCCCTCAAAGAAGGTACAGACCCCACTTTTCCTGATGTTTTGGGATGTAACTTGAGTAGGGTTTTTTCTCCCCCTACCTTACAGTGCAGACTGTCCCTCCATTACAAGGTGGGAAGGAAATCCAGCATGCTGGAGAATTTGTTCATGGCCTCTCCACTCACAGTGACTCTCTGGGACAGGACACAGCTCAGCTTTCCTGCTCGCTGAGCACTGGAAACAGATCCATGAAGATCATGGAAAGCTGTTCATACCTCTCTGACAAAGTGAGGTCCTGGGGACATGGCTCATGATTCACCAGGCAGTGAAGGTGGAGCCCTGAGGAGGACTGGTCCTGGAAAGGTTCATCTGAGAGGGACAATCCCTTTCAGGCTGATGCTGGGATGCTCATGGCATTCAGGGAACAGCAGTCCCCAATCTTACTATGCCCAGGTATCTCTAATCAGTTCATTATATCTGATTCAGATTTTCCCTCTTGCAACAGCTAATGCCTCTGGCAGCAGCCATGGCTAACACTGCCAAGACGTTCTGCTGTGCATCCTTGTGGAGTGGCTCTTGGCTTCCTCCAGCCTTCAGTTTCAGAGCTGAAAGTGTATTTCTGATATTTTAATGTCTGTCAGCTCCTACACCTCGCCAGCGTGGGTAGATAGTGAAATACAGCAGGGAGAAATTAACTGCCACCCTCCACGGGAGCCCATGGTGAAGCCTGAAACCAGACAGTACCACACATGGTGGCAGGTGCAAAGCCTGGCCATATCTGGACAAGAAGATTTGGCTTGCTTTGGCTGTCCCTCCCAGCCAGGCTGGGGCCATCCCCACACCCTGGCCATGCCAGGATTTACACACTGTGCCATGGAAGTGCTGCCAGCACCCAGCGAGTTGAGCCCAGGGTGCCTCTTCATGCCACGAACGGGCAGCAGGTCACATTGCACCTTTTGGTGCCAGACACTGAGGAATGTCCATGCCATGGTGACTAAGGTGTCCCCAGGTGTTAAACAAACATCCCAGGGCTGCCAGACCTCTGCACTGCAGCCAGACTCTGTCAGGACCCTCATAAGGTCATCCTGATTCCAGCTAATAAGACTGTGCAAATCATGAGAAAAATAGTAAATTGCCTAATCCAACCTCCTGGGTATCTTAGGCCTTTGATATTTGTCTTGATTTTTCTATAGTAGGGCTAATAATCTGGCTCAAGCTTCTCTTCCAGATAGCAACGCTACTGGATTGCACCAGCACTGCTTCATTGAAGAAAATCCTTGCCTCACTGCTCAATCGGGATTTCATGGTGCTGACAGCAGGGCCATTAATAACGAACCCATTTTTTGATGTATTTTATAACACAGAATGATTTACCAGGGCTTTCACAGCTGTTTTGACAATAAGCTTCCCTCTGAGCAGTGTGGGAGGCTGCAGGAAGAACCAAGTCCCAAAACTGGCAGGAGGAAGAGATGGGACAACCTTGTCAAGCCCATCCAGGGCAGGGGACTGCCACATCACAGGGGGACAGGGCAAGGTGGAAGGCAGTCTCACCCCTCAAAAAAGGGACAGTGTGGCTGTGAGACAAATTTAAATCACCATGTTCCCTCAGCACAAGTCCCAGGGCGTCCTTACTGGATGAAGGACAGGGGCTGAATGTTTCTCTGGAGCACCCCCATTTGTCAAGCAGAGTACTCATAGTAAAATTACATAAGAAGTGTTGGCTAGGGGATCAAATCTCCTGATCCAGGCTTTAAAATGGCTCTTTGGGGTTAGCAGGAAAGCAGCTTGCTTGCACCATTGATGGATTTTCCTCAGCCTCCCTCCAACTGGCACAGCTCGGGGGAAACCAAGGTAGCCCCTCTGCCTCTCGCCCCCCACATCAGCACGAGGGTGAGCCCAGCCCCCACCTTCCCGGTGAATGAACTCAAAAAAACTTAAAGCTCAGTTATTTCTTTTCTCCTGTTCTCAGAGTCCTTCTGAATATCTGCTCCAGCTCCTCAGGCTCCAGGGATTTGGCTCTGGCAAATAAGCTCAGGCAAGCAGGAGCTGACTGTTACATGACCCTTCTTGTAATTTTCTGGAAATCTCGTCTGTAGGATAAACAGACCAATGTTAACCTTTATATAGTAAATAAAACTCCAGTGAATGTGGCCACTTAACATGTCTAAAAGATGCATTTTTACTCCTAATATTAACACATTTTTAAAGAAATCTTTCTTTGGCAAAAGCCAAAAAAATATTTGTTTCCTGTTTCAGTAAATAGTCACCATGGCAGAGCAATTCCATCTGATACTTACTCCCTGCTCCATACAGCTGATCCCCCTTTATCTCTGTTTACTGCAGAGATACTATTAAATACCTTCAGCCGCTCCTGCTTGCAGATTTCCAGAGAGCCCATATCCTGTTTATAGCATCCCTGCCAAGGCTGCTTATGGGGGAGCTCCAAACAGGAGAGAGAAAGGGTTGAGAGGGAGATGCTGAAAGGAGGAGGTGGAGAGATATTTGCTGCTACCTCCAAGCACATTCCACTGCGAGCAACAGCAAAAGAAAATCTCAGAATCAGAAAGGTTTGGATGGGAAGGAAGGTTAAAGTTTATCCCATCCCACCCCCTGCCTTGAGCAGGGAGACCTTCCAATGTTCCAGGTTGCTTCAAGCCCCATCCAGCGTGGCCTTGGGCATTTCCAGGCATGGGGAATCCACAACCTCTCTGGGCAACCTGTGACAGGGTTTCATCACCCTCACAGGGAAGAATTTCTTCAGTCTTCAAGACAGCCAAGTATTGCCCCAAATGCATCCAGGGAATGCCTGGCTGAGGTCTCCAGAGCCTCCAGAGCTGCACTGGTGATGGAGGGACCTGCCCTAGGCTGTGGCTGCTGCAGTGTTGTCCATTCCCACAGCCATTCCTGCACTACTCACCAGCTCTCCCTGAGCATCAGAAGTTCCTACAGCGCCTGTGAAGCCCCTGATGCAACCCCTGCTTAGAGCTTGGAGCCTGGGGCTCTCAGCACATTCAGCAGACAAGCAGGGAAGTTTTTGGAGCCTGATTTATTTTGCTCTTCCCAGCTGTTGTGTCAGATGGAGCAAGGCTCTTCCATTCCATTTGGAAAGGACTGCACCCACTCAGCCATCTGCACGCTGCTGCTGGGGATCCGTGTGGGCCTGAGCTGTGAGAGCTGTGCCAGGGTACCTGCAGACACACCTGTGCAACATCTGCACACCTACTGGGCACTTCAGCCCTTTATCCCTTCATTAGACACTCACAGTGATTTCTCACTTCCCCTCAACCTAGAACAGATCTGGGTTTTTTACAGCCACGTGTTTTCTCTGCAAGGGAGTTTATGAGAGCAATAAAAGGCAGAATAATGATTAAGGGAGACAAGGAAGGGTTTGCACATCTTGCTTGAGAGCAATCTTGCTTTTGTTTTTGGGCCAATCTGCCTGACATGTGATGTTTCACGTCACATCTGGCTTGCATTCAGAAGGAATGCAAATGCTTCCAGCATCAATTTAGTCTCCTATAAAGAGCTGAGCCTCATTGGGCACCACCATGGGCTTTGGGGACACCAGATATGGGGAGGATGACTTGTCCTTGTGCTTTTGTGCAGCAGGATGACTGAGAAGACTGAACCTCACAGAGAAGTTTGTCAGGAACTGGAAGAGGCTGTCCAGAGCAGCTGCAGAGTTACTACCCTGTGAAGTGCTCAGAAATGTGTGGATGTGGCATTTGGGGACATGGTTTAGCAGAGGACCTGGCAGTGCTGGGTTAATGGTTGGAATTGGTGATCTTGGAGAGATCCAGATCACCAGATCTGGATTTCCAACCAGAATGATTCCATGACACTATGAAGCCAGCTGAAGCCAACATGGACACTGGGTTTCACAGGAACAGAGTCAAGGAGAGGGTTTGCTGCAATGCTCTGCACTGCAGAGTCTGGGTTTAGGTGTCAGATCAGTATCTGTGAGGCTGGAATACCCCTGTGGTGGATGGGGAAACTGGGGAGGGGGGCAGGCCAGCTTCCCAATATCCCACACTGGGAGCATTGGACCAGAGACCATTGATGAGCAAGACAGAGTCTCCGAGGCACAGGCAAGGATTGGGCAGGGAGGCCCTGGCTGCAGCCTGGAAGCTTTGGCTCTCAGCTGAGGCATGGAAGTCCTGATATGGGAAGTCCTCTCCATGGAAGTCCTCTCCTCCTGGATGGATTGCACATATCACATCTGACAGTCCCTGGCTGAAAAGCAGAAACATTGTAGGGTCTCTGAGCTGAGCAATTTGCATCCTGTGGGGTCTGTGGCATACACTGTAGCCTGCATTCAGGCACTGCTGGGTCAGGGAACTTCTGTGGACCGCTTCCAACTTGGTCTCTCCTGGGGAAGGGAAGAGCAAAGATAGTATGAGGACTGCTAGCCTCTCCAGCGCTTCCTCAGGGGATACCTCCCAAAATGAGTTATCCTCCATCCCTCAAAAACCCAGTTTCAGTGATGACCACTCACCTCCCAGCCCAACCTGTCTGACCCACAAGTCAGTCCTGGTCTGACCAAACCCTCCATCCCAGCTCATCCCAGCTCAGCGCTTGCTGTGGAGGAGCACAGAGGCAGGGGAGCACCAGTCACCCCAGCAGGCCTGGCCGTGTCAGCAGCTCAGAGACAGAATCCCAGATGCAGAGCCTGTCCTAAAACCTTCTCAGCTCAAGCCTCACCATCGCACTGACCCGAGCAAGGCTTGCAGACTTGACAGAACCATCCCATCCACAAGTTTGGCAGACCTGGAGCCACGAGCCCGGCTGGCAGCCACCTGCCCAGAGCTACATTCTCCTCCACCCCCCAAGACAAGTGGGTTTTGTTCGGGGTGTGCGCAGGATGTGGCTCGGTGACCCCTCTGGGCGAGAGGCAGCTGCTCTGCCACCGCTTCCCCAGCCGCGGCCGGGGCAGGAGGCAGAAAGCCCTCTTTGTGCTGGGGAAGGTGTCAGGTACTCGCCGTGCAGGAGCTGAATTGGGCCTTTTCATCGGCTGAGAGGCTCTCCGGCTGAGGAATGCTGGCTCCGGGCTGGAGCTGGCAGGGAGCTGCCTGCAGCGGGCCTGGCGGCTCCGCAACGAGGCCCGCGGCCTGCCCGCCCTGAGCCGTGCGCTGAGGGCAGCAGCAGCGCTGTCCCCTCGGCGGGGACACAGCCGTGAAGCTATTTATAAATTTAGAAACCAGCGGGTTTATAAATTCTCCCCTCAAAAGGGGAAAAGTCGCTGTTTGGGGAGGCACATCCTGGTGGGAGCGTCTGGGGCACTCGAGGCCTGCAGCAGGCAGGCCCAGAGAGAAATGTTTCAGGGAATGGTTTCTCACCACAGGTTTCTCACACAGGATAATTTTGCAAGGGATGCTTTTAAGACACGCATTTCAGCCCAGTATAACCGTGCTTTCAAGTTTAATCTTGTTTGAAAAGCTGGGGAATCTGCAGTGTTTGGGGCTGCTTCAAGCCTCATTTTCGTGTCTATTTTGGAGGCAAGGAATCCATAACCCATCTGACAAAACAGCTTTGGTTTCTAAATTAAGCTTCTGTGTACCTCAAAACTGTAATGTCTGTTATTAAAATTGACATTTCCCCCACAATAACTGCAACTGCTGTACGAAGGATTTGGGTTCTAGTTCAGGCAGAGATGATTGATATGAACCAGACAGCAACACACACAGTTATGGCTACTGCTTGGGTTTTTTATTTGGATTTTTTTAACAGATATTTTGTCATTTCTGCCCCACAGTCACATGAAGGTTTTACCTCAAGAAGTTGCCAGTGATGAGCCATTAACTTCCAGTGATCACCATGCTATTAGCCAGAGTCACTGGGGAAAATGCTGCCTCCAAAACTGCTGGAGGCTGCTCAGTGTTAGAAAGTGGGAACTTACTTCAAAATAAATAAATGAGGAGAGTTCATTTAAAGGGCCCTAAAGGCAAATTCATTTCAGGCCGTAGCTTTGATATGGAAGCTGTGGATGTGCCCATCAATGAGGCTCTGAAGGCTACACAACTTAAGAGAAAAAGCAGAAAGGCCCATGTGGGAAAGAAAATGAACAGCATTTGCTGAAATGACAGAGTTTCATTGTGTATTTGAGCTGAACGGGGCACTTCAGAAAAAGGAAATCCAGCCTTAGTACAGGCAATAGAGACAATATAAAGCATGCCAGGGATTACCTAACAAGGGAATTAGGATGGGATTTCATCAGAGCAAATGGCAAAAAATGTTATAAAATAAAAAGGTACAAAAATAAGCAATGAAAAGACATAAGAATACATAAAATCTGATGTTTGCGAGTAGGTGGAATCCTGGGAGCGAAACAGAGGGTGATGGCAAAAAGTAAGAATGGGAAGCTGAGGGGTTTCTCTGGATTGTTCAGGTCCATGGAGGGTGGGGGTATAAAGCTACTCTGGATCAGCTCATTTCAGGTTTTAAAATGAGCAGTGGGGGTATCAGAAGAGGATGCTGGAATAAATTGTCATGCTGAAGAGCAATAAGTCACTGAGTGCCGATGAGGCATCCAAGACTTGTGTAGGAACATAAGAATGAAATGACTGAACTACTGACAGAAATATGCACACCAAGGTCTGTGCTCAGCAGCAATCAAAAATAACCAGGGAAATGATAGGACGCAGCAGGGATGGGAATGGGTGGAATCTGGAACACATTATAAAGCCATCACAGAGGCAGCAGGGTGCCCTCCTCCCAAGCTGAGCCCTCTCCTGCAGTCCTGCCCCACCCCATGGGATGTGGGGGAGCAGAGGGGCAGAAAGGTTTTGGGGGGAAACAACAGTGGAGTGCACCAGGGACACCAGGAGGGAGGGTGGTTTGGTGGGGCAAGCAGGCAAGGAGGAGATGTTGGGATGGGGATACCCACACAATGCAGTATCCTCCACCTCACCCTCTTCTGTTACCCAAAAATGAGGTGTCAGGGAGTAACTCACACAAGATGCTGTGGGACTCACTGATGTGCTGCAGTTCTTGTCTGCAATTTGTACCAGCTCATGTGGCCTCACACAGACACCCACAGCTTGTCCAGTGCTCCAAGTGCAAGGGAAGGTTGCAAACCATCTGAGTTCTTTGGGCTGCTGGCAAGGAGGAAGATGCCCTCCTCACATGCCAACTGCAAGGCCCTGGGAGGTCTCTTTATGACCACACTGAGGCTCAGGGGGTGCAGGAGGAGGGTGCAGGCAGCAGGGGAGTGGGATCAGTGGGGCAGGGTGCTGAGGAGACATTTCCCTCCCAGGGGGCAGAGAAAGATGGGAAGGCAGTAGGAGAGAGAAGAGGAATTCCCTTTAAGTCTCTCTTTTTTGATGAGTGTTTTCACTCCTGTCTGAACTAGCTGAAGGCCTTTTACAGCCTTTTCCAGTCCTAGAGGGTCTGTTCATGGTGGTATCCCAGCATCACTACCCACAATCTGTCTTGGTCATTTTGTGTCCCCAGAGAGAAGCAGCAGGGGACAAAACAAGTAGATGAGCAGTATTCCTACCACCTGTCTTACATGGTGAGCAGCCTGGTCAGGGCAGGAGGTGTCTCAGCTCACTCTGTGCTCTGCCCCTGGAAGCAGCTCCTGCTCACGGACCAGCCAGCACAGCTTCCCTGGGAGTCAAGGCTCAGTGGAGGAGAGGGTCTCCAACAGACAATGATTCATGGTTGATCATTTTAGCCAGAGCTGGATTGAATCAACTCCTCTCTCCCATGGCTCTGCCAGGTCTCATGGCCCAGGGAGGGGAGGAGAGAGGAGAAATAATGAAATTTCCCATCCAGAATCGAGGGGGATTTATAGCTGTTGTGATAACCTCGGCCATTAGTGAGGCTCGCTCAAGAAACCATGCTGATTTCCAAGTTCCTGATTTACTAAACAACAAAATGAAAAGTCAACATAAATCACTTCTGCTCACACAAGTGGCAGCTGTGGGGAGCCTGCCACGGGGATATAGGAGGGCTGGTGCCCAGCTGTCTTGGCTCTGGGGTGTCCTCTGAGCTCTGCCCAGCCCAGGCACTGGATGGCAGTCTGGGCACAGCAACCTCACCCTGCCATGACATGCAGCAGCCACTCCTGGGGCAGGAGCACAGAGCCAAACTGATGGGATCAGGGCAGAGGCTCCATACAGGGGCAGTGGCTCCAGTAGGTCCAGACAGAGCATTGAGAAACTCTGGGACAGGTCCCCAGAGAGGGGCAGGACGGGATTTTCCAGGGCTGATCTAGGCAAAGCCATGGTCATGCCAAGCCAGTGCTGGAGACAGTCCTGCTGCTGGTGGGAGGTTGGTCTGGAGACCCTGTGTGCCCTCCCATCAACCTGCTGAGATCCTGGATTTACAGCAGAACATTTCCCCCAGGCATTGCTGTACCAGCCCAGGATGTTCCTGCTTTCTCTTGCATGCAGCCCCTTTAGTCTAAGGATGCTATCAGCATCCTTCCCAAGAAGATACACCTGCCTTCCCCAGCCAGATGGCAATGTTCTCATCCTACAGAAATATCTGTGTTTTCCAGTGCTACTAACTAAATGTCACAAGGGAGTTTATAAAAAGAAAAAAGTTAAAAACCCAAGAATTTACATGGCAATGGCATGTGACAGCGTGTCCTGTGGCAGCAGGGTGTGGATGGTGCAGTGTCAGGCTCCTGAGAACATGAACAGCTCTCAGGACATGCATGGAGTGAGTCAGGACAATGCCTGGTGGAACTGTATCAGGATCACTTTCCAGGTAAAGGGGAACAAAGAGGCAGATCATGAAAAATCATCACTACTGCCATGGTGGTGAAGCACATCCAATATCCTCAGGCTTCTGGTAGGGAAACCAGGACATGTATTGCTCTGTCTTACCATAAAAGACAACAGAGAGGCCCAAGTTGTTTGGGCAGCAGCCCTGAAAATACCTGTAAGGTTAGAAGCAAATTAAATTGGTGAGAAGGGAAACAGGCAAGTTGAACATACTGATATACGTGTATGGACATATTATATCATGGCAGAGAAAGTTGCTATCCTGATAAGATAAAAGTGAAGGGAACCTGACACACTGCCAACACCAAATGGTACAGGGGAAGTTTCAAATCATTGGATGTGCTCAGTACTAAGGACAGGAAGAAATAATATTAATTTGCAAAATGCAAACACACAGCAAGCCTTTACAGAAATAAAAGGCAGAACAAGGCAATCATCAGCTCAGGAAAATGCTGTATCTAAGGCAGAGAAGTAAATAGAAGGTGCTTGGACTCAGTACAATTCACTGACCTCTTGGAGATCCATCACTGCTGCAAGCAGCAGGAAGGGAGACTGGACATGGCTCCAGGGGGATTTGGTGTCCCAGGTCTGTGACTCCCTGAACTCCACAGCGGGGTCATGTTCCCAGCATCAGCCTCAACCTGGGAAACAAGCAAAAACTCTGGACAAAACCCCTAAAATAGGACTTAATCATTTATTTCCCCATCCACGTCCCTGCAACTGTTCCTGGAAGAAACCCATTCCCTAGGTTTGCTGGGATCTTTTCTATGTGCCTGTGTTTGGAGAGTGATATCTGTAAGATGAAAAACTGCACTGCACTAAGAGATTAGCTAGATTTACCTTACTGGTTTTTCCTCTGTGAGCAAACTAGCCTGCAGACCCAATATCACACTGTTTCTAGTCCCACAAAATGTCTCCCTGCAGAGATTTCCATAAAATTCAAATATTTCATCCTTATTCACAGGCTAGGCTGGAGGATGTGTTGCTCTTTGCTGAGCAGGGGAGTGCACACTGCACAGTGATGATTGCTTTGAGGCTTGCACAGAAGAAAATGTTGTTTCTGGATAAATAATCCCATCACATAACCCACAGCACATGTTCAGCATCCAATGAGCAGAGTTCCAGCAGCCAGCTCATTTTCATCAGTGCTATGCACAGCATTGTTTCATCCAAAGCACAATCCTGGCCCTTGAGACTCAAGAGACATCACAGTGCAGACCCTGGAATATTGCACCAGGGTTGCTGGCTATTGATTTCAGAGTTAATTTTACAGAGTCCTCAGCCTTCAAGGCATGACAAAATGTCTGGGGCAAAGCACTGCCCCAAGGCTTAGGCACTGGGCAGGGCTCTGTGTTTGATACCAAATGTTCAGGGGCACCTCTTCAGGACTGCCCTTTGATTTGCTGCTGTTCCTTGTGCTCCAGAACAAGTTACACCTTCGTCCCCATGGTCTGCCTGCACTGGTTACCAGTCCAGCCTTGCTGCCATCACAGCAAGAAAATTCCCCTGAGACAGAAAAATTTTAGTGTTAAGTTCTGCCCAGATAATCACAGCCTAGGACACAGGAACACAGAGGTCCTGCAGAGTCCTCCAAGACATCCAGGTCACCTGGGGGTCTGGCTGTACCTTGCTGGGCCTAACAGGAGTGGATTGTCTGCCCCTGGATAAGCCCCATCTTCCTAAATAAAGTCTGGTCAAATCAAGACATTTTTATCTCCCAAACTCTCCTACAACAGTTTGCTGTAGTGGGGACTCCCCAACTCTCATGACAAAGCCCCAGGGCAGGAGGCCTTTCCAAACCTGTATCCTTATCATTCCTTGCCAAATCCCTGAAATTTCTTCAATAAATAGCTAAACTGTACACAGGCTTTCTGTGATGTGGGTCATAAATACCATCTGGCCTCACAGATAATGTTCTGAGACCAGCTTGTTACTGTACAGTTCACATCAGCTGCCAGGATTTCACATTCTTTAGAGTCACAAAGTGGTTTGTGTTGAAGGGACCTTGAAGTTCATCCCATTTCCACCTTCTGCCATGGCAGGAACACCTTCCACTATCCCAGGTTGCTCCAACCCCTGTCCAACCTGGCCTTGGACATTTCCAGGGATGGGGCAGCCACAGCTGCTCTGGTGTGCTCTGGAATTCATGAAGAATTTCTTCATTCACTTCTCCATTCACATCTAATCTAAATCTCTCCTCTATTAATTTAAAATGTTTCACCCTTGTCCTATCCCTGTCTGCTCAGATAAAAAATCTCTCTCTCTTTTTTTTATAACCCTTTTTCTCTATTGCCATTGTAGAAATTTAGATCAAAAGACTTTTTGACTGGACAGGATGCATTCTCCATGCAAGAGTCCCTGCATTGAGCTAAGAAATTAATTGCAAGCAGGGAATGAGGAACACTGAGGTGATGGGATGAGATAGGGCATGGCAGGAAATCACACAGCACAAGGAGGGGATGGCCAGGGAAGGAGAGCAGAGAACTCATGCTCAGGATGTGACCTGCATGTCCCATCCTCACCTGAGAGAGCTTCTTACAGCAGATACCAACGGGGACAGATTTTTATGTGGTGTTTTTCCTTGCAGTAAAATAAAAATGGTTTAACAGCTTTTGTAACTCACTGCCTCTTTGCTGCCATTTTCAGTCCGCATTTTTGCACTGAAATAAGCAACTGAATACAACTGCTCCTCTAGGTTTCCCCTACTTGACACAAGGCTGTTGAGAAATCTCAGATTCTCATTGAGGCTGCCTGTTTTTGGGGGCAATAGAGGGGAAAAGAGTCACAAAAAACACACAAAAGCTCTGGAGATGGAGCAGGGCCCATGCAGGATCCCAAACCCCACTGAGAAACCCTTGTTTGGTAATAAAAATATTCCAAGCCATTTAATAAAACTTGACAAATGGCATGAAAGTGTTTCACAGCTCTGGTCATTTTCCCATCTGTGACGACCCAGGAACCAAACAGAGCTGAGTTTGTAAAGGACTGTGGGGGAGCAGTGCTTATTAGATTACAAAGAACATGACTTCTTGTGAGAAAACCCAAAAAGTCATGTTTTTTGTCATGAAAGTCTAGGCTGTGACAAATCCAATGTGTTAATCGTGATGGATTTTTACTGGAAATCGTCAGCACAGAGCAGGGTCATTGCAGCACTGGCCCCACTCGAGTCCTCCTGCCTCAGCTGTGGGTGAGCAGTGATGAAGCTGCACCCTGGGATTATCCTTCTGTGCTCCAAGGACACAAACTGGGACATTCACCCCCCAAAAAAGGGACTGAGGACTCCTCTCTGTCCCACAACAGCCTCCCTCGTGTCCAGGGCTGGCTGGACAAAATCTCAGACCAAATCTGTGTTTCACAGCTCTGCCTGACCCATCCCTTGTCCCTGCAGATAAATCACCCTCCTGTCCTCCTCGGGAAGCACGGTCCGCGATCACAAATGAACCTTTCTCCACAGGGCACACTGATGTCCAGCCACAGCTTTATTTTTTCACTTCTTCCATTTCTTTTTCCCCACCCCACCCCTTTTTCCTCTCTTTGTGAGGCTCTTTCAAGCAGGTTCCCTTCCCGTTTGACCCAGAGGTTCCTTTTCTGAACTTGCAAGCCTTCCCATCCTGCTTTCCCATCAGATAGCACATCTCATCCCAGGCTGCTTCCTCATGGGGTGGAGTGAGGGATAACTGCAAGAGGGGCTGGGAGACACAATTTGAGCTGCTGGTCCTGCCAAGACAGTGCCTGAGCTGCTTTGGAGAGCGTGGTGCCATGGGAAGAAGAGGTCAGGGTGAGGAGCTGGTGTGCTCAGTGATGAGGATGAAGAATTGGCTCTGGAGAAGAGGTGGGAAGAGAAGGTCAGTGGTTGGTAGGGAGGAGAGTGAAGGTCTGTGATGGGCTGGTGTGCAGGAGTCTGGATCTTGTCAGAAGACTATGAGGAACAAAAGAGGTGGCTAGGGCTGGAAAGGGAGAAAGAACAGTGAAGAAGGAGTGCATCAGCAGACACAAATTCAAAGAATTGCAGAATCACAGAATGAAGTAGGCTGGAAAATACCTTTGAGATCATTAAGTCCAACCTATGACCTAACCCAACACCTCCTCATCAACTAAACCATGGCCCTGAGTGCCATCTCCAGTCTCATTTTAAACATGCCCAGGGATGATGACCCCACCACCTCCCTGGGCAGACCATTCCATTGCCCAGTCATTCTTTCAGTGAAGAATTTTCTTCTGATATCTAACCTAAACTTCCCCTGACACAGCTTAAGGCTGTGTCCTCTTGTTCTGTCAGTGCTTGCCTGGGAGAACAGACCCACCTCCAGCTGGCTACAGCCACCTCTCAGGGAGTTGTAGAGAGTGGTAACATCTCCCCTGAGCCTCGTGTTTTCCAGGCTAAACAACCCCAGCTCCCTCAGCTGTCCTTCATAGGACTTTTCTTCCAAGCCCTTCAGCAGCCTTGTTGCCCTGCTCTGGATGCATCTGAGCATCCCCTGAATTAAGGGTTCCAGAACTGGACACCCTACTCAAGGTGCAGCTCACCAGTGCCAAGGACAAGGGAAGAATTACTTTCCTGGTCCTGCTGGCTGCACTAAGACAGTTCAGCTGAGAAAATCCCTGCAGGGAAAGCATCTTTCCTTGTTCCACACCCCTCAGCCCTTGCCAGCAGCAGCCCTAGTCTCCAGGCTGTGGTGGGGTTAACACACTGAGAGCTGCCTCACCTAGCAGAGGACATGCAGATCTCACTGTGGTCCCCAGGGGAAGGGTGGAGACCTGTGCTGGGCATCCCCAGAGACATCCATTCCCAGGCTGTGCCACCCCATTCCCTGCAGATGGGTTCCAGGGTTTCCCAGCACATCCTCCAGCCTTCATGGCAGCATTTCCCCTGTTTTATCTTCATGCTGGGTGCTGCATGGAGAAAGGAGGCAAAGAGCAGCCCACACCAGTAGGATATGACAATTTTAAGCCAGCAAAGGAGGATGCTCAGCCAAGCCAACCTGCAAACGAGAACCACATTATCCTAGCCACAGAAAAGTGCCAAGAGCTTCAGGGCCGTTCCACAGACTCCTTTAGAGCCGTATTGCCTGGCGTGGAGGAGCCATCCTTTCCCAGCAGAAGCATCCCAGCATCCTGCTGCCCAACAGAGGGTGCCACACACCCCAAAAAAAAGGGCAATGGGAACCCTCCCTCCTTTACCACAGCTCCCTCCTCTTTCTCTCTGACCCTCCCTATCTTGGCTTTTCTCCCCTGCTCCCTTTCATGCTTGTTGGTCCCTTCCTGCTTATTAACTCTCCAACCAGCCTGAGGAAAGTGCTCCCCACTCTCCTACAGATCTGCACAGAGGATTTATGAGCCCTGCTCTCAGGGGAAGGAGCTTGGGCATAAATCACAGAATATTTAAGAACGTGATCTGCATTTATTACACTTAATACTATATTTAGCATGTCCAAGAGGACCTTATAAATCAGAGACAGTGCAGATCTCAGTCCAGGGTCCTGGGGGAACCTGTCCACTCGGTGAACGTGTGTGAAGCCCGAAATCAGCAAGAGCAAATTTATGTTTGAATTCTTTACTAAGTTTATTCGCCTAATTAGGGCTGCATATCACGCTGATGGTTTCCTGAATTGGGCTGGGAATTCGGGGCCCAGGCTCACTGCTTCTCCCCACACACACACACACACCAGCCACACTGGTCCATCCTCCAGGACCGTGCCAGAAGAACCTGTGAGCATCTGTCACACTGAGGGATGACAGCCCTGCTGGGTGATCATTAGCCCTCTAATCCCAGGCTAATGCACTGTGCTCCAGATCAACCTCAGCCTGCTGCTGCAGGCTCTGAAGAGAGACAGAAAATCCTCTTGTATTTCATAGAGACCCCCAACTCCTCTTGGGCCTGTGTCCTTTCCTGTTCGCTGGTATTTAGTGCTCCATCATCCCAGGCCAGGTCTGTGCCTCCCCACCAACTGTGCTGGACCAGCAACTTGCCTTCATCTTCTATAAAATAGGCAGTTTGCTAATCTCTTTTGTGGATCTCAGAGCCTTTTCCAGAAGTCTGGACTCAGGCAAAGGATGACTTGATAGCCTGGTGACGGAGTGCAGGGAAAAGGGGGCTTGAAGTGATGACTTTGTTCCATACATAGAACCTTGTTGTTGTCCAAAACTGATGGCAACGGAGGTCAGTCAGGGAGTGGGAGCCTGGTCCCTTTAGCAGGAGGACAAACCTTCTCCAGCCATGCTGAAAGAATCATTCCCATCCTGCTTCTGTTTCCATGCACCCGAAATTCCCAAGCCAGCTGATAAAAATCAGAGAGAAGAGCAGGGTGCTTTTTTCCAGCTGAAGTGTCCCTGGACAAGTGAGCACTCGGCCAGGGCAAAACCATGAACCACATCTCCACAGCTGATCAGTACAGCCAGTCCCACAGGCTACATCTGTGCCTGTGCAGCTCCAGGACTGGTGGTGGCAACTCATCACAGTGACCAGGTCACCCCCCACCAGCACCCAGCTGAATCTGCCTGAGCATCCTTCCCAAAATAACTGAGGGAGAGGCATGGATTGCTAACAGGAACAGCCCTCTGTCCCCTTGGCACACTGTTTAAACCCAGGTGGATGGAGAAAATCCCCATGTGTTGTTCTCCTGGTGCTGAAAGCTTTATGCAGTGACCCCATCAAGCATCCCCACGGCCTGGCTCCCAAAAGGCTCACTTCCAACCTCAGAGCTGCTACGACAGTGCCAATTGCTTGTGCAGTGCTGGGGGTCAGCAGAGACATTTCCTCACCTTGCTGAGATCCTCCTGACCCATGCAGGCATGCTCATCTCAGCAGCCAAGGCCTCCCTCCTTCCCGGGAAGCCCTGCCGCCCGTGGCGCCTGCCCGGGAGCCGTGGGACCCTACGGCTGGGTGCGTGCGTGTCGCTCCGTCTGTCTCCTCTCACCATTTTCCAGGAAAGCTGCTGTGATTTACGAGCCGTGGACAGTGCTAGCTGAGTGCTCAGGAGGGCTTGATTACAGTTTCCCAGAGGAAGCTGTCTGTTTGGAGATGGCAAGGTGACAGGGTTTATACAGCACAGCACAATGTGTCTAAGCAAAGCTGTCAGCCGGAGACGGATGAAGTGACTGAGAAAGCCCATTACTTCATTCACACCTCAACAGGCAAACAATAAAACACTTACACACAGCGGGCGGCGCAGGGGGAGTGGTCCACCAGCCCCCAAAAAATGCACCAAGCTGCTGCAGAGGCATTTGCTGCACTCCTGGCTCAGCAGGATGGGGCAAAGGCAGGGACAGAAGGGACAACCACGGAGGGAAAATGTGTCACTCCTCACAGACATTTGTCCCCAAGGTGACGTGCAGTGTTGTTATATGTTGGGTAATAACAAACCCCTGACTTGTGATTCCACTGCAGCAGCAGCAGCAAAAGGCCAGGCCTGAGCAAGGGACCAGGCACGAGGTCCCCAGCCCATGCAGCACCCACCAGGTGCTCAGAGGTGGCTGGTACTCGCAGTCCTGGGGACAAGAGGTGGCATGGCCCTGAGAGGGGACCCACAGGAGGCTGTGCTGGGCAGCACAGCCCGGCCTGCTGACCTGAGTGACCATTTATCCCAGGTGACCTGAGTGACCATTTATCCCAGCTGACCTGTGAGCAGTACCTGGGTTTGCATAGAAGCCACGAGTTGCCCGTGAACCCAGAGCTGCTGCTCTCCACGGTGACCTGCTGCTCTCCACGGTGACCTGCTGCTCTCCACGGTGACCTGCTGCTCTCCACAGTGACCTGCTGCCACCAGCCAACCCCACCTGCACAAGGAGCTGACTGGGGCACAGGCGGCAGGTTGTCAATGAAGAGCAATCAGCACAAAAAGACTTGGCAAAATGTGTGTTTTTCTTTCATCGAGTCACCTCACACACAACTGCAGGTCAGTGATCCTAGCACGTGGAGAAAGCTGTAACCCTGCTCCCTCAGGATGACTACTGCAACAATGAGAGGGGCAGAAACAACCCCCAGCCTCCCCCCGACACCCCCCAGGCAGCGACCTCGTGCACTGAGGAATAACAGGACAATAAAATCAACAGGGCTCACACTGGGACACGCTCACTGTATGTCCTTGGCTGACACTCAAGTATCTGAAAGTAATGACTCAGGATGCAATTCCTGTTAGGAAGCCTGTTTTGCTTTTACTGCTGCCTCCCAGCTGAACGGGCCCCTAGGAGAAGGTACATCCATCTCTCCTAGGGTTCAGCGGAAGCTGAGCTCTGCTAATGCTCCTGCCTTGAACTCTTTGCCAGACTAAGCTCTCCTCAAAAGCAGAAAATTAATTACCTGGCGGGTTTATGGGCTTTTCACAGGAAAGAGAAACCCCTGATGTTCTCACTCACAGTGTTGGGGATGGAAAGCACCAGCACAGAGTTTATTTATCGCCGTGAAGTGCCAATGCCAAGCTCACATGCTAAAATTTTCTAGGAAACTCTGTAATGCCCAGTCAAATAGCTTTGAAGTTCAGCCTACAAATTGTGCCATGCAAAGCACAGGAGGTCAATTTTAATGCCACAGAGAACCCTGGCCATTACCACATGGTTGGGAAAGCAATCCCACACCAGTTTAAAAATCCCTTCTCCCTGTGTGGGAGAAGCTAGCCCAGCAGAAAGAGGTTTTCTCACTTTCCCCTCCTGGGAGATATTCCTAATCTAGTTTCTGCACATTAGGAAAGAGTGCAGGACATGCTGTGGTGGGTGCTGGTGCTTTGGATCTGATGGATTTTGCTTTTTCATGTGGTTTTCCCCTGTTCTATTACAGCATTACTGACTATATAGAATCATGGAGTGCTTTTGGCTGGAAGGAACCTTAAAACTCATCTCCTTCCACCCTCTGCCATGGGCAGGAACACCTTCCACTATCCCAGATTGTTCCAAGCCCCATCCAACCTGGCCTTGAACACTCCCAGGGATGGGGCAGCCACAGCTTCCCTGGGCAACCTGTGCCAGGGCCAAGGTTACTCATCACACCAAGCCTGGGTACACTAGAGCAGAAGACACATTGCTCTTTCCATTCTCTCTGATGGAGTTTTCTGGGACAGTTTCAGATTCAAAAAAAAAAAAAAACAAAAAACCAAACCTTTAAAAAAAAAAATCATAATTTTTTGGAAAAAATCCTAATCAAACTTGGCCACAGAAAAAAACAATATTTCATAAAAATGGGATATTTTAAAAGAAGGCCCTTTATTTCCAAGGAAAACAGCACTTGTTCATAATAATTGTGTGGGATTGCTCCTGGCCACATTAGACCAGGACAGCCCTGCCTGGGGATAGGAACTGGCACAGCCACCCAGCACAGCACAGACCCCATCCCCACCACAGCAGGGCCTCATGTGCACACATGCAGGTGCTTTATTAATGAAAAATGATCCTTTCCCTCCCCATCCCTCCCTCTCCGTGCCAGCATCCAACACTTCGTGGGTTCCTTGACATCCACAATATCAGGGGCATTGCAGCAGCTGCAGGTTTTGCCCAGTTTTCAGGAGGAAATAAGGATTTTCACAAATTAATTGTTAAAACCCTTGTTGTCAGCATCTTACCAGTTTTTGGGAAGCCTGGCAAGCCCTGGCAGATGAGGTCAGCTCTCGGCTGAGTGGCTGGAGCGTGACTGCCATGGACAGCTTTGTGTTTTGCAACCCCGCAGCCAGAGGTGCCAAGCAGGATTGTGCAACCTGTGTGGCAGCCACAGGCATCCTGTGCAGCAAAGCAACCTCCCCAGGCAGCCAGCACGCTCCTTCTGGGCCAGGGGGGAGACACCTGGGCCACACACACTCATCTGCCTTTGCTGAAGTGTCTTGGAGTTCAGAGGGAAGGGTGGCAACTTCCAACCAGTTTTTTCTTTAAACCAGAATAATGTGTCCCATGCAGAAACCCACAGAGAAAGAAACCCACTCAATAAACCCACTTTGTGACACCTCAGAAGCCCTTTAAGACAAACCCCTCAACTGCAGACAGTGTTATTTTGCAGATGTGCAGAGATTTTCTCCTTAGATGGCAGCTGCTGCCCAGCTCTTCTACCTGCAAAACCTACATGGGCTTTTCCTGGCCAGCCAGGTGATTTTTTTCACACCTAGCCACGCCAAAGGTGCTTTGCAGAGTGTGCCCCCAGTGGAAAGGGGTCCTGCACTAAGTGGTGCTGTATTCTGCAGAAATGTATTCTGCATTAGGGGAGCACATCACACCTCTGCCTTTAGCTCAAATGCAGGTGGGAGTTGACCCTTTGCTAGCCACTCTGGCTCAGTTTTCCCTGAGGTGAGATGTTTCTAATGTCTCTTGCTGTGGAAGCTTTAATTTTGGGGCAAATGGGCAGCAATTTGCCTTATTTCGTAATTTTGACTTGATCCTGGCTCCCTATTGGAGAAATATTTCTGGAGAGGCAAGGAAGAACTTTTACAGAGCTGAAAGGCAGAGTTGCAGCCAAGGTCAAACCACGCTGCCCGATCCAAACATTCACCCTAGGAAAAAGGAATGAAGCTGGGACACATCCCCTCTTCCAGGGCCAGCATCCCACTATCCCTCACCTCTCAGTGACACTGGAGGGAGCTTCCATTTATCTTGGATGTGAATATCTGGGGTGCTGCAGGACAGGCAATGTCATGTTGGGTGGTGGTGGTGGTCAGGTGATGCTGCATTCCCAAAAGCGCCTCCAGAGAGGAAATATCTGGGCAGGCCACACTCACATCCACACACACAATCACACAATCACACTCACACTCACATCCACACACACAATCACACACTCACACTCACACTCACACCACAGATTGCTGAGTGACAGCCCAGAGCCAGGACAGGTCTCTGGATGCAGTTCCAGTGGGGTTTATTGACACTTATTATTTATTGTTTATTTTCAGCCACTCACTGAAGGGCTCCAGGAACAAAGCCAGGGAGTGATGGAGGGGCCAGGGATGGGCTTGGGGGGTGGAGCCGAGGGTCAGGGTCCAATAGGAACAGGGGAAAGTGGTGCATAGGCGGAGCCAGGGAGAGGGAGAGCCAATGGGATCACAGGGGTGGGGCATTGCAGCAAACTGGGGCCAATGGGGAAGCAGGGAAGGGAGAACTTTCTAGAGAAAGGACAAATAAGGACAAAAGGGGAGGGGCAGCCCACAGACCAACTGGGTACCCAGAACTGGGGTACAGTAACGTGGGGGGTGCAAAGAACTACGGGAAAAGCTTTTTCCTGCAGTCTTTATGTGGGGAAAACCTTCTTTTGATGCTTTAAGTTCACACCTTAGAGGGCTCCTTCTACACCATCACTGCCTTTGGCTCTGGAGCCTCCACGAGGCAATGCCTCTTGGGCCTCATCTGACACTTTGGTTGAGGCAGGAAGCCGGGGTGGGTGTGGGATGTTCAGGCTCCACGCACAGCCGTAGAAAATAGCGTTACAAAACTCCCAGCACCGTGTTCTGGTGCTGTTCCAGCAGGACATTCGGATAATGGGAAACTGCAGAAATAAATCTGAGCCTTGGCTCTCCACAGCCTGGGATCTGCCCAGCTGGATCCAAGATATGGGCTGGCCTTACGGCACCCACAGCCCAGTGGGACCAGAAGCAGGGGCTATCTGCTGCCTTGTGCTTCTCTGCCCCATCTGCCTTCCCAAAAATAACCTCAGATTCTTGGAAGATAAAGACTTTCAAGATCTCTTGATCTTCAGTTTTAAGTTTGGGTTGGTTTGTTTTCTTCTCCTTTTAAGCTTGCTGTTTCCAGAGGTTTCAGCTGTTTGTTTGGATCTGAAAGTGATGAAAGAAAGGAAGCAAACACCAAACAGCACTTCCAGCCACTCTGAAAGGCCAGTCTGGGTGTACGCTGTAATCCAGCCCCCTCAAACCCTCCAGCCTCAGTATCCTGACACATGCTCACCTGCAGCTCCCCTGCCTTGCTCATCCAGCTGGAGCTGAGCAGGAGATGAAGCTGTTCTGGATGACTTACTGTGTCTCTCTGATCCACCAGGCAGAACCCAAGGGGAGGTCTCAGCTCTAGGAGCAGACTTTGTCCCCTGTATATCCCGTACATGACACATGGGACTAGCCTCAGGTTGGTAGAATGTGGGCCACAGTTGGAAACACCAAAGGCAGGAAAGTGCTGGAGTTCTTCCTCAGCTGGTTCCACAACTATTGGCCAAACTCAAGGAGACTGATCAGAGCTGAGGCACCCATCCTTGCTCATCCAGTCAGGAGGGGCTGCATCCCTTTGGAGCACCTCTCCAGCACACAAGTTCTCACTTTGGGATAAGTCAAGTTGCTTGACCTCCTTAAGCAAGGGTCCTCATTTTTCATGGAATCAGAGAATCTTAGAATGGTTCAGGTTGGGAGGAACCTTAAAGCCCACCCAGTCCCACCTCCTGCCATGGGCAGGGACACTTTCCACCATCCCAGGTGACTCCAAGCCCTGTCCAACCTGGCCTTGGACACTGCCAGGGATCCATGGGCAGCCACAGCTTCTCTGGACAACCTGTACCAGGGTATCACCACTCTCACAGGGAAGAATTTCTTTCTAACATCCCATCTTAAACTGCCCTCCTTCAGCTTCATCATCTATATTCATCAATCTACCCTTCATCAGCCTCCATTAGCTTTTGCTTCTCTCCAAGGAGGTTTCCCAGAGAGCTGGGGAAGCTGTACAAGAGGCCCCTCCAAAGTGTTTCTTCTGGTGCCAGTGGTCTGGAAAGCCCATCTCCTGCTGACAGGCTGATGGCTCCAACCAGCAGCCCCTCATGCACAAACTGAGCAGTGTCACCACTGCCCAGCAGTGGGCAAGAGAGTTTCTGTGGCCTTTGGCCAAGCTGACCTGTGGTGAGACAGCTGCAGATGTTCATGTGGTGGGTACTCAACAGCAGATGGGGACACCACAAACACACATCAACCAGCCCAGCCTTTTGTTGAATGCAGCCCTTGTGACTACCAGACCACAAAATGTTCCCAAAGAGCACCCTGGTGTGCTGGCAGTCCCCCAGACAAGTGGGGGCTTGAGGGACAGACAACCAACACTTGAGCAGAGTGTCACTCCTCATTGCAGGAATGATGGTGCAGCTACCAGGTAGCTCTGGTTTTGAAATCAACCATGCTTAGGGTTTTTTTGTTAGCTTAGGCCAAAGAGTTTAAATGAAGCTGCAGCAATTAGCCCTCTATTTCCCAAAAAGATGAAACAGAGATTTTTTTAATCAGAAGATACGAAAGAAAAATGTTTCATGAGTAACATAATGCTAACAAGCCCATCCATCAAAACTAAGAACTAAAAATACAGCTGGAGTAGGAATGGGATTAAGGCCCAGATGAGTCACCTACCACAAGACCAGATGTTGTCATGCACTGGCCATCCAAACTGGCACACAGTGGTGGCCCCGTGCACCAGCAGCAGTAGGGTCAGATACAGGGGGACAGATGTGGACAGAAGGTGGCAGGAGCTGGAAGGTCTCACCAGATCTCTTCAGTGCACCAGGACCAGGAGTTTGGCTGAATTTCTCAGGTCAAATTCAGCAGCTCAAGTGAATCCACTTTTAAATTTGAATGGAGTTGCATCCCAAATCCTTGATTCACTTGTAAGACACCTGATGTTTTACAGGAAGAGCTGGGGAACAAGGTGTGCTCCCTGCAGAGCTGTTACATGACCTTTTCCTGGAACACAATGTTTAATGGGTGATGCTTGATCGAAAAGCCACAGAAGTCACACTGCTGGAGATGATCCATGGCTGCAGCTGGATATCAAACACTTCCAATGATATATCCCTGGAAACAAACAGAACAGAAAAATTTGGGCAAACTGTGGGGTATTTACCCAGTCAAACCACTGCAGAGGCAGACCATCTCCATGCAGAGGAAGCCAAGAGAACAGACATGTGACATCAACAAAAAACTCCTGACTTGTCCCTGTGCAACAGCAGAAAAATGCAGGATGTTCTGTGGCCAAAAGGTGCAGGATTTTAGGATACCTGTGAGAGCATGATGCTGGGTAAGGAGCACCAGGGAATAGAACTGAACAGGGTGTGAAATGCTGCTTTCGGCAGCAGCAAGGGATGGAGACTCCCTGAAGAGCCTGTGAGAGGCTGGAATGTTAATGGTTAATGATGCAAAACAATTGGCCACTGGCAAAAGCAGCAAATGCTTTGCTGACTATGCCCAAAGTAACTGGAACACACACAGGTCCCGAGGGGATGAGCTGGGCTCTGGGACAGATATGGGAAGAGACCAATAATGAGCAGATTCTTCGAGGCAGGATATTTCTTTTTATCATGTCCTCCCTTACATATTGGCTCAGGTGTGAAAACTCCCTTCCAGGGAAGTACTGAGGACATTCATATATAAACCTGAAGTTATTAATCCCTTTCGGATGAGCTGTAATTAGCTCAGCTAAGATGACAAGAGAAGCAGCTGTCATGTCTTAAAAACTGTCATAAACCATCAAAGAACCTCAGAATTCCCCTGATCCACCTGTTAAGTCAAGCAGCATAGAACTCTCTTCCCCAGGGGAGGTACCTGACTGTTCCCACCGAGCCTGAGCATATATTAACCCATTCAATATTGCATTTTGCAGCCTTCCTCCATCCCTGACAGATCAAGACTGTGAACATCACTTTGGCCAACTTACATCAAAATTACAACAACCAAGTTTTGTCACTGGTTGGGTTGTTGGGTGATAACCATTCTGTTCTTATCCCTTCTTTATTTTCCTTTATACATCTTCTTAAGTGTTATTTTTATGCTCCTTTATTACTACAGATAATAACCAAATCAGCTACATAACCATTTTCCATTGAAACCAGAGTGTTGTAAAATAAGCCCTCCATATATATGTATTTATAAGCACTGATCATTCAGTGTTATTTCACTCTAATCCACCCCAAGGAATCTCTTAATCTGGGTTACCTTCTCCTCCTGGGGCGGGTTGTAACAGAGCCGACATTCTGCCTGTGAGAATGGGATGAAGGAAGAGGCAAATAAATCCCCTTTTTCTCTGGCCAGGTGGTTTCCTTCTGACAAATGATGGCTGTGGTTCAGGCAGATCTGGTTTTACAGCCCCCCTGTGCCAGCCTGACATGCCCATAACTCTGCTGTGGCAGATCACTGAAACAATTGCTCATTCTTCCAGGCAAGCCAGAGGCTAATTACAGCGAGGCATGTAACACGATTCCAGCAAAGGAAGAGGTCTTCAGGGCTGGCTTTCCACTCACTGCCCAAGGGTGCACCTCAGTGCCCTCTTTTACATGCACACACTTCCCTTTGCACGTCCCAGGTGGCCTTGGAAGAGCCCGAGGCTCGCCCAGCATCCCTGTGCTCACAGCTCCTGTGACACACACCTACGTGACAGTGAGACCTCGGGGACCTGGAGAATGCTGATGACAGGGAAAACTGCCCAGGTGATGGTGGGCAGGAGGGCTGTGCTGAGAGGTGACCCAGGAGAAGTGAGGGAGACATTCTCTCAGTGCTGAAGCTGTGGCACCACAATTCTCTGGTGCATCACAAGAAGGGCCAGAGCAGATCTCATTCTCTCCTGGCTCTGGAGTGTGGTTGAGGTGCTGGTAAATGATTAATGGATGAAAAGCATCTAAGGTGTTGCAGATCCCAGTCTGTGAGAGAAATGTTAAATGATGGGCATGCAGAGCTGCCCCAGCCCACTCACCTGCCTTCTTCTTGCCAGCTGATCCTGTGGGTGCAGCTCTGCCCACCTGCAGATCAAGGTGGCCTGTGCAGGGCAGGGGGAGAGATCCTCCATGTCAGGAAGCACAGATTGTTTCTTGGGATCTGGGAGCTCCCTATGGCAGCACCAAGATCTCCTCAGCCCCAGAGGAGAGGCACAGGCACAGACTCTCCGTGCCTAGAGGGGAAGGAGAGTCCCGTGGAACAGCCTGAGCCATGCTCCATGTGATACTCCCAGCTGAGCCAGGGAAGCTCCCTGGGAATCGATGCTGAACAGGACATTCAGCATTCACCAGTTGCTCCTGACCCATCTGTCCAAGAAAGAGCAGTGAGGGATGGTCTTCAGAGTCCTGACCCTGACAGGCTCAGCCAGGCTCTCCAGCTCTCAGACAGGTTGGTGACTGGACAGAGTGAGTTTCTGTGGGAGCAGGGGGAGCACCAGCACCCCCTCCCTGTCCTGCTGGAGGGGTCTGGGGGGGAGCAGGGCCAGCTCAGAGGCCACAGTGTCCCCGACTGGCGGAGACAGATCCGTTCTCCACCACTGCTCAGGAATGCGGCTCGAGGTGGAGCAGCAGGTGCTGGAAGGAGGGTTGCAACCAGTCTCACCCTCCAAGAAAAATACCAGCCCTGCTCACCAAGGGAAAGGAGCAGAAGCAGCCCCTACACAGCAAGATTTATGGGCCCCAGCAGGCTGGAAAAAATCCAGTGAACATTTCAGCAAATCCAGCCTCTGTCAGAAGTTACAGAGTGATAGGTGTAAGTCCCAGCCAGACCCACAGCTGCTGCCTCTCCTGAGCCAGCCCCGGGCCGCCAGTGAAGTCACCCTCGCACCTCAGGTTGTGGGGACGGCGCTGGGGTCGGTGCAGGTGGCGCTGGGAGCACCACTGGCACCACCCTGGAGGTGTTTCTGCAACAGGAGGGGCAGGTGGAGGTCTGGCAGGGGGGTGCACTGGGGGAAACATCACACTGAATGCATGGGGCTGTTTTTAGAGGGGCTCTGATGAGCACAGGGCTCATTTACAAGAAAATGGGTTCAGGGTTGATCCCAGCATCCCCTTTGCAGGTCCCAAGCTGGGTCACCTTCTCTGGTGTCATCTTCCAGGACCCACATGCTGTTGGCAGACATTTCCTCGTGCCCACAAGGACCATGTCCACGAAGCCCACACAGACAGCTTTCCCCTTCGTGCAGGAGATTGCTGCCCCTTCCAAAGATCTCACAAGGGCACGTGGTCACCAAGTCTTGAATGGATGAGCAAGAGGAGGAAAAAAACAGAGGTGATTACCTTAAAAGTCATTAATATCTCTATTAGTATTGACTAATGCCAAATCTCAGCCCTAGGCCATTCTCTTGTCCTCCCCTTTTTGGGACAAGGCCAGTCTCCTTGACTTTGGAAAACACCTGCCACACTGAGGATGATAAAATCATCAGGATTCTGCAGCTGGGAGGGGCCAGTGCTCCTCATCCATCTTTTCTTCATCCCCATTCACCTCTTTCCTTCTGTATTCCTGGGAAATTCCCCACACACCCCCCCAGCCCCCAAAATTCCAGGACTTTTTGCACAGCAAAACCAGTCCTGATGTTGAGATAATGCCTCTGTCCCAGTATCCACACGGGAAGAGATGGGAGACAAGCCTCTTCTGCAGAACCAAAGCTGCTGTGTGCACTTCCCACCTGTTCTGCTGCAGGGGGAATGTCCAAATCCCCCAAAACCTCGGTGGTCTCCAACGAGGGGATGAGTTTGGACCCTCCTGTTTGGACCCAGACCTTTCCACAGGATCACCACCTCAACAAAACCACGTTCATCACTCCAACAGGGCTGCAGCCACCATTTAATTGTACTGCTACCACCACCCTGACTGACAGGCTGTCAGGTTGTATTCTGACTCTTTCAGTTTAAGCCCGTGTTTCAGTACTATTGCCTTTATTTTAATTTTCCTATTAAATTTTAGTTCTGACTTGGAATCTCTCACAAGATGCTTGTGTGGAGTTAATTCCTCCTGCTGGTTTGCCTTCAAACCAAGTGTGAGCAGTAGGAACAGAGACAAGAGGGTTGTTCTGTCCTAGGAAGGGACAGCTGCTGGGTTTGGTGTTGCAGACATCAGTGCTTCCCTAGGAGTTAATTCCTCCTGGAGCCTTGTGTGCCACAGGCCTGAGATAGACGATGAAAACATATTACAAGTGTAAAAATCCCCCTGGTTTTCTATATCCTGAAACTTCCCACACACACTGTCTGATTATTTGCAGCATTTTCCTCTAGGAAAACACATTTCAGAACAACTAAGCAAAGAGGGGGAGTCATAAAGCTGATGGGAGGTTGGGCTCACCTCACTGTGTTCCTACTGACATTTCCTTGGCCTCAGGGAACCCTGGAGCATTCCCCAGGAGGAACAGAGATACCCCCATGCTGCCCATGCCCAAGGGTCAGTGTTGAGTGGAGGTGAGGCAGTGACAGGAGGGGTGGGTACTCACAGGAGATGGGGGGCTGTCAGCCAAAGGTTGCACACTTCAAGGTCTGATCATCATTTAAATCAGTGAAGCAGCCAGATAAAACAGCAAGGCCTTGTTTTATATATATATATATATATATATTATTTTTTTCCTTAAAAAAATCTAATTTAAAAGCTCGTTACCTTCTGTGGAAAAAAAAGGGGTTGAAGTCTTTGATTTCTCCCCCTGGGCAATCTGTAATCCCTCAGCTAAATCACGAGCCCTTTAATTAAGACCTCAGTCATTTGAATTGTTAATGAAGATCCATTGGAGGACCATCATTCTCATTCCTGATTTCATCTTGTGCTCGTTAGGGACTCCTGATTAAAATTCATCATCTCAGAAGATATTTATAACTCTCTAACTATCCCTAGACTTCATTAATTCGAAGCCACCTGTTTGGGAAGAGATGGGGGGACCTGAGCAGCAGCAGGGGGGATCTGGAGCTGAGGGGACACTGTTGACTGACAGGTGACAGTGTTGGCCTCGCTGCTCAGGGTGGGAAGGGACACCAGGGCTGCAAGGGACACCAGGGAGTCAGACACCATCCAGACTGTGTTTAGTGGGGTGACAGAAGTCCAAGCAGCCACCAGCCAGATGTGCCACAGAGGAGGGAGACCCCTCCTACATCTGTGTCCTGAAACACGCGAGGATATGAAGATTTTGGAATGTTGAATTGTAGGAAGAGCAGTTCATGACTGCACCACCCCATGACTCCTCTGTCCCAGTGGACAGACAGATCCTGCCTGTCTCAACAACCCACCAGGGACACAGCCTGGGTCAAACAGTCTGGCTGCTTCACAGCACTGAATTCCTGTCCTGAGCCCCAGTGAAGCTGAACCAGCCTCAGGGACCTCACCCCTGGATGGGTGATGGGTCCTTTTCCCAGCAAAACCCCCAGTGGAAATAGAGAGGGAACCCCAAAGCATCCAACTCTCCTCCCAACCCACACCTCAGTTTGCCTTGCTCTGGGCTTTGCCTTTTGCTCTCCCACCATGTCGTTACACCACTGGAAGTTAAGCAGAAGCTCTGCCTCTTCCTCTTCTCCTTCTTCTCCTCTGCCAACCCCCACATGCTGCCCTCCCTGCTCCTCTCCCCCATCCATGTGGCTCCCTCTTCTCACCAGCTGTCCAGCCCTGAAGTTTGCCATGACTCTGCTGATCTTCTGCAGCAGTTGCTTCTCCCAAGTTCAGCCCAAGTTTGGGTCAGGCTCCCTGACCAAGCCCAGGGATCACAAACATCCCAAGAAGTTTCCCTGGAATCATTTGTCCCCTTGACCCAAAAGGAACACTTCCCTTTGGGACACCCAATATTTTTGTTTAGCTTCACGTTCTCCTGCTTTGGGTCAGGCTTTAAATAAAAAGGCCCTATGAAAATAGGAAAAGAGTTATGTTTCAAGGCTGTCTAATGAAATACTCCAGCACTTCTGAAATGATACATTTTACCTTAGAAACGTCTAGCAGGACTATGCTGACACTTTCACACACATCCAAATGACTGGAACCTGAACTTACAGCTCCTTTTGGTCCTGTTGAAACCCTATTTTTGGTGAATTCCTACACATAAGAGTTCCAGCTGGCTGCAGCCACCCCTGCCTGGGTTTCACTGCCCCGCAGCCTGGGTGAATTTTGGGACAGCTCATCCCAGGCCCCTTCCACCTTGCATGTCCCCACCAATGCTGTGCCAGCAGTTTGCAGCTCTTCAGCCATGTGTGAGGCTGAGGAGAGCCCTCCTTCCTCACACAGTCACTGAGCCCAGTCCTGTTGGTACCAGCCACCACAAGACAAAGCGGGAAAAAAAAATCCCTGGGTTGCTGTGAACAACAAAAAAAGGATGATAAATGCACTTTGAATCTCTTTGCCTCTAGACAGACACATTTAAAAGTGACCTGCAAGGGACCTTCCCCTTTTGGTCCCAAATAATAGAAGCTCTGAATGAATTTTAACACTGGGTTTATTCCCCTTATGCTTTTTTTTTTTGTCCCTGTTAGCAATTCAGGTCCCTGTGCAAGCCCCTGAATGAGTGAGCGCAATGAGGATGCAACAGGAGGGAAGAGTGAACACAAGTGAATGAAAAATGGTTTTTAAACACTTTCCAAAGTGCCCTGCTTTTATCCTGCTGGAGTGGGAGAGGACACTGTTTAACGCAGTTTGCTTTGTGCCTGACAGATTTATTTAACTCCAACAATTGTGTGGCGGCTCAGAGAAAGGAAGCCTTTGTTGGAGTCACAGCTCTTCATGGCAAGCAGTCTCCATGCTTTTGCTAGAGTGAGGCCACTTTGCATGGAAGAATGAACTGCTTATTTGGGATGGGTGACCCCAGAGCTCACTGCCTGCTGGGAGGCACAATCTGGGATGGTCCCTCTGACAGCAGCTTCAAGCTTTGACTCCGTCTGTGGTAGCCAGGAAAGCCTCACAGCTGTGTGTGTCCAAAGAGCAGGGGCTCTTCTGAGAAATAGAAAGATTCAGGGGCTGGGACAAAAGTCCCTGGCTGCTCTGAACTTCTCTTGAACTTCCCAAAGGGGCTTGCTTGCATCTGAAATTTTCCAGGTGGCATTTGAGTAAATGGTGTGTGATGAAGCTGTTATTTTGATTTCAGAACAGAGGATGATCCACCTGGGTTGAACAGAGATAACCACACTGCCTCAACAGGCCCCAGGTCTTGGCAAGTTTCCTGTCAGCCTGGAGCTGGGTCCAGGGAGCATTTGGAAACGGAGCTATGGTCTTGGACCCATGACTGTGGAGCAAAGTTTCTGCACCTACAGGACTCTTCTTCATAGGAACAGCATCAGCTGAAGGGATCAGCTTGGTAAACATCCAAAGGAGTCCCTCAGCCTTTCCCTTCGGGCCCTTTGCTCCACAATATTATTTGGAAAGGTTTGGAGGTTTGGAGAGATCATCACAGGTTAGGTCAGGGTTAGGGATGATGGGGTCCCACCTGCCTGCCTCAGCAGTGCCATGCTAGAGGATTGTGTTCAGATGGTTCTGGAATATCCCCAGAATATCCCCAGTGAGAAAAGGACCCATCACCCATCCAGGGGTGAGGTCCCTGAGGCTGGTTCAGCTTCACAGGAGCTCAGGACAGGAATTCAGTGTTGGGAAGCTCTGGAGGGAGCAGCCAGACTGTATGACCCCAGTGACAGAGACTCCACTCCCTTTCTGTGCTGGGGTGCAACATTGGTGATTGGATTCTTTCCCCCAGCACTGAGACTGATGAGAGAGAGAGGCTGTTTTCGCTTCTCCAGGCTTGGTTGTTTATTCTTTCCTTATCAATATTACATTTATACAGAGTACAAGGAGCTACACACACTAAGAGAGGTGCAAAATGAAGAGCAAAGAATCTCTCCAAGGTTTTTTATGTGTCTATTTGTCCAATAATCAAATGCCAAATAAGTTATTTTTCTTAGTGACCCAACGACCCAACACCTGTGTGCTGCACTGCAGATTTCTTTATCCAATCACTCATTATTACCCAAAAACCCTTAGAAGATGAAGAAGGAAGAAGGAGAAAGGGACAATGCCCTAAATCATCCATATTGTCTCTTATTCTAACACTAATACAGCTTAAACCCTAAACTTTCTCACCCAGTGACTTAAGAAAACTTTATCTAACCTACACACTCACATTCCCAGTTTCTCTATTTAACTTTAAAAGCTTTCTCCATGGTGTTATGTGAAGCTCAGCTCTCTCTTGGCTGTCAGAGCCAGGGCTTATTTTCTGTGCTTCTGACCCCAACATTTCTGGACAAAGGGAAAAGGGCTGTCAAGGCTGTACCTACCAGCTCCCATCTTCTGCTGGCAGCAGGACCACACGTGCCACAGGGCAGGAGCAGTCTTCTTTAACAGGCATGGTAAGTCTCTCCCAGCCCTAGCAGAGGACAGAAACCTCACTCGGGTCATAAAATATCTTTCACCAACATCTTTCCACGTTTTGACACAAATAAATGCCATCAAGGCAAGACCACGCTTGTCCCTTGGCTCTTCCCTTGCAGGACAGGGGACCCCCGTGACCCTCAGAGCAGCTGCCACCACAAGCCACTGCCTCCCTCTTGTGGGTGAATTTGGGCAATGAGGGGGAGCACCCAGGAAGCCCTGGTGAGGCTGGCACCCACAAGAACACCCCTCTGACCTCACCAAACGGGGAGCAGCCACGCAGCATCTGTTCAGATTCTGGGAAAACAAAACAAGCCCCCAAAGGCTTGTCCTGCCACAGACCCTCGTGGTGGGTTTGTGCAGCCAGAGCCTTCCCAGTGGGCTCAGACAGCCAGAATCTGCTCTCTGTGTGGCTGCAGAGACTGGGACTGAGGCAAATGAGGGGAGAAAAGGACGTGCAGTGGTGCCAGAGCCACAGTCTTGGCTCGTCTGTAACATTGCCTGACTCTTGGGTTGGAGAAAATTTGGATCCTTCACAGGCAGAGCAAGATCAGAGAATCAGAATATCTTGAGCTGGAAAAGGGATCCACAAGGACCATCAAGTCCAGCTCCTGGCCCAGCAAAGGACACCTCAGCAATCCCTCCCTGTGCTTGAGAGCAGTGTCCAAACTCTCCTGGAGCTCCGGCAGCCTTGGGGCCGTGCCCGTTCCCTGGGGAGCCTGAGCCAGCACCCTCTGGGGGGAAAACCTTTCCAGACATCCAGCCTAAACCTCCCCTGCCCCAGGTTGATACCACTCCCTGTTTTTGGGCACCAGAGAGCAGAGATTGGTGCTTGCCCCTTCACTGCCTCAGGGGGAAGCTGTGAACCACTGGAGCCTTGAGATGATCAGCGTTGACCGGAGCACAGGAGAGGAAACCAGCCTGTCCAGAGCAACAACCAACCCACAGAGCATTTGGGAGCAGACAGCAGTGAGGAACAGAGCAGCATCTCCACAGGTTCCACTGGCTGCTCAGGACTGTGGTTCCCATCTGAAAAACCCAGGTTTCTCCAAGCTCTGGGAGCTTCCAAACTTTTGGAAGGCCATCTGAGTCCCCACGTGGAACTGGAAGGAAAAAGGGAGTGGAGCTATTAAAATCCCCTTCAGGGGCACGATGGGTGGCAGGGTAATCCCAGCTGCTCCCAGAGACACTGAGATAGCCCCAAGGGATGTTTTAAGAGGCCTGGAGATAAAAAGAAAAAGGCTGAAAAGAAATAGTCAGGGGAACTGAATGAGAATATGCAAACTCAGCTAAGACCTGCAAGGAAATGATAAAGGCCAGGGAAAAACAGAGAAAAATAACACTGCCAAGAAGGCTATTGGGAATAAGAAGGAATTTTGCAAATTGCAGCAAAGGGAAAGCAAATACAGTGTGAGTCAGCCCATTAATAAATGAGAAGGGAACGCAAATTAATGAGAATTCAGAAGCAGCTGAGGTACTGACCTGCTTTCAGATTTTCTGTTTCATTCCCAACACAACTGAGATCTGGGAGGTGTTAACCCTTTCCTCTGTACCCTGTTGGTTCAGAAGGTCTGCAAGCCCCTGGCACTACAGGGGCCTCCTTCAAACTCCTTTGTGCACTTGTGCAAAACTTCCTCTCAGCTGGACCACAGGTGATGGATCCCTCAGCCTCTGGGCACCCTTCTCCTGCCAGTCCTCATCCCCATGTGGCTGGGCTCATCCAAGAGCCTGCAGAAGGTCTCCTCTCTCATGTCCCACCCCTCTCCTTCATTCTCCTGCTCTGTTTGTTTTATTGATCCTAGTTGATTTGAAACAGTTTTTAGAAGTTTTTTTTTTTCCCAGTCAGACAGAGACCAGCTTCTCTTTTTACTCCTGCTGGGAGCTGTGGATCTTAACCAGTATAAACCCTCCCTTATGGCCATGAGAGGGGTCTCTGATCCACCAGAACCCTTTGGCCAAAGGCAGGAGGGTCGAGGCACTGGTCATTCACAACACAGACCAGTCAGATATCTGCTCCATTCTTCACTGTCTCTTTGGGAGGTCCCAGCACAACCTCTCTGCCAAGTGGCAGCAGTTTGTTTTATGGATCAGCTCCTGTTTGATGATGTATTGATTGATCTTTGCCACCACCAGCCTCTGAACTCCTCATTCCCAAACTGAACTGCATCACTCCAGGATCAGTGCCTCAGTCTCACCCATCCCCTCCTGCTTCCATCAGCATTATTTGCAGGGCGAGATCCTGCAGCCTCTGGGTCACACTGATTTTTGCCCTTCACAGCAGCCCAAAGACACTTCACAGCAATCATCCTGCCAGGACACAATTAAGGATTTTCCTGTCCTGATTTTGCAAAGAGAAACAAAATCCAGAGGCAGCAGAGTTAGGGAAACCTGTAGTTAAAGCTCTTCTGGTCTCTGACAGACATTCAGTGTCCTGGCTGCACTTTCCCAGGCTGGATGCCTGCCTACACTGAGTAGCTGAAGAGCATTTTCAGTTAAACCAGCACTGCTGTCAGTCAGGGAAGGAAAATCTGGCTTTGGAAATCATTGGAGGGCTCTACAATTAATGCAAGAGTCAGAGGTGCCACTGAGATATGCATGGTCTTCCATGGGTTTTTTTTTCTCCTTTTCCTTGTCTGAGTCCTTAAATAAATGTGCATTTGCCTCCTGAAGGACCTGGAATCTGCATTTTCAAATGTCTTTTATAGATCTCTACTCCAATCCTCTCCAAACTGGAGTATGGGCAGGCAGACACACCGAGTTCCACCTTCTCTGAGGGTCCCTCTTGTCATGTGCATTTTTACAGGCTCTTGACCTGCTGTTGAAATAATTTTCCACTGGCTTAAGCCCTTTTTGAGAGTCTGAGCTCTGAGTAAATACTAAATGTCAAGGATCATGACCTAAAAAGGGGGCAGAGAGATGTAAGGTGGGGACACTGCACTCAGTCCTCCAGCCTTTCCAGTCCAGAGTAGGCAGAGGGGTGTTATGCCAGCTTCTCCCCAAGGTTTGTCTCTCCTGGATGTCCTACTTCAGCTCCTCATCACCTCAGCATCAAAGACTTCCCAGTGCTGTCCACATGGCAGCTCCCAGAACTTCCTGCAGTTCTTCACCTCCCTCCTTTCCTCGCTGGGTTTCCACTGGGGCTTCATGTGAACGTGTCTGTGGGGGTACTGGTGGGGCAATGGATGCAAATGCCTGGCCTGGGAGTGCTGAGAGATCTCCTTGGGGCCAAACTGAGTAGTCAGACCCAGCAGCAGTGGCCCTCAAGTGTTCCCACCGTGTATCTGGGCAAGGGTTGGGGTGCAGCTGGGTCCTCTCAAGTGTCAGATGGAGCCTGCTTGGGCTGTGTGCTCGGATCCTGGATAAAAATCTGACCTCCTCTTGACCCTAAAGTCAAACTCCAACCAGAACCTCCCAGAAGCAGCGCTGGGCTTCCAGTAAGCCACTGCAAAGTGTTTCCAAACACTTCCAAACCTGCACTGCCCTTCAGAGCCAGCAAACATCCCTGGAAGGCCAAGACGTAGAGGGGCAGGACGTGAATGCAGAATCTCAGAGAAGCCAGAGGATCTGCTCTCAGGGAATCATGGAATAATCAATCATGGGATAATCATGGAATAATCATGGAATAATATCATGGAATAATATCATGGAATAATCATGGAATAATATGGAATAATATGGAATAATCATGGAATAATATCATGGAATAATCATGGAATAATATCATGGAATAATCGTGGAATAATCATGGAATAATATGGAATAATCATGGAATAATATCATGGAATAATCATGGAATAATCATGGAATAATATCATGGAATAATCATGGAATAATCATGGAATAATCATGGAATAATAGCATGGAATAATCATGGAATAATGTGGAATAATCATGGAATAATATCATGGAATAATCATGGAATAATCATGGAATAATCATGGAATAATCATGGAATAATATCATGGAATAATCATGGAATAATCATGGAATAATATCATGGAATAATCATGGAATAATCATGGAATACTATCATGGAATAATCATGGAATAATATCATGGAATAATCATGGAATACTATCATGGAATAATCATGAAATAATATCATGCAATAATCATGGAATACTATCATGGAATAATCATGGAATAATATCATGGAATAATCATGGAATAATATCATGGAATACTATCATGGAATAATCATGGAATAATATCATGGAATAATCATGGAATAATCATGGAATAATCATGGAATAATCATGGAATAATATCATGGAATAATCATGGAATAATCATGGAATAATCATGGAATAATCATGGAATAATATCATGGAATAATATCATGGAATAATCATGGAATAATATCATGGAATAATATCATGGAATAATCATGGAATAATTATGGAATAATCATGGAATAATCATGGAATAATATCATGGAATAATCATGGAATAATATCATGGAATAATCATGGAATAATCATGGAATAATCATGGAATAATATCATGGAATAATCATGGAATAATATCATGGAATAATCATGGAATAATCATGGAATAATCATGGAATAATATCATGGAATAATCATGGAATAATCATGGAATAATATCATGGAACCATTAAGGCTGGAAAAGCTCTCAAAGATCATTGAGTCCAGCTGTTCATCCAGCACCATGTTCACCTCGTGTCCCATCACCATCACCATGTGTCCCCAAGCATCACAACTGCCCATTTTTTGAACACTTCCAGGGATGGTGACTCCACCACCGCCCTGGGCAGCCTGTGCCAGTGCCTGAGCACCTTTCAGTGGCAACTTGAGGCCATTTCCTCTTGTCCTGTTGGTTCCCTGGGAGAAGAACCTGACCCCCACCTCCTGGCTGCAGTCTTGTGTCAGGGAGCTGTGAAGAGTGAGAAGGTCCCCCCTGAGCCCCCTTTTCTCCAGGCTGAGCCCCCCCAGCTCCCTCAGCTGCTCCTCGTCAGATTTGTGCTCAGACCTTTCCCCAGGCATGGCAAATGCTTGGTCCCTTTTGTTCCTTTAGAGTTTGCATTCCACCAGGTAACCTCTCCATCCACACCTTTTACCTTGTGCATTTCACTCTGTACCCAAATTAAAATTTCCCTGCCCTTTCCAAGAACACACTTGGCCCTCAGTCCTGGAAAACCCTTTAGAAAGGTGTCCCAAAAGTGTTGTTTTTTTTTTTTTAATGTACAAGATGCAGAGGCAGAGTTGAGCTGCAGAGAAAATGATGATTTTTCCTTCTCTCACATCACCTTCACCCCAGCCACAGCCAAGTTAGACACAGAGCATGATTAGACTTCAAAACACTTGCAACTTTGTTTAAATATTACTTTTGTTAATATGGTTTATAGGCCTTCTGCTTTTGGGTTGCTTAAATTGCTTTCAAAACAATCTGCCAACCCTTTTCCCCTACAACTGGGAGGATTCGAAAAGCATTTTTATTTTCAAATAAAAGCTCAGAGCTGTAGGTGTTCACAAAACTCTGGCATCTCAGGTTATTGGGGAAGCAACTCCTGGCTGAAATAATGTCCATTGGCAGCACCTCAGCACACCCAGCACTCACATCTGCTCCTCTTGGAGGTTTGTGTGAGCTTCCAGCCGTATTCTGGCACCCACAGGATTGCCAAAGAGGGGAAACAATTCAACAATCCTTAAAACATCAGGCTACAGAAATCACAGGACTGGCCTAATAATCATAACTCTTTAATAGGTGATTTTTATTTGGCTGCAGCGAGCAAAGCTTTAAGAAAAATACTAATTTTAGAGACACTTGCAGTACTATCACCCAGGTTGGCAATGTTATATCTGATAGAGCCAGAAGGGTGGTCATGGCTTCGTTCTTGGGTTTTAGCATCTTTCACAGCCTCCAGAAAGTTTCATCTTTGGATGAAAACTTCCCAGTTTTGCCATATCTGCTGTTGTTTATGTTTCTCCTTAATGTTATTGCAAAATGTCTCTGGACAAAGCTAATATTCTCCCATTTGTCACGTTTTCTCCTATTTTCTCCCATCCTGGTAAATATTTTCCCATTTTCCCACTAAGCAATGGGATGAAATTGTCCAAAAGAGCTCCACACTCCCCCAGGCACTCTTGGGGGGACAGGGTCCCCCAAGGACATCTCACTGTGGCCCAGGACACATCTTGCTTTCCCATTCTCCAAAATCCCACTGTCACTAGCAGGGCATTTGGGAGATGATCATAAAAGTGCAGCTGAACCCCCAGCTTGGCACAGAAATGTCCTGGAGGCAGGATGTAACTGAGACCTGCCCCGTTCCTGCACTGTCACAGGTGGGTCTCACAGCAAGCACTGGTGTTAAGGCAGTGTTTCCTCTTATAAAACACTCTTTTCAGTTACTTACATTTCACCAGACTTTAACCACTGGGCAATTTTCCACCTCAGCCTGCCTCTGTCTGCCTTTATAGCCACCAGAGGGAAAGGGGGGCTTCTAAGGGGAAAAGCCACCTCATCCTGAGGCAAGCAGTTCAGGTAGGACAATTTAGAAATCTAGGACTGAGCCAAGGAGAAAATCCTTGCTTCAAGGATTTGTCTGTGGGTGTGTGGGTGCCTGTATCTCGATGTAACCATGACTTCTGCCAGGTTATGAGCATCATAAAAACTCGTGTTCACACACAGCCAGAGGACACCCAAGGATCCAGCCTTCTTCAGAATCTATCCTCTCCATTCCTCTTGTAGAGTTCATGGAGATGGGATTTTAGCTAGTGAAGGGCATCTTTTAGAGCATTTTCAACCACTGGCACTATGCCCCCAAGACATGATGCTCTAGAAGAAGGCATCCCAGATTTGTGCAAACACTCAGCTCCACATGGGCCAGCAATGGAACAGTAGGATAGAGAAGAACAGGCCAGAATAAAAATAAGAAATGTGAGGTGGGAGTCAAATTAATGTAGGTGACACAACACAGTGATACAGGACCACGCTGTCAGCGTGGGGTTTGGGAAGGGCCACAACTCCAGGTTAAGCAGCAAAGGGCAGGAGGAAAAGGGGACTTTAGAAAGGCAAGGTGTCCTGTGGATGATCCTGGATGGTGATGGCAGCTGGAATCAGGATTTAGCTGAGTATGGCTGTCCACATCTACAGCTGTACCAGGGCCTGACAGAGGACTGAAGGCCTGGTGAAATCCTAGTTCCAGACAAATAAGGTCTTAAACATCCCTCCGTGTCAGATAAGAGGGTAAGTGCACATCTCCCTCTCCATCCCATCCTCTGGAGAGGGGAGGAAAAATGGTAGAGGGGAAGAAAGGAGAAATGGATGGAGAACAGCACAGCCTAAGCCTTGCTAACCCCAGCTGTGAAATTTCCAGAAGACAGGACTTGCCCTTCAGGGCACCAAGGACCAACACTCAGCACCAGCAAGAGGCAGTTTCCTCACAAGTGAAATGCCACAGTGTGGAAGGGGACCCTGTCTGAAGCCAGGTGGGAGGGCACAGTCTCTGCCACCTGATGTAGATGTTGATGAGCATGGCTGTGCTGGAATAGAGGAGCTCAGCATGTTGGATGGAGTCTAGAGCCCACCCCAAGCTCTCCAGATGACCTAACATCTCTGCTCTTCCTCCAGATTTGGCTGGCACAGAGATCTGCCAGGTGGAGAAGGGAAATAATGGCCAGGACCAGGAGAAATTACTCATGAAAATGGCTAAAAACTACAACAAGTGTCTCTCTGTGCTTCTCACATGAAAGGAACAGTAGAGGAGGGGGACTGGAAGCTCAGAACACCAGCACCAAATGGACGTGAGACACTGAGAGACAAAGCCACCACCCTGGAGGCGACAGTGAAAAAATGGGACCAACTAGTTCAAACCCTGGTTTTCACCAAAATCTCACTGTTTCAGCCAAGTTGGGTTGCTTAGACACAAGCCTCACCACGAGCTAAAACCAAAGGTCTGAAATCAGCCCTCCCCTGCCCCTGGTGCTGGCGATGTTGGTCAGCCAGCAGCTGCTCTAGAGAAGATGGAAAAGGGGTGCCAAGGTGGGGTTTGGGGTGGGGAAGCTGCCAGATGAGCTCTGTACTTCGGACCAGCACGGCTAGATGGCACTGTGTACTCTTCCAGGAATGGCACATCCCACCACAGCTCCCATGGCCAGGAATTTAATATGCCCAGTGTTTTTCGGTTCCTGTTGAAGCTCTCCTCTGAAAGACAGCTTATCTGAGGGATGGCGTGGGCTGTTGGGAGTTTTGTCACGGCCAGAGCACAGGAGACCTTCTCAGGGAGGAAACTGGCAGGATTTTCTCTTTCAGGGTTGTTTTAACAAATGGCAAGTATGTGTTTGAAGCGAGGAAAAAAATGCCATTTCCTTACAACTGTGAACAGCAGAGACAGACCTTGAGGAGTCAGGCCTTGAGTGAACTTACACCATCTGTGGAGATCCTCATGCTCAGGTCCTGTTTATCCACATCCTGGAGGAAGAGGAACACTGGGACAGGGTGTCCCTGTGCTGTTATGCTGTTAGAAGACAGGGACCTGGATTTGGGGCTGCCAGATTCTGAGATCTCAGTCTCAGCTTCCTCTGTCCAGCAGCAAATCTGGACACACAGCAGCTTTGCCTGGTGGAGGGCCAGCAAGGAACCCACTGGGATCTCCTGCAACCCTGGGAGATATTTGTTCACATCGTTTTCAATGTGCAAAGCTCAGAAAATGGTTGAGGAAGGGTCATTCATATCATTAGATATGAACTGAGGAGTGGATGAGCAAGCTCAGCCAGCAGAAAAGAGGAACGCGAAGCCCACCGCCGCCTTTTGGCGTCTTAAAATTCATTTATGTGTCGGTTTGAGAACCCAGAAGCAATCTTTACAAAAGGCAGAGCAGTCTGGCCCTCTCTCCCCCCTTTTCCCCAGCTGGTGGACTCAGGCAGGGAGGCTGGAGGACACCACCACACCGTGGTCCCCCAGCTGGGAGCCCGCCGTGCCTCGCTCAGCCGTCTGCACAGGAGTTGGGAGAGTTTAACATCTCAGGAGCCAGGCTCCCATGTTCTCCTCTTGCTACCAGCTGGTCAGGCGGGCTGCCAAGGGTATGCTGGCAGGAAACTGGGCAGTTTTCCATCAGGATTTCATCCGCAGTGACGGATCTCCGGGGAATATTTCCGTCCTGATGAATCAGCAGTCTTGGGTGGGAGATGGGCTGCCCGCCGGAGGGGTTAATGTCCAGCACTCGGGAAAGGTGCAAGTCCCCACATCAGGCAGGTGTCAGATAATCCAATCCCCCCCAAATCCATCCCCTACTGGAGGCCTCTCCTTAATCTGTTACAGTCGGCGTTTGCCCTGGGGCCACGGATCTGATATCTCTCCCAAGCAGGGTGTCAGTATTAACTATTATAATTCTGGATATTCTTGTTAGCCATGCAAATGTCCCAGCACCAGGCTGGAATCTCGCTTCACTCTTCAGCTTCAGCAACATCCTGTGGCAAATTGCTGTGTGCAGAGACATTTCTGTTTATCATCCCCGGCCACCACCTGTTGTTCTCGCCACGTTCCTGGGTTATCCCTCAGGCACTGCAGCTCTCCCCTGCACTCTTCCCTACTTGACACCACGAAATTTTGGCCTGGACCTTTATTGCAAAAACCTGTCTTTTGTGGGGAGCTGGGAGAAGCAGAGTGGGATGTTGATTCCCTTTCCAAGCCACCCTGGTGAGGCACTCCACTGTTTGTGGCAGAATCCACTGGAATCTGTGAATTTCTTTTCCATGAAGAAAACCCATTCCGTGTGAATCAGGAGTGCAGCACAAGCCCCTCGCAGTCAGCACAACCCTGGGGCCAAAAGACCCTCTCCAAAAGAAAGGCAAAAGGTAAATGTGCTGGGACAGAGGTGGTTTTCTACTCCGTGTGAAGTTCCAATTTATCACATGGGAAGCAGGTGTAGAGCTCGAATGGAGAGCAAATGGGCAATGGGACAGAAAAATGTTAACAAATCAAAAATCAGCACTGAGTTCTGTAGCGTGATTAATAAAACAAACACGTGGAAAAAAAAAAAAATAAAATCTCCATTTCAACACATGGCCAGAAATGCAGTGTGTTGTGTTATCAGGGCTGTTCTGCCCTCTGAATACCCGCCTCTGTGTTTGGGTTCACACTAAAATACTCTTACATGCTTTCAATTTTTTTTTTTTTTTTAATTTTTATTTTATTTTTACAAATGCTCAAACTTTCCTGCCACAAATTATTTTTGGCTGGGTTACAAGTGAAATGGGCATGTATGGCCATTTCTTTAAAAAAAAACAACAAAAAAAAAAAACAGTTTATGAGATATTTTGGTTGAATGTTTTTTTTTTTCTACACGAACATGCGGTGAAAGTTCAGGAGTTTTCACTTTTTTCCACCCAAAAGCTCCTCTTAAGCTGAAGCATCAGCATCTTTAACATGATCTCACCTTTAGAGTGGAAAGATTATTGCTACTAACAAAGCCTGGGACCATCTTCCTCTGTGGCCTCTTTCACCCCAAAAAAGCTGTTTGGGACTGCTGCAAGGACAAGCTGCCACTGCCACCCTCAGCCATGATAAATCACAACTCATCCCACTGCAAAACCATTACTTTGGCATGAAAATTATCATTAAATTAATAATAGACAAGCAAATCTTATTTGCTTTAAATTTATTTTTATTTTTAAATTTATTTTGCTTAATAATAGACAAGCAAATCTTATTTGCTTGTGGTCCCAGGTGCTCTCAGGCTGTAGGTTTGAACCACAAGGGAGAGAAACTTTTTGGGGGACAGGCTGTGAAAGAAAAGTTTCATGCAAGCACACAATACCACTAAGCTGATAATTTAAGGAAAATAATGAACATTATCAAGAGTCATAAAGAGCCTTGCTGCAAGAACTGGCACCTTCATCAGCTCCACAAAAATATCCCCACATCATGGGAGTTCATGGGCAGTTTTGGAATAATTAACCCCCAAGCACATGAAGTCCAAGAAAAACTAATTACTTTCACAGAACAAAACAGATTGTTTTACAGGCAATGTTGTTCTTTGGCCCGTCTCTTCTGGAAAATGGCACCAGTTAAACAAAATCAATTTTATTAACTGAGAGTGCTGTGAAAAGATTTATGGAAAAAGGACTGTTTGATGGGCTTTTAATAACAGATCTGATGCCCATTACCAGGGCTGACAAGATGCACGTGCTGGACAAGAGAGATCATCCGAGCTGGAGACCTTTCACAGCCTGGCCAAGAAAGGGTTTTTTTCTGTTCTTCTTCCTCTAGCGAGTCCTAAGCCAAACATTTTAGCATCAGGGCTCACTTAATGGCACGAGCACACCCAGAGAGATGGTTTTCAACCTGTTTTGTGCAATTTTGCTGGGCTCCATTCAATCAGAGCTGCAATCCACACTCGTTTGCGGCTCAACCTTCCCCCAGCACCTGCCATGCCTCGTCCCACTGGAAGGGAACAAGCTGGGGACAGCCCATAGCAGCCTTGAGTTGGCCTGAGTTGCCCCAGAACGAGTCCTGCAGGGACAGATTGCCTCTGTGCCCCGGGGATGGGGAGGTCTCCACTTGCTGGAGATTGTTTGGGTAAGTTGTGATGGATCGTGCCCCGATGTCGAGAGTTGAGGTGCAGCGGGAGGCCGAAAAACTTAACGTTGAGAATGTTTTAAAGCAAAGGGAACATCAAAAGGTCTGCAGGAAACAGCAAACACCCAGAGTTCAGCAATCTCTGAAACAGATCCCCTCCTCCCATCTCCCTGTCTGGATAAGAGAGACTCCCAAGAAAAAAGGGCGATCAAGATCAGAGAAGATGGTAAGCTATAAATCAACCACCTCTCTCTTTTCACCTCCCTCCCTGCACCCTCCAGTCTTAGGAAACCTTTGGAGCAGCAAGACACAAATTCAAACAGCAGGATGACTCCTCCTGTCTCCTCCTCAAGGGACCTGCCCCGGCGCAGCCCCCAAGCCTTCCTCCAGCTCACCGAGGTGCTGGGTGGGGAGCATGAACATTCTCTCCAGCACTGCAGATTTTATCTGATGTGCCAAATTTAGACTCTTACAGAAAAGTCAAATCAGCCTTAGAATGCTCTGTCTGCCACTGGAACAGCGTTTTTCTGTAAATCTGAGAGGTGGAACACAAGGTTAGGAGGCTTTGAGCCCAGCAGAGCTCAGCGCTGAGTACACGGAGCTGGTGGTGAGGAGCACATCTCACAGGAGAATGTACCCCACAGCACTTCAAGGGCTGCTCCCTCCTCTTCTGAGGCCAGGCAGCTGGGGGTGAGCCAGCCCTGGGCTTTTAACACCGAAATGCACTTTTCAGGTGGGTGGATTTGGGGCTTTTCCAATTCTGGATGTGCCTCTCAGTGGTAACAAGGCCAAGCTGAGCCCCTTCCCCTCCATACCCAGAACCTCCTTCAGCCCTGAGCATCCCACTGCTCTGTGGGGTGCAGCGAGGAGGTGGGTGAGGAGAAGACAAGTCTGGAATAAGACAGAAGCAGAGTTCTGCCCTTCAGCACGGTGAAGCAGCAATGCAGGGAGTGCAGCAGGACTGTGCTGTAAGGGGATACGGCCCGCAGTGGGTGCTGGCTCTGGCTCAGGAGGACCTTTCGTGTGCACACATGCATTAGTGCAGTTGCCAGGTTACTGGGCAGACAAACTGTGTTCAGCCTTTCTGAGCGAGGTCTCCTGCCTGTGGGGCTGGGGCAGGAGCAGAGGCAGCAGCAAGCCCAGTCTGTGTGCCAGTATTCAGGGGGCTGAACGGCCTCAAGCCACAGAGCAGGAGCCCAAAGACAAAGAGAGGAAGAAAAGGGAACAAGGGATGCAGGGGGGGATATTAACACCCCCTGTTAACTCCATATCTAGGGTACCCCTGCCCTGAGCTGACCCTCCCCAGCTTCATCAGCATCTCCTGTGGCAAAGACAAGCTGCCACAAGGAGGGAAGGGACACATCTCGTTTTTGGCGTTGATCTGCTGCACAAATCAGTTCTCACATTCACCTGCTCCTCTTGTGTGTCCTCATCCAGGGGAAAGCAAAATTTTACTGTGCTCCATCTCCCCACTTCCAAGCAGCTCCTGGTGGCTCCTGACTTGGACCTTCTTGGTTTTATGAACTGGAGAGACCCTGCAGCTTGGGGCAGTCTGCACTTTGTGACCATCCTTACTTAAAGTAAATATTCTGGACTAGGCTCCCAGGTCCCACTGGTGAGGTCTAACTCCTAAATCCCATGGACTTTCTCCTCTTTTCATCACCTGCAGTTATTTGCAGGAGAAGCAATAGCCAGGCTGTTGGGGTGTGTGAGTGTAATCACCTAGGGAAGTGGTGCAGACAACACCCAGTTCCTAGAGCTTGCCTGGAACCTACACTTAGGAGGGAATTTCTGAGCTAACATTGAACCCCCACGGTCTCAGAAGGTCAGATTTGGTGGTGGATAAATCAGGGAGCACAGAGGGAAACGGGGGAGTCACTGGGAGAAGGGTGTGGAATGAGTTGGTTTCCACATGGCCATGGTGGGAGCAGGAGTAAGAACAAATAGGGTCAGGATTTGGGGCAGGGAGGGCAGCAGGAGGGATTAACCCCTACAAAGGGGCTGGACTGGGGTGCAAAACTCATGCTGGGGGGTTCTAGAAGAGAAAAGCTGGGGCAGGCAGGGGGCAAGCTGTGGACAGGGTTCATTACATGTGACAGAGAGACTTGCAGGGGGTACATAGGGCATAAAGGTGCCCAGGGTCCACGTCACACACAAGGTCCCTGAAGCACAGGGGGAAGCAGGAATTTGGGAAGCAGGTTCCTCATGAGAGAGGGGATGCTGGGGGCTGTGCACAGAGTGGGTGCTCAGGGGCAGCCGAGCAGGGGGCACAAGCTGCCAGGCAGGCAGGAGTGGGGCTGGTGGACCCCCTGCATGCCCAGCTCCTGGGTGGAGAGGGGGCTGACTCAGAGGTGTTTCCCGGGCACCAAGCCACCAGGGGCTCCCCTGGGGGCTGTAACTCCAGCTCAGCCTCCATCCTGCTGTCAGGCCCTGTGCCCAGAGCTTGTTATTGCAGGTGCAGGGCAGCTTTCACCCCCACCCCAGCCTGTCCCTGTCCCCTCCACTGCACCCTCTCCCCTCCACACACCAGCCACCTGGGGCTGCCCCATCCTGCCAGGGGCCCTGCTTTTTTCCCCCTGCATCCTTCTTCCCTCCTCAGCTGGTTTCTGTCTCCTCATCCAGGGGTTGTGCTCATCGCATCCTGCAAAACTGCCAGCACAGGCAGGTCACCCCACAGGGTCCACAGTCAAAAGCTTGACTGGCTTTGGCCACCAAGGATTCTGATGTCCTCCCACTGGGATCCGTGGGGCAGGAGGAATTATTCTTACCCCTCCCATGGACCTCTCTCACCTGCTTTCCCCTCTGCTCTCCACCACCTGCCCAGGGTCTGCAGACCAGCCTTAATCCAGAGGCCACCCAGTACCCTCCCATGTCCCTCAGCCTCCCCAGCAGCCAGAGCTGCTCCAAACCTGGCTCCAAACACCTTCCACCTTGACCTCGGGTCAGTGGGGACCCCAGGGGGCTGCAAAAATTCAGGGGCTGTTCTGTCCCTCCGAAACACCTCTGCCAGCAGTGTCGTAGCCCAGAGCTGGACGTGTATCACACGGGGAGCTTGTGATTTTATTCCCTTTGGAGCAGAGCCAGGCATCAAACTCAACATCCCATCCTGTTAAAAACAGCTCTTTGACATCTTTAATGACCTCAGCCCAGGGAGACAGCAGCTTCTGAGAGTGGAGTGCCACCAGCAGGAGCTCAGCTTCTCAGCCAAGCAATGCCTGCTCCTCTCCAGGCTCTACAAACCCTTCTTCCAGCTCTTCTCTGCCTATGAGGATAACCAGGGACTGCTCCCACATCTTATCATGGGCTAAAGTGCTTGCAAAGCCTCTCCCCTTTGTCCTGCTTTTCCCAGGGCTGGAGCTGAGTTCCTCCCCTTCACCTTTCTCCTTGACCGTCTGCACAGCTCCCATCCCTCAGCCCCGCGGGGGCAGGGGACTGGAGACAATTAAAGCTAAGCCTGCTAAAGACCAGCATTCCCATGCCCTGGCCTTGGCCTTGCTTAAACACCTTGAAGCATTCCAGCACCGAACTTAAAAGGGAAAATAGTCCCACGGTGAGTTAAGGGCTTGCAAACCTGAACCACTTCTGCGCTGAGCCGGCTGCTCCTGAGAGTCCCTGCAGGTATTTTGAGCACAGGTCTACAAATGTTTTAAAATATGGGAACAGCTGTGAGCAGTTTCAAAATAAAAAGTGAAAATTAGAATGAGCCACTCCTGAAAAAACCCCAGAGCAGCAGTTTCTGCATCTGCTGGTGAGGAGCAGGAGCCCTGCCCAGGCGTGGGTGCTCTCTGAAATAAGGTGGCAGGCACAGAATAACTCGAATTAAGAAGTAGGAAGTTCATGAAGGCCCTCTGAAGGCTTCACCTTCAGCTGGGTGTGAGGAACAGGGGGCTGGAGTGGTGGAAGATGCTGAATGGGCTGCAGGAATCTGGGAAGGACAGAAATGGTTGGATTTGAATGAATGCCCGATGTACAAACACTGGAGTCTAGGGATGCAGGAAGCCAAGGAAAGAGTCAGAGTGATCATGGCATTCCTCAGCCAGCTCCTCTGGACGTATGAACATTGTCTTCCATGCCAGGGGTGCAAGGAGAGATGGGCCTGCAGACCTATTTTTTTTTTATATTTCATCCTCTTTAAGTTAATATTCTGTATTTTCCCTCTCTAACTCTTTCAATTTATGTCCTAAAAACACCTTGTGATTTGAGCTGGAGAAGCCTGGCTTGATAGGAGAGGTCTGGTCAGCACATGGTCCCAGCTTTGCACAGTACTGCTGGCCTTGTGCTTGCTGAAGCTACTGAAATAACAGCCCCAGAACCCCACCAGGCTTATTTCTCCAACCTTCTACCACTTGATTCATGTCTGAGCAAAGATGTAGGAGAAAGAGCATCTGAGTGTCATCTGAACCTTTTGGTCAAGGCCCAAAATGGAGCACTGACCTTTGGTACGTGAACTCTGTCAAGAAGCTCTTGACAGTGCTGCTGAGGTGCTTTCCACCTCCTGGTCCAACAGAAGTGATGCACAGCACAGCCCAGCCCAGCAGCTCGTGGCCTGGGGCAGAAAGTTCCTCAGTTTGTTGTTCAGAAGCAATGCAATAGCTGCTTGGCATTGCCACAGTGCACCCATGCCCAGTCAATCCTGTCCCTGCAGTCAGCTGAGTCTGGGGACAAAGCCACTGAACTTCACAGCTGTGTTTTCATCTCCAAGTGCCCGTCTGCAGGTGGCAGGACATGGTTTCAGATGGTCCAGGAGTTTATTTTTTTCTCTCCACAAACACACTGCCCTGAGCTCCTTGAATTTTCTGCAGTTGTGGCCTCATCTTCCCAGCTCTCCTGTATGAACTCAGACCCCCTTCCTCATGAGGAGTTGGCCTCTTTTGCCTACTTCAGACCTGATGCTCCTGCTTACTGACCTTGCTGCCAGCCTGCTTGGCCTGACCTGCTTGACACAACTGGGGATGTCCCACGTAGCTGAGGCTCTGATCTGTTTTTCCACCACTTGAGCTGCTTGGAGGATCAAAGAATCATGAAATATGCTGAGATGGAAGGGACCCACAAAGTTCATCGAGTGCAGCTCCTGGACACCCCAACAATCCCACCCTGTGCCTGAGAGTGGTGTCCACACACTCCTTGGCTCTGTCAGATCTGGGGTTGTGGGTGCTTGGAGGATTTGGGAGATGCCTGTCAGGGAGAAGAAGGGAAGAGTCATCCTGCAGAAATACCTTATGACCCTTTTCAGACCTCTCCCAGCATCACATTAGTTGCCATGCCAGTCAGCTCCCTGTGCTCTTTCTGCTGTCACCTTCTTGCTGCAGCCCTGGCACAACCTGGCCGCTCTTGCTGGGTCTCCAGCGTGGGCCACGCTCTCACTGCCTTTATTTGCAAGCAGGCATCAATCTTCCTCTGGGCTTGTGGTGGAGGTTATTCAGCAGCAGGATTATTTTTTGACACGTAATGGATGGCTGCACCTGGAGGCCATCCAGACCAACACTTTGTCATGCAGGGAGCTGTATGAACACCTCCATGGGAGAGATTGGCACCCGTGCAGGTGAGTCACCAGGGCAGGCGATGCACTGTGCTTACCAAACACTTGGAGGTCTCTGGAAAAGGGGTGCAGCTTGTGGGCACTCCCTCAACACTCTGGCTGGTTTTAAAGCCTGTTTTGTGAGGAAAAGAGAGGCTCGTATGTTGGGGGTTGTTTCATTTTCTGTCCCTTTTTTGCTGCCAAATTTTGGAGAAGGAACAGTTCAGAGGGTCACCACCCCTGTCCTCTCACACTCTGCTCCCCAACCCCTACAAAGCAGCCAGATTTCAGCTATGTCTTTCTGCCATCGTGTTCCAGTGCTGGAGAAAGAAAAAGAAGAGCATGGAAAGAAGGACAAAGAATAAAATTTAAATTGATGACAAATGCAGGGCTCAGCTTGCCCTTGACAGGAGATTTCATCTACAGGATGCAATGAAATCTCTTCTTTATGGTGTTTGTAGCAAGGCTTTGCCTCTGTCACACTCAGTCTCCCCTCTGCCCACCTTGCCAGGATGGGATTTGCTCTGTGGTTTTTTTGTTCTCATCCTCCTGCCCAGTTCCCCAGCCATCACATTTCCTCCAGCCCCTTGTCTGTATGACCTGTTCCATAACAAGCTCCAGTCTCACACCAACAATCTCCAGCTCAAGGTTTTTAGGGCCACAGAGACCTCCCCTTCACCTTCCATACTTCACTCTCCCCCCCAGGCTGTCCAAGCATCCCTTGCCCTGGTTTGCCTTGGGTTTTCCAGCCCAGCTGTTCCCTCCAGCTGAGAGCAGCTGTGCAGGGAGAGGACATGTGTCACTGGCCCTTTATGTGCTGTGCTTGGCATGAGCAGAAAAGTTTTGCCCCCAGTCTGCAAAGACAGTGAAATAATTACAAATAAGACATAAGTTCCAGTGGGAAGAGTGTGGTGGCAGATTTAGAAAGATGAGTATCTCCTGTCTGGTCCTAGAAGAATGTCTTCAGCCAAGCCTTCCAGGAACTTCAGTGCCCAATAAGCAGAGCTCCCAGCCTTGGCATGTCTTAGCAAACTCATATTTTGGGTTTGGAAAACAAACCCAGGAGTTTTCAGAGGGCTCAGACATGCTCTGTCAGAAAGAAGTCTCCCAGGTTTGCAAAGAAACATTATCCAAGGAGAAGAAGTTATCCAGAATGCTTCCAGTGTGCAGTGGACTCTAGCAGGGTGTGATCTGGGGGCTCTGTCATTCTGGAAGTGCAGAATGTCATGGATCAAGCAAGGCAATGACTTTGGAGAGCAAGGCAGGCTGCAAGGAAGGGAAGAGAATTGCCAGGAGCGGGGCTGAGTCCATCCCAGTGATACTGCATGAACATCATCCAGCTGAGGAGAAACAGGCACTTCACCTTCCACCCTCTGGGAGCCACCTCAGCTGCCTACTGACAGCTGTGTGGGAGTGAGGAGAGCTCTGCACAGGCAGCAGATCCCCTCCCTGGGGCACTGGGATGTGCCAGGATTGTTTTCACCGTGATTTGGAGCCAGACCTAGAAATCTCCAAATTCCCCATGATGGAGCCAGGCTCTGGCACACAGCCCTCAGGAAGGTGGGCGGCTGGAAGAGTTCAGGCACATCTCCTTTGGCCCTCTGGCTGCTTCCCATCAGAAATGCAGAAAACTCAAATCTCTCCTCAAAAACCTTTTCAATTTTGATGAGTCAGCGAAGGTGTTGGCAGGTTTTTGTGACTTGCCTGCAAGTGAATACTTGTTGGTTCTCACCCTGCTGCAGGAGGTCCAGGCTGACCTGGGGCTCTGCTTTCCCTATAAACACGTTACATCACGCAGGGACAGGCCCAGTGTCGTGCCTGGATGAGGGCTGGAGCTTTACAGCAGAAAGTCTAGGGTTAAAATAGATTTCATGCTAATATTGTCTATAAACTCATGTGAGAGATGAAAGCAAGTGCTCCAGTGGCAGGAAGCTGCCTTTATCACTCCAGACTGATAGCTGTTCCTTCACCAGCCTGGGAAAAGAGGGAATTTCATAGCTGGCTGCCTGTGGGAGGTTGTGCTTGCTCGGGGGCTGTGCCCTGTGCTGCTGGTCTGAGAGTGCAGCGACCCAGAGCACGGAGTGTGGCAGAGACAGGCTGGAGCCAGCCAGGGTTGCATGGCTTTGACAGCATCCTCTGTGGCCACTGGGGCCACCACCCTCTCTCTACAGCCACATCTGGAGAGCAGAGGAGGCTGCTTGTGTCCGTGTCACCCTCCAGCTTGTCCTGCCGTGTCCATCTCCACGTGGACAGCACCTTTTGCTTTCCCAGGGAGGAGAGCAGCCCCAGCCTGGTGCAAAGGTCAGCTGGGCAGAACAGAGGCCAGGTGTGAAGTGCTGGTGGGATCCTGTGTCCATCCTGCTGACCCTGGACACCAGCATTCCCTGTTGGAGGTGCTTCATTGGCACATGGAAGAGCTCTCCATGGGACAGAACAGGGGAAGGGGCAGTGTCCCCATGTCCCCATGTGCTCCCCTCATGGCCCCAGCACTCCAGCACAAGGTCCTCAAGCTGGTGGGTGAGCAGCCTTGCTTGACCAGTCACCCACAACACGTTTGGGACCCTCCTGGAGTGCTGGGCTTACAGGCATGTTGGCCCTCCCCAAACTCAGCTGGTTCCAAAGGAACTTCCTTCAGCTTGGAACCCGATACCCAGACTTCCCTGTGGCCACCGTGCCCAGCCAGGCCAGCATCTGCTCCCCTCCACGTCTCTCCCCACATCACATCCATTCCCAGGCTATCTCCCTGCTCCCAGCACCAGCGCCTGCCACCACAGCCATCCCACCCAGCTCCCCGGCACATCCTGCATGATTAAACCCAGCTGGTGTTGCTGTCTTCCTCCCACACCCATCCCGGGCACACGCCTTCTGGGGCCAGTGTGGGCAGCCCAGCTCGCAGGGCTTTTGGAAAGGGTCTGTCATGGAAGATAAGCTGCTGTGTGCCACTGTGGTGGCAGGGAGGAGTCCTGCCAGACTCTGCTTTATCCCAAACCAAACAGCCTGGCCAGTTTCAGGAGTTATAAACAGATGCTGAGGCAAGGCTCCGGCTCTGGGAGGGTCTGGGAAGAGAAGAGCGTTTGGTATCTGGCTTCCTGGAGAGCCACAGCCCCGGGGAATTTGCTCAGCCTCCCACGGCAACACCCCAAATAGTCCTGGGAGGAAGCAGCTGCCCTGGGGCGGCTGCAGGGATGGGCACAGGGAGGACCAGCTGGTCCTGCTGGTCCCTGGATGGTGGGCTCAGTGGTACAGGGTTCTGCTGGCCAGGGCAGCGTGTGGTTCCGTGCTGGAGCTGTCCAGGGGGGTGAAGACAAGAAGTGAGATCCCCAACCCACTCACCCCTGCCTCCAAGGTGCTGCTGCAACCCATTTTCCAACCATTTCCAATGGGTTTGCAAACCTGGAGTGGGACAGTGGAGCAAGCAGCATCGCAGAGCTCCACACCAGAGACCACAGGCACAGTGAGAGAGGTTCCTGACTCCTCACTGTACACCAGCTGTGCAGGAAAAGCTTTCCTGTCACCTTTATTTTGTCCTCTTGCCTTTGTTTACCGACAACACAAGAATTTAGGAAACTCAGGGTATTAAAGTGAGGTTTACACTGCAAAAAAATGTGTTCCACTTGAGCCCTGAGGATCTTCTCTGCTGCTCCAGACATCAGCCTCTGCCACCAAGTTGCTGAAGCAGAGAATAATTTAACATTTAATTAAAAGTGAGACAGGTACAGGACTCACAAGGGATTTATTCCCCCTCCTTTCTGATACTTGGAAAAAGAGTGGTAGAAACTTGCAATTCATGAAGAGAGCATTCTGCTTAATTTTCCCACTAGGAATGTCAGGATGGTAGAAATGGGGCCACCTGGATAAGTCAAGCTTAGGGATTTAAAGAGGAATAAGGGGATGCTGCATGTTGTGTCTTCACAGCTCTGTGACAAGGAGGGAGAATCTGTCCTCCAAGGCTTGCTTTAGTCAAAATATCAATTAAGCCACTGAAGTTCACAGAAACCTCAGATAGAGGAGTCTGGAAAAGTCTGGTTCCTGATGAGTACCTTAGATTTGATCCCCTTCTGCTCAGCAGTGCCAGTGTTTTACTTCCCTTGTCATCATCCAGCCTCCCAGCCTAAACAAGGACTGAGATGTGAATGCAAACACCCAGTTGTTGGGGAAAACAGCCCAAGAAGACAGAGCAGAGCAGGAGCTCTCAGACCAACTGCTCCTGCAATAACAGACCAGGCTGGGATGGCAGCCAAGGCTGTTTTGTTCCCTTTGCAGGTTGTCTCCAGATAGCCCTTCACCTGCAGGCTGGGTTCTCCTCAGCCCTTCCTTTCCAGTCTCTCCCTGGTATCCAGAGGCCACCACGCTCCTGAGGTTTTTTAGCACAGTGGGCCATGAGTTTTCCATCTACATCCATACATTGTCTCCTATCCTGTTGCCAGACCACCCTGCAGATTTATTCTGGCTTCCATTTTTTGTGTTCCAGCTCTTTCTGCTTCCAGGTTTCTTTCTCTGCATCCCAAGGTCCCATAGCACCCTAGCAGAGCCCAGTTGCACTCTCAGTCTGTATGAGCTTCCCTGTGCTTCTAAAATAGGAACTTCCATGCCTTATCTCGAAAACAAAACCCTTTGGAGGGCTAGAATTGATCAGACAAGCTTGGGCAGGAAACACACGGCCAGGACACTCACCCTTATGGGCGGCCACTGTGATAAAGTGATTTACTGGTGATAAAGGCAGGTTACAATGGCACAGAGGGAGATGCACCTTAGAGAGATATCACTGATATCACTGAGAGATATCCAATATCACTGAAAAAACAGAACCACAGAATAAGCTGAGTTGGGAGGGATCCACAAGGATCACTGAGTCCAAGCTGTTCATGGTTTCAGAAAGCTTCAGTTTTCTATTCACTGCTGGTTTCCCAAGCTCTTCTGGGCTAAAGGTAGATTTGGGATCCCAGTTCAGTCACCACCACAAAATCTGTCCCAGGGGAAGCCCAGACCAGGGGTGGCAGCATCCCAGGGGTTCTGAGGTGGTACCTAGCTGCCTTCCCTGCTCCATCCCTGCTCCTCTCCTGCACACTCAGCTGCAGCGCCCAACGACAGCTCCAACCTTAAAGTTTTAACAAGAGCACTGGGCTCCATAAGGAGAGCTTTACACTCAGTGCTGGTCAGGCAGTGCTCAGAGCTTTCCCTGGCGTGCTGGATGATGGGCTCCTGCTCTCTGCCACTAACAAAAGTGATAAATTACCAGCCAGGCTGCAGCCACCCTGCCTCCAGGCACTAACCCTGCCTAACTCCCCCCGCACAGGGACCACCCCAAGGAGCTGCTGCAGGGAATACAGAAGGATATACAGGCAATATCTGTCAGCCCTGCTCCAAACAAGCAGCTTTTATCATCATGTGTGAGGACTGAGAGCTCCCTGCAGCAGGATTTATAGGGGGGGTTTTCCAGCTGCAAGGCAGAGTGACCCCAGCACGAGAGCCACAGACTTGTCCTGGACACAGGGAGTTACAAGAGAGGGTCCCTGGTCTCAGCCCAGCCTGTCCTGACCTTGTCACCAACATTGTACCACCATCATTTAATCCTGCACGTGCCCTGTGGAACCCCAGCATTCCCAAGCCCCACAACACCTCCTACAGAAGCATCCACGCCTGGGTTTCATTCTGGAAGCATCCCCAGATCCCTGGGGGGAGGACTGTGGGACAGCCCTTAGCGTGGGTGGAAGTGTTGGCAGAGGCCCCTCAGCTCCCACAGGGCCCCAGGGATCCAGAGGAGCCCAAGCCTGATCTCTGGGTGTCCGTGTGTATCCCTGGGGCTCTGGCAGGGAAGGGATGTGCTGCAGTAATTGAGGCAGCAGGAATGAGAGGTATGTTCTGAAACAGCAGCGGGCGGGGGGTGCCGGGGGCTGCACTCAGATCAGTGCCATTTCCCAAATGCACCCTCCTTTCCGAGCCCACCCTGAGCCTCACAAACCCGAGGAAGAGCCTCCCAAGAACAACCAGTCCTTTGAGAAACTTAAACCACTTTCTCCAACACCTCTGAACTCTGTCAGGAACATCCTTCGTCAGAAAGCTACAAGTGCCAAGCTGTTTTCCCCTGGAGGGCAAATCTCCCTCGTGCTGTCAGGAGCAAAGATGCCTGGGTTCACATTGCTGCTTAAGGTGAATGCATGGTGTGTTTTACCAACTAATTGTGAAATTGCAGACTGCTTCAGAGGCAAAGGAGAAGCGTTTTATTGTGAGCAGGAGAATTAATCATACCTGGGGCAGTACAGATGTCAGCAAAAAACAATGCAGAAAGGCTTTCTCAGGAAGACTTCTTGACGTGAATAGGAAGGTCTTTTTTAGGTCTTTTTAGATATGAATGAAAGATTCTCGGTGGTTGTTGTGACCCCTTGCTGTCTAGATCCAAGAGAGTGTGTGCTAAAGCTACAAAATTATAAAGGGAAGGAGTTTTATTCAAGAAATGGAAACTTCCCAAGCCAAGGCGTCTGCTGCACCACTAATTCATGACATATAGTTTATGGCAGAGATTAAAGAATACAAAGGATAAAACATTTCAGAAATGGCATTTAACTAGGAAAACAAGAACAGACTAGACTCCAACCCATCCATTGTGCAATGCTGAGCTGTTGAGCTCTCAGCATTCAAGTCCTGCTCAAGGAAATACCACTGGTTGATGTTTGCACGAGTGCAACCCAGCATTTCGTCACACCTTTTATGTTTGTTGTGGAGTGAATCCCCTTGGTAACATGGCCACCCCTTTTTCCTCCCTTTGTGCATTTTTCTCTGCCTGGGACTTGTTCCCCTGCTCCCAAGGGATGCACTTTTCCATGGCTGTTTCTCATTTGGAGCCTGTGTACATATACACTGGTGGAAGAAGAGAGCAGCTCAGTCTTCTGATTCACTGCAGCCTTTCCCTATATTTTTAAAAGATATTGGTTATGATCAGCCAAGCTCAGCTCAGATTTGTGCCCTGACTCTGAGCTTGCCTCCACCTGCTCAGCCCATCCTGTAAGGCAGAGGAGGCAGTGGCAGGTCTGGGATGAACCAGGGATGCAGTGTCCTCCTGGCAGAGCTGGAACTGTTGCTGCAGCCAGTTAGGGAAAGAAGAAATATTGATATGTGCAAAGATAGGGGCTAAAAAAAAAAACCAAGGGAGAAAATCTACAATGTCTTATGTGAAACCAAGCAACATGTGGCAAAGGTGAGGAGAAAAAGAGAGACAATACAGGCAACACTGAGTGGAGCTGTAAAAAAATCTGGGGAAACAGCACTTCCTAATCTTATTTGGTGATAAATTCCCAGAGTTTGCCATGAAACTTCTCCTCACAGTTCCATTTAGGCTCAGGTGGCCACAAACATATTGCTGAGAAAAACCTGAGTCCTCCACCATCCTCAAGACTTCCTTCCATGCCCCCAAAGATGCCAAACACCAAGGTTACCCTGCACATAGACCTGACCAGAAATCAGCAAACCTTGTTCAAGTAAAAAGCAGTAACAAAGTGAAGAGGTTGGGAAACAGCCAAGAGCAATGGCAGGACACGTGAGAGGTACAAAACTCCCCCAGAGATATGCCCTGACCAGGTGAAGATGCAGGTTGACAACGTAGCATTTTCTCCCCCGAATTTTCTTACCAAGCGTCACTTTTGCTTTTTTGGAGGCTCTGCCCATGCTCTGTGGGATGGGATAAGGATGCCAAAGTCAGCCCAAACTACATGAGGGGACATGATCATGAGAAATCTGACTTTTCCCTCTTTATTATCCTTATTTGCCACATCCAGATGATGCTGGACATGACACAAGTTCACAGTGATGCCTTTTACCTGCACATGCTTCCATACCAACACCAATGACATCAGTCTTGGGATTTGCTCAGGGGACCCACTACCAGGAAATGACTTCTCTTAAAACATGAGGAAAGCTCGGTGCAGCCTTTGTAGCTTCTAGTCCAGCAAGCCTGTAATATTCACAGGAATGAGACTCAAATTTCTAATTATTGGCTGAGTTATTTGTAGCTTCGTGTGTTTTAGGGCCAGAAGGGACCATCATCTAGTCTGGCCTCCTTAAATGGAAAGCTCCATAAGCAACAACCCCAATTCCCCGAGCTTCGTTACAGTAATGAGCTCAGGAGTCCTGCTGTCTCGTCTCCGCTAGACCCTGCCATGCCAAACACAGCTGCTCAGATCTGCCTGCAGCTCCAAAGGGAAGCCCAAGAGCTGCTCCTGAAGAGGCAATAAATCAAATATCGATGCCCATGGTGATGGGGAAGGAAGGGTCACCTGGCTCAGGTGCCCAACAGGGAGTTCAGGTCCTGGGTACCTTGTCCAGGGGCAAGCAGCAGCAAGGATGTGAATCCAGACATCAGGCTGGGATGGAGGGATTTCCTTTGCCATGATGCTGTTCCCCCTTTGGGGATGTTATTTTGGGGAAGGGAGAAGGAATCACCGACACTTGCCTGGTTTCACACCCTGGCCAATTCATTTCACCCCACAGGGGTTGTTTCAAGGCAGTGCTGGCAGCCAGAGACCCAGTGGGGAGGTGTAGCTGCTCTGGCAGGCTTTGGGGTGGGGTGGGATGGGATGGGATGGATGGGATGGGATGGGATGGATGGGATGGGATGGGATGGGATGGGATGGGATGGGATGGGATGGGATCCATGGGATGGGATCCATGGGATGGGATGGATGGGATGGGATGGGATGGGATGGGATCCATGGGATCCATGGGATGGGATGGGATCCATGGGATGGGATGGGATGGGATGGGATGGGATGGGATGGGATGGGATGGGATGGGATGGGATGATGGGATGGGGTGGGGTGGGATGGGATGGGATCCATGGGATGGGATGGATGGGATGGGATGGGATGGGATGGGATGGGATGGGATGGGATGGGATGGGATCCGTGGGATGGGATGGGATGGGATGGGATGGGATCCATGGGATGGGATGGGATGGGATGGGATGGGATGGGATGGGATGGGATGGGATGATGGGATGGGGTGGGGTGGGGTGGGGTGGGGTGGGATGGGATGGGATGGGATGGGATGGGATGGGATACATGGGATGGGATGGGATGGGATCCATGGGATGGGATGGGATGGGATGGGATGGGATGGGATGGGATGGGATGGGATGGGATGGGATGGGATGGGATGGGGAATGGGGCATGGGGCACACACAGCTCCATGAAATCAGAAGGCCACACCTCATGACCAGTTCATGGAGGAAGAGGCAGGAAGGAGGTGCTCCAAGGCCTCAGTCAGGACACTGACCACAGACAGTGTCTGCAACATGACAGCGGGGAAGAGGCAGGGAAACAACCATCCAGAAAAACCAGAGCTTTGGACATGTTCCCTGGAGGCAGCCGTAAATGTAATCAGCAGGAGAGCACTCATCCCATCAATCAGCAAGGCTTCTCCAAGCACCATGGGCAATTCCCACACACCAACTTGGACCACGCTGGCTGTGACACCCCTGTGAGTCACTGCCCTGGGGTCTACCTGCTGGGATGAGCTGGCACTGTCAGGGTTACCACGCATCCTGCCCTGCTGCCATGGTGTTTGTGGTGGCAACAGAGGCAGCTCAAGGCTTCTCCTTCCTGCAGGCAAGAGGTGATTTAGTGGCTGCAGAGGAGCAGGCTCTGGGTAGGAGGAGGGCTGGGCTAGAGGTATGATAGAGAAAGCATGGCATTTTGGAGAGCTCTGCCCTGAGTTGGACCAGACAACACCCTGTGTGCCCTTAGATGTGCCCATCACCTCCTTGGGGGTGAGGCACAGCGATGGGCCATGCCAGGTGACACATGACTGGCATGAAATGTGAGACAACTGCTGCTCATCCCATTCCTGCTGAGGTGACTCAGCTCCTACCTCAGGAGCCTGAACAGGAAGGCTCATGTGGTACCCAGAGCCCTGCAGAACCCAGCCCAGACTCTTCAAGATCCATCAGAAGCTTCCCCATGGACAGAGTTTCTGTGTGGAGGTGGAAGATACAGACAGGCAGGGCTTTCCCCCAGCCTGGTCCCTCTCAGAGGCTGGCAGAGCACAAGACAAGGGCTGGAGGGTCTGTAGCAGCCTGGGCACCCTTCACCCTCTCATCCAAGCTGCAACAGGCAGGAGTCTGGCAGCTGAGCAAGGTGTAAAGTTCTGCTGTTCTTGGCAGCACTGTGTTAAAGTCAGGGCAGGAGGATGGGGAGGAGTGGAGAACAGCAAGTCTGAACCTCCCTTCCCTATTACCTGAGCAAACCATCCAACCCTCATCATCCATACCTTGGACAAGGTGTCCAAGGGGAATACACAGTACAGGACAAGGTCTGCAATGCATAAACAGGGATGCAAAAAGCCTGGATCCTGGAGCCCTGCTGGATGCACAGGGCAGCCTTGGCCAGTGCAGTTACCCTAAACTGGTCCTAAATGGTTTCATCAGCCTTTACACTCAGCTGGTGCTTTTCTATAGCAGGGAACATCAACAAAATGTGGAAACTGAGTCTCAGCTTAAGGCTGGACTTAGAGGGGATCTCATCACAGCCTCACTTTGCCCAGCATCCTCATTGAGCCTAGCTGTCCTCATGTCATGGCTTCATCATGGGGCTCAGCCAGATGATCTCTCTCTGTATAATGGGAAGACACATACTTGTCCAAGACCTTTTTCTTGAGTACAAAAGCATGAAACAAGTTGGGTGAAATGGTGGAGAGAGGAGCAGAGGGAGGTTTGTACCCTGCCTGACAGGGAGCCTGACTGGACCTTCTCCTGCAAGCTACGATGAGCCATACACCCCCAAAGTGTCTGCTTCTCCCCCAGGACTGTGCAAAGGCCTCATTGCCAACCAGGGTTTGCTGCCCAGCAGGGCAGTGAGGACAGCTGCTGTTGGCTGGCCTCAGAGCCCAGGACCATGGGGAAGTGGCAGTTTCCTCCACCCTGAGCCCATACAAAGGGTAGGTGGCTGCCTAATCACCTACCCATGGGAAAGAGAAGACTTGCTCTCTGGAAACAGAGGGGCTAGGCAGTCACAGGCAGCCCATTGACTTATGGCAGACTCCTGGGGTGATAAATTGAGGCTAATTGTGGGCAGGTGACAAAGGAGACTAAGGGAGAAGGAGCGGGGGGACATTCACTCCCTGGCAGCTGCTGCCCAGCCCTGCCCCCTTCTTTTACTGCTCCTTTCAGGCCACTTGAATTGTGCACACTTAGTGCTTTCCAAAACCTGCAGAACCTCCCTCACAAGGCTCCTGCCCCCTCCCTTCCCTCTCCCTTTCAGGGCTCCTGTCCTCTCCCTTCCACTCCCTCCCTTGTTGCCTGCTCTCACTCCTGTGTCTGGGATAGGAGCTCTGTGGTCCATGAGGGGAGAAGCCACCCTGCCACCCACGGGCTCATGCCATCAAGCCCTTCTGATGCCACAGCACAGGGTTCTGAGGATGTTCTTCCATCCCCATGAGACCCACGTGTCTTCTCCAGGTCGTGCTCCCAGCCCTGATGCAGGTGGCTCACCTGGAGAGAAGGCACAGTACCGTGTTCTGAATATGGAAATCTTGGATATCTGCTGAATATGGATATCTTCAGCATCCCCCTTAAGGAGCCACTGTGTTAAACAGCCCTGCTGTGCCTCTGCTTTGGACCCCAACAAAAGGAAAAAGCCACTTGGATCTCAGGTCATGGTAGGGCTAACCTGAGAGCAGAGGCTGCAAGGGGAGGATCCAAGGGCTCAGCTTGAGGAAATGAGCTTTGTCCATTACGTGCTGAAAGGCCAGGAGGCAGCAGGTGCTCCCCAGTCCCTGCTGGACCCCCCATGGATGACTCAGGCTGCCTGACCTTATCCCACACTTCTGTTAGCTCTTTCCTCCTCGCTCCACCACGTGCCCTGGTGGGACAGAAGGACAGACACTAATGGGGACACACCAGAGTTTTCACCAAGCCCTGGCTTTCCAGAAACTCCTCTGGGAAGAGCCAGATCAGGGCTTATTACAAACTGGATGAAAGCATCCCACCAGTGGGATAGGGCAGTTGATGACCCTTACAAGAGACTGAATAACACTCATCAAGCAAGCTCAGCTCAGCTCAGCTGAGCAAACTCTAAGAGCCCAGTGCTCCTGTGGGGTCTGGAGTCCTGGAGGTGTTTAGGACTGGATCTTTGAACAGGTTGAGTAGGTCAGTCAGGGCAGACACTTCCTACCCCACCCACTCCAGGCTGCTTTCCTGAGGGGTGTTCTCAATTCCTCTCTGCCTGTTTGAAGACAATATTTGGTGATTCGCCGCTTCTCACTTCCCCTCGCTCACACTTGCTTCTTCACAGCTTGTCAGAAAACGATACCCACTCTGCAAAAGTGGTATCAAAAAATCAAGTAAAGCAGTAAAAGTCAAGTCTTAGCAGGCAGCTGAAAAGCAGCGAGGTGTATGTTATGCAGAAGAACTAAAATTAACTCTTTCCTCCTCTCTAGAGGGTCTGCTCTATGCACCCACCACCCACCCTAAGCCACTGACCATCTGGACTCACACCAACAGTCTGACAGCAATTAGCTGGAGAGAAGCAGCTGGCAACCATCAGCTCCTTGTAACCATGCATTAACTGGATTTATCACAGGCTTGGAAATTATGAGTATTTGCCTGTAAATACACCATTTCCATTTCACTCAGCCACATATAGCCGTAAGTTAAAAGCCCGTGTCTAAGTACATCCCTCAGCTCCCTTTATAGACAGGGGTGACCTCTTTTAAGTGACTGGCTTGGGATGAGCTGGATCACCCTGTGGAGGGCTGTATTCCTTACTGCTGACTTACAGGAGTCTGTGGTGAACACCCAAATTGACATTAAATTGTTTCATGAAATCAAGCACTCTTTGCATGATGGAGCTTTCCCTCAAGTCCTTCCCAACAAGATTTTGGAGCTGGGTATGGACATTTTCCTGGGAGATAAGACATGCACCCAGGTTTAATCCAATTTTTAACCCAATATTGCTTGGGCTTTGGCTTCTCTAGCTTCAATCCTGGATGCTTTGACAATGTTTCTGTATTTGTCCCAGTTATCCAAAGCTACATCTACCCTCTGTATGCTTCTTTTTCATGTTTTAGTTTGGCTAGTCTCTTCATTCATCTGCACAGTCTTCTTGGCATTTTTGTCTGACTTAGTATTTGTTGGAATGGAAATCTCTTGAGCTTGTGAAAGGAACTCAGAGAACCTTGTGCATCAGAAAAATATTTCTTAGATAGTCCTGGTGTCTCAGGAGAATTTTCTCCCAAAGCTGGGTGTGACTGGATTAAGCAAAGACAAGATTTAAGAGTAATGTGGTTGCAGGTAAGAATATATCCCCATGACACCATGCATGGCAATGGGAGCTGAGCCTTCTTCTGCAGCTCAATCTCCTCCAGGAGAAATCCTTGCACATAAAGGTGTCTCTGTGCACCCCTCAAATGCTTCATGGGCAGCTGCAGTACGAGATGGGAAGTCATTGGTCAAAAGTGATTGCTGTCTCCAGTCTCCTTCAAGGGTGAAAGAATTAAACACAAGATGAAATGGATGAGCTTGTAGGTCAGGGCTGCCCAGGTTTGTGCAGTTGACTTGGGGTATTTTCAATAATCTTGGCACAGTTAAGCTCATGGCAGATGTATGACCTTGTCAGCACATCTGCAAGGTTCTCAAGACATCATGACATTGTGTCTCAAAGTAATCTGTGGAGTTTACCAGGGAGCCTCTGATCTGGGTGTCTGTAGATCACGCAGCATTGTCACCTGTGCAGTGCCTGCCCAGGTGTCTGAGGGCTTACAGAACCACATGAGAGTTGTTCCAGTACAGAGCCCCAGTGTGTACTCAGTTTGAAACTGCTGAAGCCTCATCAGCAGTTAAGAGCACTTCAGATTTTAAGAGATATCAATCATCTTGGAAGCACCTAATCTCCGTTTTGCTGTGACTGATGAGAGACTTGCTCATCACCTTCCATATCCAAGACAAGGATGTGTTCCAGAATTTGAACAGGAGAGCAATCCCTGTCTGCTGAGCATACTGTGCACACCGTGATGGAGACTGATGGACCAGCATCGCCTCACAAGCAGTCAGAGTTCCAACCAACACAGAAACCTAATTAAATGTGACCAGGAGATGGCTTTGCCCACTTCACTTCCAACCTTCTCTGCCCAGAGAAATGAGTTCAATAAGGCAAAGGCCCACCTGAAGCTGTTTGACAGCCCAGGCATTAATGCATGGCCTTACAGCCCTTGTGTTTAGCTTCAGCCCAAGGGGATGTCCCCAGCTGGGCCAGGAAAGTCCCACTACGATAGTCCACAGTGTCCCTGAGACACTGCCCTGTCCCCAGCTTGGCATGGAAGGCTCTCCAATTCCAGCAGCTACTTTCTGGCCCGAGGCACCGCTGCTTGAGCTCACACTGGGCACATCAGATGTTTATCACCCTGGGAAGACAAACCAGGCAGTCTGAGCACTGGGGTTGCTGAGGTGCCATCAGCTGGCTTGCAATATCCAAGGGAGGGGAAGAGAGACATTTGAACACGTCTGTCCTCTAGCCCTGAGCACTCTAGGCACTGCCTGGGCCAGGGGAGACTTGCATTGCAGTGTCATGGACTTAACTAAACCTCTGCAGTTTCCAGGGCAGCAGGACAGCTCTTCCCCAAGGGCACATCTGCCTCCCCTGCTCACTGAGGCAGACCCATGGTTGCCACACTTAACCACCATCCTGTTATGGAAATTCAGTGTGTTTCCCATGGTCTAGTCCCTGCAGGAAATATGGAAAAACAGAGCTCTGCTCCTTGCCTCCCCTCTCTCATCCCACCCGGTCCTTCCATCCACGCCAGCCAGCTGCCAACCCCACCAGGACTCTTTGCAAGGATCTTTCTGCCTGGACTGCAGCTGCAGGGTGAAGCCTCTGTGTCAGAACTGCACAGCCCCAGCACAGCTCTACCTGCAAGGGATAACCACCCTGGGACAGAGCATCCTTTTAACCTCCAGGATGGAAAGTGCCATGCACCAGGAAAAGAGACAGATCCTGCTTCCAGAGCTTTGCTGGCTCTCTCTGGTACCCTGTGACTGCCTGCACAACTGTAGATGGCCAGACATCTGTTGCCACAGTGCTGCAATCCCTAGTCCTGGGAGAGGGCTGTGAGCTGACCCCTCTCCTTCAATAGCACATCTCCTTATTGAACTACCTTCATTACTGCCCAGGATTGTGGGGATAGAGCAAAAGTCCTCCCAGGGAGCTCAAGCACCTCAGGAATCAGTCCCTTGGCTGGCTGTGCTCCCCACAGCCTCATGCTGGGGTCACAGCAGCTGCTGCAGCCAGCCCAGCCAGCCCCAGGCCTGCAAGAGCATCCGGTTCCTGCCAGCACCCAGCATCACCGGCTGGGTGTTTGTCTGCCTTCCTCCTTTGAAAGGAGTTTCCATAGGAACAGCCAGGCCAGCAGCCCTCTGCAGTGTGGTTCTGGTGTATTACCCAGCGTGAAAGCACACAGCTGCCCAGCATTGTCCAGCAGCTGTTCCCTCATCCCCCAGCACTTGCTAGGCAGCCACACTGGAGCATTACGAGGTCACTGAGCCGTGGAGATTGTGGGGCTCTGACAACCAAACACCAACACTCAGAGCTGGAGATGTTCTTCCTCACCAGGTCTGTTCCCACTCTCTCACCTGCAGCACCCGAGTGCTTCCCAGCAGGGCAACAGGGGACAAGCTGGAAACCCATCCACGTGCTGTTCCCACCCTGCTGCCCTGCTCAGGTCCTGGAAAGGACAACCACAAGCCCCACAGCCCAGCTGGCTCCCCACCATGTCCCCAGAAGCATTCCAGACCCCCCTGGATGAGGAGGCAATAAGAGTGTCCGTGCTCAGCATCCCCTCCCGCTGCAGGGACAAGGGGACAGGCCACTGGGAGCCATCTGTGTGTGTGGCATCAGCCCAGGGCTGCAGCCACTCGCTGTGGGGTTGGCAGCACAGTAGCACAAGGAGCTGCATGGGGGGCCTGGATCAGGCTGGATCTGGCTGGAGAAGGAGGCACAGTGCATTTCCCAGAGCAGTGCTGCCAGCAGAGCTGCTGTTGAGGTCCAGCCAAAACCTAAAGCCTCCTTCCCCAGCTGGGAGCTGCACGCCCCGTCCCCTGACTGCAGCTGCCTCTCCCGACCCTGGAGGGGTCTGAAGTGGGTGCAGTGCTGCTGGGGGATGATGGCCCAAGGGCTCAGAACCCTCAGCCAGCCCTCACAGTGCCCTCTGTGTACCCACATGTAGCTCATCTGACAATGCCTTGGAGGAGGGAGTCTCCACAGGCCATCTTTAGGATGGGGTCTTGTCCTTCCAGGAGGTTTTTCAGCTGGAATTGCCCCTTAGTGGGCAATTCCTTCCAAATCCCTTCTTATTCCTGGAAGCCAGATGTTCCCCTGCAGCTTCTGAAGAGACAGGAGCTGCAGGTCTCTCGCTTTCTCTTCCCCACCAGTTAAACCTCTTTCTCCCTGTGATGATAATGGGGGGTCAGGAGCAAGGAGACTGTGAGGGTGAGGGAAAAGGTTTTGTGAGAGGAGGTAGAGTGTGGTGGGCCACACTGGGAAGAGGAAAGGGATGGAGGTCATAGGGGAAGGACAGAAAGCAGGAGAGGAAGAGTAAAAGACAGGATGCATTTTATAATTCACTGCTCCCTTAACTAGAGTCACCCTGGCCTGTCACAGGATGGACAGCTGGAGGTTTGCAAGCTCTTTCTTCTCCCTCAGACAGGGGACAGCAGTAGGGAGGCAGGCACTGCCCCACACTGCTCCCACCCCATCAATCCTGGGAGCATCCCACATGTGGCTGTAGCCCTGTCACATTTGTTCTGGGGCAAGGTCTGCCAGCCTCAGCTTTTCACCAGTGTGGGTCAGAGCACATAGCAGGGTCAGGATGAGGGGTGGGAAGTGAGGGTGCATGTAGCTGCAGCAGATCATGGGGGCTGTCCTGTGCATGGCCCAGGAGATGCCAGGTCTGTGGTTCTTGCAGGTTTAGAGCTTCTGTCCATCCAGCCCCACCCTTCTGGATTTCATGTACCCACAGTGCTCTGGTGTCTCATCCAGGTCAAGGTCCTTTCCTGGCTCATAGAGACATTCTGGACACCCCCAGGAGTCATCCCCAACTGCTGTACACTGCAGTGGTCTAGAAGGAGAGGAGAGATCAGTTTCAAGATCTCTCCATTCAGAGCTGAAGGGGCAGAACAGGACGTTCTCTTCCCCCTGACACCCAGAGGTGAACGTAAAAGGGCACTGGGTAACACTGGGACCACTGCTGTGAATTTGAATTGAACTGAATTTTAAGCTTCATCTCAGCCCCAGAGAATTGGAGCAAAATCCTTCTGGACAAGGGAAAGGTGATTTTTTTGGTTTTGGGGTTTTTTTTTGGCAAACATTGCTGCCCTGGCTGATCCTCTGCATGACCACCAGCGCTGGTCACAACCACCCTGCAGTCTGCAGCCTTTGTCTCCATGAAACCTTTCTCTTTGTTCTTCTTGTTTTCAGACCCAAGGTATTTGGTCCAAGGAGCAGCTGGGAGCAGTGGAGTGGGCAGGTTTATGTTGGGACCTTGTGTGGCATCCCCTTGGTGTGTGCACCACGATTGTCTCCTGCTCTCACACCCACTGGGACAGAATCTGGCAGAGGAGCTAATTTCCCTTCCAAAGCAGGGAAATAGCTGAAGGACTGGACAAGAGGGAAGTTTTTTACTTTGTTCCTTGTAGAGCTTATATAGAAAAACTGGTGAGAAATCATGCACCGAAGAGAGGTTTTCAAGACACAATCAGATTTTTACCTGAATGAGTTGTTTTCATTAAAACATCTGCTTTCAGGGAAAATTTTCAATGTTTCATCTGAAAGAAAAAAGGAGCAATGAATTTGAAAACACCACAGCAACATCTCCCAGAAAAGGGAAAGCTGGGTTGACCCTGCCATGCAGATGAAGAGCAAAACCCAGAACACCTGGAGGACCAAGGTCTGTGTGTAGCTGAAAGAAGTCTGCCCTCCCTAACAGATTGTCAATTTTTGCCAACCAGCTCAGACATCCCAGAGAAACAAATGTTCTGATTGTACCCACGTGCCACTGGCCATTGAATTGTTGCAGACCAGGCAGCAGTGACAGAGATTTGCAACCAGGGGATTTCTGTTAGTTGTCCCTTATACATGAGACCACTCTGCAGGGACCTTTTAAGACATAGAAACATGAAAATAAGCAAGGCCAGGGGCATCCAGGGAGAACAGCTCACTCAGCATCCCAGGGTGAGCATGGCACAAAGCATCTTCCATCCCAAAGCTGGCCTGCTCCATCCTCTGCCCCCGAGCTCAGCCAAAGCTCAGTCACTGGCAGGTAGCTCATTAGTGTGGCACAGCCCCAGAGCCTGGCAGGGAGACAGGGCATGAAAGCAAAACTCCTGACATGGAGCAGAAGGACAATCCTGGCAGACTGCAGCTGGCAGGGACCCAGAGATGCTGCTCCAGCCGCCACCCCAGCAAGGCCAGGTTGGGTGCCAGGAGATGTGGTTTGCATGGAGTTATTGTTCCATGGGAAACTGGCTGTCTTCCTGCTCTTCATCTGTCAGCAGGATTTTCAGAGAATATGTTCCCAAATATGAAGTGAATGTGGCAGGCTGGGCTGGAGCCCTTTGCTAGAAAACCTGGACGTCAGAGTGTGTCCGGTTTAATCCCAGAGTCTGTGAGAATCAGTGTAAAGTAGCATATCAAGTGAACTTTTCACTCTGTGGCAGGAGGGATTACCACATCCCCTTTGTTTGTTGTGCACTGCGTAACTGAAAACACTTTAACCCTTTCTTGCAGCCCTGAGGCACTAAGTACCCATGAAAATTCCTAGGAAAACTGCAGCTGTTCCAATCTCCGCTGCCTGGAGGGTGATGGGTACACTGATTTTTTCATGAACCATTGCTCCTAGGCTCCCCCTTGCCTAGGGAAATGGGTCCTGGTTTAAAATACCTCACTGCATTTGGGAAGGTTTTGCATCAGGCAGCACCAGGTGCTCCCAACTTCTCATAGCCCTGGCCTGGCAAAAGCTTGGAGGGGAGGCTCCACTGGTTCCATGTCCAAGTGAGTTTTGCAGCTACAGAGCAGCAGTTTCAGCCCTTTCAACACCCACTCAGCTCACCAATCCGTCATCTTTTACTGCCCTGCATTAGTGCAGTTCCAAGGAGGAAAAAAAATTGCACAGGAAAATCCTGCCAAAATAATAAAGTGAGATCATTTCTATTAGAAAATGTTCCCTGTGAAGAAGCAAATTTTGATGTGAAACAAATCAGAAAAGTTATTTTTATTCGAGATGAATGAAAATGCAAATCCTGGCCTCTGAGAAGTTTATTTCTAATAAATCACCAGTTTCATTCCTCTCTCCTTCTTTCTTGGTTCTTTTCCAGTTGAAATTTCATCAGTGCTGGACATCAGGTGACATGGTGTCATGCTTTTAATGCTCCTATTCCTACTTGATAACTTTCCTTCAGCTGGAGAAAACAAAGGGGAAGTAAAATGCAGAACAGGCAGAAAAGCCAGACTCCAGGACATGAGCCATCTCACTGTCCTCAGCAGCAAACTGAGATGAAAGACAGAAAACTTCCTATTTCCAGTTTCAAAGAAAAGGCTTTGAAATGCAACCCAAAAAGCTGAGTTGGAAACTGGACTTTCTACCTTATCCAGTAAATTCCACTGACTATTGGTGACAAGAAAAATTACTCTTTTTTTTACTTTTTTTTTCTTTTCCTGAAAAGAAAAGCATTAAAATAAAACTTTCTAGGTGGGGGATTTTCTCCTTTAGGAAAGTTGATGGTGTCACCTCTGCAGCAGCTTCTCAGCAGTCTGGAGCTCACTGGGTAGCTCCCCACATGCATCCATTTGCTTCTCAGAACACAGATTTTACTCCATTCTGCGCTGTGTCCATCACCTCCAGACACTCCCCACCTGCTTCTCAACAGTGACAAACCTGCTTGGTCACAACAAGCCTTCCTTCCACCTCCTCCTCCTCCTCCATTTCCTCTGGAAATGCCCAAGGGAAAGCAGCTGGGCAACCCTCCACTCATCCACTGGAAAAAAAATCAAAGAATCAGTCTTTAAGGTCAGCTCAGGAGCTTCCTGGGGACAATTTTAGTTATTTCATGTGTTTGCAGCACAAGGCCATGATGTGATGGTCGTGACTGGTACTAAAGGTGGGCAGAGCAATGCTTCCAGTCCAGGTATGGACTCCAGCCCAGCACCCAGCATCTCTGGACAGACAGTCCAGGTGTGTTCAGTAGGAGATAAAACCAGGTCTGATCATCTGGGCACTCTGTCAGTGTTCAGTGAGGGCTTTCCCCTGCTACCAGAGCCTTCTCTGACTATCAGCTCCTTAGAACCAGGCAGGCAGCTGCCATCCTCTTCACACAGCCACTCTCAGGCTGTCCATACTGGGCTGATCATGAGTTTTCAGCTGCTTGGTGGAGGCTTGGAGCAGAGATGGAACAGAAGGAAGCACAGACCTAGGAGCCAGGGGAATGTTCAAGGCTGGACATCTGGGTTTTGAGGGATAAGGTCCAGCTTTATTCAGAGTTCTTCATTCTGACAGCACCAGCCAGTGACTGGGGCAGCCCATTTCCTTTAAGATCCAGGAGGGATCTCCTGGAGCAGGCTGGCAGGTAGACAACAGGGATCTTGCACTTTGAAACTTGCACAGTTTCAAAGTGTCTGTACTTAAGGGATTAAGTTTTTCTGTTGCAATTCACTAGGGGTTGAGTACCAGGTCTGGATTCCTGGACCCTCTTCATGATACTCTTTCTTGCTCTTCATTTGGGTGTTAGGTGCTAATGGGATGAATTAATGACCCCTCCAACCCTGGCACCGAGGGAAAGTTCCAGGTTTCCCAATCCTCTTTGCCAGCTGCTGGAAATCACCATCTCCTCCTTCCTGCATGGTCTCTTCGTGGCCCTGGGCTCAGTGCCATGAAGCTCTGCACCTTCCTGCTACCAAGGGGCTGCAAAACATCCACATTTCAGCAAAATCCTCAGCACAGCTGGGACAGGTGCTGGTCCTGGATCCCAAAGTGCCTTTGGGTGAGAATGAATGAGCTCTCCTTGTGAATGCTGAGCAGGTTCTGCCCAGACAATTGACCACAAATATTCAATTACACTTTGAAGTGTGTTTGTGCCAACCTGCTCTCTTAAGAATGCGATTTCCTAGGTAAAAACTCAGGAAAACCACATTGTAAGCTCAATTGCTCCCTGAAAACGAATTTCTGAATCATTGAAGTAGCCACTAGTGGAGGGAACTGGGGATCTGGCACCCAAGACAGGATGATCAAAAGGCAGAGTTCCCTTCTTGGAATGGATAAATGGCCTCAAACAGCTCATCTTGCCTGGTCTTCAACCCCTGATGCTCTCATCCCATAGGATGGAAAGGGTCACACCTGAGATGAAACCATTTCTTGTGAGTTTGTCCTTTTTGGATGTGTTTCTGCTTCTGTGCTTGCCCCAACAGGAGGCCAAAGTGTGCTGATGATGAGACGAGGAGCACAGGGATCCATCCAAGTGCCTGCCTCGAGCTGGAGGCTGATCTCCAAGATATGGACACGCTTCTCGCTTGTCAGTGCCCCCAGCCTGGTGCCCTGTGTCAGCCTGGGTCACCCAGTGCTCCAAAGCTTCCCAGGGTGGCTGCCTGAGGGACCCACTCCAGGTCGTGGCTGATGGGGCATTTCCCTGGAAGGAAAGGCTCAGAGCCAAGCCCTGCCTTTGCCTCGCGGAGCCAGCTCTGCCAGTGGGGGGAGTGTGACCTTGTGACTCCCACAAATCCCAAATTAATTAATCCCGAGGACACTGGGGCAGCATGAACAGCCTGTTTGATTTCTCTGCAGTTTTTTCCTGGGGCTCAAAGGGATTAGTGCAGGCGGGAACAGGGAAATATAACAAGGGGCTCAGCTTTCAGCTCCTGCTCCCAGCCAGCAGACTTCTGTTCTTAGCAGAGGTATTAACAGCAGTAATCCACACTGTCTCTGAGCATTATCTGTGTGCGGCATCCTCTTCCTCTCCCCCTGTATGGAGCCCTCAGCTCACCAGTGTGTGCTCACATCCTGCCTGATGAACTTGCTCCATCCTCCTTCCTCCTTGACACATGCCCCTGTGGCACATGCAGTGCCCCACACAGGGCCCACCCAAATTACCATGGGGCCATGCATTTCTTGTATATCTGTCCCTAAAGCCCAACACACTTTATGTACGACCCACTGATGCACTCTCACATGCACATGAACCCCTCCAGGCTTGAGAGTGTCTGCATCCATTCCCCATGTGTGCACACCTCACTCACAGAAACTCACAGGAGCTCCCAGTGTGCCCATCACAGCCTCACCACCCTCATCTCACAGAAACTCACAGGAGCTCACAGTGTGCCCATCACAGCCTCACCACCCTCATCTCACAGAAACTCACAGCAGCTCAGTGTGCCCATCACAGCCTCACCACCCTCATCTCACAGAAACTCACAGGAGCTCAGTGTGCCCATCACAGCCTCACCACCCTCATCTCACAGAAACTCACAGGAGCTCAGTGTGCCCATCACAGCCTCACCACCCTCCCCTCACAGAAACTCACAGGAGCTCACAGTCAGCCCATCACAGCCTCACCACCCTCATCTCACAGAAACTCACAGCAGCTCAGTGTGCCCATCACAGCCTCACCACCCTCATCTCACAGAAACTCACAGCAGCTCCCAGTGTGCCCATCACAGCCTCACCACCCTCATCTCACAGAAACTCACAGGAGCTCACAGTCAGCCCATCACAGCCTCACCACCCTCATCTCACAGAAACTCACAGGAGCTCCCAGTCTGCCCATCACAGCCTCACCACCCTCATCTCACAGAAACTCACAGGAGCTCAGTGTGCCCATCACAGCCTCACCACCCTCATCTCACAGAAACTCACAGCAGCTCACAGTGTGCCCATCACAGCCTCACCACCCTCATCTCACAGAAACTCACAGCAGCTCAGTGTGCCCATCACAGCCTCACCACCCTCATCTCACAGAAACTCACAGGAGCTCAGTGTGCCCATCACAGCCTCACCACCCTCATCTCACAGAAACTCACAGGAGCTCCCAGTGTGCCCATCACAGCCTCACCACCCTCATCTCACAGAAACTCACAGCAGCTCACAGTCAGCCCATCACAGCCTCACCACCCTCCCCTCACAGAAACTCACAGCAGCTCCCAGTGTGCCCATCACAGCCTCACCACCCTCATCTCACAGAAACTCACAGGAGCTCAGTGTGCCCATCACAGCCTCACCACCCTCCCCTCACAGAAACTCACAGGAGCTCACAGTGTGCCCATCACAGCCTCACCACCCTCATCTCACAGAAACTCACAGCAGCTCCCAGTGTGCCCATCACAGCCTCACCACCCTCATCTCACAGAAACTCACAGGAGCTCAGTGTGCCCATCACAGCCTCACCACCCTCATCTCACAGAAATTCACAGGAGCTCAGTGTGCCCATCACAGCCTCACCACCCTCCCCTCACAGAAACTCACAGGAGCTCCCAGTGTGCCCATCACAGCCTCACCACCCTCATCTCACAGAAACTCACAGGAGCTCAGTGTGCCCATCACAGCCTCACCACCCTCATCTCACAGAAACTCACAGCAGCTCACAGTGTGCCCATCACAGCCTCACCACCCTCCCCTCACAGAAACTCACAGGAGCTCACAGTCAGCCCATCACAGCCTCACCACCCTCATCTCACAGAAACTCACAGCAGCTCAGTGTGCCCATCACAGCCTCACCACCCTCATCTCACAGAAACTCACAGCAGCTCAGTGTGCCCATCACAGCCTCACCACCCTCATCTCACAGAAACTCACAGCAGCTCACAGTGTGCCCATCACAGCCTCACCACCCTCATCTCACAGAAACTCACAGCAGCTCAGTGTGCCCATCACAGCCTCACCACCCTCATCTCACAGAAACTCACAGCAGCTCACAGTCTGCCCATCACAGCCTCACCACCCTCATCTCACAGAAACTCACAGGAGCTCACAGTGTGCCCATCACAGCCTCACCACCCTCATCTCACAGAAATTCACAGGAGCTCACAGTGTGCCCATCACAGCCTCACCACCCTCCCCTCACAGAAACTCACAGGAGCTCACAGTGTGCCCATCACAGCCTCACCACCCTCCCCTCACACAGCTCAGCTCTGCAGGACCCTGCTCATGCTGTGGTCTGTGGGCTCATGACATTTCTCCTAGGCCATTCTTGCG